>NC_138165.1:96896853-98162687 GCF_964165515.1 Mesoplodon bidens
CCTTGGCTGATTACAGAACAGGGAGGAAAGAATGTAAGTGGCAAATCAGACATTTCAGCTCTTCTTTGAAAATGAAAGTTTTCATAACTAGATTTGGTTTTTGTGGAAGAGAGATTACAATTTCTCTTCTGGGTTTTTTGTTTTTTGTTTTTTAAAAATGCAACAGCAGCCTCCTATCTCCCAGACATCTTCTTTTTAAAACAAAAATCTATTTTGCACACCAACTGCAATATTCTTCCATGTCTTTCCTATTTTACATATATATGCATTTAATTTAATATCAGATACCTGGTTAGGAAACAACAGGCACTTTGTGTGTTCGGTTTTGTGCCTGAAAGCAGTCATTCAGCCCAGTTCCAGCATGTTACAAAAGTAAGAGCATCCAGAAAAAACAGCTTTTATCTAGTCCTTTTCAGCAATCTGCTTAAATTCCCCAGATTATCTATTTTGAAGTCATAAATGTGCTAGCACCCGGAAACTGAACCTCTTATGAACCCATGTTATTTTTTAAGGTTGTTATAGATGGATTCCGTTACTAATTTTTAATGGAGCAGGGACACATGTGCCACAGAATATAAACAACTTCTCCTCTTGCATAAATCACCCTTCCTCCATTCCACAGACTAACGCTTGGAACAGCTGGTATCTGAGGATGGCCATTCACTCTAGACTTTGTTCTCATGTAGATAAGAACTGTCAAGCAGAGGAAATATACATATATGTGTGTGTGTCATATATGGAGACATCTCAGACACATAAAATCTCCATGATTTAGGCTTTATTTCAGTATTTCAGAATATAAAGAGGTCCATTTAGCTTTGCTCAACTAAAGCTGAATTTATGTAATACCATCAAGCATCAGTATTGACATTTGGTGGCATTCAAGATGGTATTTACACTCACGGTTCTGAACTCCTGTGCAACTGTTTGCATTAGGTGCAAGCCTCCAGCTCCCTGTTTGTTGAGGTTCACCTAACATAGCTTAGCCCCATAAAGATTCCTGAAAGAGGCTCTTCGTGCTAAAACAGCTCCATAGAAAGCCTTGCATGTGCAGCACAGAATGTATCAGCCATCTGTCCAGAAAAATGTATCCATATGCTTCCCAGGGCATTCGTTGAATTAGACTTCAGCACAAGTCTTCATCCTCATGTTGGAGAAAGAGCAGTTCCTGCCCCTCCCCCCATCAAATACATTAGTCTGAAAGGGTTTCCTATTTTACGGTTTTCTCATATATAATTTCACTTAATTCTCTCAATAACCCTCAGAGGTAAGTATCATTACCCCCATTTTACAAGATAATTGAGGCTTAGGGAGATTGAGACTTGCCCCAAGTTGCATGGCTGGTAAATCGTGAAGCTCCTGAACTCCCAGGAAAGGGAAGAAACCATATTTACCTACACACACATATGGGTGTGTGTGTCTGTGTGTGTGTGTATCAACAAACCATAAGGTTAGCAAATGTCCCTACCCTCTACCTCTTTGTTTGAATAGTTTAGAATTTTTAAAAATACTTTTAATAAAAACATCAGGGTTTGATTAGGCAGTACTTTGAAGTCTTAAGAAAAGCCCAATAAATTGCAGATATATTAGACTCAACTTCGCAAATATAAGAGGGGGCTTTCCCTGTAACTTTCTTTGCCCAAGAAGGAGAAGTAGTTTTTTCCTACCTCAAAGCTTCACAATGTCATTGTCACATTCTAAATACTTATTGAATTAGATGTGCTCATCTTGTCCTTTACTTTAAACTTCTCAGGTGCCAGCCAGGGAAAGTTGGAACATTCCCTATCTGTTCTTTCTTTGGCTTCAGACTTTGAAGGCTCCTGCCCTAGAATACTAATATATCATCTGACAGTGATTAAACTGTTATTACTTATTAACATCGTAGCACAAGTTAAGTTAAAATGTAACTAACCAAACATATGGTGAGACATCAAGGCTGCAAGCCCAGATAGATGATAGGATATGTAGCTAGAAAGGTCTAGAGCTGGCAGGGGTGGGGAGCGGGTGTTGGGGAGGGTGGTGGTCCAAGCTTTTTCAGTACCTGTTCACAAGGCCAGGAGTCAAAATAGCTGCTGGACGAGAAAACTGCATCGATAACGAGGAGGTATCAGGACCATCATACTAAATATGTGTGATTCAAACATGAACCAAGGGCTAAAGAGGAGAGCACTGAATCTAAATTTCCTTTCCCAGTAATCTTGCTAAATATTTAAGTTTCATTATGTAATTTTAAAAGAATTAAACCTTAGTTACATTCAGCTTCTTTCATTTGCCCAGTATTAATTAATCCAGTCTGCCAGCATGATTCCGAGAAGGAATTCATGAAAGAATAGTAGTAAGAGCAAATGCTTATGCCTGCCACATCTATTGGTACAAGTGGACTCAACAAATATGTAAAACTCCTCTGTTTAAGCTCCCAGGTGCCCACAGTTTAGGTAGGATGTTGGATGCTGAGATCTAGAGTTGCACCATCCAATATGGCAGCCACTTGCCACATGGAGCTATTTAATGTAAATTTAACTTCAATTAAAAATTAGGGGCTTCCCTGGTGGCGCAGTGGTTGAGAGTCCGCCTGCCGATGCAGGGGACACGGGTTCGTGCCCCGGTCCGGGAAGATCCCACATGCCGCGGAGCGGCTGGACCCGTGAGCCATGGCCGCTGAGCCTGCGCGTCCGGAGCCTGTGCTCCGCAACGGGAGAGGCCACAGCAGTGAGAGGCCCGCATATCGCAAAAAAAAAAAAAAAATTAGTTCCTCAGTCTTCTTCACCTTTCAAGTGCTCACTAGGCACAGGTAACCAACAGCTACTTATTGGACAGCACAGATATAGATGATTTCCTTCACCACAGAAGTTCTGTTGGACAGCATTATATCTAGAGATTAAGACGTATGGTACTTCTCTAAGGTTAGTCTCCAAGATTGCTATCTTAGGAGGCACAGGGCAACCTGAATAGAGACAGAGAGGTCTAGTGTGGGGTTGGATATTTATTCAGCCACGAGAAAGAAGGAATTTCTGCCATATATGCAACAATGTGGATGGAACATGAGGGCATTATGCAGATGCTGTGTGTTCTTACTTATGTTATATCTGAAGAAATGAAAAACTCATGGAAACAGAGAATGGGTTGGTGACTGCCACAGGTGGGAGGTAGGGAGTGGGGAACTGGGTGAAGGTCATCAAAAGGTACAAATTTCCAGTTACTAGTAAGTTCTGGAGATATAATGTCAGCATGATACCTATAGTTAACAGTACTGTGTTTTACATTTGAAAGTTGCTAAGTTAGTAGATCTTAAATGTTCTCGTCACAAGAAAAAAAATGATAACTGTGAGATGATGGGTGTTAACTAAACTTGTGATAATCATTTCACAGTATATGCATATATCAAATAAGTATGCTGTATACCTTAAGCTAATACACTGTTAGATGGCAATTATCTCAATAAAAAACCGAGGGAAAAATAAGAATGCTGGCAAAGTGACTTCCTAGATTCACCAAGGGGTAGGCACTGACACACGTACTTCAAATATATATTCTCACCCAGTTTTAAAGGGTCTTTAAGGATCCTGAACCTGTTCTAGAAGAGGTGGAAGACAGATTGGGCAGGAACTTGAACTTTTGCCAGGAACAATTTACGTTGCCCATGTTGGCAGGGAATGGAACTTCCCCCACATGAAAACATGCCCTAGCTGTCTTAGGTTGTATTTATAGGAAAAAGCCCCCTGTCTGATCATGCACCTCCAGGAGGTTCCCAATCCCTCTGAAATGTTGATGTTGCCCTCCTTTCCTTGAGCCTCATAGCCCTGACCTAATTCTGGTTTTCATGATCTCTTTTGTAAGATTCTCTTAATTGGTTTCCTTACCTCCATTCTCTCCCTCTAAAGGACCTTTCACCCTGCTCACATAATTTCTTCCTAAAACATACATCTGATTACTTCTTTCTCCACAGCAAGCAACTGAAAACCCTAGTGTCTTAAAGTTCCCAGATTCCTGGAGTTGCTTTTCTTTTGATGTCCACATTTAAAGACAAAAACAAAAACAAAATAAAACATAAGTCTTTATCATATATCACTGCCTAAAATTTTGCAATACCCTAAATATTCCTGAGAATTCCTGAATGTGAATACACAGCCCAACAGCCACTTACTACCTTTTGCTCTAATCAGTCACTCAAGGGTCTTCTTTAGGTTCCCTTTTGATATCTACCAAATCTATATCTGTAGCCAACACCATCTCCAGCACCACCTTGCCTCAAGCAACAATGAAGTCCTTCACTGTATTATGAAAACTCTGCTAATCCAAAGCTACAACAAAGTTTAATACTTTGCTCTCTTTTCTGATGATCTAAGGATCACACAAGAAAGTAGAAATGCAAAAAATGTGAATTTTGATCCCCACATCCAATATTATCCACATACCGTACCTGATCTGCAAACTCCCCTGCTGGCTCCCTCTGCTGTGAGGTCTTGCCATAGGAGCCTGATGCTGCTCAGATCCAAGTCCCTGTGACCTTGACCTTCCCTGCCCGAGTCCTAGGAGTCCAAGGACTTACCTCAACTCCCAAAAGCAAAAACTCAATTAGTATAACTTCCCATCCCCAGAAAACACTTTATTCATTTATCCTGCCGAACTATTTAACTCCTCTTTATCTGATCTCTTGGGACTGGATTCTAGGACTTGTTTTAATTTAAATAAAACCCCCAATAGGGTATTTTTCAAATTCAAATATACTTGTTTCCCAGTGTTTTCACCCCTTGAACACAAAAATGCTTGCAGGAATCTTTTATAAAACAGTATCCTGGGGCTTCCCTGGTGGCGCAGTGGTTGAGAGTCTGCCTGCCGATGCAGGGGATGCGGGTTCGTTCCCCGGTCTGGGAGGATCCCACATGCCACGGAGCGGCTGGGCCCGTGAGCCGTGGCCGCTGAGCCTGCGCGTCCGGAGCCTGTGCTCTGCAATGGGAGAGGCCACAACAGTGAGAGGCCCGCGTACCACAAAACAAAAGCAAAAACAAAACAAAACAAAAAAACAATATCCTACCCATGGCTTACAGGATAATCTCTGTATCATATAGCTGAGGAGGAAAGAAATGAGAGGAGATACCTGAAAAATAGCTGCAATTCGGCCATTTACAAATGAGAATATGATATTTTATGCCCCAACTATTATAAAGTGTGATGCCCACATTTGGAGGTCATAATTATCATTATTATTGTTATTATTCAGTCCTTCACAGCTTACCACTCTCTACTCCTTGCTCCTTATCTTCTGCAAGATAGCAAATATCTGCCGAGATAACTCACTTACAGATTGCCCTACACAAACATCAGTCTAGATAACTCAATTTTTCCCGAGACATGACACTTTCTCACCATAAAACCCTTGCTCCAGAGCAGGAGCCTGCAAACTACAGTCCTTGAGTCAACTCTTACCCAATGCCTGCTTTCATATGGCCTCACAAGCTAACAATGGTTTTAGTATTTTTAAATGGTTGAAGGAAAAAGAAAATCAAAACATGAATAATATTATGGGACGTGTAAAATTATATGAAATCAAATTTCAGTGCCCATAAATAAAACGTCATTGGAACACAGCCATGCTCGTTCCCTTATGTATTGTCTACGGTTGCTTTCTCGCCACAATCGCAGAGTTGAGAAGTTGCGGCATGGACCAGATGGCCCACAAATTCTAAAATACTTTCTATCTGGCCCTTTCTAGAAGATATTTGCTGACTCTGTGCTAAAACTTTCCTTCTTAAAATACTTTTCAACATGTCGCCTTTGCCCACAACAATGTTTTACTTCTCAAGACCCAGTTCCAACACTACCTTCACGGGGTCTTCTCTGTTAGCCAAGCCTAGGCCAGGAAATCCTCACAAAGGCTTCAGAGCTCTCAGAAGCACTTACTAGTTCCTCAATAAACATTCATGAAATGAGCAAATTAAGATCTCATTTCTCCTAAAGACTATAATATTCCAAGGGGCATTGGCATAGCATATATTAATACAACTTTTATTGCAGTGTCTAAACAGTGTTTTCTCCAGTGAAAGCATTTAAGTGATATGTGTTGAATGAAATATAACTACTAAAAAAATAATAATAGTAACATTTTCTTCACAGTTTTCAATGTGCCTGGCATGATACTGAGTTCTTTATGCAGAACATCTAATTCATTACTTTACAACCCAATGAGTAAGATATGAGTATGCCCATTGTTCAGATAGGGAAAGTCAATAACTTGCCCAAGTTATACAGCTAGTAAATGGCAAAACAAATGTACTTACATTAAGGATAAAGTGAACCAAAATCATAAAATCTTTAAAACAGAAAGCAGAAAGTACATACTTCATTTCTAGACAAGGGTTCTCAAAGTTGGGTCCAGGAACCCCTGATGTCATTGATCTTTTAAGGCAGTTCACAAGGTCAAAATTATTTTCATTACAGTACTAAAAGTTTATTTACCTTATCCACTCACATACTATCACAAGTGTACAGTGGAGTTTTCCAGAGTCTACTTGACATTTAATATCACAACGGATTGAATTCAGAAGCAGATATGAGACTCCAGCTCTCTTCTCATAAGCCAAACATTAAAAAAGTTTACAAAAAGTGAAACGCCACCACTCTTCTCAGTAATTTTTTTGTTTGTTTTGGAAAATATATTCATTTTTCATTACAATTATGTTGTTTATGTGAACACATAAAAATTTAATTTTTAACCAAATGAATACATATTTTTAATTTTTGAACATGTTAAGTTGGGATTGATATAACCCACATAACAAAACATCTTTGAGGTTCTCATTAATATTTATTTTTCGTTGTAATTGCAAGTACTTTATTTTCTTCTTTTTGTTTGTATTTATTCCATACTTCACATAATAAGCATTATTTTATATTTTATTTTATTTTTTTAATTTTATTTTTTATTTTATTTTTTTTATTAGTTTCTGCTTTATAACAAAGTGAATCAGTCATACATATACATCTGTTCCCACATAACTTCCCTCATGCATCTCCCTCCCTCCCACCCTCCCCATCCCACCGCTCCAGGCGGTCACAAAGCACCGAGCTGATCTCCCTGTGCTCTGCGGGCTGCTTCCCACTATCTATCTATCTTACGTTTGGTAGTGTATATATGTCCATGACTCTCTTTCGCTTTGTCACAGCTTACCTTTCCCCCTCCCCATATCCTCAAGTCCATTCTCAAGTAGGTCTGTGTCTTTATTCCTGTTTTACCCCTAGGTTCTTCATGACATTTTTTAAAATTCCATATATATGTGTTAGCATACGGTATTTGTCTTTCTCTTTCTGACTTACTTCACTCTGTATGACAGACTCTAGGTCTATCCACCTCATTACAAATAGCTCAGTTTCGTTTCTTTCTATGGCTGAGTAATAATCCATTGTATATATGTGCCACATCTTCTTTATCCATTCATCCTATGATGGACACTTAGGTTGTTTCCAGCTCTGGGCTATTGTGAATAGAGCTGCAATGAACATTTTGGTACATGTCTCTTTTTGAATTATGGTTTTCTCAGGGTATATGCCCACTAGTGGGATTGCTGGGTCATATGGTAGCTCTATTTATAGTTTTTTAAGGAACCTCCATACTGTCCTCCATAGTGGCTGTACCAATTCACATTCCCACCAGCAGTGCAAGAGTGTTCCCTTTTCTCCACACCCTCTCCAGCATTTATTGTTTCTACATTTCTTGATGATAGCCATTCTGACTGGTGTGAGATGATATCTCATTGTAGTTTTGATTTGCATTTCTCTAATGATTAATGATGTTGAGCATTCTTTCATGTGTTTCTTGGCAGTCTGTATATCTTCTTTGGAGAAATGCCTATTTAACTCTTCTGCCCATTTTTGGATTGGGTTGTTTGTTTTTGTGCTATTGAGTTGCATGAGCTGTTTATAAATTTTGGAGATTAATCCTTTGTCAGTTGCTTCATTTGCAAATATTTTCTCCCATTCTGAGGGTTGTCTTTTGGTCTTGTTTATGGTTTCCTTTGCTGTGCAAAAGCTTTGAAGTTTCATTAGGTCCCATTTGTTTATCTTTGTTTTCATTTCCATTTCTCTAGGAGGTGGATCCAAAAGGATCTTGCTGTGATTTATGTCATAGAGGGCTCTGCCAATGTTTTCCTCTAAGAGTTTGATAGTTTCTGTCCTTACATTTAGGTCTTTAATCCATTTGGAACTTATTTTTGTGTATGGTGTTAGGGAATGATCTAATCTCATACTTTTGTATGTCCCTGTCCAGTTTTCCCAACACCACTTATTGAAGAGGCTGTCCTTCCTCCACTGTACATTCCTGCCTCCTTTATCAAAGATAAGTTGACCATATGTGTGTGGGTTTATCTCTGGGCTTTCTATCCTGTTCCATAGATCTATCTTTCTGTTTTTGTGCCAGTACCACACTGTCTTGATTACTGTAGCTTTGTAGTATAGTCTGAAGTCAGGGAGCCTGATTCCTCCAGCTCCATTTTTCGTTCTCAAGATTGCTTTGGCTATTCGGGGTCCTTTGTTTTTCCAAACAAATTTTGAAATTTTTTGTTCTAGTTCTGTGAAAAAGGCCAGTGGTAGTTTGATAGGGATTGCATTGAATCTGTAGATTGCTTTGGGTAGTAGAGTCATTTTCACAATATTGATTCTTCCAATCCAGGAGCATGGTATATCTCTCCATCTGTTTGTATCATCTTTAATTTCTTTCATCAGTGTCTTATAATTTTCTGCATACAGGTCTTTTGTCTCCTTAGGTAGGTTTATTCCTAGATATTTTATTCTTTTTGTTGCAATGGTAAATGGGAGTGTTTTCTTGATTTCATTTTCAGATTTTTCATCAGTGTACAGGAATGCCAGAAATTTCTGCGCATTAATTTTGTATCCTGCTACTTTACCAAATTCATTGATTAGCTCTAGTAGTTTTCTGGTAGCATCTTTAGGATTCTCTATGTATAGTATCATGTCATCTGCAAACAGTGACAGCTTTGCTTCTTCTTTTCCAATTTGGATTCCTTTTATTTCCTTTTCTTCTTGATTGCTGTTGCTAAAACTTCCAAAACTAGGTTGAATAAGAGTGGTGAGAGTAGGCAGCCTTGTCTTGTTCCTGATCTTAGTGGAAATGGTTTCAGTTTTTCACCATTGAGGACAATGTTGGCTGTGGGTTTGTCATATATGGCCTTTATTATGTTGAGGAAAGTTCCCTCTATGCCTACTTTCTGCAGGGTTTTTATCATAAATGGGTGTTGAATTTTGTCGAAAGCTTTCTCTGCAACTATTGAGATGATCATATGGTTTTTCTCCTTCAACTTGTTAATATGGTGTATCATATTGATAGATTTGCGTATATTGAAGAATCCTTGCATTCCTGGAATAAACCCCACTTGATCATGGTGTATGATCCTTTTAATGTGCCGTTGGATTCTGTTAGCTAGTATTTTGTTGAGGATTTTTGCATCTATGTTCATCAGTGATATTGGCCTGTAGTTTTCTTTCTTTGTGACATCCTTGCCTGGTTTTGGTATCAAGGTGATGGTGGCCTCGTAGAATGAGTTTGGGAGTGCTCGTTCCTCTGAAATTGTTTGGAAGAGTTTGAGAAGGATGGGTGTTAGCTCTTCTCTAAATGTTTGATAGAATTCGCCTGTGAAGCCATCTGGTCCTGGGCTTTTGTTTGTTGGAAGATTTTTAATCACAGTTTCAATTTCAGTGCTTGTGATTGCTCTATTCATATTTTCTATTTCTTCCTGATTCAGTCTTGGCAGGTTGTGCATTTCTAAGAATTTGTCCATTTCTTCCAGGTTGTCCATTTTATTGGCATAGAGTTTCTTGTAGTAATCTCTCATGATCTTTTGTATTTCTGCAGTGTCAGTTGTTACGTCTACTTTTTCATTTCTTATTCTATTGATTTGAGTCTTCTCCCATTTTTTCTTGATGAGTGTAGCTAATGGTTTGTCAATTTTGTTTATCTTCTCAAAGAACCAGCTTTTAGTTTTATTGATCTTTGCTATCGTTTCCTTCATTTCTTTTTCAATTATTTCTGATATGATTTTTATGATTTCTTTCCTTCTGCTAACTTTGGGGGATTTTGTTCTTCTTTCTCTAATTGCTTTAGGTGCAGGGTCAGGTTGTTTACTCGAGATGTTTCCTGTTTCTTAAGGTGGGATTGTATTGCTATAAACTTCCCCCTTAGAACTGCTTTTGCTGCGTCCCATAGGTTTTGGGTCGTCGTGTCTCCATTGTCATTTGTTACTCGGTATTTTTTTATTTCCTCTTTGATTTCTTCAGTGATCACTTCGTTATTGAGTAGTGTATTGTTTAGCCTCCATGTGTTTGTATTTTTTACAGATCTTTTCCTGTAATTGATGTCTAGTCTCATAGCATTGTGGTCGGAAAAGATACTTGATATAATTTCAATTTTCTTAAATTTACCAAGGCTTGATTTGTGGCCCAAGATATGATCTATCCTGGAGAATGTTCCATGAGCACTTGAGAAAAATGTGTATTCTGTTGTTTTTGGATGGAATGTCCTATAAATATCAATTAAGTCCATCTTGTTTAATGTATCATTTAAAGCTTGTGTTTCCTTATTTATTTTCATTTTGGATGATCTGTCCATTGGTGAAAGTGGGGTGTTAAAGTCCAGTACTATGAGTGTGTTACTGTCGATTTCCCCTTTTATGGCTGTTCGTATTTGCCTTATGTATTGGGGTGCTCCTATGTCTGGTGCATAAATATTTACAATTGTTATAGCTTCTTCTTGGATCGATCCCTTGATCATTATGTAGTGTCCTTCTTTGTCTCTTCTAATAGCCTTTATTTTAAAGTTTATTTTGTCTGATATAAGAATTGCTACTCCAGCTTTCTTTTGATTTCCATTTGCATGGAATATCTTTTTCCATCCCCTTACTTTCAATCTGTATGTGTCTCTAGGTCTGAAGTGGGTCTCTTGTAGACAGCATATATATGGGTCTTGTTTTTGTATCCATTCAGCCAATCTGTGTTTTTTGGTGGGGGCATTTAGTCCATTTACATTTAAGGTAATTATCGATATGTATGCTCCTATTCCCGTTTCCTTAATTGCTTTGGGTTCGTTATTGTAGGTATATTCCTTCTGTTGTGTTTCTTGCCTAGAGAAGTTCCTTTAGCATTTGTTGTAAAGCTGGTTTGGTGTTGCTGAACTCTCTCAGCTTTTGCTTGTCTGTAAACGTTTTAATTTCTCCATCAAATCTGAATGAGTTCCTTGCTGGGTAGAGTAATCTTGGTTGCAGGTTTTTCTCCTTCATCACTTTAATTATGTCCTGCCACTCCCTTCTGGCTTGTAGAGTTTCTGCTGAGAGATCAGCTGTTTTCCTCATGGGGATTCCCTTGTGTGTTATTTGTTGTTTTTGCCTTGCTGCTTTTAGTATGATTTCTTTGTGTTTAATTTTTGACAGTTTGATTAATATGTGTCTTGGCGTATTTCTCCTTGGATTTATTCTGTATGGGACTCTCTGTGCCTCCTGCACTTGATTAACTATTTTCTTTCCCATATTAGGGAAGTTTTCAACTATAATCTCTTCAAATATTTTCTCAGTCCCTTTCTTTTTCTCTTCTTCTTCTGGAACCCCTATAATTCGAATGTTGGTGCGTTTATTGTTGTCCCAGAGGTCTCTGAGACTGTCCTCTGTTCTTTTCATTCTTTTTTCTTTATTTTGCTCTGCAGCAGTTATTTCCACTATTTTATCTTCCACCTCACTTATCCATTCTTCTGCCTCAGTTATTCTGCTATTGATCCCATCTAGAGTATTTTTCATTTCATTTATTGTGTTTTTAATTGATGCTTGATTCATCTTTAGTTCTTCTAATTCCTTGTTAACTGTTTCTTGCATTTTGTCTATTCTATTTCCGAGATTTTGGATCTTGGTAATAGAATCTTGGATCATCTTTACTATCATTATTCTGAATTCTTTTTCAGGTAGACTGCCTATTACCTCTTCATTTGTTAGGTCTGGTAGGTTTTTATCTTGCTCCTTCACCTGCTGTGTGTTTTTCTGTCTTCTCATTTTGCTTATGTTACTGTGTTTGGGGTCTCCTTTTTGCAGGCTGCAGATTCGTAGTTCCTGTTGTTTTTGGTGTCTGTCCCCAGTGGCTAAGTTTGTTTCAGTAGGTTGTTTAGGCTTCCTGGTGGGGAGGACTAGTGCCTGTGTTCTGGTGGTTGAGGCTCGATCTTGTCTTTCTGGTGGACAGGTCCACGTCTGGTGGCGTGTTTTGGGGTGCCTGTGGCCTTATTATGTTTTTAGGCAGCCTCTCTGCTAATGGGTGGGGTTGTATTCCTGCCTTGCTAGTTGCTCTACATAGGGTGACCAGCACTGTAGCTTGCTGGTCGTTGACTGAAGCTGGGTGCTGGTGTTGAGATGGAGATCTCTGGGAGATTTTCACTGCTTGATATTACGTGGAGCTGGGAAGTCTCTTGTGGACCCGTGTCCTGAAGTTGGCTCTCCCACTTCAGAGGCACAGCACTGACTCCTGGCTGCAGCACCAAGAGCTTTTCATCTATCCAGCTCAGAATAAAAGTGAAAAAAAGTAGAAAGAAAGAATTAGTGGAAGAAAGAAAGAGAGAAAGAAAGAAAGGAAGAAGGAAAGAAATGAAGGAAGGAAGGAAGGAATAAAGAAAAGAGGGAGGGAGGGAGGAAGGATGGAAATAAAGAAAGAAAGAAAGGAGGGAGGGAGGAAGGAAAGAAAAAGGAAGAGTGAATGGAAGAAGTGAGGGAGGGAGGGAGCAAGGAAAGAAAGAAAGAAAGAAAGAAAGACAGGAGGGAGGGAGGGAGGAAGAAAAGAAAGACAGACAGGAGGGTGGGAGGGAGGGAGGAAGGAAAGAAAAAGAAAGAGTGAAAGGAGGAAGGGAGGGAGGAAGGAAGGAAAGAGAGAAAGAAGGAAAGGAGGGGCGGTGGGAGGGAGGGAGGAAGGGAAGGTAGGAAAAAAGAAAGAGCAGGTAAAGTAAAATAGAATAAATTATAAAATATAGTAGCGTTATTAAAATTTAAAAGTAATTATTGAAAAAAAAAACGGACAGATAGAACCCTGGGACGTATGGTGGAAGCAAAGCTATACAGAGAAAATCTTACACAGAAGGATACACATACACATTCACAAAAAGAGAGCAGGGGGAAAAATCAAAAATCTTGCTCTCCAAGTCCACCTCCTCAATTTGGGATAATTCGTTGTAAAAAGAGGAAAAGGGCGAAAAGTCTGAAATCTTGCTCTCTAAGACCACCTCCTTAATTTGGGATAATTTGTTGTAAAAAGAGGAAAAGGGGGAAAGTCTTAAATCTTGTCCTCAAAATCCACTTCCTCAATTTGGGATGATTCGCTGTCCATTCATGCACTCCACAGATGCAAGGCACATCAAGTGGACCATGGAGCTTTAATCCACTGCCTCCGAGGCTGCACAGAGAGATTTCTCTGTCTCTTCTCTGCTCTCACAGCTCCCTGGTCTCAGCCTTGGACCTGGCCCCACCTCTGCACGTAGGTCGCCGGAGGGCGTCCGTTCTTCGCTCAGACAGGACGGGTTTAAAGGAGCCGCTGACTCGGGGGCTCTGGCTCACTCAGGCAGAGGGGAGGGAGGGGCGCGCAGTGTGGGGCGGGCCTGCGGCGGCAGAGGCCGGCGTGACGTTGCACCAGACCGAGGCGCTCCGTGCGCTTTCCCGGGAAAGCCGTCCCTGGATCCCGGGACCCCGGCAGTGGCGGGGTTCACAGGCTCCCCAGAAGGCGGGGTGGACAGTGACCTGCGCTCGCACACAGGCCCCGCGGCGGCGGCAGCAGCAGCCCCAGCATCGCACGCCCGTCTCCGGGGTCCGCGCCTCTAGCTGCCGCTCGCGCCCGTCTCTGGTGCTTCTTTAAGCAGTGCTCTTAATGCCCTCTCCTCGCGCACCAGGAAACAAAAGGGAAGAAAAAGTCTCTTGCCTCTTCGGCAGCTCCAGACATTTTCCCCGGACTCCCTCCGGGCTAGCCATGGTGCACTAACCCCTTCAGGCTCTCTTCCCGCCGCCAGCCCCAGTCCTCTCCCTGCGCTACGACTGAAACCCGATACCCGAGCCTCAGCTCCCAGCCCCTCCCGTCCCAGCGGCCGAGCAGACAAGCCTCTTGGGCTGGTGTGTGCCTGAGGGCACCGATCCTCTGTGCCGGAATCTCTCCGCTTTGCCCTCCACACCCCTGTTGCTGTGCTCTCCTCCGCTACTCCGAAGCTTTCCCCCTCCACCACCTGCAGTCTACACCCGCGAAGGTCTTCTAGTGTGTGGAAACCTTTCCTCCTTCACGGCTCCCTCCCACTGGTGCAGGTCCCATCCCTATCCTTTTGTCTCTGTTTATTCTTTTTTCTTTTGCCCTACCCAGGTATGTGGGGAGTTTCTTGCCTTTTGGGGGGTCTGAGGTCTTCTGTCAGCGTTCAGTAGCTGTTCTGTAGAAGTTGTTCCACGTGTAGATGAATTTCTGATGTATCTGTGGGGAAGAAGGTGATCTCCGCATCTTACTCTTCCTCCATTTTCCTCCGGGTCCTACGAGGGGGGAGAGATGAGACGGTGGGACAGGGCAGCATGGGGGATGACTTGGGGTTTCATCAGCGGCTTCCTTCCACCCCTGGCTACCGAGTTGCAGAGTCTCATTAATATTTAAAAAAACAAAGTGGTCTCAAAACCAAACAGATTTGAGAAATCCTGAGCAGGTAACAGAGAACCATTGAAATACTTTGATGAAGGGTAGGACATGGTAAAAGCCCAGCCAAGATCAGCAGAGCCATATACCCAACTGCAACTGACCATAGATATATGAGTCAGTCCAGCTGGAATGTGAAGAACCATTCAACCAGCCCGCAGGCTCATGAACAATAGTAAATGTTTCATTTTAAGCCAGTGAGTTTTTAAGTGGATTATTATGCATCAATAGCTAACCATACAAAGCGTCACTATGAGGGGTAAATGAAGTCTGAGACACAGTAAACCATTTTATCCTTGGAACTTAGTGGACATGTTTTGCCCCATCCATGGTCTTTGTCTTGTCTCCTTGTCATTCAAACACTGTCTGGGCAGACTTACTGCTCTGAGGACCTCCAGCTCAGCCTGGACATTCTCTCCCTAGCACTCACTCTTTTCTCCAAAACCACAAGGGCCATCACTGAAGACTGGATCAGAAATTGTCTGCTTTCTCTATCAGAGTTTAACTGGGTGAGATGTGTTCTGGGATCTCGAAATGGAATCCATGTTCCCTCTGGAGCAATATGAAATATAGTACCTAAGTCCCTCAGTAGTGTCAGAGCATGTCTTTTATGCACCATGGGTTGACTGAACGCTCATGAATTGACAAAAGACTCAGAATGATACTCTCACTTTTGATTTTGATCAGCCCACCAACCACTGCTCCTATGGAATACAAGGAAGTCATTTAGGGAACTGCCTGGAGTAACTCCCTAGTCTCTGAAACCAAAAGCCATAAAATCACACCTAACAGGAAGCATTCAACATCCATTACATAAAAATGACTTCTAAAGAACACAGACTTGGTTTGAAACAATTTCCTGGAGGATATATGTTTTATCACTTATTTTCGGAGATCTGTCCCCAAACTGCTCCCACCACTCTCAACATGAGGCCAGCCAACCAGATTTCCTTTAAAGATCTGCCTTAGCAGAGCTACATCATGCTGCTCTCCTGACATCAGTCTTGTAAAAAAGGACAGACTCATAATGGATTGTAATTGAAATGGGAAGGCTTAGTTTTACAGATACTCAAATATTTGACTTAACAGTGTTCCAAGGTATATAATTCAGAACTGAGTTGAGACTGAAGTTTGAAATTTTCTTACTTCTGTGAATGAAATCTTGCTGTTTTGCTTGGTTATAGCCAATGCATCAGTGTGTTCTTATTTATTATTGCTCAGGGTTAAAAATGTCCAATTAGTGCCTATCAGAGTCATGCCATATTTAGTTTATAAGTGTCAAAAAATTTAGCATAATTCATTACAATGTTTGGTTGTTTTTTTTTTCCCCTGCAGTATCCTTGATAATTTTTCTAAAAATCTGTGACAAAATCAATATATTCTTTTTAAAAAATATCTTAGACCTTTGAAGGTCAAGTTGTGCAGGACATTTCTCAAGGTTAATTTACAGTCTGATTTTCCCCTTCCTAAGGAAAAAAAAGAGAAACAGATAAATAAACAATCTTTCAGGCATTCAAATTCTTGTTAGTATAGAGGAGAGTCTGAGCTTGTGAAACATACTGTTTGCAACTGTGTAGATTAAACTATAGCTAAATGTACAGATTTCTGTATTGATAATTAGGGTTCAAAAACAAGTAGTTTCAAAGGAGTAGATTTGTAGTCGCTTTGTGAATACTTCTTGGGGAGAACAACCAGGTTCTTAATTATACCACACATACAGGAAATGTTTTAAATTGAGGTTATGGTCAATTTCTATTAAATTTCTATTTTGTGTGTGCTTGTGTGGTCTTTCATATGCATCCATGGCAAAGAGGTTCAGAACTTTCCTAAAAGTTTGTCTTGAAGGTAAATCCAAAATCTAGAAGAAAATGCATCAGGAAAGGACTAGAGAGACTTAAATACCATTTCTCTTTCTGTCATTATCACTTTATCTGGTATATTTGTTCCTGACTTTTGCCATCACGAAGGAGAATCATTGAGTCTCTCCTTACAGAATAGCTGGAGGTGGCTGCCTTCCTCCCTGTATCCCTCATCACACATTCCATTGAATTCCGGTGACTGAGGATGGTATAAAGAAGCACTAAAAGCAAGAAGAAATGGGTAACATGTTTAATTTCAATAGCCATTGGCACCATACCTAGAATCAATTAAAGCAGTACATTTTGATATGGCCAAAAGTGCCTTATCAAAAGGCAAAGTCGGTTTTCTGTCTGTTTTTATTTTTACCTTTTTACCAAATAATGTGTCTGACTGATATCCTGCCTCTCATTCCACCCTTAACTCTACTCTGAGACAGTCATTTTCTACTTTACTAACACATTATTTGTATTTTTATGAGTAGTTATTACTTTTACTCATTTTAACCCCAGCAGAGAAAGGTACAACTCAGAACAGATAAGTGTGGATGTCACAGACATTTAGCGGTCAAAGGAGAAAATCTCAAAAGGCCAGCAAGTTGACATGTTTTGTTTGGCCCATGCAATCTTGTTCATATTATACTTTGAATTGAATCTGGATTTCAGGCTTCTCTTGAAAAAGCTGCAGATCTAGAATAATGGTTTGGCAATAAACCTATTGAAATGGAATAATGGCTACCCAGTTTGGATGGGGCATCTACTTTCTAGCTTACCACAATCCTCCCATTTCTATGCTGTTGGCTGCCCTCATTTCCTTTAACTACTTCATTTCTGTAGGCATTTGGGTTTAGGACTCCTGGTCTAGAGTGTGCAGTGATGCCTTCAGCAGCAAGCCTATGGAGGGGACCATTCATGTGACCCTGGACATGAATTTCTCATGAAAGGGAGCAGAGAGATGCTAAAAACCAGCTGCACACTCAACAGGATTTTGCCTGGGGGTAGCCTGCATAGTTACTGTAAAACAGAAAGTTGTGTGCAAAATAATTTCTTAAATAAAACTTTCTTCCTTGGAAAATATGTGAAAGTGAGTTTTTATTTTAATTATAAATAGAAAGCTCAAAATATTAAGAGATTTAAGGAGAATGACACTTTTATAGTATTCAAATGGAAATTACTGGCTGAAAAGTGAGGAAGTAATGATCTCCAGTTTAGAAGTTGTAACTTTGAAATGAAAATAGCTCTGAAAATGAAGAAAAATGAACTATTTAAGAAAAGTTTGTCACAAAGAAAGAAAAATATAATTTTACTAGAATAGATGATTATAGGTCCAAGAAAAGAGAAACGTAGACCTAGAAATATATACTATTTCTATTTAAGCCATTTATGAAGCAATTTTATACGTTTACAATCATTGGCCTAAAATACGATATTTTATTTTATTTTATTTTATTTATTTATTTTTTTTGCGGTATGTGGGCCTCTCACTGTTGTGGCCTCTCCCGTTGCGGAGCACAGGCTCCGGACGTGCAGGCTCAGCGGCCATGGCTCACAGGCCCAGCCGCTCCACGGCATGTGGGATCTTCCCAGACTGGGGCATGAACCAGTGTCCCCTGCATCGGCAGGAGGACTCTCAACCACTGCGCCACCAGGGAAGCCAAAAAAATACGGTATTTTTAAAAAGCAGGTAAATAATGAATAGGCAGATCTCCACTATTGGTTAAAGCACCAGCAATGACTAAGACATCCAGAACCAAACCATCAGCTTACCGTTCTGAAATAGTATTTTGAAGTATTAACACACCTTTTAGGTGACTGTAAGGGTGAAGATTTAGAATGAGTTTGCTCACAAGGACATTTCAAATGATAGGAAACAATTTACTCTTGGGTTGGCAAAATGACCCAATTCCAAGGTCATTTTAGATTTGTCCTGTGGCCAGGGAGAATCCAGGGGGATCGAGTGAGTCTACTTGGTTACATTTGCCCTCCTCCCTCTCCCCAGTCCCATCAACACAGTCTCTCAAGTTTTACTTTATAAGAACAGGTAATTTCTGCAATGAACTTCACCCTCTCACTGTCAATGCAAGGCCCCAAAGGCAGTGGATTGTAAATTACCTGACTTAAATCTAGGGCAGAAATAGCTGGGGAAAAACTGAGAAGGAAGGGTCTGAAGACTAAGGCAGGGTCTAGAACAGGGGTCCCCAACCCGCAGGCCGTGGACCGCTACCGCCCGTTAGGAACTGAGCCGCGCACCAGGAGGTGAGTGGCGGGCAAGCGAGCAGAGCTGCATCTGCCGCTCCCCATCGCTCCCCATCACCCGCATTACCTCCTGAACCATTCTCCCCTGCCACCCCCGGTCCATGGAAAAATTGCCTTCCACGAAACTGGTCCCTGGTGCCAAAAAGGGTGGGGGCCGGTGGTCTAGAAAGCAGTGGTTGTCAAATTAGAGTCTGGGTCTCAGAGAACAAGGTCTAATCCTAGGTCCTGAAGGTAAGAACAGAGAAATAGGTCAGAAGCAAATCAGCCATCAGGGGTCAGGCTTTAAAATGCAAATGTTAACCACTAACACTTACTGAGTACTCACCTTACCCTTATGCTGGGCACTATTCTATGCTCTTTGCATGTCTGTATAAGTTCATCTTAAGCCTCAACACCAATAGGCTCTGTTATTAGGAAACTGGGCCAGTACATGGAACAAGTGATTTAAAATCTGCCAGCAACAAGACAAACAGAGCAGCCACCCTAAGAAGACTCTGGAAAACTGAAGTACTTCTTGACTTGTATTATTGATTTCTGTACCAATCCTAGGAGACTGAAACTCATAGAAAAAAACATCGTGGAAGAATCAGCAGCATCTGACAGACAGCACTTCATACGTATTTCCTTTATATATCATTTCATATTTAGATAGCACTTTTCTGATACTATCTCTCTAATCTTTCCATTAGGGGTGTGAGAAAAGGAGAGTGAAAAATGACTTGTTCAAAGTTATAAAAGGCAGAGCAGTAACAGAAAGTACTTTAACACTTTCCAACCAATCCTAGGCCCTACGTGCATAGGATTTCGGATGTGCTACATTAGCACTTAAAAAATAACTTTCTAGAAAATAATTATGACTTGGCTCTGTGCCTTGGCTCTATACCTGGAATGCCTAGTGGGACTGCATGTGCCTGCCAGTTTTGTGAGGATCAGTGTACAATAGGATTTAACAATGTGGCAGGTGGGGAGAAGGAAGAAGGTGTCAGGGGAGAACAGCAGCAAGTCCATGAATACTACAGGGGGGGCGGGGGGCAGTAGGCAGTGGGAAGGGTCAGCATCTAATGCCATAGAGCAGGGCAAAGGTAGCATCAGCAAAGATCTGGAAAGAAAATAATAAAATAAACACTACTAGTAGAATGAACAATAAGATAAATAAATAGTGAAAGTACAATGACAGCTATTCCCTTAGGCCTTATTATGGAACGGTGTTCAACGTGTGTTCTTTTTCATTTTCACTCAAATTTGAAAGGCAAGTATCACCGTGGCCATTTTCTGGATGTGGAGACTGAATTTCAGAACAGTGAAGTCAGTTCAGTCTACACAGCGATGAGAGGGCGGGATCTGGTCCTGAACCCAAGTTGGTTTGTCAGCGCCATGTGGGGAAGAGCTCTGCTGCTTCGGGTCATTCACGACCTCCATCTAGAGGCCCCACTGCAACTAAGGCAGACGTTCCTTTTCAGTGAAAGTGGACCCTCCTCAGCACGGCCCTCTCTTCCCTCTTCGTAGAACTCTGGGCCACTGTGAAATTTCAGCAAGCCTGATGTGTGTACCTCAAGCTGAAAGAATTTCCCAAATGACTGTGCTGCGTTCTGCTCTCTCTGGCGTCTTCGTTGTGCAAAGAGAGTGTTTCAGATATGGCACAGTGGTGGAAAACTAATTCCTTGACAGTGTGCATAAAGCTTTTGTCTAGAAAATACTTGATCGTGTGACAGAAATAAGTGTCTTGAATTAAAAATAGCCAGGGACTCCAAAATGGGCTAAACTGTTGTTTTCGCAACAAAACACTGCTGCCCACTGCCACCTGCACCAAGTTACTCCACAGCATGGGAAGCATGTTTACTGTTGGAGAAACAGGCACTCGGAGAACAGGTGCCCATCTTTGGAACAACAGTAGAGACAAAACAGCAACACTGTAACTGCAAATTTTGCTGTCGTCCAAAATTTATATTCATTTCTAGGCCCAAATGTCATTCATTGATTTCTTTCCAGGGACAGAGAGAAAATGAGGGAATGGTGTAGCGTGCTTTACAAAGTAAGTCCGCATACACTATCTCATTTTATACTCATATATTTTTAGTCCTCACTGAATAGGTCGGAAAACAGAAGCTCAGAAAAGAGTACACACAAAATAGGAATGGATGACCATAACCTCAATTGTAAAAAATGTCCTGTACATGTGGTGCAATTAAGGGCCTTGTTATTCTCCCCAAAAAGTGTTCTCAAAGTTCAGTCGGGGATAGTAACTGGATGAGGGAAACCCCATACCTGGGTCTTTCCTCAGTCTCAGAATAAAAAGTGGGTGAGTGAAAGGAAAGGTCCAGAGTAAAGACAGTAGCTAAGTAAACAGCAAAGTTCCATAATTTAGAGTTAATGCTTAAGTTCAACGCCATCATTTTATCAGATATTTTCTGGCTTTGTTTCTCCTCAGCAAAACTATGAAGAAACAATGCCAGGATTTTTGTTCTGGCCTCTGCATTCACACCACTCTCTCTTCCCCACACGTACACACACAGAAAACCTTGCTTCGTTATTCCATAATCCAGGCCCCTGCTCCGCAGAAGTATAGTCCTATATACCAGCAGCATCAGCCAGGCCTGGGAGCTTGGTAAAAATGCAGACTCTCAGGCCCCAACCCAGACCTAGTGAATTCAACAAGACGACCATGTAAGCAATTAAACTGGGAAGCACTAATCTAGACGTTTCCTAATCTCTCTCTTGAAAGCAGGCAGACACTCCTTAAAGGAGACTAGTTTTGCCCCTTGCTTCTTCCAATCTTAGATATTAGCAGTGAAAATACTCTAAATTGGCTAAGTATAGGATTCTTCCCAGCTATTTCATGCTGAGGCTCAATTAAAATTCTTATGCCCCTAAGAAACCCTTAAAAAATAAAACTCTTGACATTTTAGCAGGCTAGTGGATGAATATTTTGAATCTTGTTTTTGCTGGTAATGTAAAACCTTGCTGGCCATCTACTGTTCTACTCAGGCAGTGGACGTAACGGTCCACATACTCTCCTTAGGGCAGCACAGGGTAAAGGGCAGCATCCCAGAGTCAGGAAACTTGAGCTGTAGGACAGCTCATCCACTGCACAGCATGACCACTGTGGGTTTTGCCACCAAATGCTTCGCCCTCATTTTCCAACTTTGAAAGACAGGGGCCTGAAAGGAGAATCTAATTTTTAAAGTGTCTCCCCCAGAACATTAGTTCTCTCTCTCTCTCTCTCTCTCTCTCTCTCTCTCTCTCTCTCTCTCCCTCTCTCTCTCTCTCTCACACACACACACATACGTGCATATGTACTTCATTTGCACTTGCGCATGCTTAATTTGGGTGGATTTTCTTTTTCGGAGACTGAGAATGAACTTACCTATTCGAGAGCTTGAAAATTCTTGCAGTTAAGAAATAAATTTAAGAGTTTAAGCAAGCTTTTCTTAAACTAATTTGCCCAGAAACAGTTCCTATCTTCTTTTTTTTTTCCTGCTTATTCCTTAATGAACATCCTGTGTTTGCAGACCACAAACATTTGAGAAATTTTGAGCTAGAACGCTTCCCAGAATTCCTCCGGCTCTTATATCTTATTATATTACCATTGTACCCTTTTATCACAGAAGGATTCTGCTGTGTTTTAAACTTGTCATCTATTGGTTTTCAGAGCAACATTCATACTTATAATCCTATTTGAATACAATTTTGCCTTAACGCACAATGGATTCTATACGAGATACCATTGTTCCCTGTTTCTACTTTCCATACACATGAACCCAGAAAAATTAATCAACTGGGTGTACATAATTGTTTTATTCTTTGTGATCCAGATTGTCATTGACAAAGTGAATTTGTATTTGAAAACTGCTTTCCACTCAAAGCAGTTTTTCAGGTCCAGATTCTAAGAGGTTACGCTGTACTTGTTCCACTAAAGATATTACTTTGAAAGGAATAAGTACCAAAATGTACCTTCGACTTGCGGCAAATATCCTGTGTCAATGCACATTCAGCCTCTGTGAAATTATACATTTTTCAAAATACTTAAGAAAAGGTTCTCTCCTCTGTAGGCTCTCTGCTCCCTGTCATTTGTTTTATAAATAAATATGTTTTCCCCAGAGATATATCTGTATTCACTGGCCTGCACTGTTTCCATTATGGTGTTTGGTCTTTAAGTCTAATTTTGACTTTCGTGACAATAACTCTGACATAGTAACAAATGATAAAACACTTTTATACATGTTCTATGCGTCCCTAGTATAGTACTATCCTTACATGGAGCAATTTATTATTGAGTTTTCTTCCTGTGCTTTCTCTCTTTTTTTTGGCAGACACACACATAAAACTTTTCAATAACTCTGTAGCAGTCAACAATTAATCAAAGTGTAGCTTTTCACTACAACAGGAAAGCTGGGTAATAAAAGGTCCATGTAACATCTGAATTAGGCAGGACGAAATAGCGATAAGGCTAATCAGATCGCTTATTTCCAAGTATAAACAAGTTTCCTGAGAGGATCATAAGTCATATCTTCATGGATCCAATGTGGATGGTAGAAGGGGAGCAGGTAGGTGAGGAGGAAAGGCAGGTATAAGATTTATTTCTAGGAAAGAAAATGATAAAAGAATGACGTTTTCTATTCCTTCTGTATTCTCAAAAACCTAGTATCTAGCTATCTGGAAACATTTTATTAAATTCAGCTGTCCTTCTCTCCTACCTTGTGTCCTGAGCAGGTCTGGATGTGTGTTTATAATGTGTAAGGGGCAATGTTTGAAGAACGTCTGTTGTGTGATTGCCCCTTGAGCTCTTGCTTTGCACTGTGTGTGGCCAGATCAACCTTTCATCAAAAGAGCCCTTGTCACAGATCTCAGTGATTTCAATCATGAGGTTATTTTCCTTATTTTAAATACAAGTGTAAACACAATTTGGAAAGGTTTTTTTAACCTTTTGGAAATGCTATGAGGGTTCATGTAAGAGAGGGTTAGACAATATTTGTATTAAAATTTTTCAATTTTTTTAAATTTTGAGACTTTTATTACAAAAGGCTGTTATAACCCATGGTAATTTTATTCCAATAACTCATGTAGTTATCATTTCCCCTTGATCTAACATGCTCCCCTGCTTTTCATAAAAGTCTAGATTAGCCTTGTAGGACATATTTATGAAAAATATCTGATTGATACCCATAAACATGTTTTGCTAAAAATTGATCTGAGTAATTCATTCCCCCCATGTTTTTTTCTCCTTAGACCATAGAGGTCTATAATTTACAACTCACCTTACTACTGTTACCACTTGAGTCAAGTCATACAAGAGAATAGCTCCAGGTGCTAGAATCATTAACTAAGGATATTAAACCATAAATAAGATCTTCCGGTATGTGTTTTACCAATGAAGACTGTTTCCTATTGCCACCAATTAACATTAAAAAAATTAAACATGATTTACAAACAAGATTAAAGACATTTCTCCTTCCACAACCAATTAAGAAAATCAGAAGGAAATGTTTTGATTGATGCTCATCATATATATGTAAATATATCACATAATGGCTCCTATTTAGCAAATATGAAATACCAAAACACAGATGAAAAATATTTTGGCATCTGTCTGGCCCTTGAGCTGGCTAGCGCAAAGTGTGATTTGAAAGTGTTTGAGTCCCGCTGTTAAACACTTACTGGTATGAATAAATTAATTACAGATTACTTTTATCAGAATCACAGTGAACTTTTAAAACACAGTGAGAGACAGGCCTGTCCTAGTTACTCCCATGCAACAGAAGATGAGAGGAAAGTGATCCTTGAGGAGCTGATCCAACTGAGGACATAAAATCAAGAAGATTCAATTGAAGACATCTTCTTGGGTCAGCAGTAACAGAACAAGGAGACCGACTCACACAGTTGTGAACAGGAAGAAAGAAGCCTTGAACCTGCTGGCACCCACATCAAGAATCCATGGGCAACCGAGGTCAAAAGGAGCCCATGTTTTAGGATGGACCAACCCCAGGCTCATGATGCTACACAGGAGGCTGGGGAAGAGCTAAAATAATATGCATGTTCTCCCTAGGACTGCAGTGTGTGTGAAGCTGCATACCTGCAGAAAGAGTACAGAAGCATGCAGAGAAACCCAGTTCAGTAACTGGATCTTGAGATACCACAAAAACAGCATGGCATGGCGGCCCCAACCCACCAAGACAAGATTCATACTGACTTGAGAATGAATGAGATCAAGTGGAGACAACTGTAAATGACTAGACAGGAATAATTAGGCAGATAGAGAGAAACAACTCCCACTCAGGAGGATCATACAAATGCAAATTCCAAAGCAATGATGGACTTAACATTGAGAAGGACTATAATGAGGAACTGGGTTGGGATATCCAACTTCCCCTGCAAGAAAGCTGTCAATACCCACCTATGTAGCATGCGTTCACACACCCCTAAGGGCTAGCCTATTAATTGGAGGGTGTGTGTGTGAGTGTATGTTGTGTGATATAAGAAAACATGAAACTATGGTAGCAAACAAAAACACATGCTGCACTGATTGCAGTGATATTAAAATACACATTATTAGCTTCAGAGTCACTGAAGTATGATTCAGTATGTAGTTTCCCAGAATTTCAAGATAATTTGCCTTGCTATGCAAGTACACATAACTGCTCATCAAGTGTAATGAGAACAGATATCCCATTATGCTAGCATTTATAATTTGGATCCTGAGAGACAAGAAAACACTACATGAAGAGTTAAATGATTCAACTCAGTCTACAGCTTGTCAGCTGAGTGAACTTGAGTAAGTCAGGTAGCCATCTTTGAATCTCATTTTTTCATCTGTAAAATTGATCATGTTATCTGAATACCTTAAAGATGAGAATATAACAAAAGAATGGATAAAAAAACATCTCTCCTCTGTCTCAAATCTCACAAGAAGAAAAAAAGATGACATAAATTCACATCAGTGCTTGAAAACAAGGAAAATGTCATTGGTATGCCAGAGATATTGACAAATTCCTGAGATGAGGAGCTGGTAGGCTCATATTAAGGGATAAGTAGGAGCAGAGAAACCACAAACTTACACACATTCAAGAGAAAAGATCTCTTCCATAAATTCCAGGGATTACCCAAACTCAGGAAAAATCATGGTTAGAGCAGGACAAAGTCATTGGGCAATTATTAGAGGAAGTAATTAAAGAACAGCATTTAAAATAGTTGGACAGTCTTGCCTTTCTTCTGCCAACCAAGAAACAATGATGTTTTCTCTCCATTTAAACACTAGAGAAATATTTTCTTTAAAAAAAAAAAAAAGAAAAGAAAGAAAGGGTGGGGGATAGCACAGCTGGGGAGGGAGCCTAGAATGGGTGTTGGTACTAGACTGAGACCACTGTAGACCTTGACAGCCACAGCAGGAAAGAAAAGTAGGACAGGAGCTGATTTCAGCATTCCAGCATTCTCTGAGCACTGTTCTCTGAAGTGTGGGTATTTATATAAGAGCCTCACTGAGCAGGGCATAAGTAGATGGCCCAGGTAACTTACTAAGGAAGAGAGCCCCATATCCAGAAGAGAATCTTGTCCTACACCCTGCCCCTTCTCTTACGTAAGCTTCAATTGCTAAAATAAGGTACTAAAAATAAAACCTACAGCCACTAACAGTGATCAAGATGAATAAAATACAAAGATAAAAATTACAACCCCAAATAATTAGAAACAAAAGGAAACTAATGACATGAGAGACACAAAACTCAATAAAGAGAAAAACTATCTCCTATGGGGAAAATTAATAGAATACATGGAGACAAATCCAAGAGGCATCACATGTATAAAATAGAAAATAATATTAGGTGCATTTGTTTTATATTGCTGAATAACAAATTACCACGTTTAGGAGCTTAAAATAATACATGTTTATTAGTTGACATTTTTAATGCATCAGGAAACTGGGTAGAGCTTAGCTTGGCTTGACCTTTTGCTCAGAATCTCACAAGGGTGCATTCACTGGGGTTAGCATGTTACCTGACCCTTGGGATATTTGACATCTTGACCTTCTTTTAAGGTTTCATCTGATTACATCAGGCCCACCCAGGAACATCTCTTTATGATTCACTTAAAATCAATTGATTAGGGATCTTATTTACTTCCCCGAAATCCCTTCATCTTTGTTATATAATGTAACATAATCACAGGATTCATAGCCCATCACCTTTGCTGTATTTTATTGGTTAGAAGCAAGTTATAGGTCCTGCCCATACTCAAGAAGAGGGGATTATACGAATGTGGGTCATTAGGGGTTATAGAATTTTGCCTACCACATTAAGAAATAAGGAAAATTTTAACTATAATCATCAAAATACAAAGTAAAAACTGAAACGTTGAATGGCTTAATAGACAAAGCTGAACATTAAATTGATATTAGCGTTGAAATGTAATTTACATACAACAAAATGCATGGATTGTAATGAATACATTCTTAGTCAATCCTAACCATTTCCTCAGCAAACATTTTTCTGATTTCTATATCACCATAGATTAGTTTTGCCAGTTCTAGTTTTGAAAGTGAACAACCTTGCCCTGTTGCCATTCTTACAGTACAGGCTTCAGTATTTCAATATTAAATATAGCACTATCTATAGGTTTTCTGTAAGCCCTTTATCAAAAATCCCTATTTTGTTGAGGTTTTTTTTTTTTTTTAATTTTAAATCATAAAAGGGCAAATATTGGGAATTTCCTGGTGGTCCAGTGGTTAGGACTCCACATTCTTACTGCCAAAGGCCCAGGTTCATTCCTTGGTCAGGGAACTAAAATCCCGCAAGCCGTCCAGTGTGGCCAAAAATAAATAAATAAGTAAATAAATTAAAAGTGGGTAAATATTGCCTAGTGTTTTTCTGCATCTATTGAGATAACAGTATAGTTTTTTTCCTTTTATCTTGTTCATAAAGCAAGTTGAACTAATCTTCAAATGTTAAACCATTAAAATAAATCCCACTTGGTATTACTCTCTATTCTTTTTATATATTGCTATATATTTTTATATATTGCTATATTTAATTTGCGTCCTAAGGGATATTAGGCTATAACTTTTCTTTAATTGTAACGTCTTTGACTTTGGCATAAGAGTTTTGTTGTCCTAGTTAGATTAAATAAGAAGATTTTCTTCCTCTATTTTCTGAAAAACAATAATGAAAAAGTTTTTAACAGATATAGGGGCTAGTCTGATTTTCTATTTCTTCTGTGCCAGTATTGTTAATTTGGGTCTTTCAAGGGCTGCGCCCATTTCATCTACATAGACTAAGTAAATTGCGTAACATTGTTCACAATATCTCCTTGCAATCCTTTACTCTCTTAAAGATTTGTACTCATGTCTCCTCTTCTGTTCCTAATAATAATCATTCGAGCTAAGGGTTTATCAATTTTATTGAGGCTTTCAAAGATTTAGCTGTTGGTTCTGTTAATTTTTCTCTATTGTTTGTCATTTCTTGTTTTACTGATCTCTAGTCATAACTTCATTATTTCATATATTCTATTTACTTTAGGTAAATTTGCTTTGTGGTGGTGATTGATTAGCAAGGAGCAAGGTGATAGAAAACTTCTATATCTTGCTGGTATAGATATAGAAGTTTTATTTGTGGATAAATACGAATATACATTTGTCAAAACTCATCAAATTTTATACTAAGACTTTTTCACTCCTTCATATGCAACTATACCTCAGAAAACTGTAAACAAATATGAACTCCAACTGGTGAGTTTGTATTTTGCAGTAATATGATTAACAATTCTGATACAGCTTTCCATGTGTTCTAGACTTGAGCAAATCAGTATTTGTATTAAGGGTAATGGGAGCCACGTTTCTTACTTTTGGAGAAGGGAGTCACGAATATGGAAAATGGCAAAATGCTGTGATGTTGGCTTGGATCTGGAGACATGATGTCTCTAACTTACTCTAAAATGTTTCCAAAAAAATAATATAACATGCCTATGTGTGTGTGTGTTGGTGTGTGTGTCTGTGAAGAGAGAGAGAAGAGAGAATAATAAAGCAAAATAAGCAAAGTATAAACAATTGGTAAGCAATATACAAGAGCTCCTTTTTCCTTTTCTTGCATTTTTTCTGAAATTTTGATCCCATAGAAAAATTAAAAATTATAAAAAATAAACTCTGCTACACAAATGAATGTTGATTTATTTTATTATTTTGCAACTGAGAGGTGCTCTCTTAGTTAAACAAGGGATGATAGATTTCCATGATAAAAAGGTAAAGAACAGAAGCATAGGGCACATTCTATGGAAAGAACATTGTTGAGGTATGTTTGTTCTTAAGGAACCTAAAATAGAAAGCCTTCTTCATTTTTAAGAACATTTACTGAGGGGGGTAAAAAAAAAACCCAAAACAAAGAAGCAACCAGCGGTGGGCCCAATGATGACAGAAGTCAGCTTAGGAATAATTTCTATAAACTTTCTAGTAATTTTCCATGCTCCAGACAAAAAAATTGTCTCTAATTTTCAGTCCTGAAAACAAACTGTCCTTTTTCTAAGAACTCTGTGACATGCTGGTTCCCACCTTTTTCCTTTCCTAATTTTGGAACAAAGCAAGCTGTTCTTAGGTTGTCGTTTTGCATTTATCAAATGAAAACCCCTGTTGAGGCCCTTCATGATAATTAAAATGAAAAAATTTTGCATACTGGTTTTTTTTTCATTTTCTTTTTTTCCTTTTTTTTTTTTTTTTTTTTTTTGGTGTGTGCATGTAAAAGTAAACATTTCAAATTGCCACGATATAATTTAATTCCTTTCAAGGTCTGACAGTCTCTTCATAACAACACATTAATGGAGCTGTTTAAAGCTCTTGGCTCAGTTTAACTTTATATCTAACTACTTATCTGTGTACTTTAACCCAAATTCTATCGTGCAGCAAAATATACAGTACTTTGGTTCTGACCTGGTAGAAACATGTTGACATAACATCAGAGAAGGGGATTTTCTGTTTTCATCTCATGTCTGACACTGAGACGCTTCAGAAGCCTTTCTTGCATGACTACCATCTCTGTAAGCTTGAACATGGCCTTAAAATCTTTCTCTTAATTATATAGATTTCTGTTGGGGGAATAGACTTCTTGTTTCTAAAAAATATATTAAAAATATGAATATGACTTCAGAGATTAGGTTATTTCATTTCTAATAGGCTGTGTTTTGGGTACTACCAGATGTTAGCATATTCTTAATTCAAATCATCAGGTTCAATTACATCACCAGGAAGGGCTGTTGTGTTCTTCCTGTATTTGAGTTATTAATAAAATATGTTTTTAATTTTCAAAATTGCTTGGATTTGGAATGGGCTGTTACTCTGGGGGGTTGGAAAGAAGGCAAGCAGCATATTTGGAGCTCTGAGGTTTTCTAAGGCACACACCAGAATAAATTTTTATAACCATTTCCCCTTTGATACTTTAACTTGTGTTGCCTCTGACACAACACTGACTTACACACTGATGATGGCATTTTCATTGGAGCACATATAACTGGTTAATGAACACAACACCACTTTAAATCACTGCAAGACAAAGAGAATATATGCGCACATGAGCATGCTTGTGTGTGTGTGTGTGTGTGTACACACTATAAAGACAGTCAAATTCTTTTCTACGATACAAAGCCTTTCTAAATTCATGACTCGAAACCAAGGGAATGCACCCTATGGGACGCATTCGCCCAACCTGTGCAGGAATATTTTGGCTGTGAAGTAGTGGTGACATATGGAAATCATTCTCCTTACACAACACATGGCTGAGATAAGTCACACCTAGGCAAAGATTTCCACAATCTTCAAGAGCCAGTCATTCACAGTGAAGGCATGGCCCTACCATTCTATTTCTTAAATGTCAGGGATCTTACAGGCCAAAGGGAACAAGGAACCTGCTTTTTCAATCTTAAAAAAGGTACCTTCTGGCAGATTATTATTTAAATTATTTTTCAGTGTACATATTGTTGCTATTATAGCACCATTTGATTTTACTGTCTTTTAATAGATGTAAAGGTTATATTTCACACTAAGGAAACCAGAATGAAATTTTACTGAAGTTATAGGTAAGAGGCAGTACATCAAAAAACTGCATGGAGAAAACCTTAAGGCAGAGATGGCAAATAGGTTCCCAGTGCCAATGTGAATCAATTGGTAAGGATTATAGGAAGCATGGATTGATAAGGAATCTGAAGGGGTGTCCAGGCTTCCTAGGAACAAGAACCTTTATTGATGAATAATGTCTGCCGAGGGCCCGGACTGGAAATTTGCAGCACTTCTCTTGCATTTACCAAATCTACACGTGGCCAACTTTCGTCTGCTCTTCTCAGGTATCTTTTAATTGCACACTGCAAAATGTGCCTTACAAAGAAACAGTTACTGATATTATTACAAAGGAACATTAATTTATGAAAGAATAAAAACAAGCATGGCTCAAAGTAAGACAAAGACATAGACTAAACAGCACAAGTGCTGTGTGTACTGCAAAAGCATCGCAGATTGGGCTCTGGGCCTTTTATTTACCAACTGAAAGGGGAAAGCTTGGATACCCAGTTCACAGTGTCCCTAACATAAAAAAATAACACTTTTTCAGATGACTCACACATATTCCTGATATGAAGATTGGTCAAGGATTTTACTCTGAAGTCATAACAATGAAAGAATATCTTACCATCAAGAATACCCTGAACAGGGCTTCCCTTGGTGGCGCAGTGTTTGAGAGTCTGCCTGCCGATGCAGGGGAACGGGTTCATGCCCCGGTCCAGGAGGACCCTGCATGCCATGGAGCGGATGGGCTCGTGAGCCATGGCTGCTGAGCCTGCGCTTCCAGAACCTGTGCTCTGCAACAGGAGAGGCCACAACAGTGAGAGGCCCGTGTACCGCAAAAAAAAAAAAAAAAAAAAAAAAAAAAAAAAAATACCCTGAGCAAAAATGACACAGGGAACTTCATAGACCTGTTTTGGTAATGACTTTCCATATAAGTTGATAGCATGTCACCAAAATAGAACAAGGACAGCAATTTTAAGGTGGTCAAAAGGTACAAATTCCAATTATAAGATAAACAAGTACTAGGAATGCAATAAACAATGTGATAACTACAGTTAAGGTTGCTGTGGTATACATGAAAGTTGTTAAGAGAATAGACCCTGAGTTCTCATCATAAGGAAAAATATTTGTTTCTTTTTCTTTTTTTGTATCATATGATATGATGAATATTAAGTAAATTTACTGTAATAATTTCATGATATATGGAAGTCAAATCATTTTGCTATAAAGCTTAAATGTACACACTGCTGTATGTCAATAATACCTCAATAAAATTGGGGGGAAAAAAACAGCAATTGTGCAGGAGACCAACCATATTTGCTTTCTACTGATCTTGTGAAGTTATATTTTTAATATCCAAGTCAAGAAATCTTTTAATATTGATTTCCCCTAGAATTTAGACAAATACTTAGGGGTTAAAGGCTTAAGACTCTGTTCCATAGTAAATATATAGACTATATCTATTGTCCATTGCCAGGAATGGGTAGATCTGCATGGATTGGCAGACAATCTGATTGAAGTACAGGTCAATCTCAGAGTGGCTATTGAAGAACCAACACAGGTAATTGTGTGGATGGAAGACCAACCTGTCTCGGTGCTCAGGGATGCAGCTAAGAGGCCAGCACCCCCTAACTTTCTACAACAGGAACTGAAACATTCAACTTCTTTGTAAAACACAGAAGTATATAATGTGTGAATTCGGCACACAATTCCAATTTTTCTAGTAGTTTATTTCCAGTCCAGTCCTATATCCAATGGATTTTTAGTTATAAAAACAATAGAACAGAAGAAACCTACCTCAACATAATAAAGATCTTATACGACTAACCCACAGCAAACATCATTCTCAATGGTGAAAAACTGAAAGCATTTCCTCTAAGATCAGGAACAAGACAAGGATGTCCACTCTCACCACTATTATTCAACATAGTTTTGGAATTCCGCCATGGCAATCAGAGAAGAAAAAGAGATAAAAGGAATACAAATTGGAAAAGAAGTAAAACTGTCACTCTTTGCATATGACATGATACTATACATAGAGAATCCTAAAGATGCCACCAGAAAACTACTAGAGCTAATCAATGAATTTGGTAAAGTTACAGTATACAAAATTAATGCACAGAAATTTCTTGCATTCTTATACACCAATGATGAAAAATCTGAAAGAGAAATTAAGGAAACACTCCCATTTACCATTGCAACAAAAAGAATAAAATATCTAGGAATAAACCTACCTAGGGAGACAAAAGACCTGTATGCAGAAAATTATAAGACAATGATAAAAGAAATTAAAGATGATACCAACAGGTAGAGAGATATAACATGTTCTTGGATTGGAAGAATCAATATTGTGAAAATGACTATACTACCCAAAGCAATCTCCAGATTCAATGCAATCCTTATCCAATTACCAATGGCATTTTTCATGGAACTAGAACAAAAAATCTTAAAATTTGTATGGAGACACAAAAGACCCCGAATAGCCAAAGCAGTCTTGAGGGAAAGAAACTGAGCTGGAGGAATCAGACTCCCTGACTTCAGACTATACTACAAAGCTATAGTCATCAAGACAATATGGTACTGGCACAAAAACAGAAACATACATCAATGGAACAAGATAGAAAGCCCAGAGATAAACCCACGCACCTATGGTCAACTAATCTATGACAAAGGAGGCAAGGATATACAATGGAGAAAAGACAGTCTCTTCAATAAGTGGTGCTGGGAAAACTGGACAGCTACATGTAAAAGAATGAAATTAGAACACTCCTTAACACCATACACAAAAATAAACTCAAAATGGAGTAGAGACCTAAATGTAAGACCAGACACTATAAAACTCTTAGAGGAAAACATAGGAAGAACACTCTGACATAAATCACAGCAAGATCTTTTTTGATCCACCTCCTAGAGTAATGGAAATAAAAACAAAAACAAGCAAATGGGACCTAATGAAACTTCAAAGCTTTTGCATAGCAAAGGAAACCATAAACAAGACAAAAAGACAACCCTCAGAATGGGAGAAAATATTTGCAAACGAATCAACAGACAAAGGATTAATCTCTAAAATATATAAACAGCTCATGCAGCTCAATATCAAAAAAACAAACAATTCAATCCAAAAATGACCAGAAGACTTAAATAGACATTTCTCCAAAGAAGACATACGGATGGCCAAGAAGCACATGAAAAGCTGCTCAATATCACTAATTATTAGAGAAATGCAAGTCAAAACTACAATGAGGTATCACATCACACCAGTTAGAATGGGCATCCTCAGAAAATCTACAAACAACAAATGATGGAGAGGGTGTGGAGAAAAGGGAACCCTCTTGCACTGTTGGTGGGAATGTAAATTGATACAGCCACTATGGAGAACAGTATAGAGGTTCCTTAAAAAACTAAAAATAGAATTACCATATGATCCAGCAATCCCACTACTGGGCATATACCAAGAGAAAACTATAATTCAAAAAGACACATGCACCCCAATGTTCATTGCAGCACTATTTACAATAACCAGGTCATGGAAGCAACCTAAATGCCCATCAACAGACGAATGGGTAAAGAAGATGTGGTACATATATACAATGGAATATTACTCACCATAAAAAGGAACGAAATTGGGTCATTTGTTGAGACGTGGATGGATCTAGAGACTGTCATACAGAGTGAAGTAAGTCAGAAGGAGAAAAACAAATATCGTATATTAATACATATATGTGGAACCTAGAAAAGTGGTACAGATGAACCAGTTTGCAGAACAGAAATTGAGACACAGATGTAGAGAACAAACATATGGACACCAAGGGGTGAAAGCCCCCGGGGGGGGGGGGTGTGATGAATTGGGCAATTGGGATTGACATGTATACACTGATGTGTATAAAATTGATGACTAATAAGAACGTGCTGTATAAAAAAATTAAATTAAATTAAAATTTTTTTAAATAAATAAAAATTTTAAAAAATAGAACAAAATAATTTGGCATAACAAAAATGGATTACCTAGAAGCGTAGTCACTCAAGGAACGAGTCATCTAATCAAGGAAGTTAGCTAAAGCATACATTAATCTAGGTAGCTTCCCTTCCTAGACTACGGCTTCTAAGTTTGAGTTTATGAATCATAGTAAAGCCATTAGCTTAGCTGGTTAGAGCATGTGCTAATGATGCTAAAGTCAGGGAGTTGTCCCCTAGGAATCAGTAAGTGTTGAAAAAAATATAAATATAAATAAATAAATAATTAAATAAAAGTATTTCCGTAGCCATGACCTGGATCTTTAACCACAATTATCCATCCCACAAAAGATCATCCTGATTCCCAGCCGACACTGAGTAGGAGCATGTGAATGGCTCAGAACCACCTTTTACCACAATAGGGTATAAAAGCACACCTAATCCACTGATGCATGGTAAGCTACTCTTAGAAGGAAGAAATTCCTATGACTTCTGCCTTTAAGTCCAATTACCTGTGCTCTTCCTCTGCCAAATCTATATGGTTTTTTCCGATGTCAGTTAAAACTCAGTTCAACAAGGATAATGAAATCCAGATGTAAGACGGCAGAGACTGCCTTTTCTTAAGCATCTGTGATGTCCGTCATTTTGAATACTGTATATGCATTATGTTATTTAATCCTCACATCAACCCTTTTAGAGAATGTTCATATATATGCAAGTATATACTTGTAACTCCAAAAGCGGGTTTTGTGTATTAGGGTCAGGCAGACTCGAGTCCCTAATCCCTTAATTGCTAGTTGGCTAACTTATTTGAGTTATTCAGCTTCTCAAAACCCAATTTCCTTGTAAATAAATGGGGATATTAACAGTACCTTCCTCACAGAGGAAATGTTAAAATTAAGTGGAATAATATAACACAATATGATGGGTTTAGCACAGTCTCTGGGACATGACAGTATTGAAGATTCAAGGGGAAAAGGGAATAAAGGAGAGAAAGAGAGTGAGAAGAGAGAATCCAGCAAATCAACTACTTCAAGAGTATTTATTTTCATAGTCTTGTATTCTGAGACCATTTTAATAAAAAATGGTGAGGTCTAACACAGGAGTTGGCAAACTATTTTCTGTAAATTGTCAGATAGTAAATATCTGGGTCTTTGGAGGCTGGATGGTCTCTTTTACAACTACTCAGCTTTGCCATTATAGTGAGAAAGTAAGCATGGACAATTCATAAACAAAAGGGTGTGGCTGCATATCAATAAAACTTTACCAAAAGAGGCAGCAGGCCAGATTTGTCCCACAGGCCATAGTTTGCCAAACCTTGATCTAAAAGTTTTTTGTGTGCTATTTGGTTCCATATTAATAACCTATTATATTTAACTTTCCAAACTGAGACTTTTAAATCCTGAATAATTGCTAATTTGGCATTACAGCTAACAATTTTCAATGGCAGTCTTTCAAAACTCTTTTGTTCAGCTAATAGAAAGATCAACTAAATTTGGCCCTAATTACCATGTTGTTGGGAAAGAACAAGGAAGTAGGGAACAATAGATAAGTTTAAAAGCATTTCCCAGGGAGACAAAATCTCAGCATGCATCCCCTTCCCTATTTCCCAGATTTTAGGAATTAATAAATCAACCTGATGGACTTGTTAGATTTTTAAATCAGGCATCTCAGAGTGCAGTCAGGGTTAATCTTCATCCTGGAAAAATTCAATGCTTGTTTACAGGTTATAGAAATGTCTGGACCCTCCCTTATCTCCTGGATATTACGAGGTCTAGGCTCTAATACCAGTCCTCTGCAGGAGAAGATTCTCAGTGCTGTGGGAAAGATTATAAATCACTTTAAAACAATGACTTAGGAAATGAATATTAGAGAATGATAAAGGAAAAAAAATTGCACAAAAACATTTTTTGTATTATCTTAACTCTCATTTATAACCACTATCATCCCAATTATGTGTACAACTTCTTTACACATGATGATTCTTCTTCTAATACTCTTTTTTTGGCCTTGGTATAAAGAGTTCCCATTAAAGATAAGATGTAGTCACTTGTTCAATAAATTCCAACACCATTTAAATTAGCATGTGTGACCCAGGCTTACATTAATGAGAAAAAATGGGAGATACTTTACTAAAAGGGAGAAAATTGAGAAGTAAGAAGAAGATAATGAAAATAGCCAGGCTTTGTCAAAATTTTTGTAAAACACATCAAAATAGAATCATTTTATTTGATTTCATTTGTTTCAGTCTGGTCAGCCTCTTATACCCAAAATGCTTTACTCCTACCAGCCTGCTGACCGCCTACTCAGCAATCTTTATTTTGTTGTCATTTTCTGTTGCCATATAAATCAGGAACATTTATAGGGTAGAAGAAGTTTGAAGAATTATAGAAGAATTTTGGCTACTTCACTTAGCCTGCTTTAATAGAGCTGCAAGATTCACCAAAGGGAAGGTTTTATCATTTCGCTCCATAAATCCATTCCTGACATCTTCCTAACCGTCAGGTGCAGATTATACTGTGAACTATCTACTCAGAATAGCGCCATGTTTGTATCATTGGAATGTCAGTTCCTTGATGCAGATGATGAGAAATAGTGAGAAGAAGCCTAGTTCTTCTGCATGGTTTCGTAACTACCTGGTAAAGACCATCTGCTTTCCTTCCTCACCTCTAAACACTCTTCCCCCTCACATGTGTTTCAGAAATGTGAGGATGTTTCTCCTTACTTGTGACAACTTGAATTTCTCAGCAACCCTGGAAAATATGAGTTTTAAAAAATACAATACCAATTGTAGAGAAAGGATGGCTAAAAAACAAAACATTCATGACAGGAGTAATTTCTGGCAAGGCTATTCATGCCTTGTATCTGAATACATACATCCTGCCTCCCCAAACCCAGTAGCATAATAAGGGCATTCCATTTAGCAGACCCCATAATGAAATCTAAGAGGAGTCCAGCTAATTAGTTCCCAGCTCCAAAGGGCCAGCACAATTCAACAGCACTAAAAATATGGTAAGCGTGACACATAAGAAATGTGCACATTTCATGTGCTTTGTAAATACTTGTGGCATTTAAATGCTTTGGCAACTTTGCTCATAGATTATTTTATTTAGAAGAATTAAATTTGTTTGACATTGTTAATATGTAACAAAGGAATATACATGTTCAAAGGAATTGGACCACATGCCTCTTCACCTTCAGCTTCATGACAAAAATATGACTTGGTTCGTGAACATTCACAGGAAGGTGTCTCCACCCCCATTTGGCTGGTAGGGACATGCTAGTATTGTTCCAAATTTTCAGCAATGTGGGTGGCAACTAAAATAGGCCTAAGACTTGAAAGAAATTTGACGATACCCAATGGAAGTTAGAACCCAGGACAATGAGAATCGTGACAATTTTTATTGACACTATACTTCTTTGAAGCCATTATACCTAGTTGCTTTAGCTAGGATATTAATATAAGAAGCATTGTTAAAAACCAGTATAATTATACAGTGTGCCCAAACCAGTACATTTTTATTGTTGTTATTATGAGCATACCAAAACATGATGATTGACATTTATATTTGTTTTCTTTTCAAAGCCCACTTTGTATTTAATATCTTATTTAGTTTATCCAAACCTTGGCAACCTGGTAGGCTGAACATTAGTATTTCTCCTTAATCCATAAGGAAACTATTGCCCAAGGTGGTTCACGTCATGTCTGTTCAGTAAAGTGGATCGTAATAGGATTCATACTTGAATCATTAGATCTTCTAAATTTAATTTGGCATTTTCAATAGAAACATTAGTGTATTCTTCTAAGCAGTACCTAAAAGAGAATGTCTTAATATTTTACTGGCTCTTCTTGTTCTTCAAATAGTTTTTAATATTCAACAAACATTATCACTGCACAGGCAAAAACAATATACACAACCACATACACCATTTCAAAGTTCAGTCCCTCAACACGGGGAAAGGAATTTCTTCATATTTTGAATTTTTCTTTGTCACTTTAAACTCTATGGCCACCATGAGTTCTATGGAAACACACAAACAAGGGAAACCAAACAGGAAACCCTCTATTTTTTTATTATCAGCAGGAAATTTAGCTCAGGAAGTATAATAAAACCTTGGCCATTTAGAATCCTTAGGGAATGGATCCTTCCAGAAAGCCAAGCTTTGGAAATCCCTGAGGGCAAACTCCCTTAAGTCCTGGAACTAGGTTATTTAATTACTATGAACTGAAACATTCTGAAAATGGAGTAGGCATTCCCTGCATGTTAAACTGAGTTGGTTATTTCTTAATTACTCAAAAGCATTTTAACACTAATCATTTACTTTAATACTACTTAAATGTCCATGGATTCAAGAGAGGAATGTAGAACACTTTGACAATCAATTAAATCGCTCCAGTCTGTGTGTGTGTGTGTGTGTGTGTGCGTTTTAATTGTGTTTGCCTTTGGAAGATTTTCTGTCACCTTCTTTGCAATCAACTCTCTTTCATTCTTTAATAAACTCTCTTCCCTTTTAATTTGCAAAGCTGAGTTTAGATAACCAAGCCAGTTAAAACTGTAATAAAGTAAGAGCAAATAAGCAGTAGGTGAAAACCTGAAGAGTTTTTCTGTGGATATGTAGAAGACGGCTTTACCTCATGGACTTTGACATATCTCAGCAAAACAAAACACAAAACAACAGTGAATGCACTTACACAATCTGGATCCAATTACTGTTCTTAACCAGGTAGACACAGTCTAATAGAGAATGGTCTAGACAAATTTAAAAATAATAGTACAATGGACATACATCTGAATTCAATGATAATTTGGGTCCTTGGGGACTTGGAAGGATATATGCCCAAATTCAAATTTCTCTTGGAGTCAAACCTATCTTAACTTCTTACTTTGAAGCTACCAAGTTAAATTTCATCAATTAATGTATTAATTCAAGAAATATGCACTAAATAATAACCATGTGTAGGCACTGTCTCGTGTCCAAGGTACAGCAAATAGAGTCACACTGAGATGCCTATTTCTTCTCAAATTTTAATTATTTAGCTGTTATGTATTTAGTTATTCAGTCATGTCGGTATTCCTAAATGCCTGCTGTTTCCAGGGATTATGCCAGGTCTTGAGGAATTAATGGTAAGCCCAAACACACATGGTCCCAGTTCTCATGTAGCCAATGAATTCTTGGGGAAGTTTGATAATCAAATAATCAACAAACATGTAAAAATACACTGTGGTCAGGACAATGTACAGGAAGTCCCAGGCCCTATGAGAGTACACAACTGGGGCAGTGAGCTTGCCTGAGAGGTCACCAAGGCTTCTGCGAGGAAGTGAGGTCGAGGTAAAAGTGAATGAGTTAATCAGTAAAGGGAGAGGTGCCGGGCTGGTTGAAGAGCACCCCAGGTTGAAGGAACAGCCCATGGATAGGCTGGGGATGGGGGCACATATGAGGCACTGCAGACAGCCATACTGCTGATTCTCAGAGACTGAGCAAGAGAATAGAGCCACGTGACACTTGAGAGTCTGGCCAGGTGATAAAGGGCCTTAGAAACTTTGTAGGTTTTCTTAGGAATTCTATTTATAACCTAGAGGATGAAAACCTATTTTCCTTTTTTTTTAAGTTTATATATATATATATATATATATATATATATATATATATATATATATTCCAATTTATATGTATATATATTTTTTAATTTATATATATATATATAGCCATTCTTTTTCAGATTGTTTTCTGATATAGTTTATTACAGAAAATTGAGTAGAGTTCCCTGTGCTATATAGTAGGTCCTCATTAGTTATCTGTTTTAGATATAGTATTGTGTATATGTCAACCCCAATCTCCTAATTTGTCACTTCCCCTCACGTTTCCCCTTTGGTAACCATAAGTTTGTTTCAGGGATCTGTGAGTCTGTTTCTGTTTTGTAAATAAGTTCATTTGTTTTTCAAAGAACAACGTCAATGTGCAGTAGAACAGAGTGGTTTCATATAGAAATCTAAATGGATTTCATGTTTAACATGAAATACGGAAGAATAACAAAACTTCTTTAAATGCCCTCCGTGATCCCTTCAAGCCATTCTTCTATGCTGCATGGATGTAACTGATGTGAACTCTGGTTATTTCAGTCAATACCATGCAATTCACTTCTGTTCCATGTTCTCTATAACATGCAATTCATTTCTGTTTCATGTTCTCTATGTTGTTTCCCATTCAGGAGAGCAACAGATGATGATCTCCAGATGACAGTACAGGTCACAAGAGGGCCCTTCCTGATGAGAGTAGGAAGATACCAATGGCACTGTACCCTGAGTGCAGGAGGAAGATGCAAAAAGAGAATCCAGATTGGAGAAGAAAATAGAGGCCCTCCCAGAAGAAAGTGGGACTGATGGATTATCAGATGAATTGAATCATTGGAAAATATTACAGGTAAACATTTAATAGATGTATCAGAGCACTTGGGGAAACAATTGCAGTAGATATATAAAAAACTAGGTGATTATGAGATTCAGAAAAAAATAAAGGATTGTATGACAAAGGAAACATAATCAAAGGATACTTCTTGGCTCAACAGAGGCTACTTCATGTAAATATGTCCAATCAGATAAAAGGAGAGACTGAAAGTGGAGGAGGTATGTGTCTGTGTGGTGTAAGATAATTAAATCTTCCCATTTATCTTTATAAATAGTTTATGTATATTCAATAGCTTATATAGAATACTGATAAAAATCACTACAAGAATATTATATAAGAATATGGATTTAATTTCCAGAAGAAACTAAAAGAGCTCAAAAAGATTATCTCAAAGAAATGGGACTATTAAGTTTAGAAGGAAGAAAGGAACTACTGTTTTTGTTTATAAACTTTATGGGACAATTGGACATTTTAAGGTATGTATGAATATATAGCTTTCATACATGTTAAAATTAACATAAAAACAAGTATATGCATGCGATCAAGTTGCTTGAATTTATCTGATCAGTGTGAACAAAAGTTTGGCCTACCATTCAGACAAAATTTAAAACAAGTTAATATAAATCAACTTGGGAAGAATTTACTGATATTTTCAAAGGTCTTTTCCTTCTTCATTTCCATTTAAAAGATCTTGTTTCCTAGAGCAGCTTGGGAATTGCCAATACTTCTCTTGTGGTCATTTTTTGAGGTGTGAGTTTAAAAGGAAAATATTTATTTTGAAATTCTGCCAAGAGATAAGAAGTATGGAAAGGAATCACATGGAGCTCCATTATTCTGAAACAGATACACAATGGCAAAAATGCAGTCCATTGAGTTCAGCTTCATGATTCAACCTGAAATAGTCACAAAGCTACCAACAACTTTTGAGCTTGGGAAACATTTTCAGAACCTGAATGGCATGACCTCCCTCACATTTTAGAAATTATCCACATCTCTGGCTTATTGATGTTTAAAGACCAGAAAATTAAATGGAAAACAGCAGAGAAATACTACTAATTATGCCTAGTTAGTCTTAAAATGTCCATGAGTGCACAGGGTTATTTGAAAGGCTGTTTAAGATACTAATTCACATTTATGAATCCTTTGGAGCAAAGGGCAGTGGTCACATCTGCATGATGTGTGGCTCAATGATGAAATTGTGTTCTGAGAAGCAGTTTGTGACAAAATGTACCATAAGCAGTAACTTTAAAATTTCTTTTTTTTCCTAATCATTTAAAAATATCATTCTATCAACCCAGATGACTGGGAAATTTTGATAGTAAAAAAATCAAGAAATTCCAAACATAAATTGCACTAAATGCCATCAGTACCAAAGTATGTACTTTGTTTCATTTTGTTCCCTGTGTAAGGACATGCTTTAATACCTACATGATAATATTCTCAAAGCTACAGGAGTGAGGAGGAGTGTGACGGTCTTGGGGAGAACCTCAGCATGTGTCGGCAGTTTAGTTGCAGGCAACAATATTCACTCTACCCACCCACTTCCAGCTGAAAATAATTTATTGTGGTGCAGGGGGCTTACAAAGTCTACTGGAAGCCAGAGAACTAGGTGTGAATGCTGTGCAGGAGACCTTCTGCTGGAAGTTTTGGTGACATGTGCAAATATAGAAATGTGATTAGTAAAACCTCATCATATTCTGGGGCTTCTCCCAAGAAAGCACTATTACCACCTCCTTACAGCTTTCCGTGACTTGTATGGACACTTCGTTGGACTACACACCCCAAATTCTGCCACCACTGCCCCCCAAGAATCAGATGAGTCTACCACCCACTCAACAGAAGATGAGTCTGACACAACTAAGACCCCACTGTGCTCACTTCTAAATTGAAGTCTCCCACAGACCATTAGCTGGCAGGAGACTAGATCACACCACATGCCTGTGATCGAGGCTCAAAGGAGGCTGGGAAGTGAAACTCACTAGTGCTGAGAGGTGGGCTTTATAACATAGGAAAGTCTGCAGACTTGAGAAGAGAGATTAAAAGGTCCTGGGCAGCCAGAAAACATGACAAATATTTAAATGTCACAGTAAATATAATTGGTCCAATTCCCATCCAGTGGCAATCAATGCCTAAGGAGTTACCAGTAAATCCCATTATAAAGCACGTTGTATAAGGCAAAGTTCAGGTCTATATTTATGGGAGATTTGATAATGGTAGTGAGATGGTCCAGAGCAATAGTATTCATGGGATACAAGATGGATTCTATGGTGAGTGTTCTTTCACAGAATTATCATGGAACAACGATGATAACAACTAATGTTTACTAAATGTTTTCTATCTATTGGGCACAGTGCTGAATGCTTTAAATAAATAAACAGCTCATTTATTTCATACAACAAATGCATTAGGTTGGCATTATAATTTTCCCATTTTACTGATGATGAAACCAGGGCTTAATGAAGTCAAGGAGTTTACCAAGCGGTAGGTGGAGTTAGATTTTGAACATGGGCAATCTAAAAAACACTGGGATTCTGGGATCAGAAAATCTGAGATTTCAGTCCCAGACACTAACAGAATTTTATCCTCTGAGTCTTGATTTCTTTATCAGTAAAATGGGAATTGGAGCTCTTGTCCTGCTTCTTCTACATGGGTTTTTTGTTTTGGGTTTTTTTTTAAATTAATTAATTTATTTATATTTGGCTGCGTTGGGTCTTCATTGCTGTGCGCAGGCTTTCTCTGGTTGCTGCAAGCGGGGGCTACTCTTCATTGTGGTGTGCGGGCTTCTCATTGTGGTGGCCTCTCGTTGGGGAACACGGGCTCTCGGCACACAGGCTGCAGCAGTTGTGGCTCGCGGGCTCAGTAGTTGTGGCACGTGGGCTCAGTAGCTGTGGCTCACGGGCCCAGTTGCTCCGCAGCATGCAGGATCTTCCCGGACCAGGGATCGAACCTGTGTCCACTGCATTGGCAGGCGGATTCTTAACCACTGCGCCACCAGGGAAGCCCTACATGGGTTTTTTGGAAGTCAAATATGCAAAAGGACTCCATAAATTACAAAGTGCTACTAATATGTAATAACAGCTAGTAATTGAGAAACACTTTTTCAGATCTTGGTCACTGTTATTTATTTAATATTGTCTCATAAGCATTTGTTGTATTTGTTCTCTAGCTTCTATATCCCCTCCTTCACATAACAATATCTCCCTGGAGGAACCTCATTCTACCCATTCCCTATCATATAATATGGATGGAAATGTCCTCATCCTCAGCCCTGGGAACAAGTTCTGATTGGCTTCAGTCAAAATTCATATCTGATTCCAATGACTTCACTGATTGGCTCAGAGAGGAGCACATTTCTCAATCAGAGCTCACATGTTAATAGGAGATATTTGTGCGTTTCTGGCAATGAGTCTCCTTTTGCCCTTACAAAACTATCAGACAAGATCTCTTTAGGTAGCATAAAATAAATCAGGTCTGGAACTTTTGGTTTCTGTGAGAGGAGAGCTGGAGCTGGCAGGGGAGCCACCTAGTAGAGCCTGATGAAAGGGCCAATACATGGAGGGCAGGACAGAGAGGGAGAAACTAGGACCCCAGAGACACTGCCTAAGTTATGAATCCAGCAGAGTTGAAAGGCAGACGCTCCACTGGACATTTCAATTACATGGACCAGTATATTTCGTTGTTGTTTCAACTAGCTTAAATTAAATTCTATGTTTACAACATGGTATTGCATAGAATTTTTTAAATGATTTTTTTAACCTACCAAAAATTAATGATTATCCTTCAATTCCTTGTTACGTTTTCCCATTTAAAAGATTCTAAATAAATTTCTAAACCACTCAACAATAACAATAACATAAATAACGTTCAAGGTTCTCACAAACTTGGATGATCCCATGTATAAACAATGCATTTCCCACATTTTCCTACTAGATTCAAATTAAAATAGTAGAGCTCGAAGGAATCACTTAGCCCACGTACTTCATTATATGGATGGAGAAGCTAAGATTCATACTGAAGTGACTTGCCTAAACCCAGCTAATTATTTGCAAAGCTAGGGCTAGAATCCAGGTATTCTGATCTTTTTTTTTTTTTTTTTTGCTTATTAATTCATAACAAAGAGACTGTCGGGTCCTCTTTCTGTTGCCTTCAGATCAGAGCTTATGGCATAATCTTTTGAATCCCTTCAATGTTAAGAAACCTCTATCCTTTGAAGATGGAGTTGATTTTTGGAAACAATCAAAAGTCATTTAGAGCCAAGTGCAGTAAACAAGGTGGGCAATCAAACCAAGTAATTCATGTTTTGGTCCAAAAAGGGTGTAACATTGAAGTAATGAGGCTGATTTTTTTTTTCATGTAATTCATAAACCAGCTTTGATGTCATTATATTAAAATTGAAATTCCTTTGACATTCATTTTGGAGTCATATTACTCACAATTTGATTCTGTCATGTTCCCCAGATTTTAAAGGAGGCCCTGCTAGTATTTCTATATAATTAAAGTAACAACAATGATATGGAAATTTTTCTTGCTTCAGTAGATGGAACTGAGAGAGAAAAATAAATAATGCAATTTAAATTAACAATAATCTGTTGAGTGCTTATTGCATATCAAGAACTACTGCAGACTTTGATAAAAAGACAAGAAATATATTTACTCTTAGCTTCCTATTTTAATAATGAGAAATTAAGCCTCACAGAGATTAAGTGAACTTTGTAAAGATTCTTGATTCCCAGACCAGTGATCTTGGGAAAGAACCAACATGTATTAACATTCCACCCCTGATATAATTAAATGCAAAATAAAAGCAATCTCAAGCCAAGCAAGAGAATGAATTGGCACCAAGAATTAACAATGCACACTTATAAAGCATGACCCAGAATATGTAAAGTCATAATTCCTATTTAATTTCAGGGAATTAAATAGGAATGCTAATATAAAATTGGAACGATGAAGAAAGTGATATCATCTGAAAACCATGAAACACAATGGAAATCAGAAAATCTGCAAAAAGGGATATGGCATCTTGAAAAGCTGAGTGGAAGAAAGATCAGTATTAGTATTAGCCCAATACAGTACTAAAGGGGAAGATTGTTCAAGCAGAGTATAAAGGTACCTTTTCCTAGATAAGAGCTTACTCCAAAAAGTGAGAAAGGGTTTCTAAATATTCATGAGTCTGAGCCCTTGTTTATGATTCCACAGTCACTATGCAATTCAGCCATTCATTTGGTTTCACAGATAGGTTTCTACTATAAAAGTCTCTGACAACTCCTCTTATTGCATATCCTCTCTGGACCCTGCCAAAGATCTGGTGCCTTAGGAATGTGAGACTGGTTTTCTAGGGATTGAGGAATTGGCATTCTGTCTCAGCTTAATCAAACCTGCGGAGTTGATATTCATGTTCGTTTGAAAAGTCAAACTGATGTCCAGACCCAGGGACAGAAGTGAGCACTCCAAAGCAGATCACCTGTTAAAATTTCCCCAGTTATTATGGACAAAATTACCATAAACCAAACTTATAATCTTTGTGTATAGTGAGAGCACAGATCGTTTCCCTTGTCTTTGGACATTTTACAAGAAAGGTAGAAATGAGTACTCCAATAAGACAAAGGATGACTGTTGTATGTATGGAGCATGGAAATGTGCATGGTTACTCATATTAACAAACACACACATATGAAACATCTGGGAATGGCAGGTGTTTGATGGTCAGATGGCTATGTCTTCTCCTTAACTTTCCTCCTTCCTCCCAGTATATGTCAGAAAACTCACAAATGTGCCATGGCCTGAAAAAAAGTCTCATGGATTATTAAATTAAATGATCCAGATTCTGAATGCATACCCCACAGGAGAAAGGGATGAGTTTAAACATATGTAAGACTGATATTCAGCTGTTATACGCAAGTGTGGGTGTAGTGAGACAAGGGGGTAGTTAGCTACTTTAATATCACCCCTGCGTATCTGTATACTGTGTAAAGTTCCCTAAAGTGATTCTGAGGTGCTCCTTTACCTAGGAGAGAATCCTAGAATAGAAGGTTCTGACTTTGTATAGAAACAACAAACTATGGTCAATAGGTAATGTGGTACCTATCATGCAGTATTCTATTTAAAGTCAGGCAAGTTTGTTTTAAAATATTAACCAATACTTACAGACTCTATGAACTTGGGGTAACTTAATCACCATAAGCCTCAGTTTCCTCATCTGCCAAATGGTTGCAGTAATACATATTACAGGATCTTGTGAGTATTAACTGAGAATGTATGTAGAACTTAAATAGTGATACTTAATAAATGGTAAGGAAAAATATAATCTTTAATCTCCCCAATGATTAAAAAATTATATAGCATCAACAGGAATTTTTGGACATTAAGACAGCAGAGTGGGGATAAAATTGAGTTCCCAGTATAATAATATTCTTTACCTACTTACTCATTTAAGCATCAGCATCCAAATATTCCATCAGACATGTTTTATTTCTCTTGTGTCATGCTTGGAATAACAAAGCTTAAAATCTCTCAGTGACTTCCTTTACTCCAGTATGGAAAGGGAGGTGTTGGAATGTTGGGTGAAGTTACATAAATTCATCATCGACTAACTAAAAGAAAATTATCTTTGTCTAATAACGGTAAAATTAATGATATCTTACAGATACCTGAGCATCTTTTTTGTCAAAGTTTTACCTCTAAGATACATATAGCACAAAAGTCTTTCCCTTAACTTTAGAACTAAAGTCTAGAACAAGAATTGAAATCAAATAAGACCACCAGTTAAATTCATATAAAGAATTTGCTGATTATCCTACTCACTTCATATGAAGAAACCCCCTCTCTAAGGAATATGGTTATAAGATTTTTAAAACCACATATTCTAACCTCCATTGTCTTTTAAAATATAATCTGAGGAAACAAGATAATATAATTTTTATTTCTCTTTAAAGCAACTTCTTTAGTTTCTCTGACACCATAAAAGATTTTCAGTGCCAATTTCTATCTCATAGAGAGTGTGCCCTAGAAAAGAAAGAGTGATAATTACTGGTTTCATTTTATGAGGATATGCCATGATGCCGATTGGGACAAGAGAAGTACAAAAGTATAACTTTGCAGTTATATTTATTTGTACCAGTCAGGGTCCCATTGGGAAAAAACTGAAATCAGTCTAGATACTTAAAGCACAGGGAATTTAATATTGATAAGTGGTAACACAAGTAAAATAAAAAAGTTTTTTTTTGGAAAGGCCAAAGAGGGAGCTGTGAAGTCACTGAGAGCTTAAGCATTAACAGGAAGCCAATCTCATCTCTAGGGCAAAAGGAACAAAGACAAAAGGTCATTTTTACTGGAGCCCAGAATTAGGGGCCACCTGGCAGAGGCAGCAACTAAGGTGAGTTGTCTGGTAAAATCTGGAGCCACAGAGAGGGGAATATCTGGTAAGAGATGAAACCAGAGAGGAGATGCAGCCACTAGTAGACACTCAGTCTGGCCAGAGACATCGAAGTCATAATACTTTGCTTTTTCCTTTTTCCCACTCTTTAAATTACAGCCCACGCTTCTCAGTGGCCACATGTGCTCAGAAGCCAGAGGTCATTAAAGAACGGGAAATGTTTCCTGCAATATGCAAAGTAGAAGCAGAAGGAGTAGATCAGACAGCAAACAGGTAAATAATTGAAGTTAGTTTATGAACATGGACACAAAAATCCTCAACATAGTAAGTGTAATTAATCCAGCAGTATATTTTAAAACATCAAAATCAAGTAACTTGATTATGGAGTGCTACAGTTATTCAACGTCATAACTCCAATTTAATTTAAAAAATTAAGAGTAAAAGTGAAAAACCATAAATGCAGAAAAATCATTTGATAAAATTCCTAACAAATTACGAATAGGAAGAATGTGCTTTATCTGATAAAGGCCACCAAATAAATACCTACAGCAAATATAATTAATGATTTTTTTTTCTAAAGAAAATGATGGACTCATAAGAGTTTACTTTTCTTTGGTAAGTCAAACTATACAACAAACAAAACCAAATAAAAAAATAGATTGTGAAAAATATGTGCAATACATTATGACAAAATGTTAATATATTTTTTCTTCAATTGGAATTGATATTTGACAGTTATTTAAAGATAGTTTTAGCTTTCATATGCATGGCTTTTTATCATAAATCACTCATTGCTTATAGAAAAAGGAAAATATAAGCAAATAAATTTGTATAGACATTTTTAGGATGTCCACCTTCAAACTCTATCTCTTCTGAATCACCTTTTGAATTGGATTCACGGTATTCATTGTTTTCTGTGCTATATCATCCTCTGTGACAACACAAATATTGGTGATGAAGAATTTGTTAAAACAATCCATAAAAGAAGTGAAAGTCATCAGTGATGGCATTTAAGTAGGCTTTAGAATTTCATAGAACTAACAAACTGTCATTTATAAAACATTTAAAGTTAGCCTAAAAAAATACATAAAGTGTAACAACTCAATCACTTTTAGAAAATAAATACGCATTAAATTATAATCTAGATCCTGATACAACATATTATAAACCCTCCAGAATTAGTCCATTTTTAAACTGGTGTATACTAGAAGCACCTTAAATTCTAGTCCCTCTGTAAACCAGAATCTTACAGATGGACAAGTATATGACCAAACAGAAACGTAAATACTACTAATAGGCAATTCAGAGAAGAAGAAATACAAGCAGCAAATAGGTAAGAAAAGATTTCAACCTTTGCCAAATATTAGAGAAATATAATAATAAAATACAATTTCTAAAAGTCAATATGTTAAAAATAAAGATAATGTATTTTTGTCAGAAATTTAATATAAAGGAGTCCTTTTATATATTGCTGTTTAGAACTGTGAATATTTAAATTTTTTTAAAGAATAAACAAGACAACATATCTTCTAATTAAAACTATGCATAGCCTTTCAACCAGAAATCAAAGTTCTGGAAATATATCCTATAAAAATAAAGCATATATAAATAAGAATATTACAGCAAAGTTAGTTGTTTACTTTGTAGTGACTTCCAATGGAAAACAAAGTGAATATCTAGTAATAGAGAAATGGTTAAATGTATTATTCAGCCATTCAGAAGAAGTGAACTATACTACTCCTACTAAACTATAGGATATTGTATGAGGAATAAATTAACGTATTCAAAATGTTAATAGATGACATACAATCTGTTACTTTATTCAAATATGAAATACTATATGTTTTCCCAGAAGAAATTATAAGATTGTCATCAAGTTGGAAGGAAGAACCCACATCAAGTTACATCAAACTTATGCAGAGGGTTAGGGAAAGGGATAGACTAAAGGTCAACAGAAATGATGTTATTTTCAAAGAATTTCCATTAAATCAGGAACACTATATGGATGCCTTCTACTTCCCATTAATTCAGCATTATAATGGAGACTCTCATCACCTTTTTTAAAAACTAAAAAAGTATATGATTAGAAAAGGAAGAGAAAAAGTGTTATTATCTACAGACATCCTGACAATTTTTACAGCAAAACCTAGAGATTCTACAAATAAGCTATTACAAATAGTAAGAAAGTTTAACAGATTTGCAGAATATAAGATAAATATCAAAATTTATTAAATTCTATACACTAGCAATAACTAATTAGAAAACAGAATTGTAAAAAGATATTTATATTAGCCATGATAACTAAAAAATACCTAAGAATATGCTAACAAAAGGATAGAAGAATTTTATGTAGACAATTTTAACAATTGTCATAAAATGAGAATTTAATAAATGCTTCTGTGCATATACCATTTTCATGGAAGAAAAAACTTAACAAGGTGTCAATTCTCCACCAAACTCAATGTGATTGCAAAAAATTCCAATATGACTCTTCTTGGTATTAATAAAGGGATTCTAAAATATAGATGAAGATATAAATGAGCAAGAACACTCAACAATTTGGATGATGGCCAGAACTTGCCCTATAAAATACCAAAGCTTACTGTGCATTAGTAATTAAGACTGCGTGGTATTGGCACAGTGACAGTCAAAGAGATCGGTGGGTCCTCAAATAAGTACACACTGTCATAAATATGGACGACATTACTAAATTGGGAAAAAAGAATGGACTAATCAGTAATTGTTGTTGGCACAACTGGCTTCACACATGGAAGGAAATATAATTATATCTCTACTTCACAGCATGCATGAAATTAAACTCCAGAAGGATTTAAAAACAAACAATGAAAAAGTAAAATTTAAGTTGTTAAAAGAAACTATAGGATAAGATCTTAACTTTTTACATCATGAGCATAAAGGATTTTCCCAGCTCATTTCATCCAGGTCTCTACTCAAATGTCACCTCCTTGGTCAAGTTTTTCATAAGGAATCTATAATAAAGAATGCTATCTATTACCTAGTATTATCTCATTGTATTTTGTATAACTTAACAAACATTGATATAGAGCTTACTATGTTCTAGGCATTTTATATCATATAAGATATATGATATATATTTTATTACATATTATATATATAATTTATGTTTTATTATTTATATATATCATATATCATATGAAATATATATGAATATATAGTATAGTATAGCATAGTATAATATATGTTTTATTATATATTACTTTTATAATAATATATAGTTAAATATTTTTACTATTTTATTTTATTATTATATAAAATATATATTGTATTTATTATATAAACTATATATGTATATATAGTATATGTATAGTGTAGTATAATATATATTATGTATAGTATATTATAGTATAATTAAATTATACATTTAATTCTTCAAAACAATACTCTCAACTAAACATTGTTATCTTCCTCATTTTATAAATGAGGAAACTGAGGCACACAGTGGTTAAAATTACTGCCCTCAGCTAGTAAGTGGCAGAGCCAGGATGTAAACCCAGGTAGTCTGGGGCCAAAGACTGTTCCCTTAACTCTGTTGCTATGCTTCCTTTTTGCTATTTTATTTTTCTTTATAGCAGTTTTCATTACCTGACATTATTTTTTATATTAATCAGGTTATGTGTTTATTTTCTATTTTTCCTACAACTTTTTTTAAACTAGCATATTCTCCAGTGTCTCGAAGAGTGCCTGGAACATAAATAAGTGTTCAGAAATATATTTGAATGCATAATGTAAAAAAGAGAGAGATTTCCTAAAGAAGTCATCAAAACTAGAACTCATAAAATAAAATGTGATAAACCTAACTCCATCAAAATATAAAACTTCTTTATTAGAAACCATACCATGAGTAAAGTTTGAAAGGTAAGCAACAGAATGAGAGAAGATATTTGCAATGCAAATAACTAGAATACAGGAAATGTATGAAACATTCCTACAAATCAGTAAGAAGACAAACATCTAATGGAAAAATGAAAAAAAGTTATGAACTGACAATTCACAGGAGAGATAAAACAAATAGTCAATAAAAAACATTTGCTCAACTGCACCAGTAATTAGGGAATTGCAAATAAAACAGCAATCAGACAACATTCCCCACATATGAATACTAAAAATTGAAGTAACTGAGAATACCAAATATTAGTTAGGATGTGGATAAAATGGGAAGTTGCAAACCTCCTGTTGAAAGTGCACTTGCTACAAATATATTGAAGAATCCTTTAGCAATATCTAGTAAAGTCAAAGATGGGCATGCTTAAGACCCCAAATATACTCTCAAATGCAAATGCATAAAGACACATGTGTAATTCAGATTTACTCTACATTATTTGTACAGTTGAAAATCAAAAACAACAACAATTCCATCAATAGATGAAGAAATAAACAAATAAGGGCATGGCCAGTCCTCAGAATACTACACGGTAGTTTAAAAGAATAGATGAGCCTATGGATGAGTAAGCTCCTAAAAAACTGATTCTTTCATAAATAACACCTATAAACTCTGGACAAAAAACAACTACCTGAGGGCTCTGGTGATTTGACTAAAGCAAGGAGACTTTGGAAGGCAGTCAAAACTTGAAGAAAGTGACTAGCATAGAATGAGTTCCCTGTCTTTTGGGGGCTTTGTCTTGAAAGTAGCAGTCATGGTGGCAGCAGCATTGGCAAGGACAGATCAATTTTGGTTGGGGCAAGTGTGAAAGAAACCAGTTAAAACCAGGGCGAGCTTCAGAAATGAAAGAGCTAGGGAAGGGGACCTCTGTGTGTAAACGCAGCCTACCTCTGGCTGACCCCTGAACTAAGCGGACACAAACTGAAAGCACTAAAAACTAAGGATAAAAATTTCACTGAGCTCATGCATGACATCCTGAAATTTGTGTCTAACCAAGTTTGTTGCCTCCTAAAACAAAAACATCAATACTTCTTTTGGAGCAACATGACAGAACCCAAAGTTAACACAGTGTAGCATTCCCAATATCCCAAAATACTCTCAACATAAAAAAAACCAAGGAAGTGTAAACTATTTTCAAGGGAAAAGATAATCAACAGATGTCAACACTAAGATGAGCCAAACACTGAAACTGTCAAAGATTTTAATGCACTAACTATAATGATGATCAGTAAGATAAAGAAAAGTAAACTTAAAATGAATTAAGAAATAGGAAGTCTCAGCAAACAAATAGAAAATTTGAAAAAGTACTAAAGCTACAATATATAAAGTTAAAAAAAATTGAATGGCCATAATAGAAAAGTGGAGATGTCAGAAGTGTGAATCAACTTGAATATAAAATCTTGAAAGAAAAATTGAAAAACAGAAAATCTGAAGAAGACAGAAATGAAATTGAAAAAAAAAAAAAAAGACAGTCTCAGGACCTGTGAGACTATTGAGAAAAGTAGAATATACAAGTAAATAGAGGCACAGTAGGGAGAGAGAGAAAATGGAGCTAGAAAAAATAATAGTTTGGCAGTTTTTTAAATGTTAAACATATATTTACCATGTGACCCTTTGCATTTCCTCAAGAGAATATAAAAACAGGTCCACCCAAAGACATGAATGTCCCCAGCAGCTTAGTTCATGATAGCCCAAAACTGGAAACAACCTAGATGTCTTTAATAGGTGAATGGATAAATAAAATAGGACCTGTCCTTGCATTCGAATACCACTCATCAATAAGGAGGAAAAGCCTACTGAAACATGCAACATGAATGAGTTTTTGATCAATTTGCTGAGGGAAAGAAGCCAGGCACAGGGAAATGCATACAGTATGATTTAATTTACATAAAATGCAAACTAAGCAATAGTGACAAGAAGCAAATTAGTGGTTGCCTTGCTCTAGGGACAAAAGGAAAAGAGGCATGGGGCATCTTTATGCTGTGATGAAATGTCATATCTTGATTTTGCTGGTGGATTCGTAAGTGTGTACAACTCAATGAATTGTACACTTTAAATGGATACAGCTTTTGCATAAAGGTAAACATATAATAGATAAGAAAAAGTAAAGTGAATAAATGAGATATATACATATAGCTATACTCGGTGAATATTTAATTGGTACTTAATATCCAAATGAAAAAAGCAGCTCAAAGAATTTGCTACATATCTACAGTATGATACCACCTATGTACAGTTGAAAAGTACACAAAAATACCACTATATATAATAGATATGTTATTTATTATATATACAGTAACTCGTTATATATTAGATAAAACTATGTGTGTGTTAGTATATATGTTTTATGGATGAATATTCATTCAACAAATATTTGGCCACCTGCTCTACTGCAGCTACCAGCAATATATACCAATGACCAAAAGTCTCTGTTCTCTGCCCTCCAGAGGTTTATGTGCTATTACATGGGAAGTTTACACAGTAAACTTCATGATAGTGGTTGCTTCTGGGGAGGGAGGCAGGAAGAGAGAGGGATGGAGTTGGGAAAATGGACATGAGGTACTTGAACTTCATAATAATATTTCTTTTTTTCCCCAGTTTTATAGTGATAATTTTTATTCTGAAGCATTTAGAAAAGAGTTAATATTTGTGCCTTTTGAGTACTAAATAGATGGGTGTTTGTTGTATTTGGTCCTTTGCAGTGTTCTATATTTATTTACTTATTTAAATTAATTAATTAATTAATTTTGTGGGGGCTGCTTTGGGTCTTCGTTGCTGCACGTGGGCTTTCTCTAGTTGTGGTGAGTGGAGGTTAATCTTCATTGCGGTGCACGGGCTTCTCATTGCGGTGGCTTCTCTTGTTGCAGAGCACAGGCTCTAGGCGCGTGGTCTTCAATAGTTGTGGCTTGCAGGCTCTAGAGTGCAGGCTCAGTAGCTGTGGCTCACGGGCTTAGTTGTTCCTTTGTATGTGGGATCTTCCCAGACCAGGGCTCGAACCTGTGTCCCTGAATTGGCAGGTGGATTCTTAACCACTGCACCACCAGGGAAGTCCTATATTTATTTTCAATGTATAATCAAATGTGATAGAAATGCATTAAATCTAAGGACCTGAGAAATTAAATTAGGGATCTAGATTTAGCACTGCATGATAAATAAAACTAAATACACACCTCCATTAAAGCTTCATTATTTTCTTGACTTTTATAGAGTAGAGAAGGCAAGGCCACATAATCTGAGAAATATTAAGGGAAATGTGTCTTTTATTATTTGAAAAGGGGACAAACGTCTGGGGAAAATTCAAAAGAATGGATACAAAAATATTAAGAGGATAATTCTATATCAGCATTTAGGAAATTCTTATTTTCTTTTTTATTAATCTGCTTTTATGTATGTTATAATTTTTTGATTATGCAAACATCCATTACTTAAAGAGATGTTTTAAAAATACTACAAATAATATTGGTTTAAGTGTATTGTAGTTATCTACTACCTGAAGTGTCATCGTATATTTAAATACTGTATATAAAAAAATCACACCTATCTACTTACATATAAAAACATAAAAGCTGGGCTTCCCTGGTGGTGCAGTGGTTGAGAATCTGCCTGCTGATGCAGGGGACATGGGTTCGAGCCCTGGTCTGGGAAGATCCCACATGCCGCGGAGCAACTAGGCCCGTGAGCCACAACTACTGAGCCTGCGCGTCTGGAGCCTGTGCTCCGCAACAAGAGAGGCCGCGATAGTGAGAGGCCCGTGCACCGTGATGAAGAGTGGCCCCCGCTTGCCACAACTAGAGAAAGCCCTCACACAGAAATGAAGACCCAACACAGCCATAAATAAATAAATAAATAAATAAAACGAAAGTCTTATATACCTTTAAAAAAAAAAAAAAAACATAAAAGCTGGCACCAAACAATACAGTAGAGATAAATAATTACTGTAGATCTGAACATATATACAAATATGAAGAATTATTTATTGTATATTTATATCTATGTATATATGCCTACTTTTTATTGAAATATAGTTCATTTACAATGTTGTGTTAATTTCTGCTGTACAGCAAAGTGATTCAGTTATATGTATATTATATATATATATATATTATTTTTCATCTTCTTTTCCATTATGGTTTACCACAAGATATTGAATATAGTTCCTTGTGCTATACAGTAAGACCTTGTTGTTTGTCCATTCTATATATAATAGTTTGTATATACGCCTACTTTTGCACCTGTATCTTTCATATATTTAAATAACTGGCTAGAGAATTTTTGTTTCAGAGAGCTGTCAAGTCTTTACTACTTACACATTTCTAAATGGGCATCTTTGCACACAAATCTTTTTGTCTGGTTTTGTGTATATTATTTAGTTAACTCCTTTAAAGAGAATCCCTGGGTCAAAAGATGTGATAATTCTTTCTTTTTTCTTTTTTCCTTTCGTTCTTTCCTTTCTTCCTTTCCTTTCTTTCTTTCTTTCTTTCTTTCTTTCTTTCCTTCCCTTTCTTTCTTTCTTTCCTTCTTTCTTTCTTTCTTTCCTTCTTTCCTTCTTTCTTTCTTTCCTTTCTTTCTTTCTTTCTTTCCTTCTTTCTTTCTTTCTTTCTCTTTCTTTCTTTCTTTCTTTCTTTCTTTCTTTCTTTCTTTCTTTTTCTTTCTTTCTTTCTATTCCTCCCTCTCTCCCTCCCACCATCCCTCCCTCCCTCTTTCTTTTCTTCTTTTCTCCCTTTTTTCCACCTATCTTTCTATCTATGGATCTATCTATATATTTTCTTGATCCTGTTGCCAAATTATCGCCCATGAATAGTGTATGAAAGTGCCTACCTCATGAGGCCTTAGGTAATTGACCATGCTTTAACATTTGTTAATTTGATAAGGAAAAAGGTACCTTTTTTTTGAAGTGTTTGGGGTTAAGATGGTACCATAGTCATGGAGAAGCTTAAGCCAACTACTCCCCTGAATTTCTCTGGCTCAGAGCCAATCACCTTGCATGCTCTATATCACATTATCCACAGGAAATCAGGGTCCATTGGTCACCAAGGCGGGCTTCAAGGTCACCCGAGTGCAGCCTTGGGAGGACATGACAACACAGGGAGGGACATTCCCACTCCACTGGTTGCTTTGACCTCATCTCTCTCTCTCCCTGAAGAGCTTATCTTCTCAGCTCAGTTCTAAGCTGTTTAAAAAGCAGAAATACACCTTATGTGCCCTTGTGGTTTTCAAAATGTCTACCAAGTAGTGGCACTCCAGAAATACTTGCTGATAAAGAAATTGCAGTTTTAATATTTTGCCAATCAACTCTTCCCTTATAAACAGATTACCCAAATGTACCTGCACTATTTCTGCTCTCTGTGACTCTTAGGGGCACCAGACAGCTTTTGAGAAGGCAGAAGGAGGAGCCCAAGAACAGAGTCATTGCTAGAGGTGACCTGTGTGTGAGCTGAGACAGAGCACGAACACACAGGGTCCCGAGGGTCTAAAGCAGCATTCTGTCACTCAGATGTCTACAGCAAGACAATATGTTTCAATTTGTCTGGAACAGTCCTGGGTTTTGTTTCTTGTTTCAACGCAAGTATTATTTTCCAAGATTTTCACTCTCAAAAACACGCCCTTCCATGGATGAAGTCCAGGCAGGGGCCCTATGGGAGTGAGGCTGGCATGTGAGGGCTGTGATGCACGGGAGAGAGCATGAGAGGTCCAAAGAAATCCCTCCCTATGGCTGCCATGTGCCATAGGGAGATCTTGGGATGTTTCAAGAAAAGTCAAAAATTGCATTTTCAAATGTTGGGAATGAATTTTTTAAAAGACTTTTGTTCTTTTTTAATTTTTGAAAAACACTGTATGGGTCAGATTTGATCTGGGGCTACTGGTTTAAAAGCTCTTCTCTAAAAGGGACTACCTAGATCCAGGTCCTTCTAGCCCTGAAGATGTCTCCCTTGGAACTATGTATTTTACTGGGGAAATAATAGAAGGGGCCAGGGAGTAAGGGTGAGAAGAAGGTCTAACCTTGGCTTTATCACTTATTACTTGTGTGACCTTGGGAAAACCTTCACAAGCTTACACTGTCTCATCTGTAGGTGTCAGCAAGATGTCCTCTGAGCTCTAGGATTCTATAATTCTCTAATTCTGACCTTAATCATTGCTTTTGTTTTTTTTCTAATACATTTACCATCCATCTTGAGTATCCTAAAAGGGGCTCAGTTATTCATATTTTCCATTTCTTAAAAACAAAATTCATTTCTCTATGTCTCAGATGTCTGACTCTTAATAGATGCACTATTAAAACAACTGAGTAGTACTAAAATATAAACCCAAAACAGAATACACAATCATATTAATTTTCGACCCAAGCATTGGATACTTTTCTTTTCATATATTATTACTATTATGGAAAGTTATGCATAGGCAAAAATTTGAAGAAAATATATCAAATTGGATATTGAATTTGTATTGGGTGACACTTATGGGCGTTCTTTTCTTCTCTGCTCTTCTAGTTTTTGAATTCCATCTAATGTGCCTACATTGCTTCAATAGTAAAAAAAATATAAAAATGAGCTTATATATAAATGAATAGAAAAAGAACCAGAAAGGATTCACAGTACACCATGGGTGATGGTTACCTTTGTTGAGGGAAATGAGATGGGGGAGAGGTATGCATATGATAATTTTGTTTTCTAAATAATTTTGTATTATTTAAAATTTTTATACATAACATTTATTCATGCATTATTTATATATTTTAACTGAATTAATTAAACTTTAAAATGAATTATTTACTTTATATTTTGAGAGACTGGGTCTTCCTTGATTGTAGAGTGCTTTGTCAGTTTCATGCCGAACAGAAGCCTTATGCATCTGACCCAGTTTCTGCATTTTATTAAAGACAGGCTGAGGAGAGTATGCAACTTGTCCAAAGTAGCAAAGAATTTTGGAAGCCAGGTTTGGGCTGAAATTCAATTCTGCCTAAGCCAAGTTTGCAGCATTTCTATTTGACTTTTAAAATTGTCTTCCTGAGTAAGCATGCGTTTGCATTTAAAAATCTTTGATTTCTTTCTATCATGAAGTCCATAACTATTTTTCAGATGTAAGTTTGGGGGTGGGAGGAAACACAGGTTCCCTAACATCTTTTTTTGTGAACATACCTAGGTAAGCAGATTTTTATTTTCTCCTTTTTTTGGGGTGGGGGGAGGTGGGTGAGAGACATCAGTTGGATTATTCTTTGTATATATATCATAATTTATGTTTAACAGATTCATATCTCTGTGTGAAGTAGGCACTTTATTGCTTGCCATTTGTCTACCTTCAAGTTCAAAAGGAGCCCAGCCAGAATAGCTGTCCCCAAGAGCAAACAGCATTCGTTTTTTCAAAACAGTCTTTTTCTTGCAAAAACCCCACCCCCAAAGTCATCTATTCTTTCTTCTTTTAAAAGCTACCCAAGCATCTTGCTCAATCTCCATTCTTCTTACCTTCAATGGAAGCCAAAGATACATCTTACTTGTGCTAATTTTTCTTTGAGAATATCCACTGTCCCTTTAGTTTGGGGCATTTGGACATTATCATGACCAAGTTATAAGTGGAAAGATTTGAAGAGTAGCAAAAATTTCTAATTTTTTCCCTCTAAAAAAATAATCAGGGGCTTCCCTGGTGGCGCAGTGGTTGGGAGTCCGCCTGCCGATGCAGGGGATACGGGTTCGTGCCCCGGTCTGGGAGGATCCCACGTGCCACGGAGCGGCTGGGCCCGTGGGCCATGGCCGCTGGGCCTGTGCGTCCGGAGCCTGTGCTCCGCAACGGGAGGGGCCACAACAGGGGGAGGCCCGCGTACCATAAAAATAAAAAATAAAAAAATAATCAGGCTTGCATTTCTTCAACTTCCATCCCAAACATTGGGATTTTTGTATCTTCACTTTGGGGGTAGTTGTTTCTCTTTTGTCTATGAGTGCAGTATGGGCTTTGGCTCTTGCCTGGGTGAAATGACTAACATTAATTATATATGTATACACACATATATAGATTCATATCTGCTCATAGGAAGTTTACAATGTGTCTCTTTTCCCTTGAAAAGTCCCTCATCCCATTTGTGCAATCAACCTCCCTAACACAATCCCACCTGTGCCTCCCTGAGATGGCTGACCAACATGCTTGACAGGTGACAGTCTCTCCTGCCAATTTCCTGTGGCTTCTTCTTTCCTTATTCTCTTTGTTCTTTTCTTTTCTTCCTTGTCCCTCTACCTGCAGCTGCCACTTCTAAATCATCCCCACCCTTTCCTTCTTTTCTCGTGTCTTTCATGGGCTGCTTCATTATCAGGTACTGGTGGATTCTCTACTTGCTCTGTTTAAACTTGTTTCAGGTCTGGGACAGGTGAAGGTGCCTCCACCTCCTTATCCCCTTGTTATTCTCTCCTGCCCCAGGGCGAATGCTTCTTTTCTTTGCAAAGGTTGCACCATCCCCTCTTCCCACAATGGCTACCTTTGTGTTCAGAATCCCAGCACCTGAAACATCAGAGTGGGCTGCATACCACACTAATTCTGCCTGTGTGGATTACAGTATTAAAACCATCCTGCGGTCATGCCCTGTGACCTCCACAGTCAAAATTCTCTTCTGAAGCATAGCATTCAGTGGTATCAGAATAGTCCTGCTTGGGAACAGAACATCAGAGGAATCCATATCCTTTCTTTCTGGAGCTCTACAATCTCTGATTCGCACCTGAACCCTCAGGGAGGACCACATAGCTACCCCTTAAATGCATACACAAGAACAAAGATAATTAACATTTCTACTCTGTAACTTCAGTGTAGGCTGGAGTTGGCTCATATCAGAGAAAACTGGTAAATTTTCAGAAATTGTATGAGCTAGTTGACATCAGGTTGGTAGCTTGAAATTGGTCACAGGAGAAGTATTTATACCACCAAACCTGGCAAATACCACTAATCAGCTTCCTCAACTCCACCTTGGAGGTCCAATTGTTAAATATTCACCAAGGTGCCAAGGGCAGGGCTCTGATAAAAATTTGAAAAGAATGAAATTTTTCCATTTGCAACAACATGGATGGACTTGGAGGGCATTATGCTAAGTGAAATAAGTCAGAGAGAGAAAGACAAATACTGTATGATAGCATTTATATGTGGAATCTAAAACATGAAACAAACTAGTGAATAAAACAAAAAAGATGCAGAAACTCACAGATAGAGAACAAACTAGTGGTTACCATGGGGAGAGGGAAGGGGGAGGGGCAAAATATGTGTGGGGGAAAATAGAGGTTTATTATGGGATTATATAAAATCGTGTATGAAACTTCTGAAAATTGTAAAGCACTATAGAATTTAAAGAATCTTTCATTCAATAAAAAAAATTAAGTGAAAAAATGTATGTGAAATGTGACAATTCAGCTTTATGAAAACTCTTTGAATCTCATATCTAAAATGTTGAAGGACCTTGAAAGGCCCTTCTTTTAGAGAGGGTTTATGTTGGTTTCTCTCTGTTTCTAATAGTTGGTCTCTTTTGCTTCTGACACTTTAGCAACAACATGTATCCCACCAAAAATAAAATTACTAGGGACTTCCCCAGTGGTCCAGTGGTTAAGACTCCACACTTCCTTTGCAGGGGGCGTGGGTTTGATCCCTGGTCAGGGAACTAAGATCCTACATGTGGTGCAGCCAAAAAAAAATTAAAATTAAAAAGTACTAGTAATAGGGCTTCCCTGGTGGTGCAGTGGTTAAGAATCCACCTGCCAATGCAGGGAACACAGGTTCGAGCCCTGCTCCTGGAAGATCCCACATGCCGCGGAGCAACTAAACTTGTGTGCCACAACTACTGAGCCTGCACTCTAGAGTCTGTGAGCCACAGCTATTGAGCCTGTGTGCTGCAACTACTGAAGCCCTGTGCGCCCTAGGGCCCATGCTCTACAACAAGAGAAGCCACCGCAATGAGAAGGCCACGCACCGCAATGAAGAGTGGCCCCCGCTCACCACAACTAGAGAAAACCTGCATGCAGCAACAAAGACACAATGCAGCCAAAAATAAGTAAATAAAATAAATATTTTTTTAAAAGTACTAGTAATAGATACAGGTATCCCCTTTTGTGTTTCCAGAGTTTATTTCCTGTTTTGCTTTTTATCCTGGGTTTTTCCATTGCAGCCATTGTTTGAGGTAAACTGAGCTACCGTATTGTATCAGGGAAAATGATTCCATTGTCTGGTACTCACTTGTGACACCAATTCTGCAACTTCTGCCTTGTCACATCCCTTTTCTGCCCTTTGAACATCAGTTGACTCTTTTCTTCCCTGGCCATTTTCAGAAATTTCCCCCAGAAAAATTTGATGACAATTTCATCAGTAATGGAAAGCATCTTGTGAGCTTGGTGTGAATGAGAAAGAATTCAAGATGCTGTGACACCAAGAGATAATGTCCCTAAAGAACTTTACCCCATGGCACAACCAGGACTAGAACCCAGGTCTCTGAACCTAGTATTCTCACTAGTAAACAGCCTTGCTTATTTTGATGCTGGAGTGCTTTTAATTCATTCTGCTTTAACTCTCTAGAAGTTAGGCCAGTAATTACAACTACATTCAAAAAGTTCAAGGCAAAAGATAAAAAAAAAAAAAAAAAAAAAAAAAAAAGGAAATAAAGTGTATAGCTTCACATCTGGGATTCAGGTTATAAAGCAACATCATCAGGAATCTTTCTATTTATCCTCAGAATCTGTTTGCTTTCCTCTGTCCCATCCTTCTCAAGCAGGCTCTCCCCCATGTGATAGTAACCCAGGAGCACCCAGCTCACATTCTACCAGTTGAGGATGTACAACAAAAAGAAAGAAAAAGTCTCTGGAAGGTTCTGTTTGGTCTGGCACAGGCCAACTGCCTCTTTCCTGGAACCACAGGTTGGGGTCAACTCCACTCATTTCAAAAAGAAAAATGGGGGTGCTGTTTTTAAAGACTAGAAATAAAATGATGGATAGACAAGACACAACAGATGTCCAAGAGAGCCCTGTGGAGAATAAAGAAAACTTACATCTGGCATTAACGCAGCTGCACTTGTGCATAGCGATGGTGACAATACGGAAATGTTAATGTGTCTTCCAGCTTCCTACAGCATAAGAAGCCATAGTAGACACTTCCGAGGTGAGTTGATTAGCATGGTGAAAGCATGGATGCTGTTGGCAGATGGAAAACTGATACTCTCCCAGTTCTCAGTGGCAGAGAAATCGACAAATGCTTTCTTAACTCTTGACGGTTTTGTTGAAAAATATTTTCTTCCAAGTATCCTTTTTTCTTTAAATATCTCACTTTCTCATTTTTCACAATCAAGTAATTTTGGTGGAAATGGACAAAACACCAGGTAGTGACTCTAGACTGACAGGATGCTGAAATAGATGACGGCCTTAGTCTATCCTATTCTTAATTTCCATGATTTTTAAAAGCACAGGCTGCTGACCCAAAATGAGACAAGTAGGAAAAGTGTTTGGAACATAGACGTGAACTGTATACAGAACGAATGTCTGATAGGTTACCCACCCATTCCCCCAACCTACCCTAAATGGGTATATTTTCTATAATCCAATCTTTCATTTGGTCTCTTTTCCCAGTAATGGGCTGCCTTTCTCCTATGTAATTTGAGCATCAAGTATGTATCATGGCCCACCCTGAAGAACAAATAACAAAATAATTGGAAAATTTTTATTTTAAAGAAAATATGGTGTTAAGTAATAGAATATTCTTAAATAATAGGATTCTAAAATGTGATTATATATATATATATATATATATATATATATATAAATGTAATGTCTAACTCTAGGTGCACAAAGCAGTAGTTTTCCTGAAGTGATCCAAAATATTCTGAGCCAGAAACTCTGGAGGTGCAGCCTAGCACTGTGTTTTAACAAGTCCTCTAGGTGATGCAAGCTAAGATTACAGAATCATTGGGTTTTGTCTTTTAATTTCCCTAAGCCTTAGTTTCATCACTTATAATATGTGCATAGTACCTATCTTGCCAGGCTTTCATGGGGATTAAATTTGACCAAAATTCTGAGTGTTATTATTAATTTTAATAATAAAATAAGAATGCATGTGAAAGTTCATAAGATGCTATAATTTAGGTATAAATTGAAATATCTTATTGTGATACAAAATGAAATATCTTATCGTTTTTTGCAGAAAAGAGTCAGGGGCCAGGAATCAATACCGAATGACAACATAAAATAATCAAATTCTCAATGAAATATGGCAATAAAATGATTAGTTCAGTGTCTAACGCCTTTGGCCACTGCTTAATAAATAGTACCTACTACTACTATTACTCAAATAATTTATCAAATTTACATTTTAAAGGAGTTAAGTCAAGTAAAATCCTATGTTTCAGTTCCAGAATCCTTTTCCTCAGAACAAGGTAGAGCTTGTCTTAAGTATTCTTCTGCTCAGAGAAAGAGTAATGAACATAAATATTTCATGAATACCTTTCCTCAAGTAGACATAATCACATTTTCATTCAGTCTTAGGATTCATTGAATCTATGAATGAGTTTCCAATTATCTGTTATCTCCCATTAGAATCCTATAAAATAGATGAAAATCTTTTTGCTTCAATTAACTCTCATTTCATCCCAAAATCTAATGAAGAAACTTATTTCATTCTATAATAAATTCTGGCTAAATTTATGTTGAGCTTTAGAGCCCTGCATAAAAGGGACATGAGAGGGAAGGCTCCAGAATGGGGAGCAGATACACATTAGGTTTCAATTAACCACCTGGAAATGTATCTTGCAGAGCTGCAGCATCCTTCCAACACCAGTTGCTCACAAGGGAATCCCTCTTTTTCCTCAGGAAAGAAATATAATTTTTACTTGCTCACTTATTTGTAGTCTTGAAAAACTGTTGTGAAAACTGAAGAGAATTGAGCTCAAGTGACCTCAGCTCGAGGAGCAATGAATTGGGATTTGTTTTTTCCTTTCCTCCCAGACAACCGTGTTTACACGAAGCACAAAATATCTAAGTCACGAAAGCAGTTGCTACACAGTGCAGACCCGCAGTTCTCAATTCTAGTGTGATTATGGTTCAGCCGGTTTGGGGACCTAATAATCTGACTTTGCCAAACATTCTCCAACCCTCGCCCCTCTCCCCAGTGGCTTAATTCATGTTTGTAAATATATGAAGAAACACTGGCAGAGGGAAAAAGAGAAGAGGGTTTTTACTTAGAAAAACATGGATTCAGGGAGTGGGTGGGTGAGCAAGTTGAACAAAGAGTGTCAAAATGTACAAATTTCCAGTTATAAACTAAACTAAGTCCTGGGGATATAATGTTCAGTGCGGTGACTATCGTTAATAATACTGGATTGTATATTTGAAGGTGCTAAGAGAGTGTGTCTTAAACGTTCTCATCGCAAGAAAAAAAGTTGTAATTTTGTGTGGTGATGGATGTTCAGACTTACCATGGTGATCATTTTGCAATATATACATATTGAATCATGATGCTGTACACCTGAAACTAACATAATATTATATGCTAATTATATCAATATCTCAATTTAAAAAAAGAAAAATACAAAGTTTAGTTCTACCATTTACTGGCTGGGGCAACTTGGCTACCTTGATTAGTATCTGAGGCTCACTTTCCAGGTCCATAAGATGGAATTCATAATAACACTTACTTTAGTTATTGTTCTGACAACTATATAAGGTACTCTTTGCCCACGTGCCTGGCACATAGCATGAATTCAATAAACATTTGTCTCCCCTTTCAGCAGGCCTTTAGGAGTACATCTTTAGGCTTATAAAAAGAGATGCCAAGAAGGTACGTCTGCACGCACACACACACACACACACACAAATCTCCTTTCTGTGATTTTCCCAAATTCATAATGAAAATAGATATTCATACACCACTGTTTACTCTTACTCCTTCACTATTTGTACTACTGTCTTGTACTGTTGTTTAATGGTTAGCATGTGTGTTTATGTATCTGTGAGCACAAGTGGGTCTTTTCTGTACAACCAGCTTACAAACTTTTGGAACGCAGGGACTACTTGCAGTTTTGTCAGAAATATCCAATAGTGCTGTGTACATCAAAGGTACTCAATAAATCAATAATGGATTAATGCATTTGTTGCAGTAAATAATTCCAAATTGCTGGAGAGTTGGGTAACTCTCCTCTCCCCTCCACACTCACTAAATAAAAATAAAAACAACTGATCAAACAATCCTGGCTTAGCTGATCCATGGTCTCAGGTGAATTTTAAAAATTCTACTGTACTTTTTATTTTTGAAAACATTTATAATGATAATAGTAAATAATTAATAATACCTTGGGTTTCTTATAGTGCTTGAGAGTTTTCAATTGTCTTTCACAAAATACGTCTTATGTTTACTATCTGAAAGATCAGAGATATGAGAATTTGATGAAATCATCATAATAAAATATGGGGTATCAGTTGAGAACATCCTTGGAGTGATACAGACATCCCACAGAAACAGTTAAACACATTCTCTCTATGCCAAATAAACCAAGCAAAATGAAATACATTTTTAAAACTGCAATTGTTCTATCTTTGGTGGGGGGTATAATAATAAGTGAACAAATATCACAAATTTTCTATGGCAGCAACTTTACTCAGATTCTCAGCAAACCAGGCTGTGTATACACCCCATGATCATTATGCTATATCCTTTACAAAGAAATATCCAAAAGCTCTTCAGCCATCCCTACTCAGACCTCTGAGATTGTTCTGCTTGCCTGGGTCAGAAGTTGATATATATAAACAGTCTTTCTGTGCTTGAACTTGAAAGAAAAATCAGTCATCTGTACACAATCTGTGTTAGAACAAAATGTAATTTTTCCCTCTGACAATGTGTTTATGGTTGTTAAGTTATCTTGATTGCCAAGAGAAATCTGTTTTGTGTGGCAGGCTTTTCTGACTTAAAATGTCAGATGCCTTACCCTCCCAGCCCCACCCCCATATTGAGCCATCCTTTCAACTAATTCACAAATTGACTTGACTCTCAGCTAGGTTAAAAAAATAATTTCCTGAAAATTTAAAGTCTGGCACAATACTGCACTAAAAGTCCATTTATCTTGTCTATTTTTATAAAGCTTCATTGCAGCATCTGGCAAAATGCCCACTTCCAGTAACAAGGGCCCCCAAGGACACTTGGCAAGAGAGACTATCTCCCAAGACCCTGAAAATGATCCTGAGCTTCCTAATGCATGAGTTAAAAGCTTGACTGGGATTTGTAATATTATCTTCTGTATTATTTTTTAAAGTCAGAAGGGAGTGAAAATACTGTGGAGGTGAGGGGACCACAAAGATGGCAGGCTTTGAGCTCCACCTCTTCATTGACAAAATCAGGCGCTCACTGAGAGCTCGAGATTTCTGTTATTATGAAACATAATGGCTAAAGATTATCTAGATGGAGTAGTGCAATGATTCACTTTTGTTTAATCAACTACAACCTGTGTTAAGCTCTATCCTCATCTCAATATAAACCAGGCTAATCTTTCCACTTTCCTGCAGGAAACTCTGATGGCACTTGTTTATTCATCTCCCCTGGACTTGAGTAAATCTTTCCCTTCTCTTCCCTCCTCCCCCCGCCAATCATTTGGGGGGAAGGTTTCCAGCACTTCCAATCAAAGACTGATTGGGCTTTCCTGTTGATGTCAAGTTGAAGCATTCCATTGAGAAAGCAACCTCAAGACTTGACTTTTCTTGTGACTCTGAGCTAAGCAAGTGATTACATCAAGTGTACCCCTCTTTCATTCTAGGAAAGAGAAATAGTCTGTGAAGAATTGTTTGCTTGGAATGTTTTTCTGAGGAACTGAACACTTGTGTTGAAAAAACTACAGATGTGCTTGACCCAATTTGATATGAGGTTTTCCCTTTTTTGACCACAGTTCCACTTACCAGATCCTTCTTTTAACATGGGATATGTTAATAGAAAGCCACTTTGTCAGTTCTGTGACATTCAAATCAATGGTCATTTTGCCTCAATGATTTACCCCATAAACCTAAATGTCATTTCATCAGTGAATTCCTGATGTTAAAACTATTGATACCAAATTCCAGTGCAATTATAGAATTAGGTTGGTTTTTTTTTTCTTCTTTATTGCATTTGGAATATTGAGAGGTTTTTTTTTCTTTATTAAATTAAGTGGTTTAGAAGAGTTTGAAACTCTTCTGAGGCATGACCAAAGACACAATTCCATCTGTTTTGTTTTTCTTATTCATGACATAGATGATTTTATTTTAAACAGTGCATGCATTTCACTTTAATTCTTCTTCATGTCTGTCAGAGCACATCATCTGTGATGTGTGGATAGTTAACCGCAGCACTTTGTGGGAAGATTTAGGCAGAAAGTGAAAACAGCTTTGCAAAAGAAGTCAGCTAAAAGTGGAAACTGAATGCTTATGGTGCTGCTGTATGTCCGTTCTGTACTGAGCAAAAATTTTAAGGGCAAACTGTTGGTACCTGAAACCTTTTGGAAGTTCTTTTCATCCATTTAGTAACTGTTGGACCCCTTTCTCCTGGACAGGTGTCTAATGTCCCAATGACTGCATCCTGTGTGGATGTTTTGGTCTGGGATAAAGGCCAGGGACAGAGCAGCTATGTAAACGGACCCCTCCTCTGAGCATGCTCTTTTGTCTTACCTCATTGATATTCAACTGTACCAGTGCAAAAGCTTCCACCTCTGAACACTTTGGTCTACCCAGTTCACCATGCTTCTCAAACTCGGGTACTCACACACCTCTCTCACCCCAGCCATACATAGAGCAAATGGAATGTTGAGGTCAACAGGATCAGGGAGGTGTTTCTTCCTAGAACATCAGTTTTGCTTGATGCTAAGAAATTTGGAATAAATTTCATACCAAAAAAGCAAGCATAAAAATACATGGAGTAATATGTAATATCCCCCAGTTTTCAATAACAGAGGCATTAAGGAAACCTCAATAACTGTAGACACCGTGGATAAACTACACCTTCAGAGCACATATTGACTCTTTCTTGCACTTCTACCATGGAAAGATTCATGAAGTTCTCTGAGCCCTAAATCCTCTTTCAGAGCAGCATCTGCTATTGTATTTTCAGATATTTAATTCCTAAGTACTAACAGGAGTAAGACTGGAATCACCAAGATACTGCATAGCTGAATTGTGTATTAAGTTATTTTGGTTGTAGCCCCTAGAAGTTTCTAGCTCTTAACTTTTTTTCATGCGTTCCTTAAACCTCCACCCCAATAAAAAGTGATCTTGTGGAACAGTTTCAAATCATTATAGGTTCAAGTCCATATGAGATGTATCTGCAGGTTATAATATTTACTCAATACTCATCTTATGGAACACAAATTATGCATCGTAGAAATAGTTTGGGGTCATTTTTTTGATTCTGGGCCTGGTAAGATTCACTAAATTCAAAATTTGGAAAAATATGATCACAGAATTAGACATTTTTTTGCTTTGTTGCATTAAGAATATTGAAAATTTTTTTCTTTATTAAACTAAGTACCTTAGAAGAGTTTGAAAGTCTTCTAGGACATAACCAAAGACACAAATCCATCTGTTTGCTCATGTGAGGTATACTTGCAGGTTATAATATTTATTCAGTACTCATAAAACACAAATCATGCATTCTGGAAATAGTTTGGGGTCAGTTTGATCATATTGTACACAGTAAGATTCACTAAGCTCAAACATTTTGAAAAACGTTCCCAATTGCTCATTGCATCATGACTAAATACTGCAATAGATGCTTCAAGATTGTTCCTGTCATTTCTCTTTCAATGTAATTGTTCTTTTTCCATTTCTACTTCCAAAGACAGATGCTCATGGGACTCAAAAACTTAACTGCTTTTAGAGGCCAGACAGGACACACAAATGAATAAAGCTGTTGGGTAAGATATTAGATGTTAAGCTAGTTAGCATCTATGTTTTGATCAACCATGATATCTCTCAATTTACATAAACTTTCTGCAGGCCAAATCAAACACAAGCAATTGCCAAATTCACCCTGTAGGCCTCCAGCCTGAAACTTCCACCTGGAACATCTTTCTCTTCTAATGCTCCATTCAAAACCCACTACTCGGGCTTCCCTGGTGGCACAGTGGTTGAGAGTCCGCCTGCTGATGCAGGGGACATGGGTTCGTGCCCCGGTCCGGGAGGATTCCACATGCCATGGAGCGGCTGGGCCCGTGAGCCATGCCCACTGGGCCTGTGCGTCCGGAGCCTGTGCTCCGCAATGGGAGAGGCCACAACAGTGAGAGGCCCGTGTACCGCAAAAAAAAAAAAAAAAAAAAAAAAACCCACTACTCGGCCTTCCCTGGTGGTGCAGTGGTTGAGAGTCCACCTGCCGATGCAGGGGACACGGGTTCGTGCCCCGGTCCGGGAAGATCTCCCATGCCGCGGAGCAGCTGGACCTGTGAGCCATGGCCACTGAGCCTGCGCGTCCGGAGCCTGTTCTCCGCAACGGGAGAGGCCACAACAGTGAGAGGCCCGCGTACTGAAAATAAATAAATAAATAAAAGAACATAGTATAAAAATCTAGAATCTTAGCCATAAAATAGGAAGAGGTAAAATGTTCTCCTCTCAAGGGAAAGCAAGTTTCATTATCTCCCAATAAGAAATCTTGACAAATATATGGAAATTTTTATGCATCTCATCTATCTTAACTTCTTTATATGTTCCCTTCCTTCAGTCTGAATCTTCAACATATTCCTATGCCTTAGAACACTCTAAACAGTATCACATCCTTTTTGCCAACACAGTATTTTCATCTGTTCCCAACATGAGTAGGTCATGTTCATCACTATTGCATCAAAGTCTTTTAAAGTAATAAATTAATTGAATTACTATTTTGTGGTGAATGAAGAACAGCAGAAGCCTCACTGCCACCACTGCTCCTTTCAAGTGAATACTTAAATTCCCTGGGCATGGAAAGGAATTCCTTATAAACTAGACAAATGATCCATCTCTGTGTGATATGTCTATTTTTATTATACCTGCAGGTAGACATTGATGTACCCGTTATTTTTACCCTATAACAGAGACATTAATGAACAAGATGAAGTTATAGCTCTCAAAATGGGGTGATTTCTTACCTGAATGACTGTCAATATGTGCCAAGTCCAGGAAAAGAGTAGAAGGAAATGAAGAGAGAAGTGGCGTAGACATATTCCAGAAAGATTTCTGAAAGCTCTGATTTCTTTGTTTTGTTCCCAGAAATTTTCTTCCCTAAACTCTATGAACTTTGGCTGAATGCACTAAAAGGATACTAATCATTCTTTTGTATTCTAAAAGAAAAGTTAAAAGCTACCTTGGATTTTGAACTTATGGTATAGCTGAAGTCTATATTGTAATTTCATCGGGATTTTGACACTTAGGAAAAAAATATTGAAATTATCCCATGAGATTTATCAAGTAAACACGTTGATAAGAAAACCGGCATGGCACTGACAAGAATATGTCTAGTCTGACCAGGCTGATATCCTTGTGGGAGTTCTGATCGACCAAAGGAAGCTAGAGATACAATCAATCTTAAGTTTTAACAGGGTCTTTGATTCTGCCCCACACAACACACACATCAATTAAGTGGAAAAACAAGGTCTGAACCATTCAGTTATAAAGTGAGTAGAAAACCAGCTGGTAAGTCAGACCCAGAGAGAGGTTATCAATGGATCAGTGTCAACCTAGGGACACACAACAAATGGTGTCACGGTTCCTCAAGGGTCAGCTCTGAACCTGTGGTTGTTTAACATTTCTATCAGTGACCTAAGTATTCAACAGAAAGAAGGTTCTTATTAAGTTCTGAAGGGTAAAGGAAATTCCAGATTCTTGGAAAAGAGGCAATGAAATCCAAAGCAACTGAGTAAATTGCCAAAACAATTGGCAATCTAGTTGTAACTACAACTAGAATACGGTTGAATGGGAATAACTGGAGTATTGAAGAACAAATTTTGCAGAATGAAAACAGGGAAAAGTTAGGTATACGTAAGTCTGGCAGTAAAAGAATTATTTAGAATTTCTGTCACAGATTCTTCTTCTTTGGTGACAATCAAAGCCCTTCCCCTTTCATCCTTCCCCCCAAACTTTTTATTGCTGAATTCAGTGAACCTCTACTTCTGAAATCTCTGGGAAGAGGCAAAAGTGTGATGAGACCAGTATCAGATGGCTTTTTATATTTTAAATTTATGTTGTTGTTAAGTATCTAAAACTAAGGAGTCTCAGCTCACAGAATGAGGATTAGTCTCAATCCAAAAGCCAGGTATGTGTGTGTACAATATTCATACAGTGCTGATTTGTTGAGCTCCACTCTTGTACACACCCACTCATACCGCCTTACTCATCACACGAAGTCCTCGGCCAATAACCTGCTCCTCAAGGAAGCCATGACTACTTGTCCCTCCCTCTAACTACAGGGAGGGAAATGAGCAAGGAAAATAAACACACCTGGCACAATCTTTAAAAATCAAGTAAAACACAAAGATGAAAAAAAGTAAAAGCCCTAAGACCAGATCTTTCCTCTAGCATGAAACTGGGAAATATGAAGAAAATTTATTTTGGAGACATAAAAATGAAGAGTTAAAATATGAAAAAACTAAAGATTCTGAAGTCAATCAACATAGAACAAAGAACAAAGCCTAGAGGAAGACTTAACCTCAAAGCATGAGAAAAATGCTTACAAAGAAGTATTATAATTATCTGTTCTTTAAGTCCACTGAGAATGTAGGGGTTGAAGAGGGGATGAGCCTCAACTATAAAGTGAAAGAATAAAGTTATGTATAAATGACATCTTCCAAAATGTGACATTCTAGATGAGGCAGGTAAGGCACTTATCTTAGGTACAAAATTTAAATTTGGAGGTACCAGAGTCTCAGTCATCAACATAAATAGTATTTTAATGCAATATCTTAAAAAATCAAAATTAATGCCACAAATCTATGATAAATGAAATATCATAATTTTAAATAAAGAAAGGATTAACCTTTCTGACTTTTTTATCTCAATTTCCAAAATGGCTAGGCAACAATATGACCAACCCAAAGGCTTTAGCCTCTACATATGGGAGTTTGAAAAATCCACCTTTGAAAACCCTCAAAACAATATGATTTTCATCCAAATATTTGGATGCTGTGAGGTATCCTTCTTAAAAAGGCAGATTTGTTAAAGCAAAGGTACATTAGACTTCGAGTTAGCTTGCCTTTATCTTTTCCAGGAAATTTAGCTTAATGCCTTGCCTCTTGATTAGAATATTCCTAATACAATGTTAACAAATCATGGATCAGCATATGTTCTCCTAATTTTCTGCTGAACCCAAACAAATAAAGAAAATGAGAAGATGCTATCTTATTCCAAAATCACCCTTTATAGCCAAGTCTTCTTTTTTCTTCTCATTTAATGTTAAATCCCATATATTTGTTTGGATTATTTAATCTTATAAATGTCTGCTTCTTCACATTATTGCCAAGAAGGACAGGTAGCTTTTTTTTACAGTTTCCTGTTCCATTATTTTCCCTCCTGTAACACTATGAAAAAAGTGAGTATTTCCCTGAAATCACTCTGGTCAAAAGCAGTAAGTAAAATAAGATCTCAGATGAATATGAAAATCAGGTCTTCGATAAAATGTGATGCCATGCTGTAAGTGCCTGTCTCTTAGACCTCTGATCATTCATAAAACATCAAATGATCTGCTTTAGATGTGAAATCTCAAGTGATTCTAGAATGTAAATTTGCTTAACTGCCATAAATTGAAGGATTTTAGTGGGGTTTTTACAAGTGTTAATAAATTTCAGTTTCAACCCCTGTGTATTTCTCTCTCTCTCTCCCACCGCCCCCCCCCAATTTATATATTAACCTTCACATTAAACATGTTTTCTCATGATGAGAATCATTTTTGCTTGCTTGATACAAACATTCCTTACCAGTGGAATAATTAGATATCATATTGCTTTCATTCCTTTTTTGGATTATTAAGTAATCCCAGGTGGCAATAAAAACATAGTGCTATGGATGACACAAATATGAGAATAGTGAGATACATTTCAATGTGTTTGAAAGTAAATGATTTTTCAAATATGCTTCACAGAATTTTCATGAATATAGAAGATATTCAATTGTAAGTGGCAAGAAAAAACTGAACACACGATTAGGAGGAAACAGCTAAAGCACAGTTTTCCATTGTACAGATGTATTTATACATCCATGTACACATTTACACTAGAAAGTTTTTGCACATATTAATGTGTGGGTTTGTACCTATATGCTGCAGAAATAGAGAAGCCTGGGAAGGATACAATTAATTATGAAGACATTTTGCTTACTCACGATGTCAGATCAAATCATTCAGGCATAGGGATTTTACTTATTAGAGTTTTGCAGGGTGAAAGTGCTAAATCATCAGGACTGACCAGGAAAACCTCTTAGATTCTCAGGATCATATACAACCATCATTTCTCATGGATCTCAAGTCTGAATGCATTATCTTTTTCAGAATTCTAATTTAGACAATCCAGGTTATATTGATTCAAATAGGTAGTGGGCTGAAGGGATGACCAGACAAAGTATCTGTAATTCTCATTCTTATCCTATCAGTTGAGTTTCAAGTTCAAAAGAATTGAATGGAAATCCTTCCTTCCTCTTTTGGTCTAGAAAATTACCTTCCCCAGTCTCAGAAGAACTCCCAGATGACAAGAAGTACACGTCTCTTTTCTTAGTAACAGAAAATCCAAGGGCTTTATGGAACAAGGGTTTGGGAGGATGAGTGGGAAACTGCAAAAGTACAGAGTGAAAGGGGGGAGGCTAACAAGATCATAACTAGTGGATGATGTGATTCGTCTGCCACAGAAAGTAATGTTTTCTTGGATTGCCTTAATGGTGGTCTAGTTTCTAGATAAAGGAGGTGATGGTCCTTATCTATACTGCTACTCTCCAACCACTCCTGATAAATTTGCTTCATTCAGTCCTCAGTGATTAACTAAAGTGAGTTTGAGGGGAGCAATTAGCAACCATATCATATAAGATTGGGTGTTTAGACTAGAAAAGAGACATGATTGCGGGGTTTAAATTCTTATAAGACTATCACAAGAAAGAGAGAATAGATCTGTTCTTCATGACTCCAAAAGTAATAAACTGAAATCCATCACTAAATTTTCTTACAAGGTTCTTTCTATTTCTGGGATCCTGTGACTTTGATCATGTCATTTGCCTTTCAAACCAGGTGATAATTGAATCTCTTCAGGTATATGAGAGTCCTTTTTACTTTAAAAGGTCTCCATAGAACAACATTTACTTATGTACATTGATTACCTATTTATTTAAAGTCTACATTCTTTACTGAGGTGGAGAAGAGCTATGGGCTACTCTTCAGGGAAAATCAGAATATACTGACATTCAGTATTTAACTTTAGGTAAGAGGTACAACCTAAAAAGAAGTGCTCATAAATAGATAGAAGTAAGGATTTTTTTTTAGAAAATGTAGGAAAATAAATAGGAGAAATAATTTTAAGAAAGCCTATTTCAGTAGCCTTAAAAAACTAAACTCTCCAAAGAGAAAATTATGAGAAGGTCAAGAAAGACAATCTTTGTGGAAATTATGTTTGCTGCATAAATGTAATGCTTTTGTACACATATAGTCACACATATAGTTAGAAAATCCTGATTGGCTGAACAAAAGAAGCTTAAAAAATGTAGAAATACTGAAAGATTCTAAGAAATCCCTGTCTTTTCAATGTCATTATTAAAAAGAAAATATACTTTTAAAATATAGAAATGGAGATATTAAGATATAGTGGAAACTGAATTAATATAAGGGAAAGCCTATCTCATGTGAGAATGGAAGCCTTTAATGAATGACATTGACTTTTCCTAAGAAGAATAATGCAAAAAATTTCAATAAAATAGCTGTGAAATTAGCAAAATAGAAAACACGTTTTGCACCTTGTTGGGGCTGTACATGAATTGATGAGACACGGCACCAAGTTTTAGTAAAATTCCACCTTCAAAAAGAGTGGTTCTCACAAATAACAAATGTTGGCAAGGATGTGGAGAAAAGGAAACTCTCGTACACTCTTTTTTTTAAAGTAAATTTATTTATTATTTATTTATTTATTTTTGGCTGTGTTGGGTCTTCGTTGCTGCACGAGTGCCCTCTCTAGCTGCAGTGAGTGGGGTCCACTCTTCATTGCGGTGTGCAGGCTTCTCATCATGGTGGTTTCTCTTGTTGTGGAGCATGGGCTGTAGGTGTGCGGGCTTCAGTAGTTGTAGCTTGCGGGCTCTAGAGCACAGGCTCAGTAATTTTGGCTCACAGGCCTAGCTGCTCGACAGCATGTGGGATCTTCCTGGACCAGGGCTCGAACCCGTGTCCCATGAATTAGCAGGAGGACTCCCAACCACTCTCGTACACTCTTGATGGGAATGTAAATTGATGCAGCCACTGTGGAAAGCACTATGGAGGTTTCTCAAAAAACTAAAAATAGAACTACCATATGACCCAGCAATTCCACTCTTGGGTATATATCTGAAAAAAACAAAAACATTAATTTGAAAAGATACATGTACCCCAATGTTCATAGCAGCACTATTTACAATTGCCAAGACATGGAAACAACCTAAGTGTCCATCAAAAGATGAATGGATAAAGAAGCTGTAGTGTATATATAGTGGAATACTACTCAGCTGAAAAAAAAGAACAAAATTTTGCCATTTGCAGTAGCATGAATGGACTTGGAGGGCATTATGCTAAGTCACAGAGAGAAAGATAAATACTGTATGAGATCACTTATATGTGGAATCTAAAAAATACAGCAAACTAGTAAATATGACATAAAAGAAGCAGACTCACAGATATAGAAAACAAATTAGTGGTTACCTGTGGGGAGAGGGGGAGAGGCAATATAGAAGTGGCAGAGTAGGAGGTACAAGCTATTAGGTGTAAGATAGGCTCAGGATGTATTGTACAACACTGGGAATATAGCCAAAATTTTGTAATAACTATAAATGGAAAGTAACCTTTAAAATTGTATAAAAATAAAAAATTGAATTAAAAAAATGTCATGGAGATATAAAAAATAAATAAATAAAATAGAAAAACATTCAATTGAGAAAAAAACAAAAACAGTGGTTCTCACCTTGGATGGCCTCAAGGTTATTTCAAGGCATAGTTATTCATATACTTTTTAAGACTGAATGTAGAATAACTGGATAAATAATGCTTCATTTAAATACATGGTTATGCATTATATGTATTTGTTATGTATTATATCATAAAAATATATGTATATTATGACATAGTTATCTATATGTACTATAAATATATGTATCTGCACCCTGTGTGTGTATATCAGATATATAAAACTCCTTATATCATACAGAAATATATGTAATTAAAAAAATTTTATACAGATGTTATTGTGATTACACAACACAAATTCATTTAAAAGCATTAATAAAATTCAAAGTAGCTTTTTGCCATGCTGTTTTATGATTCCACCAATAATAAGATATGAGTCCTATCACACTGGAGAGTCTTTAAAATTTTTTTGGAAAATGGCTCTTTGGAACACTTGGAAACCACATTCTCTAAAGTTTCCTTTCCTTCCTATAAATGTCATTTCTAAGTTCTTGAAGACATACTAGAAACAAAATTCTTAGTACATAGGAAGTTCCCAGTAAATATTAGTTATAATTTCTTATTATTTAATATATGATACATTTTTCCCTCTTGCTGTCACTCCCTGACTTCTCAGGCTATTGATAATGGCCATGGAGTGAAAACCACCCCACTGCTTGATGAAAGAGATTCAAACCCAGCCTTACCCTTTATTGACTTTTAAAAAAAAATTATTTGCCAGTGGCAAGTATCCCATACCTAAGAGGGAATTCTTACACTTCAATCTATGAAAACATTTTAGACCCGTCTTTGTTCCTTGACTGAATAGGCATGGAAAATCTTTATGTAATTAATTATGATGGGAGAGGGATGGAATTCTTGGTTTATATCCTAATTTATTCATGTCTTAGACTAAATGAATGATACCTGTTTACTGAGGACTTATAATTAGGGGTCATTCTGAGTTGAGGTCACCCACAAAAAACTGACAAGCGAGTGATGTTTCCCTGAAATGACCATAAACCTTCTTACATAATATTTTCACTCAGTTGTAATCCTTGAGATACGTGTATGCAAGTGTGTAATATGCGTGTGTATATATTTTTTTCTAAAAATAAAATATTTTTATTACTTAACTAGTCATTTTTCAAACCACATAAGAAAATTCAGGGGTTTTTGTCACAAATATTTAATGTCTAGAGCATTCTTATGTATATAGAATTAGATGAGAGATTTGGCTCATGCAGTGTTACAGTCATCACTGTTGATAAAAATCGTTTCTCCTATATAAAACTGCTGTGCATCTGGTTGAAAAATACATCATAGATAATCAACATATTTTATTTTAAATATTATGCATAATGCCTTTCTCTAAATGTTTAATGTCTATTAAAATTCCCCTACCTATATAGTATTACACATAGAGAATGACTTTGTAAAAGTAAATCCTTTTGAAACTAATATGTGTAACAAAATCATATGGTTCATTGAAAGGTCATGGAGTCCAATTCATTTTATGTTGACTGAACACAAGTTGGCAGAGCAGATGACTTTGAAAAAACAGATGTGCACTCTATTTTAAAATAATTACTAGTATAGCAGCCTGTGACACATGTTTAGTACATAGATCTGGATATATAATAGGTTAAATTATGTCCTCCAAAGAAAAAGTCCACAAAGTAAATATAACACAGAATACAAGTGACAATTTTGCCCCAGTACAAAGATTATTTATAAAGACGTTGTATTTGATATTAAGTTTAAAGGAGGATTTCAGACCTTTACTTTTAAGTATAATCTGTTGATGTAGGAATTTTCTGTTGTTTGACCAGAGCTTTTAAAGACATTAGACCAAACTCAGTTCTTACCTCCACCAATAATACATATGGAATAATATGCCACATTTAAAATAATGTCCAAAAATTGAGCATCAAAAGACATGAATTTGAATCTAAGCTCCACCTCTTCTCAAGTATATGTGGTGGTAAAAAGATTTCATCTTAGAATTAACAGATGTATTTTTGAGACCCAACAACTAGAAATATTTCTGAAGACCTGTTTCTTCAGAGATTAGATGTGGAAAATAATATTGATATTATAGATAATGAAAAATAAATATCTATGAAAATACTTGGCAAAAGTTTTTTAAAGTGTCCACCACTTGATAATTACCTTCCTTTCCACTAACCAGTAAAATGATCATAGGAAACTCATTTAACTTCAATCAACCTCAGTTTTGTTATCTGAAAAATAAAGTAACTGTACTCTGTGATGCCTAATATTCTATAATTCTTATAGGAGATAAAATTCTCCAAACACAAAGAATATGAATATGCACAAAATTTCTGTACAGCCAATTGAATGAGTATGTGTTATTTTTTAACACTAGAAGATGGTGAGCTTCTTCTAATCTCTTTTCATCTGGAATCCTATTTATCTTCACCCTTTTAAGATTAATTTACAATCAAGACCAGATGGCTCAAGACCACCCATTTTCATATCCAGAGTTGATTATCTAATTATCAAAATTTTCAACAGAAATAACTTGGTCTGATTTGCAAATGCTTACAGAAAATGTGATTATGCACATGAAATATAAAGAACATATAAAAATGATGTATGAGTTTGGGTATACTCACAAAAAATGATCATTTATATTTAAATAAGGTATAGTATAACAAGATGCTATATAGAATAATGACAATGCATTAGGCTTGTGCTAGCTTTGTCACTTAATCTCTTTGACCTGGGTCAAGTAAGCTGACCTTTTGGAGTCTTCATTTCCTCATCTCTAAAATGGAGATCTTGGATTAAATGAGCTCCAGGTGGGAGACCTTCAAGATGGCAGAGGAGTAAGACATGGAGACCACCTTCATCCTCACAAATACATCAGAAATACATCTACATGTGGAACAAGTCCTACAGAACACCTACTGAAGGCTGGCAGAAGACCTCAGACTTCACAAAAGCTGAATGGCTGACAGGGTCTTGGTGCTCTAGCCAGGTGCCAGGACTGTGCCTCTGAGGTGGGAGAGCCGAGTTCAGGACAATGGTCCACCAGAGACCTCCCGGCTCCACATAATATCAAATGGTGAAGGCTCTCCCAGACATTTCCATCTCAACACGAAGATCCAGCTCCACTCAATGACCAGCAAACTACAGTGCTGGATACACTATGCAAAACAACTAACAAGACAGGAAAAAAACCCCACCCATTAGCAGAGAGGCTGCCTAAAATCATAATAAGGTCACAGACACCCGAAAACACACCACCAGATGCAGTCCTGCCCACCAGAAAGACAAGATCCAGCCTCATCCACCAGGACACAGGCAACAGTCCCCTCCACCAGGAAGCCTACACAACCCACTGAACCAACCTTAGCCACTGGGGTCAGACAACAAAAACAATGGGAACTACGAACTTGCAACCTGTGAAAAGGAGACCCCAAACACAGTAAGTTAAGCAAAATGTGAAGATGGAGAAACACACAGCAGATGAAGGAGCAAGGCAAAAATACAGCAGACCAAAAAAATGAAGAGGAAATAGGGAGTCTACCTGAAAAAGAATTCAGAGGAATGATAGTAAGATGATCCAAAATCTTGGAAATAGAATGGAAAAAATACAAGAAATATTTAACAAGGACCTAGAAGAATTAAAGAGCAAATAAACAATGATGAACAACACAATAAAAGAAATTAAAAATTCTCTAGAAGGAATCAATAGCAGAATAACTGAGGCAGAAGAATGGATAAGTGAGGTGGAAGATAAAATAGTGGAAATAACTGATGCAGAGCAAAATAAAGAAAAATGAATGAAAAGAATTGAGGGCAGTCTCAGAGACCACTGGGACAATATTAAATGCACCAACATTCGAATTATAGGGGTCCCAGAAGAAGAAAAGAAAAAGAAAGGGACTGAGAAAATATTTGAAGAGATTATAGTTGAAAACTTCCCTAATATGGGAAAGGAAATAGTTAATCAAGTCTAGGAAGCACAGAGAGTCCCATACAGAATAAATCCAAGGAGAAACACGCCAAGACACATATTAATCAAACTCTCAAAAATTAAATACAAAGAAAACATATTAAAAGCAGCAAGGGAAAAACAACAAGTAACACATAAGAGAATCCCCATAAGGTTAACAGCTGATCTTTCAGCAGAAACTGCAAGCCAGAAGGGACTGGCAGGACATATTTAAAGTGATGAAAGGGAAAAACCTACAACCAAGATTACTCTACCCAGCAAGGATCTCATTCAGATTCCATGGAGAAATCAAAAGCTTTACAGACAAGTAAAAGCTAAGAGAATTCAGCACCACCAAACCAGCTTTACAACAAATGCTAAAGGAACTTCTCTAGGCAGGAAACACAACAGAAGGAAAAGACCTACAATAACAAACCCAAAGCAATTACAAAAATAGTAATAGGAACATACATATTGATAATTACCTTAAATGTAAATGAATTAAATGCTACAACCAAAAGACAAAGACTGGCTGAATGGATACAAAAACAAGACTCATATATACGCTGTCTACAAGAGACCCACTTCAAACCTAGGGGCACATACAGACTGAAAGTGAGGGGATGGAAAAAGATATTACATGCAAATGGAAATCAAAAGATAGCTGCAGTAGCGATTCTCATATTAGACAAAATAGACTTTAAATAAAGACTATTATAAGAAACAAACAAGGACACTATGTAATGATCAAGGGATCAATCCAAGAAGAAGATATAACAATTGTAAATATTTATGCACCCAATATAGGAGCAGCTCAATACATAAGGAAAATGCTAACAGCCATAAAAGGGGAAATTGACAGCAACACAATCATAGTAGGTGACTTTAACACCCCACTTTCACCAATGGACAGATCATCCAAAATGAAAATAAATAAGGAAACACAAGCTTTAAATGATATATTAAACATGATGGAATTATTGATATATATATAGCACATTCCATCCAAAAACTACAGAATAAACTTTCTTCTCAAGTGCTCATGGAATATTCTCTAGCATAGATCATATCTTGGGTCACAAATCAAGCCTTAGTAAATTTAAGAAAATTGAAATCATAACAAGTATCTTTTCTGACCACAACACTATGAGACTAGATATCAATTACAAGAAAAAATCTGTAAAAAGAACAAACACATAGAGGCTAAACAATACACTACTTAAAAACCAAGAGATCACTGAAGAAATCAAAGAGGAAATAAAAAAAATACCTAGAAACAAATGACAATGAGAACTCAAAACCTATGGGATGCAGCAAAAGCAGCCTGAAGAGGGAAGTTAATAACAATACAATCCTACCTCAAGAAACAAGAACCATCACAAATAAACTGAACCTTACTGCTAAAGGAATTAGAGAAAGAAGAACAAAAAACCCAGTTAGCAGGAGGAAATTAATCATAAAGATCAGATCAGAAAAAAATGAAAAAGAAATGAAGGAAACAATAACAAATATCAATAAAACTAAAAGGTTGTTCTTTGAGAAGATAAACAAAATTGATAAACCATTAGCCAGACTCATCAAGAAAAAAAGGGAGAACCCTCAAATCAATAGAATTAGAAATCAAAGAGGAGAAGTAACAACTGACACTGCAGAAATGCAAAGGATCCTGAGAGATTACTACAAGCAACTATATGCCAATAAAATGGAAAACCTGGAAGAAATGGACAAATTTTTAGGAAAGCACAACCTTCCAAGACTGAACCGGGAAGAGATAGAAAATATAAACAGACCAATCACAAGCACTGAAATTGAAACTGTGATTAAAAATCTTCCAACAAAAAAAAGCCCAGGATGAGATGGCTTCACAGGCGAATTCTATCAGACATTTAGAGGGAGCTAACACCTATGCTTCTCAAACTCTTCCAAAATATAGAAGAGGGAGGAACACTCCCAAACTCATTCTATGAGGCCACCATCACCCTGATATCAAAAGCAGACAACAATGTCACAAAGAAAGAAAACTACAGGCCAAAATCACTGATGAACATAGATGCAAAAATCCTCAACAAAATACTAGCAAACAGAATCCAACAGCACATTAAAAGGATCATACACCATGATCAAGTGGGGTTTATCCCAGGAATGCAAGGATTCTTCAATATATGCAAATCAATCTATGTGATAAACCATATTAACAAATTGAAGGATAAAAACCATATGATCATCTCAATAGATGCAGAAAAAGTTTTGACAAAATTCAATACCAATTTATGATTTAAAAAACCACCAGAAAGTAAGCATAGGGGGAACTTACCTCAACATACTAAAGGCCATATATGACAAACCCACAGCCAACATCATTCTCAATGGTGAAAAACTGAAACCATTTCCACTAAGATCAGGAAAAAGACAAGGTTTCCCACTCTCACCACTATTATTCAACATAGTTTTGGAAGTTTTAGCCACAGCAACCAGAGAAGAAAAAGAAACAAAAGGAATCCAAATCGGAAAAGAAGACGTAAAGCTGTCACTGTTTGCAGATGACATGATACTATATAGAGAGAATCCTAAAGATGCTACCAGAAAACTACTAGAGCTAATCAATGAATTTGGTAAAGTAGAAGGATACAAAATTAATGCACAGAAATCTCTGGCATTCCTGTACACTAATGATGAAAAATCTGAAAGAGAAACTAAGGAAACACTCCCATTTACCACTGCAACAAAAAGAATAATATACCTAGGAATAAACTTACCTAAGGAGACAAAACACCTGTATGCAGAAAACTATGACACTGATGAAAGAAATTAAAAATGACAAAAATAGATGGAGAGGTATACCATGTTCTTGGATTGGAAGAATCAACATTTTGAAAATTACTATACTATCCAAAGCAATCTACAGATTCAGTGCAATCCCTATGCAATTAAACTACCAATGGCATTTTTTACAGAACTAGAACAAAAAATTTCAAAATTTGTATGGAAACACAAAGACCCTGAATAGCTAAGCAATCTTGAGAAAGAAAAACGGAGCTGGAGGAATCAGACTCCCTGACTTCTCTATACTACAAAGCTACAATAATCAAGACAGTATGGTACTGGCACAAAAACAGAAATATAGATAAATGGAACAGGATAGAAAGCCCAGAGATAAATCCAAGCACATATGGTCACCTTATTTTTGATAAAGGAGGCAAGAATATACAATGGAGAAAAGACAGCCTCTTCAATAAGTGGTGCTGGGAAAACTGGACAGCTACATGTAAAAAAATGAAATTAGAACACTCTCTAACACCATACACAAAAATAAACTCAAAATGGATTAAAGACCTAAATGTAAGGCCAGACACTATAAAACTCTAAGAGGAAAACATAGGCAGAACACTGTAAGACATAAATCACAGCAAGATCCTTTTTGACCCACCTCCTAGAGAAATGGAAATAAAAACAAAAATAAACAAATGGGACCTAATGAAACTTCAAAGCTTTTGCACAGCAAAGGAAACCATAAACAAGACAAAAAGACAACCCTCCGAATGGGAGAAAATATTTGCAAATGAAGCAACTGGCAAAGGACTAATCTCCAAACTTTACAAGCAGCTCATGCAGTTCAATATCAAAAAAAAACAAACAACCCATTCCAGAAATGGGCAGAAGATCTAAATAGACATTTCTCCAAAGAACATATACAGATTGCCAACAAACACATGAAAGAATGCTCAACATCACTAATCATTAGAGAAATGTAAATCAAACCTACAATGAGGTATCACCTCACACTTGTCAGAATGACCATCTTCAAAAAATCTACAGACAATAAATGCTGGAGAGGGTGCGGAGAAAAGGGAACCCTCTTGCACTGTTGGTGGGAATGTAAATTGATAACAGCCTCTATGGAGAACAGTATGGAGGTTCCTTATAAAACTAAAAATAGAACTACTGTATGACCCAGCAATCCCACTCCTGGGCATATACCCTGAGAAAACCATAATTCAAAAACAGTCATGTACCACAATGTTCATTGCAGCACTATTTACAATAACCAGGACATTGAAGCAGCCTAAGTATCCATCGACAGATGAATGGATAAAGAAGATGTGCCACATATATAAAATGGTATATTATTCAACCATGAAAAGAAAGGAAACTGAGTTATTTGTAGTGAGGTGGATGGACCTAGACCCTGTCATACAGAGTGAAGTAAGTCAGAAAGAGAAAAACAAATACCGTATGTTAACACATATATATGGAATCTAAAAAAAAAAAAAAAAAAGGTTCTGAAGAACCTAGGGGCAGGAAAGGAATAAAGACAAAGACATAGAGAATGGACTTGAGGACATGGGGAGGGGGAAGGGTAAGCTGGGAAGAAGTGACATAGTGGCATGGATTTATATATACTACCAAATATAAAATAGATAGCTAGTGGGAAGTAGTCGCATAGCACAGGGAGATCAGCTCAGTGCTTTGTGACCACATAGAGAGGTGGAATAAGGAGTGTGGGAGGGAGACACAAGAGGGAAGAGATATGGGCATATATGTATATGTATAGCTGATTCACTTTGTTATGAAGCAGAAACTAACACACAGTTGTAAACCAATTATACTCCAATAAAGACGTTAAATAAATAAATAAATAAATAAATAAATAAATAAATAAATAAGCTCCAGAGTCTCAGCCAGTTCAAAACGTTACATTGTCTACAAATATGGATACCCAAAACCTAAAATCATACTCAAATATGGAGAAACCTGTTCTGTAATTTTCTGTTGAGAGTCTTCCTAGACTATTCAGTTGTGTAAAGTCCCAAGGTTATAAGATCTACTTTTGATGGAATTGAAGTTTGTAGTTACATTCAGACCATGGCTGGTAGTCTGGGGATCAACTAGGTAAGCTTTTGGAACCTGAGGCCTGGTCTCTCCTTACCAGACTTGGTGATAAAAAATATACCTTTTCCTTTGTTCTATCCCTTCTTCCTCTTCCATGCTTCAAGTATATATGGTTCAGTTTGCAATTAGGAGTAGGTGTTGCACTGGAAAACACTATTCTGTCTAAAGAAGACAAAGAATGAATGTGAGCTAACTTTGTATAATCTTGCTATGTGCCAGGAACAGTTTGGAAAGTATAGCATTTACTATGACATATTGTTTTTACACGCTATTATTAAAAATTATTCATCATTACAACAGCTCTAGAAGGAAATGCTTACTAATCCCCCATTATCACAGAAGAGGAAATGACTACTGGAAGTTCATAATTTGCAGAAGGCCACACAGCTAGTAAGTGTTAGAAAAAGAACATGAATCTCAACTGTCCAGTTCTTGCCACCCCACCATTCTATCTCAAAAATGAAGTTAATAGAAACCTCATAAATTAAATTTGTGCTACAAAAATAGGTCATGGGTATTTTGTTTAATTACTTGGAATTAAATAAAATGCTTTCAATTTCAAGTCAAATTAAAAAGAATACAGAATATATCTAAAGTGCACTTTTCTAAATTATGATATATACATACAATGAACCATTACATATCTACCATAGATCATGTTTTCTAGGAATACTTAATGATATGCTCTGGTATTAAAAACAAAACATAAACTGTATGCACTAATACCTCTAACATGCATAGAAAAGCATTGGGGTACAAATTAATCAATGAACAAATATCAAGTGCCTGTTTTGTTCCATACAGTGTGCCAGATACTGAAAATATAGTGTAAACAAGGCAGACATAGTTCCTACCCACGTGGTACCTACAGTATACTAATTAGTTTGACATTTCTGGGTAATGGGATTATAAATGATTTTTATTTGTTTGGGGTGTTTTTTTTGCCTTTTTCTCATTTTCTAAATAATCTATAATATAAATATACTGTCTTTCATAATCAGGAAATATTATAAAATAAACCTTCATGTTTTACAATTGTGTATAGGGCAGATATTGATTTCTTTCTACTTTCTCTGGGCTATGATACAGTTAGCAGAAGCTATATATATAAATATGTTATTTTGTTTTAGTAAATTATTTTAGAGAATATCTGCACTATAATATTATATAGGTCTGTACTTATTTCATTGTGGTGACAAAAAAATTACAGAAGGCATATATTAATAATTTATATTAAAATATTTTTAAATGAATGTTTCCATAAGAAAAATTATCATTTTTTATTTTCTATATGTTATAGCTAAATAAACTTAATATCTACTAACTCCTCAACTTAATGATTCACCCCCAATCCCAACCTTCCATCTCCCTAATTTTCATCATCTTTATGTTTTTACCTGATTGATAAATGTATAGAGCTAGTCATTCTCTGATGTCCTTCTCCAATTTAGAATGATCACCCTCAAGGTTTGGTGCAAAACTAATATTCTGGCATTCCACGTACCATCTTTTCTGTGTTAGTCCTACTGCTACATCTCATTTTATTCCTCTTTCTTAATATATATATATATATATATATATATATATATATATATATATATATGCATAGTCTTCAGTCTCTTTCTAAAAATTTTTTTGAAATATTTAAGAAAATACTTTCTATATATTTGTTGTTAAGGTGTTGAATATCTCATATATCTTTATTCTTCCCATTCATTATATTGATATTTTGGTTGGGTATAAAATTATAAGTTGAATATCACTTAGAACATGAAGGCAATGTTCTACTTCTAGCTTCTACTGCTGCTATTATTGAGAGTCAAGACTACTCTCATTTTCAATCTTTTGTATATAATCTTCCTTGCCCACCCCTCCACTTAGAAGTTTTATGATGCTTATCATCAGTGTTCTAAAAACACACAATGATGTACTTTGTTTTGACTCTTTTTCATTTATTGTGCTGGGCTCTCAGTGGGCCCTCTCAATCCAGAGACTTGTAACTTTTTTTTTTTTCTGTGGTATGTGGGCCTCTCACTGTTGTGGCCTCTACCGTTGCAGAGTACAGGCTCCAGATGCTCAGGCTCAGCGGTCATGGCTCACGGGCCCAGCTGCTCCACGGCATGTGGGATCTTCCCGGACCGGGGCACGAACCTGTGTACCCTGCATCGGCAGGCAGCCTCTCAACCACTATGCCACCAGGGAAGCCCCAGAGACTTGTAACTTTTAATTCTTGAGAATTGTCTTGTATTATTTGTTAAATAATTTCTCCCTCCCCACTCCCACTTGATTTATTTTCTCTAAAATTACCTTTATTTGCCGATTGGACCCCATAAATGTAAACTCTAATTTTCTTATCTTTTCTCTCCTTCTTTTCCTTCAATTAAAGTGTCATTTTCTACTTTCTCTGGGATTTATTTAAGTTTCTCTTCCAATAAGTCCTCCTCCAATGTTTTCTAATTGTCTGCCGTCATTTTTTTTTAAATTTCTTAAGAGCTCTTCCTTCTTTAAGTGCTCACTTATGACAGCATCTTTTACTTGTTTTATTGATGCAATAACTTATCTTAACTCTCTGAGATTGGTAAATATAGTTGGGGTTGCTTGTCATCAGAAGTTTCCTTTTGATCCTTGCATTGACTCTGATACTTCTGATACTTCTGTGGTCCTTTTGTCTGTTTTAATCTCTGCTTTTTGTGCTGGAGATTTTGCTCAGGTGGCTGTTAGGGCAATGAAAAGCTGAGTACAAGCTCTGAGAACAGGAAGGGTTTTCAAGTGTAAGGGGGCCTGACAGTTTCATCATGAGATCCCCAAATGTCGGAATCTATTCATTTTTTTCCTCCAGAGCCATTGCAGTTTCTTCAGAGACATTAGTCTGGTTTCTTGAGACTGAGCAGCAAAATAAGTTACAGGTCTCACTTTTTGGTGTGTTTTTCAAAACATTGTGCTGTGAGAATCTCTATAAAGCAAAAATGATTCTGTTTATGGCCAAGAAAGTGTAGGAGATATGGAATTCTTGATCCCTCCTCTTGGCGAATCACTGTGTCTACTAATCTATGAAAGGCTGCTCACTGCCATTTCATTTAGTGTATTCAAAAATTATTTAACTCAAGTATATTTTATCCTTTCTTTTGTTCCTTTTCCTTGTTGAAGAGGAAGAAAGAGGGGTATATGGGATTGTATACCTTTCAGGTATTAAACCAAATATATCTCAAATATTGACATTTCAACATGTAATCAACATAAAATTATTAAAAAGATAAGTTCTTTTTGTACTAACTGTATTTTACACTTGTAGCATTTCTTTTTTTTTTAATTTTTTATAAAGATTTTTTTTAATGTGGACCATTTTTAAAGTCTTTATTGAATTTGTTACAATATTGATTCTGTTTTATGTTTTGAATTTTTTGGGGCCAAGAGGCATGTGGGATCTTAGCTCCTCGACTAGGGATCAAACCCACACCTCCTGCTTTGGAAGGCAAAGTCATAACCACTGGACCGCCAGGGAAGTCCCATACACTTGTAGTATTTCTTAATGTGGACTAGCCACTTTCCAAGTGCTCAGTCGGTTCATGCTGCCAGTGGTTGCCCTACTGCATGGTAAATATCTAGATCAAAGATCTTGACCTGGTGGCTTCATACCCCTTCAAGGTGCTGTTTGTTTATTTGGGAGAATTACAGTTGCCTTGTTCTATAGATTAAAAAGTTAAAGTAATGGACTTCACATGAACAATTCCATATTTCTAGATGTTCTTGAAAATGGGATGGTTTAGGCAATACTAGCCTGTATTCCCATTGGGCAACCTATGATCAATCTGGCTGCTTCTGTCCTGTTTGTCACACTCATTTACAGACCATTTCACTCATTGATATTACCCGCCTGGCCCCTACAGTGATCTGAGTTTACAACTCCTAATCTAGATTAACCACCAGAGAAGTAATTTGTTATTCCATCTATAGACGGTGACAGATGTAAAACTAAAACCTGAGTATAAGATAATACTTTCTCAGGACATCATACCATTTTGGAGGTCCCAAACAAATCTTTTCCATTTTAATTAGTCTATTTCCCTTTTATTCCTCCATGAGCATAGAGGACTATGGCTCCAAATCTTTCCTCTAAAAACAACTCACATACTTATAGATGCTCAGAGTCTGGCTAATATTATCTCCTCTCTCTGATAAAATCAACCTTAATTTTAGAAAAAAATAAAAGAAGTGCATTGTTTTTGAACTCTTAAAATCTCTGTGGCTCTTTGCTAGCCCTGGTATGATTTGCTTAGAATTAAGTCTTTTTTAGAAAATTAAGTGCTTACCACATATCAGATTTCTTTAATAACAGAATAACTAAAATGAAACATGGAGAAATTACCCTGCTTGTCATTCTCCTAAACTAACATTAGATTGGCGTTAAAAATATTAATAATTTTATATATGAATCTAGACACAAAAGGGAACATTATAATTCCACTGATAAAAATTTCAAGAACACTTGGAACTAACTGATGGCAATGAAAGTCAGAATAGTGGCTACTCCCCAGAGAGGGAGAGGTATATTAATCTGGAAAGGGCATAAGGAATCTTCTGGATTGTTAGACATGATAGATATTTGATGTGCATGGTGATTACACGGTGTATATATGCAAAAATGTACCACTTGAGATTACTGATGTTTCACATTTTATTGTACATATGTTACATCTCAATTTTTAAAAAGGAGGAGAAGGAGGAGAAAACAGTTGCTTCTTTTATTGATCCCTTGCCTTTTTCACTTGTTCAAGTAAGTGAAGTAATAAGCAAAGGAGCTCAGGGAGTCCAAAGACCTGGTAAGATGGAAGAGAAGCTTAAAGATGGACTCAGGTTTCCTTGCATAGTAATGTCAGTTACTCCGCAAAAGAAGTATGCACAATAATCAGATCTTATATATGCTGAAACATGCAATCATCTAGTTTGAGAGATTTTAAAATCAGATTTTGCATCTGCTTGTGCTCTGGGCCATTCTGACAGTGACTGATGCCAGTAAGCCTAATGTGTGACGAATATAGGCAAATTGCATTTTTCTGGTTCGTTTAAATTGTGCTAAGTACTTAAATAATTAGTTTAAACATGGACAGAACTAAACAAAAGTTAAAATATCACAAAGTAAAAGAGAAAATGTGTTTGCCTTTACTCTTAAACTAGTAGTATACTGCATGGAATTGAGCACGATTGACCATTTTAATTGCTTGTTCTGGAATGAGGGAGGACCATGCTGTCATTCCTCTGCCACCACAAATACTAAACAGTCACTGGAATGTCTCTTGCGGTGTATTTGTGGGCTTATATCATGTCATTTCTACTAGAATTGTAATCATTAATTGTTTAAGAGTTCATTCAGTTTAAAATATTCTCCACCAAAATCCACTTTCAAATAAATACTTGGAATAAAATAGGAAGGCAGGGGGTTTTCAAGCATGGCATTTAAAAGCAAACTTTAACTGTTTCACACGTTAAATTATAAATTGTGCCTATTTCAAATGCAACTCATACATCTGATTGTTTTTCACTTAGGAATACAAAGTTATTTATTCCTCAGTCCCATATCATTTTATTCATGTTGGTTTATGGTACTTCAAATGATTTTAAAAAGACATTAAGACAGAAAGACCTCACAGTCTTTGGCAGCTAATCCTGAAACTTCCTTAAAACAAAACTGTGGGGAATACATCCCTGTAGGAAATTGCATTCAAACAATAATTTTCTTTCTGATGATGTTTCAACAATGTCGAGTCGACCACTTTTTCATGTTATATAAAGAGCAAAAAAAAGGAAATATTTTTAGATAAATTTCACTCTTTACATCAAGTCTTTAAATATTAAAAATACATATATATATATATTTCTTTACTCTCACAGGAAGTAAAAAATTATTACCTTCTGATCTATCAAAAGGAATAATTGAGAAAAGCTAGTTCTCCAGTCCCTTGGCAATGGATCTCCTAGTATTGAGAAACTGTTTATATAAATGAGATATTTGCTTTTTAAGCTTTATTTACAGAGTTTGCCAGATAAGCATTGTACCCCGTGAACTATAATTATGGATTTCCAGCTGTTACCAGAAATCTTGGTATGCACAGCCTTGGAAGCCTGAAGCATGTTTAAGAATCAGCTACTGGTAAGCTTAAAATAATACCAACTATTAGAAATTGGTAAACCCACTGAGAAATGGCTGCTGATTCATGAAGACCATGGAATTACAGGGGTTGATGTGCTTTTAATAAGTCCTCGCATTTTTTCCTCCACTTCAGGCTTGAGTCAACTATACTTAAATAACCCCAAACAGAGGAGACATTCTGTATTTTAAATATCAACCATTACAGTAATTCAACTGCCCCCTCTAGGAATGTATTATGATGTTTCACCACCCTTCTTTTCAGAATATTTTTCCTTATTTGTAATCAAATCTGGTTGCTGTTGAAACTTGAGCTAGGTCTGTGATTTTTCTACTTTTTGAGGAGATGCAATGTTTGGGGGGCTTGTTTTTCATGGCCTGGAACTTCAGCTTCTGAAGCATCAAAGGGTTAGAAGGCTCAGTCCTGGTCGTTCATCCACCTTCACCACCACAACCATCCTCCCTCTCCCACGACACATAAGCAAGCACATCACTTCTTCCTCAGTCCTTTCCTGGGTTTGCCTACCTGAGTTTATACGCCGAACACAACTGAATGATATCTTTTTGATTCCTGGGTTAGAAAAAAAGACTAGTAAAAGTTGAACTAAAAGTGTCTGGGTAGTTAACAGCGCTGTCTCTTTGACCTTCTATCTAAGGGACCACCAGCTGGTAAAGTGCCAGGGTCAGGGGCCAAGTCAGGAGAGCAGCAACATGGACAGAGGCTCAGGGAGCACGGAGACAGAGCCCAGTCCTCCAAGCTGCCGGAAGGCAGAAGCAGACCATGGCCAAGGTGAATTTAGCCAGTGCCTAAGGTGAAGGCGCTAGAGCTGCTTAAATACCGTCTCTTGCTTCAGATCAGGGTTGGTGCTCAGACCAAAGGGAACAAGCTCTTCGTATGAGTGCCATCACTACCCTATGGACAAGGAGGGGAGGGCTAGTCTAGAAAACATGCCAGACCTGACAGAACTATTTCTATTTACAAAGTAACAAAAACATTAAATATCCAATTGGACTGTTGTATAAACGACGGCAATTCAATGGTATTTATGTAGTCGGTCAAAATCATGACTATGATTAAACAGCAGCATGAAAACATATTATGATATTAAATATATTCGTTTGCTAGGGCTCCCATAACAAAATAACACAGACTTAGGGGTTTGAACTGTAGAAATTTATTTCCTCACAGTTCTGGAGGCTAGAGGTCCAAGATCAAGGCATTGACAGGGTTGGTTTCTCCTGAGGCCTCTTCTCCTTGGTTACAAAGTCCAACTTCTTGCTGTGTCCTCACATGGTCTTTCTTCTCTGCACACATATACCTTGTGTCTCTTTGTGTGGACAGATTTTCTCTTCTTATAAGGATGACAGATTGGACTAAGGCCACCTTAACAACTTCATTTTAAATTAATTACCTCTTCAAAGGGCCTATTTCTGATACAGTTACATTCTGAGGTACTTGTGGGTTAGGGCTTCAGCATATGAATTTGGGGGGGATGTAATTCAACCCATAGCACAAGCAAAAACAAACAAAAAGGAATATACTAAAAATAAGTTTAAATGATGAAAACTCAAGCATCCACCAGGTATAAGACTTCTTGCATATTAATTCTTTCAAATGTCACAAGAACACCATCTATCATTTAAGCAGAAGAAAACAAAGACTCAAGAATTTAAATGATTTGCCAAAGGACCCTCAGTTTTTAGATATAGAAACAGGAATTTAAAGCCAAGCATGTATAATTTGAAAATTCCTATTCTTCCTATGATGATAGATTGACTATCATGTTAATGAGCTTGTGAAAAGTTAAGATAGAGTTACCTGCTTTAAAAAATATATATATTGTTAAATTACAACAAATAAAAGAGGAATAAATAAACAGGTACAGATGAGAATTAAAAATATGCCAAGACACTTTGCTAGGTGCCATGGGGTCATGGTAGAAGGATAAAAAGGATCAGATACAGTCTTAGTTCTTAAGGAGAAGGGAAATTTGCATGTGTAAATGCATATACAGCTACAGTTAAGAAAAGTTAAGATAACCACATAAGGGTTCTGAGAACAGAGAACTTAATTTGCTTATTTATATTATACTTATAGCTAAATTTTTGTAAAGTCATCCAAAATTTCTTTATATTGTGTATCGGTATGCATTCACTAATTCAATTATATTTCTTTTGAATCTACCATGTTTCAGACATGGGTATATAGCCATGAATAAGGCAAATATGGTTGCTTATGGCTTCCAAACTAAAGAGTGTTTTCAAACGTATAGTGCAGAGACTATAATGCTTGAAAATTACTTAGAATGCTTGTTTAAAACACAGATTTCTGGGCCTTATTCCAGACCTATTGAATCAGATTATCTGAAGACTGGGTTTGGGAATCTCTGTTTTTAAGAGCTTGCCATCTAAAATGTTTGATCCACTGGCCTACAGGGAGATTCAATAACTGTGATGGGCCCTGTGGTAGTTTACCAAGTTACCCCCAAATTTTGCAGCTTAAAACAACAAATATTTATTATCTCACAATTTCTATGGGTCAGAAATCTGGGCACAGTTTACCTTGGTGTCTCTGCCTCAAGGTTGCTACAGGACTGCTGGGCTGCAGTCTCATCTGAAGGTTTGGCAGAAAGATCAGTTTCCAAGCACACTTGCACCTTTGTTGGAGGTTCAGTGCCTCATGAGTTGTAGGACTGAGGGCCTCAGTTGCTTCCTGGCTGTTTCCCAGAAGCCCAGCCCCTTAGTTTGTTGTCACATAGAGGGCAGATCATGACATGACAACAGTGAGCAAGCAAGAGAGAGCAAGCAAGACAGAAGCCAGAGTCTTTGTATAACCTAACGTTAGAAATGCTGTTCCACTGATCACTAGGTTCAGCTCACATTCAAGGGGAGAGACTCCACAAGGGCAAGAACACCAGAATGTGAGGATGATTGAGAGCCATCTTAGAGGGGGGCCACCTCAAGTCCTTTACCTCCTTTACCTCTGGAGTTTCAGAAAAGAGCATGTAAGCTCAGCCCCGAAGGATAAGTAGTAGTTGGACAAACTGGGAAGAAAAGGAGAGGCAAAGGACCAGTCCAAAGGATGAAGAATGTGCTATAAAAGCCCAGAGTTCAGTGCATTTAGGGAAATTTGTCTTTTAAAGGTCCTCATTGGGTTCAGAAGCATATTGTTTGTGCTTATTTCTAGGGACTCGGGGAAAAAAATCTCACCTCTGCAAAATCAAGGTCTAGGGGATTTTTTAAAAAAAATAAATATGATTCCAAATCTACCGAAACCTTTCATGAAACCAAAACCTGCTCAGTTTCTGTTATTAATAAAAACAAAAACTCAAGCCTGAAAATATGTTTTAAAATATATTAGTAGAAACAAGCTGGGTTGTTTTCTTTTAGTCTGTCTTTGTTGTGACAGAAACCTTTCACTCGCAATGCATCTTGCCTTCTTTGCCCCATTTCAGCCTTAATTCTCTGTCATGCAAACATGACCCAAGTGTAGGCCACAAATTAAAAAAAAAAAAAAATTACTGGGTATTTGGATTCTCTGTTGCTGAATGAAAAAATTCCTCTCCACAGGAGTGTAAAGATTTCTTACTTTTTTAAAATCCTAATCTGAGTGGCAGTGTGGATTGGAATAAATTCATTTGGATTTTTCAGTCTGTATCATATAACCCAAAATCAAAGTGGGGAATTGTGGTGTCCTGGGAAAGGCTCTGACCTCAGCATCTGGAAGTCTAGGGTTTTACTGGTCTGCTTCAGCCACTAACTTGATGAGTAAGCATGGATAATTCAATTAACTTTGAAAGGCCTGTTTTCCAATCTGTTAAATATAGAGTCTGAGTGAGACCAGTAGTTCTCAAAGTGTGGTCCCTGGACCAGTGCATTAATATTACTTGGTAACTTATTAGAAATGCAAATTGGGGATATTACTCTAGACCTACTGAATCAGAAACTGGGGCGGTGGGGGGGTGGGATGGGGAGAAAGTTCAGGACTCACTATTTTAATAGGTGATCTAGTTCATTTTGATACATGCATACATTGAGAACCACTGAGCAAGATAATCTCAGGTCTTTTCCAACCTGAAATCTATACGATCCAAAAACTTCTAAGGGGTAGCAAAAAAAAAAAAAAAAAAATAGAAATGGTAAAGTTTTCCAATTAAAAAAAAAATCAAAGTTTTTTAAGGGTTACCCAAATAAAGTAGAAGCTATCACGTAATCATTAAGAGAGACAGCTCTGTGCAAATTTTTATTATTTAAACACATATATTGTATAGACAAATACAACCAGTTCAAGGTAGATTCAACACTTTGATCCAAGGTTGCAAAACAAAAGACTGGAGAAGCCAGAACTAATATCCAGGAATCCTGATTCCTGGTTTAAGGTGCTTTCCTCTTTACAGGCTATTACTACCCCTGTTCCAATATGTTTAGATTTGGAATTGGCTAGAAGCAGAAGCCAATCATTATCTATAAGTATTTTGACTCAATTTTACCTCTAATATCAATGGAATGTTTTTCAAGGACATATCAATATAGAACACAAACACAAGTATCTCCAGAAAGAGAAATATATGTGAGTTCCAGTGAATTATCTTCTATGACTCCTAAGCGTGGTAATTCCATTTTGGCTGGATGCCTACCAGTAAAGTTTCCTAAAGTTTTCATTCAAATTTTCATCTGTAAAATTGATAGAGTCATTAAAATAAGGGGAAACAGGAATCAAGGGTTCAGTAATTACTATTAGATCTTTGATGGTACTTGAAAAACATCTTCCTCTCAAAAGATATAACAGGTAGTAGTGGTTAATGCTCTAATTTGCTTCTAACTTTTATCAAGGAGTAGTAATAATATTATTAGCAATGTAATAAACTAAACTCTATTCTGCAAGGCTGAGGAAATCCCAGGCCAAAATAGATTTTCTAACCTCTTTCATAAATTGAAAAGGATATTAATTAGGTGCTCATGGCCATTGTGCTCATTTGAGATCCCATAAGCTTTGTCATAAGGCTCAAGCTCTTAACCTTAGTGCCCTGACAAATTCCTGCTTTAATAATTCAATTCTCTCTACCTAAATCTCCTTATAGAGTAAGTAAATGATTCTCCACTTCCTCTTCTAAATTAATTTTATAGCTTTATAGTTTTTTCTCAGCATTTTCTCTCTCCATCTCTCTTTCTCTCTCAAGAGTTAATGATTACTGCGCTATATCTTCTCAATTCTATACCATCTCTATACCATTTCTTAATCTGAAATTAGAAATCAAAATCATAAATAGAACTTCATATAATCTAACATAGCCCTGGCTATATGAAATCTCAAAACATCATTTGTAGGAGAGAAATACTTGACAGAGTCATCGGTTTATTTTAAACTTTCCCTTTAAAATTCACTTTCAGTGAGCCGTCTTTAATTTCTTTTATTTTAAAATGTGGTTCTGTTCTCATCTGAGTCTTCTCTCTCTCTTTCTAGGTCACTGCTTAGAAAGCTATTTAACCTGTCTGAGTGTATGATAAGAAGACATTGCTGGTCTTGGAGTTACCATGCCACCAAGTGATAGCAACTTCTGCATCATTTTCTGCAGGAAAGGACAGAGCACATGTGGATTGTAAAGCAGGTCACTCAGTTCTGGTCTTAGATCTTAGTTCTGTTAGTAACAGGTGCAGGCCCTGGCGTAAAGCATTTATGTCCCTTGGGTTTTGATTTCTTCTTCTTTAAAGAGAAAACAATTGCTCTAATTCCTTTGTGCTCTGGCATTTTGTTAATTTCATCCATTTGACCCAGAAACAATCTTGTAGTCCAGAAGTCTCTTCAGGAAGCTTCATGGGTTTCATTGGAGAGAGGAGGGCTTAGAGAACAGTGTAACTGCCAGAGTTCCAAGGTCTCCACCCCCATCTTAAACATCACAACTTCCAATGCATCTCAACCTCCATCTTTATTTTATATACAGAGATCCCAGGTAAGATTTATTTGGAGTGGGGTGGGGACAGTTCCAATGCTAACAATCCTCTCTATAAACCTTGTACTATGGAATAGAATAAAATTGAGTAGAATAGAATAGTATACTGCAATATAGTATAGGAATCATTCATATCACAATCTTCTTTCAGAGTCAAGGTCCTCTATGTTTACTACACTACAAAAAGTTTTAAATTGTATATTCTGCATTTAGGATTGGCAAACTTTTTTCTGTAAAGAGCCAAATACTAAACATTTTCAGCTCTGCAGGTCTATAGTCTTGGGTTTTTGTCAAAGCTAGAATGCTGTTTTTGCATGAAAGCAGGCATTGACAATACCTAAACCAATGGGCATGGTGGGAAGAATGTGACCCTTGGGCTGTAGTTTACTGACCGCTGATAGAGATGAAAGAATTCACCTTTTAAAATGTTGAGGTATGTTTGCTTGTTAGGGAAAATTATTTAGAAATATAATGAAGATTTTAGAATTTTTTTTAAATGGCTATAGGAAAGATTGTTTTATAATTGTATTATTTTATTTTTTTTCTTAAAAGTTAATAAGTAAAATTTTTTAAATTATTTTATCCTCTATGCTCCTTCTTACTTTCATTTCCCATAACACACTTAAAAAAGAAAAGAAACTCTGGGATGGATTAAAATAATGTTGATTGTTACATATATTTTTTTAAATTCATGGTTGTTTCACCTTTCAATAATAACCTGCTATTAAACAGCTCACCTTAATGTATCACAATATCAACTCTACAGGTACTTGCTGCCATAGAATTGTAGGTTATAAATAGTTTCATTATGTTTAACATATCCCTTGACAATCTTTTATTTTCTGTATTTTCTTTAGTCTCCAGGAAAATCTATGGCCTCCTATGGTATAAAATTCATTTTTAACTGCTGAAAAAACACAAAGACAGCATTTGTATTTGCCATAGAATATATTATCTTTTGGTCGATTCATTTTTTATCAACCAGTTCGTTTTTTCAACATATTTATTTTTCAATCTGTTTTGATGATTATGTAAAATCATGATTTCTACATGGATTGGTATCAAAAAGACCTGTCTAAATGATACGACTTCTTGACAAAACATTAGTGCCCTTAAAAATATACTATAGTGCACATGGCAGACACTCAATAAATATGCATTGATTTAATGGAAGATGAATTTCCCAAAAGTATTATAAAATTAATCCTGACAAGGTCACAGCCAAACCAAAGTCCTAATAACTTCATCATACAATTAAGTAGTCTTATTAAGTTTATATTATTCAACTAAAGATATAAGTATACAAGAAAGAAGATAAAGACTAAAGATATCAGTAAACCAAACAATAGTATAAGATTTTCCTATTTCAATGTAATTGTGATAATAAACAACTGAAGAATGGAACAATAGTCATTAAAGTATTTAGTCTTTCCAAATTGATTGGCTAATCCAACTGCCACAAATTCAGTAAAAGTGGAAAAAAGAATTAAAATTATTTAAATCTCTCTGACCACTTGTCAGTTGGAAGCAAAGCTCAAGGCCAGACTGTCCACACAGTAGCAATTCCATGACCCCAGTCCACTGACACTCTGGAGCTGAAGGAAGCTTCCGGGTTGCATGGAAGTGTTAACTCATGAAGGCAACGAATTTCACTTCTCAGCGCAAACCTGAAGTGAAGGATTTTGTGATTGCCCATGAGTTGAAGTGAAGCTATAACTCTGTCTCATTCATGAAGACACTACATATTTTTAAACCAGAGCAGAGTTCAGATTTCTGACCCCTCCCTTTTGACCCCATATGTTTACAAGACTGAGGGAAACTGTCTACAAAATGGCAGTCACCAACTCCAGCCGTGCCTGTACCTGCTGGCACTCCTCCCAACAGAGGTGGGCTCTATTTCCCCTCCCCTTGAATCTGGGCTTCTCTGGTGACTTGCTTTCTCCAACAGAATGAGAAGGAAATGACACAACACCAGCCTAGCCCTTAGGAGGCCTGGAAGCTTCTGCTGTTACTCTCTGTGAACTCTGAACCACTCTGTAAAGGGACACAGTTAACCTGCCAGAGACATCACCAAGGAGGAGAGGTCCCAGGCTTCCAGCTGTCCTCACCAGAGCTCCAGGTACTCCAGGGAGGCTGTGTTAGACTTTCCGGTCCCAGATGTGCCCTATTGAATGCAGCCAAGTGGGTGACCTCAGCTGTTGCCATGAGTTGCAGCAGAGCTGCCCAACTGAGTCCAGACAATGCAGAGAATTGTGGAGAATATCAAAAAATAATCAGTAAATTGTGGCATGGTCTGTTACACTATAATAAAGAACAGAAAAAAAAAACACCACCCAATTTCAACTTTGCAGCTCACATATTGGTGGCTGCCTTTATATTATCCCTAAAACCAATCTGCTGTCTTACCCCAAATGCATTTTGTTGAAGCTTCATTTATTTTTCTACTTCATGACTGAATTTCTCAATTCACACTCACATACACGTGTGCTTGTGCACACACACATGCTCACACACACACACACACACACACACACACACTCACACAGTGTTTAGAATAGGCCAGGATCCATTTGTGCTCTCCAATGCCGCTTTTATTCTCTCATTTGCCCTCTTCAAGGTGTCAGTTTAGTGTCAAAGTTTACTTCTCTTTTGATTATTTTCAAATTGTTTATAGATTATGCCAGTGAATTCTGCTATTGCTCCAACAAATCTTTACCCCTAAGCAATTAGCAGTAACACGAATTCCCCAGGAAAAAGAAACACAAAACAAAAAAACAAAACTTCTATGTTTGTGTGTGTGTGTGTGCCCACTCGTTGGAAATGTGTGTGCTTTTTAACCTTCCATCTACTATAATTAAACCTGTCCATGCTTGTTGTAATCTTGTGATTTGAGAGGCTTAAAATAAAATTTAGCTGGCTGAGTCCCCAGAATGTCTAAACTTCTCCCAGCTCCAAGAAGAATGACTTTTACACCCTCTCTACACATCTGTCCCCCATACCCTCGTGGTTAGCTACCCACCCCAACCTCACCATTAATCCCTTAGGTTTCTTCTTGCCAAAGATGTTCTGTTGTTTGATAGAACACTAATCTCCGAGAATCTCAAAGTATCAGCTTACCTGTGAACGCCCAGAAACTGTCTCCATCCTTAGCCTCATCCTCTTTTATGTTTTCTTCATCTTTGAACAAATGAATTTCTTTCTGTCTGAGAATGAGGTTTATATTCTGTTGTGGTTAGGATGCATACTGACCTGAAGGCACATTGTTCCCTTGTAACTAAAAGAAACAAGTTCAACTTTCAGAATCACTCCGTGACAAATTTCAATTGGTAGAAGAACAGGTCACCCATGGGCAGGAAACTCAGGTAAGCTCAGAGAGGAATCCTTTGTTAAATTAACCTGGAGGGTTTTGCCAAACGAAAATAAGTCTTGGAGAAAATAAATAAACAAAAGGCAGAAGTGGGGGCAGGTGAAATGCATTGGGGCGGGGGGAGTTCTCTTTCAATATCAATTCCTGTCACAGTTCTACACTGCCACAGCAGGAAGGATGGGGAGATACAAACAGAAAGTGCAAATTGACAGTCTTAAGGCTCCAATTCGGGGCGATTTATTACCAGGAAAGACGTTGAGCTGTGATAAGGAAAAACTCCATTCCTTAGCATATGAAGGGTCTAAAGCTATAGGATTCCTTCACTGGGAAAGTGCAGTGGATTTAATAGAATCCCATGATATACAGCCAATGGATCCATTCCTGCTGTATGTACTGCAAGCCCAATTTTCAATGCTAAAGAGTGACAAAGTTCTCATGCTCCATCCTAAATGACAATTGCGAGGAACCTTGTCTTTTGCTGAAAGGACATTTTTGACGTTCCCTAACCTCAGGCCCACTGATGATGTGGGGATTAAAGGTGACATGAGAATGACCAGCTTCCTCCTCCTCCCAGTCACAGCAATGCCCACATCTGTGCTTCCCAGCTCTGCTGAAATCCCTGGGGTTTACTTCAATTGAGACTGAGATTGTATGTGGAACGTTTACTAATGCTTCTCAGAAAACGCCAGCATCTAACAAAAACGTTCACCAGCGTTTTGATGTTTGCCAGACTGTTGGTGATCATTCCGCCATATGTATCCTTCCAGGCTCTGTAGAGCTGATGGGGAGGCAGGTAAAGTCAAGCGCAATTTATCTGAAAAGTCATCGTCTGTACATGCTAGTGGTATATACATCTGTGGAGCGACTTCACAGAAACAGGACCTTGTTTGAGGTCCCAGGATGCCACCAATTCTGAAAGGTAGGAGCAGTCTGTCTGCGATGGGGCATGTAGTGATAGGAAAACTCTATCTTCTAATGCTTTACATCGCACGGGAAAAGCTTGGGAAGAAGGAAAACAGAGAGGCTCACTAGCAGAGGGTGGAAACATGAAACTATTTTAAAAATGGAAATTAGAACAAGTTTAAGACAGCTTCTAGATTCTATCCCTCTTTACTTCTCTTAGGGCTCTATGTGATGGTGGGGAGACCACAGCCGGACCACTGTGCTGTGTCTTGGGTACCTGAGTACCCAAAAGCTTGGACTGAGTTCAAAGGAGATGATTAAAGGAATGAGGTGATTGGAAGTGATTGACTGATGAGAAAAGATGAAAGGAGCTAAGTCAAGGAAACTGACTAAGCAATAGCTGAGGGGCAAAATGATAAAAAACTACAAATACCTAGAATGTGCACACACCAAATAAATGAGATAAAATAGCAGATGAGAGTTTTGGCTGAGAATTAGAAAAATCTTATGAGAGACAGTGTTCCATTAGCCCACTGATCATTCAATAATGAAAGTGGAGGCTGGATCATGCAGGGCTTTTTACAAGCAGGCTGAACCTGTTTCCAGAGGCATCTGACAGTGAATGCTTCCACACTTGGAAGGCACACTGACCTGGACAACCTATCAGAACAAAATTCCTATAATCGAGACTAGTTAAATTACAAATTATATTAATGATATTAATGTATTCAGTCTTCACAAAGTAACTGGTTACCATGGAGGAAGGGCAGCAAAAACCTTCAGAAATCAGAGACTCAAAAAGCCAGGTTCTGGGCTTCCCTGGTGGCACAGTGGTTGAGAGTCCACCTGCCGATGCAGGGGACACGGGTTCGTGCCCCGGTCCGGGAAGATCCCACATGCCGCAGAGAGGCTGGGCCCGTGAGCCATGGCCGCTGAGCCTGCGCGTCCAGAGCCTGTGCTCCGCAACAGGAGAGGCCACAACAGTGAGAGGCCCATGTACCGCAAAAAAAAAAAAAAAAAAAAAAAAAAGCCAGGTTTAATGTCAAACAATTGACCACAAATTTTAACATGGAAATTAAAGGCATCACATCTCAGTGAACTAAATGAGGTGAGCTACAACTGCAGAGACTTCTAATAAAAAGTGAAAATAATTGAAAAAAGGCATTTCTTGTAAAGGCAGGCTACAGTAATGAGAACCAAGGCTGCTTTGAAGCTTTCAAACAATTCATCCTGATGACCTAAAAGGATCAATTCTGCTTGAGGAAGTCATTTTTTACTTGTCCTCCTAAAATTCCTAGTGTGACCTTGCTGATAAAAGTGTGCTAGCTTTCCAAAGAAAGTCTCCCCTATTTAGAATCTTAGAACAAAGTTTTATAGAAATCTTATAATTTGCATAATCATCAACCAAATAACTTACAACGTTAAATCCTTCTCTTAATTTAAGTGCTGGATCAAATTGCTCTTTGGGATGACTTTTCCCCTTATTTTTAGGAAAGATTGAGCTCATAAAGAGTTTTATAAAACCTAATGAACTAAAATAATCATACTATTTTAGGGTATAAGATCCAGAGCTTGCGTATACACCTCTAACCTATTCTTCCCATAAATGTGTAGATTTACAGACAAATTGGAACTTTTTTGATAGACCTGTGATTTGCTAGTTTTAATCCTACTTGAGCCTCGTTTTTCTGATAAGCTGAACAGTTCTCCCTGTGATGAGCTTTGCCCCCATTTAACTGTGCAAACCCCAATTTGCTCAGCAGTAAATTTTACAAGGGTCCTCTACCAGAATTAATAATCATGAACCAGCTTGAATTTGAAGTTGCCAAGTCCCTTGCTGCCATAAACACACCCAAGACTTCTTCCAGAAGCACTTAATAATCCATTTCATCAGGCTGGCAGTCACAGGTATGGTTAATTTGGAGTCTGACCATTCCCTCCTGTGGCCAGACCCTTTCTTCCTCAATAACTGGTAAACAAACCAACCAACAAATGTCTGGACATAAATACATTCTTCTGTTGCATGTGCAAATGTTATTTTTTTAATTCTCCAATTAAACTTATCTTCTATGTGTTCCTGCCCTTCTCCTTCTTTATCTTTCCCCAAAGAAAATTATAAACCCCGCAGAGCTGCACACACTTCACTGAAGCATTTGCTGGAGAGAGGGGTCTATTTCTGCTCTCACCAGCAATTTCAGCTTCCCACTTGCAGTGTGTAGTTCCATTTTAAATCAGTAGTAGTTCCACGCAGAGAACAAGATCTCAAAGTGAGGAGTAGCATAAAAAACCATCCCCCGAACCTCTGTCATATAAGGTTGAAGTGGAAGAAAGCCCAAAGATCAGAAAAAACGCAGAATCTGAAAGTTGAGTGGGATCAGATATATTGGAGAAAGTTTTCCAAGATCAAGTTCCGGAAAGGGCAATCAGTCATCCCTTGGTGAGACAGAGAAAGCACACATGTGCTTACAGGGGCCTGCTAAAGTGTCTAGAGTTACACAGGAAGACCTTCTTGTACATTTTTGGTGCTTCTCCAGGGAATATATTTTTATACAGCCCTCTTTTCTTATTACATAAAATCTGGTAACTTATCAATATATTAACTGCCACTTGTGTCTTGCCTAGAAGTAGTAGGAATAAACAAAGGATTTTCTTTCTTTTTCATCTCAAAGTTATATGCCCAATACCTTTGCCTGTTTTTATTACCTTTAATTAGCTTAATAATCTTCACATTTCCTTGTTGAATAACTGCTAACTTAATGTGTTGCCATAATGCATTTTTAAATTACTGCTTTAAAAAATACAGTGCTGATTTTCCGTTTCCGCTCACTATATTAATTACCTATAAATATGTGTGAGATTTCCTTCAGCAGATTTTCGCAATCTCCTTATTATCCCTATATAGACACATTAAAGTGCTACAACAATTCATAGTTCAACATCCCTGTAATTTACTCAGCCTTATAATTGATATTTATAAGCTCAGCAAACCTGGAAGGGAAGAGAAATATTAGCCAGCCCAAGTCAAGCTCAGAGACCTCTAATTTGGATGTAAGTGTCGAGATCTTGTTTGCAGAGACAAACTGTCCCACCCTCCCTTGTGCCCAGATATTCGCCTCTGGGGACGCAGTTTCTCCTTTTGAGCAAGAGATGATTTCCACCTCCACCTCCCCCTCCCCTGGAGCTCATTCATTCCTATAAACTTGAGTTGAAAAGAAAAGTGAACAAACCAGTTTGTGAGCTGTGTGCTGGGGATGGACAGTTGCTTGTCTCTCCTTAGAGCATGAATGGGGTAGAGGGAAAAATGAAATGCCTCAGTCCTAGGTCTGCTACTCACGTGCTCTACAACGAGGAATGTATCACTTGTTGTCACAGAACATCTATTATCCCATCCATAGAATGGAGGTAACATCTGCCCAGGATAAAGCCCGGCCCTGCTGTGAGGAACCGTGATGCTATAGACTCAGTGCTTTGAAAGCAGGAAAACGCTGTCAAATGCAGTTATAATTATTAATGCTACTAATCTGTAGAGTCTGGGTCTGGGGGAGTGCCTAACCAATGGTTCTCAAAGTGTGCACCCCTACTCAGCAGCACCAGCCTCAACTGGGAAATTGATTGGTTCTCACCGAATTTGAAACTCTGGGGTAGGTCCAGCACTCTGTGTTTTCACAAATCCTCCAGGTAATACTGATGCACTCCATTTGGAGGACCAGTATCCGGCTTGTATCTGCGATCTAATAAAGTAGTTTGGGGTTTGATTTTTCCATTAAGGGTCATAAAAGGGTCTCAAGCCATAATAAAGGGAAAAAGAGAAAATGGCAAATCTATTTTCTTTCATCTTCCATGGGCAATAGTGGTAGGTAGTAGTTAAAAGTTTGTGTCCTACAATCAGACTGCCTTGGGTCAAATCTTGACTCTACTATTTGAGTAGTTTTTGGCAAGTTACCTAAAATCTGTGTCTTGGGGGCTCACCTAGGATATTGTGAAGTAAAAGAGCTTATCCACATTAAACACAGTGCCTGGAACATACCAAGTGCTAACAACCTGTTAACTATTATTATTCTCTAGGTTTTGCTTTCTAAGCAGCCTACAATTGTATATTTGACCTAACTGCCTCCCTAACTGTGTAAATAAAATGAGAATAAAGAAAAGTCTATCCATGGTTTCGGTGCATAACTAAGGTTCTTCCATGTAGACCCAGGCAAATCCCAAAGGCAAATTCACAGAATAATTCCAAATAGTCTTTCCAGTATACAAGTACCCCACATACTACTTCCCTTTCAGTTATTATTCTGATGCTACAGATTTATGAATTCCCAATGTGCCTCTCTGTAGATGTGAAACTGTTATTCATCCTCCCTTCAAGGAACAGAAGGCAGAGTTGAAGGAAAAAAGAAAATCAGCCTAGCTGATTATTTTCATGAACACTTACAGTCAATTTCAAACAGACAGTGTAGCATTCCTCTAGAGAAAAGAATCTTCATGAATTTGCCATTTAATGGAGAGCGGGTAGTCATTAATTTCATAAAAACATACAATGTATACTCATTAACCTATTTGTGAGGTGCTCAGAATTTTCCAGGTGCAATGCTCATGACTGGCATTAAATGCACTGCAATTGCCAGAAGCAGACAGTGAATAATACAAATAAATCCATGTGCATGGAGAAGAAGCCTTGGGAAATCTCCGATACACTACAATTAAGGTGAGATAGACAGCAGCTTGTCTAAAGGAGAAGAATAAGGGGAATCAAGGGCTTTCAATATGGCTTCATGAAGGATTATTCAAAGATCTAAGGGCAAAAAGAGAAGCTCTGCAGGGAAAATGGAAAATACAGGTTGGAACCAAAGAGACTATAGAGAGGATAAGGACAGAAAAAAGCATGTAAATATAGCAGAAGCTCAGTCAATGTCATTCCATCCTAGCTGAGAGAGGGAGCCGCCGTAGGAAAATTGCCCCTTAATTGATACAACCAGCTCTCAACTTACTAACCAGCTCTGTTCCTAAGTTCATTTGTAAGTCAGCGGGTTCAAACCCAGAAAACATTTTCCCATGGAAACATTATTCATCGTGGTTTGGCTTTCTGGACAGCCCACAATAGGGTATTGAACCCAAAATGAAATTGAATATAGAACTTAATCCCTAAAAACATGATTTCAACTGCATCTAACAAGCCTTTTTAATATTGTGCCTTTGGAAAAACAGAGTTCAAGTTCAAGAGTGGGATGCATTGAATGAGTCCTGAGCTTCGGCCAACCCCTCAGCCTCTGTCCCCGCTGCCTAGAACGTTCTTCCCCAGATGACCTCGTGGCTACACAAATAGGACATTCTCAGGGAGGCCATTCCTGACCACCTTACTTCAAATTTCGACACCCTCCCCTCAGCGCTCCCTAATTCTCTTCCCTGTTTTATTTTTCTCAATAGCATACCATCCAACATGCTATCTATATTGACATACTGATTTACTTATTGATTGCCTCCCCTCGGAGAATGTAAACTGGATGAGGGATTCTTGTCTATTTGCTCAGTAATATATGCCCAGAGACTAGAGCAGCATCTCATAGACAGTAGGCAACCAAAACATACATGTTGAACTTAAATATTTACTTGTTTATCTGCTTATTAACTGTAGGTTGGAGAGCTGAAGCCAGAACATGGGCCAGGTAGATTCTCCTGGATCCATGGCAATACACAAGAAAAATGAAGCCTCTAAATCAATCTTCCCCCCAAATACTCTGAATCGGAGAGAGAAATGTGTGTGCTTTGGGGGAGCAGCATCGGGAGAAGGGCAGGTGGTGAGAAAGAAAGAATTTTGGAATTCCCCACTGTGCATGCAAAATCCTGGCCTCTGAGCAAAAAACCCCTGAGTTCTTCTCTTCCCTCTGGTAATCACTAGCATGTGACCTTGGACAAGACACTGACTCTGCAGAATCATTGTTTCTCACTGTTTAACAGAAAGATGATGCTCTTTGTACCCTACAGGTCTGTTGGTGAAGATCAAGTGGGTGATAAATGTGGACGTGCCCTGAAACGATAAAACGCATCCCAAAATAAAACAATCATGGTGCTGAAAGGGTAACGTATACAAACAAATAGTAAGATTAAGTCTTCATTGATCCTCTGTGGGATGCTGGGCTGTATTTTTCTGAATATAGCAATCTATGGCTCTTAGCTCCATAACCTACATATGAAAATAAGTAAGAAGGCTAAGAAAAATGTGTGTGCGGTTGGCATTCTTGATAAGAGGGGAAAAAAAGAATTTAGCTAAATATTCAATGACAATATGATACAAAAAAACTTTTTTGAATTGCAAAATTATATTTTAGTTCAAATATAACTTTCTCAAAGAAGATTTCCCAGACATAGCCCTCCCTACCTGTTACCCCTCTAACCATCAAAACTTTAATCTCTCCTTGCACGTAACACCCATTTTCTTTTTCTTTAGTGGTGTCTACCATAATTATATGGGGAAAACATATAATTTATTTTGTTTACTGAGAGCTCTCCCCACCTTCCTTATCCTACTAGGTCCATGACCACAGGACCATTTTTGTCTTGCTTACTAATGAATATACAGAAGCTACACAGTACCTGCCACATAGAAAGCACTCAGTAAATATTGGTTGTGTGATCAAATTAATGAGTAGGTAAATGAATGAGTTAATGAAAAATGAATGAATGAAGACATGAATGCATACATATGTACATACATACAGGCTTGAAGGTCACAGTTTTAATAGGAAAACTGGATCCACTTGGCAGTTCCTTCCATGTGTGAGCTAATAATAAAATACCACGGTGTTTGTAGTCTGTTTTGGTAAAGAGGGCTTTTCTGGAAAAAGAGTTAACCAGTGCCTGATGAGAGCTGAAGTGATCTGTGGGTCCCTGATTTTGCTCCTACTTTTCATTCAAGCTTTTCATTGCCACAGGCATAAACAAGTCCTGCTTGACTGGCTAAACCTGTCAGGCAAAAGCCCTATTTAAGTACAGTCAGAGAACCCAGGGCACCATTCACAAGTCTGTCTTCAGACAGGTTTGTCCAACAAAGCTCAAGTATGTTTGTCTGCTCTTCTATTCTGGCTGATTCATCTGTGGTGGGATGGGCAAAGGCCTCATGGGGAATTGGAAATGTTAGAGTGAAGGCCAGACACAGAGCTCTCACCCTACAGGGTCCCAAGACCTGAATGACCACCAGGCACCGATATCTAGTAGAACAATCAGGCCCTGATGAAAATAAAGCCTGAGAAAAGGACATAAAATGCAGATTCCACCTTTCTCTGCAATGTGGCATATTAGAAAGGGCTCTGGCTTAGGAGTCATACATCCAGTTGATTTTGGACTCATTTACTTACGGTGTTATTTACAATTTTCTGTTTCCTCACTGTAAAATGTGGATAAAAATACATACTCCTCAGTGCTGTAAAGGTTAAAAGTACATGTGTGTGGGAGCAGGCATATAGTAAGAATTTTTAAATCATAGTTATTATTATACCCTGGATTATATGGTTTTCTCATTAGTCTTCCATATAAATGGTTTGCACAGAGGTATGTATATTCTTCTAGCTCAATGGCTGTCAACCTTGGCTATCCAAGGTGGGTAACCGAGGTGCTTAAAAAAGACTTGTGTCTGGGTACTTCATCCAAAGATTCTGAAAAAAATTGGTGTAAATTGCAGCCTGGAATTCTGGATTTTTAAAACCTTCCCAGTTGATTTGACTGGGTAGACAAGGTCAAGGACCTTGTCTGTTCTGGCTGGAAACTTCCCCAAACAAAGACTGACACCAAAAAAACACAAAACTCTCTCTCGACCCCCCAAAGTACTAACATCAGAAGACCTTTCTAACAGAAAAGTAAGCCCTTGTGTTCTACAATGAATTTAAGTGGAAATGCTCTTGCAAGGAGTTACTAACTTACATGGATATGAGGATACAAGAGTCTCTCTGGAGCAAGTTTTGAGAGAAGAAAATAGAATGGGACATGTGGAGGGGAAAGGGAATGTGCATTGAACCAATTTCCCAATTTCCCACCATCTCTTTTATCCTCCAGAGCTATTAGCAAACTCGGAACTTAACTTTGTATTTGACCAACATAGAGAACTATGTCCTCAACCAGAATCTCTTCATAGTTTTCCCTTTGACTCTTTGTTAACTTTTTAGTGATTGTTTTTTTTCTTACGGCAATTGTCCTTGGGTTTATTTTACCTGTTCCTTTATTCTAAGACCTTTACAATTTTGTGGGGAAGAGAGTTGGGAATAAACAAATGAATAAAATATTTCTCAGTTTTGCTGAAACCTTGCCTTTCATTACTGCACAAACATAAAAATATCCTACTGATCATCAGTAGCTCAGCCTGGCCCTCAGATAGTAGTATAAATAGTAATAATACTAATTTAAAAAAAGCAAAATTAATCAATTTTGAGCACTTACTATGTGCCAGACACTATTTGGAGTAATTTGCATATATTAACCCATTCAGTCTTTACAACAACCTTATGAGCTAGATCATTTTTTAAATAACTTGCCAAGTTCCTAGAACTAGAAAGTAGGAGAGTTAGGACTAGGGTTGCCAGAAAAAAATAGACAACACCTAGTTTAATTAGAATTTCAGATAAATAAAGACTAAGTTTTAGTATAACCATGTCTCAAACATTACATGGGACCATAATTTTTTAGTATAATATGACCCATGTAATATTGGAGACATAGTTATACTGAAAAACTGGTCAGAGTTTAGGTGAAATGCTAATTTAATTTAGTGCCCTTTACTGATTTGCTAATCTGGCAACTCTAATTAGGAGCCAAAGCCAAAACAGCTGATTCCAGATCACGTGCTCTCAGCATTATGCTTTGCTGTCTCTTCCTTCCATCATTCTGGAGATTTAGGAACAGAAGTCAAAGCAGAAGATTAGGTAAGCTGCCCAAAGCAGGGACATGCTTGCTGTCAGCCTCTGTCTCTTCCTCTCCACAGTGGGACCACTTGGGTTATCTCAGGCTCAGCCCTGCTTCCAGTTCCTATCGTGTCAGCCCTGCTGGCATCAACATTTTAGGGTTCAGTATGTCATCTTGCAGTCAATTCAGCCGTGGTGTCCTAGATCTGAGAAGTGGTCTATTTTTCTTTCCTCATCAGTCCACTGTGGGCCCCAACATCTCGATAGCTGGACTTCAGCCTAGACCTTGTTTTGAGCGGCCATTTAGGTTAAACAATTTAGTACATCTGCCCTTTCCAAGGCTGAGTCTTCCTTATTAGGCACCCCCTTTTTTCATCTTGAATTTTTGTCCATCCCTGACTGCTTCTGAAACCTCTACCCCCAAAACACTAGACTTGGCCTGATGGATAGAACCTTCTCTGTGTAAGCCTGTCCTTATTGTTCCTCTGCCAGCTCCTAGACTACGCCGACGAATGGCTTGAGCTATAGGTCTTAGTCCTTTCCACCTGCCTTGTCCAGCTGCAAGCAACCAGCCAGTCAGCCCTGGCTGGATCCCAAGCGAGGACAACATGAACAGTCTCTTCTGCCTGGTACCTTCCTAACACCATGCTTTATCCTCTTTTAGTGATTTCAATTCACTATTCTGCAGGTTTGGACCTCCGTCTGAAAGTTTAGAGTGCTTGGGGGTTTATAAGAGTAGTAACAAGAGGAATACACAAAAGCTTTGTTTATCTCCAAAGGAAGAGAACTAAATGGTACCCCATAAGCCCTGAAGCAAATATAAGGAGAGGAAAAACTATCCAAATTTAAGAACTACAGAAAATTGGCTTGATTTTTTCAATAACAAATCATGCCAGACAACCTAATTAGCATTTTGATGGTGTTATGACATGACTAGTTAATGTAGCAGTTGGTGGTAATATCCTGGATCTTTCTTTTAATGAATCATTTGATAGCATCTCATGAAATTTTTACTCACTGCTATCACTGTGTAGTTTGTTGCAATTTGTTCAATGCCTATTAATAAACATACAGACAAACAAATTTCCTGCCCAGGGGAGCTTACAATCAACAAGAAAAGTCAAGCAGAGAAGGGGTTCCCACAGGAAGGAAAATAAAACTTCTTACTACTGACACAGCCTGCTCTACATTACCAAGTGCACTGGCCGTATAATCAGTCATCTCCACAAACACTTATTAAATGCTAATCTGCACATGGTGATGTGTAAAGATCTAGCTCCAGGGAGTGAAACAGACATGGTCCATGCCCTGCAGGAATGACAGTCCCGAGAGCTGTAGTTATAAATCGGAAAGAAAAGATTGGGTCTTACTCCTCCCCTCTTGCCTGGTAACTCACTCAATTAGTGTTGCTTTTGCCTGCGAAACAGTCGTTATGTTTGCTGGGCTTCTTTTCCTCCCTATGCTTGGGAATATGGGACTTGATCTCTGCAGCTTCTGAATATTTTTCCCCTACAATTAATTAGATTTACCTTTTGATTGTTTGTCAAATCTCAAGTCCTTCCCTATAGAACTATGACTTCATTAGGATTCTAGCTTAATTTTTAACACATGTTGGAGTATATACTCCACTCATCTTTCAAGAGCAGATTTCAAAAGAAACTTTATAGTAAAGTATCCCCTTGCCAATGGCGCATTAAACCTTAATGTAATTTACTTGTGCTTCTGTATATATACGTGTATAAATACCTCCATCCATAAGTACATATTGCATGTGATATGAGTATGTTAAATAACAAACAGGATTTACTGGGTACTCCCAAAGTTTTTGGTACTGTGCTGACATGCTCATATTCTCATTCAATCTCACAAGACCTTACAGTAAAGGTAAGATTATTGCCTACATTTCACAGATGAGAACGTGAAAACACAAAGATCAGACACACAGTAAGTCCTAAAACTGGGATTTGAACTAACTGACTCCAGACCTAGGCTGCTAACTACCCCTATGTTGCTGTGGTTGAAATTTTATTTTTAACGTCTGTATTCGCAGAAGTCTACCCTGGGAATTTTGAGGCTCAACCAGTTTGAGACGCAATGACACACAGCATGCTGTCACCCCATGACAGCTTCTCAATGGCTTCTATGGGACAGCTGGCTGCAGGCATCTCATCACTGCTCAAAGCCTCCTTAGCTGGGTTCTGCCTGCACTGCCCTCTCCTAGGACCCTTGTGCTCTGACTGGAGACTTTCACCTTGAGGATACAACCCCTCCCCTCACCCTGTATCCCTCTCACCATACAAAGATTTCTCAAACACAACACAATTTACTTTTCTGTGCTAGTGAAGATTGATGGGCGTACAAAATATCTACCGGCAAGCAATTACAGCCCACTTGAAAATGCCTTTGCAAAAAGCTGAAATCTGATAAGGAAGCAGAGTGAGATTCTCAGAGGGAGCCAGCCTCACGTTCTACCTTTCCAATGTTCAAGTCACCCCACTTTGGGAACACAGTACTTTTTAACATGCACAGGCAGACTTTTGTGCTGCAATATACAATACACTTAAATACTTTTCCAGGAGCATAGCCCTGGACCTTGTGCATCTTGAGTGGGACAGAATGGGTCCAATGTCGTCCAGCCATCCTGCCCACCCAAGAGGATTTCTATTGCTGCCAGCGCACAGCTCTAAGTGATGGAAATGGAAACAGGTAAATTATGCTTTTCACTATATGACACCACAACCCTTGGCACAAGTTAATTAGACCGAGATTGTCACCTGACTCTAAGCAGCCATTTATACTCTGTCTAGTGATCCATGAATCAGCTGCACATGAGAATTCCACTCAACAGGGTGCTTCATGCTGGATAACCATTAATGAACCTGATCAACCCTCTCTCTCTCTCTCTCTCTCTCTCTCTTTTTCTTTCTCTCCCTCCTTCCCTCCCTCCCATTCTCAGAGCATTTGAACATGAGAAACAGTAGGAAACAGAAGTATAAAATGCATAATAGAGCCAGGAGGTAGAGGCAAGGAAGAGAGGGCAAAGCTGAGGCCATTTGTTGGTAGAAGCCAGAGCCATAAACCTGCCACCCAGATGGCTGACTTTGGGAGTAGAAGCCTCAGATCCTTTCTGCTGAGCCAGGGACCAGAAGACCAGGAATACAGTGTAACCATGCACTATCCTCCTGTCAAGGCCAGTTTCCTGGGTGTGGGACCTGTGCAGGCTCATTGGCCCTGTTCCAGGAAGGGCCCAACACATGGTTCAATGCTGTTGCCACCATCTTGAAATTCTTCATAGACTTGGAAAAAGGAGCCCCATGTTTGCATTTTGCACCAGGCTTGGCAAATTATCCTACTGGTCCTGCTTCCTATTGTCTTTTAAGGCACAGCCTTTTGGCAGATGAGACTGTTTTCTGCCCCTCCCAGTGGAAGATCCAAGCTTTACGAGTCCTGAAGCTTATACGATAATGGGAGCCCTCTTTAAGAAAAAGGATACAAAATTATGGATATAAAGGTAGGTTTTGCCCAACATTAATCCGCTGGCTTCTCAGAAAAATGTCCAAAAGCACTTCATGGTGACTTGTTACAGTCCCCTGGCTACCTGGTTGACAGAGTAAACTCTGGGGAGGATGGGGTCATTAAGACCTCTTGGTCTGGACAAATTCTCTCCAGCTACATTAGCAGGATCTTTTCTTATACCAGTTTCTCCCTCTTACGTGTTTTCATTGTTGTTGTTTTGTTTTCTTAATCTGGTTTGTTTTCAACCCTTCTATAAACCAAACCGCTCTGAACATTGCACTAAAAACAGAATTCTGGAATTTTCTGTTCTCTAGTTTTTACTGAGTGAAAATATTTTTCTCTTTCCTTATTCCCTTTAAATTGTCCAGATAATGATGTATTTTGTTTGCCGTGATATTGTTTTTACATTTAACAGCTTAAGCTATTGTCTTTTAACACAAGATACTAGCAATATTCTTTACTCCAGAGCATTTGAGAAGGATAATTTACCCATCTCCCAAATTCCACCACACCTTCTTATTCTTAGAACTTGGTTTAGATATAGTTTTCTCCAAGATTGTACGTCTGGACTAGAAGATAGCAAATCTGTTTCAATTCATTTAGATCATGGTTCGATGAACCCATACATGTTAAAGTATTTAGTACAATGTACTGCTCAAAGTAGGAATTCAATAAATGCTTATACTTTTTTGTTCCTCTGATTCAAAGGTAAAAAAATTATGAAAGATTAACATTTTAAATGTTGACAAAAATTTCTATTCTTGAAAAATGTGACCCAAATTTCACCTGTAAGACTGAATGATTAAGTCCAAAAATACTCATTGTCTCATTTTAATTTGTTTCTGTAAGTTATTCTAAAGTATAATTCTTAATTCTAAAATATGCAGAATAGCCTTAAATTAATTGCTCGCATCAGTCGAAATATTTCACTATCTCTTTCCACTGTATTATGGCACACCTGTTTTAAAGCAATTAATAGTTCTAGAAAATAATGTATTAGTAGTCAAATATATGTATCAATGATATTACTTTAATACTATTTCAGAAGCAACCAGATTGGTTGAATTAATAACATGCTATTATTTTATTATTGCACAAGAATTTATAGCTGTGCTGATACCACACCAGGACTAATTCTCCCTTTTATTGGACTTTATTAGACAATGTATGGTAGGGCCTTCTCCAATGTCCCTGGGGAATCCCAGAATGACCCAGGCCAAGTCACTTTCTTAACCCTCACCCAGTAACACATTATTCTTTTCTCTTTCCAGGTTCACACAAAGCTCATGAATAAAAATACCTGCCTAAACCAGAGCTCAGCCAATCAACAAGGTAGCATTTGAACACTTAAACTTAAATCCAACTTATATTTGATAAGAAATGTATTATGGGCTTTCTGTTAGCAGACAAATTTGGCAGGGTGATCTATCTTTAGATTTATGCTTTTGAACATTGACCAAGGCTGCTTTTGTCTGGCTGTGCTGAGCCTGAATTTGCTAACCTATATGCCAACGGTATATATTTGGGAAGAAGACTTCAAGGGGTTATAAATTAAAGAAAGAATTATATTCAATGCTTCTTACTCAGCAAGGGGATTTAAGAAAGTTTTGGGTCTCCATAGGTTGAAAAGCTCACCCCAACTACCTTATATTGTGCGGTAAAGCTTAGATTTTGATCTGCTGTTGCCATCTGGATGTGTGATACCTGCTTGTGGTCCAGAAGCAGATCACCTCAGCCACCTCTTCATTTAAATGATATTTACCAAACACCTAATATACACTAAACATGGTTCTAAATATCAGGGATACTACATGGAACAAGGCATTATTCTCCTGTAATAAAATCTGAGATCCAAGAGAAGAGGTGCAGGAATTATTGTGTTCAGGTTCAACCAGAAGAGATTCTTTCTTACAACTCTTTCTTTCTTGCTTGGCTGATATCTCTCAGGAAAACAAATATTCATGTGTTTTCCCCAGAAACAAGACAAGTAGGCATCGAATAACATCTTGAAGCTATAAGAGATCTTGTGAATCATCAATCCAAAAGTTCCAACTTACATAGGAGAAAAAGGTCTTTGCTTGTGCTGCCTTCCTCCCCTCCTTCACCTAAATCCTTGTAATCAGGCAGTATTTTCCCCAGCATCACCTCCTCCAACTCCAAGGTTAATTCCAGGGCCCTTTGGTTCTATGTGTATCTCCATCAGAGCATAGACAATATTGGATTGACATTATTCGTTCATGAATCTCTTTCCTGATGACACTGAAGTTTTTCAATGGCAGGAACAACATCTCATTGCTCCTCTCTGTATCTCAGGCTGCAGCAGGGACTGATACATGGCAGGCTCCTACAGTGCCTATGAACTGCTCGGACCTGCTCGAGTTTATACAGCAGACCCAAGTCTAAGACACAGTTTTCCTAACTCATGGTCCTGGGCTCTTTCCACAACACCACATAAAGGAGTGTGTGAGAGGAGAAAGGCTTATAATATTTTTTTATTAGTTTCTGCTTTATAACAAAGTGAATCAGTCATACATATACATCTGTTCCCACATCCCTTCCCTCATGAATCTCCCTCCCTCCCACCCTCCCCATCCCACCCCTCCAGGCGGTCACAAAGCACCGAGCTGATCTCCCTGTGCTCTGCGGCTGCTTCCCACTATCAATCTACCTTATGTTTGGTAGTGTATATATGTCCATGCCTCTCCTTCGCTTTGTCACAGCTTACCCTTCCCCCTCCCCATATCCTCAAGTCCATTCTCAAGTAGGTCTGTGTCTTTATTCCCGTTTTACCCCTAGGTTCTTCATGACATTTTTTTTTTAATTCCATATATATGTGTTAGTATACGGTATTTGTCTTTCTCTTTCTGACTTACTTCACTCTGTATGACAGACTCTAGGTCTATCCACCTCATTACAAATAGCTCATTTTCGTTTATTTTTATGGCTGAGTAATATTCCATTGTATATATGTGCCACAACTTCTTTATCCATTCATCCGATGATGGACACTTAGGTTGATTCCATCTCCGGGCTATTGTGAATAGAGCTGCAATGAACGTTTTGGTACATGTCTCTTTCTGAATTATGGTTTTCTCAGGGTATATGCCTAGTAGTGGGATTGCTGGGTCATATGGTAGTTCTATTTGTAGTTTTTTAAGGAACCTCCATACTTTTCTCCATAGTGGCTGTACCAATTCACATTCTCACCAGCAGTGCAAGAGTGTTCCCTTTTCTCCACACCCTCTCCAGCATTTATTGTTTCTAGATTTCTTGATGATGGCCATTCTGACTGGTGTGAGATGATATCTCACTGTAGTTTTGATTTGCATTTCTCTAATGATTAATGATGTTGAGCATTCTTTCATGTGTTTGTTGGCAGTCTGTATACCTTCTTTGGAGAAATGCCTATTTAAGTCTTCTGCCCATTTTTGGATTGGGTTGTTTGTTGTTTTGCTATTGAGCTGCATGAGCTGTTTATAAATTTTGGAGATTAATCCTTTGTCAGTTGCTTCATTTGCAAATATTTTCTCCCATTCTGAGGGTTGTCTTTTGGTCTTGTTTATGGTTTCCTTTGCTGTGCAAAAGCTTTGAAGATTCATTAGGTCCCATTTGTTTATCTTTGTTTTTATTTCCATTTCTCTAGGAGGTGGGTCCAAAAGGATCTTGCTGTGATTTATGTCATAGAGTGTTCTGCCTATGTTTTCCTCTAAGAGTTTGATAGTTTCTGGCGTTACATTTAGGCCTTTAATCCATTTTGAGCTTATTTTTGTGTATGGTGTTAGGGAATGATCTAATCTCATACTTTTACATGTCCCTGTCTAGTTTTCCCAACACCACTTATTGAAGAGGCTGTCCTTTCTCCACTGAACATTCCTGCCTCCTTTATCAAAGATAAGTTGACCATATGTGCGTGGGTTTATCTCTGGGCTTTCTATCCTGTTCCATTGATCTATCTTTCTGTTTTTGTGCCAGTACCACACTGTCTTGATTACTGTAGCTTTGTAGTATAGTCTGAAGTCAGGGAGCCTGATTCCTCCAGCTCCGTTTTTCGTTCTCAAGATTGCTTTGGCTATTCGGGGTCTTTTGTTTTTCCAAACAAATTTTGAAATTTTTTGCTCTAGTTCTGTGAAAAAGGCCAGTGGGTGTTTGATAGGGATTGCATTGAATCTGTAGATTGCTTTGGGTGGTAGAGTCATTTTCACAATATTGATTCTTCCAATCCAGGAGCATGGTATATCTCTCCATCTATTTGCATCATCTTTAATTTCTTTCATCAGTGTCTTATAATTTTCTGCATACAGGTCTTTTGTCTCCTTAGGTAGGTTTACTCCTAGGTATTTTATTCTTTTTGTTGCAATGGTAAATGGGAGTGTTTTCTTGATTTCATTTTCAGATTTTTCATCATTAGTGTACAGGAATGCCAGAGATTTCTGTGCATTAATTTTGTATCCTGCTACTTTACCAAATTCATTGATTAGCTCTAGTAGTTTTCTGGTAGCATCTTTAGGATTCTCTATGTATAGTATCATGTCATCTGCAAACAGTGACAGCTTTACTTCTTCTTTTCCAATTTGGATTCCTTTTATTTCCTTTTCTTCTCTGATTGCTGTGGCTAAAACTTCCAAAACTAGGTTGAATAAGAGTGGTGAGAGTGGGCAGCCTTGTCTTGTTCCTGATCTTAGTGGAAATGGTTTCAGTTTTTCACCATTGAGGACAATGTTGGCTGTGGGTTTGTCATATATGGCCTTTACTATGTTGAGGAAAGTTCCCTCTATGCCTACTTTCTGCAGGGTTTTTATCATAAATGGGTATTGAATTTTGTCAAAAGCTTTCTCTGCATCTATTGAGATGATCATATGGTTTTTCTCCTTCAGTTTTTAATATGGTGTATCACATTGATTCATTTGCATATACTGAAGAATCCTTGAATTCCTGGAATAAACCCCACTTGATCATGGTGTATGATCCTTTTAATGTGCCGTTGGATTCTGTTTGCTAGTATTTTGTTGAGGATTTTTGCATCCATGTTCATCAGTAATATTGGCCTGTAGTTTTCTTTCTTTGTGACATCCTTGCCTGGTTTTGGTATCAGGGTGATGGTGGCCTGGTGCAATGACTTTGGGAGTGCTCCTCCCTCTGCTCTATTTTGGAAGAGTTTGAGAAGGATAGGTGTTAGCTCTTCTCTAAATGTTTGATAGAATTCGCCTGTCAAGCCATCTGTTCCTGGACTTTTGTTTGTTGGAAGATTTTTAATCACAGTTTCAACTTCAGTGCTTGTGATTGGTCTACTCATATTTTCTATTTCTTCCTGATTCAGTCTTGGCAGGTTGTGCATTTCTAAGAATTTGTCCATTTCTTCCAGGTTGTCCATTTTTTTGGCATAGAGTTGCTTGTAGTAATCTCTCATGATCTTTTGTATTTCTGCAGTGTCAGTTGTTACTTCTCCTTTTTCATTTCTAATTCTATTGATTTGGCTCTTCTCGCTTTTTTCCTTGATGAATCTGGCTAATGGTTTGTCAATTTTGTTTATCTTCTCAAAGAACCAGCTTTTAGTTTTATTGATCTTTGCTACCGTTTCCTTCATTTCTTTTTCATTTATTTCTGATGTGACCTTTATGATTTCTTTCCTTCTGCTAACTTTGGGGGATTTTGTTCTTCTTTCTCTAATTGCTTTCGGTGCAGGGTCAGGTTGTTTACTCTAGATGTTTCCTGTTTCTTAAGGTGGGATTGTATTGCTATAAACTTCCCCCTTAGAACTGCTTTTGCTGTGTCCCATAGGTTTTGGGTCGTCGTTTCTCCATTGTCATTTGTTACTCGGTATTTTTTAATTTCCTCTTTGATTTCTTCAGGGATCACTTCGTTATTGAGTAGTGTATTGCTTAGCCTCCATGTGTTTGTATTTTTTACAGATCTTTTCCTGTAATTGATGTCTAATCTCATAGCATTTTGGTTGGAAAAGATGCTTGATACAATTTCAATTTTCTTAAATTTACCAAGGCTTTATTTGTGACCCAAGATATGATCTATCCTGGAGAATGTTCCATGAGCACTTGAGAAAAATGTGTATTCTGTTGTTTTTGGATGGAATGTCCTATAAATATCAATTAAGTCCATCTTGTTTAATGTATCATTTAAAGCTTGTGTTTCCTTATTTATTTTCATTTTGGATGATCTGTCCATTGGTGAAAGTGGGGTGTTAAAGTCCCCTACTATGAGTGTGTTACTGTCGATTTCCCCTTTTATGGCTGCTCGTATTTGCCTTATGTATTGAGGTGCTCCTATGTTGGGTGCATAAATATTTACAATTGTTATAGCTTCTTCTTGGATCGATCCCTTGATCATTATGTAGTGTCCGTCTTTGTCTCTTCTGATAGTCTTTATTTTAAAATCTATTTTGTCTGATATAAGAATTGCTATTCCAGCTTTCTTTTGATTTCCATTTGCATGGAATATCTTTTTCCATCCCCTTACTTTCAGTCTGTATGTGTCTCTAGGTCTGAAGTGGGTCTCTTGTAGACAGCATATATATGGGTCTTGTTTTTGTATCCATTCAGCCAATCTGTGTCTTTTGGTGGGAGCATTTAGTCCATTTACATTTAAGGTAATTATTGATATGTGTGTTCCTATTCCCATTTCCTTAATTGCTTTGGGTTCGTTATTGTAGGTATATTCCTTCTGTTGTGTTTCTTGCCTAGAGAAGTTCCTTTAGCATTTGTTGTAAAGTTGGTTTGGTGGTGCTGAACTCTCTCAGCTTTTGCTTGTCTGTAAACGTTTTAATTTCTCCATCAAATCTGAATGAGATCCTTGCTGGGTAGAGTAATCTTTGTTGCAGGTTTCTCTCCTTCATCACTTTAATTATGTCCTGCCACTCCCTTCTGGCTTGTAGAGTTTCTGCTGAGAGGTCAGCTGTTAACCTGATGGGGATCCCCTTGTGTGTTATTTGTTGTTTTTCCCTTGCTGCTTTTAATGTGATTTCTTTGTGTTTAATTTTTGACAGTTTGATTAATATGTGTCTTGGCGTATTTCTCCTTGGATTTATTCTGTATGGGACTCTCTGTGCCTCCTGGACTTTATTAACTATTTCCTTTCCCATATTAGGGAAGTTTTCAACTATAATCTCTTCAAATATTTTCTCAGTCCCTTTCTTTTTCTCTTCTTCTTCTGGAACCCCTATAATTCGAATGTTGGTGCGTTTAATGTTGTCCCAGAGGTCTCTGAGACTGTCCTCTGTTCTTTTCATTCTTTTTTCTTTATTTTGCTCTGCAGCAGTTATTTCCACTATTTTATCTTCCACCTCACTTATCCGTTCTTCTGCCTCAGTTATTCTGCTATTGATGCCATCTAGAGTATTTTTCATTTCATTTATTGTGTTTTTAATCGATGCTTGATTCATCTTTAGTTCTTCTAATTCCTTGTTAACTGTTTCTTGCATTTTGTCTATTCTATTTCCAAGATTTTGGATCCTGGGAATAGAATCTTGGATCATCTTTACTATCATAATTCTGAATTCTTTTTCAGGTAGACTGCCTATTACCTCTTCATTTGTTAGGTCTGGTAGGTTTGTATCTTGCTCCTTCACCTGCTGTGTGTTTTTCTGTCTTCTCATTTTGCTTATGTTACTGTGTTTGGGGTCTCCTTTTTGCAGGCTGCAGATTCGTAGTTCCTGTTGTTTTTGGTGTCTGTCCCCAGTGGCTAAGGTTGTTTCAGTAGGTTGTGTAGGCTTCCTGGTGGGGGGGACTAGTGCTTGTGTTCTGATGGTTGAGGCTCGATCTTGTCTTTCTGGTGGACAGGTCCACGTCTGGTGGTGTGTTTTGGGGTGCCTCTGGCCTTATTATGTTTTTAGGCAGCCTCTCTGCTAATGGGTGGGGTTGTGTTCCTGCCTTGCTAGTTGCTTGGCATAGGGTGACCAGCACTGTAGCTTGCTGGTCGTTGACTGAAGCTGGCTGCTGGTGTTGAGATGGAGATCCCTGGGAGATTTTCGCTGCTTGATATTATGTGGAGCTGGGAGGTGTCTTGTGGAGCCTTGTCCTGAAGTTGGCTCTCCCACTTCAGAGGCACAGCACTGACTCCTGGCTGCAGCACCAAGAGCCTTTCATCTACCCGGCTCAGAATAAAAGGGTGAAAAAGTAGAAAGAAAGAATTAGTAGAAGAAAGAAAGAGAGAGAGAAAGAAAGGAAGAAGCAAAGAAAGGGAGGAAGGAAGGAAGAAAGAAAGAAATTTGGGGAGAGGGAGGAAGGAAAGAAAAAGAAAGAGTGAAAGGAAGAAGGGAGGGAGGGAGGGAGGAAGGAAAGAAAGTGAGAAAGAAGGAAAGGAGGGGTGGAGGGAGGGAGGGAGGAAGGGAAGGTAGGCAAAAAAGAAAGAGCAGGTAAAGTAAAATAGAATAAAATATAAAATATAGTAGTGTTATTAAAATTAAAACGTGATTATTGAAAAAAAAACTGACAGAACCCTGGGACATATGGTGGAAGCAAAGCTATACAGAGAAAGTCTCACACAGAAGCATACACATACACATTCACAAAATCATGGGGGGAAATCGAAAATCTTGCTCTCAAAGTCCACCTCCTCAATTTGGGATAATTCGTTGTAAAAAGAGGAAAAGGGGGAAAAGTCTGAAATCTTGCTCTCAAAGTCCACCTCCTTAATTTGGGATAATTCGTTGTAAAAAGAGGAAAAGGGCGGAAAGTCTTAAATCTTGTCCTCAAAGTCCACCTCCTCAATTTGGGATGATTCGCTGTCCATTCATGCACTCCACAGACGCAGGGCACATCAAGTGGACCGTGGAGCTTTAATCCGCTGCCTCCGAGGCTGCACAGAGAGATTTCTCTGTCTCTTCTCTGCTCTCACAGCTCCCGGGTCTCAGCCTTGGACCTGGCCCCGCCTCTGCGCATAGGTCACCGGAGGGCGTCCGTTCTTCGCTCAGACAGGACGGGTTTAAAGGAGCCGCTGATTCGGGGGCTCTGGCTCACTCGGGCAGAGGGGAGGGAGGGGCGCGCAGTGTGGGGCGGGCCTGCGGCGGCAGAGGCCGGCGTGACGTTGCACCAGACCGAGGCGCTCCGTGCGCTTTCCCGGGGAAGCCGTCCCTGGGTCCCGGGACCCCGGCAGTGGCGGGGTGCACAGGCTCCCCGGAAGGCGGGGCGGACAGTGACCTGCGCTCGCACACAGGCCTTGTGGCGGCGGCAGCAGCAGCCCTAGCGTCCCACGCCCGTCTCCGGGGTCCGCGCCTTTAGCCGCGGCTCGCACCCGTCTCTGGTGCTTCTTTAAGCAGCCCTCTTAATGCCCTCTCCTCGCGCACCAGGAAACAAAAGGGAAGAAAAAGTCTCTTGCCTCTTCGGCAGCTCCAGACCCTTTCCCCGGACTCCCTCCGGTCTAGCCGTGGTGCACTAACCCCTTCAGGCTCTCTTCCTGCCGCCAGCCCCAGTCCTCTCCCTGCGCTCCGACTGAAACCCGATACCCGAGCCTCAGCTCCCAGCCCCGCCCGCCCCGGCGGCCGAGCAGACAAGCCTCTCGGGCTGTTGTGTGCCTGAGGGCACCGATCCTCTGTGCCGGAATCTCTCTGCTTTGCCCTCCACACCCCTGTTGCTGCGCTCTCCTCCGCTACTCCAAAGCTTTCCCCCTCCGCCACCTGCAGTCTACGCCCGCGAAGGGGCTTGTAGTGTGTGGAAACCTTTCCTCCTTCACGGCTCCCTCCCACTGGTGCAGGTCCCGTCCCTATCCTTTTGTCTCTGTTTATTCTTTTTTCTTTTGTCCTACCCAGGTATGTGGGGAGTTTCTTGCCTTTTGGGGGTTCTGAGGTCTTCTGTCAGCGTTCAGTATCTGTTCTGTAGGAGTTGTTCCACGTGTAGATGAATTTCTGATGTATCTGTGGGGAGGAAGGAGATCTCCGCGTCTTAATCTTCTGCCATCTCCCTCCAGGGTCCAAGGCTTATAAATTGAAAAGGGAAGCCTTTAAACAGTTTTCTTTGGGTCAAATTAGTGAAAATGAATGGGCACTTTTGCCACAGAGCCTATGCCACCCTCCTGATCCCATGACTAGTCTTCAGCTGTTAAAGATGGGCAGCCTTGACTCCAATGGCATAGAAAGGGAATAGCAATCAATATTTGTTGAGTACCTTCTATGGGCCAGGAACTCATCATATACTATCTCATTTAAAGCCAGGTCTCTGTGGAATTCTGTTATGTTTGTTTTGCTTTCATCTTTCCAGATGAAACTCTTTTTAAATGGTTGCAAAGAGGAAAAATAGAATGATACCAAAAGGTTTGGGAAACCCAAGGTCTCCTGGTAGCCAATAGAAGTGATAATAACCTGGTAACCTGCTAGAGGATTAGGTGAAAGATGATGGAGCCTGGATAGATGGAGATGGGAAACCCATCAAAATGTCAGGTACAGCTAGGTGGACCATGAGATACAGCCCCTTGTACTTCACCTGGTTTACGGTGCCTTAAATAAATAACAGGGAATCTCAAAGTGATTGGAAATAGTGTTAATTCAGACAGCCTGTGTCTTTGTGATTCTCCCGGCTTTCCCCTCATGTTCATCTCTCCCTCACCAGGGGTCTCAACTAGCTTAAGACAGAAGGAAAGTGTGAAGGGGAAGTGCCAACCACTTTGGTGTCTTTTATCAAAAAAATACAAATTTTAGGACCACCTCCTCATTAGGTTCTTCTTATAATTCACTGGTCAGAACAATGTCACATGATCATCCCCGACTGCATGGGAAGCAGAAAAGATGACTATTTCACTGTGGGAGATGGAGAGTGAAGAGGACATTAGGAATAGCTGTTGGGTTAGCCAACAAGCAATGTCTGAGACAGGCTCCTAAAAGTAAATCCAGGCCAGATATGTGTCTTCAGGACTCAGCAAGAGTTTAATACTAAATCACGTATCAGTGATTGGATGAATGAATAGAGCATCTATGTTGTACTTACTAGGATAAGTACAACATAGACGCTTGAGAAAAAATTGGCTTATAGTAATAATAAAACTAGGATGAGGCTGACACAACTAATAGGAGGTACTTGAAATTGATAAGAGTGAAAAGCTCCTCAGTCAAATTCCATTATGATACAGTTTTGCTAAGCCATCAGAAGCAATCTCTGGCCTACAGCAGAAGCAACAAGAAAGAAGTCAGGTATTAGCATCCCAAAACATGTTCTGTTCTTAGATCCCTCTCCCTTTGAAGTTTGAATTGTTCTTATTGGTTGAACCAATTAGCAGTTTCTAGAAAGTGTGAAGACACTCTTTGCATATCATTGTTTATCCTCTTCCCTCTCTCCAGAACTGCTGAACCCGTTTGAAGTTTCTAGAAAGCCCAAAGACACATTTTACACATTATTGTTCCTCCTCTTTCCTCTTTCCAGCCCTCAAGTACCCAGTGATCATAAGTATGCACTTTTTAAAATTCTCTTTTATTTTTATTCTGACTATATAAAAATGCACTTAAGTGGGTCTTTGTCATTTGGGGAGAGTGAACAGATAGAGGAAGGAGAATTATTGACTAAATTTCCCCACCTCATTGATTGAGCCCATCACAAAGAAGATTAGAGATTCCTTCTCATACTTTAGAATATGATCTTTGAAACCACCAAGCAGTTTTCAGAATTCCTAAAACAAAGCTATTTCACTAGCAATATAATAAGCATGAGCGACACCTCCAGCTTGAGAAACAAAGACCATCCATCCTTTGTGTTTTTGTCCAAATTTGCTTGTTCCAACCCTACCATTTCCCTTCCGCCATAAGTCTAGTACCTCTTTATGGGTCTCCACTCAGTATTCGAATAACCAAGAATCAGATTACTTTCTTAATCCAACATAGAGACCTATCATCTCTAAATACTTCCTGGAGAGGGGACAGGATTTTCCCATAAATCTTCAAGTCAGAGGCTCTAGACGTGTTCTTTTTAATGAAATTTATTGTATTTGTGCTTTGCACCTTGAAATCTTCTATTATATTCTACTTCATTCCAAAAACATGCTGATTAAACCCACTAAAATTTTACTGTACCACGCATTGCACTCGGGGAGCGGGTGCAATTTTCAACATTGCTGTCACACGGTGTTGCTATTGAAAACAAACCCAGCTCCTTACCAGCTGGTGCAGTGACACCATCTACCACTTTGCAGACGTGCACAGACCATGGGGCTGCTCCACCCCTGGACTCCCACAGTTAGAGCCCTTTGAGCACATTATCTTTGAAACATGAACAAGACGCTGGCAGGGAGGGGGTACAGGCATTGGTGGGCACCACAGTAAGAGCCTAGCCTTAGTCAGGCACTGGACAAAATACCAGCAGTTCCCTCAAGATACCCCAGACGCTGGGGTTAGATCTCAATCACTTTCCAGACTTGCCCTTCTCTCAAGGTCATTTCCACCTCAAGGGGCCTGTAGGAGCCCTTTCATGATGACTGTAAAGTCAGAATATATAATATTGAACTTTCAGTGAGTTCCAATGCTCTTTATATTTACATAACTTAAAAAATCACTCAAAAATCTCAAAATGACTATCTGCCCCATTTATAGTCGTTACCTAGACAGAAAAAGAGACAGGATTATTTTGCATTGTAAACTAGATTAAAATATGAGTAATGATATCTCACCTAACTAGGTTCCCTGCTTCACTGCAAAGAACTAAGAGGGGAAGGACCAATACTGTATTCTGTAAGACTCTATTTGATAACATAATTGTTAAAGTATCTTTAATAATTCATGTTGGTCAAGTCTCTTCATCTTTCTGCATCACTCTGGCTCCACATCTCAGACAAAGGTCATCATATCTTTCCCACCTAACTTCAAGTTTATTGTAAAACTGATGAGAGATCAGATGTTGCAGTGCTGGGAAAAGTTCTTAAAATGATCCTAATACAAATATAATTTGATTATCGATGTGACCTTAGAGCTCTCTCCAAGGACACTCTTCCATTAAAAACTTGAAACAGGAGTGGAAAAGGCCTTGTTTCTAAGAACATACTTTGTTTCAAGAGGAAACTCTAAGGATTTCATCATTATAAGCTTTTTTTTTCCAGAATCAAAACTGCCTTTCCTACTCACCCCTGAAGCCACTTCAATAAAGGCTCTTCGTAGTGGGCACTCAGATGAAGTCATTTGTTTGATGCATATATTTAATTCCGTGTACATTTTGCGCCTCATCTGCAAATCTCACTTTCTGTATTTATCTTGATATCCTCTAATTGCCTGCTGATGTAAACCTATTTCTTCCAAACATAAAGAACCTGTGAAACCAAAGGAAGTATTTTCAAAATGAGGGATAAATAGTAAATAAAAATCAAGGTCAGGGTCAAGTTTTAATATCATCTTATTGCCTTTAAACCTGAACTTTATAGTCAAGGCAAAATACTGGACTGATTTTCCTTCCTCCTTGCTGACTTAATTACTAGATTGGATATATAACATCTTTGCTTTGAAAGAATGAACGCTTTAGAACAAATTTTCTCTAAATCATTTTTCAAGATTTTCTGTTACCTCATCTAAAGCTGCTTTCCATTAATAATTCCTCAGTACAAAGCATCTAGACACACAGGCATCGTAATTAGGGAGATTTCAATTACCTATGTGAGGAGGCAGGTAATTGACAACCTAATTAATCTCATTTCAATTACCATTTTTCTCTTCATTAGAGCAGTTAGAGAATGGTAAAGGTTTGTAAAACATTCCAAAACCACAGCATTTGCAAGCTAGATTTACTAAAGATTAAGGCTGGACCTTTCCAAGACCAAGGGAGCATAAGCAATACTAAGGCAGTGTTCAAGACAGTTGTTGCATTTAAAAACCAGACAAGCATATTGGAAGCTCACCAAGCAAGAACATGATTCAAAGCCCTGGGGTGGAAGCTGGCAAGTGGTTCAGATAGGACTCTTCCATCGTCCAAAGGAGAGGTTATTTGAAACATGCATTATTTAATAAATTAATAATCATTCTTATTTATGGAGTGCTTGCTGTGGATGAAACACCACATAAGCACCTACCATGCAGTATTCTCTCATTTTCATACGAACATCAACACTCTCAGGTTAATATTAGCAACCCCATTTTACAGATGAGGAAACCGAATGGCAGAGATTATGCAATTTTCCACACCCAGACAAATACTCTGACCCTGGATCCCATGCTCTGAATTTTTCCGTTCATTTCCTGACCCCTGGAGGAAAAATTGCCGTTGGACTTCAACAGACCTGGGGGCAAATCCCAACTCCTTCACCTACCAACTGTCTCCCTCAAAATACTAAGTTCCTTTTCACCCTCCTAAGTAAAAAACAGTTGCCTTTTTCTTGCTGCTGAATATAGGAAAGTGGGTATATATGTGTGTATATGTATAAATGTATCCACCTATACATATAGAAAACTAAAAGTACCTAAAGGACAAAAACAGTTTCCTGTGGACTTTGGGTGATAATCTGTGTGCATAGATAATGTGTCTATGCAGGTTCATTGATTGTAACAAATATATCTCTCTGGTGCTGGATGTTGAGAGTGGGAGAGATTGCTCATGTGTGGGGACAGGGACTATAGGGAACTCTCTGTACCTTCAACTCAATTTTGCTGTGAACTCTAAAAAATAAAGGTAATTTAAAAAAATAGGGACTTCCCTGGGGGCACAGTGGTTAAGAATCTGCCTGCCAATGCAGGGGACATGGGTTCAAGCCCTGGTCCGGGAAGATCCCACATGCCATGGAGCAACTAAGCCCGGCGCCACAACTACTGAGCCTGTGCTCTAGAGCCCGTGAGCCACAACTACTGAACCCACGTGCCATAACTACTGAGCCCACACACCTAGAGCCTGTGCTCTGCAACAAGAGAAGCCACCGCAATGAGAAGCCCACGCACCACAACGAAGGGTAGCCCCCTCTCGATGTAACTAGAGAAAGCCCGTGCGCAGCAACGAAGACCCAATGCAGCCAAAAATAAATAAATTTACTTTAAAAAAACCCAAAACCTCAAGGTTATTGGTGATATAGAGCTTCTCAGAGGAAATTCCAAGATCAACACAAGCCTGTGCCGTCTCTTCTTGAGCCCTACTCCTCTGTTGGTTACATCTTGCTCCATCCAGTGTCCTGTGTCCCCTCTCCCATCCCACAAGCTTGTCAGCCTCTCGTGCTTCCCAGCTCCTCTTCCCCTTCCCATCAAGACTTTCTCGAATCTTCCAAGACAACTTAGAGAAAAGTTGACATTTACAAAGATTATAGATCTTAATGTATATGGCTGCTAGGAACATAGTAATTTATTTCTGGGAAATATTAAGGGTTTAATCCAAAGGTCATCAGTATCCTTGACCATAGATGATAAGAAGATAGTCTTAAAAATAGGGAAACAAAGTCACCCAGATTCTGGACCAGTGCTGTGCAATAGATATATAACGCAAGCCACAAATGCAAACCATGTACCTAAATTTACATGTTCTAATAGCCACTTTAAAAAAAGAAGAAAAGAATAAAATTAAATTTAAATTATATTTAGTTAACACAGTATATCCAAAATATTGTCATTTTAATGTGTGATCAATATAAACATTATTATTGAGATATTGTACATTCTTTTTCTTTGGACCAAGTCCTTGAAATCTGGTGTATATTTTACATCTTCAGCATATCTCAGTTTGGACCAGCCACCTCTAAAGTACTCAACAGCCAGTTGAGGCTGGGGACTACATGTTGGATAGCACAGTCTAGACATCTCATGACATTCTATGCATTCCCCAATCAGCCAGAGCCATAAGTAGGTTTTCTATCCACCCCAAGGGGAGGTTGAGCTCCTCTGACACAAGTTGGAATTTTAGTTCAAATGAAGGTGAAACGGGCTTAAAAAGCAAAGATGACCATCTGCACCACGCTCTGTTGAGTTTTACAGTGCTTTGACATGCTATATTTCTCTTGATCCTCACAGCAACCCCACATTTTATAATTCCCATTTTACAATTTAAGATTCCACTGATTATTGATGGATTCAAATACCATGTTCTAGCCATGTGATTTTAGGCAACTGACTTAATCTCTCTTAGATTCGACTTTCATGGTGTATAATAAAGATAATAATCCCTGGCATGGATGCTGATTGTGAAAGTTAGAGAGCATATATATAAAGTGTCACATAATAAATGCTCCAAAAGTGTGGTGAATATTTGAACGGTGCATACTCCAAATCACATATTCTTTGCCCTAGCTCATGCGGTCTGCAAAAACAGGTAGGTCTGGAAGATTTCACAAAAATGGCAGAAGAAACCCAGCATCTGGCAGAGCAATTCCTAATCCAGATGATGCTGTCTTTGATTCTAAAATCATTGTTTTCTATGAGTCTTTACATCTCAACCTTTCTACCTAGATCCTGAGCTAACTTTTTAGATTCTCTGGCTTGGATGGCTTTAACTATGCAATATGGAAATTTGGGAGGGACTCTCATTTAGATATTAAACTTGAAGGATCTGGCTGGCTCCACTTTGTAAGTGCTCAATTATCTTCTCTTGAATGGACCACTGGACATCTGGATTTTAACCCCAAACCTGGGGTCCTGAATTTCTTGACACTGCATCTGCCCAATCCCACTCAACTGCCTCTGGGAATCAGAACTCTCCAGGGCATTGATGAGCTTAGAACAAGGAGTTACTAGGGCAATACTGTCCTGGTGGCAAAAATGTTCTGTGGACTTGAAATCTTGGCACTGTTCATATTACCCCATGCAGGCACCTGCTTATCTTAACTACATATGAGTTTTGTTCTAATTGTAATAAAAAAACTCTAGCCTCAGGCTTGACTCCCTTGGATTTCCCATAAATAAAAATTTCACCCTGTGTATTAATTTTTGCATGTAGTTCATACACTTCCATTCCTGAATTTTTGACAGTCCTTTTACTACTCCCACAAGCAGAAAAGAAGTCAGGGTAATGTGGATTTTGAACCTTTTTATTTATAATTCTAAAATGCCATCCTGTTTGTCACAATAGACTCACCATGGATGGCAGTACAATGTAAGCTACAAGGAGGAGATGAGATAAGAATAGCTTTTCAATAATGGGGCAGCTATTAGAAGAGGTAGGAGCATAAGTAAAGTCAAGGTTAAAAGTAGGCAAGATTAGGGCTTCCCTGGTGGCGCAGTGGTTGGGAGTCCGCCTGCCAATGCAGGGGACGCAGGTTCGTTCCCCGGTCCGGGAAGATCCCACATGCCGCGGAGAGGCTGGGCCTGTGAGCCATGGCCACTGAGCCTGCGCGTCCGGAGCCTGTGCTCCGCAACGGGAGAGGCCACAACAGTGAGAGGCCCGTGTACCGCAAAAAACAAACAAACAAACAAACAAAAGTAGGCAAGATTAGGGTTAAGAAGCCCGTACTCCATACAGGGATTCAGAAATCCAGGTACTCAAAATGAAGAGTGAGTAATATTAACTGTGCAGATTTTCAGATAAACTTCAGTTTTGTCTTTTTCTTATGTTACTGTTATTTTTTAGATGCTTTGAATTTTTGTTGATAGACTTTACCTGTAAGGAGAATAACTGTCCTTTACCAGGTTGTTCTTTAAATAACAGCATATACCAGAAGCTGTTCATCTGACCTACCACCCCTGCAGGACTGTTGTTTCTATTAATGGGTTTTTGTGGCCCTGATGATTCTGGATAATAATCCTAGGGTTCAGATAACTGCAAATCTCTGACCACCTTCTTGACTGAGAAGGAAATAGGCTACTTGCTGTCTCCATGGGGAAGCTTAATGTTGCCTAAGATCAAGCTGTGATCTTGACTATAGAAGACTTCCGGAGCCTTCAAAGGATCAGCATGTATCTTAAACTACTGACCATGGCTCAAGCTAAGACCAGCTACTGCTGAACTAGTATAGTTCCTTTCTCAAGTACAGCCCTGGAACTTCTACCTGATGAATGTGAGATTTTCAATGTGCTTTTTGGAATATGCTGTATATAATTTTTAAAATGTGGTTGAGCTGGGGACTTTCTTCCTTTTAGAAATACTTCAAAAGGAGAAGAACAAAAAGAACAAATACATCCCCACCAACAAAAAGACAATGTACGGTTAACCTTGTTCCTTCAGGTCGCCCACAGCCCCTTTGGTTCACCAGCTGTCATAAATTTGTTCCCTCTGAGCACAAAAGCCTTCTTTGAGGTACAGAGGTTGAGTTTTATCTGCCCCCAGGGATACAGGGTTGCTCTCCTCTGAGAAGGAGGGCTCTGGAATACCGTTGTTGGCCTCTTTTGAGACAGGCTTGGTTTTCTAATGAATGACTTGTGAAATGAATTCCGAGGCTCCCTGGGAGACAAACGATGCAGGCTTGTCTTCCCCAACGTCGAGCATCTGTCTACTGCACATCAAAGCAAAAGCAACACCTAAGCAAATCAATCCATCCCTAGAATTTCTGTAAAACATTAAATCCCCCAAAGCAAAGCAAAGAACAGGACAGTGATGTGACTCCCACCTTAGATAAAGAAAAACAATGCTCATTTTGCATCCTGTTAAAATTATTTTCAGGTGGTGAATTCTTCCTATTGTTTGTTATAACTAGACCATTGGCTAAGATCAAATTTTGGCTCAGTTAAGGATTCAACATTTCCAAGGCACTCTAGTAGTGGACAGTGATTAGAGAAATCAAGTACAAATAGAATTTCCTAGGTAGAATTCTGTACCATCAGGAATCCTATTGCCAGGGCATTCGTGTTCTCTAGTATTTATTTTCTAAATTCAATTATAACAAGTTTATAAGACTATAGAACTAATCGCGGGAAAAATCATTTAGGAAATATAAGCAGAAGAAAAACTATGGTGCTTCTTGAAGTTCAAGTTCACTTTGCAAAGATTTCTGTTATTAAAAGTCATAGAAACTGGGGAGAAAAAAAGAAAAACAGGCAAAGAAAAGGTAAGGGCAACTCACTTGCCATTCCCATTGGAGATTGGAAGCTATTTGCAAACTAAAATGTTGGGATGCTTTAATTTAGGCTGTGTTATCCTATTTCAATACATCATTAATGGACTAGATCCACTGAGCTCAGCACTTAGACTGTGTTTAATATTTCCCAATCAAATGCATTTTGGCCATAGTCATAGCTGCCAACTATGAAATAGATTACCTTGTTCTGTTTTGATAGCTGACATAACAGGAATGAAACATGAGCAATCCATAGTTATTTTGGTCATTTCATCAACCATGTGACTCCTCCATTGTGGAGCAATTGTCAATTATCGCAGCTGAAAGAAGACTGAAATCCTCATAGAATGGTTGCTTCCAAACTATCACATACAGCAAGTTCAATTTTTCTGTACCTGCTTTCTGTAAAATGTGAGGCACATAACATTACTTTCCACTGCTGGAGGCATATTAAGAGTGCCCTTTCATCAAGCTTTCTAACAGAATTTCTCAGAGCCTGCCCAGGGCTGTATCCAGTTCTCTTTTCATGATATAGAAAACATTCTATTAGTAGAACAAAGATGATAAAATTTCTTGCACTTTTCCTAATTTTTGAGTAATAAGCATCTGTGTTATTAATTATTTTTCCGGTTTCCAAGTTTCAAGTCTCTTGCTTCATGATCCCTTTGTAAACTTGGGGTATGGCCAGCTCGTCTGCTAGATTATAGGAGTTCAAGGAACCAGAACCATTTCTCACATGTCTCCTATTGATCAGAGAGCCTGACGCAGCACCTTGAACTCAGAGGACAGTCCAATTTTTGTTGGATGATTGGATGGATTTAAAACCTGGTCTGATTTTCACCAGAGAGTTCCAACTAATTGAAAAAGTAAGAATGATGGTACTTGGCTAATTGAGTGACTATAGGATTATCTGGGATGAATAACTTTGCTCAAATGAAATAACACCAGAGACCTCTCATTTCCCATCAGAATAGAGCACAAGACATTAAGGTACCCCAAACTACGATGGCTTATTATATTTATATGTATTAGGATAACCTGAGGACTCATCCTCTGTGTTTGGCTCTATAAACTAGGTTCTATTTGGGGAGGCCTTTTAATCAGGGATAAGAATTATGCTTAGAAGATTGTTTGACTCCTCATTTTAAACAATGTAAAAATATTCAGGTGACTACAGTGGTAACAAATCTCCATGATTATATTATGCACAATCAATTGTATAAACTCCAAGGATGTCAGTGAAGAGAATACCAAGTAACGTCCTATAAACATACAGCTGCCTGCGTTGATGAGAAATTTGCCAGTTCCATTTTCTCACAGACTTTCATTTATGATTCTGCCTTATAGTATCTGCATCTAACACAAGCAGTCATAAACATTTTGGAATCTTGACATTATAATACATGTAACGTTTTTCCTATCAAGCTAGAACTTTAACATACTAAGGGTTCTGATAATTCCTGCAATTAAGAAAACTGTTTGCCTAGGTAACTTAATCCTCAAGTATATTCAACTTAGAAACCTTTTGTTTACTTTTTTTTTTTTTTTTTTGCTGTACGCGGGCCTCTCACTGTTGTGGCCTCTCCCGTTGCGGAGCACAGGCTCCAGACGCGCAGGCTCAGCGGCCATGGCTCACGGGCCCAGCCGCTCCGCGGCATGTGGGATCTTCCCGGACCGGAGCACGAACCCGTATCCCCTGCATTGGCAGGCGGACTCTCAACCACTGCGCCACCAGGGAAGCCCTACTTTTTTTACATTTTTTAAAAAATAGCAGTTATGAAGTATTATTCTAGGAAATTTTGTGCAATGCCTATTCTATACCAAGCCCTGTACTCTGTGCTGGTGACACAGGATTGCATAAGATAGACAAGGTTCTGACAAGGTCTTACACTCCAGCAGGGAGAGCCAGACAATAAGAACACAAGAAAGTCCTGTTAAGGAAGTTCTCAATGCTACCCAGAGTGAAATGAGAAAGAGTGAAATGAGAAAGAGTGAAGGGGGAGTGGGACAGTGAAGACATATGTCTTCATTGGAAGACATCCTATGTCTTCATAGGAAGACACTATGTCTACCTTAGAAAAGGACTCTCTCAGGAAGCCACCTACCATTGAACAGACTTTGGGATAGATTTCCAGACAACCTACTGTTGAACTGAAAAAAGAAAAGCACAATGTGAGAGTTGTGTGTTAAGTTTTATTGGGAGAAAAATGAGGATTATAGTCTAGGAGACAGCATTTCAGACAGCTCTGAGAAATTGCTCTGAAGAGGTAGGGGGTGGGGAGGTCAGTATATATGTGATTTTGGTGAAGGGGGGAGTCCATGCAATCAAGGACACATTTCTGCAGAAGGTTTCTGCTAGTCACAAGGAGCAGATGTTACTATGAAGGATTTTAGTGCTTTTCTAGATCCGAGGAGATGCAAGAGTTGGGCTCATAAAATCTTCTCCTGAAAATATCTAACTATCTGAAGGTCTGTTTTGCCAGTTTTCCCACAGCACGGAGTGCCTCATTCCTGGTCTCTACCCTGAACTCCTTTCAGGGGGTGTTGAAGGTCAGTAGTTTCAGCAGCTTGTGATTTAATCCTTGTAGAGGTAGATGGCCAGTGCCAACCTTTAGCTAGCACTACCTAAGGAAATGTTCCAGATGCATCTTTTAAAATAAAGTATAAACCTGGCTGCAAACCCCTGTAATTCATTGGAAGATAGAGAATGTTCTATATGAAGAATATACCAGGAGGAGTCCAATAATGTTAGGAATACTGTGTTCTGCATTAAAGGGCAGTGTTCGAACTTGCGTTTCCTGGAGTTTTGTATGCCCCCCTTGCCCGAAGGCCCTATGTGAAATGGCTTTCTTCCTTCCTCCACCCACTCAAATGCTTTAAAGCTTAGATGAGTTCCAACTCCCTTATTTATTTATTTTATTTTTATTTTTTTGGCTGCATTGGGTCTTCATTCTGCGCGTGGGTTTTCTCTAGTTGCAGCAAGCGGGGTCTACTCTTCGTTGTGGTTCACAGGCTTCTCATTGTGGTGGCTTCTCTTGTTGCAGAGCACAGGCTCTAGGCACGGGGGCTTCAGTAGTTGTGGCACGCAGACTCAGTAATTGTGTTTCGCAGGCTCTGGAGTACAGGATCAGTAGTTGTGGCACACAGGCTTAGTTGCTCCTCCACAGCATGTGGGATCTTCCTGGACCAGCGCTCGAACCCACATCCCCTGCATTGGCAGGTAGATTCTTAACCACCACACCACCAGGGAAGTCCCCAACTCCCTTATGATTTTCAAATTTTCTGTAGCATTTATAATGTGTGCTGTGTAATTTAAGGCTCAGTTAGTCTTACACTGTAGTTTGCCCTTGCTTTCGCAGCCAGTTTATAAACCCTTCTATAGACGTGCCTGCTGCATCTCCTAGCAGGATCAGCAAAATACTCGGTGAAGGACCAAATAGTAAACATTTAGGTTTAGCAGGCCACATATAGTCTCTGCTCATTTTTTTTCTTTTTTCCTTTTTTAACGGCCCTTTAAAGATGTAAAAAAAAAATTATTCTTAGCTCAGAGCCCACACAAAAAACAACCCATGGACTGGATTTGACTCACGGCCATCGTTTATTGACCACTGTCTAGATTATTCTAGAACATTCTCTAGAACAATTTCTGTGACAGTTTTCTAAGAGTAAGGCTTACTTAGGCAAAAATTCAGGACTTAGACATGCTCACATAGAGTTACACACACACACACACACAAACAAGTACATACTCACACACCTGCCATAGAAGAATTCAACATGAAGAAACAGATGGCACAGTGATTCTTAGCCTTGACTAGACATTAGAATCATCTGAGAAACTCTTTAAAAACACCCAGGCTCAGGACCCACCACAAACAAGTTGAATCAGAATGTCTGGATGGGAGCCCAGGCATCTGTATTTCTTGAAGTGCACCAGGTGATTCTATTTTGCAGCTTGGTTAAGAACCAGTGCTTTAGAGTTGTGATTCTCAAGCATTACCTTACATTAGTCACCTGTGCGTGGTAAAACTCAGGTTGGTACTCCACTCCCAGAGTTTCTGATTAGGTAGGTCTGGGGTGGGGTCCTAGGGTTTGTTTTTTTCTAATGATTTCCCAGGTGATCCTGATGTTTCTGGTCTGGTGTCTACATTTTGAGACCCGTTGTCATAGAGAATGGAAAAGTGATCCAGGTGAAAGCTTTCCTATAGGTGGGATTTTTTTGGTTTGCTTTGTTGATTGGGCTGTTAGTGGGTATTTTAGTTCTTTTTTTATTTTTCCTCAGGTTTCTAGGGTTCGAGTAAAAGAAAGGTAAGTGAGCAATTTGGACGCAGGGACCATGTGAAGGTGCAGAATAAATTCTTAATAAATATTTGTTTAATTTAGGACAAGGAAAGGGCTAATAAGAATAAGAGAGGGAAATAGCTTTGCTCTCTTAATGGAGAAAGAAGAAATCCTGAGTGAATGGCGATAACACTTCCAACCTGCTTTGAACATATCTCCCAATAACATAGAGAATGCCTACAATTGCAGTTGCAAGAAAACCAGGAAAGCCAACAATAGCAGTCAATTTAGTTGATCATATACCCTTGGGTGCAGTATTGTGGGGATCCCAACCAAAAGAGAAAATATACCAATCTTCAAGAAAGTCAATGCCATGAATACTGGCAAAAATGCATTCTCATTTGAAATGTACAGGTGTGAGAGTCTTACATGCACATGCAGACGTCATTTAACAAGAAAAGAAGCCCAGAAATGATAAGTTTCAGATACTTCTCTCATCGTCCCCTGTAAGAGAACTTGATAAAATTGTGTTTCTCAAAGTGTGGTCCTTGCATCAGCTACGTTGCTATCATCTAGGAGCTGGTTAAAAACAAGGTTTTGTTATGACTTCAGTGGGCCATAGGTACCCTTGTCTTCATGGACCTCTTCCTCCATAATGAAAATTGAAAAATATATTTTTATGATTATGCTAATATAAAGACAGATATATTAATATTATATATGAAAATGTTTCTTCAACCTAAAAGTTCAATTTTTTCTTCACATTTTTAAAGAAATTAAAACACTGTCTTGAGCCCCTAAGAATGTACCTAGTGGACTAGTCGCCATTGGTGAGAAACACAGAATCTTAGGCTCTAACCCAGAGTTACCAAATCAGAATCCACATTGTAACAAAATCCCCGAGTGACTCAATAGCACATTAAAGCTTGAGAAGCATTGTTTGTAAAGTTCACCAAGGTTAACAAACAAACAAAGGAAAAGTAATTCTGAATTTTTTATATTTTCTGAATCCTAAAAATATGCTACCATGTGCTCTGTGCTACCACAGTCAGCTGTGCATCTCCAGAATTCCCATCAGCCTTGGGGCTGTGCTGTCTAAAATTATGCAGAGCTCTATATCAGGGCAGACACAAATAATGTGAAGGGGATCATATCAAGGTTCTTATCCTTTAAAATCACTGAGAAACTGCAGAAGTATGGGATTCTAACAGCCTCTCAATGTTTCTGACTACCCAAAATAGTTCACAGGAACCACTTGAAATCCTGACATTATTTGCTTATATTACTGATGATTATGGACATTATTGCATGATAATACTGGTGATTATATATTTGTGTATGAGTTGAGGCACCCATTCCCCACTGGCCCTAGAATGGACTAGGGTTATGTAATAGATCTAAGCATTTTCACACTATTTTTCCAATAACATTCATAAACACAATGGAAAAAAACAAAAAAAACACAAAAGAAACACTACATTTGTGTAGAAATATAGCTTCACATCTGAGAGAAAAAATAGCCACTCAGTAGTATGGAATTTATCACCAGTATTTGGGACAGCTATTCTAAAGTTCCTCTATCTTAATGATTCTCAAACACTTTTAGTGGTGAAATTCTTTTAAAATTTAAACATTAAAAAGTAAACAGAAATTAACTCGAAATAGGTTATAGACCTAAATGTAAAACACAAAGCTATAAAACATGTAGAAGATAGAATAGGAGTGAATCTAGGTGACTCTGGATTCAGTGAGGGGTCTTTAGATACAACACCAAAAGCATGTACTAGGAAAGAATAAATTGATAAGTTAGACTTCATTAAAATTTAAAATGTCTGCTCTGTAAAAGACACTGTTAAAAAAATGAAAAGATAAGTCATGAACAGGGAGAAAATATTTGAAAAACACATCTCTGATAAAGGATTGCTATATGAAATACACAAAGAACTCAAAACTCAACAAGATAATAAACAATCTAATTTAAAAATGAGCAAAAAGTCTCAACAGGCACCTCACTGAAGAAGGTAGACAGATGGCAAATAAGTATATGAAAAAAATGCTTAACAGCATATGTCATTAGGGAATTGCAAATTAGAACAGCAATTAGATACAACTGTATACCTATTAGAATGACTAAAACCCAAAACATTGGCAACACCAAGTGCTGACTAATATGTAGAGCAACAGGAAGTCTCATTCCCTGCTGGTGGAAATGCAAATGGTACAGTCACTCTGGAAGAAAATTTGACAATCTCTTTCAAAGCTAACCACAGTCTTATGATACAATCCAGTAACAGCACTCCCAGGTATTTATTAAAATAAGTTAAAAACTTATGTTCACACAAAAACTTACACATGAATATTCACAGCAACATTATTCATAATCACCAAAAATTGGAGACCATTAAGATGTCCTTCAATAAGTAAATGGGTAAACTGTGATATATCTATACAATGGAATATTATTCAGTGTTAAAAAGAAATGAGCTACCAAGCCATACAAAAACATGGAGAAACCTTAAATGCATATTGCTAAGTGAAAGAAGCCAATGTGAAAAGGCTGTATACTATATGATTCTAACTATTTGATCTTCTGGAAAAGGTTTTACTGCTCGGTGAAAGATTATTGGTTGCCAGAGGTTTAAGGGGAGGACAGGAGGGGTAGATAGGTGGAACGCAAGGAATTTTTAGAGCAGTACTATTCTATATGATACTGTAATGGTGGGTGCATTTGCATCCACCCTGAAAAATGACATTATACATTTGTCAAAATTCTTAGAACTATACAACAGGAAGAGTGAACCCTAATGTAAACTATGCATCTTAGTTAGTATGTATCAATATTGGTTCATCAGTTTATAACAAATGTACCACACTAATGCTAATAATAGAGGAAGATGTTAATAATATAGAGATGTTAATAATAGGGGAAATTGTGTATAGGAGGAAAGAGAGTATATGGGGACTTTCTGTATTTTCTGCCCAATTTTTTATAAACCCAAAACAGCTCTAAAATATAAAGTCTACTCATTAAAAAAATAAAATAACACAGCACTGCTCTACAGGACAGGGGAACGGAAGGCTCAGAATCTTCCCCTATAATTTTTCACAGAAGCCATCACTCTATGCAGACTGCTGAACTCGTCAAATTTTTTATAGCAAAAAAAAAAAAAAAAAAAGTGAAAATTACCTTAAGTGAATCCCAGACTTCAGTCTTGACAAGTTCTGGACCTGGACTGCATATACGACTGTTGTGCAAGAAACCTGGGTGAATGCTGCAAGAGTATCATAGCCACTACATACTAGGAAAAATATCAACCATTTTTCATTATTTAATCTTCACAATAATCTGTGAGTTGGGTTGTAATATATCCTCCCACAGGAAAAAAAAGAAACCTTCAGAGAGAGAATGTGATTTCCTCAAAGTTACATAGGAAATTATCCTGAGTCAAGTTTCAAACTGACTGATTGCATACCTCTACTTGTGCTCTTTCCATTGTGCAACATTCTTCTCAACTCTGTGAGAATTCCCTTTAGCTCTAACCCCTGATTTTTGGTGTGTGATATTTTACTTTGGTGCAATGTACTCAAAACATTTTTCCAGCAAGATATTTACATGTCTTCTTCAAAAATTAGCATTCTCCTGACTGGCTTGTTTGTTGGTAATACATCCAAATGCCAACTTGACAACTTCCAAACATGCCCCTGCTGCAATCAAACATAACCTACGTTTTGTTCTTTTAGGGTATAAGCAGCAGCAGGCCACACCTATCATGGGAACAAGATATGGTCAAGATTAAAACAAGTCAAAGATCTCTGTTGGGGATCCAAAATGGTAGCATACTTTCAAAGAAAGAAGTGAGTAAAGAAATGAGCAGTAATATCCAGAAGACAAGCAAAAAAAAAAAAAACAACAACAACAACAAAACACCAGGAACCAAGAGATACACCCACAGCATGCGATGAACAATCCAGAAATATACAGAGATAAAGATGAAGATAGAACTCCAGTCAGTAGGAAGATACACTGAACTATTGTGAGATGCTGAGCTAGGCTGCCTCATCCCTGGAGCTTTTATTATGCTTCTTAAGATGAGTTAGTTTACAGGTTGAAATATATGGCTTTGTGCTAAGCACTATGCCATTTGACAGATGAGAAAAGTGTTACTCCAAAAGCTTACACAACTTTCTGATGATAAGTGTGAGCAGAGACTCAAATGCAAATGATTCCCAAATTGGTGACCCCAGCCACTATAACATGCTACCTTGCTACTAAATATTAGGTGGTGATAAATTACTACTCTTGCATTTTTTAAATTATCTGTTTCATTCATTTTAGCAACATTATTGGCCATAGTTCATATGGAATGGCCCTTCAATGAAGCTTTAAGCGTGAGAAAAGCATGGCAGGGTTGCATGGTGGTTCCAGGCTAGTCAAGCCTTTATTTGATGCATTAGAGACTTGCCAGCAAGGCCAACCACTCTGGCAGCCCTAATTTGTTCCCCTTTTGTGCCCCCAGCACCAAGTACTGGGGCTGCCTAGAACTTAGAAAGTGTTTAACAGATGCTTGATTAAGGGATGATAAAGTATATTATTAGCATTATAGATGAGAATGAACTCAAAGTCAAACATACTTGTGTTCAAACCTTGGTTCCACCTATCACTTATTCAATGTATGACCTCAGTCAAGTTAGAGTCTCACTGAGCTTCAATTTCCTCGTCCATAACATGGGCCATCATAATATCTACCTCACATTACTGGAATGATTAAAAAGAGATTAGACACTTAAAGCATTAAGTACGGTGCCTGCTGTATAGAAGATAATAAACAGTAACACTTGTTTCATCTTATTTCCTACGCATACCGCAAAAAAAAAAAAAGCAAACTTGCCCACTTAATAGCCTAGAGTTTACAGTAGTTTTAACCTTGAAATATATCCTTCTAAAGTTGATATTAATAGATCTATCTTATTTAGGGTATTAATTGTGAAATATAGGAGATGACTTTCTCAATGAATGGTAAACTAAGTAGCAAAAGTTATCTTCTTTGCAAATTAGAATCCCTATCTCACAAATCTGGTATCTGTTCATCCTTTGAATTCCGCTAATCCTCATTTCTTCAGGTTGTGGCCGTTTTATGAAAGTCACAGCAAAAAACAGAGCTCCGATTTGTCAGTTACACTTCATAGATATGAGGGCGCACAGATAAAATCTATTAGGCCAGCAGGGCACCCATTAATGCCCCAGGGGCAGTAATTAAATCCGGATGGAAAAATAACTACAAATATTTCCCCAAAACAGAACCAGATGTTTTGGCAACGGGATGAATGCTCAAACCTGAAAAACTCCACATGCCATGGACAAAGGCTCTTCAGAAGCAGCCCTTCTGTGAACCGTGAGCTGCACACCGTCTCAGCCTGCCGGCAATGTTAGATAACAGCAAAAAAGGCATCCCTCGTGCTTAACTTCAGTCCATCAGAGGCACAAACAGACAATTGGAAGAACCGTCAATTTATTAAAAGCACCTCTAATAATGAAGCCAAACGCAAACACATTTATATTTCCACCTGTGAGGCCACAATCAATTCACAGTGGCGCTCCAACTTAGTCATGCCTCATATATCATCTTTCTAGGTAGCTTACACAGGATACAATTTCCGAATTAATAGGCAATAAAAATATCAATTATTGCCATATTCATTTAGTGTTCAATTAACAAATGAAAACTTAAAATGCATTTGCATGGCTGGCCAAAGGTGACCTGAGGGACCCCTAAATAACCAATATCATTTTAATTTTTATTTCTATCTTTACTTTTTTTTTATTTCTTTCTTTTATTTCTTTTCTTTTTGGCTGTGTTGGGTCTTTGTTCCTGCGTGCAGGCTTTTCTCTTGCTGCAGTGAGCAGGGGCTTCTCTTCGTTGCGGTGCGTGGGCTTCTTCTCACTGCGGTGGCTTCTCTTGTTGCGGAGCATGGGCTCTAGGCGCGGGTTTCGGTAGTTGTGGTGCACGGGCTTAGTGGCTCTGTGGCATGTGGGATCTTCCAGGACCGGGGCTGGAACCCGTGTTCCCTGCATTGGCAGGTGAATTCTTAACCACTGTGCCACCAGGGAAGCCCTATTTCTATCTTTAGATTGTTGCTTTTTTTTTTTTTTTCCCTAGCTTGCTTCCCTTAAGAAGTCCACTCTGGCCTGTTTCCTCTCTCAGCACATCATTTAGATATGTTGACAAAATGTTTTCCAGTAAGGCAGAGCTCACTCTTGTCCTGGAATGTATATCTACTATGAAGTTATCATGATACCGTGTCATGAAATGAGATGAGAAAAGTTATTTGATCCGTGGAGACTTAATAATGGTGGCACTGGTTTCCATCAGCAAGGCCAGCAGCAGAGTGTAAGAGGAGACCACAATCAGCCAGACTTTAATTCAGTGCAGCGTGCCGCCTTGAACATCAAGAAGACAGAAATAAGAAGCTGGCTAGCCACTGAATCCGTGCAGTACTGTGGAGTATAGCAGAGTGACACCGACTACCATCTCCTTAGGCTGGTGAATTTCATTCTGTCAAGTCAATTGCTACCCTGGTACCTCTCTTATTAGCGTTAATTTATCTCCAGTGTTAAGGAGGTTAATGACACTATTATTTTCTCTGCTACTGAGCTTTACTGCATGTCTGCAGGATGATATTCCGAGTAACCTCGCCAGAGGAAGGAATCACAGAGAAAAACCTATCTGAACAATAAATAACCTTTAAAAATAATGTGTCCTTCAGAGAGAGGAAATAAAGCAGTATAATGTTAATTGTGGAGACTACGGAGGAAACATTTTTCATTCATCAAAAGAGACAGTATAATGGTTGCACACTCCCTAAACACAGTATCACACGAAATCCTACATTAAGAACTGAAGTTATACTTTCAAGAAGTTCCCATCAATTTGAACTGAAATTCACTAAGGTAAGAGTTAGAGATATTTTCTAATTCTTTTTGTTCTATTTTTCTGTCAAATACTCCTTCATAGACCTGAGCCTTCCATGGTGAAGAGGCACAGGTAGGAAACACACTGCCTTAACTCTCTTGCTACCAGCAAACCATATATTCTAAATGCTAGAATTTCCTCGCGTGATCAGCTGAATGATACTTCTGCCTTCCCTCTCCCATCCCCACCCCCTACCCTCAGCTCATGATTTGTATTGTGATTTGCTGATCTGTTAATAGCTAACTTTCTAAAATGTATGTGTATAAGGGTCCACGGAATTATAAACACAATTTGGAATGTTAATTTAAAATTATCATCTAATATAATGAGAGTGATAGGTTGGAGTCCTCTGTGGCTCTGTGATTTGATGATTCTCATTGAAAACACTGTTCTTGAAATTCTGTGGGAGATAATCAGTTCATTATTATATAGTTAGACTTCTTTTTTTCCTTGTAAAACCCTGACCCTTTAGCATGATTTTAAATTCCACCCACAGAGAGAAAAATATCTGCTATTCATGAAATTTACCAACTGACAAGTTCCCAAGTACTACATAGCAAATGATTCCTAACATAAACAGCAGTAAAATGTGAATAAAAATGTTAAATCACCTCTCCGCCTTTTAATATTCTCTCACTTGAGGAGCAATGTTGAGCTAGCTGAAGCAAGTGTTTAAATGGTTACATGGAGGCTTATATGTGCTTGCCGATGGAGAATATACATTGGACTTCACCACGTCAGGTCTAAGCCATTGCTGAAGTCAGATTCAACTCTTTCAGATATCTGTTCTTTTAGAAAAAGCAGATCGCTTCTTTCTTGCACCTCTTCGCTCTCTCTTGCCTTGCATTACCTGTACTTCTTCTCTTTCAGAGGTCCTTTCCACTAAGAATCCGTAGTTGAATCACCTTGTGAGCGTTACACTATAAAGTTAGTAGGAAAAAACAAAGATGAACTGAAATGCTGATGCTGAGAAGTCAGCTGGGTTTACTCACTACCCACGTGATTTTCTCCTTTTCACCACCTTTGCAGAATACAATTCAAACTTACATATGCTTTCTCAACTCTATAAAATATTTTATGTCACGGACTTCTGGGATTACTCTTAAATAGTCGAAGTTATAAATATTAGCTCTATGAATCAGTAGCCACATACAGACATGCATATGTATATATAATTTTTCCCCTTTTGACAGACAACTCTTTGAGTCATCTATTTCTTATTATCTCTTCCTTATGGACAATGTTTCTCACCACATAAGGAAATTAACAGCAGTCATAATGGACGAGGAAAAGGCTTGGCTAATGTTAATTCAATATCTACCTGGTGCTTTAGACTCATGAACTCTTATGACAACGAGAAGAGTATATACACTCACCCCCTGTGACCACAAAAGGACACTAAAACTTAGAGAAGCTGGGTAATTGTAGGGATTGCACAGCTGTGAGTGCCAATGGAAATGACTTCAAGGCTTGTGTGTTCTTTTTACTACACCTCTCCACCTCTCAATTTTGTGCATCTTGCATTGCTGTGCCCCAGCCTGGGAAATAACTAACATCTCCAGGCTAAACTTTAGTCTAGACAACAAGTATTTCATCCATTTTGACATTAACCCTGAGCACCTAAAGGAATGTGTTTGGGTTGTGAATGAATGTGTTTTGAAAACTATTCACATGTCCCTAGTAAAAATTAGAGATACAAAGAGTAACTTAATCATGTCCATTAGTACTATGTTTTGTATGGTAGATTATTTCCTACTGGACTATTTCATAAATATGCTACTGGTTGCAACCACAGACAACCACTTGAGCTAATTTAAATCCTCGTGACTTGGAAGGGTACTGCTAAACAAATTCAAAAGAGAAGCTAAAGAATCAGGATCAGGAAACAGAAAGGAAGCGAGGGAGGCTGGAGATAAGAAATAATCTGGGAAGAGCCTTGTCACCACTCACTGCACAGCTCTGCCACCACCAAGTGCAGACCCCAAGGTGCCCACCACTCTGCTGGCTACGCTGTCTCTAAGCAAGCTCACCCACTTGACATTCAGAGTTCTGGGTGAGGGAATCAGACTGGCTGAGCCTAGTCACCTGCCCCTCCTTCCATCTGGCCTCCATGGGATGGGGAGAAATTGCATACATTCTGTCGTAAAGTAGTGACCCAACCAGAGTCATGTAGCAGAGACTCACCAAAACCAGAAAGGGGGTTCTTCTGCAGAGCAGGCAAAAAAAAAAAGCCAAAACAAGTATCCACTACAAGTAGCCTTGAAAGACTCTTCCAAATGGTTCTATTCACCATAAATTATATTCATTTATATGTATTTGAGTGACAACATAGGGAAATGAATAGTGCTTTCTTTAATTCCCGAGTCTCTGAGTTTTGTTTGTTTTTTCTTTGTTTTAAATATATCAATCAAATACTTGTTTTTCACCAATATTACAAGTGACCAGTGTGATATGAGAAAGAGTCTCATAAGAGTTCAATTTATACCTCTTTTCATTATTGCAACTTGGAAACATGAAAAAATATTGCTCTTGGAAAAATTAGTACCCAGGAGGGAGCTGCGACCTGATGCAGCTGAAGTTAAGAGTCCTGCTTTCCAACCCGTGTTCTAACACCTACTCTGTCTGAACTCTACTCCCATTACTGCTCTGAGCCCATCTCCCTCATTAGTGAATTTGGGCTAGTAATACCCTGGCAGGATGTCTCTGAGGATGAAATGGGGTAGAACCCAGCAGATAGTAAGCACTCAATGTTTATTAAATCTATGTTTATCTTTTTGCAGAATTGCATCCAATGGTTATAAGCTATTAATCATCACAATTTCTTCCCATAACTACTTTATGCTCTAAAGAGCAACTCGATATCCTAAGTATTCTAAACTGGCAGTTCAGAATAGGGTTACCTTTACTGGGTTTTAGAACTTTTAAACCACAACTATAAATCACATTCATCTCAAACCTTTATATTATTGAGATTCTCTCTGAAGGAACTCATTTTGCCCTGGGGTTCTTCATCAATTGATAAACCATCCTGGTCAGGATTCCAAGTGTGTTTTTAGCATTTGAATAAGATAATGGAGAAGGGCTCAGGCACAGAGAAGTGTAAAGCATGCTTCCTGCCCTCTTGGGAACTTATGATTTAGTTGAGAAGCAATGGACAAAAGCAGACATGTATACACCCACACCATTAGTAAGTTAGTTACACATTTGAGTACACTAACCAACAGGGCTATTTGAACTCAAGGACTCAATGATCATTAGTCTAGCATAAGCAGGAAAGAGGAAGGTTAGAATTTACAGAAAATGTTAGTTCTTGAAAAGACAGTTAAAAGAAGAGTAAAATTTGAATCGGAGAGGAGAGAGAGTTTAGCCAAGTAATAGAGTATAAGCTACGGTAGGATGGAATAGGAGTGTTTTAGTGTGTGCTAGAGCAAACTTTTTTCAATTTATGGAGCTTTCAGTGAACCAGAGAAATCCATGGAGGTCCCCATTTCTCACTTCTGGAGTGAATTTCCCATCTTCTTCTTTTATACCTGAAAATTAGTTTGATGTGTCATCTGGTGCCATAACATTCTTGGTAACCTCTCTCATCTTGAATTAATATATTGATCATAACCATCAAACTATTTTTGAGTCATATTACTACACTTTATATAAATTCTCTATTCCTGTTCATGAATGTATGTCTTAAATTGTCCATTTTTAAAAAATCATTTCCCCCTTAATGGTTCTAGGGTCCCTGGAGACTTTCCATGCCTCCTTCCCCGAGGACTCTTCTAAGTCTCTGAGCTTCCTCATCCATATAGAGCAGAAAAAGAGTATTCCAAAGGGACACTTACATTTACAGTATTGAAGGCAGCTCAGGGACTTTAATTTAGATGCCAAGGGGTTCTTAACAAAATCATTTTGTGAGCCTCTGTTTGAAATGTTATTTTTATGATGCCAGCTATGGTAATTGTGCTGTCCCTGAAGTAATAGAACTAGGTGGTTAATTTCCACGGTGATTCAGGCCATCATTGTTAGACTAGGTGTTTATTGCCCTGATCGCATCAGATGACTGCTGATTGTTTTTCTCAGTAGAATCATAAATGTTTTTCCTTCTCTTGGGGCATTTTATTTTCCTCTCTTGGAATGTCTACTTATCTTTAGACTCATGGTACTTGAAGTCTACCTTTATCCTCAATCCTGCTGATAGTCCCACTGAATGGGCTTGGGATCCCTGGGTAGACTGACTTACTGAGTATTAATTCCAGATTTCTCAACATCTCAGTTGAGAATTTATCTTCATACTATTTACATCGTTTTACCTTTAAAAAATTGGTTTCGTGAAGTAATTTTGCCAGTACCACCCCTGGGGTTAATGAAATTATGCAACTTCTGTTCTAATGGATTTAATTAAGACTTTCTGGGAATTTGTTACAATAGCAAAGGAGCACTTAAAAAGACAGCCCAGACTTACTCTCCTGGTCACCGAGCAAATGTATATATGACAGTTGTCGGAGATGCTCTTAGATGAGACCAGATCTCCATCAAAGTTTACTGTGTTAATACTGGTGATGGACGCTCTGAGACTCAGACAGGTGGCCTTGTTCACTAACAATCTCATTTAATGAACCCGAAGGATACTGGAGTAAAAGTCCTATATTCATAATTCAATTTGCTCATGGCCTCCAATATGCATGGAACAATAACTGAAACGAGCAAAACAGACGTCACAGAAAGAAGAAAACGGGTTGCTTTTTTATGTTGTCTATCTATTATTAATTTTTATTGAAGTATAGTTGATTTACAATGTCATGTTAGTTTCAGGTATATAGCACAGTGATTCAGTTATACATATATATGTACATACATCTATTCTTTTTCAGATTCTATTCCCTTATAGGTTATTACAAAATATTGAGTATAGGTCCCTGTGCTATACAGTAGGTCCTTGTTGGTTATCTACTTTATGAATAGTAGTGTGTATATGTTAATCCTATCCTCCTAATTTATCCTTCCCACCCCTCTCCTTTGATAACCATAAGTTTGTTTTCTATGTCTGTGGGTCTATTTCTGTTTTTTAAATAAGTTCATTTGTATCTTTTTTTTTCAGATTCCACATATAAGTGATATTGTATGATATTTGTCTTTCTCTGTTGGCCTTACTTCACTTAAGTATGACAATCTCTAGTCCCATCCATGTTGCTGCAAATGGCATAATTTTTTAAATACCTTTCCACAGAATCCTGTGACCTTTTTTGTGGTTTATGCTAAAGAGCTAATCTCCTCAAAGACTGGCCATCAACCACATATGGGTGGAAGGAGGAAAGTCTTGCCTGCCTTATATTACTTTTATTCATTGTTTTCACTTAGCAAGCATAAATTGAAGGCTTATTGTGGTTCAATCAAGCTACATTCTGGCCTTTTCAAATTGTAGATGAAAAATACAAATGAAGAGAAAGAGGGATTGAGTTTGGGGGAGACGCTTGCATATCAAATGCTTGCACATCAACACCCACCTCCTTAAAATTTTATTTAAATGACACTTTGAGTAGCCCAGGTGTATTAGTTCTCTATTGCTGTATAACAAATTACCCCACAACTTATTTATCTCCCAGTCCCTGCATGTCAGGAATCCAGTTGAGGTTTAGCTGGGTGCCTCTGTCTCAAGGTGTCTCAAGAGGTTGCAGTCTTATCTAAGGTTTGACTTGGGGAGGATCTGCTCCAAGCTCACTCACCTGGTGTTGACAGTCCTCAGTTCTTTGCTAGCTGTTGGACTGAGGGCCTCAGTTTCTTGTTAGCTGTTGGCTAAAGACCCACCTCACTCAGTTCCTTGTCATATATGCCTCTCCACAGCCATATCATAACGTGGCAGCTGGCTTCCTTCAGAGCAAGAATGCAAGAGAGAATGTTGAAGATGAAAGCCATGGTCTTTTTGTAACCTGACCTAGGAAATGACATCTCATCACTTTTGCCATATTCTGTTTGTTAGAGTCAATAGATCCAGCGCACACCCAAGGAGTCATGAATACTAGAGAGTGAGGATTATTGGGGAACATCTGAGAGGCTATCTGCCGCACCTACCTATAGGCCTGCAGATGTTAAGACCATTTTCTTGCCAATGAAGAGATAAAGATTAGAAGTAAAGTTCTCAAAGTGTTCAACTGGGCTGAGGTGTTCATATGTGGAAGTGTCCACTGTCCTGGTCTTCCCAAGATAGTCATGATTTAAGCCTGTTGTCCTGGTGTGACTATGAATAAATGCCCCATTCACTTTCAAAATTGCCCAAATTTGAAAGATAAATTATATCAGAGCTATTCAATTAAACTTTCTGTACTGATGAAAATATTCTATATCTGTGCTGCTCAATATGTAGAAATGTACAACTACTGAACACTTGAAATATATCTAGTACAATTGAGCAACTGAATTTTAAACTTTTATTTTATTTTAATTAATTTAAATGTAAATAGCCACATGTAGTTAGTGACTACTGTATTGGACAGTGTAATACTGTGTGGTTACTCCAAGGATAGCCCTCTTTAATGGGCTAGAGAATCTGAGATTGAAAACTGTTCAGTTTGATCCCCTTCTGCTCAATGCAGCAATCTAGAGCACATCACTTTAACTCTCTAGACATCAAATGAGGAACACTCATGTATAAAAGGAAGTCAAACTTCTCAGAAGCTTTGATTTCACCTCTTATCCTCACTTTCTCTCTTGCCATTTCAGTTACTCTGGTCAGGATGCTGTCCTCTGCCACTCTCTCTCCACAAACCTGCTCTTTTTAAATTTATGGATGACCTCTAATTTGACATATCCCATAGGTTTTTTAAAAAATTTTTACTTTACATTGGATTATAGTTGATTTACAATGTTGTGTTAGCTTCAGGTGTACAGCAAAGTGATTCGGTTATACATATACATATATCTATTCTTTTTCAAATTCTTTTCCCATTTAGGTTACTACAGAAAATTGAGCAGTGCTAGACATTAGGTCCTTGCTGGTTCCTTGCTGGTTAGCTTTTTTTGTGTGTGTGTGTGTGTGTGGTACATGGGCCTCTCACTGTTGTGCCCTCTCCCTTTGCGGAGCACAAGCTCCAGAGGCGCAGGCTCAGCGGCCATGGCTCACGGGCCCAGCCGCTCCGTGTCACGTGGGATCTTCCCGGACCGGGGCACGAACCCGTGTCCCCTGCATCGGCAGGCGGACTCTCAACCACTGCGCCACCAGGGAAGCCCTGGTTATCTATTTTAAATATAGTAGTGTTGGGCTTCCCTGGTGGCGCAGTGGTTAAGAATCCGCCTGCCGATGCAAGGGACACGGGTTCCATCCCTGGCCCGGGAATATCCCACTTGCCACATAGCAGCTAAGCCCATGAGCCACAGCTACTGAAGCCCATGTGCCTAGAGCCCATGCTCTGCAACAAGAGAAGCCACCACAATGAGAAGCCCGTGCACTGCAACGAAGAGTATTCCCTGCTCGCTGCAACTAGAGAAAGCCCGTGCACAGCAACAAAGACCCAACACAGCCAAAAAATAAATAAATATAGTAGTGTTTATATGTCAATCCCAAACTCCCAATTAAGGTTTTTAAGTCTCATCTCTCTAAATTTCTGATTATTCCTGGTTTTTGAAGCATTTTTCTCATATCTATGACATCAATCTCTATTAGTTTTCTCATCTCTCTGGTTGGTATTTCTCAATCTCCTTTATTTTATCTCTTCTTTTTCTTCCTATCCTCTAAATTCAGCAATCTGGAAGGATTATGTCAATTTTAACTTAAGGGCATATCTCAGATCAATTCAATTATTTCTGTCTCTACTACATTAAGTGTAATCCAAGCCATCATCAACTTATTCATCATTGGAATCATAATTGGTCTGGTGGCTTCTGGTCTTGCTTTTTCCCATTCAGCAGACAGTGATCTTTATAAAACACAAGTAAAATCACCTTCACTCCACTTCTTAAAACCATTAGAAATGGCCTAAAAACACCACATTATCCAGCTCCAGGTTTCCTAGACCTTTATCTCAGGCCATTCTTCCTGACCTCCAGCCAAAGAGGACTTCTTTGAGTTCCTCAAATATACCAAACACTTCTCTGGACCAGTGTCTTTGCCTGGTCTGTTACCTCTACTTGGAATATCATTCCTTGACTTGGGTAACTCCTCTTTTTTTCACTGGGCCAAGTCTTAACTTGTAAAATCACTCCTTATAAGATCATCCCAAACAAATTCAGAACATCCTTGTCTTTTCTTATATAACATTTATTGTAACTTAATAGGTTTATTCATTTAACGTATGAACTTCTAGACTATAAACTATTAGCTAAGGATTTTGTCTGTTTTGTTTCACATTGTACAAAATGTCGAACACAGTGCCTGGCACATACTAAGTACTCAATAAATATTTGTTGATCGAATAATTTCCTTCCATAACGTAGTGCATCATCTGGCATTTGTCTCAGCAACAGTTTGAAATTCCTCTGAGGCTAGTTTGATGTTAAATGCTCTTTGATGATTCATCTGGGTACTCAACTCAAGCCCTTTCTAATCTGTTTTAAATTTTTGGCAGTTCTTATGTTTGGAGAGTTGATGAAGTTTCTCTGGTGTCTAGGAGGATAAAAAGGACAGAACAAAGGAATTCGAACTGGGTATAGTCAGACTGTGTCCACGGTTTTGTGCTTTAAGATCATGTTGCCAGCTCCAAGAGTATAACCAAGCAGCTGATAAGAATAATGTGCTGAATACCTGGTGAGCTCTTAACTCAGCCTTCAAATCCAACTGTCTCTTGTTACATCTCTGGCCATCCCGTTCCAGGCTGGACTTCTGTCCTTGATGTTATTGGCTTCCTGAACAGTTTTATTGATTGGCTTGAATATAGACCTTGCTCTTTTGTATTTCATATGTGGTTAATTTTAACCTAATAAAAGGATACACAGCCTACTTTGTCATCTTCTCTGCCTCTCTCCACCCTTCCTTGCCTCCCTCCCATCACATCCTAGTAGGTTGCTTTTGTGGGCAGCCTTGATTTGTTTTGGTATGACCAAGGCTTGCCTTCCCTCTCTCAATCTCAAAAGGTGATGTAATCAGTGCCTGCAGAATTCTTCCTTACTTATATAAGGCTTTTGGTTTCAATGACTCACAGAAAAAACTAATTCTGCTGCAAAATCTGAGTAATAAACCATCAATATTAGAGGTGTTGGGAAGGAGACTGATTCTGGCAGTTGATGGCACTCTCCAGAGAGTCTGAGCCCTCTATATTTGTGGCATCCTCTGATCACTCTTAAACATTTGCTATAGTTCATGTCACATGAACTCAATGTTTCACTTTCTCAGAAAGTCTCTGAGATTCTTCTCTTAATCTTTCTGTCTGCAAAGGCTGACTCAAAGACTCTAGACAAGACAAGTCCACTGCTTTATTGTTATAATTTCTCATAGTTTAGAGAATGTTTCCAGAACAAATCTTCCATTCTCTTTTTATAATCTACTATTGTAAAACTACATTTCTGTAAAACCATATCCATATGCATATTCATTAAAAATTCCATTAATACAAAAGTATACCAGGATACAGTCTCTCTTACTCAATACTACTATGAATGTGCTTTACAATTCCCTGCCCTTCTGAGGCGTCTGCCCTTTAGCAAACGCGACTATATTGAGATGTCAAATATATTAGCGTGTGACCTTGAACAACTCATTAAACTTCCTGAATCTCAGTTTCTGTATCAATGAGGTGGACATAAATAGTACCGGCTGCCTCGATGTGTTATGTAACAGGACATGGGCACCAACTGAGAGAGAGATTGGAAAACTATGCCAGCTTCTCTTATGTCCAGGGATAGTGACCAAATCACCTTGGAGCAGACCTTGTTTATTCAAGGAAGAGTCTCCTAAATGTCTGATTTGTAGTTATACAAATGTAGGGTGAATAGATTCCTACTGTCTAAGACCAAAAGTGTAACAAAATCTTGACTCTGTCAAGACTGCATTTTCTGGAGACCTCTGATATGAAAAGCTGGTCATTGTGGAGAAGCAGAACAATTTGCATAAGGATTCTAGGGTCTTTGGGAAAGGATAATCCAAGACCCACAATCCATACTCATGGTGATGTGACATAAAAAAGATGTGTTGGGATGGACCAGGGTAGTACTCAAGAGTCAGGGTCAGGGAAGAGAGGATGTCAGGCTGACACAGTGGTGGACTTTGGGACACAAGAGCTAAGCAATGAAGTATGAGCTAAGGAGCTCCAAACTTGTACCCAAATTGGGTCACTGCTGTGTCCTGGGAAAGGACAGAGAGAGTCAACAGCTGCAGCAGGCAAGTCTTACCATGGATGTTCATGATGAGTCTTTAAAAGGAACACTCTGGGGCTCCAAGAAACAACAGATCTGGTTCTCATGTTCTCTTCCTCTCCTCTTCTTTTTCCTCCTCCTCCTCCTCCTTCTCTGCCTCCTACTCTCTTTGACACTGTAAAAAACATGAAATCGCTATCAAATAAATAGGCCCCAGCATCCTTGGAAAATTCTGAGGTGGTCAGCTTCATAAAGAAAGTACTAGATTTTATATGCATAGTTCAGGTAAGCAAAGAAGCAAATGATTTAAAAACATATAGAGAGGACTATATTTATACCTTGAGCCAGTAGAGAAGATCATATTATTTATAACAGTGAAAGAGTTTTGTAAATAACAATACTCTGTAGAAAACATGAGGGTTTTCCCCAGCTTTTGCCTGTGACAGCTTCCTGAGGCCCAGTATATTCCAAAATTAGCCCAGATCATCTGAAGGGGCTGTCAGAAATCAACCAATATCTAAAATAAAAATGAGTCTTCAAAAAAGAAAAAAAAAAGAATCTTTCAAGAAGTATTTAGAGCTCTGCTTAACTCTGCAATAAGATGGTGTTAAGGGGATATTTGACACATCAACTTTAGACTAAAGGATACCATAAACTAACCAGCTCAGAATTTGCACAACAAAAGCTAAGGCAAGGCCTTTGTAATTTCCCAGTTCTCGTGTAAATAGTAGAAAATAGTAGAGAACAACCAAGATACCACTGACCCCTGGGTCCTGTACCTTACCTCTGTTGGGAAGTGGCTGCCATCTCCTATGTGTCCAGGAAAGAGATTCAACTTTGAGACCTGGGGATTTCCACTCTTAGCCAAGTTTTTGGCCTTCAGCTAGCTCCCCAGCTTTCTTCCCAAAACTGTACCACAGAGACCACCATCCTTAGCCAAGCTCCTCTGGCCACACTTCAGACGAGGTCTCTTCCTTAGGCATTCATTATGCAGCCCAGCCCATTCCTCTCCATACAGCAACATAACTTGTGTCTCCTTTTTATGTTGTGTTTTCATTGTTTCCTTTCCTTGAAAAACAACATAACGACCCAACTACTCTTCTCTACCATTTTCCACACCCATGGTCCTCTGTTATACCTACTCCCAAATTCCAGCTTCTAAAAGCAATTTTCTGTACCTACAAAGTGTTCTGAAATTGTCAACTTGGTCTTCTCACTATAAAAGTGCCTGGTATATATCATGGACTCCATAAATATTTTTTAAATTAACTATTTTTCTTAATGAACCCAGTGTGTAAGATGTTGAATTGTTTTAAGCCATTTAAGAATATTCAGCCCTTACACACAATATAATTGCAACCACATGACATTCTGGAAAAGGCAAAACTATGGAGATGGTAAAAATATCAGTAGTTTTCAGGGGTTAGGGAGGATGGAGGGATTAATAGGTAGAGCACAGAGGATTTTAGAGCAGTGCAATTACTCCATATGAATCTATAATGGTGGATACGTGTCATTCTACATTCGTCTAAATCCATAGGAAAAAAAAAAAAAGAATATTCAGCCTTGCTGTGATACCAGTCATCTTCTTCAGAAACATTTACTGCCTTCATCCTTCTTACTTTTTAGCTGCACCTCATATTTCTATTATTATCAATAATAATGATTGCTACATATTATTCATTGATTTATTTATTTACATGCCACCTGGTTATTTGTTCCTACCAAAGAACGTAAGAAGACTTAACAAGAATATCTAAAATATAGCAATATGACATAAATTTAAATTAAGTGAAAAAAACAAGTCAAGAAAACAAGGGTACAGAAGTACTATGGGTTTTGAAATAAAGTGAATACAAAGCCATATCATAAGGACCTATCCAGCTGCTCTGGGTAAATCATTAACTTGACTTGCAAGTTCGTATCTACCAGCCCCAAAGGTAAACCCAATCATTTAACAATTCATAGTGTTTTAAGAAGAAAACAAAGAAGTAACTCAGAAGAAACAATTGTTTGTTATGTTGAGATCAGAGACGAATGTCTCCCTTGGGAGCCATTGAAGAGTCCAGTGTCATGCAGTGAACCACATCCCCACAGCACGCTTAAAGTGGGTACACAGAAATTTAATAGGACTATTTGAACAGCATTCCCCAGTGAAAGCCCACAGCATCTTTCCCAAGGACAATGGAGTATAAACAACTTGACAAGCCCCAGTATAAATGATATGGTGCAGACACACAGATCTTGGGTGATCTAACTTAATCCAGAAGTAAATATAAATTTCTAGAAGAACATGTATAAAGATACAGTGCATCACTTCTGAGAAATGTTCCTTAGAGATTGCTTTTCTCAGCTGAGTTTTAATTTAGAATTGGGTGCCGACTGCTACCAAATGAGAAACCAGTCACTTGTCAGGTATTGTTTAGTTATACAGGATCCTCAGATTAACCCACATAGTGGTTTTTATTATTCATATTATGTTAATGAGGGACCTGAGGCTCTGAGAAGTTAAATAACTAGTCCAAGGCCACCATAGCTAGAGAGTAAGGTGATAGGGATTTGAAACCCAAGGCTTGGTTCCAAACTCAACTCACTTTTTTTTAATTATGAAAATTCTTAAACATTCAGAAAGACATAGAGATTAATGTAACAAATGGCTATATATTCACCACTGAGATTTGACAGATATTAACATTTTCCCGCGGTCTAGCCAATACCCTGAGCTGCCTCCTCTGAGTGCCTCTTTGGTATCTAAGAGATGGAAACAGACTAACCAAATGGACTATGGCTTCTTTCTAACTGCACCAGCAGAGAGATTTTCTAGCTGCCTTCCCTTATAAATCTCTAACTACACCAAATGGCTTGGGCTGCGTTATTTAAAACACATTATGCCTTTTTTCCTTTGGCTTACCTGCAAGCACAGTTGGGGACTAAAACATTAATACTGCCCTGGAGAAAAAAAGACTCAGCTTTTGGTTCATCTGCCAACTTCTGATGAGGGTAAGTATCCATTGCCCCACATCCACCCGCAAAGAATCCCTTGCAACTCAAAACAATGCATGATTGGCCATTTTTTCCCTTCAAATTGGCTGAATGTGAATAAGACATGATGGGAGAATATCTATTTCAAGGGTGTCATTTTCTAAGGAACTGAATATTTTCATCTAAATCCACTAGTGAAAATTTTAATGTAAGAAGTTAGGTCCCGGAGGAAGATGGCGGAAGAGTAAGATGCGGAGATCACCTTCCTCCCCACAGATACATCAGAAATTCATCTACACATGGAACAACTTCTACAGAACACCTACTGAACGCTGACAGAAGACCTCAGACCCCCCAAAAGGCAAGAAACTCCCCACATACCTGGGTAGGACAAAAGAAAAAAAGAATAAACAGAGACAAAAGGATAGGGACGGGACCTGCACCAGTGGGAGGGAGCCGTGAAGGAAGAAAGGTTTCCACACACTACAAGCCCCTTCGCGGGCGGAGACTGCAGGTGGCGGAGGGGGAAAGCTTCGGAGTAGCGGAGGAGAGCGCAGCAACAGGGGTGTGGAGGGCAAAGCGGAGAGATTCCAAGACAGAGGATCGGTGCCCTCAGGCACACACCAGCCCGAGAGGCTTGTCTGCTCGGCCGCCGGGGCGGGCGGGGCTGGGAGCTGAGGCTCGGGTATCGGCTTTCAGTCGGAGCGCAGGGAGAGGACTGGGGCTGGCGGCGGCGGGAAGAGAGCCTGAAGGGGTTAGTGCACCACGGCTAGCCCGGAGGGAGTCCGGGTAAAGGGTCTGGAGCTGCCAAAGAGGCAAGAGGCTTTTTCTTCCCTTTTGTTTCCTGGTGCGCGAGGAGAGGGCATTAAGAGGGCTGCTTGGGGAAGCGCCGGAGACGGGCGCGAGCCGCGGCTAAAGGCGCGGACCCCGGAGACGGGCGTGGGACGCTGGGGCTGCTGCTGCCGCCGCCGCGGGGCCTGTGTGCGAGCGCGGGTCACTGTCCGCCCCGCCTTCCGGGGGGGCCTGTGCACCCCGCCACTGCCGGGGTCCCGGTACCCAGGGACGGCTTTCCCGGGAAAGCGCACGGAGCGCCTCGGTCTGGTGCAACGTCACGCCGGCCTCTGCCGCCGCAGGCCCGCCCCACACTGCGCGCCCCTCCCTCCCCTCTGCCCGAGTGAGCCAGAGCCCCCGAATCAGCGGCTCCTTTAAACCCGTCCTGTCTGAGCAAAGAACGGACGCCCTCCGGCGACCTATGCGCAGAGGCGGGGCCAGGTCCAAGGCTGAGACCCGGGAGCTGTGAGAGCAGAGACAGAGAAATCTCTCTGTGCAGCCTCGGAGGCAGCGGATTAAAGCTCCACGGTCCACTTGATGTGCCCTGCGTCTGTGGAGTGAATGGACAGCGAATCATCCCAAATTGAAGAAGTGGACTTTGAGGACAAGATTTAAGACTTTCCCCCCTTTTCCTCTTTTTACAACGAAGTATCCCAAATTGAGGAGGTGGACTTGGAGAGCAAGATTTTTTATTTTTCCCCCTGCTCTCTTTTTGTGAATGTGTATGTGTATTCTTCTGTGTAAGATTCTCTCTGTATAGCTTTGCTTCCACCATATGTCCCAGGGTTCTATCGGTCCGTTTTTTTTTTTCAATAATTACTTTTTAATTTTAATAACGTTACTATATTTCATACTTTATTCTATTTTACTTTACCTGCTCTTTCTTTTTTTCCTACCTTCCCTTCCTCCCTCCCTCCCTCCGCCCCTCCTTTCCTTCTTTCTCTCTTTCTTTCCTTCCTCCCTCCCTCCCTCCCTTCTTCCTTTCACTCTTTCTTTTTCTTTCCTTCCTCCCTCCCTCTCTCCTGTCTTTCTTTCCTTCCTCCCTCCCTCCCACCCTTCTTCCTTTCACTTTCTTTTTCTTTCCTTCCTCCCTCCCTCTCTCCTGTCTTTCTTTCTTTCCTTCCTCCCTCCCTCCCTTCTTCCATTCACTCATCCTTTTTCTTTCATTCCTCCCTCCCTCCTTTCTTTCTTTCTTTCTTTCCATCCTTCCTCCCTCCCTCCCTCCTTTCTATCTTCCTTCCTTCCATCCTTCCTTTCTTCTCTCTTTCTTTCTTCTACTAATTCTTTCTTTCTACTTTTTCTCCCTTTTATTCTGAGCCGGGTAGATGAAAGGCTCTTGGTGCTGCAGCCAGGAGTCAGTGCTGTGCCTCTGAAGTGGGAGAGCCAACTTCAGGACAAGGCTCCACAAGACACCTCCCAGCTCCACATAATATCAAGCAGCGAAAATCTCCCAGAGATCTCCATCTCAACACCAGCAGCCAGCTTCAGTCAACGACCAGCAAGCTACAGTGCTGGTCACCCTATGCCAAGCAACTAGCAAGGCAGGAACACAAACCCACGCATTAGCAGAGAGGCTGCCTAAAAACATAATAAGGCCAGAGGCACCCCAAAACACACCACCAGACATGGACCTGTCCACCAGAAAGACAAGATCGAGCCTGAACCACCAGAACACAGGCACTAGTCCCCCCCACCAGGAAGCCTACACAACCTACTGAAACAACCTTAGCCACTGGGGACAGACACCAAAAACAACAGGAACTACGAATCTGCAGCCTGCAAAAAGGAGACCCCAAACACAGTAACATAAGCAAAATGAGAAGACAGAAAAACACACAGCAGGTGAAGGAGCAAGATAAAAACCTACCAGACCTAACAAATGAAGAGGTAATAGGCAGTCTACCTGAAAAAGAATTCAGAATTATGATAGTAAAGATGATCCAAGATTCTATTCCCAGGATCCAAAATCTTGGAAATAGAATAGACAAAATGCAAGAAACAGTTAACAAGGAATTAGAAGAACTAAAGATGAATCAAGCATCGATTAAAAACACAATAAATGAAATGAAAAATACTCTAGATGGCATCAATAGCAGAATAACTGAGGCAGAAGAACGGATAAGTGAGGTGGAAGATAAAATAGTGGAAATAACTGATGCAGAGCAAAATAAAGAAAAAAGAATGAAAAGAACCGAGGACAGTCTCAGAGACCTCTGGGACAACATTAAACGCACCAACATTCGAATTATAGGGGTTCCAGAAGAAGAAGAGAAAAAGAAAGGGACTGAGAAAATATTTGAAGAGATTATAGTTGAAAACTTCCCTAATATGGGAAAAGAAATAGTTAATCAAGTCCAGGAGGCACAGAGAGTCCCGTACAGAATAAATCCAAGGAGAAATACGCCAAGACACATATTAATCAAACTGTCAAAAATTAAACACAAAGAAATCATATTAAAAGCAGCAAGGCAAAAACAACAAATAACACACAAGGGAATCCCCATCAGGTTAACAGCTGACCTCTCAGCAGAAACTCTACAAGCCAGAAGGGAGTGGCAGGACATAATTAAAGTGATGAAGGAGAAAAACCTGCAACCAAGATTACTCTACCCAGCAAGGAACTCATTCAGATTTGATGGAGAAATTAAAACGTTTACAGACAAGCAAAAGCTGAGAGAGTTCAGCACCACCAAACCAGCTTTACAACAAATGCTAAAGGAACTTCTCTAGGCAAGAAACACAACAGAAGGAATATACCTACAATAACGAACCGAAAGCAATTAAGGAAATGGGAATAGGAACACACATATCAATAATTACCTTAAATGTAAATGGACTAAATGCTCCCACCAAAAGACACAGATTGGCTGAATGAATACAAAAACAAGACCCATATATATGCTGTCTACAAGAGACCCACTTCAGACCTAGAGACACATACAGATTGAAAGTAAGGGGATGGAAAAAGATATTCCATGCAAATGGAAATCAAAAGAAAGCTGGAATAGCAATTCTTATATCAGACAAAATAGATTTTAAAATAAAGACTATCAGAAGAGACAATGAAGGACACTACATAATGATCAAGGGATCGATCCAAGAAGAAGATATAACAATTGTAAATATTTATGCACCCAACATAGGAGCACCTCAATATATAAGGCAAATACTAACAGCCATAAAAAAGGAAATCGACAGTAACACAAGCATAGTAGGGGACTTTAACACCCCACTTTCACCAATGGACAGATCATCCAAAATGAAAATAAATAAGGAAACACAAGCTTTAAATGATACGTTAAAGAAGATGGACTTAATTGATATTTATAGGACATTCCATCCAAAAACAACAGAATACACATTTTTCTCAAGTGCTCATGGAACATTCTCCAGGATAGATCATATCTTGGGTCACAAATCAAGCCTTGGTAAATTTAAGAAAATTGAAATTGTAGCAAGTATCATTTCCGACCACAATGCTATGAGACTAGACATCAATTACAGGAAAAGATCTGTAAAAAATACAAACACATGGAGGCTAAGCAATACACTACTCAATAACGAAGTGATCACTGAAGAAATCAAAGAGGAAATTAAAAAATACCTAGTAACAAATGACAATGGAGACACGACGACCCAAAACCTATGGGACGCAGCAAAAGCAGTTCTAAGGGGGAAGTTTACAGCAATACAATCCCACCTTAAGAAACAGGAAACATCTCGAGTAAACAACCTAACCTTGCACCTAAAGCAATTAGAGAAAGGAGAACAAAAACCCCCAAAGGTAGCAGAAGGAAAGAAATCATAAGGATCAGATCTGAAATAAATCAAAAAGAAATGAAGGAAACGATAGCAAAGATCAATAAAACTAAAAGCTGGTTCTTTCAGAAGATAAACAAAATTGACAAACCATTAGCCAGACTCATCAAGAAAAAAAGGGAGAAGACTCAAATCAATAGAATTAGAAATGAAAAAGGAGAAGTAAAAACTGACACTGCAGAAATACAAAAGATCATGAGAGATTACTATAAGCAACTCTATGCCAATAAAATGAACAACCTGAAAGAAATGGGCAAATTCTTAGAAATGCACAACCTGCCAAGACTGAATCAGGAAGAAACAGAAAATATGAATAGACGAATCACAAGCACTGAAATTGAAACTGTGATTAAAAATCTTCCAACAAACAAAACCCCAGGACCAGGTGGCTTCACAGACGAATTCTATCAAACATTTAGAGAAGAGCTAACACCCATCCTTCTCAAACTCTTCCAAACAATTTCAGAGGAAGGAGCACTCCCAAACTCATTCTATGAGGCCACCATCACCTTGATACCAAAACCAGACAAGGATGTCACAAAGAAAGAAAACTACCGGCCAATATCACTGATGAACATAGACGCAAAAATCCTCAACAAAATACTAGCAAACAGAATCCAACAGCACATTAAAAGGATCATACACCATGATCAAGTGGGGTTTATTCCAGGAATGCAAGGATTCTTCAATATACGCAAATCAATCAATGTGATACACCATATTAACAAATTGAAGGAGAAAAACCATATGATCATCTCAATAGATGCAGAGAAAGCTTTTGACAAAATTCAACACCCATTTATGATAAAAGCCCTGCAGAAAGTAGGCATAGAGGGAACTTTCCTCAACATAATAAAGGCCATATATGACAAACCCACAGCTAACATCATCCTCAATGGTGAAAAACTGAAACCATTTCCACTAAGGTCAGGAACAAGACAAGGCTGCCCACTCTCACCACTCTTATTCAACTTAGTTTTGGAAGTTTTAGCCACAGCAATCAGAGAAGAAAAGGAAATAAAAGGAATCCAAATTGGAAAAGAAGAAGTAAAGCTGTCACTGTTTGCAGATGACATGACACTATACATAGAGAATCCTAAAGATGCTACCAGAAAACTACTAGAGCTAATCAATGAATTTGGTAAAGTAGCAGGATACAAAATTAATGCACAGAAATCTCTGGCATTCCTGTACACTAATGATGAAAAATCTGAAAATGAAATCAAGAAAACACTCCCATTTACCATTGCAACAAAAAGAATAAAATATCTAGGAATAAACCTACCTAAGGAGGCAAAAGACCTATATGCAGAAAATTATAAGACCCTGATGAAAGAAATTAAAGATGATACAAACAGATAGAGAGATATACCATGCTCTTGGATTGGAAGAATCAATATTGTGAAAATGACTCTACTACACAAAGCAATCTACAGATTCAGTGCAATCCCTATCAAACTCCCACTGGCCTTTTTCACAGAACTAGAACAAAAAATTTCAAAATTTGTTTGGAAAAACAAAAGACCCCGAATAGCCAAAGCAATCTTGAGAACGAAAAACGGAGCTGGAGGAATCAGGCTCCCTGACTTCAGACTATACTACAAAGCTACAGTAATCAAGACAGTGTGGTACTGGCAGAAAAACAGAAAGATAGATCAATGGAACAGGTTAGAAAGCCCAGAGATAAACCCACGCACATATGGTCAACTTATCTTTGATAAAGGAGGCAGGAATGTACAGTGGAAAAAGGACAGCCTCTTCAATAAGTGGTGCTGGGAAAACTGTAAAAGTATGAGATTAGATCATTCCCTTACACCATACCCAAAAATAAGCTCCAAATGGATTAAAGACCTAAATCTAAGGCCAGAAACTATCAAACTCTTAGAGGAAAACATAGGCAGAACACTCTATGACATAAATCACAGCAAGATCCTTTTGGACCCACCTCCTAGAGAAATGGAAATAAAAACAAAGATAAACAAATGGGACCTAATGAAACTTCAAAGCTTTTGCACAGCAAAGGAAACCATAAACAAGACCAAAAGACAACCCTCAGAATGGGAGAAAATATTTGCAAATGAAGCAACTGACAAAGGATTAATCTCCAAAATTTATAAACAGCTCATGCAGCTCAATAGCAAAAAAACAAACAACCCAATCCAAAAATGGGCAGAAGTCTTCAATAGGCATTTCTCCAAAGAAGATATACAGACTGCCAACAAACACATGAAAGAATGCTCAACATCATTAATCATTAGAGAAATACAAATCAAAACTACAATGAGATATCATCTCACACCAGTCAGAATGGCCATCATCAAGAAATCTAGAAACAATAAATGCTGGAGAGGGTGTGGAGAAAAGGGAACACTCTTGCACTTCTGGTGGGAATGTGAATTGGTACAGCCACTATGGAGAACAGTATGGAGGTTCCTTAAAAAACTACAAATAGAACTACCATATGACCCAGCAATCCCACTACTAGGCATATGCCCTGAGAAAACCATAATTCCAAAAGAGACATGTACCAAAATGTTCATTGCAGCTCTATTCACAATAGCCCGGAGATGGAAACAACCTAAGTGTCCATCATTGGATGAATGGATAAAGAAGATGTGGCACATATATACAATGGAATATTACTCAGCCATAAAAGGAAACGAAACTGAGCTATTTGTAATGAGGTAGATAGACCTAGAGTCTGTCTTACAGAGTGAAGTAAATCAGAAAGAGAGAGACAAATACTGTATGCTAACACATATATATGGAATTTTTTAAAAAATGTCACGAAGAGCCTAGGGGTAAAACGGGAATAAAGACAGAGACCTACTTGAGAATGGACTTGAGGATATGGGGAGGGGGAAGGGTAAGCTGTGACAAAGCAAAATAGAGGCATGGACATATATACACTACCAAATGTAAGGTAGATAGATAGTGGGAAGCAGCCGCAGAGCACAGGGAGATCAGCTTGGTGCTTTGTGACCGCCTGGAGGGGTGGGATGGGGAGGGTGGGAGGGAGGGAGATGCATGAGGGAAGTGATGTGGGAACAGATGTATATGTATGACTGATTCACTTTGTTATAAAGCAGAAACTAATAAAAAAATTAAAAAGAGAAAAGAAAAGAAAAGAAAAAGAAAAATGGGGGAAATTTGTTCCTGGGAATCCTGCAGTAGGTAAGAGAATAAAGATTGATTGTCACCCCCACCCCCCAAAAGAAAGAAGAAGTTAAAGTATGTAAGAGGAATTTTTCAATATAAAATTGTTACTATAGAAGAATGAAGTTGGACCTTTACCTAAAACCATATACAAAAATTAACTCAAAGTGGGTTAAAAACTTAAACATAAGAGTTTCAGTTTTGCAAGATGAGAAAGTTCTAGAGATCTGTTGCACAACAATGTGAATATATATAACACTGTTGAAATGTACACTAAAAGTGGTTAAGGTGGTAAATTCTATTAAAAAAATTTAAGTGTTGTAGCTAAGAAAAAAAGGACATTAAAGTGGATTCAAGATCTCACAATCATGAGTTAAGTGCTGATTTGAAATACATTTCTCATTTTCTTCCACATCTTGTTTCGTGTAGACATTCTGGGCAGCCACAAAAAGTAAAAGAATTTTTCTATACCAAAAATGGCCAGAATTTGAGAAATAAGAGTGAAAATGGCTTTAGTTGGTCGACCCCTTAACTCACTTTTTAATACTCTGCTGAGAGACTAAAGACTGTTCTAGGGAAGAGCAGTAGAAGACACTGACAAAAATACACATTTGTATACCTTCTCTTCTAATAGTTGGTATGAAACTGGACAAGTAACCTATTTATTTGTTACTATATTTAAAATTTTTAAATGGTATAGCTTTATTCTCATAACTTTCATTTGGACTATTATGTCTAAGTCACCATAAAATTAAAAACTTGTGAATACAATTAAATTTGAGTTAGTGGTCTTGAGTTCCAAATTTCCTACTTTTGGCATCCAGATACTAACAAGAAATATCAACAGCAATCTCCAAAAAAGTCAATTTGTTCATCAAGTTGTGTGTACTAACTTGTCTCAACAAATATTTGCAGTCTTTTTTTTCTTCAGCCAAATTTTAAAGACTGGCACTTAGTTTGAATTTTTAAAAGATTTTTTAAAGCTCTCCCAAAGTTTGCTTATGTGACCTTAAATAATTTTCTTTTAGACACTTTTTGCTTCCCAAGCAGGCAGTAACTGCTTAGACTTTGCACCTAGGAATGATATAGAGTGGCAGCCAGACATATCATGCCTGTGTCTACTGAACCAGAGACGTAAAACCATTATATTGATCACTTGGACAAAAAAAAATCCACACTTCTTTGTGATCATGTGTTTCCTGAAAATGTCAATTAGGAATCATAAATATTTGCAATTAGGAAGCCCTTAGTGATCTTAAAGATTGATTTTCCTTCGTTTTATTTTAGAATTGTACATTGAGGCCAGAAAGTTTAAGTGGTATGTACCAAATCCCATGACATGTCCATGGCAGTCAGCACTTAAAATAAGCCCCTTGACTCCACAATCACTCCACAGACCCTGCATTGGGTGTCTGAATTTCATAGATGATACTTCTGTTTTCCCCTTCTCCTCCCCCTATTCCTCTTTCTCGTCCTCTTCTTCTTCTTCTTCTTCTTAAATTTTGTACTTTACCCTGTGTATGGAGACAGAGCTTCAGCTCTGGTTTAACTCATTGAAATGACTTTTTGTAGCTGTTCAAAAAGAATAAATCTTCTATTTGTTTTAATAGTCAGGTTTATTCCTCGCATTCTCACTGAAGCAGCCACTACTCTCCTTTCTTTCTTTGACCCAATAAAAAGATAGTAAAACCAAGCCAAATATTTTTAATACCTTCCCTCCCCAAAAGTACACATATGTACACACACACACACACACACACACACACACACAAAACACCCACACTGGGGCAACAAAACCAATCACTGGAAGGCAATACAATAAAGGAGATAGAGAGAGTCTTCTGAGAAGGCTAGTAAAAGTCTTATTTCATCACCAAGTTCACACTCCTGAACTCTGGTTGATCTTGCCCTGAAATCCTCCTGTTACCATTCCTTAGTGCCCCAGCTCTGACTGGACATTGGATATGGAGCAGGAATCTGTCCATTAAGGACACTGTGCCTGTAATCAAACACTAAGCCAATATTATCTCAGAGTGTACATAGGGTATCACTTTCTTGCTCTTCTTAAGTATTCATAGCTAAATGATTTATGGGCACACAAATGGATATAATGTCCCATAATATATAAGAGGACTAATATTTAATGTGTTTCTTTTTTACTTTGTTTGAATAAAATCTCCCAAAATACTTTTAGCAAATGATCATTAATTACATTCATTGTCAAATGCTCCCGGGTTCTAATAAGCAGGCCTCAGAATTTACAGTCCCCAGCTCTCTGCTAGAGGCCATAAATCCGATGTGGGTGACAGTACTCAATAAAGTGGCACCATCACCGGAACAGAAGCCTCAAATGATTCACATTTGGATACACCACGAATTTTTTTGTCTTTCCAGTGCCTATAACCCAAGCAGAAAATATCCTTTCCAGGATGTTATTTCAAGGAACTTCCCAAATTATCTGAGTTGTTTTTTTTTTTTTTTTAATAGGACTTTATGGCCCACAAGGGCTAAATATGGCTATAAGCCTGTGGATTTTATCAACTGCATCTTTGGGATAGATGGACTGCCTGGGACAGAAATGAAAACCACAGTGGTTTTGGGGGGAATATTTATCAACAAATATATTTTCCAAAAAAATAAAGATTTTAAAGGGAAAATGTTTAAATAGAGTTGTGACTTCATAGTTAATTTACTTAATCTTCAATGTCTTTGCCAATCCATTATGCACTTGGGATGTCAGAGGGGGTCTACAAATTACCAAGTTGTTTGAAGTTTGCTGCTTTCTGAAGTGGCTTTGGTCATTTATTTTCATAGAAATGTTATTTCTTCAACTTACAAGGTATGTAATAGCAAGGTCTTTTGAGACAGCTGTCTGAAAAGAAAATGATTAGCCATGTTTCTGAAGAAAGATGACTTGTTCTTTGTATGGAGTCCTCCAAGGAACATTTAGCATTTTAAGAACATGAAAAAAACAAAGTTCAATGTTCAATGTCTGTAAGAGATGTCCAGGCAAAGAGAGAAATGCAGAGAAAAGAAATGGAAGGATGCACTGTTTTGATCTGAGGTAAGGAAGAAAAAATGCAGTTTACTTAGTCTGGAATTGTTTTTTATCTGAAGGTCTCCAAATACTTTAGATTAAAAAAGAGAGATGGAAGAAGGTGTTATTGTCTCATTATTTGAATATCAGACTGAGGATTAAAGAAGTATTTGGACCTTCAATTTAAGCTAGAATTAAAGATTGGGTGTAACAATCTAGATACTAGGGTAAGTGATGAGAATCATATCAAGATTTTTTTCCTTCTGGAAAATCTGTCCTATAGAGGTTTAAAGTATCCAACTAAGAACAGGAAAAGTCCTATACTCCCCTGCTTTTTAAATGTTGGGAAAACGCAGAACAGAAATTAACAGGTGAACATTACCTAGAGATTTCATCTAGAAGATACACATCTAGTCAACCTCCAGATCCAAACTAACACACAATGTAACACAGCCACAAAAAAGGGAAACACAGGCAATGCAGCAAAAGGGGGGAAAAAGGGGGAAATTCCACCTGTCCAAAAACTTTAAAGAAAATGAATGCAATAAAGAGTAAGAGAAACAAATTTAAGAATCCTAGATCCAAATATCACAATTTGCAGTTGGGGAAGCGGCACTCGTGGGGTACAGAACACAGGTTTCTTGATTCTCTGGCCATTATACAAAGCTAAACCTTCGTTAAGCTACACCTTCGTAAAGCTACATTGTACTGCAAACCAGAAATAATCTTGGCCCTTATGTCAAGACTGCCGACCTTTGGCTAGAACCCAGCCTTCCAGCTTCTCTTTCCTGAACAACAGGCCTTTCCTGGTTTCGTTCAGATATAGTTTTCTATGCTGGTATCAACTCCATCCTTAAAGAAGAGACTCTTACCCCTGAAACTGAAGAAGCCCATCTAACCGACAAGATACAGTTTATGCATATTTGCTGCAAAGACATGAAAAAACCACCCCATTGTGACAAAGACAGGCTACTCCTCCCACCCCAGGAAAGCAGTCTGCTCTGGTTTCCAGGACAGACAAACCTCTTTCTTGCAGCAGGCAAGGCTGTATTACCATGGCCTCATCTTCAAGTCATTTGTCATTATCTGCTACTCCCTTTCTGTTTTTCTTACTAGAGATCACAATAAGTCATTCTCTCATTCTTTGAAATTTCATCTATTGTTCAGCCTTCTCTGGGCCCATTCAGGACAGCTTTGGGATCTTTTAAGGAACCTGCTGTTAGAGTCTGTCTCTGCTAATCTGTCTGCATCACTGTCTTAACATTTTGCTTGGTTTCAGAGGGATCGTGTTAAAGTTATTTGGTACAGTAAGTCTTAAGGCACTGCCACCATTGTTTTTCAAAAAACATTTTTTTTTCCTGAGCTCTTTGAAGGTAGAAGCTATTTATTTGGGTTTGAGGTTGTACTTTTAGAATGGGAAGAGGGGTTATGGGGGTCAGATGTCCCCATTAAGGAAGGAATTGCAACATTAAAAAAGAGCACCAGGGTAGAATTTATTATTTTCTGAGTGATTCACCTTTCAGGAAGGAAATATTTGCCTCTCCCCAGCAGAGAGAAATTGTTTCACAATGTTGACAATTGAAACTAAGGTAGAGAAACAAGATTAAAACTAGACATCTCTGAATTTAGATATCTCAAGTAGATTTTTTTCTTTTGATTCATACATTAACGATCAAGAGGTATATTGGGGCACGAGATGGGTCATAAATAACTTCTACAGAACAGAGGATAACCAATTGTGAAGGTGAGGAAGGTACTTTAAAATCAGGGTTTTCTCTACCTTACCTGTGAAGCAGAAAAAAACCCTTTTGGTATAAATTTCAAATAGTGATATCTGCCTGCAAAACCTGAAAATGTCCATTTGTTTAGAAGGATAAGATCAGAGCAATAATTCAGCCCCTATCATGTGCTCCCCTAAAGTAGGGGCTCACTAACAGGAGCATCTCAGTATTTTGGCAAGTAGTCACATCTGGCAATTGCATTAAACTCCGAGTTTTTCATTTGAAAATGGATCCGGATGTTTCAGGAGAATTTGTATTGGATCTGAAAGAATCTGGATTCTTTTGGCAAAGTGCTGTTTTGTAGATTGCTATCAGACCCTTGAGCTCCATCTACATGAAAGGGCTCAGATTTTGTTTCTGTGTGATTTAAACACATTGGCAAGGCAAAATGCTGTTGCAACGTATGTGCTCCATCCTGATGGGTCTGGAGACCGTTGCTCTGATGGCTCCTACAGGCCACCCATTAAAAAAAAGGGACCATCCCTAGAGTTAATGCCAAGTGTAAACTTTTACTACTTTATTAGATACTATGTCCCCACAAAAACTGGCTCTACCCCACTGAACTAAACCAAAAGACACTTAGATGAATCAGAAAGACCCAAGAAAGTGTTCTATTACATCCCACTTTTCATCTTGGGAACAGATTATACTACAATGACTCTAACCAATAAAATATCCAGTACTTTAAAAGCTCCCTAGTAAAGCAGATTATATAATCATTATTGTTAATGCAATCTAATTCTTACAAACCCTCAATGAAAAGGAAATTGGGTTTATTTGGAGTTACTGAGTATTAACAACCCACCCTCCCTATACTATGGTCTCTGGCTTATTCCAGGAAACAAGGGAAGTACTTACACTGCTCACACTTTATCTTTAGGCCCAGGTGATCCTACAGCCCAAGACATATGGGTAGAGAAGCTGGTTCTGGGCTAATCTGATCTCATTGCCAGCCTGACTTCCATTCTACTTTTGATGGATCCAAATTAGACTCCCATTTACAAGGTGTGTGGCTTTGGGCAAATCATATAATCAATCATTGTTTCTTCATCTGGAAATGGTGATTATAATAGTGCATGCTCAATGGATTGTTCTTGGAAGCAAATGAGATTATTTATGTAAAGTTCTTACCATGGTAAGTGTTCCAAAATTGCCGCCTGTAATTATGTGTGTGCTTAAAACTACCCTCACTTACTTTACCTTCCACTTCTGATACCTTTCACTCAGAGCTTTAGACTCTTGACCACAAAACACAGATTCCCTATAAAGCCATTTCAGAATAAGTGATGCAGTCCCGGAATTAAGTCGTGGGAAACTTGACATGACCCTGTACCCAACCACCTGGGGTTAACTTTTTACATTCCGTATATCTCCCTTAATTCTCAGAATAAATCTATAATGTGAACACGCACACCCACAGACTTGCAGGCAGCTGTACTTTAAATTAGACTGCGGATTGCTCAGAAGACTTTCGGGCCTATAGATCACTTTGAGAAACTCAAAGGAAAGCTCATGAGATTCAGCTCTACAAAGATGGGCATGATGGTCACGGCTGCAACCGGACATATTTGAAACATTAAGGGTTTTGGATGTGAACTGAATCAATTTTCTCTCTAATTGTATAATGCTGTAAAGGAGCAAAGTCTGTTACTATCTTCTGCACTATATTATCAGAGCCATATATCTTAGAAATAATAAAATAAAACTCCCCATTACCAATAGCAATAATTTAGGACCCGTCCAATGTTCCCTATAGATAATGCATCTGGTTTAAAATCACCTTAAGAAATAGCTGATGGCTGCTTCAACCCTGTCAGACGACTCTAATTTTCTTTTATGACAGTGTCAGACTTGTTATAATGCAGGAAAGTAATCTGTGTAATATAGATGCTTGATGCCTACACGTATTACATGATCAGCAAATTTAGCGTGAAAAAATAGTATCTCGAGTGGGTGCAGAAACAGCAGAAGGTAATTAGAATGCAGCTATCACCAAGAGAAACTAAGAAGAGAGAATTTACAATGTCTTAGGGCCGGAGCAGCCTCTGTTTCAGTGGGGGGAGTGGAAGTACATATATCAACAGGTACTGGAGAGTTCATTAAATATTCAAATATCTGTGCCCCAGTCCTCGACCCACTGAATCAAATGTCCCTAAGTGATTCTTATGCATAATCAAAATTGGGAATTACTACTATCGGGCTTTATTCCCTAGTGAGAAAAGTCTAAGAAATAGGGGATTTTAGCGTGTGCTGAGTTTAAACTAGAATGTACTTTACCTTTTCGTCAAGGGAGGAAGACATGGGAGACACCAAGGTTCTTCCAGAACACGAGGGAGCCACCTCCTGCCCATGTCTGCCCCTCTGCAACCTCGTCCTCTGAGGCTTGCCAGGCTCCGAGTTAGTGTGAGGAACAGGATTTTCAGGTATAATTTCAAGGCAGTGTAAAGTGATGGGAGAAGCTCTGGGCTCAGAGACACGGAGTCAGCGTGGAAGTTCCCATTCTTCTGTGTGGCCTTGGATAACTGATTGACTTATGAGCTTCAGTTTTCTCACTGATAATATATAAATAATCATAATGGTTCTTTTTCAAAAACTATATTTTATTGAAGTATAGTTGATTTACAATGTTGTGTTAGAATTTCTACTGTACAGCAAAGTGATTCAGTTATACATATATATATATATTCTTTTGCATATTCTTTTCCATTATGGTTTATCACAGGATGCTGAATACAGTTCCTTGTGCTATACAGTAGGACCTTGTTGTTTGTCCATTCCATATGTAATAGTTCGCATCTGCTAATCCCAGACTCCCAACCCATCCCCCCCACCCCCCTTGGCACATATAGGTTCTTTCATTGTTTTATGTTCAGTTCACGTCCAAAACCTATAGTGTTTTAAATGTGTCTGGTTGCTGCCTTGACCATCATGCTTATCTTTGTAGAGTTGATTCTCATGAGCTTTCCTGTGAGTTTCTCAAAGTGACCTGTAGGCTCAAAAGTATTCTGGGCCACATGCAGTCTAATCTAAAGTACAGCTCCCTGCAAGTCTGTATGAATACATAATTTGGGTGTGTGTGTTTGTGTTTGTGTGTGTGTTAATATATTATAAACAAACAAACAAACATTAAGTTGTAACCACAAAAATATCTGGGAAAGTTTTCTTTTTTTTTTTTTTTCTTTATAACAAGTTTAATCAGTTATACATATACATATGTTTCCATATCCCCTCCCTTTTGCGTCTCCCTCCCACCCTCCCTCTCCCACCCCTCCAGGCGGTCACAAAGCACCGAGCTGATCTCCCTGTGCTATGCGGCTGCTTCCCACTAGCTATCTACCTTACGTTTGGTAGTGTATATATGTCCATGCCACTCTTTCACTTTGTCACAGCTTACCCTTCCCCCTCCCCATATCCTCAAGTCCATTCTCTAGTAGGTCTGTGGCTTTATTCCTGTCTTACCCCTATGTTCTTCATGACATTTTTTTTTCTTAAAATCCATATATATGTGTTAGCATACAGTATTTGTCTTTCTCTTTCTGACTTACTTCACTCTGTATGACAGACTCTAGGTCTATCCACCTCATTACAAATAGCTCAATTTCATTTCTTTTTATGGCTGAGTAATATTCCATTGTATATATGTGCCACATCTTCTTTATCCATTCATCCGATGATGGACACTTAGGTTGTTTCCAGCTCCGGGCTATTGTAAATAGGGCTGCTATGAACATTTTGGTACATGTCTCTTTTTGAATTATGGTTTTCTCAGGGTATATGCCCAGTAGTGGGATTGCTGGGTCATATGGTAGTTCTATTTGTAGTTTTTTAAGGAACCTCCATACCGTTCTCCATAGCGGCTGTACCAATTCACATTCCCACCAGAAGTGCAAGAGTGTTCCCTTTTCTCCACACCCTCTCCAGCATTTATTGTTTCTAGATTTCTTGATGATGGCCATTCTGACTGGTGTGAGATGATATCTCATTGTAGTTTTGATTTGCATTTCTCTAATGAGTAAAGATGTTGAGCATCCTTTCATGTATTTCTTGGCAGTCTGTATATCTTCTGTGGAGAAATGTCTATTTAGGACTTCTGCCCATTTTTGGATTGGGTTGTTTGTTTTTTTTGTTATTGAGCTGCATGAGCTGCTTCTAAATTTTGGAGATTAATCCTTTGTCAGTTGCTTCATTTGCAAATATTTTCTCCCATTCTGAGGGTTGTCTTTTGGTCTTGTTTATGGTTTCCTTTGCTGTGCAAAAGCTTTGAAGTTTCATTAGGTCCCATGTGTTTATTTTTGTCTTTATTTCCATTTCTCTGGGAGGGGGGTCAAAAAGGATCTTGCTGTGATTTATGTCATAGAGTGTTCTGCCTATGTTTTCCTCTAAGAGTTTGATAGTGTCTGGCCTTACATTTAGGTCTTTAATCCATTTTGAGCTTATTTTTGTGTATGGTGTTAGGGAGTGATCTAATCTCATACTTTTACATGTCCCTATCCAGTTTTCCCAGCACCACTTATTGAAGAGACTGTCCTTTCTCCACTGTACATTCCTGCCTCCTTTATCAAAGATAAGGTGACCATATGTCCGTGGGTCTAACTCTGGGCTTTCTATCCTGTTCCATTGATCTATCTTTCTGTTTTTGTGCCAGTACCATACTGTCTTGATTACTGTAGCTTTGTAGTATAGTCTGAAGTCAGGGAGCCTGATTCCTCCAGCTCCATTTTTCGTTCTCAAGATTGCTTTGGCTATTCGGGGTCTTTTGTGTTTCCATACAAATTGTGAAATTTTTTGTTCTAGTTCTGTGAAAAAGGCCAGTGGGAGTTTGATAGGGATTGCATTGAATCTGTAGATTGCTTTGGGTAGTAGAGTCATTTTCACAATGTTGATTCTTCCAATCCAAGAACATGGTACATCTCTCCATCTGTTTGTATCATCTTTAATTTCTTTCATCAGTGTCTTATAATTTTCTGCATACAGGTCTTTTGTCTCCTTAGGTAGGTTTATTCCTAGATATTTTATTCTTTTAGTTGCAATGGTAAATGGGAGTGTTTCCTTGATTTCACTTTCAGATTTTTCATCATTAGTATATAGGAATGCCAGAGATTTCTGTGCATTAATTTTGTATCCTGCAACTTTACCAAATTCATTGATTAACTCTAGTAGTTTTCTGGTAGCATCTTTAGGATTCTCTATGTATAGTATCATGTCATCTGCAAACAGTGACAGCTTTACTTCTTCTTTTCCAATTTGGATTCCTTTTATTTCCTTTTCTTCTCTGATTGCTGTGGCTAAAACTTCCAAAACTAGGTTGAATAAGAGTGGTGAGAGTGGGCCACCTTGTCTTGTTCCTGATCTTAGTGGAAATGGTTTCAGTTTTTCACCATTGAGGACGATGCTGGCTGTGGGTTTGTCATATATGGCCTTTATTATGTTGAGGAAAGTTCCCCCTATGCCTACTTTCTGCAGGGTTTTTATCATAAATGGGTGTTGAATTTTGTCGAAAGCTTTCTCTGCATCTATTGAGATGATCATATGGTTTTTCTCCTTCAATTTGTTAATATGGTATATCACGTTGATTGATTTGCGTATATTGAAGAATCCTTGCATTCCTGGAATAAACCCCACTTGATCATGGTGTATGATCCTTTTAATGTGCTGTTGGATTCTGTTTGCTAGTATTTTGTTGAGGATTTGTGCATCTGTGTTCATCAGTGATATTGGCCTGTAGTTTTCTTTCTTTGTGACATCCTTGTCTGGTTTTGGTATCAAGGTGATGGTGACCTCGTAGAATGAGTTTGGGAGTGATCCTCCCTCTGCTATATTTTGGAAGAGTTTCAGAAGGATAGGTGTTAGCTCTTCTCTAAATGCTTGATAGAATTCGCCTGTGAAGCCATCTGGTCCTGGGCTTTTGTTTGTTGGAAGATTTTTTATCACAGTTTCAATTTCAGTGCTTGTGATTGGTCTGTTCATATTTTCTATTTCTTCCTGATTCAGTCTTGGCAGGTTGTGCATTTCTAAGAATTTGTCCATTTCTTCCAGGTTGTCCATTTTATTGGCATAGAGTTGCTTATAGTAATCTCTCATGATCTTTTGTATTTCTGCAGTGTCAGTTGTTACTTCTCCTTTTTCATTTCTAATTCTATTGATTTGGCTCTTCTCGCTTTTTTTCTTGATGAGTCTGGCTAATGGTTTATCAATTTTGTTTATCTTCTCAAAGAACCAGCTTTTAGTTTTATTGATCTTTGCTATCGTTTCCTTCATTTCTTTTTCATTTATTTCTGATCTGATTTTTATGATTTCTTTCCTTCTGCTAACTTTGGGATGTTTTTGTTCTTCTTTCTCTTATTGCTTTAGGTGCAAGGTTAGGTTGTTTATTCGAGATGTTTCCTGTTTCTTAAGGTGGGATTGTATTGCTATAAACTTCCCTCTTAGAACTGCTTTTGCTGCATCCCATAGGTTTTGGGTCGTCGTGTCTCCATTGTCATTTGTTTCTAGGTATTTTTTAATTTCCTCTTTGATTTCTTCAGTGATCACTTCGTTATTAAGTAGTGTATTGTTTAGCCTCCATGTGTTTGTATTTTTTACAGCTCTTTTCCTGTAATTGATATCTAGTCTCATAGCATTGTGGTCGGAAAAGATACTTGATACAATTTCAATTTTCTTAAATTTAACAAGGCTTGATTTGTGGCCCAAGATATGATCTATCCTGGAGAATGTTCCATGAGCACTTGAGAAAAATGTGTATTCTGTTGTTTTTGGATGGAATGTCCTATAAATATCAATTAAGTCCATCTTGTTTAACGTATCATTTAAAGCTTGTGTTTCCTTATTTACTTTCATTTTGGATGATCTGTCCATTGGTGAAAGTGGGGTGTTAAAGTCCCCTACTATGGTTGTGTTACTGTCGATTTCCCTTTTTATGGCTGTTAGTATTTGCCTTATGTATTGAGGTGCTCCTATGTTGGGTGCATAAATATTTACAATTGTTATAGCTTCTTCTTGGATCGATCCCTTGATCATTATGTAGTGTCCTTCATTGTCTCTTCTGATAGTCTTTATTTTAAAATCTATTTTGTCTGATATAAGAATTGCTATTCCAGCTTTCTTTTGGTTTCCATTTGCATGGAATATCTTTTTCCATCCCCTTACTTTCAATCTGTATGTGTCTCTAGGTCTGAAGTGGGTCTCTTGTAGACAGCATATATATGGGTCTTGTTTTTGTATCCATTCAGCCAATCTGTGTCTTTTAGTGGGAGCAGTTAGTCCATTTACATTTAAGGTAATTATCGATATGTATGTTCCTATTCCCATTTTCTTAATTGTTTTGGGTTCGTTATTGTAGGTATATTCCTTCTGTTGTGTTTCTTGCCTAGAGAAGTTCCTTTAGCATTTGTTGTAAAGCTGGTTTGGTGGTGCTGAACTCTCTCAGCTTTTGCTTGTCTGTAAACGTTTTAATTTCTCCATCAAATCTGAATGAGATCCTTGCTGGGTAGAGTAATCTTGGTTGCAGGTTTTTCTCCTTCATCACTTTAATTATGTCCTGCCACTCCCTTCTGGCTTGTAGAGTTTCTGCTGAGAGATCAGCTGTTAACCTGATGGGGATCCCCTTGTGTGTTATTTGTTGTTTTTGCCTTGCTGCTTTTAATATGATTTCTTTGTGTTTCATTTTTGACAGTTTGATTAATATGTGTCTTGGCGTATTTCTCCTTGGATTTATTCTGTACGGGACTCTCTGTGCCTCCTGGACTTGATTAACTATTTCCTTTCCCATATTAGGGAAGTTTTCAACTATAATCTCTTCAAATATTTTCTCAGTCCCTTTCTTTTTCTCTTCTCCTTCTGGAACCCCTATAATTCGAATGTTGGTGCGTTTAATGTTGTCCCAGAGGTCTCTGAGACTGTCCTCTGTTCTTTTCATTCTTTTTTCTTTATTTTGCTCTGCAGCAGTTATTTCCACTATTTTATCTTCCACCTCACTTATCCGTTCTTCTGCCTCAGTTATCCTGCTATTGATCCCATCTAGAGTATTTTTTATTTCATGTATTGTGTTTTTAATCGATGCTTGATTCATCTTTAGTTCTTCTAGGTCCTTGTTAACTGTTTCTTGCATTTTGTCTATTCTATTTCCAAGATTTTGGATCTGGGAAATAGAATCTTGGATTATCTTTACCATCATTATTCTGAATTCTTTTTCAGGTAGACTGCCTATTACCTCTTCATTTGTTAGATCTGGTGGGTTTTTATCTTGCTCCTTCTCCTGCTGTGTGTTTTTCTGTCTTCTCATTTTGCTTATGTTACTGTGTTTGGGGTCTCCTTTTTGCAGGCTGCAGGTTCGTAGTTCCCGTTGTTTTTGGTGTCTGTCCCCAGTGGCTAAGGTTGGTTTAGAGGGTTGTGTAGGCTTCCTGTTGGAGGGGGCTAGTGCCTGTGTTCTGGTGGTTGAGGCTGGATCTTGTCTTTCTGGTGGGCAGGTCCACGTCTGGTGGTGTGTTTTGGGGTGTCTGCGAACTTTTTATGATTTTAGGCCACCTCTCTGCTAATGGGTGGCGTTGTGTTCCTGTCTTGCTAGTTGTTTGGCATAGGGTGTCCAGCACTGTAGCTTGCTGGTCGTTGAGTGAAGCTGGCTGCTGGTGTTGAGATGGAGATCTCTGGAAGATTTTTGCCGTTTGATATTATGTGGATCTGGGAGGTCTCTTGCGGACCAGTGTCCTGAAGTTGGCTCTCCCACCTCAGAGGCACAGCACTGACTCCTGGCTCCTCAATCTGGGATGATGTGTTGTCTATTCATGTATTCCACAGATGCAGGGTACATCAAGTTGATTGTGGAGCTTTAATCCGCTGCTTCTGAGGCTGCTGGGAGAGGTTTCCCTTTCTCTTGTTTGTTCTCACAGCTCCTGGGTCTCAGCTTTGGATTTGGCCCCGCCTCTGCGTGTAGGTCGCCGGAGGGCGTCTGTTCTTCGCTCAGACAGGACAGGGTGAAAGGAGCAGCCTCTTCGGGGACTCTGGCTCACTCAGGCCGGGCGGGAGGGAGGGGCACGGAGTGCGGGGCGAGCCTGCAGCGGCAGAGGTCGGCGTGACGTTGCAACAGCCCGAGGCGCGCCGTGCGTTCTCCCAGGGAAGCCGCCCCTGGATCCCGGGACCCCGGCAGTGGCGGGCTGCACGGGCTCCCGGAAAGGCGGTGTGGACAGTGACCTGCGCTCGCACACAGGCTTCTTGGCGGCGGCAGCAGCAGCCCCAGCGTCCCACGCCCGTCACTGGGCTCCGCGCTTTCAGTCGCGACTCGCGCCCGTCTGTGGAGCCCCTTTAAGCAGCGCTCTTAATCCCCTCTCCTCGCGCACCAGGAAACCAAAAGGGAAGAAAAAGTCTCTTGCCTCTTCGGCAGCTCCAGAGTTTTCCTGGACTCCCTCCCGGCTAGCTGTGGCACATTAGCCCCCTTCAGGCTGAGTTCTCGCCGCCAGCCCCAGTCCTCTCCCTGCGCTCTGACCGAAGCCCGAGCCTCAGCTTCCAGCGCTGCGCGCCCCGGCGGGCGAGCAGACAAGCCTCTCGGGCTGGTGAGTGCCACTCGGCACCGATCCTCTGTGTGGGGATCTCTCCGCTTTGCCCTACCCAGGTATGTGGGGAGTTTCTTTCCTTTTGGGAGGTCTGGGGTCTTCTGCCAGCGTTCAGTAGGTGTTCTGTAGGAGTTGTTCCACGTGTAGCTGTATTTCTGGTGTATCCGTGGGGAGGAAGGTGATCTCCGCGTCTTACTCTTCCGCCATCTTTGGGAAAGTTTTCTGAGACTGTTTCTTATGAGAAATATAAATGGAATGCCTACATAATATAACACATAATGACATATATATATGTGTGTAAGATATATAGATATAGATTAAGATGTAGATATAGATACAGCTATAGCTATAGATATAGATATGCAGGTAGATGTTTAACTAGCTCTTTGGGGGGAAAAGCACTGGTTTGTAATGTTTGCCAATTTCCATGGTGTAAGTATTCCCACAAAGGCTGATTTAAATCTACCTATGTGACTGGATACACACAATCTGCTTTCCTGAGCTGGCAGGCTCTAACACATACGTGCTATATCTACTTCTCTCAATTTTTCTTTGTCAAAGAGAAGGCTTTAGCTGACCTCAAAGGTGTTTCAACATTTAACATTATGGTTTCTCTATTTACATACATACACTATAATTAATTGATATAGCCTGTGTAGGAAAGTAGGTGGTCCACAGTGACTTTAATCCTACTGAACGTAAAAAGTTTATCAAAACAGAGATTTAAAGGCCACCACACCAATTTAGGGCTTTGGAATCCACTGCTTCTCCTAAGGTTTCTCATCTCATGTGCCTGCAGAAATGGATTATCTACTGGCATATTTATCATTGCAATCTCTTATTCCCATAGGATCTGCATATTTTTACATAATTTTTTTCTTCAAAATGGTTTCCTTTGTTTCAGATGTTAAAATAAGACATTTTATTCCATGCCCCATCAAAAAGAAAAGGGGGAAAAAAGTTAATTGTACCTGAACTGAAGTGTAACTATGGCCTTATTAGAGAGGTGTAGTTATAGGCTATTGATCGCAGCACACAGGAAAAGCTTGTCATGTAAAGTCAAGGGGTTAATGTAATTACAAGAATGGGCAGCAGGATCAGCTGTAGCCAGAAGTGGCAAAAAACTAAAAGCTACTTTAGAGACACATACTGTTGTCAAAGCATAAATAATTCATCCTAGCATTCGAGAAGAAATTACTCCTCTCTTCCAGCGTATTATTCAGCCATTAAAATCTTGTCTTCTAAAGACTTTTGATGTAGTCATATTTTCAGTTCTAAGTCATTCCGAGGCCTGCCGTCTTCATTAGGCCTCATACTGTGTAGTTTTCAAAGTATTAGAGAGGATGTGAAATAGATCCACGATTTGTTTAATAACCACAGCGCAGTTCAGATAAGAGGGAAGAAACTGAGAGGATTTAGGCTGCACCTAGTAGCTAAGTAGGGATGACGATGAAGCAACGTGGGGTAGAATCCTTAATTCTTGAGCTGGACCATGTTCCATTCATTCTAGTTCCCGGCTGGAACCAAATCCTTGCTGATTCAATGCCTAAAACATTTCTCTAGTGCCAAAGAAGTAGAAGAGGCATGAGAAGTAGCAGTGGGTCCTACACCCTTCTTGTAAGTATTCACACATCAACTTCTCACTTACTCTGATAAAAGTACTCTGGTAATGTGGTTTGGAAATTGAATCTGCTTTTTTGTGTGTGCTTGTGATTGTTTTTCTTTCAATCTGTGTGATTAGAAACAAAGTTTTGCACCTCTATGGCCATTTGATACCTGCCGGCCTCTCAGAATCAATAGCCGACTACCATCTATCTCTATAGTGATTACAACTGTTATTTCTACCTGTGTGCTCAGCATGTAAAAGGTGGTACATAAAACTAACAGAAGAATGAATATAAACCTGAAATCATAGAACCAAAATTGACCTTAGAGAGACCAGTGTTAGTTTCACCCCCTAATCCATTCTCTACCTTTCTCTGCCCTGCCCTGGGCCCCAGGAGTATGAGGCCTGGATCCTTGACCTTCTGGCTCCTATTTGAGCATCAGCCAATGAGAGACCCTGCAGATCGAAGAACAGGAAGAGAAAGGTGGGAATATTTTTTCACTGCTTGCTCCCTCCCTGCTGGGGTTGGGATGTGGAGGTGGCCATGGTCTCTATAGCTTCTTTTCAGTGACACTTTTTTCACATCTCTGATCCCTTTCAGGTTTGGTAGCAATTTTGTCATCCCTTGCTCCCATAGACCATGAAGAGTTTACCACCACTGAAAGTCTTGGGGTGTTTCAGCATCACTGGTTGGCTCTTTATCAATAGTACTTTTATTGAAGTCTTCAAATATTCCAGCTTAATGTGCTGTACATTTTCTTCAAGGAGCAAGAGGACATCTCCTTCTTAGTAGATTTCCTAGAAGAAATCCCTTCTCTACAGTTCTTAAGGCATCATAACAGTGGCTAAAACCATGATAAAAAGACTTAGAGAAAGTCATAAGACTCTGAAGCACTCAGCATCAGACGCTGAGAAAATGTCTTTTGGATATTCTAGGTCATACTACCAAACACTTGGTTATCCTCTAACCACTCCTGACATCAGACCAACTCCCTCCCCACCCATGTGAGAGCTAGACCTCGCCTCTGCTTAAATGCCAAGAAGCCTAATCTCCCCACCAGGGGAAATAACTGCATATCCCACCACTGGGTGAGCCCCACTAATGAGACCCAACTCACTGCATATTTCAACTCCTTGTATATGACTCATTGTGCACACTGAATACTGTTTATTTCCACCATTAAGGAGTTTCTTTCTGCTTTTAAACTAAAACTATGTTCCTCTGGATTGTTTCTGACTTAAATTTGTAATGAAATAATATAATCTTTATTATAAGGAAGGAATATAAATTATTTATTTAAAATGGCTGAGACATTCCCATCCATAGAGCTTACAAGTAGGGGTGTCCTGGGCAGTAAAGACTACAGCAGTAATGCTGAGGTTCACGTCAAGCTCTGCCTAGCTACTCTCCATAGCACTAGCCAGTATTTCTACTTAGTATTGGCACATAGAAGTCATCCTTGATTTCATTTTTTCTCACCCCCATGCCAGATCCGTAAGCCTATTATACCATTTTCACCTCAAAAATATATCCTAAATCTCTTTCTATTTCTGTCATCCTTAATATCTGGTGAAATCTACCATCCTCTCTCACTGGGATTAATATTAATGTAATAACCTCACTTCCTCCATTCTTGCCTCCCACTAATCCCCTTTGTACATAGAGTAGCTAGTGTGACATTTCTAAAATATACATCAGATTACATCATCCTTCCCCATTAAACCCTCCAATGGCTCCCATGATCTACAAGAATTCTATGTAAACTTGCAGTTTCCTTTCCTTGTTCCCCGACTCATGGCATGCTAGTCTTGCCAGCCTTCTTTCTAAACCTCAAATGCAGTCCCTTCCCCCCTTACAGTCTTTTTGTCCTTCTGCCCAGAACAATCAGCCCGCAGTTTTACTAGGATGCCTATGTCTTATGCAGATCTCGACTCAGATGCCACCCCCTTAGGGAGACCTTTGTGACCACACTCTAGTGCCCCACCTATGAGCTGTGTTCCATCACATCGTACTATGTGATTTTCTGCCAATATTTATCACTGTCTGAAATATATCATTTGTTTATTTATACTGTTTTCACCTTGAGAATGTGAGCTCTGTGAGATCAAGAATCATGTCTGTATTGTTTATTCCTTTCTCTGAAGTCCCTAGAATGACACCGACCCATAGCAAGGACTCAAAAAGCTTTTGCTGAATTTGATTCCCCTGTCTACTGCAATGGAGTAGTGAGGCAAAATGGTGTGGCCTCATGGTTAGTTTTTTCCAAATAGTATCAATTTGCTCTTCACCTTGTGCTCACATTATTTTGTGTCCCTCCTAGAAAACATCAGCCAATCCTTAACCTGCTCTGTTCACGGGTAGAAAATTCTAGAACTTGTGCAACATAAGATTGTTCTCATTTTCAATGACTGTTTCACAAGGGATTTTTAAAGTGTTGATTCTTATGTATATGACTAACCTACTTGCCAAGTAAAGAACACAGAATTTAAAAATACAGAAATGGCACAAAATAAAGGAGAGGTAATGAAAACCAAAAAAATAAATAAATAAAACAACCGAGATGCCAGTACTTCCCAGGATGAGCAAATCCACCAGTCCAGTGCAGAGGAGCTATAAGAGTGCTGCCTCTGTCTGAAAACTTCAAAACCAAAGGTTACTGTGTAAGATAAGGCATCTTCTGAGCTTGCTCTCTACTCATACAAACTTTATCTCAGCAGCCAATGGGGGAAGTTTTCTCTGAATCAGAGATTATTTATTAGTCCTTGAGTAAGTTATGTAACCCGGCTGAGGCTCACTGCCCTTATCTGAAAATAAAAAGGGTGTTAATACTTGCCTCCCCTGTACAAGATTGAGGTGAGTCAGATGATCCAGTGTATGTATAAGTGCTTTGTGATGAATCAATTGATGCACAAATGCTCACCATTGCAATCAGTGCTGCAATGAGAGAGAAAGAAAGGTGATTTACAGACACAAGTGGTAGAAAACTACACTGAGCATTACAAGGCATACAAAGAGTATTCCCCTAGTGCTGAACATATAGAGAGAAAACAGGGAGGAGAACATATCTTTGAGGAGGGGTAAGAGCTGGGAGAGCTTGGTCTAGAAGGTTTTCATAGAGAAGATGAGACTTGAACAAACACCTGAGGAAGGAGGGAGTCCTCATGTAGCATACAGAAAGAAGAAAGGATGATTTGAGGGAAGTAACCACTACCAGAGGTCAGAGATTTTTCAAAAAGTGAAGCAGAAACAGGTATAGGGAAGTGCCAGGCAGGTTTGTCTGACAGGAGGATAAAAGCCGGGGGTGTAACAAGAGATGACAAAAATGAAATTAGAGAGGGACCAAATGGTGGGAGGGCTTAGAGATGGTGAGTAGGTCTGGAGGCAGGCAAGGGCATGATCAAAATAATATCTGAGACCACTGAGGGTCCTTCTCCCGTAGCAAATGAAAAAGTGTGCCTGAATTAAGGGAGCAGGGAGAGCCCCACTGCACTTTGTCAAGTCAGGTCACATCTGGAGAGCTGGGTTTTGTCTCCAGTGCCACATTTTTCAAAGGACATTGACTTGAAAACACCTAGAGGAGGCTGACCAGACTGGAGAAGTGAAGGAAACGTATATCCTGCAGGGAAGAATCGAAGGGTCTGGTTACATGTAAACCAGAAAAGTCAAGAAAAGAGAAGTAACCTTTTCTGTTTGGGTTGATCTCAGCTGACTTCAAGAGATTAAGGAAAATTTAAAACATAGGAGACACCACATGATTGAGAAGTCAGAGGTGCATGGGAATGTCCACTTACCTGGAAGCCAGAAGACTTGGATTTAGTTCCAACATTACTCCAACTTGTGGGTGCATTACTCACTTTCCAAGTCCTTAGTTAATTCATGTGTTTTTTAAAAATCTGATTAGACTAGAAAATCTCTAATATGTTCACCTAGCTGGCTAGGGCAGAGGCACAAGACATTGTCTATTGTGTTAAGTCTAGTAGTTACTTAAGTTCCCAGAAATATTGATTAATTTCCTGATCGTCATTTGGACTTACCTAAAAGAATGCAAACCAGACGCCAGAAATGGGAGGAGTTTGGAACTTCCCCATTGGTCCAGTGGTTAAGACTCCACCTTCCAATGCAGGCAGCGTGGGTTCAATCCCTGGTCAGGGAACTAAGATGCTGCATGCTACGTGGTGCAGGCAAAAAATTTTTTTAAAAGAAAGAAAGAAATGGAAGGAGTTTGTTCTAGTGCAAATTGGGCAAAATAATAAACAGAGTATTGAAACCCAATTACCCAAGAGATCCTACCAGAGTCATAGATAAGGAAAAACTCACTGAGAGTGTGGCTTAGAGGGAGGGTAGGTGAGAAGCCAGAGAAAGATGCCACTTCTGTTCAAGCTGTGTTCAAAGAAGCTTTGTGTTGGGGACTGAAGTTTTTTTGCCCCCTTCCTCCACAATTCATATGTGGAAACCCTACACCTGATGATGGTATTTGGAGGTGGGACCTTTGAGAGGCAATTAGATTTAAATGAGGTCATGAGGGTGGGATTAGCAGCCTTAAAAGGAGAGGAAGAGAGACCAGAGCTGTCTTTCTCTCTCTCTGCCAGGTGAGGACATAGCGAGAAGCCTACACTTTACAAGCCAGGAAGAGGGCTCTTTCTAAGAACCCATCCATGCTGGAACCCTGATCTTGGACTTCCAGCCTCCTGACCCGTGAGAAATAAATTTCTGCTGTTTAAGCCAGCCAGTCTGTAGTATTTTCTTAGAGCAGCTCGAGCTAAGACATCTAGTGTTTCTGGATGCTAAATGTCATTACTTCTCAGAAAAAATAAAAAATCAGAAGAGTTCCATGGCCAAATTAATCTGGGAAATGGCAGATTCAACAAAATAAAAGAGCTTTCTTTACTGAAGGATTTCTCAGCACCTTTAATTTGTTCAGGTGTCTGGTGATTCCACAAGGACATTGTGCAAAACAGTTTCTTTCTTTCTTTTATTTTTTTAAACCACAAAGGTGACCTTCCTCCTTACAACACCCACCACCTCTCCCTGCAAGCATTTTAGGGGAAGAAGTGTTTATCAAATTCCACTTTACAAAAACACTGGAGAGCCCAGCCCCTGGGTTGGATGATATCCTGGAGTTCAACTCACCCGGTGGAAACAAAGATCCCTAAATCAATCCTTAAACACTAATTAAGCACCTGCTGTTTGTCACTTACTGCATCGGATACAGAGACTAAAACCTACGGTCACTATTCCTAGAAATTTTCAAGATACTAAGAAAATAAAACTTGCACACATAAAAAGATAAATGCTCTGTAAGACTCATTTGCCAAGTGTCAAAAGGAGCAGACTGCTGTGGTCTCTGAGTCCTGCAGGAGCCCGGGAAGCTCTTCATAACTTGGGCAGCCAGGGGAGCGCTTCTCCAGGAGGGGAGTTGGGTACCCTTCCTGGAAAGACGAGCAGAGCCAGACTGGTTTATAAGAGTCAGGCATTCAGTAGAGAAAGTAATATGATCAAAGGACCAGGCAAACACCAGGGATACGGGGGGACATTAAAGAGATGAGTCCGAAGCTAAAAGTTCTGGAATAGAAGGGAATAATGCAGGGTGACGGGGGAGCTGATTAAAAAGAGACTCAAATACAAAATGCAGTGCATCCAGCCCCTGTCTTATAAGCAAAGGCAAGCTGCTAAAATTCTATAGCAAGTGTGTGACAAGATCAGAACACTCATGTCACCTTCAACTTCGCAGAAACAGACTGAAGGTGCCAACTCCTCATTAGTCCCCATTTCAAGGCAAAGAACTTTTATTTCTGGAGCAAAATATTCACTCGGTTTCAGAAGGAATTCAGGGAGAGGGGTGAAGAGTGCGTTTCTGTTTTCTCTCTTCTTCTGGCAAATAAACAATTCTTCTGGTGAAGGAAAGCATGCGGTGGACTATTTTTAGCCTCCTGCCAGTGGCCCCCCATGATAGAAGACATAAATGTGTTGTTCTATGCCAGCTCTGCACACTTTTTAAGTAAACATTCTAAAAACAATACAATAAACTTATAGAACCAGTAGAGACAAGCTGTGGATTACAAAGTGATATAAAGTTTTTCCTCATTCATTCTGGATGTTTCTTTGAATTTTAGCCAAGAAAAAACCACCATTGTGTCTAAAGGAAGGAGCCATCTTCCAGGGTATGGGAACTGGATTGCAACCCTCAGGACACTTTCCTTGCTCATCAAAGAGCAGGTCAGGGTGGCCAGGAGTGGTGGTATTTTATGGACCCTCCTCGTGTTCAGCTCAGAGTTGAGGATGGGGATGGAAATGGAGCAGAGAGAGAAAGGTGTAGAGAGTATGGTCCTGCATCATCACTCCCCAGCCTTATTCTTCCTCATCCTGCCCCATCCCAGTTGGCCTCACCTACCACCTGTTCACTGATACCGTAGGGCCATCAAGAAAGTAATCATGCTCCAAGGAGCTCTTTCTCCCACAAAGTCTTTCTTAGGTGAGGGAGTGGAGGAGAGGGACCATCTAGGCTGTGAGATAATAGAAAATATATATTGGTCTCTTCTCCCTGTTCCTGACCCAGAACCCCTGAAACCCTTGTAATTTCCTGGGTGATAGGAGTGTCTTTTGTTCTAATGAGGCGACTCTTAGTGGGCTACTGGTTGGCGCCTGGAGGAGGGCTGGTCACTGGAAACAAACCATGATTAGAAGCTTGGAATTTTCAGCCCCTCCCCTCATTCCCTTGAGAAGGGAGAAGGGTTGAAAATGAAGTTAATTGTCCATCATGCCTACCTGATGAAGCCTCACGTAAAAATCTCCATCATATGGGGTCTGGGAGCCTCCCAGTTGGTGAACGTATTCACGTACTGGGAGAATGATGCACCCCAACTCCTTGTGGACAGAAGCTCCTGCGCCTGGAACCCTCCCAGAGGGTCTATCTGGCTGTTTATCTGTATCCTTAATCATATCCTTTAATAAACTGGTAAACATAAATAAGCATTTCCCTGAGTTCTGTGAGCCTCTCTAGTAAATTAATCAAACCTGAGCAGGGGGTCATGGGAAACTGATTTGTAGCCAAGTTGGATAGCAGTTGTGGGTAACCTGGGGACCTACTGCTTGCGACTGGCATCTGAAGTGGGGAGCAGTCTCGTGGGACTGAGCCCTTAACCTGTGGGATCTGACGTTATCTCCAAGTAGATGGTGCCAGAAATGAATTAAATTGCAGGACACCCAGCTTGTTGGTGGGAGAAAACCTCCACACATCCGGGGACCACAGGTATCAGAAGTGAAGGGTTCTATGTGAGCAGTAAAGGAGACACACAGGAAAGAAGGATACGGGAGGAAAGAACTAGGTTTCCCCCTACATAGTAGGGAAGAACTGGGTTTTTCCTGATACAGGTATCAAATCCTTACTCTTAAGACTAGATCCCTTGGTTAATAGTTCAGGTATGTTTGCAAGAGTTACTTTAGACATCTATTTTTCTTTTCCTATGAATATCTCTAAGTACTGCTTCAGATAAAATACCATGCATCCATATTGGGAAGATTTCCCTTTTTCAATTTATATTTTTTATTATGAAGATCTGCACTCCCTATATACTTTAGTTAACCTAAGATTTAGGAGATCTTTCTACTGGTATGTTTTGTCATAAATAAAAGACACAAAAACAAAGGACCAACATTGCTAGGCAAGTAAAATATCAGACATTCTGAAATTATTTTCCAGGCTTCAGTGCTGACCCCCTACAAAACCTACAGTTCTATTGAGTGCAAGTTAAAAACCACTGCTGCCTTAGCCTCTGACTACTCCTTCTTAGAAGTGTTGCCAGCCTCCCCACCCAGAGAGGAGAGCCGTCCTGGCAAGGGCATGTGCTCAGCATTGTGAATGAATGCAACTGGATGGAAAATAAGCAAAAATGATATCCCTCTAGAACAGAGAACAGACCATGGATCGAACATTCAGTTGTCACTTCCCCCTTTTTAAATGAAACGGCCATCAGCTCTCCCCTTTAGAAGGAAAAGGCTGAGAGTCAAGCACTTCGCTTTTTTGGGTTTTGCTTACTCTAAATAATGCAATCAATCCAGCCTTTCCCTGGAAGAGAACATGGGAGGACAATATCCAATCTCATCACCAGTCCAGCGGGCTCTATCAAGCCAGAGCCTGACGCTCCCCTGAAAGCTCATTTATGGAAAAATACAATCAAGCCGGTCTCTAAGGGGCTGCCCACTGGGGAACTTCTGTGTTGTTGCCTTGAGGAGAAAGAAATTCACCTTGAGCTGCAATAAACTGACATTTTCTCCCTGATGTTATGCACCTGATTGAATGCAGCAAAAAATAAATCCAAGCTGCCCAGAATCTATCCGCTGACGGTTACGTTGGAGCAAGGAGGTAGGCAAGATGATGTTATATCGTTATGACACATGGCAATCATCTTCCTAAGATGATGAATCAAGAGACACACTATTCAGCCTATGAGAAACAAGAGTCTATGAACCAGGGAAGGAAACCAGTGGCTCATTATCATTTCAAATCACATACTGAGCAGGGGTTTGAGGAGATGCAGCACAAGGATTCCTGCCCTCTCTATAAGGGCTTGACAGAGTGAAATAAATCTGCCCATTGAAGACACCAAGCAGTCCCCATGGGCAAGGGAGTGGGGGAGGGCACTTAGACCACCTGAAGTTCCTGAAGCATCTTCAAGGCTAGTCAACTCCGGGAGAACCCACATGGAAGATGATAAAGATTGGAGTGGCTGCTGGTAACTGTGGTAAGCCCTCTTCCCTGTGAGTGCACAGGCAAGGTGTCAGCTGTGTGTTGAGTAGGCAGGACAATAGATACTGAGCCCCAGGTCCTGACGCTTCACAATTCTTTCTGACCATGGCTGGGCTCTGACCTCACTCAAAGGTGGATTCGTAGGGCAGATGATTTGGGAACCTGCAGGAGTTGGCCACCATCTGGGAAAGCCAACGTGTTAAAGCACAGAGAGCAAGTCACCAAAAATAAATGAGAAGGAACATGGAGAGTGGAGGCTAGCAGACCAGCTCCCAGCCACCTGGAACGGTTGTGGACAGAGTGACCAAGTGATGTAGAGCCCACACAGGGACCCTCACTATCAATAATTATACAACCAGAGAAAACTGAGACTGCTCTGACAAACCAGGATGGAGTGTCGCTCTAGTTGTGGGCAATATCAGGAGAGAAAATGAGAGTAACTTCATTTTAAATCTTCTCTCCCTGAGGAGTGTCTATGCCTATTTCCCCATCCAACTCTGGAGTCTGGGAAAAGAGTAGAAGATCCTACTCCAATTGGGCAGTGTCTCAGGTCAAGGTCAGCCCTACAGGGATGGCGACTCCTTAGCAAATGGTGTGACACCAAAGGCACTCCTAACTGGAGACAGAAAGATTGGGCCAGAAGGACCTGGGTTTGGGTCCAGATTCTGGCACTTCCTTAACTTCTTTAAGCCCCATCCAGTTTTCTCACATGTAAAATAAGAAGTAGAGACTTCTGTGTGGGGTGACTAGGAAGATTCAACAAGAGAATATAGGCTTAGAAATATCACTGCAGCTCACCAGGCATCAGGTACTCTTCTAACTCCACGTATGATTTACCTGTATTTATGTGTATTGTTGCTTTCAAGGCAGAGCGTCCAGCAGAGAAAAAGTTTTCAAAATGTACTAATTATTAACTTCTATGATTTTGTCACTTCTTTCTTGGCTTACAAATTACACTATTATGGGAAGCATGAAGAATAAAATTGGAGTAGGCACATGAAAAATACTCAACATCGCTAATTACTAGAGAAATACAAATCAAAACTACAGTGGGGTATCACCTCACATGGGTCAGAATGACCATCATTCAAAATTCTATAAACAATAACTGCTGGAGAGGGTGTAGAGAAAAGGGAACCCTCCTACGCTGTCGGTGGGAATGTAAATTGGTGCAGCAACTATGGAGAACGGTATGGAGGTTCCTTCAAAAACTAAAAATAGAGCTGCCATATGATCTAGCAATTCCACTCCTGAGCATATATCCCAAAAGATGAAAACACTTAAGTCAAAAAGATACGTAAACCCCAATGTCCCTAGTAGCACTATTTACAATAGCTAAGCCATCGAAGCAAACTAAATGTCCAGCAATGGATGAATGGATAAAGAAGATGTGGTATATATACACAATAGAATATTACTCAGCCATGAAAAAGAATGAAATAATGCTATTTGCAGCAACATGGATGGACCTAGAGATTATCATACTAAGAGAAGTAAGTCAGGTAGAGAAAGACAAATATTACATGATATCGCTTATGTGTGGAATCTAAAAAAAAAAAAGATACAAATGAACTTATTTACAAAACAGATATAGACTCACAGACATAGAAAACAAACTTCTGGTTACCAAAGAGGAAGAGGAGGGGAGGTAGAGGGATAAATTAGGAGTTTGGGATTAGCAGATACAAACTACTATATATAAAATAGATAAACAACAAGGAGCTACTGTATAACACAGGGAACTATATTCAGTATCCTGTGATAAACCATAATGGAAAAGAATCTGAAAAAGAATATATATATGTGTGTGTATATAATATATATATATATGTGTGTATATATAATATATATATATAACTGAATCTTTTTGCTGTACACATGAAACTAACACAACTACACCTCAATCAAAAAACAAAAAAAGAAAGGATACAATTAGAGCCAAATATAGTTGACGTCACTGCCCTAGAGGCCTCCCAATTAGACAATAAATACAGACTCTGTTAAGTCACGTGGAGGAAAACAATGCAGGCAGTATGAGACAGGATCACAGAGTGAATCTACTTTAGATGAGATGTTCAGGGAAGGCCTCGCGAGGAGGTAGCACCTCTCTGCTGGGTCCTGAATGGCAAGGAGGAAACAGCCCTCTGAGAGCAGGGCAAGGGCATTCCGGGGGCAGGGGAGGTGTGGGAGCAAAGCCCCTGACCCAGGCAAGGACTTGGCACATTTGGGGACCCTGGGGGAACGTGGAAGAGAAGGGAAGAAGAGGAGAAAGGCAGAGGGCAAAAGACTGCCTTGAGTAAGGCTCCAACAGTGAGTAGTGGCCATGCCATGTAGGGCCTTGGTAACCATTCATTCAATAAATACTTATGTGTGCCTACTATGTGCTCTTCTAGGTACCAAATGTTTGAATTTAACGGAAGGGTAATGAAAAGCCATTGAAGAGTTTCAAGCCTGGAAGAAGCATGATCTAATTACATTTGAAAAGTATCATTCTGATTGCCCAGTGGAAAAATCAGTGAGGAAGGAGGGGAAAGGAGTTGAAGGGGGCAATTAGGAAGCTCATTCTGTAATTCAGGAAATGGTGGATGATGGCCTGGACTGGGGCCATCTTGATAGAACTGCAAAGAAGTGGCTGAACTGATAACATACTTGGAGATGTGCTGATAGGACTTGGTGATACTGAGTGTGGAGAGAAAGAAGGATGGTATGAAGAATAATTCTACTCTGATACTTGGACCCCCTGGATGAATAAAGACTGGGAGAGGGCCAGGCTTGAGAAGAAAAGTAAAAATGCTGTTTGGATTTGTAAATTTTCAGATATTTGTCAGATATACTAGATAACTCAAGTAGGCAGGTCTCTGCATGGCTGTGAAGCCCAGCGGCGAGGTGTACATAATTAGGTGTAGTTGAAATATATATGATATTTAAAGATAAGGATAGATGCAATTATATGGAAAACTTGTAGAAAAAGAAAGGGCAAAATGTGTTAAAAACATTAATTTCCCCATCCCCTCACTGACCCTGAGAATTACTTTAAAAATAATGTTTGATCTTTGGCAAAAAGAAGGCATCTCATTATCAGCAACTTGATTTTTTATTACCTGCCTGTATAAGGTCTTCTCCCATATTTCTATTAAGAGAGTCATATTTTTGATTCATGAATATGCTTTTTATATTGAGGATATTTACTTTTACTACTTATGTTGCAAATCTCAGTTTGTCATTTGTCTTTTAAAATTCTTTTTGAGATTGAGTTTGTTTCCACCCTTTTTTCAGTAGTATAATTTTTGTGTTTTTGGTAGAGAAATTTAGACTTTTTCTTCATGGTTCTGCCTTTGGTATAATGTTTAGAAAGTCCTTGTTCACTACCAAGGTTTTAGAATAAAAATATAGAGCCATAGAAGTTTATTCCAGTGTTGTTTATAATAATATATTTTTAAAAACCAGAAAGCCTAAGAGTATATCAAAAATTGATTTGTTAAATATGTGACTTTACATAATAGAATGCTTTTCAGGTGTTAAAAATAATATGTGCCTCTATTTACTGACTATTCCGTCTACTAAATATTTAGTGAAAAAAAATAAAATATCATTGTAGAATGATTCCATTTTTGGAAAACATTTTGTATTAACCACTATATTTCTATCTACTACTGTTTCTATAATTTGAAAAGTAATCATTTTATTTATGTATATTTTTTCTCAATTAATTCTTGAGCTTGTATATTCTCTTTATATGTTACCTACTCAAAATCATAAATGATCTCTTACTGATGTGTATAAAATTTAATTAATTAACTGAAATTAGTCAAGTAATTGATTAATTTTATATACATTAATAAGAGATCATTTATAATTTTAAAAACATATTACTAATAATGATGCCCATCATTTATTTAGCATATAATATGTGCCAGAATTTGGCACACGCATACATCAGTTTAGAAGGATAGAGAACTAGCAACAAATATTTCAACGAACACAGAATGAAGTTATCACTGCCTTTCACCTAATTGGCAAGTCGGAAATTTGACTGTTGACTCTCTTTCATAAAACTCTTCCAGCTCTTTTCCTGGAAGTCATCAGGCTGGGAGCTTTCCTCCCTTCCATGGCCAGGGGCAAACATTTCAAATAATCCAGTATTGACCTTGACAGCCTCCTACCCGCCTTTTTTGCTCCACTCCACACACCTCTAGATACCCAGAACCAGCAAGCAACCCCCAGCCTCAGATTCTATTACCTACAGAGACCTCCTCTACCTTCCCTCCAGCCAGAGTTCTCTCCAACAAATCCCCTCCTTACCCTGCAGGGGTCTTATTTCTTTAGCACAGCTGGTTTTATCTAGGAATCATACGGAAGACAATCTGATTCAATTAGTTTATTCTGAAGTATTAATAGCTGACAGTCTTTTGATCTTCCAGGAGTTATTTGCATTGAAAATAAAATTAAGATGTAAAAGGGGAGGGAAGCCTACAACAAAAGTGACTCTTAATGGTGGAATGTTAACTAGTATGGCCAATTAAAGTGAAGAAATCCAGGCAGATGCCTGTGGACTGTCCTGCTTTGGCTAAGGGTCTAGCAGGAGGGAAGGGCAAGAAGGCAAATGTGTGTGTGTAGGGGGGAGGGTTGGGGGAGAGGGGATGGGAGGACCATTTTCTTTATGATGTTGTTGATTTTTGCAATGTCTTCCTTGTCTACCTACACTTTGAAACCTATAGATCCTCTAAAATCTCCACATTTGGTCTTGCCTTATTTTGTCGTGTTTTTCTGTAGACCTTTTTTCCCACTTCAGTGGCAGTGAGATCTCTGGAAATAGACAGGACCCACAAGGGGAGTGGGCTCCTGGTCCCTGATTGTACTCCCATGGGGAAAGTCAAGGAGATGTACCCCAAACCATTTCACCCATTTGCACTCTACATCCAACCTCATATTTCCTGTCTCCAAAGAGTCTCACCAGATCCTAAGTAGGCCAGGCCTTGAGAAAACTGAGAAACCACACTGTCTTTGTCCAAAGAAATGGAGACCCAGGGCTGACATTTTTTCTTCCATTAACATTCAAGTATTTTAATGAACACCAGATTTTACTATTTGTTCCTAGGGGAGGATATTTGAGTTTTCTGTGGCTTACTTTATTTTTAATACTTAAAAATCTTTTCCCTCAATGAGGCATAACCATAATTGTGTTTGTAAGAAGTAGGCTGTATTCGGTTAGTGGAACTCTTTTATAAATGTGGTGACAAAAATTAACTTTATGTTCCTTTTGTAAAGTGCTTTTCTCTTTTTTTTCATTTAATTTATCAAGACCTGAAGGTTTTTAAAGACAGCCCAGGTGCTGTAATGTGTGAATACCAATGCATAATAACTTATAAGACGCCACCTAAGCAGGTATATATAAGGAAAAACTCATGTGCAATAGGAAGGGTATTCAAATTGCTCCATCTAACCACAAAGAAGAGCAAATCATCCCCAAAGCATAAAGTGGTTTAAAGACAGGGAATTGAGAACTAAATTTGAAGCTGACATCTTGACAGTCTCATGACCTAGTTTCAGGCACAAAGCTATACAAGAGTGACAAATGAGGAAAAAGAAGGAGAGGCAGACAGAAGGAGCCAGAAAAAAAGAAGAAAAAGAAAAAAAAAGTGTGATGCCATGGAGGGAGGAGAAGAAAAGGCATCAGAAAACAATTAAGAATAAAGTATATTTTACATCAATTATACTTAAATTAAAAAAAAGAACGAAATACTATAACACAATATAGCAGACAGACTGACTGCCTTAAAGCTGTTCTTTGACAGGTGATCAAAACATGGAATAAAGATTACACATTTAAATATTTATAATATTTATTATTTATTATAATATTCAAATATTTATAATATTTATTATTATATTTATGAATAGAAATTTACGCTTTTCAGTACACTAGTGTCCAATTCTCTGTCTGCCAAAACAGCAACCCAGTGAAAACTGCAGGAGGGGAGATAAGTTTTATCTCATCTACTTTTTCCAACTTTTTAGATGATTAATACCAGGCATCCCAAATATATGAAGATTTTTTCATGACGTATGGGTAGATATCCCATTGAAGAACATGAATTTCCCAGAACACTGATCCAGAATTTATGGTTGTTGGATCTTCTTAAATCTCTGCCTTTCTTTTGACAAGGAGATGATTTCCAAACTTTTCACTCTCACTACCTCTGGGTTTAAAAGACAACATAAGGACCGCAAAATAACCAGAGGAAAAACGAAGACTACAGCACTGACTGGGGTTTGTAACAGTCTGTATCTCAGCTTTCAGCCCAAGCCCAGACCCCCACTACTTTTAAGTACATAATGGTTTATCAGAAAAGTACTACTTTTAGTTCCATTTACATTTTTTTTTTCTTTTCAATTTTTTTTTTTTTTTTTTTTTTTTTTTTTTTTTGCGGTATGCAGGCCTCTCACTGTTGTGGCCTCTCCCGTTGTGGAGCACAGGCTCCGGATGAGCAGGTTCAGCGGCCATGGCTCATGGGCCCAGCCGCTCCACGGCATGTGGAATCTTCCCAGACCGGGGCACGAACCCGTGTCCCCTGCATTGGCAGGCGGACCCTCAACCACTGTGCCACCAGGGAAGCCCTCCATTTACTTTTATAGGCAATCTTTCTGTGTGTCAGTGAGCCTTCTACTCAGTATCTATATGGCATCAACCAATTGGATGATGAAATCTGAAGAATGCTTTTTTGGGTGGGTATTTTTAAAACATTTAGATGTTTGTTGATATATGTCTGTATTGGGTTTCAATTTAAGATAATCCTTTTGGTGGGAATATTGCTAGAAGGAATGCTCCAAGATGGTCAAACTTAGTCCAGGACAGATCCCCTGGGGACATAGATTTATAGGAAATTAAAAGATTGATTGAAAAGAATCAGGTGCATGTTATAGAATTAATTATATGCAGTTTTCTAGCGAACATATATATGTATAGAAAATTGCTAATAATACATAGATATACCTACTGTGTACTCTTGCTTGCTATTTACTGATATATTTTCTCACTAACAAGTTCCTAGTTTCCACCCTGGGTTGTTAGGGAACATGGTGGTAATCAGAATTTTCAGAATGCTCAGAAGATTCTATTGCAAATGGTGCTGAGACCACATTTTGAACCTCAACTTTGATAATTGCAAAGTTCAAAAGTGAACATATGTAGTTTTTTACCCCTACTACTTAGAGTTCAACAGCAGCATTTTTACTTCACCAGTGCTTGAATGGAGAAGATATGAGGCTCAAACATGGTGATAAAAGAACTCAGTTACAACTCCTACTCTAAAGAATCCACTAGAGTTTAAGGCTTGGATTTGGATGAGAGCAGAATTGGTTGGATCCCTCCTCTCAAGAATCTTCTTGTTTCTAATTGACATAGATAAAAAGGAGATCCGCTGGGGGGAACCAAGATTACATTCTGTTCTTATTAGAGATTCAAACATGCATCCCTGATTCTTAGAATAACCCAGATTATAGGAAAGACAAGAAAAGTCCTGGAGGTGACCTCACAAGGTTGAGAGTGCATACATCAGCCAGATAACATTAGGCCTGAGGGTCATAGAAGAGAGCAAAGAAATACCCCTAGTAGAGTGTGCAGGTGGTCTTGAAGCCCAGCCTGGTATAGCCACCCAGCAGCGTGTGCATCACAGAATGGAGGAGGATTCATAGGCAGCTACCCTTCTATAAACAGAAGGGGTGGGTCTCCCAGACATTATGCATGGTACCACAGCAGCAACCAGATGACAGAAAGTAAGTCTTGCCTCAATGGGGCAAGTTCACAGCATCCTCCAGATTTGGGCTGTAGGGAATTGGCACTGGGTATTACAGCTTGTGGGGCAGCAACACCCAGGATTGAGGTATGGACTTTATAAACAATCCTGGGAAACCTTAGATATGTTAGGGGAATGGGAGACTTACACAGACTGTATCTCTTGACATCAATCAGGTAAGGTTTTGGAGCCAATGAAAATTGGGGATTCAAATCAATATAACCCACTCATAATCCCACATAAAGAAGGAGAGAAGGGTGGGTTAACTGGTTCCATTCGTACTGGTTGGTGCTTTTTTCTTTTTTCTTTTTTTTTTTTTTGGCTATAATACAAATCTGCCTAACAAAGGAAATCCTAAAGACAATTCCTCTGAGTGATGATTTTGAATGCCCAAAATTCCTTTTGCTAATAGTCTCCAATTTATGCCTCAGAGATGGAAGGGTTGTTTTTTAAAAAAATATATGCTAAGACTTAGGGTGAAAAATATATATGTACCTTCCAGGTTAAGAGTTACCTAGCACACTGTCATTACTCAAATGTCCATTCTTCTGGTGATGCTTTCCCCATTGCTTTAGCAGGGCTAAGGATGGCAGGGATCTTTGACGTTTCAGGTTTGTGAACACTGCATGTGGATTTCATTGTGGAAACCCAGCTCTAGGCCTTCTACATTCAGGCTTTGAGAAGCAGCCTCTCAATGGATCAATCCAATGCTTAATTTCAAATTCCATTTAATGTCCTCCCAAGGTGTTTTCAAAATGAACGGACTGAGTTTTCATTTGTGTATAACTTGAGCTTTTTAAAAGGTTAAGATAAAATTTGTCATAACAAAAATGAAGCACTGGTTAAGATCAATGTTCTGTCTGGGGCTCAACACACTTTTTCTGTAAAGAGCCAGTAAGTAAATATTTTGGGCTATGTGTGCCATACAGTTTCTGTCACAACTACCCAACTCTACCATTGGACCATGAAATAAACAATGATAATATATAAACAAATGGGTGTGGCAGTGTTCCAATAAAACTTTATTTACAAAAACAAGCAACCAGCCTACAGGTCACAGGTTGTTGACTCCTGTTCTAGGCTCTCATGTTCTGTCACAGATATCTTTGTTTTGCTTTGTTGTGTTGTGTTTAAAACAACAGTAGCCGTCTTTAGACGTGAGTAGAGAAGAGACAATATATTTCAGAAGATGGATACAGCCATTAAAACTGTGAAATGCCTAACTCCGTACAAAAGCATCAGATTGCTAAACAAACAACAAATTAAGTTAGTTTAGTAAACAAACACTTCCCCATGTTAAGAAAAAAATATCACAAAGGAGAAAACATATACCATGGTAAACTCTTGGTATGAAGAGCCTACAATAAGGATCTGGTAAATGTGTAGCCTAATTTTAAGACCACATCCATGCACACAGTGAAAAGCATGATGCTGTATAAAAACCATAAAGGAATTACCTTACTATGTGGATTGATGAATATTTGAAATGTATCGCTACATAAAGTCCCAACTAGCCAGGTAAGCAACAAAGCTGTGTCTCTTGACTGCTGATTAAACCCATAAATTCTTGGGAATGATAGGCATAAACAGCAAAAGCCAAAGAGTGAAGCCAAAAAAACAAAACAAAACTGCAAGCCTCTTACTTTGCTCTGGTCTCTTTCCATGGTAACCACTCTCAAAGCCATGAAGGGGCAGAAGAGAAACTTGCCTGTTAAAGAAGCCGATGGTTTTTCATTAGCAAATGTCATTTCCAAAGATAATATGTTGATTTAAACTTTCAACTTTCTTCAGGAAATATTTTTTATAGGTCTACATTTGAGTCAAGCCTCTCTTTCAAGAAATGAATATGCAAGCGGGGAGAGGGGATGTGACTGTTTTGTGGTTTCTATCATAATATAAACATAAATTCCTCTTGCAATTCTCCACTTTGTAGATCAGAAAACTAGCTTTATTCCAACTTGAAAAATAAAATCATGAATTCCTAGCAGCTTGTCTGGTAGGGATTCAGTAGTTTCTTTGACTTCTATGTGCAACTAGAAAGAAATCCCTTTGGCACTGGTTTCTTTTGTAAAAATTGTACTTAAATTTCGAAGAAAGAATGTTTGATATTCTTTTCTGTCCATCTTCCTACCTCTTTATTAAAGCTGAACTTATCATTAATATGTAGTAAAATTATCTTTTTCAGATGTACAGTTCTATGAATTTTAACACATGCGTACATTCAAGTAAACACTACAATAATCAGGATACAAAACAGCTCTTGCACACCCGAAAATTCCCTCATGCTGTTTCTTTACAATCACTCCTTCCTCCACCTCTACTCCCTGGCAACCTCTGATCTGTTCTCTGTCACTATAGTTTTAGCCTTTTGAGACTTCCTATAAAAAGAATCACTCAGTATGCAATCTTTTGAAATTGCTGTCTTTTTTCACTCATTATAGTGGTTTTGAGATCCAGCCAAGCTCTTCCATGTGTCAGCAGTCCATTCCTTTTTATTGCTGAGTAGTTTTCCATTATATTGATGTATCATGGATTGTTTACTCATGCACTGAAAGATAGTTGGAGTTTTTCTAGGGTTTGGTAATGAGGAATAGAACTGCTGTAAACATTCACGTATAGGTTTTTATACGAACATAAATTTTCATTGCACTTAGGTAAATTCCTAAGAATGGGATGCTGAATCATATGAGAACTGTATCTTTTGTTTCCAAAGTAGCTGTACCATTTTGCATCCCCAACAGCAATGTATGAGAGTTCCAGTTGCTCCGCTCACCAGCATCTGGTGTTGTAGGTTTTTTTTTTTTTTTTTTTTTTTACGTCATTTGAATTGGTGTGTAGTAGTAGCTCATCATCTTTCTTTCAAAAAAATTAATTTTCTCTTTCTGGTCTTCTATCTTATACTCTCACTAAAAACCATATCTTCTAACTCCCTGTTCTGTTCTAAGTACTACAGAATCTATGCCCTAAGGAAGATCGCACTTACTCCTTCAACTTTTTTTTCTCTATTTTTGGTGACTCCAACCTAACTGTAGATACAGTTTCTATTTTAGAAGAAACAAACTCATTTGATTAGGTCATTGTAGTAAGTTGTTAATAGAGAATGAATCACCCACTTTGGAGCAACACTCCTATTTGCCAGGAGTAAGCCATGTTGATTCAGGTGTGTGTGGTGTATTTTAAGAGCAGAGCCAGATTGTTCCAGCAAGGTAATGCACCTACAAATTAAATTAAGGCTTGACATCTAAAGGAGGTTCTTAACAAATACAATGCATCTCCCTGTATGTTGACAATCTATATAATAATAGGGTTACACAAGTCTCTAAACATCAGAAGGGACAAACTTGTCTCTGCATATCTAATATTTGGGTGAAGATTCTGTGGGCTAATTAACAATGGTAATGATAAGAGGATGTAATTGGAGATTTCAGTGCAAGGATTCATTTTGAAAACTGCCAAGGCAGAGAGAGTGGAGAGAAGAGTGGCGAGAGGGATGGTGCTGAGTGACCAGACAGGAAATGATGTTAACCTTGGTCTGGATCCACTTCCTTGGTTATCCATTCTTTTAAAGTGGGTAGCACTAGGGGAGCTTACAAATGAACATAAAGTAATGGGGATGAGAGGAGCTTTGCAGAAGTGTGGAGGTGAGAATGGGAAAACTGATGTTATGAGAACGTGCATGGGGTATTTTAAAGAAACTTTTCGCATTTTATTCATTCGAGGTTTTCAAGATTGTAAGTCACATATCACCTAAAAAATAGTTTTAAAGAGGATCTCAAAGCTACTATACTGAGTGAAAGCTTAGGATAACTTGGAGAAAGTAAGAGGGAAGAAGGGAAGCTTGTTGGAAGGCTCTTGGAATAATCTTGACCTAAAATTGTGAGGCACCAGACTCTGCTTTGTCTCTCATGTCCAGTCAATCTCAAATTCCTCTCTATTCCTTTCTTTACGTTCATATGAGCCTTACTTCGAGCAGCACCCTGATTCTTCACGCTTAGGTTACTAATGGTTCCATACTGACTAAATTATTCTCTCCTGCAGAATGTTTGGAACAAGTATCTCCTGTAGACAGCATACATATGGATAACTTTTAGAAGGGCAGAGGCTTAAAAATTTTTATCAAGAATGTTTTCAGTGTAAACTTTTTGTTTCATACTCTATTATTTCCCATTAAAAGAGAGGTTCAAGTTCAATGACATATGTGTCAGCAGAGTTCCTAAACTACTCTTCAATGAATATATTTCAACAGGCCCTCCCAAAACCCTTAGAATACACTAAAGACCTTTCTTGGGACTACTTTTTCTTGAATTTGAAGAGAGGAAGCAGCTAGAATCTGGACATTTCCAGGGTCGGGACCCCAAGAACTGCATAAATAAAGTCTGTGAAAATGGCTAAACTCAAACTTCAAGAATTTAGCACAGGCCTTACAGGCAGTAGTTAAAGTATACTTAGTAAATTGAAATGCATTACACCATTTTATTTGACATACCATTTTTTTTCTGCTCCACTTTCTTCCTTACTAGAAGACCAAGTAAAAATGAGCAGTTAGAGAGAAAAGGTTTTTGAAAGAGAAAAACACTAACCAACTAGATGTAGAAATTTTAAATGGCTATAAAACTCTTGACTTGTGGAGACATAATTTTTGTGGAGTCTTATGATGAAGCACTGCATGGCATGTGTATAAAACTCTCTGGGTGGTAAGTTTGATGATACACAATCAAGCTTACCTTTATTTAGAGTTCAGAGAGAAAGTTTCCATCAGAAAGTCTTCTGATTGGCTGCCACTGTCAATTTTTTATTCACTCTTATTTTCTACCTCTAGCTAGAGGCAATACAGAAGGAGACAAATCTTTGAATCACCTTGTCTTCTGTAGGCCCTGCTTAATTGCATGCATTTGGCTAACAATTTACTATATAAAAGTACCAGAAAGTCCGATAAGGTTAATACTACTTTCTAAGTATTACTTGGCAGTACCAACCTTCACCCATTCAATTATTCCATCAATCTGTAACTCAATCATTCTGCATTTTCTGAACAAATCTGCCTATCTAACTGATTAAAAACCAAGAAACCCAAAGTAATGTCTCTGATAAGAAATGTGTTAGCATGGCCTTTTAAAAAATATCTGAACATAAATCTAATCTCATCATTTTGGAGGTAAGATGGCAGGCTTAGCTGTTTTTTTCTTTTTAATAAAATAATCTAAGATGAGTGAGCAAGATACTACAGTAAGGCATACATAATATCCATCCACAGTTCATCTCTCCATCTGGAGCGGATATCACATGCAGGGCTTCCATACAAGATAACCTAACCAGTACCAGACTGACCTGACCAACCCCCATTGGTAATGATATCTAGTTTTCCTACTTACTGGGCAGTATGTTTTTAATTGACCACATTTTTAAAAGCTTCTACAGGATCAGTTCTATCATTTTCAGTGTTATGGCTACAAAATTTTTTTTTTAAAAAGCTCCTTTTTGGAAAATCACAGCATTTCTCATTATGTTTCTATTGTCAGAATCTGAGTTTGACATTTAAAAGAGTTACAGAAAACTATACCCACCTCATGCATTTTCCCCTTTTCCTTTTCCCATTTGTCTCATATAATCATACATCTGCATATAATCCATCAAAAAGATAATTAAATGTAACCCTGGGAAAAGCCAGGGTAAGTGTAATTTCACAAATATTTACAGGCTTTGTCTGAGGCTTTGCATATGGACATTTACCATTTTCATTTGTGCCAAGTTTTGGTTATATCTGGAGGATGACCGGTTGCTAAAAGAAGAATTAAGGAGACACGGGTTCTAACTGAGCCTGCTACTCACTTGAGACGTGACCTTAGGCAGAAAACATCTTGAATCCCAGCTGCTATTTCTATAAATGTTAAGGTGTGAGAGAGACAACCCCTCCAGGTAATCGTCCATTCTCCTTCCACCAGCAGTAGTCTGAGACTCCAAAGATAAATTTCTTTTTGTTGTCACCAGTCAGCCTGTAATTATTTGCATGTTTAACAAACAAGTCAAGACAGTTAGAAGCACAGTTTCATGGCTCCATGTTTCCCCTTGTGCTCCAGCTCCTGCTGTGCCTGCATAATTTCCAAGCATAGTTTGTCAACCGTAGAGGGCTACCTATACGAAATCCCACACTTCGCTCTTTGAGGTTGCTGAGTTCATCCTTTTCCTTCCCCACTGCCTCCATTTCATAACCTCTACAATAGCCAGGTGGCCTCGTCTAAATCACGTAGGGTTAATTAGTCGCTGTTTATTTGTAAGCTTCAGTACTCTCTGCTTCTAACCTCTGCTTCTTGTATTCAGTGTTTAGCATCAATCACTGCTCACCGTTGCCTCTGATGAGGTAGATTGGTCACTGGAGCAAGGTTTCAGGCAAATTTTAAGTCAGTTTTCTTCATTTTGTCACACTGAACAAAACTTTGTTGAGTAATGACTGAATTTGGTTAGGGAGAATTTATAGGCTCATGTAAAGTCCATGGTTTCTACTAAATTTAGTGTTAAATTTTATCTGTTAATGTTATTTACTGCCATTGCATGGACATAATAGTGGTAAAGAAAGACAATACAGTATTTTATAGGGTTCTTTTACTATCAGCTGCAATGAATGACTGCCTAATAATTGGGCCCTAAATTTTACCTTGGCATCTCCAACAGGAAAGAAAACTGTAAGATTGATCCTTAAAAGATTGTTATCATAGGAAAACAAACACATTTCACCCCTCTCCAAAGAGCTGTGAGGCATCTTGGCTGCACCCTGGATGGGGGAGGGTCTTGTTCAGTTTCCCAAGTGTAGTTTAGTTAAGGTGTATTCCAAGAGACACATGTAAAGATGAACCTCAAGAAACTTTAGTCCTGTCCATCATAAATGTGGCTCAGGGTGGCAATCCAAAAGGATCTCATTCTCTACTCCCAAGAAATATGGGGCTGGAGTCCTCCCAAAAGGAGAGAGTGGAAGAGAGAGAATAAATACTAGAGGTATTAGCTTGGCCAAAAAGTTCATTCGGATTGTTCCATAACGTCTTATGGGAAAACCCGAACGAACATTTTCGCCACCCCAAATATTTCTAACACTACAAAAATGGCATTTAAATTGATGTCATTATCTGCCATTTCAATTTCAGACAATAGCTGAAAATATTTTCAGCTACCCCACCCACTACTCCCAGGTAAAACACCATTTTATCAAAAGTTGATGTACTTATTATTTGCTCTATGTCTTGAGTTACTAGAAAGAAGCTTGAACTCCAAAGAATCAGTTCTGAACTAGCAGCCAATAGTGATTCCATGCCTCCTTCCAGAGAGCCTCAGCCACAGCCCAGGAATTCAAACACAAGTGGAAGTAGGAACTCGGCTTGTCTCAACATCAATAAACATGTCTTTATAATGAAAGACAAGACTTGTTTGCCAGAACTGGAAGGAAAACATATCTGTTTTGTGTACTGCAGAAAACTGGTCCATGGACAGTGTCACGAAATGAAGGCAGAGGCCTTTCAAGCCAGAAAGAAAGGTCTAATGAGACCCGAGGTTGCTGGCGGTGCGAGGGTCGCCTGATTTTACCAAATGTTCTCAGATGCTGCCTTCAAACGATTATCTGTTTTTTATCCACCCCTGATTGTCCCTTTTCAGCTCGTCCTGAAACCTATTTAAATTTTGCCAGTCAAATTTCTGGGGATTGATACCAAATCAAGACAGACTGATTGACGTTGATTTGGAGTTTATAAAAGGCAGGAAGAGTGCATAAATTTTCCATATGATTTTTTTTTTTTTTTTTTTTTTTTGCGGTACGTGGGCCTCTCACTGTTGTGGCCTCTCCCATTGTGGAGCACAGGCTCCGGACGCGCAGGCTCAGCGGCCATGGCTCACGGGCCCAGCCACTCCGCGGCATGTGGGATCTTCCCGGACCGGGGCACGAACCCGTGTCCCCTGCATCGGCAGGTGGACTCTCCACCACTGCATCACCAGGGAAGCCCTCCATATGATCTTTTATAGAAAAACATCTGAACCTGGATATGTTCATTGATAAGTGAAATCTTGAGGTATATTTATTTATGTTTGTCAGTTCCTTAAAGAGAAAGGAAGAGAGAGGGGAGAGAGAAAGAGAAGTTGATTGCGTTTGGAGCATGAGTTTCATAAAACCTCTCTAAAATGGGGCAAAATGAGTTGTTTCAAAAAACCAAAATGATAATGTCCCTAAACTATCTTGGTAAGCTTAGTTGGCTGGTATAAGAGAAAATAATTTAATTAGGAAAAGGAACTAGGAAATTGCATTAATTTAGTGACTTAAGTATGAAAATGAATGTAAAAAAAAACCAAATGTACATCAGCCAGAGGAATTTTTCTATTCATTCTTTTTTCCCCTTTTGGCATTCTGGAGAGTTTACATGAGCTGAGTAGGAAGGGCTTGTCTTGTTAGAAACAAGAGCCTAAGCCACATAGCCACCGTGAGCTTATTCCTTTTGCCCCGTTGCTATAGACAGTCTCAACTTTAACATTTAACTATTCTGTATTACCCTCTTTTATTAGAAGCATGAAAAGCAGATGCCACATCCTGAACTCAAGAGAGCAATCATTTGAATGTCCCAGGGTGTGGAATAACTTGTTCCTGTTGGCTAGGACAGCAGGTGTAATGGTTAGAGCACAGGCTTTGGGAACACAACATCCTAATTTAAATTCTGGCTCAGGCACTACTCTCTGGTTGAACTTGGGGAAAATGTTTTCAGTTACATAGTGGGAATAATAAGTCCCATCTCAGAAGGCCATTGGGGGGACTAAACCAAAATCAATTTGATCACTCGTAAGCTGTTACATTGTATCTGGCACACGTGCTAGGCCCTGAGTTTGGTGATGCTAGTGGGATGTGTATCATTTTATGTCATTTTAGACAGGGGAGGCAGTCAGAGATTCTACTCTAATCCTCTCATTTCCATCCTACTAGTATATAGATTGAATGCTTCTCTTCCAGCCATTGTTTAGAAGCAAACAGAGAAATCTTGCTCTGTTGGTCATGAAAAAAAAAAAAGAACTGTTATTGGAGGTGCCCAGGAGAAGCAACAAGGATATAGTAAATATAATAATGACTGAAATAAGAGGAATCGAAACAGGAATAAAGTTTTTCCTTTGTCCTAACTTAAAATAATGAAAAATAAACACCAGAGGCAGGTTTCTCTTGAAGACAAAGATAGTCAAATTTCTGAGCCCTCATTTCCTAAACACCTTCTAAAGTAATATTTACTTTCAGGTTGAATTTTGTATTATCTTCCCTAAGGAGGGTCCTCAGAATCATATCAGCTTCAAGCTGCATAAGACCTGGGTCCACCCTTGTGAAAGTGGTTTCTAGTTACATTTTCTCATATTCCTCCAGCTCTTCTTCCATACTAAACTTTTTATTTAAACTTTGAATGTGAAATTTGGAATCTGATGTGCAAAACAAACAGAAGGAAAGTGATCATCTTATTAACTGGCAAAACTCTCACACTCCGAAAGCACTGACATATGTTCACTCAGCAGTAGAACAGTACATCACATTTGGGTAATGCTTGCTCAATTATAGAGCATCATTTGAAAATTTCTTAACTGACAAATAGCATATACATTAATGAGCAGACAAACCATAAGTGAATAGCGGGTGGATGATTAGAAATTGAAGACATCCTTGCAACAAGGATCCATGTCTAATTAAATAAGCAACATTACCAACTTCCCAGAAAGCCCCCTACGCTCTGTCATTCATTTATTTTCTCAATTTCTTTAATCTAAGAAACTTCAAACCTTCAAAGAAATGAAATAATACAATCACCAAGGCACACGTTTTAGCTAGATTCATCCACCTCAACCGTTAACATGTAGCCACATTCCCCTTGCCCCTGCAGTCTCCCTCCCATCGTCTCTCTCATTTATCCATTTGAGAAGCATCATAACACCTCGCTCCTAAAAATTTCATGCATTCCCTAAGAGCAGGACATCCTCCTCTATAACCGCATTACCATTCTTACAATAAAATAAATGTTGATTCAGCGACACCATCTAATATCTAGTCCACATTCAAATTTCCCAATGTCCCCAAAGTTTCTTTTTAATTTTTTTCTCCATCCGCGATATAATCACTGTTTCTGTATTGCTTCTGTTTGTCATGGCTCTTTGGTCTTCTTTACTCTTGAACAGTCTCAGAACTATTTCTGCCTTTGGGACATTGAAAGCACAAAATACCTTACGAAGTGTCCTAGAGCTGAGTTTTGAAAGTGAGTCTCCTGACTTTACTCTTGTTCATGTTTATCATGTCTACTCTTAAGTGTGGCTACCTCAGATGTCCCAGGCAAGACCAGCTACATAATTTTGGAAACTGAGCAAAATTAAAATTCAAGACCTCTTGCTAAAAAGCAGGGGGAGAATGCTGTTTAAGATACTAAAATATAAAGCTTCTATCTTTAAAAATATTTTATTAGTATGAAATGTAATGGGGTAGCAGTAATACATAAAAAACAACATAAACTTATAAATTACAAAAATAAATTTTCATGTCATTTTTTTTTTTTTTTTTTTTTTTTTTTTGCAGTACGCGGGCCTCTCACTGTTGTGGCCTCTCCCATTGTGGAGCACAGGCTCCAGATGTGCAGGCTCAGCGGCCATGGCTCACGGGCCCAGCTGCTCCGCGGCATGTGGGATCTTCCCGAACTGGGGCACAAACCCGCATCCGCTGCATCGGCAGGCGGACTCTCAACCACTGCGCCACCAGGGAAGCCCTCATGTCATATTTTTATACAATAAATAATAATACTAATAAAGCCAATTCTTTATTAATAAGGACTACTATGGTATCGTGATCAATCATGAGATTTTTCTGGCTCTCTTTTCTGCCTATTCCTTTATTAGATCAATCAAATTTATAGTTTTAGCAACTTTGTTCTCAGTCAGTATAATTGAAAGTAATCATTGTTGGCAAATGAAATGTAGCAAATGATTTTTTATAATTTTTAGCTTTGAGAGGACTTTATGCCGATGCAACTGTTACTATAGCTGTTAAGAGTATTTTATATGATTCACAATACTGGGAGAAATTTTTGATAAGGCATTTTGAAATACAAATTTTAGAATATCTAGACTAATGATTCTTGAGAAACAATTTTTCTAAAAAGATTTAACTCTTTGTACAAATCCATTTTGTGTAAGCCTGAATATAATTTTAAGTGTAAATTTATACGATGGCATTTAAATGTTTCCTCTGACATTTTATGTAACTTGCAGAGATCATACAAGAAACTGAAAATGGCTTCATGGTGTGTATATAATTCAAATGCCTATTTATGCATTATACTGCTGTATCTTCAATTATAAGGAAACATTCATATAAAATTGTTTTCTTGCTAATAATTTGTTAATCCAAAGCTTCAAATGAAAATAACATTCTTTTCTTTCAAATGTGATCATTTTAAAATTTAGTTTCTATTTCTAAGCTTCTGAATAGTTGCTTTGCAATGGTACAACTGTTTTCAAGCACAGAGATTCTAAAGTTTTTGAAGAATTCTAGTAACGTCTTTTTTTTTTTCTTTTTTTTTCTTTTTTGGCTGTGTTGGGTCTTCATTGCTGCGTGCAGGCTTTCTCTAGTTGTGGCGAGCAGGGCCTATTCTTCTTTGCAGTGCTCGGGCTTCTCACTGCAGTGGCTTCTCTTGTCGTGGAGCACAGGCTCAGTAGTTGTGGCTCACGGGCTTGTTGCTCTGGGGCATGTAGGATCTTCCCAGACCAGGGATTGAACCCATGTTCCCTGCATTGCTAGGCAGATTCTTAACCACTGCGCCACCAGGGAAGTCTGCTAGTAACTTGTTAATATGCCTTATTGCAATGTCTATGCATACACTATTATTTTGTAGTAATTTACTGACGAAGTTTACTGCCTGAGTGCCAGTAGTTCCTGTGCTGGTTGTATATAGTCAGAAAGAATGTTCATCCCATCACTTCTTTGGGGACCCGTGGTGCCCTGGACTGCCCCAGGCATGCACGTGGACACTGGGCACCCAGGCCAATTGTACAGCAGGCATGCTGCCCACTGCCCCTCTGTGTCCATCAGCCTAAGCCCATACATGCTGCCAACAGGTATATCTATTCTGCTCACAGGCATGCTCCATTGTCTGAACACACTTCACTTACAAAACACAAAATCAAAGATAAAAGGATTAAGAATTTCAAGACAGAATAGCAGAGCATTAAATCAAACTCAGGACTCTTCTGAGAGTGGGGCCCTGTGACTGCAGAGATCACAGACCCTTGAGGCTGGCTGGCCCCAGGGACTTGCTAGGAAATTGTTCTTAATAAGGTCAGAGGCAAGTGAGTATAGGCACACCCATCATTTCTACAACTGGGTCCACAGCCAGCCGGGCCATCAAAGACCAGTGAGAGATGTCTGCTTCCAGGAAACTCCAGCAGATTGCTGCCGTAGGGCAGAGGGTCTCACACTTGGTGTGCATCAGAGTGAAATGGAGGGTGATTAAGATATGGGTTGCTGCGCCAAACCCCAGAGTTTCTGACTTCGTAGGTCTGGGAGGGCCCATGAATTTGCATTTCTGGGTGATGCTGATGTAGCGACTGCACTTTGAGAACCACTGCCATAGGGTAGAGTGGCACTGGTTTGCTTGATACTCCATTTTTGCTAAGAGAGAGCCAAAACCCAGATTTTATGTAAAATCTTCCAATTCTTTTCTTTTTTCCGCTTTATAACAAATTTAATCAGTCATACATATACATATGTTCCCATATCCCCTCCCTTTTGCGTCTCCCTCCCACCCTCCCTATCCCACCCCTACAGGCGGTCACAAAGCACCGAGCTGATCTCCCTGTGCTATGCGGCTGCTTCCCACTAGTTATCTACCTTACGTTTGGTAGTGTATATATGTCCATGCCGCTCTTTCACTTTGTCACAGCTTACCCTTCCCCCTCCCCATATCCTCAAGTCCATTCTCTAGTAGGTCTGTGTCTTTATTCCTGTCTTACCCCTAGGTTCTTCATGACATTTTTTTCCTTAAATTCCATATATATGTGTCAGCATACAGTATTTGTCTTTCTCTTTCTGACTTACTTCACTCTGTATGACAGACTCTAGGTCCATCCACCTCATTCCAAATAGCTCAATTTCATTTCTTTTTATGGCTGAGTAATATTCCATTGTATATATGTGCCACATCTTCTTTACCCATTCATCTGATGATGGACACTTAGGTTGTTTCCATCTCTGGGCTATTGTAAATAGGGCTGCTATGAACATTTTGGTACATGTCTCTTTTTGAATTATGGTTTTCTCAGGGTATATGCCTAGTAGTGGGATTGCTGGGTCATATGGTAGCTCTATTTGTAGTTTTTTAAGGAACCTCCATACCGTTCTCCATAGTGGCTGTACCAATTCACATTCCCACCAGCAGTGCAAGAGTGTTCCTTTTTTTCCACACCCTCTCCAGCATTTATTGTTTCTAGATTTTTTGATGATGGCCATTCTGACTGGTGTGAGATGATATCTCATTGTAGTTTTGATTTACATTTCTCTAATGAGCAAAGATGTTGAGCATCCTTTCATGTGTTTGTTGGCAGTCTGTATATCTTCTGTTGAGAAATGTCTATTTAGGTCTTCTGCCCATTTTTGGATTGGGTTGTTTGTTTTTTTTGTTATTGAGCTGCATGAACTGCTTATAAATTTTGGAGATTAATCCTTTGTCAGTTGCTTCATTTGCAAATATTTTCTCCCATTCTGAGGGTTGTCTTAAAAAATATTTAAAAAAATTAAAAAAATTCTTAAAAAATATTTGTTTGAAAGTTTTCAAACACCAAATGAAACATATGTGTGGGTAGAATTTGACCTGAGTGTTCTTGGTTTATTACTCTCCTGCCAGAAATTATGCTAAATTAGATCGAAATAACACTCAAAATCTTAATGTTGAAAAGTCTAGTAGGAAACTGGGTCAGGGATACAATTTCTGAAGAACCATCACCAATGAAAGTAGACTGTATTATTTATTCTAATAAGTTTTAGATAAAACTGCTATTATTTTCCCCCTGGACTCTAGTAAAAAAACAAAAAGTATGATGAGTAAAATGCATGGATACCTTCAGACTTATGTTATCAAAAGAAAAGGAAAACACATTAAACAAATTAGGTAATGGATTTCCCACTGTGGGTAGGAGTTACAAGGTAAAATAGATATATAGTGTCTGCCTCATTTTCGTCTGAAATGTCAAGTGCCTCTTTCACGTGAAGCCATCTCTCTCCAACACCTTCAACTCCTTTTCCTTCCAATCCCCAAACTTTCCTTTATCACAAATACCATACCATTGGCTGTGCAAATCCAATATTCAACCGTTCTAATTAAGATGGGGGAGAAAGGAATGAAGGCACGTTTTTCATAAAGTGAAAAACTACAGCTGAATTCATTTTACTTAGCAGCAATTAAAACACATTTGTGAATTTATAAATATTTTGTAGCGTGGTTCGGCAAGTGTTTCTAATTTGAGCGATGACAGGTGTTTGTTTAAAATAAATAGCGATCCTGGGGTCTTTTACTTAAGATTCAAAATATGTCACTGTGGAAGAATGAAATTGAATGTAAGCTATGTTTTCTCCAGAAATCAGTTGTGATATGCCCTGTTTAGTTAACTTTGACATATGTCAGAGTAGCATGTGAAAAGCACCTACTATGTGTCAGTGGCTAGTTCTCCTACTTGCATTTAACCTTCAGAACAATTCTGAGACATAGGTCTTTTAGCCCCTTGTTATGGATGAGGAAGCCGAGTTCGGAAAGGGTAAGTGACTTAGCCAAGCTCATATGTCCAAGAAGTACAGAGATGAAATCTGAGCACAAAGCCTGGATCTTACCCATCGGGATAGTCACTGGTGATGATCCTTACCTTTGCCAACCCTAGATCAGATGAATACCTGCAGGGACTGTCCCATTAGAGCAATGTCAGTCTTACACGCAGCTTACAGGGACGGGTAGCTGAGGGCCTCAAGTGAACAGTGATCCAGGTGCCCTCCTGGATTTGTTTTTGGGAGATGATTGCAAGATTAAATCCTAGACTGTGAAATCAGACTGTATTCAAATTTGATCTTTGTCACTTAGTAGTTTATGACCTTTGGCAAGTTGCTTGGCTGCTCAAAGCCTCAGTTTCCCTCCTTGGTAAAATGAGGATGATAATAGCACATACCCCAGGGACTGCACTGGGGATAAAATTAGATGATGAGTCGCTGGGCAGTCTACCTGGCACACCGTGGATGCTCTGTAAATCTGGGCTATTATGATGTTGTTTCATTTAAAGGGATTTTGGGGAGCACCTCCACCTCCAAATACCTTATCTATCCAAGAGCCACTTCTGAAGTCACAACAGGACAAATTCAGCAGGTCACTGACTCCTACTCTTAAGAGTCAATTCAGGTGTCATTTCTCCCAGGAAACTTTCCCATACCTTTTGTACACATTTGCCTACCATTCTGCTTATCCGATTATACACTATAGTAAAATAAATTCTTTTCTATTATGAAGTTTACAAATTTGACGTTTGCTCCACTTAGGCTGTGCGTTCTCTGAGAACTGACCTTCTTTCTTTCTTACCCACCTTGAGGTAGGTCTAGAAGTGTTGGCTCTTGCCCTAACTTGCTGGCACAGGGTCCTACCTCTGCAAAGCAGCCCCTCTGCCTGCAAAGCATTTCTGCGAATCACCAATAGCGTTGCTTTGCCTGGCAGGCACCATGGCCCTGCTGAGTTCCGTGAACTCACCTGCCTCTCCCTCTGGGTGTCACTTCCCCTGGTCCACCACAATCATCACCCCCCAAGCAGTGTAGGGACACCCTAAGTAACAAAACTGAGCAGTGGTCTGTGAACAAGAGGAAAAGAACCTTCTTTGCTGTCTGGATTTTGCTTTTTCCTAGAATTTCCCTCAGTAATAGTGGAGTAGGAATGGTGGGAAAATGGGAGTGATTCACTTTAGGTGAAGGTAGTACAGGGGGCATTGTCTGCAGACATTAAAAACTGGGACTTCCCTGCTGGGCCAGTGGTTAAGACTCTGCGCTCCCAATGCAGGGGGCCCAGGTTCAATCCCTAGTCAGGGAAGTAGATCCCGTATGCTTCAGCGAAGATCTAGCATGCTACAACTGAGAGCTGGTGCAGCCAAATAAATAAATATTAAAAATAATAAAACCAGGCTTCCCTGGTGGCGCAGTGGTTGAGAGTCCACCTGCCGATGCAGGGCACACGGGTTCATGCCCCAGTCCGGGAAGATCCCACATGCTGCGGAGTGGCTGGGCCCGTGAGCCATGGCCGCTGAGCCTGCGCGTCCGGAGCCTGTGCTCTGCAGCGGGAGAGGCCACAGCGGTGAGTGGCCTGCGTACCGCAAAAGAATAATAATAATAATAATAAAAGAAATAATAATAATAAAACCAACTAGAAGTCAATCTGCGGTTTTTTATTTTCTTTTTCTCTGGCCACACCACTCGGCTTGCAGGATCTCAGTTCCCCGACCAGGAATTGAATCCCTGGTTGAACCTGGGCCACGGGCAGTGAATGCCCAAATCCTAGCCACGAGACCACCGGGGAACTCCCTCAATCTGCTTTATTCTATCACTATGCACTGGCAATTCCAACAGTGCTAAACTAGTCCTCCCTGAAAAGCATCTTTAGTTGAGCTAAGTTCTAAACAACGGCTGCAATTGTTGTAGAGTTTTAATAATAATAAAGCAATGACTGTTTTAAGAGGAGATAAGGAAAAAGAAGCAGTTAAGTCTAAAATGTTGACTCAATTTTCCTTCCTTATCAAGTGGTGACCGGGAGTGAAGCAACATTTTATAGACTCTACCATTTTGAAGCCTAAGGGTATTTGGTGCTTTGATCTTTCAATAGGGCAGACAGTTGAAACTCAGCAAACAAGAATTTAAGTAAGACTTCCAGAGTTCTATGGAGACTGCCAGCTGTGGGCCTCCCTGTTGTTTGGACTGTAGCACCACCCACTGACTTCAGGGTGCCTCCTGACACCCCGCCACATCCTTGGGAAATTCAGGGAGGCCCACAAAACTCCATGGACTCCTGGTAAGATGGTCTTTGCTGCAGCCATGCCACCACCCACCTCACCCCTACCACCTGACCAAGTCTAAGAAAAGGCTATGAGAAGAGTTTAGTATTCACCTTCATCTAAAAGGCCATCACAGTCAAGCCAATTATGCTTTTTTTTTTTTTTTGCGGTACGCGTGCCTCTCACTGTTGTGCCGTCTCCCGTTGCGGAGCACAGGCTCCAGATGCGCAGGCTCAGCGGCCATGGCTCACGGGCCCAGCCGCTCCGCGGCATGTGGGATCTTCCCGGACCGGGGCACAAACCCGTGTCCCCTGCATCGGCAGCGAGACTCTCAACCACTGCGCCACCAGGGAAGCCCCAATTATGCTTTTAAATCAATCACTGCCAGAAGTTCAGGATTTCCAAGTTCCCATTATTACTCAGGTTTTATTCTCCTGTAGCCCTATAATCCCCTAATCTGACCCAGTCTCCCATCACTTCTCTGCCTCACAATCCTTTTCACTCTTTGATCTGAGATTTAGCGTCTATTATCAGCCGAATCCCATTATCTACAACACTTCCTCCAGGTGCGTCCTTTTCCTTCTTTCTCTAACAGCAGTCTGGCTGTTATCTGACAGCACTACTCCCCCCAACAGCCTTCACCAGCAACGATGATGTTTTTCTTCTGCTCCCATGTACCCTAGGGCCTGGGCATCATGTGGTATCTTCCCAGCTCCTCTTGGCCACTTCTGAACAATTTCTCATCCCTTCTTCCTCAAACATTCAGGCCTCTTAGACCCACATCTGTCAGGCAGGACCACCAACCACCCCTCCTTGGTTTACTCATCTAACAAGTATGCAATTTGGCCTCCATATTCATTGAAAATATTAACATCCAGCTCACTGCCTTTCTTGACAAAATTAACCCCATCCCTGTCATATTCTTGGCAGCTTCAACATCTAACAAAATAATCTGCCCATCACTCTAGACTCTCACTTCCAACAATCTATCCTTCAGTTCATCTTAGATATTAACTCCTATGATCTTAACAACTTAGATTTTTATGATCCCACACCCATGGTTATGTTACTTCCACTATCTTGATTTTAAGCATTGTACACTCTGATCATCAGTTCTATCTCTCTAGCTCACATAGTCTAACATCTGTCTCAATCCAACCATTCTTTGATCTTCATTGGAACTTCCAATCTATTGACTTTAATCTGCCTATCAGTCCCCCTAATGGGCTCATATCTTTCAATTCTCGACTTAGATTCTATGGATCACACAGTTTATATGGATCAAAATCAGAGAGAAGCTGGGTATTTCTGATTCAGAATCTCTGATGAAGTTGAAGTCAAGATGCCAGCTAGGATGATGGTTATCTAAAGGCTTGATTGGATCTGGGGGATCTGCTTCTAAGTTGGATCAGTCACATGGCTATTGGTAGGAGTCTTCAGTTCCTCACTAGGTGGACCTCTCCATAGGGCTGCTTGAGTATCTTTACAACATGGCAGCCAACTTCCCCCAGAGGAAAGGATCCAAACATGAGAGTAAACAGGAAGCCACAAGACCTTCTATAACCTCATCTTAGAAGCCACACGCCACTACGCCCACTATATTCTGTTAGAAAACAAGCACTAAGTCCAGAGCACACCTAAAAGGAGGAAAATTATACTCCACCTCTTGAAGGGAGGAGTGTCCATGAGTTTTGTGTACATATTTTAGAACTGCACACCACTTAACAGGTGAGGAAATTGATGTGTATAGAGGGCAAATAACTTACCTGTGGTCACATAGTCTCAAACATGATAGGATTCTACTTCTTGCTTATCTAAATTCCTGATCAGTGGATGCTTTGCCAAGTGGTAGCTCAAAGATCCAGTGTCCTTTCATTTTATGGCTCTACTATCTTCAATGCATGGCTTCCAAGACTGGCATTTTTGTCTACATTAAGCCCTGGAAAGGGAAAGAAGATGGAGAATCAAACATGGGATGTTTTTATGGGTCAGTCTTAGGAATGACACAGCATCATTTCTGCTCACACTCCATTGGCTAGAACTCAGTCACATGGCCACAACTACCCTCAAGGAACTTGCAAAATGTAATCTAGCCATGTATTCGGGAAGAAGAAGAAATGGATTTGGTAAGAAGTTAGCCCTCTGCCACACACAACCCCCATGCTCACACTTGTAGTCACTGTGATGGGACAACATCCACATGCATGTGTTAGTGGGAAAACGATGGCAGATGGAGGAGCAGGTAGGATCATAAACTGCTTCCACAAATAGGAGTTTTGTGTCTTTTTAGGATAAAATGGCAAAACCACATGGTATATCTTCAAATTGTTTCCAATTTTCTTTTAAATGTTTGTTCAATTGTTAGTTGACTAAAACCACCACTTGACATGTATATCCATTCCATTGTTTGTCTAAAAATAAGTTATGTAGGCCATTCTATACATAAATATATAGTTGCAGGCAAAATATGTTCTCTTGTCTTCACAATATGGATATAAGACTCATTGGGGGCTTTATTTTGGAATTATCTAGAAAGTGAGGTTAATCTCTCACTTAGTTTACCAAACAACACTATCCAAAGGAAACAAATACAAATTAATCTGTACCAATGCTCCTGCTTGTTTAGAAGTTTAGCCCCACTGAAAGTCTCTCCCAGGTAGTTCTTAGATTCTCCAAGGGTAGTAGCATCTAGTGTGCACTCAGCAACAAAAACACGCCTGCTTCACTGCTCCAACGTCTTACCAAGGCACCTGGCCACTGACTATAGGCAAGAGGCCTCTGGAGAAATACTGTTCTACCATGTTCATCAATTCTCTGCTGGTGGCAACTCTAAACCCTGGGTGCCAAAGCTGCACTATGGTCCTTGGCACTGTTTGGACCAACACTCATGAATATTTCATGAACACATATCCTTACTTTCTGGCTTTACCACTTGCAGTAGATTATAATGTTGTTCAGGAAATATTTGCTCACTTCCCCCTCCCTCACAACGGGAGAATGTGTCCTTCCCATCGATGTTGGTCTTAGGTATGTGATTTGTTTTAACCTCATGGTGGGTGAATGGACTTCCATACACTTTGGTCTTGAATTCAGCCATGTAACTTGTTTTTACTGAGGAGATATTAGTGTATAAGGTATATGCAGAAGTTTGAAATGTGCTTGGCATTTTAGGATAACTTGTAAGCAGATTTTATGCATCAAGAGGCAAGTTTCATCCTCTTCTCTGGTCTCAAGATCAGTCTTTGAGGCTGAGCCAGGGGAGTAGACACCAATCCATCCATTCCACTGTTTTTCCTCCTCCTCTGTTCCATTCAGACACTCCAGGATCAAACCAATCAAAATGAAACAAGGACCTAAATCCAGTTTGGGACTCAGCTGGGATCTCCTGGTACATTTGACCAACAGTGACCTGCCCATGTTCTTCATGAGTCAGCTTGTAGAATTTCCTAAAATTGGCATTTGGAAATAAAACTTTGGAATGAGTTTTCATTATCCCCTTAAAAATTCAGGCTTAACATTTCCTTTGAAAGAGAAGTTTACTGAAGTTTTCTCTAATTAGGCTTTCATGAGTTGTAGGTCTTTCACATAAGTGAACTCTCGCTGCAGGGTCGATGGAGTCTTTGGTGGCAAATATTTTACAAAGAAGGCATTTGTTTCAGAAATAAACATTTAATTTGGATGAATTTTAATAGCCACAGTGCTTGATTCTGATGAAAATGTTTACTAGCAGTATTTCTACTTTGGAACCAATTGTTTCTATTATTTTGACAGAAATAAAATTTGGTTGGTTGTTGTTTGAGATGTGAAATGGTTTTGTAAGCATTTCAGCTTGATGCCCAGGCAGGCAGTCACAATAATTCTTCTCCAGATAAATGGGAACCACCGTTTTTCTATTCATTACTTCAATAAGGAAGTTTAACCAGTGAAAGGATTTGCAAAACACTGCATCATAAAAACCCTAAAGAAAATTCAACAAAAGTTAGACACTGTAAATATTTTTGCAAAGGTCTGGGCAATCTTTTCTTTCTATAAATACTTGTCTGCACAGTAAGAGAAATGAAAAGTCAAAAGAGAAAACTGTGTTGTCTCATTTATAGTTTGGAACAGCAAATATTGAATTCAGCGGAGGGTTATTATATGCCTTATGAGTTGTACATAAGGTGGAAAAGTAGGGTAAATTTCCTGTCAGCATATTAAGCAACATAAAAGTGAATTCTGTAATTAAATCATTTTTTTAATCATCAAAGTTGAAAATAAGAGAAAACAACTTTTGAAGAAGTCCAGGGTCAATCGGCTAAATAAACTAAAGTCATTCAGTCAACTAGCATTGATTGGATTTTAGCAAGATGAAATTGACTTTGCTCCATCTCCACCCACTTCACAAACTAATTAAAAAAGCACATTAGTGACATCTTCAATCAGCTAAGGAAGATAAGTGGGCTTCAAAGCAATCAACTACAAAACTCTGTCAAGAATAGCAATAGATCCTCAAAGAACTTCGGAGAGATTTCTGGAAGTTACTCACGTCAATCAGAAAAACAAAAACTCAGAGCCATGCGCTTGTATTTTGGGGGGACTTTTTTGGACAATGTGGCCGACTTATAAGAAAGAAAACCACACACCAGCAGGGCATATATTAGCTTCCAAGATCTCACTCAACTTCAGTCCACCTAAATTCCCATCAAGCAAGAGTAATAACAATGCTTGGATCAGAAGGGCTTGAAGGTTCATTGGGCAAATCATTTAAGATGTCGGGAAATGTACAAGCTCATATAGTCCTTAAATGGAATAGAGGATTATTAGATTACCTTTTGCAAGGAACAGTGACTGCAGGTCAGTAAAAGACCTTGCATTGTGAGTACCTCATTCTTTTTACCATTCAAAACACCACAGATCATTCTGCTCATTTTTTGAATAAAGGAATGAATAAAAGAAGCACTTTGAGTTTATTTAATAGCACAAGAAATGTTCTCTATGTGCTTTCAGTCTCAAAGTACTGAAAGTTTAATTTTTTAATGAAAGATATCTACCTATTCAAAGCTCTGTGCTATTGACAATTCTAGGAAAAAAGATTCAGGAAATGCCTGAAAATAGAAATTTCTTTTCTTTAACTCTTGGATAATATAAAAAGAAGAAACAAAAGGAAAAGAGGGAAAAAAGAAAGAAAAGACAGAATGACACCAGAGACTATACATGTCTAATATAGTGTTAAGTTTTCATGTCATTCTTATTGATGTTTAGTGATAGCCATTGCACCTCTCTCTCTCTCTCTCTCTTTCTCTATCCTAGGTGTCTTTTTAAATTTATGTCTGCATACTCTATTTAGAGTTATTGTTATTTTATACATGTGAAAATATTTCTAAACCTTTCAAAAAATAATAAACTTCCATGAAATACCTTGACTCAATGATTGTGGGACTGCATAGGGGATAACGCATACAGCTAGGGTAATATGAGCCACTCAGGGTGCCTCAGAACAGAAGCCAGGTACCAACTAGCATGAAAGTACTTAAATATACAACTGCTACAGAAATACCAGTGCATATCTACTAAATAAAAGCAGTGCTGGCTGCCTTTCTTTTCTGTGTCTGTGTATAAACATTCCGGAATTCAGAAACTCATACACAGGAACCAAGAAATTTAAATTATACATTGAAATTTAGAGCAGAAAGACAGAGCTTAGGAAGCACAAATCCTGGTTTTAGAATAAGGAGTCATGAGTGACATACTTGCACTCATAAAGCTCTTTGTGTCAGAGTTCAGGCTAGATGGAATACCTTTTAAACTATACAATATTCTTTTTCAACAGCTCAAGGAGAGAGTACCTATTACACTAAGTAGATTTTCTATCACATTGGTCAACAGCTGGGGGAAAATCAATTTCAGGCCATAGACCAGAGAATTAAAAGTCTTACTTAAGAAGTGAAATATTTCTGGTTCTTACAAAAATTACAAATTTCCCCTATACCCCACTCCCCATCAAGACATTTGGACAGATAATAATGATAGGCAATTTATACCAAAAGAATGGCTGAAACAGATGGAAAGCAATACTTTCACAGGTTTGCTTTGTGGAAATACCACAGGAAATTAACCAGTGAGCCACGTTTCTCTTCACTTCTATTTCACTCCTTCAGGAGGCAGGAATGATGGTCTTATAGGAAGAACAGCATCTTCGGTGGCAGATGGATATGGCACAAATCTCAGTGTGGCCATTTCATAAGTAGGTAAAACCTGAATTAAATTCTTGATATTATAACTGTAAAATAGGAGTAATAATACTTGCAACCTGTTTGTTGTGGAAATTAAACAAGAAATCTACATATAACTCATAAGTCATCAGCCTCACCTGCCTGTGACTACAAAATGATGTTGCATTTTCTTTTCAAGCCCAGACTATTATGATCTGAACCCTTTACAGCTAACTCTTGGCACAGAAAACCTCCTCAAAGTTTTCTGGGTATTTCCCAGCATCCTACCTTCCACATGGTCTAGAACAAATCTGTCAGTTTCCTCCCCTTGCAACTTCTCCTGTGCTGCTGACAATCCTCATGATAGCACTTCCCTTCTGGGCAGCTATTTTTGACCACAGGCCCCCACTGCTCCTCCCTGATTTGATCATGAGCTTACTGCTGAACCCAATTCCCCACATTACAACCGGGAAAGGATTAGGGAAGATGTGATTTACTCTCAACTAAGGTTTAGGGTTACAGGGAATAACTCACAACTGCTAGCATCCCACATGCCCCAAATCTACCTTAGCTCCACTTATTAGGTCAACACCCATTCTACCTTCCAGCCTGCCTCCTTGCACAAGGGCTCACTAACTCTCACCACTGGAAATGCTCCAAACACTCCCATATCTAGAGTCCGGGACAACCTTCACTTCCCCACCTGGGGACCCATAAAAGAAAAGTGCCCTCTCCACCAGTCCAAGCGCTAGCTCATCTCCAGCTCTAGAACTGCCTACTTCCAGGAAAATTGATAGTGATTAACCTTTCATCCAGGGCAAAATTACCACCCATCATGAGTGGTCTGGCCAGATGGCTCAACTATGACATTCTTTAGAGTCAAGGGGATATTTTCCAAAGTCTGATATATTCAGTCTCAAATAACAACACATGCAGGAGAAGAGTTACTCAGTCCAAGTTGCTAAGACACACCCAGCATTTAAAAAATTTTTTCGAAGTATTTTTTCCAAAATGAAATACAAAAACATGACAAAGTACACATCACTCTTGTCATGGCCTGGTCTTACATTCTAATCTCATGTGAGCAAGGCTCAGTGACACACACACACACACACACAGGATCTAATAAGAAAAATGAAATGGATTTAGAGATAAATCATAGCCCAAACCTAAAATAAGAAACTTCTTACAAACCCATAAGTAGTAGACTTTCAGTTTAAAAAGACTCCAGTCTCCTATGATATATAGTAATACTTGTGTCTATTGTTATTTATAATTATAATTAGTATTAGTAGGATGAAGTAGTAGTTTGTAATATCCAAACTAAGAAAATGAAGGTCAGACACTAAATCTTAGGTGATAGTACTGGGGGCATATATATTATATGACTAAGGTTGTAGGGCATGAAGATAAGGAGTTACCATTTCTTAAGTGTCTATTACCACGTACCTGGCCACTTAACAACTATTTACTTTCACACAGCAACCTTAAATGTTAGATATCAGTCCCATTTTACAGATGAGGAAAGTATGCAAGTTACCTAAGATGACACTGGTAGTGAATGGTGAGGCTAGAATTCATGTCCAGTCTATTTCACACAAAAGCCAATGATCCTTCTAATCTTCTCAACACATTATTCCATCTGTCCAATACCTACACAGACAATGCCTGATGATGAAAGATGGTGACATTGAACATGAGAAAAATGAAGACAAAGAGTTTTGATAGCTTTATGATGATTCGCATATTTAGTACAAGAATATGTATTAAGGGTAATGACAGAGGATTCTTTCTTTCCTTGAATTTCAAAGCAGCAAAAACACATCACGAAGTTTCATTCTTTCATTCATTCAAGTAATTCAACCAGCATTAGTTAAACAGCTACCATGTGGAGAGCCATGGTAGCAGGCTTGAAGATATGGACAAGAAAAATTAAAGATTCCTAAGAATCTGATCATCTTAGGGTCAAGTGGGGGAAACCAACAAGAAAATCAGTAAGTACTTGGCATTGTTAAAAACACTGTCGGCAAGGTAGGCTCAAGGTGATGTGAGGAATCACGCGGCTGAGACTGAGGGGATGAAGAAGAACTTCTGTGAGGCACTGACTCAGGATCTTGAAGGATGATGGGCATTAACCAGGTGGACATGGTCTATAAACAGAATAGACAGCACAGGGGAGGCACTAAGGCATGAAAACGCTTGGTGCATTTGGAAAACTGTAGTAGTCTCAAACTACTGTACTTTGAGAAACCTGTAGTAGGTCTCTTTGAAACTTGGACAAGTGGTGCTTGTACCCTGAGGCTTAGTTTCTTCATGTGTGAATCAGAAATAATAAAAGTACTTTTTTTTTGTAGACCTGGATGTTTTATTTGAGCTAAAGTAAATTTGCACTTAGCACAGTTCTTGGTCCTTAGTACAGGCTCCATAAATTTTAGCTCTTATGATCACGGAGAACTTTGCAGGTCACGGAGGATATGCCTTTGGTTAATAGCACCCAAAAATCATCTGGGTCAAACTTACTTAACAATAAGGGGAGACTTTCTAGACTTCTGATATGAAAAGTGCAGGAGTCAGCCAAGGCTTCAGGCATGATTCAGTCAGAGGGCCAGCCAGTGGGAAGCTGGTAAATGTTTAACAACCAGATCTGTAAGCTAGGAGGAGGAGAAGGAGGAAGAGGAAAAAGAAAGAGGAGGAAAAGGGGAAGGAGAAAAAGAAGAAGCAGCCCTGATTTTTAGTGTTTGCAGATTTCCGTGGCATGAATACTTGCACCGTGGCCAATTTTAAGCTACCAACATGCTGACCGGCTCACAAGTTTCCTGAAAATTTAACAATTGGCTCTTGCGAGCTGGTTGGTGCTAGCCGGCTCCAGGAGACCACTGGATCCAGCTCTGTTTCTTTGAGATTCTTTTCACCTATGTGTGTCACTTTCATACCGAAGGTGACTTTTCTTATGATGGCAGAATGGCTGCCAGAGGAAATGGTACATTTTGTTCATGCAGGAGTGGGGTAGGGTTTCAGATAGGTGGTTTCCCACCCTATGGAAAAGGAGTCTCAAGTTTCACTTTGATTGGACCTCCTCTGAACCAATCCTTGTGTCAAGGGTTTATTGTGATTCAGACCCACTAGGGTAACTATAGCTGGGGATGGGTCAGTCCCACTCACATGATATAAAGAGAGGACATGTGTCGTGAAGTTAGGTGCTATTAGGAAGAGAACCAAGGGGGAGTGAATTCTGGTTGAACTACCAGCAAAAGTCCAAGACACAGCCTGGGGAGTTTATACCTTATTGCTAGGATGATGCAAAAATCCTGGGGAGACAAATCATTGGAAATGTAGTCTCCCAATATCAGATGCCAATCCTTATTTTAAAAACTTATCAAAAAAGCACTGTTTCTAGCATCATTATATCAGGGAAAAATGTGTATTACGTTAGCTAAGGTTTTCACATCAGATATTTTATAAACAACCAGGACCTAAGCTTTAAAGAGGCAATTTACAAGGATCTTCTCATTTTACAAACGAGAATTTGTTTTGATTGTCCAAGTTTCTGACCATTTCGAGGGGGAAAAAAAGATGAACTCAATTAAACTTTAACTGAATAGTAAATGCTGTGGCAATTCTATTGTGTCATCTACAAGATAATGCATAAGCAAGAAGAACTTACAGGGCAATTAGCCCCCTGAGAGCTTCTAATATTTCAATAAGTCATGGAAATAAATTCTGGGCAATTTAAAGAATAAAAACTCTATTGATTGTAATGTTCTCTTGCCCATATAAAAAAATGTGCATGTGTGTCTTCTTGCCTTTTTCTATCAAGTAGTTCCTGAACTTCTTTGCAACTTTCCAGCCCCTCACATTTGCCTCTGGCTGATTTTAAATTATGCTAATTGAAAGAGGGAAAAATGCTGGTAATGGAATAAAATGGAATGCTACTTCTTATAGCATCTGGTGCAATCTGAGCCATTTAAAAGTGCATCTTATGGAACAGAGATCTGAATAAGCAATGCCAGTCTGATTACAAACAACATGGGTCTCATTAGAATACGTCAATCTGATTGCTAGGTAGTGATACACTGCAGATTACTAAGCCGTAATTGCCTCTTACATATTATGGGTATAATATATAGTTTCTCTGGGTGCATGTTAAAGACACTTTCTCTCATGGCTATCTTTTCCAGCTCTACACAAAGCAATGTCTATGTTCTACTAAGTTGATTTTAACTAGGTCCTTAGGTCCTAATTCTATTTTCTTCTAAGCATTCATCAAGTTTTCCACAGCAGTGCTGTAAACAAAGAATTATATCTAGGATGATTGCCTGAAACAAGATATGTCAGGGGTCTATTACCCATTCAGCTGGGAGCAGTCAGTGGCTCAAGGCACTTCCTCCAAAGGGAAAGGGTAAAATCATTGAGGCCAAAGCCCATAATATAGCTACGAGTCCTAATTAGGTTGTTGATTTAAGTGTGTGGTACATTTTTTCATTGTCAAAATCCATTTGGTCCTTTACTATGACTAGGAGAATTCAGACATTAAGCCCATGTCATGACTGCTTCACACTGGTCATTTCATGACTTAAAACCTCCTATATGGGCTCCGAAATCAGGACTCAACAGTCAGACTCTCCAGTAGCACAATCTCTCCAACCTATGCTCCTGCATCACATGCTCTACCGCAGCCAGTTCATTGCAGCCCCTAGACCACCAATGAACAAAAGGCAAATCTCCGTGCAGCTGCAAATCCAGGTAAGTCCTTGGACTCTGCCTTGGGGTGTGGAGGTAGATGCACCATGGGCTGGGAGTCAAGCAACAGGACATCAGAGTTGTGCAATGTGGTGTGCATCTGTGGGCCTCTCCCTCCTTCAGTTTTCTCATCTGAATCCCCAGAGAATAGATGTCCAAATTGTGTTGCAGAGAACTTTCATTCTGTGGAGATGTTAAAAGGGTTTCATTATCAAATGTATTTGGAAAATGCTCAAAGTAGCAAAATTGGTTCCTTTCCCATAAGACTTCTCAGAGCCTTTAATGTATTAATGTATTAAAATGTTCTATGAATCTCCAAAAAGGAGTAGTGAAATGTATCACTGTTTTCCAATCCTATTTGACCATAGAAACCTTCTGACCCCAACCTACCATCTATTCAATAATACTCATTAACATCTTATCAACCTAATGTTTTATCTAAATACCTACTCTCTATTGTGTCACATTTGGACAACATGGCTTATTCACGTGGTCTAACTGGCCTATGTAGACATCCATATTTGCAGCTCTGGTTTTCCTTAGAATTGATGACTCTGAATTCTCACAAGACCCTGACAAAGTAGGCTCCCATTTTAAAGATGAGTAAACTGAGTTTCAGGGCAGTTAAGTGATTTGCCCAAGGTCACAAATGTAGTGAGTAGCCAAGGCAGGGTCCACATCAAATCTGTGTACGTTTTTATTCCATCATGCTTAGCCTTTACTTTGGTTAATTTTTCTCTCGTCTTTGGACCCTGTGAAGCAGTCATGACTTGGGCTTAATGTCTGAATTCTCCTAGTCATAGCAAAGGACCAAATGGATTTTGACAATGAAAAAATGTACCACACACTTAAATCAACAACCTAATTAAGACTCGTAGCTTTTTTTTTCTATTTGGTTAATAACTAGCCTCTTTGTCACAGGTCATCATCAAATGAAGAATGGCATTTGAGAAACGCTGTCCATGGTTTTTATGCTTAGAACATGAAAATGATAATTAAAGAAAATCACCACTTCCTCCCCCACTATATATCACAGGTGGTATCTTAGCAATAATAGCTTACACTCTGCTTTTAGTGAAAAGTAGACTTTGAAAATTAATTCTCACAAAACAAAGTGTGTAGGTGAACATTGTGCTTAAGGTATAGTTTGTTTCACTAGAGTTTATCAAAAATAATTAACATGACAAATCTGTCGAAAGTAAGCCATCTGGCACCAGAATAGGCAAGTGGTGTTTAGGGAAGAATGCACCAACGGATATACTGCTCACAATGGTCTGTAACATCATCATCAAACTGGAACATACCCATCGGACAAATTGATTAATAAGCTAGAAGGGAGCAACCCGGGTTCATCACATGGTATGGCAGTGGGAGTAGAGGCAACAAGCAATCTCTGGAGTCCAACTATTTGTCTTTAAATCCCAAATTCCAACACTTATTAGCAAGGTGGCCTTGGACTAGCTGTCTAATCAACTTATGCCTTAGTGTTTTCATCTATAAAATGGGTGTAAGAGTGCTTCTGTCATAGGCTGTTGTATTTAAATAAACAGAGTTTAGTACGTGGCTGGCACGCAGTTAAGTGTTTACAAATGTTTAAAGGAATGAAATCCTCTAAGCCTGCACTTTGTCTCTAATTCTGAAGATGTCTCAGAATAAGTCTTCAGGGTCATGTCCATCTGATAGGCATCAAGGGGTTAAGGTGGTGTGGTTTTACACACTCTAGTTGTGTCTTTATTTGGAGGAAAAAATAACACCTCAAATCTGTTGCTTACGTCAGGATTTATTCTATGCTCCCCACCCTCCTTTTCTCCTAGGGAAACTGAGTGGCTAAGGCAAGTTAAACCCTAAGAGGCAGGACTTTTGTGTATAAACCGAAGGTTGTGTGTAGCCAAAGTGTAGAGATCTGTGATGCAGAAAGGAAAATGCAATCCCTAAAGCATCTAGATAGACAAGGATGAGAAAGCAAATGTTGTAACAAGTCTGCTGATGCTTGTCTGCATCTCTGAGAAATGACCATGGGACACGTTTATAGGAGATCAGGCAAAGCTTACAGATGCACTTCACTTCTACAGGAAGTTTCCCTGACCTCCCCTAGGTGCATGGGGCTGCTGTACTTGTGATCGAGCCTGGCTAACTACTATAAGCATTTTAGTTCTTTTTCCTGTGCACACTTCCCAGCCTCCAAACAGGTTAGGCCCATGTGATTGGGTTCTGGTCAATGAAGAAGGGAAGTAGGAATATAATCTCTTTCCAAGCCTGGCCTTAAAGCCTCAAGACAATCTTCCACATTCTCTTCCCATTACACGTTGCCTTGGACACCACACGTGGCAGCCTCACAGGAGGGGAAGAGCTTGGATTCCTGAGTCACTGCTTGGAAAATTTCCAGGAAGATCCTCTGAATCTTCTCCAGGCTGTGATGTGAGCTGGAAAGAAAACTTTAGTGTTTTCACCACTGAGAATATAGGGTCAGAAGCTAGCTTGCACTACACTGAAATAAATCTCATAATTATTAAGACTACATGTGACAATTTTGACACCAGTCTACCAGCTCATTCTAGAAAATGTAGGGGAAAATACCGACAATGTGACAGTTAATTTTATGTGTCAAACTGATTGGCCATGGGGTGCCCAGGTTAAACATCATTTCTGGGTGTGCCTGTGAGGGTGTTTTCAGTTGAGATTAGCATTTGAATCAGTGGACTCAGCAGATTGCCCTCCCACTGTGGGTCCGAATCATCCAGTATGTTAGGATATAGATGGAGGAACCCCCACCCCGCCCCTTTTTCCCTGCCTCACTGTTTGAGCTGAGACATTTCATCTCATTTTCTCCTGCCCTTGGATAAGGATTTACACCATTGGCTTGACTGGTTCTCAGGCCTTTGGACTTGGGCTGAATTACACCTCTGGCCTTCCTGGGTATCCAGTTTGCAGATTGTGGAACTTTTCATTCTCCATAATTTTGTGAGCCATTTCCTCATAAAGAGGGTCTTTATATACTTATATCTTTATATCTCCATATATAGATATACATCTCCTATTAGTTATTTCTCTGGAGAATCACAGTTGCTTTTCCATCTTGCTGAACAAATCTGGGAGAAAATGTCAAGCCTAGTCTCCTTCCAATCACAAATACGTTGTCAACTACTCTACATATCAATATAGCTGATTCTAGAGAGGTGTTTCAGTAAGAAATAAACACGAAATAACCAGACGTAACCCAGATTCTTTTCATTTCAAGGCCCATGTTTTAAAATGTCCCTGGTAACACTAAAAGGCATGCCCTGCTCTCTGAAGCTAGCTGCACTTAAGTGCTTTAATTTATTATAGTAAGTCTTCAAGTCTGACTTCCAATTAACAAGGGCTTAGCCAATGGTAGTTTATTGAATGAAATAATATGTGGAGAGCATCCATTCTTAAAACTGTGGCCTTTAATATTTTCGTATCCTACACCAATTTAAGATTTGATAAAATTTATGAACTTTCTCCCCATCAAACCACACATATAATCATTAACAACTGCACCATGTTTTAGGAAAACTTTTCGACACCTTGGAGCTCCAGTGGTGTATCGTCAAGGGTCCATGGATCCTGGATTAAAAGCTCATGGTAGGGACGCGTAGCTAGCCACTTGGATCAGTAGCAACGGTGTTAGAGAGGTGCAGAACTGGGAATGTTAAAGACAGCTTGTATCCTCAGAAGAGCTACTGTTTGTTGAGTTCTGACTAGATGCTAGACATTGTGCTGACATTTGAATATAGTCTTCATAAAAGCTCTTGGCATTGTAATTGCCATTCTACAAAGAAATGGGCACAGGGAAATTAAGAAACTTGCCCTAGATTGTATGATGAGTAAGAGGTGGAGACTGAATTCTAACCAAAGTTCAGTCTTAATTACAGTGGGATACAGGATCTCACGGAATCTAAGCTAGATTTGTTAATACGTTGTTCTCAAGGGCGAGGACCATTTAGAAATCAATGCTTTTTATTCTCTAAATAAGCAAAATTAGAATTGAAGATGTTGTGTTCTAACCAAATGACAACAAGTGATTAATTTAGAAACACCATGCATGTGGCAAAAGTTGTTGAAAAGAGACAACTAGATTCCACGTTTGTATACGGCAACTACTTTATTATTTTCAAATGCAAACTCTTTGCATTTAGTTTGCTATTTTACAATTTTACAAACTAGGTATAAAAGACCATAAATAAATGACATAAGTTATGTGTACCTAAAATTCATGAAGGGAAAAAAAAATACCTTGACAAATTAAAACAAAATAGAAAAATCTCTGTCTAACTCAAGAGATCGCTCAAATTTTGGAACATGTCTGAACCAAGCATTGTTCTGTTAATTTCTTCTTCAGTATGAACTAAATTATAATATGCCTTATACATTCTAATTTTAACCACAGTCCTTGCATATTCCAACATGCTTGGAGTGATACAAAAAATAAATGCACTCTTCAGTGTGTACCAATGCTTGATGTTGTTTGGAGAATGTTAAAGAAGTGAAAATATTGCTTCTAGAACCTTCCTTTACTTGTCAGAATTTAAGTGTCTTCAGACAAATATTGAGGCTATAAGTGTGTATGGATTAATACACATATCCTTCACAGATTGAATACAAGAGGTCTCAAAAACACACACCAGCAGTGTAGTGAGCATAACTTTTCTTTAAAATAACTTTTTAAAACACACCGAAACATTTCATTCTTAAGATTGTTAAAAATAATTTGGGGCCAGCGAACACATGGTGAAGCTACTTGATTTGGTGCAGGGGAACAGCTTAATGCTGCCTAATGATTTAGCATCTGAGTATAAATTAGCATCTGACCTCACTAGGGCAGCATTCATTCCTGGGGCTAAATACAGCACCTTAAGTTGGTCTCCTGCCCTGACCTCCAGGGAAAGAAAACCCACTCAGAGATTCAACCTCATTTCTTTATACATATTTTTTCAGGCATCAATGCATAGGCACATCCCTTTAGAAATACATTAAAGTCCCCAAAAAGGGGTGAATTAACTTTGTCACTCTGGCATAGTTATGAGAATACAATGCCATACACCCTGTCAGAATGTAATAAATATTTATTGATGGTTTTCTCTACTTATCCAACAATATAAGGTTTGGAATCTTTTTTTTCCCCCATTTTTCCCTGATTTGATGTTATAGCTTATATAAATGGCCACAGTTTCTGCAACCATAGCTTAGAATAAGCAAGGCAGCCACTCTGATTATGAAAAATGGCAGTATGTTGGCTGGATTTTGGTATACATTATCAGATCAAAACTGAATCTTCACACACTGAACCTCAGATTCCAGAAGGCTGATGCACTTTTGAGGGTCATAGAAGTTAGCTGCATATTCATAACAGTCGAACTTTCCGTGTAAATTGGGAACCTGAAGTTGCTTGAGGCCATTTCATCCCTACTATGCTAACCTTAAGAGTCGCTGGCATGTATTTTTCTGTGATATTGGGAGACACAGTATTAATCCAGGACACAACATCTCAAAGCCGACACACGCGTCTACGTTCATCTCCGAAAGTATATGAATTGCATATATTTGTTCGCATTCAACACGTCCATTTATGCAGGAAAACAAAGGCTACTTGTATTCCATTTGGGGTTACTAGACAAATTCCATCCCCTTCTCTCCCTCCACCAAGGAACTGGTGATCCAGGTGAGGAGTTCAATCAGAATTCGTGATTTTGATGATGGGTTGTCACCTGAATGGATTTATATTCTAAAATCACTCCACCGCTAAGGTGAAAATGCCTCTGTCCAAAGCTGTAGGATGACTTACTAAGGTTAGCGTGGCTGCTACAAAATACACTTATAGATATAGGACATTTAACACTTCCGGGTTGTCCTTCTAAGGGGATGAGGCATGGTTTCCAGGCCCACTATCTCACGTGGCTCTTCATCTCAGAACTGGTGGCAAACCAGACCTCTCCACGTGTAGCATTCCGCAACATTCACAGGCAGTTCTAAGCATGAGGTTATATACTCACACACACGTACACACGCATACATACACACACACCTATGTACACACACCAAAAGAGATAGTCAGCTCATATTTAGTCTAGGAAAAAAATATATTTATATCACTGCGATGGCACACTCTGGGTAAAACGTTACTTTAGCAATGCATATCGTAGGCAGCTCACGGGAACTGGCTTTGTTTTGTGTGGTGGCACCGGACCTGGTGTCCATGGTAAAACCTGTAGCCTTCGGTCACTTGCTGCCACACCAATGCAGCAGGGACATACAGAAATGAGATATGGAAATACATATAAATAAAACCAAAGGAGTTGGGGAACAGGGGCTCTGCAGAGCTGGTGCTGCCAGACAGGACATTCCTCAGTGCAATTGGAAAACAGATGCCGAAGCTTGAATGTTTGCCATTTCTTTCACCGGGAAAGGGGATTTGAAAGTCAGAAATGTGTTCTTTTCAGGAATGAGTGTTGTTTCATCAGCGTCTTTGCTCCAGAACTGGCATAGTAGAAGCAGAAGAAACACGTTTAGAAGGAACTGAGGAGGGTGTGTTCTGTTTGCTTCTGTGGGCTTTGTAATCAAAAGGAAGGGCTGTGAGGCCAAGATAGCAGAATGTACTCCCTGGAGAGAAAAGAACAAGACTTCAGACAAAACATCAACCTATCTCACCAGCCAGTTGTCAACCCGTATAAGTACAGAGAAGGCAGGATGGCTCGGTATGGAGCCCAGGGAGAAGATCATAAATTCTTACTTTCCTCCTCTGAAAAAATGATAACTATAATAATAAAAATGTTTATTAACAGCTTCATTATTATAACTCAGAGTAAGATACTATTCATATCCCTATTATATGGATGAGGATATGGAAATGGAGAGAGGTTAAAAAACCTGCTTGTGTTTGTACGTTCTGAAGTAGCAGAGCTGGGATTAGAATCCATACAGTCCAAGTGTACAGCCAAGCTTTACCTACTATGGAAACAGCCTTTCTCTGAAATAAAAATTCTGAACTGTTATGGTTCATTTGTGCAAGAAGGGCTTAGAGCTGCTGAAAGGATGCAGATTGTACTACTCTAAAAAGTCAGTTGTTCCAAAGAGGGAAATTGTGTATTTTAGGGACATATCTGGAAACATCCCAATCCACCAATATTCAACAATATGATTGAAAAAATGCCAGCTACGAAATAAAAAGCATTGGATGTTTTTCGTAAAGAGAAAGTAACTTCTAACAAATGGGAGTATCTAATTAGTAAAGGATCCGTGCAATCTGCATATAACAGGTAGAGAGAGGAAACCCGGGGCCATGGGCACAGTGAGGGAGGTCTTGGGGACTGAAGTCCACCAAGAGACAGTCGCCACCGCCCCATCAGCTTAGATTCTAACAAGGCTGGCACAATGCAATGGAACCATTGTCCTCTCATTCATCAAATAATCAACTCAGGCCAAAAGAAGCAACTCTTCTTCTTTCCTTTTGATAACTTTCCATCAAGATTGCTCTTGGACTATATCTTCCACCACAGTGTCCGTGTTTAGCAGTTGGTGGCCTCAAGTGTAGAGCAAAAATTCAGACCAAAGTGCATCTTAGTATAGATCATTTTCCTTATTTTATCAAATCAATTTATCTGCTTGTTTTGTATATGTGCATTGTTTATTGTGTGAGGGAGATAAATCAAATTTAGTTTCTTGGAGGTAAATGACCATTACTTAAACCTGTAGAAAATACTTTAGTCTACTTGGAGAAAGTAATAAGATTTTTGTATAAAATATTTGGATAGACATTACTTCTTAAGCAATTTAAAATTATAAATGTGGGTAAGGACATTACTACCAAGGTCTTCAGGTAGTCACTTGTCAACATCATTCATTTTTGACAATTATGAAAAAAAATTAAAGAAAAAGGATCAGATCTATTTTTCCAACTCTTTTTTCTCTGGAAATCAGTAACTCTATCGAACATAGTTTTTTAAACCTGAATGTGCAGGGATTCCATCAGACAGACATGTATTTACATGAAGGACAAAGTGAACACAAACTTGACCTTAAAGACCCTGAAGGAGAATAACCAACTCCATATGGATATGCACACTTTTTGAAGGTGATTTTCTTTTGCTACTTAGAGGAGAAAGGGTCATCTCAAAAACACGTTTGCCCCGTTTGTGTCTGCCAACTCCCTTCTTCACTAAATGCCTGGATATAGATATATTTGTAATGTTCAGTGGCTATTTGGATACTCGGTGCATATATGAAAAAAGTGTGGGAATGTGGAGGGTTATATCTAGGTGATGTCAGAATAAAAGGGAGAAAAATAAATCTTTTCTTCCTTGAATTCAAGCAACCCCTTTATCGTGAGGAATTGCTTGAACAGAGACCAGACAAAGCATGTGGTCTGTGTGGGATCAGGAGTGAAAGATGTGACTTTCATGGTGACTAAATAAACAGCTTTGTTCCTCTGAGTCAGTCATGAAGACATCAAAGTGTCTTTATCATCCAGTTCTTTTCATTGCAATGGGGTCTTACTTGTACATTTCACTCTTCCCAATTATAAAATAACAATGTCATACATTTCAAGGCTAAATAATACAGGAGTGATTTGATAAGTCTACCACCTTCTGTATAGATACACATCTATCCCCAAACCCTCATACATCCATTGAAAGTGAAGAAGCTTCATCTGGATGGTTCCCTACCACTGAACTTTTCACCCCGCTCTGGCCTGCTGCAATAAAACGTTTGGGTTCACAAGTGAAAGATGGGTGAATAACACTTGGGAAACCTTGGAGGAAGAGTACTCCTTTCTTCTGTGAAGTTCAGTGTGTTCTACATAGGAGTAGTTCATATACACAACAACACCATGTGTTAGGAAAGGTGTTATTGTTAAAGTGTCATTATCGCTGATTTACAGGTGGAGGAACTGAGTTATAAAGAAACACAGAGTGAACTTCCCACTGTCAACAACTCAGTTGGTTTTGGAATCCAAGCTGTCTGGATGCCAGAGTCTGGCTCCACACCCTGGGCAACAATACAAATTCCTATTGTCCTCACATCTCTCTTTCAACGTGCATGACTTCCTGGAAGCAGTGGAGTTCCACTTTTACTGCTATTGGATATTATTTTAGACACATAGAAAGCCTTTTTTTGGTCTTTCCATTGGCCTGGGCTCTAACTCAGACAATGTGTAAAAATTAAGATTCAGAAAGCAACCTTTGAATGAATTTCCTATTCCACCTTTTCCTCAGTTCTCAGCTGAATATTTCATTTGCAGAGATACCTGCTAAGATGTAACAAATCCACTCCAACACAGTACATAACATGAACGTGTTAGGACATCTTAGAATTGACACACTCTCTTTTTAAAAACATTCTGCTTTGACTATGTTCGATGTTTAGAAAAATACCTCAAGTCTTAAGCTGCTGATTGTAAGAAAGCAAGACTTTTAATTATTCAATGTGTGCAAGGTAACATTCTCTTTTTACTCACAAGATAACACTATAATGCCACCTTATTTGAATTGGACTGCGGGAACTGAAAACAGAATATCCCACAGCTTTACAGAAGGAAAACAAATAATTTTTTTTAAAAGCAAGTGAACCTCCCCAAGATTTGTCAACTTTTAACATGAATAGCCAGAACTCCCTGACTTCAGCAAAAGCGGTGATAAAACAGAAATCCTTGGAGTAGTTTAGAAAACAAATTTCACAATCCTTCTGAACAGAAAAGTTTTCACGACTAGTGTTGTCAGAAGGTTCTTTCTAAGCTGTCATGATTTGACAGCATCAAATTTAACATTCCTTTTTGCTCTATAAGGACAAAACCAAGTGGGGGAGAAAGGCCATGAAAAGCAGCCAAGCTCTTCTTTAAAAGTGATAAAAACGGAAGAGGTAAAAAAGTTAAAATTTGTCCAGTCAAAAAAAGGTAGGCCATTTGCTTCTAGGAATCAACAGAGGCATTTAAAGTCACATGCGTTAAGAAGAAAATCCGGGATCAAAATAGAAGTACCTAAGGCTAATGGGCTGGATGGACGAAAAGACTATGTTTTTAGTAGGTCACTTTCTGATAATGAGTCAGTCAAGGTGTCTTCCAAGTCTCACCATTGACATCTAAGGTAAATCCTCCTTGGCTGACCCAGTTAGGTACAGGGGCTACTGGAGCAGGATAGGAACACTCCTGGGCATGTATCCGGAAGAACCACACTTTGAAAAGATACCTGCACCCAACGTTCATAGCAGCACTATTTACAATGGCCAAGACAGGGAAGCAACCTAAATGTCCATCGATAAAGAAACGGATAAAGAACATGTGGTGTGTATATATATATATATATATATATATATATATATGTATATATGTATGGTATGTATATATATATATATATACACACACACAGTGGAATATTACTTAGCCATAAAGAGAATAAAATAACGCCATTTGCAGCAATATGGATGGACGTAGAGATTATCATACTAAGTGAAGTAAGTCAGAGAAAGACAAATATCATATGATATCGCTTATATGTGGAATCTAGAACAATGATACAAATGAACTTATTTATAAAACAGAAACAGACTCACAGACTTCAAAAACAAACTTATGGTTACCAAAGGGGAAAGGGGAGGGGGAGGGATAAATTAGGAGGCTGGGATTAACATATACACACTACTGTATATAAAACAGGTAACCAACAAGGACCTACTGTACAGCACAGGGAACTCTACTCAGTATTCTGTAATAACCTCTGTGGGAAAAGAATCTGAAAAACGGTGGATATATGTATATGTATAACTGAATCACTTTGCTGCACATCTGAAACTAACACAACATTTTAATCAACTATACTCCAATATAAAATAAAAATTAAATTAAAAATAAAAGAAGGAAAAAAAAAAAGAAAATGAAACTCATGGAAAGACCCTCCAGTACTCCTTAACCGAAGCAAATTCTCCAAAGAATGGGGCATGTGCATGACCCAACAAGGTTAGAGGTTACTACCCAGTACCCAAAAGATGCTCAGTAAGCATCTGTGGCAGGAATGAAGGGCACCAAAGGACAAGAGGACCCTCATAGTATGAAAGAAAGCACAGCCAGTGGAGGTCTAGATGCCATCCTGACCTCATATAGTTCCTATTTCACTTCCTCCTGGAAGAACAGCAGAGAAGCCATACTGCTTTGGGTCTCCTCTCCCAATGTCAAGAGGGCTGAAATCTTTAAAAAAAACCTAAACTACCTGATAGCCATGAAAGATATTTACTGCTTAGTGTTTCAAATAAGAAAGTTTCAAAAAAAAGCTTTCATTGGAGAAGGACTCATTGCTGGTTCTTTTGCCTTACCTTGTAGATTTGGGTTTGCTTCTTTAAAGGAGGAAAGTATGAAACTTCCCTACACGAGATTGTCACAATCCACTATCCATAAGGTAGTTACGATAAGTTTGTAGAGTCCCCAGATAAGACTTATATGGCACAGCCTCGGGCCCAAAGAAACAGACCTCGTTTGTCCAGGTAGGGGGTATGGTGCTTGGGTTTTATTATTATTATTATTATTATTATTATTATTATTATTTTAAAATCCACTTTCCTTTTCTCTCCAGCCCCGCGTGTCTGCATAATCCACCAGGTGGCCCGAGCACCAAGCGGCAACACTGATGAGTCACATGACGTTCACCTAGGTTTTATCCCCGGTACGAACCAAGCCTTAAAAGTTTAACTGAGTCCTTCAAAAATGGGCATGGTCTTCATTCCAGTGAAAGAAGGATGGACTGTAATTTATGCCACAAACAAAACACTGCGGTTGTAATTCCAAATGGAGAGAAGATCAAGGATGTCTCGGAGAAGCTCAGCGCCTGGCAGCAAATACGGCATTGAAACAGGAGGCGGGTGTTCTATTTATATAGGTACATGTATTTTACAAATTGGTGATGGATGGATGGACTTCTGAGAAACAATTTGTTCCAGGTCTAATTCAAATGAAGGTTGTCATTTCTGTAAGCCCCACAGTTTCAGCCATCTGTACACCAAGCAACGCTGCAGATATTTTTTTCTTTAATTTCAGAGGGCGAAGACGAAGTAAAAAAAGTGCAGTTCTTCAATTAAAGTGCATGGATGAGGTAAACTAATTTCAAGAGTCTTGAGTTTATTCAATACTGGCTCAGACTGGAACCATTCTGCCGTGTATCTGCTGCATTTGGGTTCTCATTGCCTGGACACTGCTCAAGATCTTATTCTGGTGTGTGATAGCTGTGATGCCAATTCTGGCCAGGTCACTGTAAGTAGAGGGAGAAAAAAGTGGGAGAGGAGAACGTGATGAGGGCTGAGAATCTCTTTTCTGGGCTTCATGCAGACATGCATTTGAATCAGCCACAATTAATACAGCACAACAAGGCAGGTGTATTAAAATGTTTAATTAAGCAACTGAATGCAACAATGTAGGTGCTTTATAGAGGCTGTGCAAAATTACACTCAATCAATCAAAATGAAAGGCATTCCAGTTTTCTTTTCTTTTAAAAAATGAGTAGGATGATTATGCAGCTCAAAGCAAAAGAAGCAAAATACTATGAAATCTAGATTTACCCTTTTGTGTTACATCGCTGAGTACTTACTCCTGGTTCATGTGCACTACAGCCTCTAGTGTGGTATAACCAGCAGCAGTGAAGTTATCCTTATACCGGTCCATTTTAATGGCCTGGAGCCAATCACCCACCGATACCACAGCAGAGAATTCAGGGGAGCTTGGATCCAACAAGGCAGTGTTAGGTCTGGAAATGGAACGTGAAAGTGTAGACAGACAAGAATTATTAGGGAGACAGCCTGACTCAGAAGTCAAATGGTCTAAGACAGGCGAGGGGAACCGAAGCACCAAGAACGGGCTTCAGATGGAATCACCAACGTCAAATGTCATCATGTGATTTTTCACCCCTAATTTCATAAAGCTGCAAAAGCATGTCTCAATCACCCTATTTGTTCTTAACTTCATTTCCCACATTTGTTTTACGTGGACCTCTTAATGCATTAAGGACCAGAGGAGGTCTTTTAACATCCTAGCCTGGGGTAAAGAATGGGGGAGCCCTTGTGGCTGAAACCAGCTCAGTCTTTGAAGGAAGGGTCCAGTCCCTGCCAGCACTGAATATCACAGACTTTAGTTCAGCAACTATGGAAACCCTAGTGAAGGATGCGTAAGGAAAACTGTGAGCTTGTAACCCGCCAGACTTGATGGAAGCAGAGAAAACAGCGAGAGTTCAAGTCCGGCATGCTTCCAGCCAGGTTTGCAGGCAGGCTCAGTGCATTCAAACAAACTTGGGACAGCAGGGAGTTAATCCTCTCTTTAATCAACGCAGCCTGACCAGCACGTGTGCCAAGACTGGCAGGAAGAATGGCCACTTTGATCACTGTTTGGACTGTGGAATGTGCTTCTCGTTTTCCCTTGCTGGGGCTCCTAAAAGAATCATTTCAACAAATTCCAAGCCCTTCTTATTAACTTATTTATTAGTTGATGCATTTCTCAGGCCAGGTGTTTTACATTAGATCACTGTCAAGAGGGACTAGAGTTCAAGGCAAGTATTCTGTCATCCCTCTTGACATTGATACAGAATAAATAATCTATTTATGGAAAGTATTTCTTAAGAGAATTATAGTCATCTTCATCTCAAACTACATAATAATCATAAGGTAGACATTAACAGGGTATTTTATACCACCTTTATTATAATTACCTGTATAGCAACCTTGCTACTTGTTAAGTTCTATTTTCTTGAACTCCCTTTCCCTAGGAATTATAGAATGTGGTTGATCTTAACATTTTGACCTGATTTTCACCCTGAGACTATGCTGCTTGAATACGAACATCTAAATCAGAATTATATCATCACTACTGAATTTTCAACCAAAAAAATCCTTTTCTTGTAAAAACAAAATTAAGTCCCTCTAGTGGCTTAACTTTCTACATAGTAGAATTAATCCAATCCATTTTTCATTTTCATTGTTACCTAAATTAACTTGATTTGCATTACTTCTTTTTTTATATCAATATGTTAACAAAGACTTGCTTTATCAATCAGTTTTGTGTCCAAATAATAGCTTGTCTTTGTGACCTTTCTTTTTTTTTTGTCCATTATTTCAATTAAATCCAATTTTCTGAGTAAAATTCTGCAGATTTTTATGGTAAGAATCATCAAGATTTCATTCTTTTCCCAATTTTGAGCCAATAACAAACACTACCACATAGAATTTTAGACATTAGTGTTGAATGTTTACCAGGAATACTAACGAACAAAAACCAAAAGTTTGCATTTACTTCTAACTTTAAGCCAAAGCATTAAAAGGGCCACGTGGAGGTTCTAGGTACCTGACAAGGTCAAAATGACCTTAGAATGAAAATACCCTTACTCAGTATGGATGAACTCTAAGGGTCATTCTCAAGCTTGTTCTGGAAGTCTTTGTGTTCTTTGTGGAACACTGTGACATTTGCCTAATTTTGTGCTGAATCACATACCATGTTACACTACCTTGCATTATCAGCAAGCAGTAAGAAGCATCAAAGCTCTTAAGTCCCATCAATGAGAAAAATCTAGAAGTGAGAAAAGTGTGTCCAACAACCCAATTTGTTCTGTACTTTGGTGCAAAGCACACATTATACAGTGTTAGCAACTAAAGAGTTTATACCAGCAGGAGAAGCCCCAAGTACCAAAGAACCTTCAGACAAAATAACGTGGCATCCGGAGCTGGAGATAAAAAGCTGGAGGAGTTTTACCTTGGAATAAAAGAAACTAGCTACACCTGGAAAAGAGGCCTTAGTGCCATCTATTTTCACCCTCTTGGAGAAGAGAAGAACCAAAAATAGACCAGAAATGATTTTATTTTAGGTCATATAGCTACCAGTGGCAGAAGTGAGATGTGAATTCAGCCCAGTGTTATTTCAGGAGAGCATGGTCATTAACTCTTTGTATGGTGGCTAGTGGTACAGGATCTGAAAGTCTAAGAGAACACAGGGTATCTCTGCTGTTCACTCCCAATTCTTTTCCTCACATATTGTAATGGTAAGCGTATTCCTTCTCCTCCAATCTGTAGGCTAAGTTTTCAAGAAAAAGACTGCAGAAGAGCATCCTAGTGCCAGCCAAGACTGGAAGGGCTTGGATACTATGGGCAAAAATGTCTTCCTACTTTTAACTCAGGGTCTTGATGAAAGAGAAGACTTTGAGAAACACAGATCTGGAGATGAGTAGAGGCCTCTCTTCCTGCGGGCCTGAATCACCTAATCCTATTATGCCTGTCTTCTTAAACCATTTAACTCCTAACAATGGTCAATGGGACTGGTATCTAGGTATCCTGGATCTTATACCAGTAAAGCCCAATTTCCAGGTAGAAAAGGTCCTACTGAATTAATTATAAGACCTGCAGTATCTTTATCTTCTTTCTGGACTGAAATGCTTCTTTTTGCTCTTTTCAATGAAGTAACTACCTATTTTACAGGTGATTCAATCATTTTAGTTTTTAAAACTCTTCTCAAATATTCATCTGCATGCTTTGTAACTTGATCAGTTTTTATCTTGGTCCTGTTTCCTTCCCCTCTTGAAAGACTCAGAAAAGAGCAACTTTAAGAACTGAAACCCAGGAATCTCTTGCTAACAATTCACACTTTATTAAGTCGACTTAAAGATGTCTTCGAATTCTTATTTTTTGCTAACTCCATGTTCCTTCCCCTTTCAAAATACAGCATCTAGTAACCTGACCATCTTCCAAAAGTACATTTCATCCATCTTCCTAAGTTTTCAGGTCCAGCCTCACAAAATAATCACTTGAGCTGTTCCTTTGTCGTTGTTGTTGTTTTAAATTTGTTTTTCTGACTTCTGTTTGAGGCCTGACAAGTACTAGGGTCTTCAAAATGGTGAAAAGAACTACCATAAATACTCAAGGAGGAAGAAGCCACCCAGGTTGCAGACAGCTGTGAAGTGGCCTCTGACTAGAAGGCAGGAATTAAACTAAGTCACCACTTGCCTGCCATCTCTGATGTATCCTTTCATACATCAGTACTAAGTAAGCACGGCTGACCTGGAGCTCTCGGTCCCCGTCCTCTTCAAGCTGTTGGGATTGCGGATGAGTTTGTCCAACATGTTGACAATCTGCCCAAATTTAGGCCTGTCGCTTCTCTCCTTCTGCCAACAGTCTAGCATCAGCTGGTGGAGTGCAATGGGGCAGTCCATTGGAGGGGGCAGCCGATAGCCTTCCTCGATGGCCTTAATCACCTATCAAAAAAGCAAAACAAAACCAAAAACCCAGAATGGTATGTTAAGCTGCCAGGAAAGCTGTTGTTAGAGGTTCACCCTCCTGCTCAGCAAGTTTCCTGTCCATTAAGCTGCCAGCAAGCTTGAGCATGGGAATGGCTCCAATTCTTTCACAGAAGCCAGAGCTGGACCTGAGTATTGCTGGCAACAGGGCAGGGAAGCCAGCTGTTGCTATGAGGGGTTCTCAAATGGTAGACAATGCCCATCTGAAACTCCAAACTGAAGAAGTATCAACGTTCCAAAGTGGTTAGAACCTAATCAGATCAACCACATGGTGTTGGCCTGGCCCCAAGAGACCACAGGGCGACGACCCTCTCATTCTTCTATCAGCTAAACACTCTTAGCAAAAGAGACTCTAGCTTAGTGTTAAAGGCATTCCTTAGGAAGCATTAATAGTTGCCTACGAAACAAAAGTCCCTTTGCGTCACTTTAAGCCTCTGTATTCTTGCTCAGACAGCTGGTGGGTCAATACCAGAGCCCAACTTCCAGACCTTCCAATCCAGAAGACACTACCTCTCTCAGAAATAGCACATTCCTCAACCCCTCCAGATGTGCAGCCATTTTTAGTTTTGGAAGACCAAAATATACCAGTTTACCAATTCTGTATCTCTTTCTTGGTCTCAGTTGGCTGTCAACTGACCCTGTTAAAGGTGCTCAAAACTAGATTTAAAATTTTAAAAATAATTAATAATCCTTGGGGCATTTATATTTTAAAGAGGACCCTTACACATCTAAGGAAAGAAGTGATAATGGTAGGTGATAATTGCCTCCCGCCCAGAGCGGTCCTCCTGCCTGATAAGCCATAAATCATTCCACAGGCTTTCTTCTAATTCTAATTTTTCTAATCTATCTTCACAGGTATTACAACATTTCTTATTGGCTTTTCTCTAAACCCCCCTTCTTCAGGGTGTGAATTCCAATAACACAATATGATATGACTCATGCCAAATTTAAAAAGGGGAATTACTTCTTAATTTCTTGGCTACTCATAAGCTGGGTTTACGGGTATCCTATGAGATTGTGGAGGTGATTTTCTTTGGGGATTTTTAAAGTTTTAATTGTTTTAAATCAGTCCTTTTTCTCCCCCTACTAAAATGACAGCTCCTAGTGAGACCACCACTGGCTGCAGCCATCTCAGTGATCATGACAGAGTCCCCCTGAGGCGGGTCTATTACTGCTCAATGACTGGCCTTCAAGAGAAAATAATCAATTCAGTTGGGTCCAGTTTATTTGTACCAGTATAACTGTGGTTCTTTTAACCAGGATACTGTTTCAGTTTAACAATCATCTTGTGATTTATTAAGCCCTCTGAACCCTTTTCTCCCATGTATTTTTTGCCAACCTCCTACTGTATTAGTATTAATTTACTTCTCCTTCTAAAGTAGACTTCTATATGCTATCTAACTGAATGTGATTCTATTTATTTCTGGCAATGACATTAGGTCAGTTTGATCCTCTGACTTTCTTTTATCTTTCCAGGTGCATGGTGCTGACTCTAGATTTGATGAAAACATTTTACATTGAATTGATGAGAATGCAAGCAACATTGGGCTGATGCCAGGTTAACACAATTTGTTACAAACCCTCAGACTGCTTAGTATTCTTTCATTAGCTCCCTATCCACTGCCAGCTTGGAAGATGGCTTGTGGGTTAACAAAGCATATTTTCTCAGTTTACTGCTGAATGTCTTGGGGGGGAAGGTCGAGGATTAAAACAAACAAAAAACTTCATAAATTTGACATATTCTTAACAGTTACTTTGACTCCATTCACCATATGCCAAATGAATTCTACCCATGAAAGTAATTCTCCAGTTACATTTCCTGTAGATTCCTGTTCTACACAGACTCCAACAGAGACAAATACACGTGAATGATAGATCAATATTATTTGTGGGAGAGAATTGGCTTCAGATGCTTTTTCATGGATAAAGGCAGACAACTGAAAGTTTAAACCAACAAAATTATTTTAATATAATATAGAAGCTGTCAAAGCTACAGGTCTGAAAATATTTAGGGTGGGAAAACTGACAACATCTTTAGATATTCTGCTCTTATGAGCATTTGGCCACCACTCTCAACTGAAATAAAAGCTTAAATATCCAATAATTGAATAAGTAAATACAGGCACTCCTCCTTCTTCTAGGTTGTTGGTCTTTGTTCCTCTGAATGTCTCTAACTCAAAACCAAACGTTACTGTACAAGAAAGGTACTTGATGGTGTCTGCATAATCACATCAAACAATAGATTACACACTGTTCACTCCCATAGTCTGTCTCCAGCCTGTAATTATCTATCAGTTATGCTAGCTGCTGTTTTTCTTGCTATTTGCTATGAACTTTCCTTTATAATTTATAGATACTACAGTGTCAACACTACCGTTCCTCTTATACTGATTAGAGAATTCTTTTTGCCCCACTGGACACAGAATGCATTAGCTTCTGTATTGCTCTAAACATTCTTCTACTGATAAGGCAACATCCTATTTCTTGAGTGCACCTGGTTTTTCACTTAATTGTCAAGGTTTTGCAACATCCTGTTGTTTCAGGACAAGGCAGATGATCAGGTAACATTCCACATCAGAGAAAATTTTTTAAAAAAATCTCTTTGTAAAATACAATTTTTATTGATAAATTGAATACCACACATGCATAAACACACTCTATGATAATATTTTACCTCTCATATAAAAAAATTAGGAAGTTCAAGAAATGGCTATTTCAGTTTGTTCTGGTTTCCAACCCTTCTAGAACTAACTAACACCTTCCCAGAATTAGCTAATAAGTGTTCTAGGAAGATCCCCCCGGTCTAGGTTTGTTTTTTTCCTTTCTCACTGGAAATGTTTGTAATTAAATTCTATTACTCTGGAATCTTATTAGTGTCATTATTGAATGCTTTTCTAAAATTGGAGGCATTGTGGATACTCCCTTACAAAGTAGTCCAGATGGTACATTTAAAGGGATGTGTATAATTTACAAAGGGTCATTTAGTGAAGCTTTATTTTAGAGTCCTCAAGGGGCAAGCTCTAATTACAACTTTGCCAGCTTTAAAATATTCACTAATTTTCTTCCAATAAACCTTTCATGTCAGTTTCATCTCATGTGAAATTTGTGTTTTTCAGATATCCTTGCATTTTCTTAAAATTCAAGGTTTAGTTTTATTTCAGTATGGGTTTGAAAGTTAACAAAGTAAAAGTACTGTTCCATATCACTAATCGATCAAGCTATGCACATATCTATCTATCTTCCATATTATACCATTAAGGCTTTGTAATTTTGGTCCTCAAAATCCAGGACAGTAAGTTTTAGCTAGATTACTAGACACACCTGTATTAAGAATTTTAAGTTTAATGTATCATTTCAAGCTCAACACTTACTCCATCATACATTAATGCAAAGACATATATTTCAGAACATAAAGACTTACATCTTGATTGGACATATCCCAATAGGGTCTCTCTCCATACGACATCACTTCCCACATGACGATCCCGTAGCTCCATACATCACTTGCTGATGTGAATTTACGATAGGCAATTGCTTCTGGCGCAGTCCACCGGATAGGAATCTTGCCACCCTGTGAACATCCAAACTCTATGTTATCCCCCAAGTACACTGATGTGCCATTTTAGTTTCTGAATGTTGTTACTGTTTGCTAAGCAGGGCAAAAGCATTCCTGAGACAGCTTTCCAAACAATAACAGGATATTTGTTTATTCTAACTAAAATCTTCCAGGTTGAGACAGTTCTCATATATTTTCTTTAGTCACAGGGAAGTAAGCAACTAATATGTTTAATTATTTTTTAAAAAGCCTACCTATTATCTAAGCTCTACTTAAGGCAATACTGTAGAAGAAAGGACATTTTAGGTTTTACAAAATACACGTTATCCGTGGTATATAACATTGGATGTGCAGCTGACAGTAATTTTAAATTCTTGTTAGGTTCTCTCATCCAGCAGCACAAAGGCAGTACTTAATACTGCTTTGGAAATCATGACCTAAAAAAGTTAAATATGAACATTTCTATCCATCCCACTGTCATCCAACTCCTATAGAGCACGAGAAACATGACCAACGTAGCTAGAAGATAATAGGCTAAACAGACTCTTGGAGGAAGTCAAATAATACCAGATGCTAGAACCATTATTAATTTTAATGGCAGGAGGGCCAGATTTTGATTATTATTTACTTTTCTAAAAAAACCCTGCAAAAATGGTAAAGCAATTGAATATTACCCAAGAAAAGTTTAAACGCCTCAGATGTCTCTTGTTTGATTATGCTTATGTGCAAGGTATTTTTAATGGAGTTTCAAATTTCTTAGGGTTCCATCTGGGGAAATGAATTCAACTTCAATTCAGACCCTTAAGCTGTTCAAGAGGACATAATTTAAAAGTTTGCTTTATTAGAGCTACTAAACAGGGCAGTAAATTGTACTGCAAATTGCATTGATTCACTGCAGTTTACTCTGAAAATACACTGTATTACATTTATGTTTGTTCCATACAGCAAGACACTTGTGCTGCCTTCTGCTTTCCTTAAATATTTTGGCTATATAAGTGTATCATTCTAGAAGCTTCCTTTTACTTTCCTTTCTCCAACTACTGGGGAAAAATAAAAAGTCTTTAGCATGGACAAGGATGTATTCTTTCCTGAATGAATGGACTTTGAATTCAGAAGAGGGTATGTGTAGGAATCAACACTACAGCCAAAGAAACTGAACACTACCAGAAAACACACACACACATATACACACACCTCCAACAAACTATACCAAAAAACCCCAATGCTTACCATTGTAGATGCAAAATGGTGAGCATTAAAAGAAGAAAATGGCTGGTCTACTTCATGTTGATTTTAAGTATCAGCCCTAATGGACAATAACTTTTATGATTCTGTGTTTATTCCATTAGTATCTTATATTCAGATTGTCCGGCTAAGATAGCATAGCCATTAACTGTATACTGATAACTCTTAACTGTGCCTTAATCCTGGCTTATCTACCAGTAGTAAAACGCAGGCCATTAGATACTGGGAAACCTTGCGTAGTGTAAATGTTTTATAAATCCTGTATATACATTCTCAGATTCGGTAGGCAGCCGACTAGAAATATTGTTCTGTCCTGTTTAAAATATGAGTTTTTTTTAAATAATAAAAAGGAACCAAGTAGAAAATCTAAAACAAACAAGAAGAAAGGAAGGAAGGAAGGTAGGTTAAGTGTGAAAAAATACAATAATAAGTGACGCTCTAACTTGTGGCTTTGTAAAGTGGTCACACATCTAGAGGCTGTTTCAAAATCCCTCTTGGAAACATGGTTTAAAAATGGGTGCATGGCTATGACGGGGCTCTGAAGGATGAGGAAACTTGTAAAAATCACAAAGGTTTAAACATCAAAGTGAGAGGAACAGTTTCATCAGAGTCAAAGACCAGAGGTCACGAATCTTTCTTACCCTGGTGGTATAAGCTGCTTCTGGATCATCCTCTAGCACTCGGGACATGCCAAAATCAGACACTTTGCAGACCAAGTTGCTATTGACCAGAATGTTCCGTGCAGCCAGATCTCGATGCACGTAGCTCATATCAGATAAATACTTCATCCCGGACCCTATGCCACGAAGCATGCCCACCAGCTGAATGACCGTAAATCTGCCATCATTCTTCTGCAGAGGAAAGAAATAAGGGACAATCTCATTAGCATTAGGCCAAATTAATTTTCACCAAGCATTTATTACGTGGATCTTTTTTGATATCTGTATCCGGTGTGCAGTGAAACTCAATAGGATTTCCGGGCCTTTTTGACCAAAGCCACTAATTCATGAGTAGAGTATATCCTAGGAGCTGGGTTTGCTTCCTGTATAATAGATGGAAATTATCCAACTGTAATGAATTTATGACTCAAACAGCCCCACGATACAAGAATAAATCAAATACTACCCTCCTTGTACGTGGATTATTGAAGAGCCTTTAAAAATCACATCATTCTCTATTTCTCCTCTTCTTCCTTTGCCTCATTAGAAAAACGTCCATGAATACAACCAAACAGAACAAATACTCAAAGTCTGTTAGAGTTTTCTAAATACCAACATTCTTGGGTTTAATATAAAGTAGTCACATACCCTGAGGAATGCATCCAAGGAGCCATTCTCCATGTACTCTGTTATGATCATTACTGGTTTACCTAGAGTTTCCAGAAAGAAAAACACAAAACCCTTGATGAGCACTGCAGTTAATGAGATAAAAATGGGCTGTGCACAATTTTCCTGCCAGGACACCTGTCTTGTGCGATCTAATTTAATTAAAACAAGCCAAGCTTATGCCTCAGCTGTGGGGAGCTAGGAATGAAATATTAAAAGGACGAGTAGGTTTAAATTCCATCTGGAAGGTTAACCCTTTGGGTGGCTTGTTGACAAGTTCTTTAATAAAGTGGCCTCTGATATCCAGGGAGCACGTGGATGGGTATTTGCTCTCTCAAGCAAATGGAGAAGAAGATAAATGGCCCGTTTAAAGGAGAAAAAAATCTTTAAGACAATTAATTAATTCTGTCCCCAGAAGAGCCACTTGTGCAATGCTAAAGGAATCAATGAACAGAGAAACTCTTTTTTTTGTTACCTATTTGGAGGAACCCAAGCTTCTGGGAGCTATGTTGGATACTTCATTACCCAGACTCATCTTAAAGCTCAAGCATGTACCATCTTAGCTTTTCCCCCTGCCTCACTCAGGTCAGGGGCTATATCCTTTCTTTTCCCTTTTCCTATCTATAAATAAACTCAGTCTATTTGCTTCCTTAAGCTGCCAACCTCAGCAGCAGCAACAACAAAATCACAGAAAAGGGTCAATAAGTGATTTCATCCTAGGCAGCAAATTTAATTCAGGACTAGAACCTTTGTGTGCCCTTCTACCTTTTCTAAGCAAAGAAATCAGAATGATTTTATGGTTTTGAGAGAAGTGGGAAACACTTTCATTTCACTTTGGTTTTCTTTCTGAGGACCTTAGGAAATAAGGACCATTCTTTAGTTTCTTAATCCCTGGCAATGGACTCAAGGTCTGAAATTCCTTCTTTCTAAAGGGTATTTGTGGCAGTGGGGTGTAAATCTTCGATATTTTACTCAGGCAAGGGGTAAAGCCAAGAAAACAGAAGAGTTCCTGTGAGGAAAATAAAATGTTAGTTTGAAAAATCAAAAATATTCATTACTGTCCTTGTGGATTGTTTGGACGGAGACATCCAGTCAGGGAAAATGGGCTGGGCTGGGCTGTGCCACTGCCGGAAAGCCCCCAGAATTATTCTAAACGAGTACATTTCCCACCCAGAGCCCCTATCAGATGAGACTCTGTACTGGTGTGGGGAAAGGAGAAATGTCTTCATTTCAGAGGCACAATTTTAGAAGAGCAGACGTTTTTAATTTCAATGAAGTCTCATTTATCCATTTGTTCTTCGATTGAACATTTGGTACCGTGCCCAAGGAATTTTTCCGAGGCAAAAGTGCTGGATTAGAAAACACCACCACGAACATTTAATTTTCAAGTGATGAATGAAAGCAGGCAGAAAAAGCAGGAATCTCGGTGTAGACCAGAGGGTGGGTCAAAACCACTTCTAATCTCTTTCTCCTCGGCTGGAGGGAGTGGTCCCCGTACACCTTTCCATCCTCCATCAATATTACTAGGAAGCCTTTAGTCCTCAGGCTCATTTACCCTCTGCATCTGTGACCACATAGAACAAATGCATCTAAATGAGTTTTAATGAACCTGCCTCAATCAAATGATACTTTGTCAACTCATGAGAAGGGGTGACTCCCCTGATGGTGTATTAACACCTACTTCCATTTCACCAGATCCCTCTGGAAATGTGGGGAAGCAAGGAGATCCGCGGGCTAGTGGAGAGAATCTATAGTCTCCCTGTCCATTTACAAAGTTACTCAAGGAACTCCAGTCATGAATTCAGACTCTCCCACTCTTTCACCCTCACACCTCCCTAGTCTGTCGGCACTATCTTCACAATTATTCTCCGTTTTTTTGTTTATGAAAAGTATCCATTTGTCAGAATCTTTATCAGCTCTACAAGAGAAATAAAGATGAATATCTCCATAAGCACAGAGGGCTTATGAAATGGGTCCAGGTTGGGCTCCAGGGTAGAGACAGACCCTTTCCCGGAACAGGCAGGGAGGCAATGGGGAGGGGACGGGGGGTGGGGGAAGGGGATGGCGCCTCTGGTGGAAATTTTAAACCATTTTAATTCAGTGACAAGTGCATTATGCAAATGCATCCAGTCGTTTGTAACAGTTACAGCTGTAATAGCCACGGGTTTTAGAGGTGCGGTGGGACTTTAACACAAAGATGCCGTTTCTTCGCTCTTCTGCAGAGGTGCTACAAAAATCACTGTCTGCCCCAGGAAAAACACCCCAAGCTGAACAGAGCCTCCTTTTGAGAAAATGGACCTGCAGAAGTATTTAAAGGGAATGTTATCTTTTAATTAATGTAGTGAAGGGCTCTGGGCAGCTCCACAGACCACAGGCCACAGAAAAAAATATCCTGTCTGTAAAACTCATCTTAAAAAGCAAATAGAGCTATTCTACGCTAATTATAGCCTTCACCTTAGGTGAAAAATTATATACCCTTAGCACCAAAGTTCCTTTTTGAAAGGATTCCAAAGATGGGGAAAGATGTACTTTTTAAGACATAATAATGCCAGTTAACACTTAGCTTTTTTTTTTTAATTTGCTAAATAAGCATTATGCCAAACAGGCTAAATATTCTATTCCATTTTTATCTCTATTTTACAGATGAGGAAACTGAGAACTTGAGCAACTAGTCAAGGCCTCATAATTTACTAGCAGTAGATGATGTGTAAATCTTTGGTCACTAGGCCAAAGGTGCTCAAAGTGTGGTTCCAGGGACTATAGCTTGATTGACCTTGAGCTCTTCAGAAATGTGAACTCATGGGCTCCCACTCACTAAATCAAACCTCTGAAGATGAGGTCCAGGAAAGTGTTTTAATGAGTTTTCCAGAATTCTGATGTATGTTTAAGTTTGAGGACCTCTAAATTAGTGTATATCTGCTCTCACTTTTTAGTAATTTCCAAATTTTCCCTGCCTAAAGATTGTGTACCCTTGTCTTACTGCCCCCTTAGCCCCAGACCTAACATCCAACGTTTACACCTCCACTTCACCCACTGCGGCAGCCACTCTGCACCGGTTGATGGAGGACGCTTTTCCCAGGCACTTGGAATCTAATGGCACTTTGGCCGTCCTGGACACATAGCCCCAGGCTTACAAGATCCTTGACTTGTAGTAACTGTATTAGGTACTAAGGCTTCTGGAACAGAGCCACCTTCAATAGTAACCATTTCAGCTGCCCTGTCCATGTGGTGCTTTATAAGTTGGTCTTAGACAGTCTTACAGGTGTATTCAGGGTCTGCTTCGCAAAATGCATTTGTTGAGCTGTGTCGTATTTTAACTGAAGCGTGGTTCATGGGCTGAGCGAATGCTAATGGACTAAAAAAGGAAGGTGCAACCAGGTGTTACTGGAAATAGGTGCTGAACTGCAACTACAGCTGCCATAAATCAGGCAGAGCAGACAAGCAAATCCCCCAATATAATAGATTACCAAGATGTACTCCCTGCATCTGGAACCGAAGCTTCGAACATAAGGTGTGGTGAGGTTTTGTTGTGTTTTATATGAAAAGTACTTAAAATTTATTTTGCTTACCATCTGCTTGCACCTATCCTGTGACAATCAGTTTGGTCTAGCAAAGATTCGAAAGATGGCAAGGCACACCAAAAATCTGCAGTACTAATTTCGCTAAAATCTCACACAAGCTGCCTTGGAAATAGGGTATCAGCCTACACCATACACCCATTTAGAAATGACTACAAGATTAATGACTTGTCCTGCACTGATTTCCACCTATTAGCAATCAGTGGGTCTGCTCCATCTGTCATTTCCCCGGAAAGAAAATGTGTGTTTAATTTGCCAGTAACTTCTAACTTGGCTTTGTAAAGGGAGCGACGCACATACATTTGGTGACAACGCCTTCCAAGTGAATGATATTTGGGTGGTCAAACTGTCCCATGATGCTGGCCTCACTCAGGAAGTCCCTCCTCTGTTTGTCTGTATAACCAGCTTTCAATGTCTTGATAGCCACGTAGATTTCTCTTTTGCCAGGCACTTTGAGACGCCCACTGCATACTTCACCAAATTCACCTTTGAGAGAGAAAAAGAATTGACTCTGAACCAGAAACACGTTCAAGGAGAAGGAATAACAGCCAATAGCTAACATTTGTTGAGTGCTTATTATACACTAGGCACTGTGCTGGTGTTTTATGTAGATCAAGCAAATTTCAGGTACACAGATATTTACATATACAGGCACATACACTACATTCTAATGCATTTATATAATCCACATACATATATTTAATATCCACAAAGAAAATAGGCTTATAGACACAGACACTTACCAACTCCTATGACTTTTTCAATCTTAATGCAGGATGCGTCGATTTCTTTGGCAAATTCTCGAACTGCTTGGTTGGGATCTTCATACGTAAAGGGATCCACGTAAGTTCTAACACCTGAGTAATAAACACGCAAAAGGTTGGCGGAACACTTCTCAGGAACGACTAATAAACTGAAGTTCTCTGGGTCTAAAAATATTCAGCACAGAAAAAAATTTCTTAGCATGGGAAAAATACTTAGTGTAGACATAGGAAAATGTTTAAATTCTTGCTCTGGTTTTCGTTAGTGGGTAAACAAGAATTGTTTGCTACTTAAGAGGCTGTAGCTCTACTGAGTTCCTGGAATGTCTTCACACTTCAGGGATGAAATTTTAAAAACAACCTATCCCGTGGAAGAAAAGAGAGTCTCTATAAGGAAATTTGGAATGTGTTATCTAAATATTGCTGTCCCAAATGCTGGAGAGGGTGTGGAGAAAAGGGAACCCTCTTGCACTGTTGGTGGGAATGTAAATTGATACAGCCACTATGGAGAACAGTATGGAGGTTCCTTAAAAAACTAAAAATAGAACTACCATATGATCCAGCAATCCCACTACTGGGCATATACCCTGAGAAAACCATAATTCAAAGAGACACATGCACCCCAGTGTTCATTGCAGCACTATTTACAATAGCCAGGTCATGGAAACACCCTAAATGTCCATTGACAGACGAATGGATAAAGAAGATGTGGTACATATATACAATGGGATATTACTCAGCCATAAAAAGGAACGAAATTGGGTCATTTGTAGAGATGTGGATGAATCTAGAGACTGTCATACAGAGTGAAGTAAGTCAGAAAGAGAAAAACAAATATCACATATTAACGCATATAGGTGGAACCTAGAAAAATGGTACAGATGAACTGGTTTGCAGGGCAGAAATTGAGACACGGATGTAGAGAACAAATGTATGGACACCAAGGGGGGAAAGAGGTGGCGGGGTGGTGGTAGTGGTGGGATGAATTGGGAGATTGGGATTGACATGTATACACTAATATGTATAAAATGGATAACTAATAAGAACTTGCTGTATTAAAAAATAAATAAAATAAAATTCAAAAACTCAAAAAAAAACCACTAAACACAATTTTAAAAAATAATAAATAAATATTGTTGTCCCAATCAATTGCTCACATCCTACCCACCATCTCTAGTTTTCTTCCCTTAGGGAAGATGATAGAAACTTTCTCAAATGACCTGTGTTACAAGATATCATCTTTTGCCTCATATCTGGACCAAAAATTGACAACAATTAACAACAATTAACAAACTAAGATTAAAATTAGGTTAAGTGGACGAGAGGGATAGTAACTGCTATTTGATTTGAAAATACAAACTCTGTATTGGAGTTCCACTTTTATTCTGTTTTGGAAAGAAAGTGCTGTAAGAAAAGACATTGAATTTCACCTGGAAATTTTGGTAAATCAATGGTTTAAATACTAGAAAGGGTAATTCGGCCACAACCCATAGTCACTGGTAAACTGAATTTGGAATGTGAGCTCTGGGGCAGCCAGAGATGTCCGGGACAAGATGCATTAGAGATTACTGGGAACTTTCCACTGGCATTCACACCCCGCCTCTCCCTGCTCGAGCTCCTGGGGCTTTGGGGCGTTGAGAGGTGTAGGATACCGGTTGGCCCAAACCCTTTGATTTTCCAAGACTGTCAGTTTTGTCCTCATCTCAAAAAAATGCATCATTTTTGTTTTTAAAAATATATACCACATGCAAATGAGAAAGTGTGGTTTTAGAAAGGAAACAAGATGAACAAACGGAAAATTATCAGACACTCCATGACCCTTCATCACTTCACATGCTCTAGCCATGAAAACCTTTCTCAGGATTATTCTTCCAGCCCTTCTACCTCCCTGTGCTAATAAGGTAGCTATTAACCACTTGGTGTTATTTAGATATAAATCAGTTAAAATTAAATAAAATTTAAAATTCACTTCCTCATTCACACTAACTACTTTTCACGTATTCAGTGGTGCTTGTGGCCCCTTGGCTAATGCATTGGGTGGTGTAGATAAAGACCACTGCCATCACCTCAGAAAGTTCTCATGGATAGTACTCCTGGAGAGACACCAACCACTGTCCATTCCAGAGTCTTCTATCTTGTTCAAGTCATTCAGAGACGATTCTTTGAATTTAGTCTTTGACTCCACTTGGACTATCAAAATAACTAAAATCCACTAAAGAAATATTGATAGTCCTGAATTCCACAGCACATATTCTGTGGTGTGTTCAATTTCTTATTCTATTGTCTCCAAAATGTTTACCTTATAATAAGAGAAAAATTGTTACCTTCTAAATCCTGCCACCCAGCTACAAAAATGAGCCAGCTAGACCAATACTTTTTCAGGTTGGAGGATAAAATAAGGAAAAAGAAGCATCTAAGGAAATTACCCAAACTCCATCTTTAATTTCACTTAAAAAAAAAATACCAATCACCTATTTCAGTTTGAAACCCTGAAGTACATTATTTGGATAATTTCATGAAAGGAATATAATATTAATAGCCATGTGAATATTATTTACACATTTCTAAACTGAAAACACGAGACATGCTCTAAAAATAAAATTACTTTTAATCCAGTTTTCTGTACCTTGGTTCAAATGTTTCTCTTCATCTGCTTCTTGTTTTGCTTTACTGTATTTACTCCGTCTATTAAAAGATAAAAAACAATATTTTCAAAAGCTGTAAACCACAAGTTCTCTACTACCATAATATAAGTCAGGCAGATATGTAATGCACATTTCACAGATGAGAAAACTGAGGTTTATGGGAGTTGAAATAACAGGGTAAGTAACTTGTCACCACAGAGTCTCTGCTCGTAACCATAGTATTAAACTGAGGTGATACAGCAAATATTTTACAATACAATTATAATTTTAAATCCCCAGGAGAAATTTATTGTATTGAAAATAGATTAGAAGTTTACTGGCTAATTTCCCCACATACATATTCTGAATTAAAATAAGTTTCCCTAGGTGAATTCTGCATACATCAAAGGCAATCGTAGTCAGTATGTGATAAGTAATAGTAAGCCGTGTTGCTTTCACCACAATAACTACTACCACAAAAAAACTCATTATCCTATTATATGATATTCTTAAAACAATAGTTTTGTGGTTATTGGCTTCAGCTGCTGCATACAAATTCCTAAATGATTAACGACAATTTAAAAGGTAAACATTTGCTTCGTACTGGATTACATTCCTTAAGAGTTTGTAGAAAACTTGCAGCAGTAAAAATAAGGATTCAGGACTTCCCTGGAGGCCCAGTGGTTAAGAATCCGCCTTCCAATGCAGGGGACTTGAGTTCAATCCCTGGTCAGGGAACTAAGATTCCACATGCCGCAGGCCAACTAAGCCTGTGTGCTCTAGAGCCCGCGGGCCGCAACTACTGACCCCGTGCGCTCAGGAGCCCATGCGCCATAACTAGAGAGAAGCCGGCGCACAGCAACAGAAGATCCCACGTGTCACAACAAAGATCCCGCAATTAAGACCCCATTCAGGGCTTCCCTGGTGGCGCAGTGGTTGAGAGTCCGCTTGCCGATGCAGGGGACGTGGGTTCGTGCCCCGGTCCGGGAAGATCCCACATGCCGCGGGGCGGCTGGGCCCGTGAGCCATGGCTGCTGAGCCTGCGCGTCCGGAGCCTGTGCTCCGCAACGAGAGAGGCCACAACAGTGAGAGGCCCACGTACCGCAAAAAAAAAAAAAAAAAAAAAGACCCCATTCAGCCAAATAAAAACAAAACAAAAAATAAGTTTCCATTTGTCGCCTAATTCTTTTCTCCAAAAAACAGTGTATGGTCCCACAGTTGGCCTTCTTCTCTCCGTGTCCCATAGGAGTGAGATCAGGCTTGGTTATAAAAAGTCTTGGGAAAAAGAACTCTTGAATATATATAATTCTTGAATCAGTAATCTTGATACATTATACATAGACACATATATATGTGTCTATGTGTATGTATGTTAAATTGGAAAATCAATTCAGTCCATATTAGAACTCTGTAAAGTTGGAAGATGAGACCATATTAGTGAATAAAATATGTACATGTATGTTTTTGGTCAAAAATGTGAAGTTTATATTGCACTTTATAATCATCTTGTAATTTTCTTAGAGCTTTAAAGATGAGGTCAGTCAAGACTCTTATATATGAGGAAACAGGCTTTGTGGTGACAAGAGTCCCTGGAGGCCACAGGGGGTCGCAGCAGTGTGGTCCTGTCTGAATCTGATAACCTGAACCCCTGCACTTTGAACAAGTCAAGAAGGGCAGGATGGTCATGGAAAAGAGAGAGGGCCATGCAGTGTCACCAGAGAGCAGCCCAGTCACAGTCACGTGTCCCAGCCCCTCACCCACATTCCTCTCCTAATTGTCAGCAACGCAGGAACCAGCTCTGCAAGCAGACCCTCAGAGCCTACAGATGTTCCTCTGTGTGTATAATTCCCTTGCAAATAATAATACTTGGCATTTTTACACTGCATTTAACTTCTCAAAGTGCTCTCATCACATATATTATCTCTTCCCCTAAATGTTTGCAAAGCAGGAACCAGCTCAGTAAACAGAGACCTCAGTTACTAGAGTTCACTTCGAAGTGTGAGTCATTCAGTCCCAAATAATAGCTTGCATTTTTACTTTGTATTTAACTTTTAAAAGAGCCTTCACATATAACATTTCATGGCATCTTCTCAACAACCCTATGAAAGCAATCAGGCAGACAGACACATGTTCAGTCCCATTGTACAGATGAGAACATGGAGGCAGGAGGGCAAGTCATTTACCCACGACCCTCCTAGCAAATACAGGAGGAGTGTGTCTGCCCCGTCCAGCTCACTACCTCACACGCCTCTCCCAGAGTGGACGAAGTTATATGATGATAGCTGGTGAGAGTTAATTATAAGTTATAGCACATTTTATATGAGTAAATCCACTTAAATTGGATTCCACTTGCTCTCAAAATCCATTGCTTCATCAAAGAAGCTAAACAGGTTTAAACATCCAGAAACCAAACATTTGTATGAAAGATGTAGTCCTCTCCAAAACTCCCCCTCCCCTCTCCTTTTAAAGGAAATATAAGAGTGTTAGGTCAGGGACTATGAAGATAGCATTTTATGCCAGGGAAATGCGTGCCTAGGTCCCAAGGGTGTGATAGGGTCCTGCCAGCCCGGGAGATTGTATCTTATCAGAGCTCCTAAAAGCATTATCTTAAATTACAAGTATATATTTTAAACCACTTTAGATCTTGAATACTGATTTGAATTTCTTTCCTTTAAAGAAGAAAAAAATGCATCGAGCAGGGAAGCTTTTGTCCCAACTTTAAATTGTCAGAGTTCATCAAAAACCCTTGTAGATACCAAAAGAAAGGAGCAGCCTCAAGCAGCCCAGGAGTGCCATTTTCCATCAACATATTCATGAAATCTGTGCAAAGCCAGAGAAATGTAAAATGGCAGGGATCATTACAAGGCTGACCTGCCCATCCCCTCCTCAGGCTTCTGAACATAGAAGGAGGAAGTAAATTAGAGGAGAAAGTGTATTTTTTTTATATAAAACTCTATATTTTTATTCCCTCCCCACCAATGTTTTATGTTTGTTTGTTTGTTTCCGGTATGCGGGCCTCCCACTGTTGTGGCCTCTCCCGTTGTGGAGCACAGGCTCCGGACACGCAGGCTCAGCGGCCATGGCTCACGGGCCCAGCCGCTCCGCGGCATGTGGGATCCTCCCGGACCAGGGCATGAACCCGTGTCCCCTGCATCGGCAGGCGGACTCTCAACCACCGCACCACCAGAGAAGCCCTGTTTTATGTTTTTGGTGTCACAGTTTACATATTTTTATCTTGTGTATCTCTTAGCAAAGTATTGTAGTTATAGCTGTTTTTACTACTCATGTCTTTTAATCTTCATACACGCTTTGTAAGTAATTAGCCTTACAACTTTAAATTATTCTGATTTTTACTGCATATTTACCTTTACCAGTGAGATTTATACTTTCATACGTTCTCCTGCAACTAATTAACACCCTGTTGTTTCAGCTTAAATAAGTCCTTTTAACATTTCTTGTAAGGCCAGTCTAGGGGTAATGAGCTCCATTAGCTTTTGCTTGTCTGGAAAACTCTTTCTCTCTCCTTCAACTCTGAAGGACAGCTTTTCTGGTAGAGGTGTATTTTTATTTTCATTTTTTTTTACATCTTTATTGGAGTATAATTGCTTTACAATGGTGTGTTAGTTTCTGCTTTATAACAAAAGTGAATCAGTTATACATATACATCTGTTCCCATATCTCTTCCCTCTTGCGTCTCCCTCCCTCCCACACTCCCTATAAAGAAACTTTACTTGGAGTGTTACTTGGAGGAGAAGACCCCGGTAGAGTACAGGGAATGCTGACAAAGAAACACAGGGATTACTGTTCAAAAGCTAATTGTAGCCTATTAGCTACTTAATAATACCTTTAAAACTAAAAAGCCTGAGTCCTGCTCTACCTTTGTCACCTGATGACCCTTTCTCCTTTGGCTCAGGGTGGGACAATGTGCTCGTTATTGTCCAGAGAAAAGAAAGCCTATGGAAGCTTAGCGTTGGGTCAGCCAGCCCAGAGGAAACCACATCGCCTAAAAGAGTGCTAAATTGACATCCAAGGCAGATCACCTGAATGACAGAAGGAAACCTTTGTGGAAGGTTTTCTAATTATTGAGATGTGGGCAAGCTGATTAAAAAAAGGGGGGAAGGAGGGGAGTGGTTTGTGAGTGAATGCTCCAGAAGGAAACATGGAACCTTTTAACTGCAGGAGGTAAAGGGACTCCTCTGCAGGTGAAACTTTGAAAGCCTGTGACTAAGCTCGCCTCTGTCAAAGGGAGGCGGAATCAGGGTATTAACAGACATTGTCCAGGGACAGCATGAGACCCCAGCCCTGCCCTCCCAACCAATGTGTTGTTCCTGGCACCCTGACTACCCGATAATATCAACAAAATAGTGGAGCAAAGCGTGACAGGGCCCAGCGCGCACCCCACTTTTACTAAAATACTGACTTCCCTGATCAAGTCGATGGATTTGATTGATGGGGCTCACTGTTCCAAAACTAATTAGCAAAAGGTAAGTAATTTATTCAGCTAAAGTGCAGATTAAAGAAGATAAAGCAATGTAATAACTAGCATAGCTCCAGGAGGACACTTTCCAGCGTTTAACGGCATGACCTATGAAGATTCATCGAAGCTATTCTTCTTTTTCCCCTTCCTTAAGCTGTCACGGTTCTTGCACCAAATGACGGCTAAATGTTCTTCATGAGCAACATCTTGACATGGGTGGGATTGAACCACACGAGTGCACACAGGTTGTTTAGAAATGTTCCCGCAGTACCATCTGCCAACTAATGGTAGGAATTTACATGACTTTATCAGAGCCAATTTAGGCTAACATTTAAGTGTATTCATTCTTATGTGACCATAATATTACAATTAGGACACCGGGGAAGATAAAGTCTGAATGGTGACTGTTTTAGCATTCAGCTCCAAAGTGGAAAATCGTAACCTTCCAAAGAAGATAAAACTAACTTGCAAGGTCTGACTTTATAGCATGTGTTAGATTGTACATCAAATCACACATCACACATGGTACCAACATCATGAAGAAGACTCCTGAAGCTCTGGTTTGCTACAATTGTCAATGCTAATTTTTTTTTTTTTTCGTGGTACGAGGGCCTCTCATTGTTGTGGCCTCTCCCGTTAGGGAGCACAGGCTCCGAATGCGCAGGCTCAGCGGCCATGGCTCACGGGCCCAGCCGCTCCGCGGCATGTGGGATCTTCCCAGACCGGGGCACGAACCCGCATCCCCTGCATCGGCAGGCAGACTCTCAACCAGTGCGCCACCAGGGAAGCCCATCAATGCTAACTTTTGATGTAGGTCAATGTTTTCAGTCCAGAAGACATTAAAATAATCTATCTAGGCCAGTACTGGAAGCCAGGAGAGATGGACTCCTGTCCTGATTAGGCAACTAACTAGCTGTGTGACCTTGGTGCAGTTAACTGTTTCACCTCCTGTCCAGGCCTCAAGTTCCTAATATACAAGATGCCAGTAGTTTCCTACCTTGAGCCGTATGTGTACCTCCTTCACAAATTTTGCAATAGTCATTTCATTTTTTTCTTAAAATCAATTAATTCACTTCTTTAATTCAAGTAAAAGGGGTACTTTATAACCCTAACATAAATGGAAACCCGGCAGCACCAGAGATCATCAGAATGTCAGTAGAAATGCCACCTATGGCTGGTTATCAGGCAGTACTTGTCTCTGGTCACCAAACTGTCCTTTAGAAAAGAGGAACTCATCTTGCATTCTAGTTCTTTCTTAAAAGCGTTTCTCATACATACTGAACAATAAAATACTATTTGGGGAAGACACACTGGCCTAAAGCAACCTGAATTAATACTATTTAGGATGCTTGGAGGTAAACTGATAAAATCATTAATATAAAAGGGGGAGGTAGTTGTCAGAAGAATTTAACATAGTTGATCACTAAGTTCATTAGTCCTGAGGTTATGACCTTATCATTGCATTTTATGATGTCACTGTTAATGGTCAAAAATCACTTTTAAAAGCAATAAAGTGGTTACACTGGAGATCACAAATGTGAACCTACAGGAGTATAAGGAAATGGTGCCATGTTGCCAACAGAATGTGCTTATGCAGTTTAGGAAGACTTCTAGAGACAGCATTACATAAATACAAGAAATGCTGCACCTTAAACCACCCAGATGGCTGGTACAATTACATTCTCTGAAAAGCTGAGAGAATCCTTAAATTATAACGTATGTGATAAGTGACACAGGAAGACACTGATCAAAGATGCCTATAAAAAATGTAAGTTAATTTCCTCAACATAATGTGGATGGAAAAAACATACAATAAATCTAAGTCAATGTATTCTGTATATTATTTAAAATATATAAATAAAATTTATAAATTTAGGAATTTCATTCTTTCACTGAGATCCCCAAATGTTTACAATTCCAAGTTGGACAAAAGAAAAAAAGTAGATCTTCTCATTGGAAAAATTAAAGATCACTCTGACTTGCTTAAAGCTCATACTTCTCCATATAAAGTAAATATAATAAAATAAACAATTGCTGTAAAAAAAAAAAAAAACAATCCAGCAAGATACTAGCTGTGAGCCTGAGGCCATTTCCTCTTTCTTAAATGACAAATTAGCAAACAGATTTGCCTTTGAAGTAATTGGAAGGACTGAAACTTTTCTCACTGTGTGGATCTCTGCCCATCTACCTCTTAAAACAATCTCCCATGTCATCAGCAGTGTGGGGAATCACCCTATAAGGGGTCCGTCCCTCGCATCCATTCTGCCGTCAACTATCCATGGCTCTATGAGGCAAGAAGCAGCCCCATCATTTTCCAGGCTAGGATGTTTCATCTGTTGCTTTCCCAGATGGCTGGCTGCAGGGTGGTGAGATGATTTTAGGGGTACCATTTACCATCTTTCATTTGTACTCTCACTAAAAGCATGGACCAGACTTTTGTCTGCACTACCTGTCTCTTCTCTTCTCACCTGTTCTTGTCCCATTTAAACATCTGCGGTCCGTTACGACAGAGCACACAGCCTACTTGTGGAGAAGAATCAGCTGAGTGTGCACTGGCCGCGCAAAGCCTGTCAGCTACCTGGCTCCAGGCAGCCTTTCCATGACAGCTTTATGTCCGACACTAAAGAAGAATCAATAGGAGGCCAAGGGGTTGACATTTCATTTTCTAAGAAGTGATCCATTGAGGACCAATCACCAAGCAGTGTTTATCAGCCTTGGGAAGTAACATTTTTTTTTTAATGGGGGAGAAGGGACAAGATCATGGCTGGGTAACTTGACAGGCTCAGTTCTCTAAGGTGGGGACTCATAATTGGAAATCCGATCAATCCTGCCTTATATAATAAAGTGATCAATAAAAGCAGAAAGGAAATTAAGTCATCAAGCTTGCGATGCTATTTTCTATAGCTACACCTTTTAATAAACTTGTCTTCCTGTATTACATTTTCATCTGCTTTTCTTTTTTTTTCTTTTGTCAAAGAAGAACATCTGAATAAAAACTTATAACTAGATGACTTATTTCTAATTACTCCTGTCTGACTGCTGTATTTAGGATAACTTAAAATACAAAAAACAAACAAAAAAAGTAACTCTAAAGGAAAGCCAGACTACAACTAGAGAATGCCTCCAACCAATATCTTGGTTGAGATTCGAGACGAGACCCACTTTCTGTAAACAAGTGTTCTCTCAAATGGTTCTGAACATTCTGGGGTGCTGGATTTCAGTCAAATATTTTTTTGCAGTGGCAGTTATTAATAATTTTTTCCTTAGTTTTAAACTTTTAAACAACTTTATTTTCTGATGACACAAGTTGTTTATACACACTGTAAAAATTTCAAATGTAGAAATACGTAATAATGAAAGCAAAAGCCCATGTAAATCTATACACTCCTCATCCCACTCCCTCCTCCTGGCTATCAGATGGATATAGATTAATGCCTATAGTTCCCATGTGTTTATGAGCCTGGCATGTGTACATGCACAAAGTCAAATGGCAATGAATAAGAAAGAGGTCCATCTTGATTGACTTCCAAAATCAAAAGCCAGGAAAGGAAAGAACTCTGGGAATTCAGATTCTGTTCAGGCCAAGTTGAAGTTTCCAAAGCCTGAGCTGTACTATTATATAGGGTACAGTGGGCATGTCTAGATGTATGTTTGTGTGTGTGTATTACAGCAACAGGGATGAGTGTTTGTGGTGGGTTTAACTCCTTCAAGACGAAATTCACTGCTCTAATCCAACAGACTTTGAACCAAAAAGAACAAACACGATGGCAAATGTAGGTGCCCACACACAATAAGGAGTTGTGTTGTACTGTGTGATAGAGATCATGATTGATCTCTATATACCAGGACATTCTGGAGAGTGAGAGTAGAGACATGATATTAATAAATACGGGTGACAACTGAAACCATCCAGGCAAACTAAGATATATGGTCATCATCTTAATTATAATGTACCACAAAGTGAGAGAAAATCATGGTGGCTTGCCCAGGTCAGTGGAAATAGCCAGAGGCTATGCTGTGACATCAATGAGCTCACCAACTGATGAGCCAGGAAAAGACAGTGCAACAGACAGTGGCTTGAGATCCAAGCACGGCTATTGGGGGTCCAGTAGCAGATCTACCACTAAAGCAATATAGTGACTCCAGACAAGGACTATACCTTTCTGAGTATCAGTTTCCTCTTCTATGACATGAAAAGATTTATATTTAAGAGGATCATTTTGACATCCCCAGGTTCTGCTTTTTTCTTAAAAGCCCCACCTTGTAAAACAGTTGATGGCATGGGGGGTGGGGGTGGGGGGGTAAAGGTTGGAGAAGGGGATGATTCTCACACGTGAGACAAAGAGGACCTAGATGTGGACACACATTGAAGATGAGCAGCTGTCCCCTCAAACCCCCTCCCCACCCATTCTTCTGGAAGCTCCAGGCAGTGTTAATACTTGATGGAGGCAATGATAATAAGAAAAACTGGATCAAAAGAATATTCTGTCAAGCTCAGGGGTTGGCAAAGTATGGCCCTCAGCCAAATCCAGCTCACCACCTGTTTTTGTAAATAAAGTTTTATTGTAACACACACACACAAAAGAATATGCTGTCAAGCTCTTTCTATGTCTCTCTTTTCTAGACTGTTTTTTAAGTATCAAGTTAGAGCGTAAACTCTCATAGAATAAGTAATTGCTGTTTTAGATCCATTTCCAAGCACAATGCCATGCCCATGAAGTGCTCAAAGGATACTCTCTGGAAATGTTGATGGCTTTTCCTAAGGGAAAATGGAATGCCCACTTCCTTGCTTTGGTTACTGTCATTATGAACCAATATCATGTTGAAGTACTCTCTGTGTGACAGATTATCTACTTTGCCTATCAAAACTCTCCTGTCAATAACTCTTAGAGGCAGATATTTTATTATCCCTATTTTACAAAAAGGAAACAATGACTCAAAGAGGTGAAGTAACACAGTTGACAAATAGCAGAGCTCAAATTTGAGGTCTGTTTTATATGGCTTTTTTTTTTTTTTTGGCCTTTGGCAGTCAGTTCAGGCTTAAGAGAGGTATAAATGTAACACCTTACAGCCTAGAGTATCTAGAAAGTTCCCAATGGCCTGCTTTTCAGCTTAGTTTCCTGCAATCAGTTGGGTCTTTCCAGGACTCTCAGTGGTAAGGGCTGCCACCAGGGTCCAGCGGAAGCTCTAGCAGCGGGGTGGGGAGATCAAAGCAAAGAGGAGGGAGTTTGTCCTGCAAATGCCATGTTTATGATGCTAATCAAAAGCCTCAGCTTTGTGTGGAGGAGACAAAAAGCTCCCTCACAAAAACTGGGAAGGGGGTCAGGGGCAGTGAGTGGCTTAAGTGCTTACCTCCTGCTGATGACAAAAGCGGCGATGAGAATAACCACTAGCACCACGCTGCCGGAGACGGAGACCAGCAGGACGGTGGAGTTGGCCCCGTCTCCAATGATCCGGGAAGGCACTGGCAAAGACAGTTACACAAGGATCACCTTGGGCAAGGTCCTAAGAGCTAGAGCTTCTGACTGTCACAAGTTTCAACTCTCTGAAGCCATTTGAAATGCTCACAGCCTATTTTGCTCTACGTTAAGTATTCACACAACAGCATCTTCTAAGACAGTCTTAATGAGACAAAGACATTCTTTTTTATAATTGTATGAAGAACTCCAACCAGAAGACTCTTATTAAATCCTATGGTAAACATTTCTACTCATTGCTTTTTCTTCTTTTCTTTTCCAGTCTCAGCCCAAACTCTTACTTAAGGATCTGATGAATTCCTTAGTGAGATAAACACCTGGAAATTTCCAAAAGGACAAGAAGTTTTGAATGACCCCTCCACTGCATCCTCACACCCCATCTATAAAAAACCTGTCTATGATTGCCCAGCTCAAAAGCCACTTCCTCCTTGAAGACTTCCAGGATAATCTCAAAGGATGTCAAACCCCTTCAGATTTTATTCTAGAGTACTTTCTTTCTTTTTTTCATTCATATTCTATTTAATAATTTGTGAATAAAATTACTTTCTAGAACTAACGTAGAAAATTCTGCCCCACCAGCTCCTTATCCAGTAGGCTCAATTTTGGTTTGTTAATTATGGAGGGGGGATGTCTTATGTAAATTGCTTATTCATAGGTATGCCCTCTATTAACATTTTGATTCAATCATCCAGTTGGTCCAGCTCACAATGTTAAAAGATTGATGTAGTTGTCTAGAGGGGCTTTTAAAAAAACTGATCTGACTTGATTTGAACAGATTCCTAGAAATAAATAGGAGAGAAAAAAAAATTGGTACCTTCTCTAATCTTCCCAGGGAGAAAACTCCTTAGCTTAATGTAAGATAGTTATGCAACTGTCCATTAGTCAGTTTGGCAATCCCAGTTTTCATGGTTTTTGGAAGGCTCAACACAGGAGAAAGATAGACATTTTTCAATCATATGAAAAGACAGATCAGATACCGTTACGAAAAATGTTTTTCTCTAAATAGCAAGAGGTGTGCTAAGTTACAGACACTGGCTATCTAGTTTCAAGCAATAGTCTTTGCAACAAAATGTTTGCCTAACCAAAAATGTGTATAGCTTCTTAGTTCACCATAATGGGATTTGCCCTGGATTGTACAAAGAATCTCAGAACTCGTTACCTGTGTTGGTTGTGACCTCCAGGGGCTCGCTGAAATCTCCATAGCCAGCTGCTGTCCTGGCTCGGACATGGAAAACATAGGAAGTCAGAGGGTTCAGGCCTTTGATATCCGTGTTCCTGGCAGCCGTCCTAACAATCCGATAGCTTCGTTCATTCTGATCCTACATTACGAGAGGATAAAATTAAGGAAGGTGGCAAAATAAATCTCCCACTTACTCCCATACAGTATTAAAGCAGCCAAGCCAGTCCACTCAGAGGTTGAAAGTAAATGGAGATTGATAAACTCTAAACACTATATTCAGTTCAATGTTACAAGTACTATTGTTACTTAGATGTTGAAAGAAATGTGGAGTTCAGGTATGATCGCTATTGACACTGACCATATCCAGATCTTTACCCATAATCTTTTTTTGAAAAGAACATTAGATGATGGTTGATGGCTTTTCTCACTCCACACCCAGCAATTTCACAGAAATAACTACTGCAAGAAGGTCCCTTTTCTTTTTCTATTTTCCATTCTAGAAAATGTCAAAAATGTTATAATCTGGTTTCAAAAAAAAAAAAATCCTGTCCCCTTTCTGCTTTTAATAAGGAAGCCAATAAGTGATTACCTTTAAAAAGAAAGAGAAGATAATTGTTCATTTTCTAGACAACCTTGAATGCAAATAGCTCTCTTCAGAATGCTGTCCTTTAAGAGACAAGTTATTTGTAAAAAATAATGTCTTTCTATAACTTTAAGAGGCTGAAGAATGCAATTTTCTTTCCTTGATTTTCTATTAAAAGTCATCAAAATCCACACCTTGATTCTGAATAGCAGTGATCTACTTAAACAGATCATTATTTCAACTTTTATGAGTCACTCTTCCTGATAGAAGGTTTATAGATAAGACATTCTTAGCTTAGCTATCTTGATTTGCAGGACTAGAAAGAAAACATAGTTATATTAGAACATAACGTATTTTTTCTCTTTTTTAAGATTAGCAACTTAATACATAAAATTCATAATTGGATTTGATTGGGAAGCAAAATGCATTTGGTTTTGAGATTTACTAGTATTCCAGGACTTATAACTGACCAAAACTATAGAGAGAAAGAAAGGAAGGAAGGAAGGAAGGAACGAGGGAAGCAAAGAGGGGTTGGGGGGAAGAAAGGAGAAGAACCTTGCTTATTCAAGTAATACCTTCTCATAATACTTGACTTCATACTCCAAGATCACCCCATTGGGCCGGTCTGGTTCCAGCCAAGCCAGAGCAACACTGTATCTTGTAACTTCTTTAGCCTGGACCAAAGCAATGGATGAGGGTGCTAGTGGGAAAAAAAAAAAGATATCTTACTTTAGGGGGAAAAATTGGTGGCATCAGTCAATAATATCATCTTATTTTAGAAAACTGTGAAGGATTGTCTTGTCTTCTGCCAGATCCCCGTTTTCCTCTTCCCTAGTACAAAAGCATACCATTTTATGGTTCTTTCCAATATTTTTTTGTATATGGTTTGTCTTAAAAAGACAATCTCTGAAGTAGTCTGGTAAGTCCATGGGCCTTACAGTATCACCTCTATAGCACCTGCAGCCATTCCGCAGAAAGGCCGTAGGTATAGAGGATGCTATCTGCTTGTTTGTTTTTTTGCGAGCCATGAAAACCTTTGGAAAATCTCCTCTTAAGCTCAGAGCAACTGCATCTCATCCTACCTCCAAAGAATTGAGTGTCGTGTTATTGGTCTTTAATTTTAGACGAGAGACTTTGCAACTCTTCCAAAGGTACTGTAGGGAATGCCAGAAGGCAAACAATTTACATACTTTCCAATATAAATAAAAGTATTGCTTAATTACAGTAAGAGTTTACAGTTTGAACACAACCAGGCAAATAATGAAGAGCACAAATAAAGCCATGATAGTCTCTCTGGACATATATGGCATTTTGCAACTCTTTTACAAGTTGAAATATTGCTTTTGCCTGCTGAGTAGCAAACCTTCTTCTTTCCACTGAGAAAGACACAAAAGCCGTCCTCCACCGGCTGTATTATCAGGGTTGGGGAGCAGAAACTTTTATCAACCCAGGCTACCTAACCCTTGCTTCTCCACTGTGGTGGTCGCATCTCCAGCCACCCGTTATCAAGCTCTGCGGTGACCAACAATGGCACAAATGTGCCATCTCCAGGAAGAAGAGGGAGCGTTCACGAAATCTGTGATCTTATCTAACCAAGCTGCTATAGAACCAGATATTAGAGGTTTTCCTTAATTGAATGTATATTTTTATTCATTCTCAAATTGTGAATATATATATGGAAACAAACGTCCAAAAGTGGCCACTGAGGAACAACAGAGTAGTGCTGGGTTATCCTCCTGCTCTTCCCCGACACACACAACTGCCAAATCCTAACTCAGAGGAAGAAAAAGAAAGTAAAATAAATTATCTGAAAATGGAATGGGACTCGCTGCAAACCCTCTGATCGCATCTGACAGGTATGCTGGTGGCAAGGGATGCAACCAGATACACCAAAGTTACATGTCACACAAGGGAATCTTCCTGCTAAAGCTAATCCAGCAGAGAGCACCTCTTGGGGGGGACCATCTGACAGCCTGGCATCTCTGTTAGGGGTGCCTTGAGATGGTAACACACACGCACACACACGCGCGCGCACACACACACACACACTCTCTCTCTTCCCTATTTCTCCTTCTCCTTTTCCCCCCACCCCCGCCCCCAAAGCTATTCCAGATTGGATCTCAGGCATAAACACAAGTGAAGTTTCGATACCGTAAACACATACATCCTCCATCAAAGGCAACCCCAATGTTAGTAATAGCAAACTGAGTGAACAGAGAGACACGCAGCAGACATATGAAAGCCACTGAACACCTGAGGATAATGAGAACCGGAAATGTGCTCATTCGCTGTGTTAAGGCTCCCCTGCAGCCTCCCACATTTTCTCTCTCTCTTTCTTTATTGGTTGACACAGAGCCATTGTCCAGCACAATGCAAGCAGTGACTTTCTTAAACATAGAGGGAGCAAGGAGGCGAGGAAGGTTGCCTGGCTGTGAAAAGCCATTTCACTCCAGTTAATAAATATACGGCCTAACAGAGCACTTTAGCATCCAATCCATAAAAAGGGGCTCTCCCAACTCTCATGTTCAGGATTGGGAAGTGAAGTAGAAAAGTGAGGCCGTTAGAAAGAAAGCAGGAGGGAGGAAAATCATAAAGTTCTAAAATGAACTGACGGTCAGAAATGTTCTGGATCAGATCCTGATCAGACAGATTTCTCGGGAAAGAATTGTCTGGCTGCCCTTGGAGTGAGCGCACTGATGAACTAAGATGGTTTCTCTCTGGTTGGGTTATCCCTAAATTATTGCATGTGGGAAGTGAACCTGATTCCCACTTCAGGAGCTGGAGCGGCAGTGCTCCTGTGGCCGTTCAAAGGGCATATGAGCTCCACCGAGGGCTCACAAAATCTCAGACAGGCAGTTAACAATATCATCGTGGTAACTAATTGGATATTCCTAATGCAGCCCTACTTGGAAAATTCATAGGCACGAACATAAAAATAAACCGAGAGCATATGCTTACTCAGCTGTTATAAAAATGGAGGAAAATGAGATTAAAGAGGAAAGGAGAATAAATCATTGTAATTTATAAAAAGTATGATACTGTGTGGCTGTGAAGTCTGAATTCTTTCCAAACAGCTCTTTTTCAGAAGAGCATTTTTATCAGGTCATAGTGACAGAAGCAACCCAAGACCAAGTGAGATTGAGAATCAGACCTAAAACTGGGACGCACGTTATAGTCAATAGGTCAGTTATTCCTCCCCCTGGAGAAGAGCTTCTTAACTTCTTTGGCAAGAAAAGCACTAGTTTGGGAAAAACTGGGCTTTGCCACACGGCCACTTGGGCGAGAAGATGCCCTCCACGTTACAAGCCGCATAAGGGTTCTTACCTCGCCTTTCCTACCCTGCTTCCAATACAGCCTCCAACTCTACATTTAGAAGCCATCGCCGTGCCTTGTGTGCCTTGCCTGTGGCTCATTTCGCTAGAGGAGGCATTTGGCAATGGCATTTCTCAATCATTTCCCTCCCCCAGTGGTTCCCAAGCATCAGTCTTCTCATGCCACCCAAGTAATTGCTGCCACATCCCGCTGCAATGTGGACTATGATTTAAATAACAATTTTCTGAAGATGACATACTTTATTTCTCGAAAGAAAACTTCCCTCTAGAGTTATCACGTGCAATGAATGGCAGGTAACCATGCAAATAAAATTAATATATACTTTACAGAATATGCAATAATAGTATAATTAATACAATGTAAAAAAAATACATAAATGCTCTTGCCTCTCTAGGCTTTGCCCAAAAAAGAGATTAGCCAGTGTTAGAGAAGCATTAAGGATAATCCTGACACCAATTTGAGATTCTGACCTTAGAGAAATCAGAAGTGAGAGAGAATGGAAAAGGAACTAACTTTCACACAGAGCAACTCAGTATTACATAACGTTCCATCTGCGTCTCCCCTAAAATCATCTCTGACGCCAGCACTGGTATGTTTCCACACGTTGGTAAACACGGCCAAACCCTACTCTGTTTAGAAGTGTTTTGGATCCTGAGTCCCAGTACCTCAGGGCTCTGCCCTTTGCCAACAGAATTAGAAGAGGAGATAAAAGACTAATAAAATAACAGATTGAACACTCGTCGCAGATACGTGGTTTAATAGGAGCTTTGACAAATCAGTGTCTTAGTTCAAAAGAAGGCTTCTCATCATACCGGGAATTTTGGTCCACATAAAAAGACCAAGCAGGGCTTCCCTGGTGGCGCAGTGGTTGAGAGTCCGCCTGCCGATGCAGGGGACACGGGTTTGTGCCCCGGTCCAGGAGGATCCCACGTGCCGCGGAGCGGCTGGGCCCGTGAGCCATGGCCGCTGGGCCTGCGCGTCCGGAGCCTGTGCTCCGCAATAGGAGAGGCCACAACAGTGAGAGGCCCACGTACTGCAAAAAAAAAAAAGACCAAGCAGAAGAAAGGTCCTGCTTGCCTCCCAGTTTACATTCCCAAACCTTATGGAGACTTGGCTCTTCCTCCGTACTGACTCATCCACTAACCACAAACTTAATGAGCACCAATGGAACACGGCTAAGATGGAAACGGGCAAACAAAGCTAAATTAAATACAATCTTTGGTATCCAATTAAGTGCCATCTTATCCTTTAGCCTCTTAACTGAAAAAAAAAAAAAGACAGAGAATTTTTTAATAGTCTTACAGAGAAGACACTCTTCAGTGTCAACCCAGAGAATCCATTTTCTAGAACTCAAGAAACAGTTCCTGCTAACCTTCTTATCCAAGTTTCATCATGGCAATAGGGAGAAGAGGCTTCCTCATTACACTGTGTCTTCAGACACATAATACACCTGCAGAAGAGTGAGAGAAGCTGGGAGGAAGCTGAGGGTTGATGTAGGTATGCTCATTGTAGGAAAAAGGCACATCTTAGACTGAAAGACATTCCTCCCTACCCACAGACTTCCTTCATAAAAGAGATGTTTGCTTTAAGGAAACTTTTGTGTCCCTGGACATAAGCAGGCTGCCTTAAATGGCTAGAATTTTGACATAACACACAACCAGAAGAGCTGGTCGTGCTAGTTGACAGCAGTGTGCTTAGAGAATCGTGACGGATGGATGCAAAAATCACAAAGGCAAGAACTCCTAAAGGGTAGTTTCTAAAGAAAGATTTGTGATTTAATTCAAATCAGCCCTTAATTTTCAATTTTTTAGAGAATTTTCAATGTCCATTTTCCTGTCCTGAGATGCAGATGTCTGAGACCACCTTTTCCTATTACTCTCAAGGGGATTTCAGTAGTTTTGAATCCAAAACATGGCCTCCATTTCCTCTTCTTTTTACTTACAAATCATGCTGACACATCAATCATCATTCAATCATTCTACAAATGTCCTTTAAGCCTTTGCTTGAGGAACTTAAAGTAGAGCTAAACAGGCATTTATGTTTTAAAACTTAGACAGTACTTGACTAAACAGACAGTAACTGGGATAAGAAGCCAGAATGTAGAGGACTGCATTGTGGATTACAGAAAGAACCAACCATGGAGGATTGGGACTAAGGTTGGGGAAGTGTGGTCCAGATTGATTTGTTGGGGCAAACAAGAAGCAGAAAGGGGAGAGGATGGCTGATCACAGCTGCACTGCTGCACATGTGACTGGAAAGTTCAGGAAATCACTAGCACCTTGGTTCTGTGAGGGCTCATCTAGGACACATGAAATGAGGTAAAGATGAAAAAGCATCCTGATCCACGTGGAGTGGTCTTCATTTTACTAATTTGATGGGAAAAATCAATGAATTTAAAAAGGATTTTGGATAAGAATCCAGGTTTGAAATTTACTAGCTGCCATCTTGGACAAGTTACTCAAGTTTCCTTGCCTCCATTCTCCCATCTGTAAAACACCTTCCTTTCAGATACAAGCATGTAGGCTATTAGAATGCACAACCTATAAGCACAAGACTTATCTCTATATGCCCGCTATTCAAGATCTTGTATGGCATACAGTGGGTGCTCAATAAATTTGTCAAATGAACAAAGGTGAACTAAATGTTTAAATAGACCTAAAAAAACTCTTTGTAGTCAGCACAATGTTTTCTAAATATAAAGTATCAGAAGTAAGTCACCTCTAAAACAACTTTATATCTGCACCTGTTTCAGATGACCTTTTGTGGGTTTGGTGTTGCTATTTAGGTTAACTACGATATTGACAATCAGGGGTGAAGCAAATGACAATTCTAATTTTAAATGGAGTCTCTGTTTCCTAAGGGTTTTTTGGCGCTTCTGAACTTTTGTCGAACACACAGGCTGTAAAATGTCATTCAAAAGTAAGTTAACATTAAAACTAGTTTTCACTGCACCTGTTACAGACAGCATTTTGAGAAACTGCTCTTTCCCTGGATGAGGGCGTTGACAATATGTTCGGTATTTCTCCTCTGTGTCTGGAGGGCATATGCAAATAGTTTTCCGGACTTCCTAACTACAAAGGTGAGTGGTGTTGAGATTCCCTTCAAGTTAGAATCCTAAATCCAGAAAGAGCCCCAAGCAGCCCCCTAGTTTGACAAGACCAGAGTTATCTCTAAAGACTCACTAGTGTAAGCAAAGTCACCACCAGGGGCAGCCCTTAGTACAGCATATATCCTTGAAATCCCACAGAAAGGACATCATTGTTGAAGTGTCTGGGTAACCAAGTAGAGTGCCCCCTGCAGTCAGGGTAGGGACAGCAAGATTAAGCGTGTGAAACAGACAAGTAAAATGGTAGAAAACATCACTTTTTAAAGATGGAGCAAAAACTCAAGAGGATAAAAGGAAACTTTTACCGAAGCTTGAGGCTGAATGATCTGAGCTTTCCACTAGGAAGCCAAGATAAATTCTCTCCCCATCAAATAATTCTGTATTCAAAATAATACGTACCCTTGAGAAACTGAGAATGCTTTCCCCGTAGAATCCGCATTGGCTATGTACCTGTGATTACTTTTGGTTTGAGAGCAGACCACAGAGCATCCAGAAGGCACAGGTGGGTTTTATCTCTATGTGTGTTTTGGATAAACAGAAATAGCATAGATTCGGGGCTCCATCACGACTTTCTAACAGTCGTGCGTCTCACAATGAAGAATTACAGGAGGTGCTTTGATGTCAAACAGAGGTGGTTCCTTTTAGGAAAATGGTAAATTTCACCTTCTTTGGTTCAAAGCTCAGCAGTTCTAACCACTCCCCACCGATGTGAATGCTGCAATTTTCTTTTATTCACTTCCTCAATGACTTGCCATCAAACACCTACAAGTCATTTTACTGCAGCAGTTTGGTTCTTGTGACACCCAATAGGATGAAGAGAAAAAGAGACATGGAGAAAAGAAAGGGAGGAAGGAGTCACTATAGTCCTTCACTTGTGGGCTGTAAAACTGTCTTCTTGGGTCCTGCATCACAAGCATTGAATTATAAAGAGTTTGGGGGACCTTGGGTGGGGAACACAGATGAAAAAGACCCACTGCATTTCATTACTGGCTCAAATTAGCGGGGAGAAAGGAATAAGGCAGGAAATAAACAGATGCAACAAAAGGTCTCCAGCCTGTGGACAAGGAAGAGTGAAAATGGCCCTTTATGGACCTTAAGAAACCTAAAGCCAAGGATGCCAGTGGTTCTCAAACCCATCGTTTGAAGGGAAGACGTCTTTAACCTCAGCAGAGTTTTGTTTCCCTCCCCAGGATCTGAATTGAAAGAGGTGATGTTTACTTAAGGGGTCTTTCCCTGATAGGAAAAATAAACCCACAGTTTATACATAGCTCTACTTAATGCAAATAGCATATTTAGATTGAATTATTTGGAGCTTAAGATGGTCTTTGTTCCCTCTTTCTTTCTCCTTTCAACGCCACAGCTCTGATTTGCTCTTTATCAAAGGTTGGTGCATTTTAAAATGCTGTCAAGCATCAAAATTAAATGCTTCAGAGCACTAATGATATCCTTGTGATTAAGGGTTTTGCCATCGCAGAGATGCTAAGAACTCGGGTGCTAATATTAATTGCTGTCTTCCACATCCCACCAAAGGGAGGACAGGATTCTTCCTCTGAGCTTTGTACTTCCTATGGCACCAAACACCACTGAGCAACTTTTATTTTTTACTATGATATTGCAGTAGTTCATAGCACTCAACAGTGCACAGAGTGCTTTCCTAGACGCACGATCTTGTTTGCACTACATTCAATCAATCAGCTGGATTAGCCCTCTGCTAATCCTTAGATAAAAATCATTAAAAGACTCAATCCCCATCCACCCTCCCTGAATACATCACTGATGTTGTAAGAACTCAGCTCTGCACCCCATAGCTTTTAGCTGCTGGACCATTAATAAGTACCGAAGCATATTTTCTCATAGTCAAGAAGTGAAATTGTTTTTAAAACAAACAGACAAAAGGTATGGAAAAACCTGATTATTCTCAAATTGATATGGAATTATTTTCCTATTCAACAAGAGACGTGGAGCCAAATTCTCAACTAAAGTCTTCAGGAGACTGAATTAAATGAAGTTCATTTATATTTAAATATGGAAATATTAATATTAAGCTTATACTTAAAATGTATGGGGGATGCACTTTGTTTCCCATAAAATGATTTCCAAGGTCAGTACATACAGAATCTATTTTAAACAAATATTGTAACATAAAGCAGGGTACAGTAACATTTACCAAAAGATACAACAGACCTGTGCTTCCAGTGAGGGACAGAATCTGATCTGGGGACATTAATGGTGCTTTAACTAAGTGATCCAAGAGCAAGACTTTAAAGCGTTTAACTCAGACTCTTATTTCTGCAGAGAAATGGGTGGCAGATTATCTCAGGCAAATTCTTTACAGAGAGCTATCACCCACATTTTAAATAAAGGAATATGATGCAATTCTTAGCCTTTACATTAAGTGTTTGCATACAGAAGGTGAAGGTCTTGGGATAGGCCTCTGTGGCTAACTGCCCCAAAATGGGAGTTCCCTTCCCATAAATGTTTCTGGGATGGAGCTGCTTAGACAAGGTCTACATTTCCTAGATCTCTTCACATGTAGGATGGTTCACGTCCCTGAGTTCTGGGTGTGGGTTGGAGTAGTGAATCCCCTTCTAGATCTATCACATAAATAGCTCCCTTGGGACTCTCCATCCTCTCTAACCCACAATCTGCCAGCTCCATGTTGGTGCTCAGGTCCATCTTGGAAGCTCCCCATAGACCCTCCCCCCCTTCACCACCAAGTGGATGGGACTTGAGCAGGAAACAATTTTCTATCATGTTAACCTGCTAACTGACATTTGGGGTGACAGCAGCCCATTCAGGTAAAGTGGAGCCATTCAGGGAAAAAAGGGGCATCTTCATCTACAGATGGTCCGAGACTTACGGTGACTGTGGTTCGACTTGCTATTTTTAGACTTTATGATAGCGTGAAAACAATGCGCATTCAGTCGAAACCGTACTTCGAATTTTGGATTTTGATCTTTTCCCGGGCTAGCAGACGTACTCAGAAAATCGTTCTGGTTTTCACTTTCAGTACTCAATAAATTCAACACTTTATTATAAAATAGGCTTTGTGTTAGATGATCTCTGCCCAACCTAAGTGTTCTGAGCACATCTGAGCTGGGCGAGGCTAAGCTATGATGTTTGATGGGTTAGGTGTATTTAGTGTATTTTCAACTTACAATGAATTTATTGGGGAGTAACCCCATTATAAGCAGAGGAAGAGCTGCAATAACATCTTCATACAATAACTAACTAAAATAAAGTGTAGGAGTACTGTGGCCTGCAGAAGATTGAGCTGCACTTGAAAGCTGCCTGAATGGTCTCCCTCTTGGAAGCTCCAGCTCCTGGGCACCCACAGCAAGCGGAGAGCCACTAGTTTGTGAGACACTGGCCGAGTGCTGCCCTGTGGGGTCAAAAATGCCAGGAACAGACTGTGCAGCTTTGCAGGGACACAAGACACAAGCACAGACCCAGATCTTCTAACAGTGACTGAATTCCGCAGAATCATGAAATGTTGGGCAGAAAGATTCAGCTGAGCTTGCTTTAATGGGAAATGGGAAAAGACAGCAATGTTCTCAAAATGGCTTCGTTTAGTTTTGTTTTTAGAAAAGAGTTAGCCTTCGTTGAATAGCTGACAGCTCATGCAGGTAAAGACTTGGGCCACGTGAATCAGAGCTAAACAGAGAAGAATGGGCAAATGAGCAAAAATATGCTTTGGGCCTCCTCTGCAAGGCACTTTCACACACTTAACATCATTTAATCCTTGCAACTCTCTTAAGTCCACAGTTATCATTAGCACCTTTGATTTTCTATTTGGAAACTCCTGCAGCACAAGGAAATGAAATGATTTGATCAAAGCTATAAAATGAGATTTTTAAACCCAAGTCTGCCTGACTCAAAAGTATGTGATCCTCTCTCCATATCACATGTCTGTAAACACACACACTCAACCGGTGTTTATGAAGTAACTAGTAAGTGCCAAGCACTGTTTTCAATCTCTTGCATGGATTAATTCATATAATCCTTACAAATACCCTCTCAGGCAATGTACTATTATTATTTCCATTTTATAGATTAGAAAAATAAGGTAAAGAAAGTTTGAACAACTTGCCCCAAGTTATAGCTTGTAAGTGATGAATTCAAAGGTCAGGTCCTAGAGCCCACATTTTCAACCACTGATCTATAAAAACCTCTAGTCTCTCCCCTTCTTTCACTGATAAGAAATTAGAGATTTGAAGGCTAAATGGCCTCTTCTTCCACAGCATCAGCTGCATCAGTAACAGAGCAAATGTTAGGTCTGCTATATGTTAGGTTCAGGGCCATCTATGTACATTGTTGGTTGCCAGAAATCCAGAGATAAATTAGACATGATCCCCGTTAATAGACAAAGTGTAAAGCTTTGGTGATGAATCATCTCAGAACTACCTACAGAGCTAAGAAGAGAATCACCTAAAACTGAAAATTTAATTACAAAATAAAATAATAGTATTTGGAGTTAAGGAAGAAGTGGGGGGCAAAAGGCAGGCAGGCTTCTGGAAGGTTGGCAATGTTCTTCTATTCTTTGACCTGGTTGCTGGTCACAGAGATGTTTGCTTTGCGATAATTCATTGACAATACATTTGTCTTGTCTATTTTTCTGTATGTGTATATATTTTTCAATAAAAATGTTAAAGAACAAATAAAAGTGTTAGCTAAGAGTATAAAAGATGGAATATTAAAATTAATAATAGCAAGACCCATTCACAATTTTTAGTTAACCCTCTGGGGTAAAAAAATCTGAAAGTGCCATGAAAGATGCAAATTTTTGCAAATTAGGGCTTTTATAACTATTTAATCGCTATATTTAATACCTGAGCCATACAGCAATTGCTGCTTTCCGCAGTAAGGAAAATGCATTCTTTAAATGCCTGTTTTTCTTTTCAAAATAACTCTCTTGAATTAGCATTCCTACATGGATAGCCATTCCATTGGTGTAGAATTACAAGTGAGTGATGTCTCAATGTGAAACCAAGGCCACACCCCCCAGAATTAACTGGGAATGACTCAGGGGGAACCCGAGCGTCTCTGATGCAATACAAGTGTGTCTTCTGTTTCGTCTGAGAGCTGCTTGTTTTACTTTCTCTTTGCTTACTAAGAAATCTGTTGGCAGGTTCTGACAAGGATTGTCCAACACTTGCCAACAGAAACATGGCAGGATTCAGTGTATATTTCCTGTTAAGTAAGAATGCCAGTTTGAGGCAAACAGGAAAACAAGTCTTTCCACTGGAAGGGGATTTTTAAGAATTTGTCTGAGCAAGACAACCTTTTTAAGATAAGAGAACAGGGTAAATCTAGCAACAACAGAAAAAAATTAAATAAATATTTTTCCTCTGAACGCCTCTAGGAAGATGAATCTTCTCATGGCGCCTCAGTATGTTGGAAAGTATCTTGTATAAACGCTTAGTTGAAATTGTTTTATGTGTCTTGCTTAGAATGAAGAGCCCTAGGCAATATAGCCCCCTCCATGACCAACAATGCCCTCTGAAATTAATCTTGAATATGAAGGATGGTGTCAAGGAAACGTTTCCTCCTATTGAGCAGAAATACAGCATAGAGAGCGGAAAAGGATTAGCTGCTGTGAACCAAGGCTTCTGTTCCTTTAGCTGTCAGCTCCACTGGAGAGCTTCAGGCATTCCAAATCTGGAAAATAAAAGCTGTGCTGTGGGCTTCAGGTTCTTTTGTTACTCAGACAGTTGCTAATCGTCCTGCTGTGTTAGGAACCAATGAGACAATGCTGTAACATTTAGCTTTCTGACATCCAAGGCATCTAGATCAGTCCCCAATTAAAGATGTATTAATCACAAAGACTCTAAAAGCCAGGATGATAGATGCACCCAGTAAATCTTTGCTCTTGCCTTTTACTTTCACACTCAGGTTTCCACATTTACAGGCAGAAATGCTTAAAAGCCTACTCTAGAAACTGACCAATAAAAAGCCTTGTCATTACTCTCTATCAGATGCTTGACGATTTCCTATGCCTGAAAAGCCTTTCAGAAAGAGGTAAGACATTGATCATTCTGCTAAAAGAGGCTGTCTGCTTTAATAAATAGATCCACTGAGGCTGTTTTCATCTTGACTTTTAAGTGTGATAACTAAATCAGGAGTATGGCTTTGCCGCTTGCTACAGGGATATCCAAATTGTCTGCGTAGTTTAAAAAAAAAGCCCTTAGATAAACCTAGGAAAATTCAAGGAACAAAATATTAATAACGCTAATACTAATAATACTAATAATCTCCTCCAAGTCAGGCCAAGTCACCCTCAGGTCATGGCCCCAGTGACAGTGAATAAATTATGATTCAGATACCTGGAACAACAGAAAAGGGTATGTGTTGGATGAAGCCCCTTGAATTCTGTGCTTTGAAATTTATGGTAATTAAAGCCTCAAAGTTACTTCTTCACATTGGTTTCCATTTCACAAGGCCATTGAAGATAGCCTTATTAAATTCTCCATCAAAGGGTATCATCCATATTGTTTGCTGTGAATAAGTGACCTGGTAATCAACCCCAAAACAAACAAAGAAAACAATTACAAAATAAAAGCAGGTAGCCTGACTGATACTATCATACAGGCCAAGAATCCAATTTCTTTTTTTCATCCTTATATAAAATTTTCATAGGAGGCATCTAATTACTCTAATACAAAATAAAGAGAAAAAGCCTCAACACATGAGGCTCATGTAACCTCAGAAAAACAGCATTCGCCATTCTGAGTTAGGGCAAATCTATTGAAATTAGATTCCTATTTTCTATTTCTGAGGTTAATGGAACCCGTAAGAGACAAGTACAATATTTGCAAGGTGCCAGGTTGGTGCCAGCTCGAGGTACTGAATTCCTTGGCTTTCAATGGAGCCTGAATATATCATGAATAACTCCTTCCCCATCACCGTCTCAGTGACAGTCCACTGTCTTCCAAGTTGAAAGATAGGAAGTCAATTAGTGTCACTTATGATGTGAACACCTGTCGACTAAGACCTGGACTGGGACCAATTCCATTACCATAGCCATTCAATGGCTGCCAGATGGTCAGGCCTTGGACCACTTATGGTGTAGTCCAGATACAAGAAGATGACCTAAAGACAGAAAGGTCCAGAGTCCCATTAGTCATCTCTTGATGACTAATCATCATCCATCTCCTGATGACTAGTCATCATCCAATTCCCCATCACATATAGAGTTGGAACAGGATACCTATTCTTCCTAATGGTTATTTTAAAAGACCTCATGAGCTGCTCAAAAAAAAAAAAAAAGTCATGGCGACCCTAAATTGAGTATATAATCTCCATAAATGGTAAGGATTTTCACCAGCCATTGTTATTTTTATCTTTGAAATTACTTTTTAGTATCTCATCTTTCTTTCTGTTATTGCATTTTGAAACACATAGGCAGAAAAGAGAAAAAAACAGAGATGAAAAATATCTGACAAAGAATAAAGTGGAGCATGAAATTATAGGCTACAGATGATCACTGACAGGATGAGATAGGCAGAGGAAACATTCCAATACAATTTTGGTTGCAAACCTATGTGTTGTATGCTACTCGGAACTTTTCCAAGTCCAAATGTTGTTTGGCTGAAAGAAAAATGGCTAAATACTGAGAAGTGATGGCCATGGGTGGTTTAGTAGAAGGTTACAAGTAGAAAGAGAGACAGAGAGAGAAACAGGAAGAAGACCAATCAGGTGAAGTACTGAGGCTCTCCATCTTATTTTCAGTTTGGTTTCACTATATGGAAGTCTGGGAAAGCTCTGAACACAGAGGATCATACTCAGGGGACAATATCCATGAACCATAGCATGCTGAGGAACTGGGGTTTAAGACTACCTAAGGAAGCCTTCGTTTTATTTGTAGCTAAACCTCTCTCATTCAGTTTCTTGCTGGCTATATAGACAAGCACAAAGAAGTGACTGGTAAGGGGAGAGTAGAGATACAGAGACCTTGGGGTTAAATTACAACCAGCATGTTTTAAAAATGCTTCATATAGGGCTTCCCTGGTGGCACAGTGGTTGAGAGTCTGCCTGCCAATGCAGGGGACACGGGTTCGTGCCCCAGTCTGGGAAGATCCCACATGCCACGGAGCGGCTGGGCCCGTGAGCCATGGCCGCTGGGCCTGTGTGTCCGGAGCCTGTGCTCTGCAATGTGAGAGGCCACAGCAGTGAGAGGCCCAGGTACTGCAAAAAAAAAAAAAAGCTTCAATATATAAACCGTCACCACATGCTAGGCTCTCAAAAAATGTAGCAATGAAATGGTATTCTTGCAGCCCTCCTATTTGAAACTCTATCTTTCTGGCAATTCTTTTGAAAGCTACGATAGAGGTTAAAAAAAAGGAGCATAATTTAAGAGAAGGGATTTTAAGCTTGGGAATTGCCAACCAAAGAATTAATTTTTTTTTAATTTGGGGGTATCAGCCAGAAACTAAACTGTATGTGCCAGAGTTTAAACTCCTATAGGCATTATAAGACTGAGGCTGAGAACAACCAAGATGTGAAATTTTAAAATGTTATTAAGGCCAATAGATGTCTCCAAGTGGGTCTGTGCTTGAGAATCCAAGATGACTTTTGTAGTCATAAAGAATAACAAAGAATGTATTAGGAAAGTTATAACTGTTTTAGGACCTGATTATTTTTAAAACTAGGAGGTTCACAGCATCTCACTGGGGCCTTTCTAACACAACTTGCTGAAGTGTAAAATTCAGTATTACTAGCTCCAACCAGGAATCAATCTGTAAATATCGGAAGGACCTCATTAGATCAACATTTCACCCAGAAGTAGTCCCACAGCGTGGTCTCTAAGAAAGATGTTGGAACAGGGCTCCATTACACTATGAGCAGTTTTATGAATGTTATTTCGTGTGTGTTCTAAAATAGGAAGGAAGGAAGAAAAGAGAAAGAGTGAAAGCCATCCTCCAAAGAACTCATACACTTAAGGTTATACCCTTGAAGAGTTAACAGTGAGATGCTTCCCATCTATCCATCTCCCCAAACGATACACTTTTACATTATATCAAGATTCCTTAAATATATTACCAGCCTCTTAGAGCCACACCTTAATGAGTTGACTAATCAGCATTGATGTATACAAGGAGGGCTGTGAATATAACTTATGCTTTTTAAAATCTATGACCACTGTTCTGGTTATAAAGACATTCAATGCTCGTACGGCAAGGTTCTGCTGTATTTATACTTCTCGCTTTCAATGGAAAACAACGCAAGAAGGGTCCTGATTATATACTGTAATGGCAATCTTACCCCTATTTTTTTTTTTTTTTTTTTTTTTTGCGGTACGCGGGCCTCTCACTGTTGTGGCCTCTCCCATTGCGGAACACTGGTTCCGGACGTGCAGGCTCAGCGGCCATGGCTCACGGGCCCAGCCGCTCCGCAGCATGTGGGATCTTCCCGGACCGGGGAACGAACCCGTGTCCCCTGCACCGGCAGGCGGACTCCCAACCACTTCGCCACCAGGGAAGCCCCCTACCCCTATTTTAAATGGGGAAAATGAGATGATGTTAGCCAGGGGCTCCCCAACCCCAGGGTCTGGTCCCCGCTACAGGTCCGCAGCCTGTTAGGAACCGGGCCACACAACAGGAGGTGGGCGGCGGGCTAGCAAACGAAGCTTCATCTGCTGCTTCCCATGATCACACGCATTACCTCCTGAACCATCCCTCCTACCCTCAATCCCCCGTGGAAAAATTGTCTTCCACGAAACCGGTCCCTGGTGCCAAAAAAGGTTGGGGACCGCTGATGTTAGCAACAAGAACTCCCAAGCCTCCAAAAGCATCCTCCTAGAAAGTTTCCCAAAACCTTGCTCTCCTGAAGCCCTGTAGAATCGGGATGGAATTTAGTGGGTTTCAATGCAAGTAAGGGCTCCGCCAGCAACGCTTAGGATAACCTGCAACTTTCATATATCTATATATATATATATATATATATATATATATATATATATATATATATATATATATATATATATATATATAAAAGTCCTTGATTATCTTGGAGAGGGGAAGGAACACTCGATTAAGCTTTCAGGTAGTTGCATATTCAAAATCCCTGGCCTTGTTTATATGTTTGCCCTGGCTTTGATAAAGGGACATGGAAGAAGCTGTGCTCTCATCCACCTTCACGCTATTAGGCTCAAAATACACACTTATTATGTGTGTATTTAAAAAAAAGTGGGGGTGGAATTCAGGAGGCAGACTTATAGCTTGCAGTACCTTACCTAGACAACACCAACTCTCCAGGGAGCCATTGTGAGCTTGCCCCTTTCAGTGCTTGTTCCAATGGATGGATCTTATCCAAGCCTGTTACACACAGCAAACCTGCTGGAGGCGGGTCCCTATTTAGCACCCACTGTGAAGCTGAAGCTACACATTGAAGTTGCATTTGTATGCACACACCACCGACAAAAGGTTCCTAGATAAGAAACTTTTAAATTCAGCTACCTCCCAGCCTTCATCAAAGAGGCTTTTTTGACCAAACTGTCTGAGAAATTCATGTACATAGATTATCGTTTAGAAGATGCCAGGCAAAAAGGAGTGGCCCACCCTTCCTCTTGTTCTTCCTCTCCCCTTCCCTTCCAAGAAGGGTGGCAAATCCCTACCATTTTCCCCATAAGATATTTTAGATAGATTATGTTTTAGAGAGTAGCTCCTGTGCTTTGTCATAAAGCACATAAAGCACAGGAGAACCACAGAAGAGCTCCTCGAGGGTGGGCTGACCAATCTATCAGAATAGGGAAAGAAGGAATTTAACGTCAGAGCTGTTTCTTCAGCTATGGGTCTATATTGGCAGTCATTCGACTGACTGTTCAGCTAGATTCCAGCACTCTGGGGTACCAACCTTCACATGTATGACCAAAATCATTAGTGACCTTTCCCAATGAAAGCCACGGTATTCATGAGGCAAGTGATGTGTGGCACCATCTCTCTGTTTCTGTTACTGCAGTTTTGGGGGCAACCAAGGGAAACTTGTCCATTCTTCTGGCACAAGCTAAGGAGGAAAACATTTGTGTGTGTGTGCGTGCGCGTGCGCGTGTGTGTGCCCACCTGTGTGCGTGGGGGGGGTGAAAGGTAGAGGGGGACGATCTATTAAAAAAAGATTTTTAACACTCATAGAAATAGCTACGTAACGTATGCCTACCTTGACAGATTTAAAGTGTAAAACCTAAAAGAAATCCTCACGAGTCTTTACCTGAAGGCAACACAGAAAATGCTCTCTTCTTGTATACCAGCATGAAAACAATACATGGACACTGAGTTTCAGAGAAGGCTCTGTACAGCAGGGACAGCTGTTTTAATAGCCTCTGCAGATTTAAGATCTCTCAATGCAGGATTAGTCCTGCAGCATGGCTCTTGGTTTCCCCCGTGTTTAAAGAAAAAAACTCTTCAAAGACATCAGTATGGGGTTAGTGAAACTTTGATAGAAGTTTCTCTGGATCTTTTTGTTGATGTTTAGTTGCAAACTGGACCCCAGAGAGTCTCTTCTGGCTCCTCTGAGGAGACCGTCATTCATTCAGCCAGCTGGAGTGAAAACTAGACAATTTAGAAGCTCATCCAGAACCTTTGCTAGCCCTGCACTATCCATTTCTCATCTCAGTACTTATTTTTCAAATCTCTCGAAGGCTTCTCCGTAGGGTGTAAAAGTTGGCCGTCGTGTCCGAAGGAACAAGCATTAACACTAAGGAATGAAAAGCAAATCAGCATTAAGACTGTCAAGCGTTTAGGGTGAACGCTGGTGAAATGATTTCCCTTCTCACAAATGGACATGTGTGTATACTTATGTAGGAGTGAAGGGAAAAGAATTAGGAAGAATAATGCTCTCAGTTCTGGGCGTATAAATAAAACTCATTTTCTTAGAGTGAAATATTCACCTCTTTAAAAATGCAACCCAGTTTTTACTTATATGCAGTAATTACCACTAGGCTCTACAGACATACTATTTGTCTGTGCTGTTCAGTCAACCTTGAAGCTGGATAATTTAGTAGGTTCTTTTGGAAGGCTTTTTATTTTTTTTCCCCACCAGGACTTGTGGCACCCACCATGAATACAAATTCTTGGACCCTGGTGCCACGCACAAGAAGCTGTACCATTGTCTATCTACTGGTTTATTTTATTCTTCATCATGATCATAATTAGTGAGCATGCGTAATAATTATCGGGGTGGCAACAATATTCCATAGGCATGAACTTATTTTATATATAAAGTTAGAATCAAGAGACTGTTCTCTTTTTAAAAAAAAAATTGTACTGCATATTTTTAAAATGTATATTTCCTAGGCATTACGAAATTAAACCAGGAGCCCATGGCTGGATCAGAGCTGTTAATGAGAAAACCACAGCCTGGCTTCTCTGAAGCCCACTGTGTGCTTGTTTAGGCCTATAATGATCCCGGCACAGAAAGGACTCTCCAACCAGCTTCCACCTTAGAGGTCCTAACAATTGCATACCAACCGTTGAGGATGTACAAACAACTTTTCAGCAAAATTTCTCAATGGAATTGTTTACAATTTGTTTGAAGAATTTTAAAATGTGTCTTTAGAAAGATTTCTAACTTAAAGATTTCACTAGTTTCATCATGTGTTTTCCCTTTACATTTCTTAGGAGTAAGGGAAAAAAAATCACTTATTTGAGATCAAAGGCAAAGGAGACATCATCTCAGTGAGGGAGCAACCTTAAAAAGCAGCACAGATGATTATTTAAAAAATGCTGCCAGCATCTAGGAACCATACAGCAGTGCTAAGAATGCATGTTTTCAAGAGAACCGGAACACTGCCCCCTCAGAACAGTCCCTCAAGCATGTGCCACATTCTATATTTAAACCTGAATGTTATAAAGCAGAAACTAACACACCATTGTAAAGCAATCATACTCCAATAAAGATGTTTAAAAAAAAACACAACAAAAACCTGAGTGTCATTGGGAAAAGATTTGTGGTACAAGAAACTAAAGGCGTGTTTGAAATCCTAATTATTTTTGTGAAATCTTGTTCATAGAGTCAAAACCTCTAGAAAGAAGCTGTCTTGCTAAATATCAAAATTGTTTCTAATGTGAGATGAACCTAAATGTCAATCCGTCCCATCCTTTGCTGGGGTAGTTTCTGACAAATGAAACCAGCATTTCAACCTCTTCTCGTTGGTCCTTTCCAACTAGAGGGGTAACAATTTGAAGTAAGATTTCCAAATAATGAGCTTAAACTTTTTTAAGGCAATGTTAATTGGATACCTGCTAGAAGCTGGGCATGTGATTTCACATTTGATCTTCAGTATAAACTTGTGAGGATTAAATAGGCTGATGTGATGTGGGTAATGGTTAAGAACATGGACCCTAAAGCCAGTTACCTCCCAGCTCAAGGATTGGCTCTGGCCCAGGGCCTGATTTTGTAAATAACGTTTTATTGGGACACAGCCACACCCATTTACATATTGTCTATGGCGGCTCTTGCTTTAAAATGAAGAGTTGCATGCTGCAATGTCATCCTCTTTGATTTAGTACTCCAGAGCAGGGAATGGCAAACTTTTTCTGGAGAGATCTAGATGGTGAATATGTCTGCTGTGCAGGCAACCCTGCCAAAGGAACTCCACTCTGCTGTGGTTCTGGGAAAGCAGTCTTAGGCAACACATACACACAGATAAGTGGGCCTTTGTTCCAATAAAACTTCTTTACAGACACTGACATTTGAATTTTATATAATTTCCACATCTCACAAAATATTATTTTTTGATTATTTCCAGCCCTTTAGAAATAGAAAAAAACATTCTTAGGGGGTTTCAAAGCAGGGGATCAGGATTTGGGCTCTGGTTTGCCAACCCCTGCTCTAAAGCACTAACAGAAGCCAGATATTTGTCCCTCAAAAATATCAACAGATATTTCCTCGATCTCCTCCTTCCTGTTTAAGCTTATAGGAAATCCAGATCCTTCACATCTCATTTGGGTTTAGCAACCTGTTACCATTCTGCTTGTGCTTTCTGCTTGTTAATTTGATCTCATACCACACTTGAGGCCCATCCAGCACTGTCCCTCCCCACCAGCTATAGGCCAGAACCGCTCCAGTATCACCCTTGCACTACATGACCTTTCCTATTAAGCCAAACTGGACTTCTTGCAATCTCTACTTTCTTCTTGTTTCTTTGTACTTTTAGGCATAATTACACAATAGTCCCATGCAACTAAGAGGCAGGATTTTATATATTGAAGCTAAGGAAGCTTGCATGGGCCCTTTCCAAAGCTTGATTCTTCATCTGATATGTGTAGATTTGTAGGTCTTTTCCTGAAATCACACAAAAATTGTCTAAGCTTCAGACTCCACCAAACCTGCCCTACTCTACCATGCCTGGAGCACACTGCGTAACACAATTGCTCTAAGATGTTTCCCTTTCTTCCAACATCTCCTTGAAGCTGTCCTCTTACCACCTAGAAGACAAGTAGCAATTATACCCAGTGGGGACGAGAATTCCCACCGTTCCCCTTTATCCCACTCAAATAACATAATATGTCTAATTAAAAGACAGCCAAGAAAGAGAGAACGGGAACTTACCAGTTGAGTAACAAAAGACAGAATGCCTCTTGTACTGAGTTATTTTCTTTTCTCTTCTCATTATTTTGGTTTTATTAACTTTATCACTACTTGACAAAGATCATTCGCTAATTGTTTTTACTGTAAATAAATGTGTTAATCAACAGACGGGTATTGAATATCTATGCTGTGCGGTGGCATTACAATGAGGTTCCTTCCACTCTATCCTCAATGTGGCATTTTCTTGCAGTTTTCTTAATGGTCCATCCTAGGGAACAAGGCCAGTCTGACAAGCAGCACCGATTCATCTGATGACAAAGCAACCAGGATTCTTCACAAGAGGCCTCAGAGAGCCTTTTATAACTGTCTATCCTCTGAGAATAGTGTTGCGAGCCCTGTGCTCCCAGCATGGAGAGATGGAACCAAACAAAGACAGGTCGGGGATGGAACTCTGAGAAGGTGGGCATTGCTATGACGTCATAAGATCTGGTTTTCAAGCATGGCACTAGAGCAGAGTTTCTCCATCTTGGCACTATGGACTTTTCACACCAGATGCTTCTTTGTTGTGGGGCAGCCCTGTGCGTTCTAGGATGTTTAGCAGCATCCCTGGACTTCACCCGGTAGATGCAATAGCACTGCCCCTCCTCCTAGTTTTGACAACCAAAAATGTCTCCCAACGTTGCCAAATGAATGGGGAGGGGTGTGGAACACCTATCCTAGAAGTACAGCTTGGAAGGATGGAGGAGAGGCAGGATTCAGATGCGTTCTGATAATTCTGCTGAAGCATTTTTGGAAGGTTTTCCCACTCTTGGAATTGCCTTAAGAGCCAGTTTCTGAACAACATATGGAAATGAGGCCCTACTTCAAGCCCATGCTTCATTGCTCATGGCTATATTCCTGGAATCACAGAATTTTAAAATTGGAAAAGATCTTAGAGATTAGCTAGGTTCAAATAATTATGTAACCCACTGAATATCTGGACTTGTCCAAACCCAGCATGTTAAAGATGTTTTGTCACTAGGACATGACATCCGTGCTAAAGAGAGATTATCAGATGTATTTCATTGTAAAGCATCTAGAACGGCATCATATGCAAAGTAAAAGTCAAAATGTTAGAGTTGTCCTGGGTGCAACTTGGGGTAAGTAGAGAATATCAGCCATAGGGGTTCATCATGATTTAAAACAAACAAAAGAACCTAGAGTATGGTCCAGCCCCAGAGCTGGGAGACAGGTGCTGGGGGAGGTTTAGGGGGTGCAGAGTGAAAACTGGTTCGGCGATATTAAGGTCTGCTGCCGGCTGCCATCACAGCATTTTTAGCGAAAAGTCACAGTTTTGTTGCTTGGTCAGGAAAACCTTGTTTCATTTATACAGTATTTCTCTCTCCTAGACACACATCCTGCATTCATTTCCCTGAGATGGTCCACTTAAGTAAAAGTAAACTGAAGGAAAGTCATCTAGAAAACAAATCACCCAGCGGTCTGCTTATTCATTTTTCATAAGCATCAAAACCATCTCTTCCTGGGGCTTCCCTGGTGGCGCAGTGGTTGAGAGTCCACCTGCCGATGCAGGGGACACGGGTTTGTGCCCCCGTCCGGGAAGATCCCACATGCCGCGGAGAGGCTGGGCCCGTGAGCCATGGCCGCTGAGCCTGCGCGTCCGGAGCCTGTGCTCCGCAACGGGAGAGGCCGCGACAGTGAGAGGCCCGTGTACGGCAAAAAAAAAAAAATCTCTTCCTAAACAAAAGACGGAACAAACACCATCTCTTCCAAAACAAAAGATGGAAGATGGAGGAAGGAAAAAGAGTTTTCAAGGGATTCTCATTTTGTTCCGTCTGGACTGCAATGGAGGAAAGTAAGTGTAGGGAGAACATCCATTTTCCTTGTCTGATGTTTTCCTCTGGGGCTACTTCTGCTGAAGCCTCCCCATCCTCGCCTTCTCCTCACCTCTACTTCATGCTCTTGGCCTGCGGTGTGGGTGGAGGCTTAGGAAGAGGATCTGGGAGACGTCGTAGGTCCTCAGCTCAACCCTCGCTGCTCCCTCCCTCCCTGCCTCCTAAAGCATCCAGAGTGACCTGAGCAGAGCAGGCTCTGTCCTGGCAAGGAGCCTGCAGTCAGCCAGCTGGGTTACACTGTCCCTGGGTGACACTGGGGCCGTGTCACCAGAGCCAGCCCTTTTGGCTATAGATACAAAGCTCACATCCTTTCATCAGCTGTTCAGCAATAAAGCTGGCACTCTGAGTTCCCTTTGTCTTGTCTTGTGTGTCAGTTGGGTTTGAACTCAGGAGGGGAGGAAAAGGGTGTTATTAGCTCCTTAAGATACCAACTGTAAGACTGGGGTTAGAATGGTTTAAATAACCGCGTGAGAACACTGGCCCATTCACACCACATCCCACAACTACATGATCGAAGCCCAGTTAGACCCCCATCTCCAGGCTCAGATACTCAAGAGTCTGGTCTCACAAATGTGGAGATGCCAAGCTGACTACAGGAATGCTATTAATTAAGTACCTCATAATTTTAAAAGAAAGCAACTTTCTCCTTTTGGGGCAAGGATTCTCCCCAAGTTCAAGTGCTGGCTCTGATACGAGCTTAGGTGAGTTTCACCTTCACGGGGCTGTTCAACTGTGACGGTCTCAGAGGTGGTGATGATAAAACCAGGAATTCTAGGTTTTGTGTTTGTTTTTAAATATGTTACCACCGGTTAGAGAAAGAACCCTGTGAAAACAGAGCAAAAATGCAGAGCCGTGAAACTTGGTGGCCTCCAGGTGGTTAAAGCTAACATTCATTTATTCTATGTATTCCTTATAGAGTGAGACATCATTGCCTATAGAGGACCCTAAGGAATTTAATTTAATGAAATGATCAGAACAACGGCAATTAGAATATAATTGTGTGTACGTAAATATGGATAGGGGAACTTTGATAGAGTTTATGGTTGCTACATTCATCCAGAATTTTGGCCTACATTATTAATCTGCACTACTATGAAGAAAAGGTTTGTTAGTCAAAGACAAACCATCCTGATGATTTTGAATTACTGAACTCCAAATCGCTGTGGGATCATGAGACGGCACTGTGCGCACATACGACTCTCTGCTAAGCAGGAGCCTTCTGGCCGGCCACATAGGAGGTCTCCTTATTGAAAGATTTATTTTTAATTTTGAACAGCTTCCCAGCATTACCCTTTACGAAAATTAAAATAAGGAGCTGGAATTTTGTCCTATTCAGCAAACCTCCTGGGAGGACTGCTTGCCGTGTCAGAGAAAACACCTCATTGTGTCAGAGGAATTCCCTGTCCACCATTTCCCTAGATCTAGAAGAATTACACCTACTTTTTAAATACAACTTTCACTTTGTTTCCTTCCCAGGCGTAATGTTTTTGCACATTTTCTTCTTCTGGAGGATTTTTGGCCTGTCTTCCTTGTGTTCTTTGTGCCTTCTGGCTTGGTAGGGGTTGACATAATCCCTTCCGGCTTGAATCTTTAAATATACAGAGTCAGAGAAGTCTCCCCACAAAATCTGTGGGAGCCAAGCCTGTCCTCAGTACATCTCCCGGAGGCTACCCTCCGCCAAAGAGAATGACTTCACCTTGTACAGCTGAGGCTTCAAAGGTCCATTCCTAGTTTTAATTCCATTAAGAACACAAAGTAGTGTTGTACTGGAAGATAGCTGGAAGAATACAGGGGGGCTGAACATAAGAATATTGATTGAATCATAAACCAGATTCTCTAGGGGTGCAAAGACCATTCTGCACCTTCTTGAATCCCTGTAACTCAGAGACACTCAACATCCTAGGTTTCCCAGGACCTATGTGCAATATTTCCATTGCTTCTTCCAAAAGACAACTAATAAAAAGCTGGCATTCACAGAGTCCTTGTGATGCTATTAAAACCTCCTAAGTTGGGCTTCCCTTGTGGCGCAATGATTAGGAATCTGCCTGCCAATACAGTGGACACAGGTTCGAGGCCTGGTCCGGGAAGATCCCACATGCTGCGGAGCAACTGAGCCCGTGAGCCATGGCTGCTGAGCCTGTGCTCTACAGCTATGAGCCACAACTGCTGAGCCCACATGCCACAACTACTGAAGCCCGTGCGCCTAGAGCTCGTGCTCCACAACAAGGGAAGCCACCGCAATGAGAAGCCCACGTGCAGCAACGAAGACCCAAAGCAGCCAAAAATAGATAAATTAATTAATTAAATAAATTGATTTAAAAAATAATTTAAAAAAAACCCCAAAACCTCCTAAATCATACTAGCCTGTGTAGAGAAATAAAAGCGATGACCACAACAGTGTTCACATCCTAGAAGTGCAGAAATAAAAGGCAAAAACATAAGCAGAGGATCTGTTCACACTACGTATTTTTAAAGACTGGTCACATCTGTGTAACTGAAACTACCTTCTGGGAAGATTTGTCAGTCTAGCACCAATTCAAAATCTTCCCTCAGTCTTAGCTTTTTATTTATTCTAGAGAGTTCAGGGAAAAGTGGAAAAAGAATGACTTTGGATCGGGATACTGGAATACTTCTCACTATGGAGTCCATTAGTACAGATATATTTTACTTAATTATTGAGTGCACTTACTGAAACATTCACCTAAGGGAGAAGTGCAGTAAGAGGGGATAGGATTGTTGGCAATTTATGATCCTTTTCTGATGAAGTGGGTTGTTCTTAAGAGCTTCACAAAAGGATAAACCACAGTCCTTTTTTCCTCCTCCCCTTTAAATCCCCAGAAATAAATAACATGGAGGTGGCAATGTGAAACATGTGGTAGAAATCCAGAATGGAAAATTATCATGAGAAACTGTGGAAACTTCTTTGGGGGAAGAATGGGAGTAAGTGGGTCAGGAACAGAGCCTAGAAATCTCGATTCTAGTTCACACTTTGGAATACCTGATATTCAAGACTGGATAACAGTTCTGCAATTAGCTCAGCAGAAACTCTCCATGAGCAGAAAATGCTTTCCAGTTATCTGAATTAGAAGAGGAAAGTGATGCAGGAAACAAGGTAAATTAACTCTCCTCCTCCACCTGTCAAGTGTGAATTTAACTATGAAAGTGGCTACAAAAGTAGCATGTGTTTGAAGGAACATTTTGTCAACCACACAGAGCAAGCTACCCATTAAACCATTCATCGTTCACAGGCTTACCACCTGGTGATTCCAATAAAGACCCGTGTCAATTATTTTTTAATTTTTAAAATAAAAAAACAAGATCAAAACTACATCCACTAATGCTGTTGTTGGAAAATACAGCAAATGCCAATAGAGCACTCTGTGTTGGTAAAAATCAACGCTATATTCCTAAATAATACGTAAATGCGCTGATATCTGACCATGACCTTGTGATTAAAATGGCCAAGACCCATCCCTTACAAGAGAAGTCTAGCATGGAGTGACCCAACCCAAGGTCATCTGTTTTCAACCAGACACTGTCTTAGCCTTCATTTAATCTCCACCACCTAGTACAATGCATGTTACACAGTTGGTATCCAAAAAAATATCTGCTGAATGAATAAACATCCTTCTAGGTATCTTTTGTATTATAATGCAGCTCACAGGTTTATGATTAGATCCCTGTAGTTCTTCTTCAACTGGAGAACTTTAGCAACCTTCATGGATATCAACACAAGCTCTTTCTCCATAAATGTTTAGATAAACGATAAAGAGGAGCCAATCCCTACCTGCTTGGTTGGTGGTCACAGTGACGGACACAGATTGGTCTGGGCTAGGGTTATACTTGGACACGCCATTCACTGCCCAGATTTCAAACGTGTAGTTGGTATGAGCCAGGAGGTCAGTGATGGAGACCTTGGTGGACTTCAGTCCGTTCTGCTGCGGGGTGTAGTGGACCCCACTTCCGCAGGGCCGGCACTTGCTGGAGTCACCTGTTCCACATTTCTTGCACACGACATTGTAGGCAATATCCTGGCGGCCACCCGTGTTCTGAGGGCTGCTCCATTCCAAGTTCACTGACGTCTCATTGACGTTTGAAATCAAGTTCAGAGGAGCAGACGGTGGACCTGGAAAACGAAAACCACACAACAGAACTTACTATCATATCAAGAACTGAAACGAGCCTCTGGAATCTCTTGTGGCTTATATTCTTCTCTGCAGCTACAAGAAGCAAGATGGTCCTGTTTGGCAAAGAAAGCCAAAAGCAAATCAAGCCAGCAACAGTCTTTTAAAAGAGCAATATGGTAGGGAATTCCCTGGCAGTCCAGTGTTTAGGAGTCCACGCTTCCTCTGCAGCGGGCATACGTTTGGTCTCTGGTCGGGGAATTAAGATCCCACAGGCCGTGCAGCCGGAAAAAAAAAAAAAAAAAAAAAAAGAGCAATATGATTGCAGGCTGTATGTGTGAGTGTCATTCTCCTTCCTGAACAAACAAAGGTAGCATTGACTGCCACTCTGAGACTTGAAACAACTCTATATCAAATGGGCTCCAAGCCTGACTTGCCCTCTGAAGTGGCCAGGCTTTTTTTCTCATAACTTATCTAGTCTTAATCTAATCATCTGAAAGATGGGTATACGAATGTGTTTCTAATTCCCAGGGCTGTTGTGGGACTCTGGTAAATTAATAGTTATATACCACTTCTGAAGATAAATGATGATTCCTAAGTACAGGGCATCACCAATATGGAATAAAAATAACTGCACTGTATAGATACGCCTCTTCAGTCTGACATGGCAGTTGAGAGTTAAGCTGTTTATGGGTAATTAAGTAGGAACTGGTTTAACCTGGTTGCAGAGACGTCGGAGGTACTATTGTTGAGAAATCTCAACTCCAGGGCAGGGATTGTGCAAAGACTCCCAAGACCCCATGTCCTGTCCTTCAACTGACCGGGGCTGCACCAGGCTCTTCTTATGATACACATTTCCACTGACATCAAAGGTTTCCAAAATATGTCTGGTGGCAGTGGCTGTTTTGAAACAGAACAACCGATTGCAAACAACATAAATGGTTGGTTTAAAAATAGTAACAATAAATAAGACCACAGACTCACGATGAACCATCTCGATTCTTGCTGTAGATTAGTCTCAATGCCAAGATGTTGTGACACAAACTGTCTTCAGGGAGAAGAATCAGGGTGAAACAGAAAAGGGGGAATTTTTCTAGTCTGAGCTGATTCCAAAGGTCTAAAAGATACCTGCTGCACTCTAAGAAAAAGTATTGACTCACTGCAACAATTGGAAAGTTCTCTCTTTTCTTTCCTCTTTCCCATTTTGGTGTTCCAAGAAAAACGCCAAAGCAAGTTTCAGTGACAATCTGAGGCTTCTTGCTTACTGTTTCTATTCTACTTCTAATATATTTGTAATGACTGCTTTCAAGGAAATGTGTCCATGTTCCCCAGAAAAAGGAGCTTAACCGGAAGCCTGCATGAGGTCAGGAGAAGCTTCACCTAGTCAACCATAATGGAATATACTGTTCCAGACTAGCCATTGCCAGAGAATTGGAAGAGGTAACTTTCACGAATAAGGAGTCATATTCAGTATTTATTACTTAGTTCACAGTGATGAATGGCTAAAGGATTTTGGTAGTAATATTGAATAAGGGTAATTCACTCTCCTTTTCTCTTTATACAAATTAATTGAAGCCTTTATTTTAACAAGGTATGCAGGACCTCCCAATCTCCCTGGGAGACTAATTACTGACAACCTCTCTCTTAGTGTTAAGACCTGGTCCCCATCCTGAGAACCTTAAAGGAAAGACAGTGCTGTAAAATTTGCGTTAAAGGTAAGATTGCCCCCACAGAAGTCCTCAGAAAGAAAGCACAAATTTCCTTCTTGATTAGATTCCAAATTTATATCTATGGTCCTTAGTAGAGTGATGGAAAACAACAGGATTAAGTAAGTGTTTTTTTGAATACATGATTAGAGCTATTTGAAATCACAGACTCCTAGAGCCAGATAAGATGTTAAAGATCATTTGGCTAAATAGTCTTATTTTATAGATGAGGAAATTGAGAGCCAGAAAGCAGAGCTGACAATACTGAAAGTTCCTGCAACCTAATTAGTGACAGAGTCCAACTAAAATCCCACACTCTGGGGTTATTTCCACATTAAAGGTAAAATAACAACAAAATCAGTAGCTTCAGCCAAAGTTTGAGAGGTAAAGATAGGAAAAGGGAAGGTGTATCTTCAATCCTGTTCAAATTCTGTAGATGTTTCTTTCCATCATAGTGAAATTGATTGCTAGTCTGCCACTGAAGTTGACCACAGCTTGGTTCATAAAATGGGTCAAGCCACTGGTTCTTATTTTGCTGTGACTTTCAGGGTTAAATAAGAGTGACTCTCAAATCCATTAACCTCCTTGCCAAGGTTCCTAGTCCACTTTCACATGGGAAAATGTGACACAGTGAATCAAGCACAGAAGCAAAAAGTCAGTAATTAGTATGTAGGACGGGGCATCGCAATGTCTAAACAGAGAAGAAATGGAGCAGAAAACTAAATGGTCACAGGACTCAGAGATATAACGCTGCCACGTGAAAAAAAAATACAAAGATGCTGCAGGGTTTCAAAATGGAGGGCTGGCATGAAAACAAGATGCAATGCGGAAGAGCCTTCTTCCTTGGGTCAGTGATTCTTAAAGAATCTACCCTGGGGCATATGGGAAGACAGAGAACTAATAAGCAAGTTCAAGTTCAATGCTGCCTCCATGAATGGTTTGGTGAATAGTACTGCATATGTTTTATGTTTTGTTGCCATATAGGGAGTGATGGTTACACGGGGGCATAGCAGCAGCTTACAAATTGGACTATAACCAGAGAATTGAGGTGGGGGGAAGGAATAATAGAAATGTGCACCCAGTATGATTATTATTTTGGCCTGCATAAACCTGGGAAAGCACACTTGCTTTATAAATTAAAATCACAATGGTGGTTGTATTGTATTTGAGTTTTTTCTTTTTAAAAAATTTTTGCCAATTAAAAGATGGTAAACACATCACGTGTGTTTCCATGTATAGGGAAGGGCCCTCTCTTCCTCAGAAAAGAAAGTATCCTCTTCTCAAGAAAATTTTAAAAAAGCATGGCCTTTAATACAGCCAAGTCAATCTGGGCCCAATGGTCATACTTAACAGCAGCATCTTAAAATAATTACCCGTAGAGAGGACTAGAGAGAATAATACAGGCAACATGAGTAACACTGAGTTTTCTCAATAAACACAAGGCATTCAGAAGGAAAAAAAACTTAACTCTTAGATTATCTTGTCTTCTTTTTTTAAAGTATTGAAACCCAGCAGGACTCTGTAGGGCCTTCCTGGGGACAGATCCCCATGGCCCCTGTCTCTTGTTTGTGGAAAAGCTTTAGCCTCCTAGGCCTTCCCCGAGTTCCAAAGAGCAAATTTAATCAGAGAAGTGGGAATATGCAGAAACAAAGGAAAACAGTCAAGCAAGACAAAATAATAAGAGTTTAGCCATAAAACAAAGTCAAGGACCTTTAATTCCTCCTCAAGGGCTGCAGATAATATCCTGAACCATAGCCTTGACTTGTTCTGCAGATACTAAAACCCCCATCAGGTAAAAGAAGTTAATTCCATGCTGACACAAGCACTAGACCCCAGGCCAGTTGGAACCAGAAGGTCGATGACTGAGATTCCCGAAATATCACCCTGTTACCTCACCATCAACCAATCAGAGAATTGAGCATGAGCTGATCACATAGCTTGAGACTCTCTCCCTCACACTGTCTTTAGAAACCCTTCCCTGAAAGTCATCAGAGAGTTCCAGTCTTTTGAGCATTAGCTGTCCATTCTCCTCACTTGGGGCCTGGCAATAAATGCTATACTTTCCTTCACCACAACCTTGTGTCAGTAGATTGGTTTTGCCACAGGTCAGGTGAGCAGGCCCAAGCTTGGTTCGGTAATAGCATCATATCTAGATACTTAGGAACAATTAAATTTATGACAAATGCTTGCCTTTCTCATCAGAAATATGTCCACCTCTAAATGTCTCCAATTTCAAATATGAGATTTATAACTAATAGGGATAATCGTACCATTTAATTTTCTAGTCTCCATATTGACATCATATGTACCAAGCATACACCAACATCAGGTAGCTGCAGGTCATTGTGAATTATAGGGTTTTACGTCTTCCCAAACTGCCCACTACTAGCCTCAATGTAGGACTGGCAGTAATCCTGCTTATGAGATTATTCCATATTTCAGGGCATTATTTCTATTTCCTACTCTGTCTCGAACATGTAAAGGGGTCTTGCTAATCAGACACCCAGTACATATCTGTTTCGATCACAGTCTGTGTGCTCCTCAAGAGAAGAATTGATGTCTTCCTCATTTCCCAGTATCTCCTATGATTCCTAGTTCAGAGCAAGCTCAATAAACTTTTGAAGAGTCATGAATGACTGGATGGAAAACTAACAAGGTCCTCTAATGCATCTTCTGCCCATCTACCTACAATGTTATTTTAAGCCTGTGAATTAATACAAGCTTCTCTGAGATAAGGCTGTACTAGCCAGCTTTTCACATACTGATTCATTACCGTTAAGCCCTGTAAAGGAGTATCTCCACGTAGCTAGTTTAATTCAAGTTCCTCTTTTCTACATTTAAAAAATACTTTGGGGGTTTCCCTGGTGGCGCAGTGGTTGAGAGTCCGCCTGCCGATGCAGGGGACACGGGTTCGTGCCCTGGTCCGGGAGGATCCCACATGCCACTGAGCGGCTGGGCCCGTGAGCCATGGCCGCTGAGCCTGCGTGTCCGGAGCCTGTGCTCTGCAATGGGAGAGGCCACAACAGTGAGAGGCCAGTGTACCGCAAAAAAAACCCAAAACAAACAAACAAACAAACAAAAACTTTGGAACAAGTAGGGAGGGCTATGTATCATATAGAGATGGTTTCTTCTGTTAGGAAGGACTGTGGAATCATTCAATCACTCAACAAATATTTATTGTGTCCAGTATTTGTCACCGGCTCTAGAGGAGGGAGGAAAAAGAAATATTCTGATTCATTTTGATACTTTCCTGGATAGTTGAAGGAAGGGGCAGGAAATCAAAGGGGGAAGGAAGAGACTAAAGGAAGTTAAATATGGGCCATGTGAGCGTCAGGAGGGTGGAAAGGCAAATACTCTTTCCTCTCTTGTTTTTACAGCTCGACAACCAGCCAGTATGGCTGGAAATTTAAAATGTGGGCTGTATCAATTGAAGTTTTGTTAATTTGGGATTGGTCATTATGACTTTTCTTCCTCCATCTTGACTTCAGGGAATGATTTCTTCAGGCATGAAGCTGTGGAAAACTTTATCTCTGAAGACAGTTAATTTTAATGGTTTCATGGGCCTTTTCCTTATTAGCCTTTATAGAAGTATGTTTTTTCTTTTAATTTTACTTTTATGGGCAAAATTAAGACATTTTAAAATACAAATCAATCAAATACTGAAGTATATTTAAGGGGATAATAAAAATCCTTCCTTTACATTTTTGGTTTTATTTGTAAAACCTGCTTGATATTCACATATAAGCCTAAGGTTCTCTCTTCCTGCATCAAAGAATGGGGCTAGCATGCAAAACTATTTTAAAGTTCTCATGTTTAGAATGCCTTTCACATTTTTAACATAATTTAGTGGCATGGGTAATAGCTTAACTACTAGAACAAGAAGTCAAAGGCAATAGCCCTTAACTTACTAACCCTTTAGAACAACATTCAACAAACCTCTGTAAAGGGTCAGATAGTCAATATTTTAGCCTTTATGGGCTATATGGTCTCTGTAGCAACTGTTCAACTCTGCATGGTACCTTGAAAGCGATCATAGACAATACCTAAACAAATGCGTATGACTGTGTCCCAAGAAAATTTTATTTGCAAAAACAAGGGCAGCTGAATTTGACCCTCAGACCATAGTTTCCCAAGCTCTGCTACAGGGACTTTGACAGGAGCAAAGCACTCTCTTTCCAGAAAGATGATCACTCATAATTTTGCACATAATTCTAGGGACTTCAAGCATACTCTGAACTAATCTAGGGAGATCACACCCCTGATTTACACACTTATACAGGTCAGGTAACAACTCTGGCTTCTGAAGTCCAAGTTACACCTGCTTTCTTTGATTAAGGAAGGAATCAAATACAGAATAGTATGGCCTATTTTTTGGGTTTCTCATTGCTCTGACAGAAATAGCCTCTGTATTTCTTGCCACTGTGGATAAATTTAATGAACATCCGTTTGCTTCACTAGTGTGAAAGACTTTCTGTATCGCACAGCAGGTACTGGTGGAAGGTGCTACAATGGGTAATTATTATTTTCTAGTGGGATGTCAACTTGCATTCAGTTGACAGGAGTTTGACAGTATGAAGTCCCCAAGAAACTGTAGCCAAATTACAGCAGAAGCAAAGGACTATCGTATCATATCATGTTATATCATAAAAGAAATCTTGATCTTCCTTAACCTATCATGTGCTTTCCTCTGGGAAAGGACAAACTTTCAGAAATGAACCACACACTATCTAGAGAAATTAAATGAATGTGACATCTAAGAAGGGCAATATTCCAAGCATCAAAGAAAATTCCAGTAATTCCACAAATCATAATTCTTCCCTCCCATGTATTAGACTAAAGTGTAATTCCTGGGTAATTTAGAAAACATATACTTGATGGCTTATGCCAGGATTTAAAGTAGCCCATTTAGGACAACCTGATGTTTTATAAATACACATGAAATCTGTAGGAGCCTTAATAAAATGGTTCCAAAAGTATCAGCCAACAGTAAATCCAAAGTCAAAAATACCTCCATTGAGAACTTGGAGTTATAAACCACCCCATGGAAAGTCTAGGTCAGGATAATTGCACCTTATGTACCCCATTCCAAAGTCACAAGTCAGGTAAAATTCACTTCTTTATTCTTAGAGCAAGTAACTGAAATTTCAGCAAATGATGGAACCCACTTTGAGAAATGCATTTAAAAGTAGGTTCTGCAAAAGAGTTTAAATCTATATGGACACAAGGTGAAATGTGCCACATAAACCTGAAATTTCTGTTACTTACAACAACTGGAATTAAAGTGCCAATAGACTCCAGGACCAAAGAGTAGAAATAAGTCAAGTTTAAAACTCACATTGTCAGTAAAACTTTAAACATGCAACTCAAATTCTTTAGACTTGGTAGTTGTGCCTGGAATTCTGTCCCCTGGCTTCTTCAATAGCAGCCTCTTCCCCGCCTCCCCCGCCCCCTGGGGGGGGGCGTGTCTCAGCTCAAATCTCACCTGACCACTCTCCGCAAAGTGAAATTCTTCCCTTTCCTCTATTTTAACCCTGTCTCATGAACTTTTTTTTTCTTTCTTGTGAGAATTTTACATTATCTTGTTTATTATTCCCATTAAAACAGAAGCTCTATGAGAACAGGAATCTTTTCTCTTTTCTGGTTTATGAGCATCTTCCGGCCCTTAGAAAAATGCCAAAGGTGTAGTAGATGTTTACTAAATATCTGCTGAACAAGTGAATGAATGATGATTCTTTAAGCCCAGTCAGGCTCAATCCTCAGAAGCATCACAGCCACAGCACTTGGGTATATTACATCGCAAAAGGCAAAGGTGATGGGGGAGGAAAAAACGGCAATTACATGCTAAAAGCTTTAAAAAAAAGTCTGCAACCAGGGCTAGGAGATAACTGCTAGGAAACCAAAGTAGCCAGGCTCAAGTATAAAGCAGCTTCCAAAGCTATCACACACTTTTAATACTTAGCTGATTTTTAATCACCGTTTGAAAATTCGATGCCTGTGCCATGAAATTAATTCTGGATACGGAAGAAACATTCCCCCAGAGCATGGGCAGAAACATAATTCTTAAATGATCAATTTCTTGAAGCGCTACTGTCATGCTACTAAAATGCCGAGGCACCCAGGACAAGCCAGAGCTTCCGAGGAAGAGGCTCCTCGGGTCTTGAGTTCCATTTCGTAAGGCTTCATTAATCATGTACAACTTTTGGACTGTCAATAAGACTTCAGTGCCTTAGCTGTAAAACCCTCTAACCCTTCAGATAAGCCTTTGTTAATCTCTCTCCAGCTGAAAGACAGGTTATAAGGCAGAATAAACAGTTGGGGTGTGTTAAGTTTTGACTCTGAAACAAAGCCCATGCATCCCCCCTGACAGTTATATATGTGTCACTACTAATTGCCTTCTCTCAGACTTTGCTGCCCTGGGTGAGTTTACACGAAGACTGCTGCTGGGACACCTCTTCCAAGATGTATGCACAGTGCATAACCTTTTATAGCGGCAGTTTATGTGTTTAACAATGAATAGAGTCAAAGCAGAACTGCCCATTATTAAAAAAAACAGAAACATTCCAACACATCAATCACTTATTACTGTCACGAAAAATTCTTGGTTTCCTGTAGAGGTAACTCCTTGCTGAAATTTTGCTACCACCTATTTTTTTGGTATATCTATTTTTCCTATTCTACACCCAGGAACCATCTGTCTTTTCTTTACTAGGTTAATTGAAGTTGGAGTTTCTTTATTTTAAGATGACTAGTTTATGGCTGAAGTGCTTTATACAGTTAACTCTCAGTTATACAGGAAGAAGTTACAGTATGAAAGACCACGAAAAGTAATTTTTTAAAGAAAATTTTAAGTATTTTGCTTTAGAATTAGCTAGCTTGTGAATTCATCTCTTGCAAAGTCCTTTTTCATCCTTTATCTCATTTAATCCCCATAATAAAATCTGGCAGAAAAGTATTTGTTACCCCAAGCAATCTGATGACCAAAAACTAAGATATGAAAAGTGAAGCAACTCACCCAAATTCACACAGCCCATATGTGCGAAGATAGGATCAGAAAGCCTGATTCAAAGGCTAAAACGACCCCCTTCCCAGAGATACGGACAATTCAAAGGAAAAATGAAGCATATCTACGAATTCTTTGTGGACCCAGCTGGAGTGTTCTCACATTTCTCCTGGCTGCTCTGCCCTCCAGGCTACAGTTTGCTGGCATTACCTCCTGGACGGTGCTCTTGTCTTAGCTGAGATGTCCCCTCTGCCTGATTCCTACATTCCACTCAAGAGTAGGAGTTTTTGTTAAAGATGCTTTCCTGGGTGGAAGGTCACGGGAGGGTGGGGGGCAATTCTATCTATGTAACAGGCCTCTCCCCTCAGTCCATCTTCTGCCGAGCTGTGGATGGCATGTAGAGCAAGAGTCAGCTATGACAGGAAAATCAAAATGCTGATAGCAGAGAAGGCATCCACTTCTCACCCCAGGGGATCTCAGGAAAGTGTCTAATTGACCTTGTTTCACAGAAGCGTGCTGTGCACAGCCACTGTAGGACTTCCATGAGTCGTGTCAAAAGTGCTATCCAGAAATGACGGGGCTCGGGTGATAACAAGCCATTCTTAATTATTCATGGTGGTGGAAAAATTGTAATAACCTGGCTAAATGACGCTGGCAGAAGAGTCAAGTCTTTCACTTAGGCACACATTCGTGTTCTTCAAACATATGCATTTTTCGGCTGAATCCACACTGTACTATTAATCCCGATAAAATGTCCACATGGGACTGCTTATCTATATAAAGCTAGAATAAGGTTGGAGGATAATGCGGAGTCTAAAGTAGTATTTTTGAAAAATAACTCAATGAGCTGATATCTGATCTTTATTGAATACCTTAGAACTTTTAAAATTTTACCAAATGGCAAGCGATCAGCCTGGGATCTGTCTAGTGCTTTCCATTAAGCACACTTGATGCTTTTTTCCCCTTATACCCTTAATTGTCTTTAGACAAGAATCATGCACTTGGGTTCTTTAGAGGTAATTGTTTCTATTCACAGTCAAAATGCTGAAAGATAACTTAAAAGGAAGAAACAAGGATGTGGTTTACTCACTAACTGATGTCAGACCTTGAACTAGAGATCTAACTAAAGATGCAGCCTAAAAATGGAATGGGTGGAAGGCTGCATCTGAATCATGAAAATGTCTTTGGTTGTTTTGATCAGTTTTTATGGTCCAGAAGACAGGCACATTTGGTGGCCTATCAACTGGCTTAACAGGCAGTGGGACCGTATGTTCTGCCTTAAAAACTACGTCACATGATCTGGCAAAGGGGGAGTTGGTGTCTTAATTGAGTTTTTGTCCTATGCAATGCAGTATGAAACTACACTCTAATATTGCAAATTTTATAAATCACATGAAATAACCAAACCTTAGATTCAAGAATTTTCATAAAATATGTTCTCAAAAAAGGATTGATAACATAGACAATAAAATGTGAAGTGGTTAGGGATCAACCAATGGATCTTCTGAAACACTTTCATGAACAAAACTTTAGGAATCTTTGGCCTTTATTCTCACTCTTCCACTAACTAGTCTGTCACCAGAGCCAATTACACTCTCATTGATCAATTTCACAGAATGTCCTTGCTTCCATCATTATATTATTAGTTACTTACAGTTCCAAAGCAAAAAGAAATATGCTTTTGGGTGGGGAAGAAATGTAGTTTACTTGAAACCGAAGGCTACCTTTTATCCTATGGTTTATAACATCAAAGTCTCCTGTTAGATATCCCTTCCAAAATCCCTTAGCTGGACTGTTAAGCATGAAAATCTTCGGGGTAGAGATGAACATCAGGGGAACCTTCAAGGGCTTGTTGGAAAATGGATATGAGATTTCCAAAATTAAAGCACTTAAAAAAAGAAAAAAGGGGGCTTCCCTGGTGGCCCAGTGGTTGAGAGTCCGCCTGCCGATGCAGGAGACACGGGTTCGTGCCCCGGTCCGGGAAGATCCCACATGCCGCGGAGCGGCTGGACCCGTGAGCCATGGCCGCTGAGCCTGCGCGTCCGGAGCCTGTGCTCCGCAACGGGAGAGGCCACAACAGTGAGAGCCTGCGTACCGCAAAAAAAAAAAAAAAAAAGAAAACAAAAGAAAGAAAAAAATCTCTCTCTTCTCCTGACCTTGGAAACAAGTAAGGACGATGTTATTTTAATTTGCATTCAAATGTTAACAACGCAGTCACACAGCACCACTGGGATCCACGTTGGGTTTCCACTGAAGATTGCTCATCATTTCATTATGGTTCATTATGTTGATAACTGTCAGAAAGCATTAGAAGGGAGGGCTTTGAGTAACAGAACTGAAATGGTAATTTTAAAACAATACATTTTCTAGAGGAAATACAGTGGTGCGATAAATTCAATTAGAAAAGGCAAATGTAAAGACAAAGTAAGTGATGCTTTGCTGTTTGGAGCTAGGCTGTTTCTATTCCTTGATAAACTAAACCTGCAGAAAGCTTTCTCACATCAGGACCTTTCGTCATAGATCTTGGTAAATTTGCCCTCATTAGCACTGAGCTCCTCCAGTACAAATTATCTTAAAAGCTGCAATTTTGGAATATTTTAGGCCACATCTAAGTATCAATCAATCATTCTTTGTTTGTTTGGCATAGCTGACTGAATTATTCAAGGCCGTTTACTTACAGACAGATTTGTGAAGGCCCTTCAAGTTAGCAATCTAAAATAATAATCTCTGATTTACAGAGTGCCCCCAATCATGAGGCTCTAATAAGTTTCATCAAACAAGTTAAACAAAGAGGACCCAACAGCACAAGGACAAATTTCCAATTGAAAAGTATGGAAAACTACTCCCGTAATGGTGCTCAGAAGTAAAAGAGGAAAAATAACAAATCAGTTATTTCTTTCCAGATATACAAAGACAATTTGCTTTTTCACAAGGCATTTTTCCAGTACATTTTGAAACACAATGAAGGATTGGAAAGTTACCTTAAATGTAATATAGGTTCGATCTTCCAAAGGGGGAAAAGAACACCGACTAGAATCATTGAACGAGCAACTTATGACTAAGGCATCAAGGTCTTCCTGCACTGGTCTCCCAGCACTGCTGATCGCCAGACTACGTTCCCCGACTCCAAGGAAAGGTAAAGGGAAGGGGGAAGAGACCTGGAGGGGAGGGGTTGGTGATCATTAGAGTTAAAGGACATTGATTTCACTGATAAAAATCACACTGACTGGTTGGAATGGCCATCATTAAAATGTCTACAAATAATAAATGCTGGAGCAGGTGTGGCAAAAAAGGAGCCCTCCTACACTGTTGGGGGGAATGTAAATCAGTGAAGCCACTATGGAGAACAGTATGGGAGCTCCTTAAAAAACCAAAAATAGAGTTCCTGTATGATCCAGCAATCCCACTCCTGGGCATATATCCAGAAAGGACGAAATCTCTAAGTCATGAAGGTATGTGCTCCCCACGTTCACAGCAGCACTATTCACAATAGCCAAGATATGGAAGCAACATAAATGTCCATCCATAGATGAATGGATAAAGAAGATGTGGTATATATATTCAATGGAATATTACTCAGCCATAAAAAAAGAATGAAATGCTATTTGTAGCAACATGGATGGACCTACAGATTATCATACTAAGTGAAGTAAGTCAGAGAAAGACAAACATCATGTAGTATCACTTATATGTGGAAGCTTAAAAAAATGATACAAATGAACTTATTTACAACATGGAAATAGACTCACAGACATAGAAAACAAACTTATGTTTACCAAAGGGCAAAGGAGAGGAGAGGGATAAATTGGGAATTTGGGATTAACAGATACACACTACTATACATAAAATAGATAAACAACAGGGACCTACTGTATAGCACAGGAAACTATATTCAATATCTTGTAATAACCTCTAATGGAAAAGAATCTGAAAAAGAATACACACACACACACACACACACACACACACACATATATATAACTGAATCACTTTGCTGTACACCTAAAACACTGTAAATCAACTATACTCCAATTTTTAAAAATCACATTGACATTTCTTCTAAGAAATGGTTCATGAAATCAAAATCCCTTCATCAGCTTAGATGGCATCCTTGTATGTATGGAGGCCTGCGTGTCTGCCTTGCTGGCAATGTCTCCAAAAACCCTGTTGACTTTCTTGACTGATGTCTGTGCCTAAAGGGAACACTGACATTTCCACTCTTTGGCTGTAACCTAGTAACATAGTAGAGACTCCACGGTGCCTGTGTTTGATTATGCAACTCCAAACCAGGTTGGATTTTCTTCATCTGGGAGACAAATGAAGTACTCGATTTCCATTAAGGGAGAATGTTCAGAACCCTTGAAATCTCTCTCTAGAGTCACCAATGACCTGAAGAAATGGCCTGAAAGTGACAAGGACAGAAGAGAGGGTCTCCCATCACATGCGATCCATCAGGGAGGCTCTAAATTCCTACTGGCTAAAGGTGGTCCCCAGACCGGCACCATCAGCAGCATCTGGGGACTTGTTAAAAATGCAGAACGTCGGGGCTTCCCTGGTGGTGCAGTGGTTGAGAGTCCGCCTGCCGGTGCAGGGGACACGGGTTCGTGCCCCGGTCCGGGAGGATCCCACGTGCCGCAGAGCGGCTGGGCCCGTGAGCCATGGCCACTGAGTGTGCACGTCCAGAGCCTGTGCTCCGCAACGGGAGAGGCCACAGCAGTGAGAGGCCCGCATACAGCAAAAAAAAAAAAATGCAGAACGTCAAGCCTGACATCTCCTACCAATCCCTAGGTGTCTTTTGCGTGATTCTACGCACATTCATGTTTAAGAAGCATTGTTCTTACTCTCTATTCTAACAGGTACAGATTATTTTCTTGAAAATGTTCACATGATGCCGCCATTGAAAACTGCCTATCTTTCTCACAGCCATTTATGCTAACCTAAGCTAACCAGAAGCTCCGTCCAAAGTCCTCCTAGAGATAAAGTTTATTCTCCATTAAATTCTCTGAAGTTCTCCAGCAATGCCGACGGTGTGAAGAACTTCTTAGGCATTTCCCTTCTAAATTAGCCAATGCTGCTTGTATTCCTGGTCTAATCGTTCTCCAAGTGAACAAAAACCTGATTTTACAAGCCAGTAGAGCAGAGTCTCTCTTTGGCTAGAAGAATGAGTCTCAGAGAGTGTGTTTTATTTCTTCATTAGTGTGCCGTCACAGTGAGCGATCACTAAACTCAGGGCTGCATAGGAATGTTGGGGTTAAAGACAGCATAATGAACAAAGAAGTCCCTGATTATCATGGCTGTCAGCACAAGGGAATTGGGTTTGTCACCTGGCTTAACCAACTGGGAAGAACTGATTAGAGGCTGGAATCATTTTGAAAGGATCCCTGATGTTTATGTTCCTTTCCATCCCCATATCTTGTCAAGAGAAGCCGATAAAGCTGGGGGTGGGGCGAGGGGGAAGGGCTTCATTTTCTGGGTTATTTGATCAAGGGGTTCTCTGAGAAACTCCCACTGTCTTCTCTATTGGAAAATCTACCACCACACTGTCCAATGGAACTTTCTGTGATCATAGAAATATTCTATAGCAGTGCTGTTCAGTATGGTCACCACTAGTCACATGTGGCTATTGAGCCCTGAAATGTGGCCATGAAAACAGTCATGTGTGCCTCGTGGCTACAGTCTTGGACAATGCAGGTCCACTGTATTCACCAGGATGGAAGAAATCTAGAAGGAGAGCCGTAGGTTAGAATAGATTCTAATTCTGCTATTTAATTTACTAGTCTATCTGTTACTATCTGTTATAGATTACCCCTATCTCAAAGAGGTCTTAAAGAGTCTTGTGTAGTTAATATTTATTAAACTAAAAAATAAAACTTAAAAATTCAACTCTGTAGAGAAGTGGTCTCAACCTTGTCTGTAAAGTAGGATTATGGGGGCAACTTTTGAAAATACTGATGCCTCAGTCCTACCCCCCAGAGTTTCTGGAGTACAGTACAGCCATTGGTAATTTAATCATGTAGTCAAATGAGACAATCCCTTTAGAGGGGCAGTGAGATGCACCGGCTGTCTGCTGTGGAGGTCATTTGGGGAAGGAAGTGACCAGCTGGGAATAAAAGAAGAGAACAAACATTCGTAAGATCCCTACCATGTGCCAGACCTTTGCAAATATCTTCTTGTTTAATTCTTTTTTTAAAAAAATATTTATTTATTTATTTATTTGGCTGCTCCGGGTCTTAGTTGCAGCACGCGGGATCTTCATTGCCACATGCGGGATCTTTAGCTGAGGCATGTGGGCTCTTTTAGTTGCAGCATGAAGGATCTAGTTCCCTGACTAGGTATTGAACCCAGACCCGCTGCACTGGGAGCACAGAGTCTTAACCACTGGACCACCAGGGAAGTCCCTCCTTGTTTAATTCTTAAAACCACCTCACAGGTAGATAATGAGAATCCCATTTTACAGATCAGTAAACTGAGGCTTGGAGAGATTAAATAGCCTCTCAAGTGTGTGGTATTAACGTCAGCACTGTGTTTCCTCTTAACTCAGAGTTGGAGAGATACAATAAATGCAATGATCTTGTTAGGAAAGTGTTAAGGATCACATATTGCTTTGGTATTTTCATGGGTCTCTTATCAATGACACAAAAAGCCACCTCTCTTACGTTCTTGAAAACAATCTCTGAAAAATGCAAAAGTTACTTTCATGTTAAAACTTTCAGGTCTGTCCATAGGCTAAAATCAATATTTTCTTTCTCTCATTTGCGTAGTCAAGGTAAAGCTAATAATTTCCTCCTACAGAAACATACAACTCCAAGGGTTCAGAAACCACTTTTACACATATGGTAAACATACCAGTAACTCAGGCATGTGGCAACCTTTGGGGTCTCCCTAAACTCCCACATAGCAAGCTGCAAGAATTAAGTGATTGGCCCATGGCCCCCTAGAATGCTAGATAACAGATCAGAATCATAAGACTGAAAATACCTGGGAGAAAAAGCCAGGTTGTCTTGCCATCAGAGGTGAATTTTATGAGGTTCACAATCAAGCCCCAGCCTAGAGAAGACTTATCTGTGTGGAAAGTAGGTGTTGGACTGCATGATGCAAATTGAAGGCAATTATCACACTGTCCTCCCACTATATTTCCCTTTGAGCTTGCTATTATGCCCTAAAATCACAACTGGAGAAATGTTGGTAGTGGGTGTGGACAGAGGACGAGAGTTTATTATGAAGCTAATTGCACACAATGGAACATAAGAGAAGAATACTTAGACTGGAAAAGAAACAGGCTGGGACTTGAGCATATCAAATATACGTGGCATCCAGAGAAAGTACCTAGTCTATGGAAGGAACAGAAAAAGAAGATGAGGAAATCTTTGTCCAGTTATGTTTACAACTAAGCCTGGCCCTTATATACTCCTTCCCTCTGGAAATTTGTGCATGAGCTAAGGAAGAGGGCAAGACTGCCTCCCAATAAATAGAAACTTCTGGTGTTGCGGCACCATCACCAAACTGGGGTGGAGTCCTGGTCACGACCCCTAACATCTCTGAGCTGGCAGTTACCTCGTCTCTAAAATAAAGATAATGTCTGGGCTTCCCTGGTGGCGCAGTGGTTGAGAGTCCGCCTGCCGATGCAGGGGACACGGGTTCGTGCCCTGGTCTGGGAAGATCCCACATGCTGTGGAGTGGCTGGGCCCATGAGCCATGGCCGCTGAGCCTGCGCATCCGGAGCCTGTGCTCCGCAACGGGAGAGGCCACAACGGTGAGAGGCCCTCGTACCGCAAAAAAAAAAAAAAAAAAAAAAAAAGATAATGTCTATCTCGTAGATTGTTATCATATGAGCCCTATGATAAAGTTAATCAAAAGTGCCTAATGCATTACCTGGGTATAATGATAAAATGGTTGTTGTAGTTATTATGACAATAATTATTATCCTCTCTGGTTATGAAATGAACTCCGGAGGGTACAGCAATTTCAGTACAAATTTGGTATGGCCCTGAAATTTCTCCGCTCGCTCCTATTAAAGGTGGTCCTTGACTGGGCTAGACAATGGCCCCCCAGCTGACCTAACTGACTCCAAACCAGAAACAAAACTGCTCTTTGTGGTGATGTTTACAGGCCAGCCAAGATGGAATGTACGGTAGTTAAGGAACAAAATAATGAAAGTCCTAATGACAGTAAAAGCTAACATCTGTCAAGTAGCATGATTTTATGCATTTTACATAGTATGTAAATAACATGAGGGTACTGAGTAGCAACAACCATGAGGGAGGTACTATTATTAGTCCATTCTACAGATGAGGAGACTGAGACTTAAAAGGCTAAATAGTCATTTGGGTACCAAATGGTGGGCTGGGAAACAAAGCCAAAACCTGCGGAAAGCTCTTGTGCCTGGCCACTCAGCTCTGAACCTCCAAACACAGGCTCAGTCAATGAGAACACAGGGGTGGAATACCCGGGCCCACCACTCCCTTCTCTGGTCAAGGTCATAGCCATTGCAGGGTGTATGAATCCCAGAGTATGCATGAAAGGAATGTCAACCCCCAGAAACACTGTCCATATAAAGTGTGAGAAAGGAGTCCTCTATTTCCCTGCATACCGGTGCCAACCCCATCCATTCCTTAACCCAGCATGTGTTCAGTGTTTATCATTAAACAAGCATTTATTAGGATCCAGGTCTAAATGTTATGAGCACAAAACTATGAGGAAAGAAGGAAGAAGGGTAACGACATTGCAAGCTATGACATCCGTGCACAGAACTGAAACCACTTGCCCACATGTGATCCCATCCTATACCTGTTTCCCTTGCAGCTGTCATGCTTCCCCCAAGAGTCCCAGATGAAACGGTAAAGCCGTTTATAAATTCCAGTCTCAGCTCTAATTACGCTGTGTCAGACAACCCATGAATGTTCAATCTCTGCTCCACCAAGTCGTCTGTTGGCAGCTGTGCATTTTGAAGGCGACAAACTCAGTGAGAAAGAGCCTTTCTTTTCCTGAGGATTGCCCCTGCTCTGACTGAGAAAAGATGCATGTTTCATTTCATTTGCCCCCTGCATGGCTATCCTGGGAGAAGGCCTAGCAGTGCCCTGCTAGGTGGAAATGAAAGCTGTTGGCATCAAAGAAACGGGAGATGAGCATACAACTTACGGGTGCAGGGCATGGAGGCAGCATCGTTGTCGGCTCTGAAAAAGCCTCGGTCACAGGTGCACGATGTGGCTCCTTCCCAGACAGAATAGCTGTGTGGTGGACACTTGGCACAGCTGGCATCTGTGGACAGGGCCTTGTAATATCCAATTTTGCAAGCTAAAGGAAAGCAGAAAAAAAAATAATCAACATAAACCCCTGATAACATAGCAAAGCAAAATGTTACCTCCTTGATTCAGAAGAAAGGAGACATTTTTGCTAATCACTAGTGAGCATCTGGCTTGAGATGCAGGTAAAACAACCCAAAACATTTGGGTTATCTGACTGTTATCAAACAGTCACTCTATAAGAGCCATTAACATTACGGTCAGGTGGCAAAGCCCTGTGGAAAAAAATTTCCTAAAACCGGTTGTGTCAATAAAAGCACGGCTGAAGTTTACCCAGAGCTTCCTACATGCTTATATGCATGATGCTGTTTGATTCTTATGGCGCCCCTTTTCCAAAGGCACTGTTGCTAGTCTTACCTTGGAAATGAGGAATACCAGCTTTGAGCGGTAAACTGTCGGCACCAGACCATGCATCTGGTAAATGTCAGGGACCAGCTTTGACTGCAAGTGTTCGGCCCCCAAAGCCTGTACTCTTGGCCCCATGCTATGGAATCTGACAGCATGGTTTTGAACCAAATAGTTGGAAGTGTATCCCAGCGCCAACAAAAAATTGGTAGGTGATTATTTCCTAATTATGCTCAGCTACAGAGAGAACCAAAGTGAAAGACCAACAGAAGCAACCAAGCATAAAAGAAAAGAGCCGGTAAGACGTGGATCATGATTTCAGGGGAAAGTAATATAAAACTACCCACAGTAGATTCTGGAATATAATATGTTCAGGGTTTTTTTTTGCGTTCATTTTCAAATTCATAAAACCCTCATGTTTCCCCCTTCCTCCATTTTTCCAACACCGCCCTCCCTCTGCACACACAGCCCAAGTGGCTGGTGGAGAGAACTTGGGCCATACAGTTCCTTATGCACCTGACACGTTTCCATGACCTCATCTTTACAAACATCGCACTGACACCGAGGACTGCTTTGATTAATGTGGAAAGACTCAATAATTCTGGGAAATCTCACCATAAATAATAATTAATAGCATCTTTCTCTCCCTTTTTTTTCTCCCCTATGCCCTTCAAGATCATCTCCCAAATCTGTCTCAACCTCAAATAAAAATTGACTGACACCATCCATATTAAACCCACAGTGACAAGGCCATTAAAAATAAAGTTATTTTATAAGACCAGAGGTACCATAAAAATGTTACAGTTACCCACAACCTTTCCAGTATGATTCACTCTCAATTTTCTCCATTTATCACACACTTTGGGTATTTCTAAACTATCAAAAATATCAGCTGGGAGAAGGGCCTTTTCCATCAGCTTGACCACCGCAAGAGACCAACCGCACCAGCAATCAGCAGATTTTACTCAAACCAGTAGATAAAAAGAGATCCACAGAACTATGTGATTCTCTGAGGAGATGTGGCCACGTTCCCTGTCTCGTTACTCATCCATCAAGCATCCGTACGGCTTCAAGTTGAAGTCTGTTCCCCCGTCCAGCACATCCTGTTGGTATTTTCTTAATCATGCTCTGGTAACGGCAGGCGGAAACAGAGTTCAGCAGAAGCTCCGGAAAAGCACGCAGTTACTTCACCATTATTAACTAGAGTTGCTTACGGAATTTCCTTTAACGAGCCAAAACTTTATGGTGTGTGGAGCACCGACAATAAAAGCGCTCGGAGATCAATCTCTCCCTTATTTGCTTTCGTCTGTCACTGGACCGGAGCATCTTAGAAAAACAAGTTGCTCCAATGACTATGACTGAGATTTATGTGTCTCAAGTTTATACACATCATATCATTAGCTAAGGTTCAACATGCAAGGTGCTTCTTGGTCACGCTTAAGATGGCCCTAGGGTTTCGATTAAAATCAAAAACTGTGGCTTTGGCAGGAAGAAGCACCGAGGGTCAGACCCGTTCTTCCCACTTCAAACACAATGAGTCCTTGAACTTGACACAAACCCACTGGGTCTCGTGTCTCACTCAGTCAGTCACAGCCCACAAAGGCAACTTGTGGAAACCTGGTCGCTCGGGGCTGGGACGGCCAAAAAGGGATAAATTGCTTTTATTTTTTCACAGCTGGATGTTGGAGGAAAACTTTCCACGTTCCTGCCTAATCCTTGCGCATCTTCGTTTCGTCAGGAATTAAAATGTAAAAACTCACAGTGGGAGTGGGAGATTGACAACAAAATTGGCCTATGACTGATTCATTGCCATGTGAAAACAGAACACATTCAAAAACTTGTTAAGAAAGGAAAACAGCATTGCTATTTCCTCCACTTCTATTCCAATCAGACTACTTCCAGTTAAAGAATTGGATTCCTAGTTCACAAAAATCAAATTGAAGGATATCTTGAATTTCCTAAAGTTCAAAAATTAGTTGTGTATATACATGTTTATTTAAGGGAAAAGTGAATTTTCAATCTTATACTTCTTTTCTGTTTCCTTGAAGCTAGTATATTAATGTTACCAAGAGTAAGTATTTGTGAATTCATTTGGAGAATACAGAGTTTTATATCTATTTGGGAAGTTGAAGGCTGCTGTTCTTTAAACACACTATTTTTACTCTCTTTTCCTCTTGCTTTTACAAGCGCAAGCAGAAAATACAACATTGTCATTGTGCTCTTTTCAGCAACCCTCTCTACCCTTCACACATTCTTGTGTCTTCAACTACATTAAGACCATGTTATTAATATTTCAGGATTCTTAGGAAGGATCTCTCAAAATACAGTAGTGGTTTTTCATGCACACAGCCATTTTGCTGCCTACATTCAAAATGACCTTCTAAATTGACGGCTAAGTACATTTCTTTGCTCTGAGTGGTTCACAGCCTTGCAGCGTTTGGTGCATGAATGTGTAAGTACATCCCATATTTAATCACCATTTATTTGCATCTTAAAATCTTCACTACATCTTTCATTCTAAACAAACCCCCCATGAAACGTGTATAGCAAGCACTGACACGTGTTACGATTTTCCATCCTTCTCTTTTGGGTGAAAACCATTACACTCGGTAAGCAAGTTTGGGGAGAACCAAACTGCACACCCAAGACATGCCTTCCTTCTGCCCTGCTGCTGGTGAGGGTTCACGAGATGGGGTACAGAGAAGGAGTGCCTTACTTGACCTATCAAATATGCCATTGTGGGAAGATTAATTCACATGTGGCATGCAAAACTCTGAATTCTTTTCCTTTAGCTTTGCCTTAATTAGTTCTTTCTGCTGAATTTAAATAAAAGAAGATAGGGGCTTCCCTGGTGGCGCAGTGGTTGAGAGTCCGCCTGCCGATGCAGGGGACACGGGTTCGTGCCCCGGTCTGGGAAGATCCCACATGCCGCGGAGCGGCTGGGCCCGTGAGCCATGGCCGCTGAGCCTGCGCGTCTGGAGCCTGTGCTCTGCAACAGGAGAGGCCACAACAGTGAGAGACCCGCGTACCACAAAGAAAAAGAAAAAAAAAAGATAAATGAAGACAAAGAACAGATAGAAAAACTTTTGTTTCATTGGCTCACCCACTACTATAATGAGGTTGTATTTTAGGATAGTCTTCTGTAGAAGTTTCTTTGTGGAATATTTAAATATAACTACTTTTGGTTAAAAACAAAAACAAAATGGTTCTTAAGGCAAGGTAGTATCTTCAGGATTTCTTGGTGTATAGATGATTTGCATGAGGTGTAATGCCCAATTTCAGGAACTAGTGAAACCTACTCTTAAAAGATATTATATATATAGATGTTTGGTCATTTTTCTCCTTTTTAGAGAAATACAGAAAGATTGATCGCACCTGACTGCCTTTATAGTTCATGTTTAAACTAATTTAGTTTGTAAAAATAGCTACTAATAATATCAGTTGTGATGATACATCAAATATTCATTGAGCATTTATGGTGTTTACATGCAAATGAAAAAACTGAGGGTTTTAAGTAACTTGCCCAAGGTCACACAGCTAAGTGGTGGAGTCAGCATTAAGACTGACTTCTAGCAAAATGTGACACTGATATAAATGAGTGGTGGGGAAGTACGGGTGGTCCCAACTTCCATTTGTCCCTCCAGCCCACCAGGTTGCTGCCTCGGTCAACCACATGTCTGTGACCCACTTTCCAGGTCTACGCTGTCCAGAGTAACTACTGGCCACAAGTGGGCCCTGAGCGCTTGAAACGGGAGTGGTCAGAATTGAGACAAACTGTAAATGTGAAATACACAGGAGATTTCAAAGACTTAGTACTCAAAAAGGAGAACTATATTATTAATAATTTTTATATTGATTACATATTGAAGCAACATTTTGGATATACTGAGTTAAATAAAATACCATTAAATTTAATTTCACCTTTGAAACTTTACATTTTTTAATGTGGCTACTAAAAATCTTAAAATCATCTGTGTGACTTGCACTGTATTTCTATTGAACAATGCCATGCTAAAGTCTGGACTCTTAAGTCGCGCACACGCGCGCGTGTGTGTGTGTTCATGTGTGACCACACACAGGCACTCTTGCAAATGCTGGGTGCTGACAGTGATGGGGGATGGACCTTTGCTCAAATTTACCCCGAGCCCACCTCTGGGAGGCTGATTCACTTCTATTTAAGCACTGCTCTCAGGCAGCTGGCTAATTTGAGAAAACCTAATTTGTGCTAAAGTACTAACAAATAAACATTAATGTGTTAAAAATTACCTTCCTTGGTAACAAATTTGCATTTTAATTTGGAGTCTCCAGAAGGTTAAAGATGAAATTCCAACAGTGGCTCCCTTGGGGCAATCTGAGCCATTTATGCAAACTGGTCCAGGGGGAACATTTGGCTCTCGGAGGCCTGTGGGTCTCTCTACCCTCATCATGTGGGTAGGATACTGGGCACACACTTCCAGACGGGTACTATGGGGAACTCTGCCTTTGGTGTACTGGATATACAGTATTTTCAGTATGCTTAGGAATTTATTTTAGAAATATCAGTTACATAATGGCCATTATCAAATTAGTTTTTGATTAACTGTTCACTTGCTAGACTGTATATTATATGAATAACATAAGAGGTTTTCCTAAGGGGAAAACAATCTGTCAAAGAGAATTTCTTGGGGCTTCCCTGGCGGTCCAGTGGTTAAGACTCCGTGCTCCCAATGCAAGGGACACAAGTTTGATCCCTGCTCAGGGAACTAAGATCCCGCATGCTGCATGGTGAGGCCCAAAAAAATAAGTTTTTTTTAATTAAAAAAAATTAAATGTATAAGAAAATTAAAATAAAAAATAAAATGAGGTCTCTAAAGAAGGTTTCTGCTTTCAGGTTTTTGCAGAAATGTGCAATCCCCAGCCATCTTTGGGGAAGTTGTGAACATCAACAAATCCCCCACAGTACAGATGGGAAAACTGAGGCAGAAAGGTTAACGATCTGCCCAAGGCAGGGTTGGTTTTCTAACCCAGGCAGTGTAGCTTAACCTATAAATCAGGCTTATAGACCTCCTCATGCTTTTTGAAATCTACAGGGTAAAGATGGACAATTGTTATAGGGAAACAGGGCTCTGCTTTGGGACCGTCGACTATTCCATTCATAAATAGCAAAACACTGGCAAAACCACACTGTGCCAGTCACCTGCATTCCACGACTGGTTTTCCTGATATGTGTTGGAAAAAAAAAAAAAAGGAAATTGAGTTTTTTAAGGAACCTTAGAGATCATCTAATTCAAGGGCGAGCAAACATTTCTGTAAAGCACTAGATAGTAAAAAATTTAGGCTTTGCAGGCCAAGAGGAAGACCAAGGATATTAAGAAGGTAATTACATAACAAGATAAAATTCTAAGAAATTTCTACAAATTTTTTACTGATGAAATTCAGAATATAATAGTAACAATTAAGTGCTATTTATTAATGAGAAGAATGGAATTCCTATCTGGAGGGATAATATTTCACTCAATTGGAGTTCAAAAAAAGTGTGCCTTATTATCAAATTGATTGCAAATGTCATCTATAAAAATCATTCTTAGCTCTCAGACCATAAAAAACAGATGTCAGGCCTGGGGGTCATACTTTGCCAATATTAAATCTAGTCCAACACACTCATTTTCAAGATGAATGACTTGCCCACAATTCCTTCTAGAGCATGCCAGGATCAAGTGTGGAATCTAAGGTTCCTTGATCTCTGTTACCCTGCAGTGTCTCCCTGAGTTCCAAGCAGTTACTAATCAGAGAAGTGATGGAATGCAGAAACAAAGGAAAAGCAGTTAAGCAAGATAGCTTGAACAATAGTTCAGAGATAAAACAGAGCCCTAGTTCCTCCTCAAGGGCTATACATGACAATCGGATAGACATCTCTGAGTTCTGTAGGAACTATGACCCCCACCCAGGTGGTAAATAGTAACTACAATGAGACCCCAGACTGGTTGGAATCAGAAAGTTGATGATTAAGATTCCTGGAACACCACCCTGTTACCTCATCACTAACCAATCAGAAGAAAGTCATATATCCTGCAGCAGTCACCCCAAATGTTGCCTTTAAAAACCCTTCTCTGAAAGCCAATTTAAAGTGAATGTACATATTATAGTACTGAGTCAAATTAGTTTTCTGGTAAGATGGTTGGTGGAAAGTTTACTCTTTTGCAGCAATGGTAATAAAGTGATGTAGCCTGACTTGGGGGTTGATGTACTTATTAGGTGAGACAATACCTACGCAGTGAAACACAGTGTCCGGTCTGTATTAACTACTCACTAAAAGGGTAACATATTATTACCACAGTGCTGCAAAGGTGCAGATAATCCATATATTTTTAAAAAATAATAAATAAAACTCAAGTTTTTGTTTTGTTTTTGAACAGAACTGGATATAATTTCAAAAACACTATGAGATAACGTGTTCATTGTTTTATTTCCTTTGTTAACATGATGTGAAAAACCCTGGATTGAATTCTGTCTCATAGCATCGGCAACTTATTTAGTGATCATACACAAGATAGGTTTCAGGTAAAGTTTTATTTTTATCTTAAAAATATGTAAGAACATTTTTTAAATTAAGTAAATTATTGGGTTGGGTTTTGAGATTTCTGTTTTCCATCAATAGTTTATGATGCAGACCATCTCCTTCAGCAAACCACTGTTCCAACCTATTCTCTACCCTCCAGCTCCTTCCATTGTTTCCACTCTTATCTTGGAACTAGCTTCCATAAAAAATAGACAAAGAGGAAGAAAATGACAAAAAAATCTACACCGAAAACTGACTTGCTCTTTCAAGAACAGAATGCAGTATAATTCCATAAATAGGTAGGTAATTCTAAAATGTCAGATGCAGACAGTTTTCACATAAGATACAGTACATCCTCTAGAAGCAAGTTCACATAAAGCCTGCTAAATTTAAATTAACTCCATAAAAATTATTAAACACAAGTAAAAAGAATGCAATGGAGAAATACCTTATTATTTTTCCCTGCTTGCCTCAAAAACACACAGTCTAATTATTTGAGGAGCTATTTCTCTTTGGTAAACTTGGAGGGAGTCAACATGAACAGAAGAAATTCCAAAGACAAAGTTCAACTAAACATGGAAAAGAAGAAAATGAATTAGTAGATTCAGCATATTAATAAGGCATAATTCCATTGCCAGAAACTGCTTTAAAAAAGCCTTCCTCTGTATATATGTAAAGGTACTGACCTGAATGTAGGTTGCTAGCTCCAATCTCTGGCTACATCAGTTTGGGATTCTCTCTCATGGGGGAAGTTTTAAGAGCTCCAACAAAGGCAATTAGGTTTCCAAATTTAGATGTAAGTGACTTGACAGATAGGACAAATAAAGGGCTTCAGTATTTTTGAAAGAGACAGAATCTATTCTGATCTAAAGCCCAGAGGTTGCTACGAGAATTGACCACAGTGAGGCTAGAAACTTTAACTTAGTTTGATCTTTACAATTTTCTCTAAGATGGGAGTTAACATGAATTTATAATAAATCAGAATAGAGCATTGCTAGAAACAAATAAGTTACTTCAATTTTATAGGGGGTAACAATTTTAAAATAGAAGGCAGCACAACAAACTGTAATCACTCTCTCTCTCTCTCTCTCTCTCTCTCTCTCTATATATATATATATATATATATATTTAATATGTAGTTTGTTAAATAAAGATTCTTTATTCTTACCTCTAACCCTTGTTCTTATGCTCCCATTTAGGAAACTGAAAATTTGCTATATTAAAAAAAAGAAATCATGGATTTCAATATTGCCTTGAAAAACAATGAGACTATTTCAAGGAAACGATTTAATCCCCAGAGCTCTACAAATTTTGTGGTTCTTTTCCTTTTATTTCATACTAAATTTCACATATCAATGACCGTGACTTTCTTTGATAAAATTTGAGATTAATGATTGATTTTTTTTCAATTTATTGATCGTATTGAAGATATAAATTTGCATAGGTTGAGCAGAACTTAATTGAATGATTTATAATAATGTTTTTAAGGCTTTGACAAAATTTAAGTTTATCTGCTTTTCTAATATGTAAAAGTTTATATTAGGAAAGGAAACAAATGTAAGTTAAAAATCACAAATGTCTAAAATATAAAGAAAAACAAATACTTTAAGATGAGCTAAACATACAAAGTGTTTAATCATGGCTTAAAAAAATTTTTTTTTATTATTGTTTTTTTTTTTTGGCTGTGCCATGCAGCTTGTGGGACCTAAGTTCCCCGACCAGGGACTGAAGAACCTGGACCCTGGCAGTGAAAGCGCCAAGTCCTAACCACTGGACTGCCAGGGAATTTCCTAATCATGTTTTTAAAAACACCTAATCCCTGCCTTGAACTTGAATATAAAATTACCGAAAATAGGGGCTTCCCTGGTGGCGCAGTGGTTGAGAATCTGCCTGCTAATGCAGGGGACACGTGTTCGAGCCCTGGTCTGGGAGGATCCCACATGCCGCGGAGCAACTAGGCCCGTGAGCCACAACTACTGAGCCTGCACGTCTGGAACCTGTGCTCCGCAACAAGAGAGGCCGCGATAGTGAGAGGCCCGCCCACTGCGATGAAGAGTGGCCCCCGCTTGCCATAACTAGAGAAAGCCCTTGCACAGAAAAGAAGACCCAACACAGCAAAAATAAATAAATAAACTCCTACCTCCAACATCTTAAAAAGAAAAAAAAATTACTGAAAATATATGGGAACATAATAAGTGCAGCTATATAGGCTCCATCCTCACCACTGATAGTACATTAATCACAGTGATGGCATGCAACTCTGAAGCCACTAACACCGAACTTGATTACCCCTGACATTTCAGAGAGGGACCAACTTTCCAATGAGTTGTGCTATCGCCTTCTTCGGCCTCTGATCTTTGGGGTACATAAAGACTAGTGGTTCATTACACATCCACTGATTTCAAATAAGAGGTCAGAGCACTGAATAGAGGAAACAGCTACATTTTTTCCCACTCCTCACACTCTGAATTTAATACTTGAATCCATGTGGTCAGCATCATTACGTAAAGAGATCATCCACTAGCAGGTATGCACACCTTTTCATTCATTTGGACCTTCATGTTTTAGCAAACATTTATTAAGCATGATTATAATGTTTTTGTTAAGTCTTTATAGTAACAATGATAGCAAGTATTCATTGAGCACATCCTAAGCCCTAAGAAATCTGGGAAATGTTGCCTTCAGGAAGGGAGTAGACTGCTGCCCCCACTCCCATCTTAAGGACGCTCTCTGGCAGGGGTACCTGAAGGCTTCTATGGGGACCTTTCTGACGTACCTAACCCAAGGCTATCTGCTTATTTTTTTTGGCCGCGCCTTGCAAGCATGCAGGATCTTAGTTCCCCAACCAGGGATGGAACCTGCGGCCCCTGCAGTGGAAGCAAGGAGTTTTAACCACTGGACCACCAGGGAAGTCCCAAGACTGTCTGCATATAGAAGGAACGGAGTAGAAAGATGGCATCTGTAAGAACAGGTGACCCCTGAGTAGAATGTTCCTGAAGGAAAAAGAGTTTGGCCAGGAAGCTGATTCTACCCAGAAGAAAATAAAACAAGAGTTAGTGATTGCCAGCCAGGAACAGATCACAGAAGTGGGCACTCTGGGTATTTACCAGCTGATTTCGACAAGGCGCCTCTTTTTAGGGAGATCACAGCCCAGGTGGATGTCCTCTTATTAACTCTAGGTACATCCTATACTTGCTGTTTCTCCATTTAAAAGTAAACATTGTGGGCTTCCCTGGTGGCGCAGTGGTTGAGAGTCCGCCTGCCGATGCAGGGGACACGGGTTCGTGCCCCGGTCTGGGAAGATCCCACATGCCTCAGAGCGGCTGGGCCCGTGAGCCATGGCTGCCGAGCCTGCGCGTCCGGAGCCTGTGCTCTGCAAGGGGAGAGGCCACAACAGTGAGAGGCCCGCCTACCGCAAAAAAAAAAAAAAAAAGTAAACATTGTAAAGACTGGGAATGAATGAAATATATTCTGAAGCCAGGGCCAGACCAAGAGAAACACGTGTTAAACAACTATTTGATTAACTCTGGCAGTGTCGCTGGTCATTGTCATCCAAACGACTTTACAGCCTGAGTTGTCACAGATCACGATTTATGTGGCTGAAATGACTACAGTAATAACTGCTCAGTGTCCCCCTCTTCTTTTTTGTTATGTTGATGGGGCCCAAGGAGATCAGAAGAAGAAAAAGAAGCTTTAAAAGACTCACTGCTAAGGTTATTAGGGATGCATTACAATTCTCTGCTGAGGTTTTGATCATGGGCCCCTTCACTGTTTACTTTTTGAATATTATCGTACTGAGAATTTTTGGAGAGAGTTTTAAAATTCTGAGTACTCATGATGAAAAGGGGATTTATGTTGAACGGATATGAGCAGGTTAAACATTTGTTTTGTTTTTGGTATTGCATTAGTGGATTAGTGATTTTATATAACTATCTGTCAGCATTTAATATTACATGTGTTTGACTATTCCAACACTGCTCATGTCTGAGGAGAACAACAGAAAATTCCTAAGTAGGGGCTTCCCTGGTGGCGCAGTGGTTGAGAGTCTGCCTGCCGATGCAGGGGACGCGGGTTCGTGCCCCGGTCCGGGAAGATCCCACATGCCGCGGAGTGGCTGGGCCCGTGAGCCATGGCTGCTGAGCCTGCGTGTCTGGAGCCTGTGCTCCGCAACGGGAGAGGCCACAACAGTGAGAGGCCCACGTACTGCACAAAAAAAAAAAAAAATTCCCAAGGAGCTCCTTGAAGAGTCCTAGTCTAGACCAAATGAAATTCATGGGGCACGTGCACCATCTGTTTGGTGTTGTATAGAGGCAATCTGAGAGATCAGAGCAAGAACCAGCAGACCAAACATTTGAGATCACTCATGACTTCACTATTATATAAAATAGTGCGAGTACCAACTCACTCTCTCCCACTGACTCCTGCAAGTTACACTCCTGCAAGCTTCAGGGGTGGGGTGGGTTTGATCCTTTATCTAACGCATTTTCAGCCCATCAGGCTGACAGATCATGGTCCCAAGAAATCAGTTTAAAGCTAGCAGGAATATGCAACGTGACACTGAGAGCCCATGGGCACCCACCTTGACAAGGATGGACTAGCAACTGGTCAGGGCTTACCTGTGAGCTTTCTACAGGACCCCTTGGACAAAAGGGAGGCTGGGGAGGTGCACATTCATAGATCTGAGCTCCACAGCACTAGGACAATTTCTTTGCTTTCACCGGATCTCCTCTAATAAAAGCACAAAGGGCAGGGCTCTAGGATGGTCCTTACAGTATGGCAGGTGGGGCCGGTCCCTCCCTCAGGGGCTCTCCTGCTGAAAGTGCTTTGGCAGCATCAGCTTTCTCTGTCAGCAGTTTGAATTCATGGGAAAGGGCAAGATGCCAAAAGTGCTTGCAGGTGAATTCTTTGTCCCTTTCAAGTGCATCTGACTTACACTGATGACTTATACAGGTGTTTATCTTTTGTTGGGAAAGATTATCAGTTAGGTCAGTAAATCTTTTCCAGGTATAAATTATAAATCACAAACAGGGATGCCAGGGGGAAATATCAAGTCATAATCTGTGCATTTGTATCTCATCCCAGATATCAAACACAAGCAATCACGATGAAAATTGATATTAATAAAAACAAAAACAAGACCATGATACTGACAAGTTCCCACAGTGTTGGGTCATATGAAGGGAGAGTGGGACAACTCTTGTTCGTAAAATATAGATGGGGTGACAGTGAGAGCCACTTAAAGCCAGCAGGAGAACAAATCAGGCTTATTGCCAAACACAAAAGAAGTGAATTTCACTAACATAACCTAAATTCATCTCAGATGTACAAATATCTTTACTGGCCCAAAACAAGTTTCTGAACTAACCTTCAAAAATGATTATAAGCAGCATGGGAAATTGAAAACGTTCTTTAGGATTCTATTTACAAGATTGTAACCAACCTGGATTTTGGAAAACGGTTTAATTTCTTTGCTAATTACACTTACTTTCTGTATATCACAAAGCAGTTGAAAAACATTAAAAGTCCTTCCACAGAGCTGTCAAAAGTAGATCAGTTTTGTGCCTGGAAAGCTGAGACCATGAGAAGACCTGTATTTTATTTATTAGAATAGAAAACTTTTTCCTAGCCCTGAGGTGGGATCATTTTGAATGAGGTTCAGATTTGAAGAAGTAAAAAAAAAAAAAAAAAGGATGAAGTCATAAATCATCCTCCCGGAGGAGAAAAAAAAGAAAGCATTAAAAAAATTTGGCAGGTGGATGATCATCTCCATGAACAAAATGAAGCTTTTTTCCTCAAGGCTATGTCAAGGTTACACTTGGTATGTCAGAATTCATTCCTAGCATATGTGTAAGTTCAGGAAGTGAATCCAGAGGCCAGGCTCTGTGGGGACCAGAGCTGGGTTCTAGTCCCAATATTTACCAACTGAAGGTCTCTGGGCCTCTGTTTCCTCTCAGGACACCAGACTACATAATTTATAAAATCTCTTTTTAAACTTCTAAAATTCTGGTCTATACTCCTCCCAGGATGTGATCGACTCAGTGATTCTGAAAGAGCTAACATGTTTTAATAAACATTAAAGTCATTTATGGTTTGGTTCAAAGGTTATTCAGCAAGTGACTCCAGTACATTTACCTTCCCTTCCAGGCCTGGTGTGGGCTCATCCACAGAACTCAGGACCTGAGTTCGACCACTTACCAGCCATCGGTCTGAGTTACGGGCTTATCAAAACAACCCACCCTCCTATAAATTCATAACTTTAAACTCTTTGGGCCTCTCACTGTTGTGGCCTCTCCCGTTGCGGAGCACAGGCTCCAGACGTGCAGGCTCAGTGGCCATGGCTCACGGGCCCAGCCGCTCCGCAGCATGTGGTATCTTCCTGGACCAGGGCACAAACCCGCGTCCCCTGCATCGGCAGGCGGACTCTCAACCACTGCGCCACCAGCGAAGCCCATAACTTTAAACTCTTTATTGAACTTTCTCTTACCTGTCTTAGCAGAGATTTCTGAGTGTTCCTATGCTCCTTTTGCCACTTACTAAAATCAGAAAAAAAAAACGAAGAAAACAAATGTCTTTTCTCTATGGCATCAAGGCTCACTCACTCCACATGTACAGTTGAGCAGCTGCATGTGCCTGGCAGAGGGAGGGGATGACAGAGAGGGCGTCTGTGCTTTGGAAGAGCACACACTCTAGTGGCTCGGGTATAATTACAAGAGAGCAAAGTGGTAACATGAAAGAGACTGGGGAAAGGGCTTAGAGCCCGTGCTTAGGGAAGGCCTTTTATAGGTGACCCATGAGCTGGGCTCTGAACTAAGAAAGGGCCAGCAAATGTGAAGACTTATGTGAGAAAAGCATTCCAGGAGAAAAAGGAAGTTGCAAAGGCCCCTGAGGAGGTGTGCATCCATTAGAGAAGAAGAGATGTCTCTAGGGAAGGCTTGAGGAGGAAAGCCAACACTGAGCTCCAAGAGACCAGCAGGGTAGAGATTTTTCAAAAGATCACTTTGGGTGCTGGTGGAAGATGGGTGGTAGGAAGTGTACCAGTAGAAGCAGGGTCACCAGTGAGGAGGCTGTTGAGGGAGACCAAGAAGAGACGATGGTGACCTGGACCAGGGTGGGGATAGAGGAGCAGGGATCAGAGCTTGGGTTCCAAGTAAATGACATAAAGGACTCGCTTTGCTCTTCAGTGAGGTCACAAAATATTCCTGGATGTGGACTTAAGATACCAGACAAGGGACACGAGGAGAAAATGTTGGTTTTCCCCTTGGCTGTGTCCTTTGAAATGAGTCATGTCTAGATGTACCTGAGCAGACTGGGCCAACACTCCCACGGCTGGTGACAGAACACCTCCCACCAACACAACCGTCTCTACGAGGCTGGTAACCAGGCCCAGGTTTCCGACCACTTACATACAGCAGCCACACCTTGATGGCAGCTGCATGACAGCACCCACTGACAAGGAGCCCGCCTGAGGGCCGGATTCCTGAGCACGATGCAAACCGGAACCAGGAGTGCAACTGACAAGAATGTGTCGACAGCAACCGAAGTGAAGGAAGAGCCATTAGCTTTTTTTTTTTTTTTTTTTTTTGCGGTACGCGGGCCTCTCACTGCTGTGGCCTCTCCCGCCGCGGAGCACAGGCTCCGGACGCACAGGCTCAGCGGCCATGGCTCACGGGCCCAGCCGCTCCACGGCATGTGGGATCCTCCCGGACTGGGGCACGAACCCATGTCCCCTGCATCGGCAGGCGGACTCTCAACCACTGTGCCACCAGGGAAGCCCCGCCATTAGCTTTTGAGTTGACATTAGGTTGCTGTTGGTGTGGGCAGGCTCTGTTGGTTTTCAAGTGGGGTCTTTACTTTCCTGTTTCCACACAGAGCTGACGTTGACCTAATTGGGAGACCGCAGATAGCTAGCTGGTTTCCAGAAAACTGAAAAAATTAGAGTAGAATTTTCAGATTTGGCACCATTCATACCCTCTTTTCCTGATAGTCCCTGTGATCATATAGCTCAGTTCTTAGCCTACAGTGCAAAACAGTCGTCTTCAGCTTATAAGAAAAGAAGGGACTCCTAGGATGCCGGTACCAGCCACAAGGAAAGCCTCACTCTTACAGACCCTCTCCTCAACCCTGCCTTCGGCACAAGTATATCGTTCAGTAATGAACTGTGTGTTTAGAGGTTCCCGGCCCATCTCCCCCTGTAGAATGCATCTCTTGATCAGCAGCAGTAGTAAATGTGCCTATCCTGTTTGCGATGAAATCTCCAGCACTGCGTATAGCATCTTGGTAGCTGTTCATGATATATTAGTAGGCTGGATAAATGGACGGATGAATTGCCTGTAGCATCTAAACCTTGATGACCAGCTCTAGAAGGCTGGACACACGACCAGACCAGCCCTGGCTCTGTGAACCAAGCTTTACAAAGATCATTTTGGGTTCCCTTTCCTGTTCCTATGTTTCTTGGCCACTGGGACTCAGATTTCCCTTCAAACAGCCTTGCAACTTTACAGGCTGTGCTGAAAGTTGCCAAAGGAAAAAGAGTACAATCCCAACGCAGGCAGGCAAGAAGGTTTTGCTGGTAATACTTAAAGGGTGGGGGAAGTGGGGAGGCAAAATGTGAATGCTCTCTGCTTGTGAGCCCCTGGCACTCAAAGGAGTAGGAAGCCCATGGTTCAGGTCACCCAACGGAAAATAAATCCAGAGGGCTGACTAGTTTTGAAAAGCTGAACTATTTAGATATGAAAAATTGGGGGAGAAAAGAGCAGTACAGGTTGGAGTGGGTGGGGCTGGTGAGGGAAGAAATAAGTCATATCAAAGGCAGCCTTGGGACCTCGGGCAGATAGGATGAGAGATAAGTCTCTTTGCTGAGTTAGTCACACCTACCTACATACAATTCTCTTGGCAAAGTTTCCTTTACTAACAAAGCAGGTGCATGTTTTAAACAAAACAGTGCAGCGTCACAGCTAGGGTGCCTATAAATGTAGTTTTAAATGAAAAGAAATCAAAGAGGGTAGAATATAACAAAACATGACCCATGGTTTGAGAATATGAGAATACTAAGATTACTAGGGTCCTATGGCCACAAAGGAAACCTGTTTCCTCAACGTACTTGAAATGATGCAGTTTCTGATCAAGGATGTTTGAACCTTGAGTCACAGACTGCAGAGTTGATATTAACCCCAACACCCTGTGAGGTGGAAAACAGATGATGATTCAGAGCAAGAATCTGAGGGAAAGAGAGAGGTGGAGAACAGGAAGGGACATCAAGAAAACATTTCCTTTTCTTCAGCTCTTCAGGCTCATCCAACAGAACTTCATTCTTCTGCTCCAGCTATAAAGATATCCCACTTAGGAGACTGGTCCTGGATGGTATTAATGCTGCTGGCATTGCCACTCGAAGTTAATACTACAGCTAACTAGCCCCTAGGAAAGGAGCCTCTCAGGGTTTAAGGATAAAAAAACATGAAAAGACCTGGGCATACTGGTAGAACAACCAAAGTAAACTTTCAAAGGCAAGGCAAGGATAGCATTCTAAACTCCCAGCCCAAGTAAACAAAAGCAGGTTACCTCCAGCACAACCTAGAGCTCCAGCCATGCCCTTCCTAGCTCTTCGACCAAGATCTTTCTACTTCCCCTGTAGTTTCTCAGTTTTTCTGTCTCTCTCCCTTCCTCTAGTTTCTGCTTTCACTTTCTTCATTGGCCATTATCTGGATTTAAGCGTAATTTTTAAATACCCATTTTGTGTAATAAAGAAAATACAATGTCCACACTGATTGTGTCATGCCTGTGTTTAAAATCTTTCAAGGGGCCCCATTCCATCAAATTTGAACAGAAGAGTAGAGACACTCAAAAGCCTCATAACCACCCCCAATTGTTCCTCAGATATCCTACATTTCAATCAAACTAGACCGTGTAGCATTTGTTCTTACTTGGATGGTTCACGGGTTCTCAGTCACTTCCGAATAATAAAATCTTAACCTCTCCTCTGCAGAACAAAAACGTGTTGCCTGCGATTTCAGTAAACAAGGAATGTTGCCCACCATCAAGCCATCAGCCCCCAATGACAGTGTACCCTGTAGGGAGTTCAGGATGGAGAAAAACAGGATACTAACCCTAAATAGTTAAGATATATATATATATTTAAGGAATAGTTTCAATGAGCCCAGACTTTTGCATATTCCCATACACAAAGGAGCACTACATCATAACTTAAGTGTCTGTTTTTTGTGATGAGCAGTAACCTTTTGACGTTCAACTATGTGGTTGTATTTTTTGTTGTTGTTTTTTGTTTTCCAACAAAAACTCCTATATATCCTGGCTCCTCCTTACCTCTTCAGAAGTTCCTCACTCTGCTGGGCTATAGTCCTCAGTAAGGCCCCCGAATAAAACATAACTCACAACATTTAGGTTGTGTGTTTTTCTTCGGTGGGCACTTCCAAGCCTAAATAAAGCCAGCCACCACATCTTCTGTGAAGCATTACTACGTTGGGGAATCAGACCTCACATTTACTTTGTGCGCACTGCACTCCTTTATCTTCATGCTTATTTACACGTATATTTATTTGCCTGTTATCCAGCAAGCAATTGCTAAACCCAGAAGACAGGACTTATCCTAGACACACACACACACACACACACACACACACACACACAAACCTATCTTGATTATAACAGATGGGAGTTCTAAACTTCCTAGTCAAGTGTTTTGAGATTTTCAATTCTGATTTCTCTTCCCCCAAATCTAATTTTTGAAAGCTCATGTAATCTCTGATTTTTCTTTTTCCTATGCATTTGTGACTCTGAACAAATGAAAGTCAATAATCCTTGAAATCTATGTTTCATCATATGACATCATAACATTTGATGAAACCCCCCAACAGTTGCACTTTCAGTATGCATTATTTGAAAAATTCTACAATGACAAAAGGTTACTACACCTTCAATAACCCTTTAAAATACATTTGCATTTTATTAACTATAGTAGCACCTGCATGTATTTGAAAAATAGAGATTATGAGAGACAGGTTATTCCATATACAGCAAGGTTTGGCCTGGTCCATACAGTGCTAACCAGGGACATTTTGCAATAATTCCTTCCCTATTCTCAGCCCCACAGACTCTGTGACCTTCAACTGTCAGTATCAATCAAGTAACCATTGCTTGGCCTAACTTCAAGCAGCTAACTTTACTTCCAAACTTGCCCTTGAAGGAGGAAAGGAAGAACGCTCTACCCAAGACCAAACCAATAGTTCTAATTAGATGTTGCAGGATGTAGAAAAAGTGGAATTGAAACTAGCCATAAGGTTTCCAGACCAAATACCTGAGAGAAGAGACACCATAACCAAAATAGGGACTAGAAGAAGAGGAGTTGATTTTGGAAGGAAGAGCATGAAGTCAGCTAGGTGGTCACTGAATTCAAGACCTTTAAATTGAGATGTTCAGGAAGCAATTGGAAATACAGGTCTGGAGGTCAGCACAATTAGAGACAGAGATTTGGAAAATATCTGCAAAGAACACAAGAATCACAGGAGTGGAGAAGCTGTAGATTCAGAAAAAGTTCAGGAAGGAATCTTGTAAATACCATCTTTCAAAGACAATTGGAAAAAAGGCAGGATAGACAACAGAACAGAGCAAGAAGGGAACTTGAATTTATTGGCCACCACCAGGCACTAGGCCATGCACTTTAAATATGTGATCACATTTAACCATCACCAATTGCTCTTGACCTAGGCATTGCCGGTTATGCCCACCGTGCATGAAAGGCACCTGAGGATGTCAGTGTCCACTGCTACAGATCAAATGCTACATTCACTATGGAAGAACCAGGAAAGTGCATGAAAAAAGCTAAAGGAGATCAGAATTTCAAACAGTCAAGGTGATTAATAAGGAGGAAGAGGCCTAGGAAGGGACAGGTTGTCAATGTCAAAGACGCCTGTATTCTTTGAGAACAGTATCAGGGGAGTGATGTGGGAGCAGCTAAATTGTAGGATTGGTCCAGTTTATAGAGCACAACAAGTCAAAAAGTGAGCTAACCAAACCTATGCAATGACCAGTCTAGAAATTATATAAGGACAGTAGGTTACTGTTATAACAAAGCTCACTATTACAGGGATTTAAACCCAATCAACACACCCAATAAACACCCACTCCAGAACATGACTCTATCAGGGTCTCCCACACTTCACAGACCTATGTTCCATTTTCAGGGGTTTTATCTTCTGAAAGTTCAATCATTTTCTTAATTTCTTAACTCAAAAGCCAATATCCCTTGCCATAAATTGAAGGTGATAATAAAAATAAAATTCTAGGGCTTCCCTGGCGGCGCAGTGGTTGAGAGTCCGCCTGCCGATGCAGGGTACGCGGGTTCGTGCCCCGGTCTGGGAGGATCCCACATGCCGTGGAGTGGCTGGGCCCGTAAGCCATGGCCACTGAGCCTGTGCATCCAGAGCCTGTGCTCCGCAACGGGAGAGGCCACAGCAGTGAGAGGCCCGCGTACCGCCAAAAAAGTAAATAAATAAAATAAAATAAAATTCTAATTGTTACATTATTTTAAAACTGTGCATTATCGCCTAGAATTTGAGAACCTCAGTATCATCAATATGCTTCCAAAAAGATATACTTCAGTTGAGAAAACCAAGGCACCCAAACAGTGCTTGACTTGCAGAGGCAATAAAATATTTATTAAGTGGTGGATGGGAGGTCAGATGCAGAGAGAATGGCTCCAGAGCAAAGGCTCTAGCCACTCCTGTGTGCCTCCTGCCAGGTACTACCCTCCCTCCTTAGCACCAGAACTCCCCAAGAGTTTAAGTATTAAACCCACCAGATTCTGTCTGAGTGCATTTTCATGCCAGGCTTCTGAATGGAAGAAAGGAAAATGAAACTTGAGAAAGCATAAGCATGTGCAGATAGTCAATAAGGCAAGTGGTAAATGAAATGATCATTCCTCAGGTGTTTGCCTATCTTTGCAGGTGTTTTTCTACAATGAGAATAAGAATGCAGGGCAATGGTCAGTCCATGTTAAATCTTAATATAGCTGTAAGTCATCATGACCCACCGAAGATAGACTTATAACCAGTTTTACGTAAGGATGAATGTTACCTGGGAAGTACAATTGTCATTTCCTAATGAAGCCTATGTCAAATGAATAGGCAAACTAAAACAGATAAGGAAGTATAGTTCTAGAGAGTGGTCTTTCAGAATTTCCCAAATGCTTAACCGTCTACATAAAATTTAAATATATCTTAATGACTTAAGCCAGAAAGATACAACATATAAGAAATTTCTACTTGGACTTCTCAATACTTTCAACATCTCAAGGGTCCATTCAGATTAGTAAACACAACCTAAATCTGTTGTCACATAACTGATCTTTCTTAGCATCCCAAACCTAGATTTGATTTGATCACATTTTAATGGCTATTGCCAATGAATTACTAGGAACATGCTCATATTTAAGGCATTTGTTCCCCCAATTCAGATTTAAAATAAAAATTTTCAAATAATGATTATGACTTTATAACTCTTTAAATTCCCCTGACTGTACTATGTGTTGTCTCATTCACCTGGGATGAGTGTGTAAGAGGGAGAAGAAATAGAGCAAATTTCATACAAATATGTAATTTTACAGCCTTCTGAAAGAGCTTGCTAATTTCAATACTCAGCAAATTACATGCCCATGATAGAAATTTCTATTTCATAAAAGAATGTGATAAAAATTGATGATGTAAACTAGACCCATCTGTCAAGTAACGTGGCATTCACAATGGCCTCAGGGCAAAGCAGCTGCAAGACATTTGTCCCCTACAATGTGTACACAGAGAGGACATCCATTATGCTGCATGAAACTTACCATTTAGGTGGATGAAAATTGGTGCTAGACTCCGTGTACGACATATATATTAAGTTAAAAGGTTCATTTTCTGACTCGTGGTCTGGATATTAGGACTGTGGAGGTAAACAAGTTATCATATGCTCCCTAAATTACCTTTCAGTGAAACAAGATAAGGAGGTGAGAAAGGGATGTGTCCTCTATTTAGCTCCATTAGTTCTGGTGGTGGGGATACCCGTGCTCCCAGCTCCACCATGTTCCCTCAGGGCGGGTAGGACGGCTCAGGGGTTAGGCACACAACCGGAAGTCAGGCAGACCTGAATGATGGAGCTGACACTCGACAGTAAGATGTGAGACTTAACCCCCAGCTGTGATTTCCTCAGTGAAACTGGGAAAACATTGTGTGAGAAATAATGGAAAACTGCCCACCAAGTACATGGCATAGAGCTCAGAATACACTGCTTACCACGCTGCCCTGAGGTCCTCAACAGGAAACATAAACGTGGCACCTACATCCTCACTACAGAAGTGCTTCTTCCTGAAATTGACATTCCCTGAAATAACATTGCCAAGGAAAGAGGCTATGAGTGGGGAAGGAAGAAGAAACCTATCGTGTACTTTTAGGTTCTGTGTCCCCAAAATGCTGAAGTGCATGATCCTCTTTACAACTCAGAATTAGATACTGTTTTCCCCATTTTATTTTCTAGATGAGAAAATGGAGGTTCAGGCAAAGGTTCCACCTAGTTAAAAATGTCCAAAGTGACAGTCAAATTGAGGTTTTCCACATTCTAAAAATAATTATAACTAATATTTATTGAATGAGTACGGCTCAGCACTTTACATGGGTAATCTTACTAAATACTTAAGACGACCTGATAAATAAGGAAACACATGACCTCTATTTTAAATTAAGGAAACTGAGGCATGTAGAGTTAAGGAAATGCTAGATTGCTTGTTGGTAATAAATTTCAGAGTCAGTATTTGAACCAAGAAGTGTAATTCCAGAACTATGCATGCCTCAAAAGCTTGTCTTTCCCTTGTGTGCTCAGGGAACAATAATAGGATCCAGGGTCAAGAAAAATTCACACCCACCACACACACACACATACCTACCACATACATACACATAAACACACCCACACACACCCACCATACACACACACACACACCATACACATACACACTACACACACACACATTTAAAATGAGGAAAAGCATTAAAGTCATAGTCTACTAATCTGTCTTAGAACAACATAAGAAAAAAAAATGGTGTGGAAATCAGGTAACTTCAACATGTCCCCATCTTCTCTTGGTTCAGAGGATTCTTATTAACAAACATGTTCAACTCTTCAATGACAAATGTCTCTGATTAACGTCCATACTCACAGGCCCACCAGCCCAGTCTCTCAATGAAAAATGTTAAGAGGGAGGGAACAGGAAAGGAGAAACACTCCTCTATGACACTGGGAAGAGGTAGCTGAAATGAACAGACGTGTCTTCAAAAGACACCCTGGACAGAACTTGATAGTGTCCAGATTTAGGACAAGGACTCAGCCCCACAGGATGAAGGGGGTCACAGTTCAAAGTGCAGCCCTGACCCTCCACCTTCCACCTTCATCCCCACCTAGAAGTGAACAGCCCAGCATGGTGGCCCCAGCACAGGAAGGGAGGCCCACCTGGGTCTCCTCCGCACTCATGGAACCTGGAGGTCCATGCTGCCTCAGGACCACTTGTCAAATCCTTCCAGAGGAGTCAAGGCAAAGTTGGCATGGGTCGGTCCTAAAGATATTAATGGCTTATCCTTATCCCACAACAGCCCTAGGAGTTAGATACTATTGTTATTTCCATTTTACCTAAGAGGAAATTGAAACACATAAAATAAAGATGAAGTAACTTGCGTAGCTAAGTACTGGATGGGACAGGGTATAGACTGAGGCAATCTGACTCCAGAGCTCTCGCAGGTGCCCTGCACACTCCTTCTTTTAGTATTCCCCCCATTCCAGAAGCTCAGGAGCAGAGACAAAGAAATTCTTTCACAGATTACAAGTGTTTGGACATCATTCCCAGCTCCCACCCCAACCCAATTTCTCCGTCTTTCCCCTCACACATGAAACACAAACCTTATCTGTTGTTTAAAACACAGAGCTCTGCCTGTCCGGTTCACCCTTGTGTAAATGCAGCAAGATTCCTGATATGGAGGCCTGTAATCCCACAGCAAAAGTCTGATAAGGGTCTCTTAGGTGAGAGAGCAAACATATTAGCTTTACAGGAGAATGTACTTATTGAGTTAAAAATACACAGACGAGAGAAGGAAGAGTGACCACAGTGAAATAGCAAAGAAAATCATCCTAATTCCAGGCTGGATAACCACCTTCACAGAAAGTCCACATTAACCATTAAATGCATTAACAACAACAACAATAAAATCAGATCAGACAATTAAACCTTTTACCTGCACACCCACCTACAACTCCCAGCCACCTTTGGTCACTTTATTCTTATTCCCTTTGAATCACCACGGCCAGGTCCGACCACCTTTTTTATTAGAATAATATTATCTGATTCTTGCAGTGCTTGCTTACAATTCATCTTCACAAACAGTACCTCGTATAATGAACTGAATCATCAATACAACCCAGAAAAGCTGGAGTTCTCCCATTTCCCAGGTTAGAAAATAGAGCTTCAGGGAGGTTGCCAGCCAGCAGAGCAGGAAGCTGATCTTCTGATTCTAAATCCAGCGCTGCTCCCATTTCACCATTTTCGGTCCCTCGGATGGCCACTTCCACACCCTTCCTCCTCTATCTCAGCTCTCTGGTCCTATGTTCTTCTGTGTCATCCCCAAATATGCTACAGCTCAACATTTCAAACAGTTTTCAAACGCTCACACAACTAAAGGCGTGCTCTTAGCCTTGGTCAGATATGTCCCTCTGATAGAACCAGATCAAGAATCGAATTAGCTTGTGCAGTCTCAAATAAATTATAAGCAGAGAGCATTAAAAACAGTCTGTCCATATGCACCCCCGCCTCCACCAAAACGAAGAAAAATTAAAAAAAAAAATACCTCAAGAATATACATAATCTAGTAAGAGTGGGTCTCTCTGAATGATAGGATTGTGGGTAATTTTCTTCACGCAATACTTTACTTTCTGAATTTTCTATAATTAATATATATCACACACTGACATCAGGGAAAAATGACTTAAAAACTGTTAAGCAATGAAAACACTGAGATGTCGGGTCAATTGAGGAAGGAAGGAAAGGGATTTATTTTGCTGCGTCCTGAGGGGGCTGTGGAGAAGGTGGGGTGAAGGTGGCGGCCACCATCCGCAGAGCACATGGGGGTAACTGAGTGGACGGCTTCCTCTCTCCACCGGGGACTGTGACTTCTGCGAAACAGCCGCCACTCCCTAAGGACCACCAGCCCTTCCCACATCTAAACACAACACGCTGACTTGGACCAACAGAGAATGCCTATCCTCTAAAACAAGTTTAAAGATTGTTTGGATCTGAGGAGAGAGGGAGGTGATTATCCTGTAGGCAGAGCTAATTATTTCGACCAAACGTATTGAGATCCCCCTGGTATCCAATCTCTGACTCAGAAGCATCTCAGAGGTCATCACACCTGGTCTTGAAGCCCAGACTTAAGAGCAAAATTTGAGTTGCTGCCGAAAGGCATAACCTCTTCAACTTTCAGTGATTCCGCATTCTTATCACTGAAGGTGGCAGAAACTTTGGTCGTCAACCGTGATGGTTTCTAGGCATGACACACGGAGCTTTTGGACCCAAATCCGACAACCGTTTTCCTTCAGTGGCAAACCTCCAAGTACGGTTTCCTCAACGTGAAGACAGAGCACTAGAAACGGAAAAGGTGTTTTAACCTGAGTATTATTTTCACATGAGGAAATCTGACCTCCCACAAAACCACTCATGAAAAGGGTGAAAAACGGATTCAAAAAGTGAAAGGAGGGCCTTCCCTGGTGGTGCAGTGGTTAAGAATCCGCCGGCCAATGCAGGGGACACGGGTTTGTGCCCTGGTCTGGTAAGACCCCACATGCCGCGGAGCAACTAAGCCCGTGCGCCACAACTACTGAGCCTGTGCTCTAGAGCCCGTGAGCCTCATCTACTGAAACCCGCACGCCTACAGCCCGTGCTCCACAACAAGAGAAGCCACCACAATGAGAAGCCCGCACACCGCAACGAAGAGTAGCCCCCGCTCACCACAACTAGAGAAAGCCTGCGTGCAGCAACAAAGACCCAATGCAGCCAAAAATAAAATAAATAGGGCTTCCCTAGTGGCGCAGTGGTTTAGAGTCCGCCTGCCGATGCAGGGGACACGGGTTCGTGCCCCAGTCCGGGAAGATCCCACATGCCACAGAGCGGCTGGGCCCATGAGCCATGGCCGCTGAGCCTGCATGTCTGGAGCCTGTGCTCCGCAACAGGAGTAGGCCGCAATGGTGAGAGGCCCGCATACCACACACACACACAAAAATAAATAAATAAAATAAAAGAAAGAAAGAAAGAAAGAAAGAAAGTGAGAGGATTTCAAGTGCGATATTAGCTAAATGTCAAAATAATAACCAAAACAGACAGACCAGCAGGAGCAGGTAATAAATCAAAACAATTGTGGGAATCGGACCTCATTAGGTTTGAAAAAGGAACACTGCTGCACAAACTGGTTATTAGCACAAGGCTCTCTCTCCCTCCCTCTTTTTTTTTTCTCTTTGAAAAAAAAATAATTGGGACCAGACCCAAATCTTTAATACGTAATTTCTTTCCTTACTGTACATGTCTCAGCAAGTCGCCATCACCTATTTGTTATTAAGGATCTATATAAACATTAAGGCCAGGAGACTGACTCATGCAGAAGAACAGGAAGAGAAAGGATTTGATCACACTGTTACTTTCAACTGCCTTTGTGTTCAGCATCATCCATCAGAGAGGAGATGGCCGTTAACAAACAGTGAAGCCTTTGAGCGCAGTTGGAAGCAAATTCTAAAATAAAACAACACAGCAGCAGGTAACCACGGATGGACTGATAGACTTAGGGATGGGCGAATACCTGTGCCTGGCATGGGATGAGTGGTGACTCTGTCACATAGTGGAATCCTGCAGGGGTACTGGGACACGTGGACCCCTGGGCATCCTTCTCAGGAGAGCTGCTGGGCTCGGCATCCTTAAACATGTGGGCTGAGGGCTTGATGCGTATGATTTGGGAATGGGGGACAGGGGAAATTCTGTTCTCCAGCTCTGCTGGGTACATCCGTAGCCCTGTGGGAGCCAGGAAGGGAAGAATTACAGCAGGACGTTGCAGTGCGCAGGAAGGCAGTTCTTTTTGTTGTCCACTCCTCCATTGTGCTGTGAGTAAATGTGATTCTCTGAGCCCCTACCGCCACCCCCAAGTACCCTGGAAGTCCTTCAAATACTAGCTATAAGTGGCTGAAGACAGAATGACACCTCCAAGGCCTGGGAACTAACTGCTACAATCAAGTTAAGAAAAGCATCAGTTAAGATACAACTGCTTCAATTGCAGCAAATAAGTATGTTCTAAGATGACTCAAGAAAGCAAGGTCAAGAAAAAATTACTACTAGAAAAGTCCAACAAGGGTTTCTAAACCTGTTTAGTATTAAAACTGCAAAATTAGAAAAGTAATGTTCAACTCTCTATTAGATAAGCTTGCAAGACCAAATCTAGTTAGAAAGTGTTTATACTTGGGGGTGTATTACTCTAGTACAGATAAATAGATTAACCATTTCAATGCCTCTGAAACACCAATCATTTCTTACATTCTTCAAAGCATTAGACTTGTTTCTGTTTGCAAAAGCCACGTGTACTTTTTAAGCTTAAAGAGCCAGTATGGCTTAGACTCAAAATCCTCTTTTAAAGAACTTGTATAATTTTTATAAAATTCTTGGAAGTCTTCAGGCAGGAATTTCAAAGTAATCACACATGGAAGTAAAAAATAATAATAAAGATATTCTAATTCAACATTGAACCATGATAGAAAGGAAAAATATAAAAATCTACTTCTTGTACAAATAAGTACATTTGCCTTCCAACTCAGGGCTGATTTTTAATGATATCCTTTTTCTTCATTGATGTATGTGAAAAGCTTTTTTCTTTTCTTGTTTTTAAAGAACAAAAGTAATATAAAAAGGATCACGTTATATCCATCTATCTGTATCACACCTATATCTGGTCTAAACAATTTTTATGTATCTAGATACAGTATAGACAAAAACATTTGATCTAGATGTCTGTTTTATTTTTACTTTTTACATCGCAGCTATTCAAACCCAAACAGAATGTTGTATCTGTGCCAAGGCCAGGGCTTAATGGTCCTCTCAGGGAAGCAGAGACTGAAGACAAATGTCTGCTGAATGAAGGTAAGGATAAATGAGAGACCATGTGCAGAATTTCCCAATGAAAATGTGTCAGGGAAATTCCCTGGTGGTCCAGTGGTTAGGACTCAGAGCTTCCACTGGAGAGGGCCTGGGTTCGATCCCAGGTCAGGGAACTAAGATCCCACAAGCAGCATGGTACAGCCAAAAACAAAACAAAACAAAACAAAACAAAAAAGGAAAATGTGTCAGAAGAAAGAACCTTTAGCGACCATCATTGACCCTTTTCCTTTCTCAAGGTGTGGCCAATGCTCTTTCAAAGTGGGACACTGCTGAGACAAACCAGCCTCATTAAGGTGTTTGCAAGGTAAATTTCAAACATTGTTACAGGGATAGTTAAATATATCCTATTGAAAGATGGGAAAAATCCCATCTGTTGAGATTTCACAATGAGTTCTGATTGTTGGCCACCTTTAACTTGCCAAGTAGACATGATTTACCCAAATCCCTTCTCATTCTAAGGGCAGGTTATTAATTTCCAGTTCCTGCTCAAGGAACCAAAACTTTGAGCCAATTTATGAGCTTCAAGAAAACCAGGGGAAAAGTAAAGCAGTTATGTCAAAATTGCCTGTTACATTTTATTTGAGCCACACAAATGGCCTTGGCATGGAAAGTATAAAGGAGTTTCACTGAACAATATACGTGTGTTATAGTAAACTCATTATTTATCCTATCATCTGGCAGCTCTACTTCTCAAAACACTGGCATTTTTTGTTCAAAACGTGTTACAACAAATCATAAGCCTGGCCGGTCTTCTTTTGACTTGGTTTCTCTTTCAGTTTGTGGCCCTTTGCTAAATGTTTGAATGAGGAAATGGAGGAAAGATAGTCACCTGCCCCACCCCACCCCCAGTTGTATCAATAAAGGACACAGAGGTACACTTGATTAAGGGGGTTGATAACTGAAAGAAGAAAACTGATGTGCTCAAAGCATAGGCTCATAGGTGTGTCCCTGAAAGAAAAATGTTGAAACCCTGGTCGACACCCATCTGTAACTCCAAAATTCAACGTAGCTTCTAGACACACAGATTATAGGGCACTGAATGAGTTCCAGTTTATGGAGTTTCAAAAAATATGGAATAATGATGGCACCTGGGACTGTACCTCTTCTGAGAAAATCAATCTGACTTCAAATGCATCCAGACTTTTAGTTTGGTATCTATTTTGTCAGAACTACACCTGTGAGGTAGGACTGAGATGGTAAAGACTGGAGACATCATTTCTTCTCTATGAAAACCAGAACAGCCTTCTACAAGTTACTGCACCCCACTTCCAGACGCTTCGCCAACTTGGAAGCCATACTATGTATAAGAGAGTCAGCAGGCCTACTAGAGAATGGACTTGAGGATATGGGGAGGCGGAAGGGTAAGCTGTGACAAAGCGAAAGAGAGGCATGGACATATATACACTACCAAACGTAAGGTAGATAGCTAGTGGGAAGCAGCCGCATAGCACAGGGAGATCAGCTCGGTGCTTTGTGACCGCCTGGAGGGGTGGGATAGGGAGGGTGGGAGGGAGACGCAAGAGGGAGGGGATATGGGAACATATGTATATGTATAACTGATTCATTTTGTTATAAAGCAGAAACTGGGACACAAGAGGGAGGGGATATGGGAACATATGTATATGTATAACTGATTTATTTTGTTATAAAGCAGAAACTAACACACCATTGTTAAGCAATTATACTCCAATAAAGATGTAAAATAAATAAATAAATAAAAATAAAAACTAAAAAAAAAAAAGAGAGAGAGAGTCAGCAGGGCCAGAGAAGAGCGGGGGCCAAAGCCCTCCTGAGATCACCTTTTCCCACACCTTTGCGTCACAGTGTGTGTTTCATACCAAGTAAATAAAATATCCCTAAGAGGAGCCCCAGTAAAGGCACCATTCTCTCCTGGTGATTATTTGGTCTGTCCAATCTGGATGGGCAGAGACTAGATGGCAAATGTCACCCCAACTACTTCTCCTGAAGGAGAATATTAGCGGAGATCCTTTACACTGAGATCTTTCTAAGGATAACTAAAAGGAAGATTTGAGAATTGCCCACATGCGCAAAGAGAAGTTTCAAAAAATATGGAATAATGATGGCACCTGGGACTGTGCCTCTTCCGAGAAATTCATTCTTGAATAAAGAATGAATTTGTGCAAAAACAGACCTCTAATGAATAAACAAATCATTGACATTCCAGGCACCCACCAGTGGTTTGAAAAAATGTCTCTGCCCTGGTCTCAGCTCTGGTGCTGGTACTGATTCTACTTCCATTTGTTGATCTTCTTGGCTAATCCACGTCCAGCCCTGCTCTACAAAGTTCTCCTTTTAACCAGAATGCTAGGCTGACTCCAGAAAATTCGGAGAGTCTTTATCTGCAAATGCTCTAACACTGGCATGTAGGAAGGCTCTCCCTCCCAGAAAACTGTCTCTTGCCTGATAGCCTGAAATGGCCTTCTTCACTGGTCTGGCTGCAGGGGTGGGGTTGAGTGAATTTCCCTACCTTTTTTAAAGGAAGAGAACAAACAATCAGCAAGCTATGATTCTCCCTGGAACCCAAGGTCAATCTGTTGGCTCCTGTTTAAAAGTCTTAATATTTGATAACTTTTTGATTGGCTCTTCTTTGTTTTACTAGGGCTGCCACATTTAGTTGATAATTTTATGCCTAAATCCAAACTGAATAGCCCTTCACTTCTGTGTAGTTGTCCTTCCAACTACTTTTTCCCCCAAGAAACAGTCTCCATAAAAAAGGGGTAAATAACTCACAATTCTCCAGTAGACAGAACTGCTCTTTGCTTGAGCATCTACATGATTTAATTTTTGTATTAATCAGAAAGAATATTATTTACAGCATCCAAGCAAAACAGTGTGGTATTGGCTAATTTCTGTCTATCTGAACTTGACCTCATGGGCCTAGAAGGGTGTAGGCTCCATCCACAATTTTAACCAGAACCACCTGGGAGTTTGTTAACAATTTAGATCACAAACTCAAAACTCTTGAGATGTGACCTTAAACACGTATATTTGTAGCAAGAACCGCAAATGATTCTAATGTACAAAACTCATTTTCAGAACCACTGGGGTTCATCATCAGAGAGAAAAGCCTCAAAACAATCGCATTCCACCAACTTATTTTATGCCATTCCTACACCTAAAAAAAAAAAATGAACAGCCATGTGTTAACCTTTTAGAACAGTTCCAAATTCCAAATTGAATAAACATCATCATCATTTGTTTACTGTCCTAAACTACCCATCTACAAAGCAATAAAACAATCATGCCAAATCAAGGGCACTTTGTTTTTTTGCTCTTCAAACAACTGATTTGTCATTTTCTCCTTTTGCTTAAATTAAGCAAATTATCCTTTAACTATAACCTTCAGGTCAACTTTACTGGGAGGCTTTCCTTATCTTTCTTCTGCATGCCTTAACAGTAGAACAAAGATTTCGGTAAACATTACAAATCTTCATAACGACAAAACATTCTCTTTGGTTGGATGAAATATCTAGAATGTTCCAAGATCAATGGTTCTCAATGGCCAGAAGAGAGCAGGCAATCAAGGACTATATGATAAATGAGCCTGGTGGAAGAGACCAAATCTCTCCTCTGCTCTTCAAATTCGTCCAAAAATCCAGTCTCCTCAGCCCCAGGGTGTGACAGCTAATTCCCTGTTCTTAGCTCAAGGGGCATTCATTCCTCTTGTACCACCTTTACTATCTAAGTTTTATCAAGTTCCTCTTCTCCCTGGAAGCCTTTCCAGATAACTCCAGCCAACATAGATTTCTTTTTTCCCCCCTGATCTCCAGAGAACCAGCACTTAATATCCTATCACACATTTTGACACTTAAGAGTTAAAAGGCATCCTGTAAAAGACTTATTCCAGCTAATTATTTTCTAGATGAGGAAATTGATGTGGGAAAGGTAAGGAACTTCTCCATGATCAGATAATTGGATACTTTCATAACAGAGATTAGAAGCTCAGTGTTTCCACCCTAAAGTACTCCTTCTCAAGAAACTGTAGGCCTTTTGGGAGCTTGAGCTTTAGATGAGAAATTATTTTAAATAAATGTACTGGTGGTTTACCCTTTCATTGAAAGCTGCCCATTACATTCCTTGGCTAAGGTTGCTCTGCAGTAGACCCTTGACATTCTTTAAAGACATTTCCCCAAACCCCCATTAGTTCCTAAATTAGAAAATCCCTATTATAAAACATAATTTGGTCAAATCCCTTATCTCTAAAAGGATTTCTATATCCCCTGTTTAGGAGGATTGAAACCATAATGTGAAAAACAGATACACTGAAAGGAAGCATAGAATCCTGGTTAAGACTGTAAATCAGTAGCCGGACTTCTCAGGTTGAGTCCAGACCCATTTACTAACTGTGTGGCTTTGGCTTTGGGCAAGTTGCTTTGCTTCTCTAGGCCTTAGTTTCCTCATCTATGAAAAAGGGAATAATGACAGTCACTACTTCACCAGGTTGTAGTGCTACAAAGAAATACTGCAAGAGGGCTTCCCTGGTGATGCAGTGGTTGAGAGTCCGCCTGCCGATGCAGGGGACACGGGTTCATGCCCCGGTCTGGGAGGATCCCACATGTCGTGGGGTGGCTGGGCCCATGAGCCATGGCCACTGAGCCTGTGCGTCTGGAGTCTGTGCTCTGCAACAGGAGAGGCCACAACAGTGAGAGGCCTGCGTACCGCAAAAAAAAAAAAAAAAGAAATACTGCAAGAAAAGAAAAGAGGTTAACATAGAACCAAATTCTCACCAGGTAAGTGACCTTAACACAAATTATTTAAAGTAATGCCAGAAAGTTAAATAATAATAAACAAGATAAACTACTATATGTTCAAGGGCCTATAATTGCATTTGTGAACTGCTGTTAACATTCATCCATGCAAGCTTCCATTCACTCGCTCATTCATTTCAATAGCAAGTTCCAGGATTCTGAGGATTCAAGAGGGAACAAACTAGACTTGACTTCTTAGAGGCCACATTGCGACTGACAGCTAAACCCCAGAATGCTGGAGACCTACCACACCCTTATCCTACTAATGCTCCAAATACTTCTTTTGAGGCTGCATTCAAAGTAAGATTACTCATGAAAAGAGTCTGTTACATTGCAATCACTCATTGTTCTTGAATTAAGAAATACGTATTACACAGCATGATTGATCTTCTCATCTATCAACAACCTTGTCTATAAATTATGTGATTTCCAAAAATGAAATCCACCTTAAAGCACAGAATTGTCCAGTACTAAGCACATTTGAAAAAAAGACATTAGACTTTTTTTTTTTTTTTTTTTTTGCGGTACGCGGGCCTCTCACTGTTGTGGCCTCTCCCGTTGGGGAGCACAGGCTCTGGACGCAAAGGCTCAGCGGCCATGGCTCACGGGCCCAGCCACTCCACGGCATGTGGGATCTTCCCGAACCGGGGCACGAATCCGTGTCCCCTGCATCGGCAGGCGGACTCTCAACCACTGTGCCACCAGGGAAGCCCTGACATTAGACATTTTTAAAAACATGGTTCCAAAAACGTTTCAAAGTCATGGCAGCATTATACTAATCCTATAAAACTGTCAGGGTGACCAGTTCAAGGACTCATTTGCATAAAAGTCTCTAAGGGCTCTTTGGATAAAATCATGATGTACTTGAGAGTTACACAGACTTTTGTGTAAGTACACTGCTCAGCAACACTGAGTGTCTAGCATACAGCAAGTACAAAACGAGTAATTTATTGAATTGAGCTAAGAGCCTAAAACGTACTAGAATGAAATAGATGTGTGAGTAGGGTTATAAGTCTTCTATTCTAAGACACAAATGAAAATCTCCTTAGGGATACAGCTCTACCTGTAATTTATCTTTACATTATTCTTATATGTAATATTATTTTTTGGCATGTTAATGTATTGTCAAAGAATTCCAATCTAGTGACATGGCAAAAGCTGTATTTCATTTTGGAATGTAAAAAGTGTGAAAATCAATTGAATTATATATCAATGACATGCAATAATGGCAACCAGGATATTCTGGGTAATGTCACTTTTCCGAAATGATTAGCAGCCTAGAGCTATTAGATTAATTACTAGAGTTTTATTCTTACTTTTATAATCATTTGGATTTGCTGAAGGGAGATAAAGACTCAAAGCTCTTATTCTCCCCCCCAAAAAAGAAAGAGTGATTTGCCAGGATCCGCATAATTCAGATGATTAACTTCTTTTCTTGGCACTCGACTAAACCTTTGAGTTTATGCTGGCAAATAAAATACGTGCTGAAAGTTGAAGTCACTCTTTGATCTAGTAAATCAACCCACAGAAAATTTACCCTCAATTTCACTTTTTAAATTTATGACATATCCAGTATTGTAACAAGATGGTGAAAAATAGTACTTTCTTACTGAAAATACATGATACAGTCTGTGAGCATGCTTCAAAAATCAATGGGCCTCTTATAAATAAACAAAACTGCAGTGACATTTTTCTTTTTACATTTGTTTATTCATTCATTTCAGTGACCACATATGGAGTACCAGAACAGAAGAGAACTCAGTGTACTATATTTTAGGCACTAGAAAGGATGCAAAGATAAATGGAATATATACATAGGCCTGGGAGAACATAGATTCTGATACTGAACTGTCGTATACAGTTATATAGGCTGTTCACTGAACGAGGGCATCAAACTGAAGGGGAAAGTGGGGTCTGAAATGCAGCTGAAATTCTGCTCACCAAGCTCAGGGCCCTGAAACAGGACCATAACAACCCAGTAGTAGTAGTAGTAGTAGTAGTAGTTGTGTAACGGGGAAGAGCCAAATATGACTACATGTTGGATCTGTTTCTTTTATTTAACCTTTGCTTTCCGCAGCTTTTGCTCACTAAAAGGATACTGTCTATACATAATGGCCTGCCTTGGGGAACCCTGCCCCTCCGCCTGAATGTTAAACCAAAGTACCTTTGTTCAGGGAAACATCCGGACCCTGTCCACATGTGGATGGCCGCAAGAAAGAAGAAATTAACACATCCCCTCCCCGAGACTGGCCATTCCAGGGGATATTTACAAAACTTATGGCCTTTTTACTTCACTTCCTCATCTCCTCCCCCTCTCTGTGCTATAAAGGAAACTGGCATCCAAACCCCGATAAGATGGTTATTTTTGAGACATTAGTCTGCCGTCTTCTCGGTCTGCAGGCTTTCCGGATAAAGTCGTCTTCCCTGCCTCAACACCTCGTCTCCGATCCATTGGCCTGTCATGTGGTGAGCAGAGCGAGCCTGGACTCAGTAACAGTCGTAGTAGCAGTAGTAGTAGTAGTAGTAGTAGTAGTAGTAGTAGTAGTAGTAGTAAAAGATAATATTTATTGAGCAGTTACTATGTTCCAGGCATGGTTCAGGTGCTTTGCAAGTACTTACATGGCTAATCCAAACAACCACCTGTGGAGGAGGTACTATTACTGTCTGAATTTTTTCTTTTTTTTTGAGGTACGTGGGCCTCTCACTGTCGTGGCCCCTCCCATTGCAGAGCACAGGCTCCGGAGGCGCAGGCTCAGTGGCCATGGCTCACGGGCCCAGCCGCTCCGCGCGTGTGGGATCTTCCCGGACTGGGGCATGAACCCGCATCCCCTGCATCGGCTGGCGGACTCTCAACCACTGCGCCACCAGGGAAGCCCCTGTCTGCATTTTATATACAAGTAAACTAAGCACAGAGAAACAAACTGACTTGCCAGAAGTCAAACAGCTAATAAGTAGTAGGGAGTTTACTCACTAATACTCTGTGCCCTAAAAAGTAAGAATATGTTAATAGAAAGTATCAGTGACATTAAGGAATGCAATCAATAAAGACCTAAATGTAAGACTGCACACTGTAAAACTCTTAGAGGAAAACATAGGAAGAACACTGACATAAATCACAGCAAGATCTTTTTTGACCCGCCTCCTAGAGAAATGGAAATAAAAACAAAAATAAACAAATGGGACCTAATGAAACTTAAAAGCTTTTGCGCAGCAAAGGAAACTATAAACAAGACGAAAAGACAAACCTCAGAATGGCAGAAAATAATTGCAAATGAATCAATGGACAAAAGATTAATCTCCAAAATATATAAACAGCTCATGTAGCTCAATATTAAAAAAAAAACAACCCAATCAAAAAATGGGCAGAAGACCTAAATAGACATTTCTCCAAGGAAGATATACAGATGGCCAAGAAGCACATGAAAAGCTGCTCAACATAACTAATTATTAGAGAAATGTGAATCAAAACTACAATGAGGTATCACCTCACACCAGTTAGAATGGGCATCATCAGAAAATCTACAAACAACAAATGCTGGAGAGGGTGTGGAGAAAAGGGAACCCTCTTCCACTGTTGGTGGGAATGTAAATTGATACAGCCACTATGGAGAACAGTATGGAGGTTCCTTAAAAAACTAAAAATAGAGCTACCATATGACCCAGCAATCCCACTACTGGGCATATACCCAGAGAAAACCATAATTCAAAAAGACACATGCACCCCAATGTTCATTGCAGCACTATTTACAATAGCCAAGTCATGGAAGCAGCCTAAATGCCCATCGACAGAGAAATGGATAAAGATGTGGTACATATATACAATGGAATATTACCCAGCCATAAAAAGGAACGAAATTGGGTCATTTGTAGAGACGTGGATGGACCTAGAGACTGTCATACAGAGTGAAATCAGAAAGAGAAAAACAAATATCGTATATTAACGCATATATGTGGAATCTAGAAAAATGGTACAGATGAACCAGTTTGCATGGCAGAAATAGAGACACAGATGTAGAGAATAAAAGTATGGACACCAAGGGGTGGAAGTGGCGGGGAGGGTGGTCGTGGTGAATTGGGAGACTGGAATTGACATGTAGACACTAATATGTATAAAATAGATAACTAGTAAGAACCTGCTGTATTAAAAAAAAAAGGAATGCAATCAAAACTCTCAGGAGAGTTCAAAGGGAAAAGAAAATGCTGCTTGAGAGGGCCTCGAAGAATGTGTCTAATAGTGACAGGCAGGAAAGCATGTGGCACAGGGGAAACGGTGTGGGCAAAAGCCCTGGAAGCTGGATTCTTAGAGCAGTGAAGCAACATTAAAGAAAGAGCTTGTACCTCCTTTCCCTGCAGGGTCATAGGTAAAAAAGCCAGGGGTGATTTCAGAGTAGGAGTGTCACATGATCAACACTCAGGTTTAGGAAGATTTATAATCCCAGACTATATCCCATTATAATTATATAATCCCACCTATATCATAATGGCTAGATAGGTTTGGAGGAGGGGAACAGAGAGAAGAGGGAAGACAATTGTCAATTTTGCCTAAGCACTACTTCATTTATTAGCACTTGTCCATTTTTACAAGATACTTTTCTTAATTAATAAACTCAGTATATTCTCTCTAGTCAAGCAAAATATCCAGCCAGGGCTCTTGTGATCACTCAACTTTCCATGTGCAAAACAAAACAAATATACATCCAGCTGGTGAAACATTGTATCCAGTGAATCAAACCTTTCTTAGTTGTCTTAATATCTGACAGAAATAGACAGGATTGATATGTAATTTAAATAATTTGGCCAATACAATTTAAATTACCAAACAGCCACTTCTGATTAACATGTTATTATTTTTTTCCCTCCTTTTGTATGGATATGACCTTTTTAAAATGTGATTTTACATTCAATGCACATACAGCAAGCCTTCCATACCAATCAGTGCTCTCAGCATAGGATCAGAAAAATAAATGAGAGAATTTTTACTGAACCTGTGATAGGTAGAGGCATTTACTGTTGAATTATAATAATCTCAAAATTATAAGGGATAAGAGCAGTTATTCCAGTCCTTCTTTCCAGTGAGGGACTTGCTGAAGCTTCTCTTACTAAAGACTCCCTCTAGTTTCTGCTTAAACGCTTTCCATGGCATAGAGCTGCTTGTCTTTGAAGTGTTGGCTGTTCAAACATGTAAAACTTCACTGACACAGGCAGCAGAGGGAGATGAATCTGAGAGGAGACTAGATCTAAAGAAAGTGACGTAGGGCCAAATTAGTGTCCGAAATAGCATGGAGAACTAAGTCTTGATTTGGGACAACATCAAACTCTCAGGACTCCCAGTCAGAGAGAGGGTCCTAAGAAGGTACCACCCTAGAAGTCAGGTAGGTGACCCACATTCAAGTTCCTGATGATTCAGAACAAGATTCTGTGGAATTGAGAAACAGGGTGTAACATCCTAGGGGAAGGGTTCGGCAAACTCATTCACAGAGGATTTTGGGGTTACAGTCAAAGGTGCTGGTCCCATTGGGGATCTGGAATGCCAAGCTGCAAAGAGAAAGGAGTAGCTGGAATTTCTGGGCCAATAAAGTATGTGGGAAGCTGCAACATCACAGGCACATAGATGACAATATTCGCTCCAAGCAGGACAGGAATGCAGCCTACAACAGCAAAACAAATCACCCACCCAGCAAGTAGGTGATTCTGAGGTTATTAATGAAGCACTTCCTTGCTCTGCACTGGCAGGAAAAAGGAAAAGACAAGTGCCACGAGGCAGAGAAACACCATTCTACACTTAGACAGGGACAGCAAGAAACCAGAGGACGGGTACGAGGATGATCCCAAATGTGACTTCCGGTTTCCTTTTCTTGTTTTCCAAATGCTCTGCAATGAACAGGATGAGTTTCATGAATAAAATGTGAGAATTCATTTAATAGGGAAAAATAAATTTAAAAATAACATGGTTTTATTTTTCATATTGGTAAGAGATGAGTTGCCCAAAGAAGAATGAATAGTTTAGGTATGAGGACATGCGTGCAAGGTTTCACTGTCCTTAGAGATGCTACTCTATTTTCAAATGACAAGATCTTCCAGCTAAGAGCCAATATGTACAGGATTCCTTCACTGAGAAAGATGGAGGCAAAAGGAGTCTAGGAAGTGGGAAAGAAAGGATGCAATGTTCTTCTATATTCCATTCATGCAATTGGAGAAATAACTTGCAAGATGTTTAATTCATTTTAAAAAGGGGAAGGTGCAAAACTGAACTGCATAATTAATATTCCATGGTGAGTAAGTGGGTACTGGGAGATAAGTGCAGAGAATGCTAGTATAGGCACTTGGATGACCCAGTTTAAAGGTGTTAAATCTCTGGAGTGTAGCAAGATGAATTTTAAGGCCACAGAAACAATTGATTACACAGCAATCAATGCATTTAACTCATAAAAAAGAAGAATCAGCCAACCCTTCAGGAATTTGAATTGCTGGTTTCTGTGTGTGTAGTTATTTTAAAGCCCACTCATAATCCAGGAAGTCATTTTCCTTTCCAGTTGGTGAAGCCCTGAAGGCATTCTTTAAAACTATAAGACAACAGTATCTAAGAGATTATATAAAACAACCAGCCTCATCAAGCTCACTTTAACAATGTCTTTATGAAAGGCAGTGATTCTCTGAGTTTTAAGAGCAGTGATGTTCCTTAGATAGTGGGAGGGAAAATTTACAGTAGATTTAGAGGCAATAATGTTTATCAGGTGACTAAACTATGTTATCATTTATAGTAAAGGCTATCCTTTATATGAAAGGGTTCCTGCTAATAGCTATCACATAGCCAATGAATCCTACATTTGTTTAAAATAAAGCTTAAAAGTTAATTGCTTTTTTTTAGGATGAAAAGAAAGGGTTTGTTGGCAAAAACCTTAAAGGAAGTTTTCTAACGTGCACGTGCTAATGAGTAAAACTACCTCCACTTTGGAGTGCACTTCATTAATGAGTGTTGCATGGAAATTGTCATATGAAGTCACTAGAGGTTTGCTATTTCTCATTGTTTCAAGCTTAAGTAAGCATGTATCTCAAAACTGAGTCTTTTCCAATAAATATCAAAGCCTCTATCTAAAGCTGCACATTTTTCAAACCTACAATTATTAAAAAATAATTAAGCCTATATTTTAAGATGTTCCTGTAAGGATATTCAGGGCAATGTTATTAAAAGCACCACACTAAAAGCAACCTAAAAGCCCAAAAACAGAGGGTGGGTGAAGAAACGGAGGTACATCCAAGCAACAGAAATCTCTGTCACCTTTAAAAATGATGTTATCAAGTTATATGTATTGATCTGGAAAGACTTTTTATCATCATGCTATACGATCAATAACTCAGTGAGTGTGTGTGGCAATGTGTGCATCAAAGAAAGTTTGGAAGCATAGAAACCAAAACAATAAGTATGACTCTCATTATGTGGTGACATTATAGACGACTGTGCCAGTCTTTTTACTTGCCAATGGTATTACCACATTTTTCTACAAAAAACAGGAATGTCTCATGATTTTTTTCTCACCCCAATAACCTTGTGATTCATCAGTTCCCTTCAACATGGCTTAAAACCATATTTTCATACTCCAATAAGTAGGGTTTCCCATGGTATACTTAGCTGCTATAAACATAATAAAACCAGAGTACAGTTAACGTGAGAAATCTATGTTTTGGTCAAATGAAGTATTAATCAGCTGAAATATTTTAAAAATGAAATATTAAAGTATCTTCTTTAACCAAAGACATAATAGATATATTAAAAAATGTAACATGTATACAAATCAGACTAATTATACTGCAAAATTAAATGTAGTAACAGTACCCCCATTTCACAGATGAGGAATAGAAGAAACTAGAGGGATTAAGTGATTTGCACAAGATCCACACTCCTGGAAGAGCCCTAGTCACCCCACCCTGTGCCCAAGCCCTAGGCCACCAAACCACACTGTCTTCACGAAAAACCCACAAAGGCATAAATAAATAAATAAATAAAACTCGAAGATATGAAGGCAGAAACCTTGACAGAAAGGCTAAGTTTTAATGATCAAGGAGAAAGGCATTTTTCATCTCCTGTGATGGAATGAATTGTATAGTGATTCTAGTCTTAGACTAAGGAAATCCTTGTTTTTCTACAAGGTCAAATTCAGAAATGAAAAGCAAATAAAACTATGGTCATCCTTCCCTTCCTGGACCACTACCCTCATCCTTTCTTATATTCTACATATAACAAGTATAAACTAAACTAATCCTCTATCCTGCCAGGTCAAACCACCCTCCCTTAAAAATTACCTCATCGCCTAGGATTTCCTTAATCTAAGAATAGAATCACTAAGCATTGTTGCACCAAACCTACAACCCTGAAGTTACTCAAAACATTCCCTTTCACACACACCCTAGATCCCACTGGCCACTGAGTCCACCAGTGGACCAATGCACCAATACTATGTCCAAATTTCCAAAAACCTTCCTTTACATCTCACCTCCAGCAGCACTCAGCATCTCCCTCTTCCAGGTCCTCACACTTCACTTATCACACATCATAAATATTTTTACTGGGCTGCCTGCTCCCTTAGACTGCAAACTCTTTTGCAAAGGAAATAGTGCACAAAAATGCATGGAGACCTCAGAATGTATTGAAGCGGACAAAAAGTCAGAGCATATCCGAGGATTTCAAGCTTTTATGGGGGTGGGGGGCAAACAGTTTACTGAAACCCCAATGATTGCAGTCAAGGACCAAGTTTGATCTCATATCAAAAGCCTAATTTGGGGAGTAGACTTGAGTATATAGGACTTAGTTCTCCAAGGCCAACTTCAAAGGTATGTAGATGTGGCTGCCCACATCTTTTCTGGGATTATCCTCCCTTTGACACAGTCAAGAAGGCAAGACTCTGAAATTCCGTATTTCAGGAGCCAGTCTTTTTATCTTTTTAATTATTTTTTTCTTTCTTTTTTACTTTTTTTTTCACTTTTTTTTAGTTGAATGTTTAATTTTTTTAAAGTATAGTTGATTTACAAGGTTGTGTTAGTTTCAAATGTACAGCAAAGTGATTCAGTTATATATATGTATATATATTTTTCAGATTCTTTTCCATTATAAGTTATTACTAGATATTGAATATAGTTCTCTGTGCTATACAGTAGGTCCTTGTTGTTTATCTGTTTTATATATAGTAGTATGTATCTGTAAAATCCCTCTCTCCCCACCCCCTACCCCTGGTAACAACAAATCTGTTTTTCCATAAGGTTGTTTGTTTGAAGTATAACTGACCTAGAACTCTATGTTAGTTCCTGGTGAACAGCATAGCAATATTTCTATACATTACAAAATGATCACCACGATGTCTACTTACCATCTGTCACCATGCAAAGATATTACATTATTACTGACTATATTCCCCACGCTGTACATTTCATCCCCGTGACTCATTTAGTTTGTAACTGAAGTTTGTACCTCTTTATTAATTTATTACATACTTTATTAATATGAGCCTCAGTTTTCTCATCTGTAATATGAGAAGCATGAACTAAATAAAGGATTTCTAAGGTCATTAGGGCTTGAATATTCTTCAACACTCAGAAGAGAGATATCTCACTTCGCAAAGCCACTGTACGGAAGAGGGTTCTCTCTCCTATTAGCAGCAGAACCCAAACTAGTCCATCCTGCCATCAGGCTGAGGAGGGAGAACAAAATAGCCATCCAATATGTTTTTGTTGTTTATAGGACTAGAAAGGAATCTTTTGGAAAAGTAACTACTCAGCTTGGGCAAACACATTATGCTTCCTATGTGAAACATTTGTCTATAGAAGACTAGTTTTCAGTTAAAGTAATGACCTCTTTTATTAATTAGGGTTGTGATGCAAGCAAGAGAAAACCTGATTCTAAATGACTTAGCCCCCCACAAAAAGGATTTTTGAGACTTCCATAATAGAACAATTCAGGATGTAGCTGGTTTTAGGTGCTGAAAGGTGAACCATTTCCACTGAAGCCACTAGGTAGCAACACAATGGGGGGAAAGTAGAATGGCTGTGTGGATGCCGAAGGAATCACATACACCACCATTTGCAATGTTTAGCTCACCTTTTTTCTCCTTCTGCTTTACTGCAGAAATGAATTGCATCACAAATGATTCTGTTGCCATTTCTTTTTCTGCATACATTTGCAAATAAATACTCTACCTGAACCAGCATAAAAGCACAAGCCCAACATTTAGATTATGAAAAGTTCATCCTCCTTTTTAGATTGATTTTCCTTCTAAATAGCTCTGGATTTATTGTACAGCATTTGAGAAATCAAAAAAGTTCTCATTTGGTTCAGCTGTCCTCCAGTTAAGAGGAGATGATGTTCTGTCTTATGTAAACTCGGATCTATGCTTATAACCTCCCTCTGTGCTGTGGTTCAGAGTCAAAATAAGAATAATTTGTTCAGTAACACACTCTATGACAAGGTCTTCAGCTTTAATAATTGCAAGGTCACATTTTGCTCTTTGCCAGGCCATTTGAAAGAATACAAAGGCCACCCATTGGCAGATGAGTGTTTTACAAATCTTGGAGTAAATACAGGGTGCTGTTTACATAAGTTTATAACTCAGGCATTTAAAATGTTCTTCTTACCTTGTAAGAATACAAGGCAGTTTCCATATTTTTAGTTACGTTGGTGAGACATTTCTTGATTTCTAACACTTCTTACCCAGGGAAAGTATGGTATAGAGTTGGCAACTTGGAGGCTAGAGCCAGCCTACCTGGTTTCAAATCGTTTTAAGTAGTCTGCATAACCTTGGGCACCTTTCCATGCCTCAGCCTTCCCAACTGTAAAATGGGGATAATACCACTACCTGCCTTATAAGGCTGTTTTAGGACTAAATAAGTCAGTAGGGAACCTGGTTGTTGGTCATCATTACAGATGCTTTTATAACATGTGAGCAATTTCTTCCAGAAGACATTCCCCCTCTCCTTTAATTGGTGCCTATTGGGGAAACAGATGATGATGCTATGGTGTACGCTTAGATTTAAGGAAAATAAAAACAGAGAGGTTGATAGCCGGGAGTGTTTGAAAAGCTTCTCCATCTTTTCTATGCTACAAGATCCTAGACCTGGGACTTCCCTGGTGGTCAAGTGGCTAAGACGCCGTGCTCCCAATGCAGGGGGCTGTGGTTCGATCCCTGGTTGGGGAACTAGATCCTACATGCCGCAACGAAGATCCCACGTGCTACAACTAAGACCCGGCGTAGCCAAATAAATAAATATTACAAAAAAAAAAAAAAAGATCCTAGACCTGGATTACCTATCCTATAGGAAATATGAAACATTTGTAACGGGGGACCAAATACCCTACTATCTTAGAATCTTAACAGTTGTAAGTTATCTTATAGTTTGTCTAGTTTAGAAGCTTGCAACTGAGATTAGTAAACATACCTGAGGCAGCTGGACACGTGAGGGGAGGTTTTGGCCTGTCACATTGACTGCAGGATGACGTAGGCATTTACTGCCCAAGGACTACTCAGGACACCAAATGCCTTGCAAAGTGCATACCCACCGTGCACAGGATGGACCCGCAGTGCTTGGTAAATATTACACTCAGGGAAGAATCATCCTGCCCAAAATGACAATGGTGCACCTTTTAAGGAACACAGGGTCTCCATTCTCTTACTGGAGGGATACAGTTAGATGCCCTGGGGTCATCCAGCCAGTGCGAACACCAGCTCCAAAGGGGAACTCATCCTCTCAAAAGGCATCACATTCCACTCTTGTCTAGTTCAAAATATTAGATGGGTCTTTCCTTATACTGAGGCGACATCTGTCCTCTGGTCCTCGTGTAGCTTGCATGAGGCCCACAGAATCATTTGAAATGAAAAAAATGAAGCTTACCAATCCTCAAAACCAATATAAAATATTGACAGATTATGATGTCAAAGTTGCAGCTCTAAGGAACACCAGATGTTTCTAGAACAGGGAATCTGTCACTTCAAGTTCTTTCTCTCTCAATTAAAAAAAAAAAAAAAGAGCAAAGCACCAGAGCTCAGAGGAGCTGCATCCACATTCACTCTGCAGTGAAATGCAGCTTTTCCTAATGAGATATTAAATATCGTCTCAACTAGATCCTCATTAACAGCCAGGATCCTGATTTATGACTAGCTCAACCATACCTATGCATTAACTCCAGGTTGAACGATCCTATTGCCTTTAACTTATACGTTTAAGATCTACACAAGTAATGAGAAATCTCAGTGATGTAATTACAAAGGAGAGCAATGTGGCATCTGTGCTTTCCGCTCTGAAGTCAACAGAGGCTAGGAATAGCCCAGATCAGAGTCAGAGAGCACATCTAACTATGGAATGGAAGAGTCACTTATGTGCCTAGAAAAGCAAATGAATGAGGTTCCAGAGTCAGTTTCCTGGTTGGGGTTGTTGCATTTTTTTATTGAAGTCTAGCAAATATACAGAAAAGTGCCCATATCCTAAGTGCACAGTCTAGAGCCAGTTTTAATGGCGAAATCTTTCAAACTTGGAGAGTAAAGCTAGATCCCCTGAACACGAACTTTCCCAATGTTAATTAAAAAATGGAAAACTATCGTGATTAACTTTATGACTCAATTATAATCCTAAAACCTGATAAGAATAGGAGGGCAGAAAGAGAGAGAGATACAGTAGAGAGAAAGAGAAAAGGGGAATATATAGGTTAATATCAATTGGTTATTTATTAAAAATTCAAAATAAAAATAATACAAATTTCTACATTTTACTGAGCCCTGAATAGATGTCACTTCCTAGTAAGGCTTACATACATTGCCTTATTTAATCCTAAGGCTACCCATGGGGTAGGTATCATTATTCTCCTGTTACAGAGGAGAAAACAAAAGCGCTAAAGTTGAGTACCTAGAGCCCATTGTCACATTGTAAATAAAGCTGAGATTAAAATTAAATTCTTATTCCAAAATCCTGGCTCTTCATCACCATTTTCGATTAACAAATAGAATTTAAGGAACTATTTATCAAAATTTACTGCCACCTAATAGGATTTTTTTTCCCACAAATGCAAAGAGAGTTTACGGATTATTTTCAGAAAAATCTACTAATATATTCAGTCCCATAAACACAGCAAGTCAGAAAGGTCACATAGCTAAAAGAGATACTTGAAGTCATTGCAAAATTCAAAAGCCCTTCTTCCTTAGAAATGTTTAAAAATTGGAAATATGATATGAAGACAATATATCTCATAGCATACTTAAATTATGCCCTCTAAAATTGGGCATAAAATAAAGATGCTTACAATCTACACTATTATTCTTCTCTGGCCTGAAAATTCTGGCCAATTTTGTAAGATAGAAATCATAAATAAGAGGTTTAATTTTTTTTCTTAAAAGGAAAAATATATGATTGCTTGCACCTAAAACTCTTAGTTCTCTAGAAAACCTAGAGCATTAACTGAAAACCTATTAGTATTCACAAGGCAGTTCAAGAAAAAGATTGGATACAAGATAAACATAGAAAAATCAATAGCTTTCCTGTAGATCAGTGATAACCAGCTAGAAAATAGAATGGGAAATACTGGGAAAACTCAATAGGTTTTTTCAATCATTATCTGTAGTAGGATTCAACGATCCTTTTGAGGGGGGTAGGGGTTATTTTTAGTATATCTATTTTTTAAAGTTGCAATAATAGTTGTGGTTTTTATAAGGTCAGACATTACTTCTCTTAAGTAAATGACTTTGTTTCTCTAGAAGAAAAGGAAAGATCTGATAATGGTTCAGTACAATTGCTGAAATCATAGTGCAAAATTCTTGCCATATCAAGTACCCATTTAAAAATTACTGAAATAGTTATAGCCACAACATTTTGTAAATGAGGATCCCAGAATCCTTCCTGAAGTTTAGAAGAAAGTATGTACTGGGCTTTGTTTAGCTCAGTACAGTAGCCATTTTTTGTCCTGTGGAGGATAACTTCCTAAAGCAAGACCATTTGGGCCCCTCAGGTGGGGAGTTTCAAACTTTTTAAAAGCTTTTCTTTTTAGTCATGCAAAGACAAGTTCTCATTTTTCCATCAACAGGAGTTCCTTGGTGCAAAATTACCTGCACTTTTATATTGTTTTACTGTAGCCCTGCATTAGGCTAATTGAAAACTCTAGGATAAACAGAGGCAGTTCCTAAAGCAAACACTTTAAAAGAAACCTGAATGTTCAAAATATTACTTTCAGCTGCACATCTTTGCTGGCACCTAGTTAGAGACCAGAGTAATGAAATCTCAATTTCTCCCATTTGTTAATTAGCACCTTTGCATCTTAAGTACTAGAAGTGTTACAGTGTTAATTACCTACAAGTCCGCTCTCAAAAATCAGTGGCTGCTTATGGTTTTTTTTCTAATGCATGGCTTTACACAACCCTTAAAAAGCCAACCTATAAAATAGTCTTCCATGTGCATAGGCTAAATGTTACAAAATGTAGTATTTAACAGCTAAAGGTGAGTTCAAGTCAACTAGTGCCCCTGTATTGATCTCTTATTTCTCCCAACACTTTTCTTCTAATCCTCTCCATAATTACATGAACTGCTAGAGCTTTGCTGAAGCTGTCAATGCCTCTTGCATCCATTTTCAAATGGCCAGCAGAGAAGTTGTCTGGGCACTAGATCAAACCGTCAATGTTCCCTACTCAGGGCAATCGACAATCCTCTTGAAGTCTCCTGGCACATCTGTCAAGAGCCTCCTAGGGTTCTTCAAAACTCTTCCCCCTCAGAAGAGAGCAGGAGGGTGGAGGAAGCAGAAAGGTATTGACCCATTCTTTTAACATGCTAATTGGCCTGGGGGCTGCTTCAGTCAGTGCCAAGCTGGACACTTCAAAAGGAAACTGTTTTTCAAAGTGGAGATGTCTTTTTCAAACACTTAATACTGAAAACAAATGAATCTGAGCATCAAGGTCACAGTGCAATGTGAAGGAGGTTGGCCAAATAGAAATGGGATAGGGATATACACAAAGGTGGCCTTTGCATCAATTCATTGATAGTAACAGAAAGTTTGAAAGATACTTTAAACTTCTACAGCCTGTGTGTCCAACATGAACAATTAAGATATAACCTATTGAGTAGCTTACATTAATCCTTAGGAGAAAAATTAACACTGATATAATTAAACTGATATTAATTAAATTAATGTAAATTTAAATTTACATTAAATTAAATGTAAAATATTAATAACATGTTGATGAATGCTTGGACATCTCCATAAATGGTGAAAATGGGAATAAAATTGTTTGCTTAATTATACCTCTAATTGGCAACACACCATGAAGCCTGGACTGAAAAAAAAAAATGGAGGGTGGGTAAGAGCACCACTATTAAAGGATCTTTGTCTACCGCCTTTGTTATCAGTTTATTATTTCATCCATGAAACACACAGTATAGATAAGACTACAAGACATAATTAAATGTGTAAAGATTGCAAAGTATTGTTAAGTTGGTAAAATTAATTCATCAAATGTGATGATATGCTCAGTTTTCAGGTCATGTATTTCTGGGGATATATTGTTAGCTGTGAATGGTTATTAACGGAAAAAGCTATACAAGAGACAGCAGCTCTGGTAATGAAGAAGCCGCTGTGGAAGGCAAGAGCTGGGAAACTCAGCATCTCAAATCAGGGAAGTTCTTAAGGACAAAAGCCCATGAGAAAAGCACTCCTGACTTAGCTGCATCTTAACTAATCATGAGTTTGGCCCATATTTACCTGCCATGGTATTATGAGAGGAAATCAGTATTCTGTTAACCTCTGACCCCTCGGATCTGCAGCTGACAAAGGACCGATCTGGAGGCCTGGGAGAACCTCGCCAAATGTCAAACAGCAGGGAAGCGATTGTTACGGAGGAAACAGTTGGCTTGGGCGCAGCCAGCTTCATTGGGGCAGACTGCTATTCACAGAAACAAGCCATGAAGAGATAACGCCATAAAATATGAACCAAATGGAACCTTTTTTGCCTTGCTTCTAAATTGTTAGCTTTATGGGACTTCATGCTGAACAGTATGAAAAAAATCCAATTTGCTCTGAAGCGCATTCGTCTAACATCCTAATTATTGTTTACATTGCCATTTGCCTTCTATTAAGAATTGAATAATTACCCAGCACTTCATAGTTTAAAAATACAAGCAAACAGGATTATCTGGGTAATTAAGAAACTGTACCATAGCTTTGTACTGCTGTGGAAAATATCTGTACACGTAGGGGAAATGATAATTATCAATCAACTTACTTCAAATGGTATTTTCAGGATTTTGAGCAATTGGAGATCTGTAACTTATTAAGAAGAGGTTAGTAAGATCACCTTTGAGAAGTGTGGGTCTGTTTAAATCCATTCTTCGAAACAAGAGCCAGATAAGCAGCTGAATTTTCTCATCCGCTAATGACACGAGAGAATATACCAAGTACAGAGCCTTCTGCTGTTCTTTAATCCTAATAATCCATCCCAAATGGACTTTGAACAGCATCATCAAATTTTGTCAGGCCATGTGGAGCTGAACCAAAGCTCTTCTACATTTAGATGTTGTTTTAGCTGACCCAGCCCTTCCACCTAATTACACTGCAAAGTCTGGCTATTCTGCCCTGTGAATCAGTTCGAACTCAAAACTAATTGAACTTCAAAAACATTTCATGCCCAATCCTCTTCTTCTAGTTTATAGAATACATATGATCACGGCCTTCTGAAGACAGTGCTGTTTTCAAGCAGAAAGTGAAGTTTGTTGGGTTAACTATAAGTGTGCTCGCATTACCATTCTAAAGGAATAAAGCAAAGGTTAAGTAAATTTGGAGACACTGGGTGGGGTGGGAAGACAGGAATTCAAAAGGCAACATTCAACCCAAAGCGAATATACATATAGAATAGGAACAGAATTATAGTCACTATGCCTTTGAAAGAAATTTATCTCGGACGTAAGTGAAAATAAGAGATTTTAATCATGATTCTAGATATGAAGACGGTTGTGTTCATTCATAGATTGAAGGACACTAACACAATGAAAATACCCATGGTGATTTGTACATTATATGCTTTCAGTATCTATTTGTTGAATGAGTGAATAGGTTCCAGCCCACTAGTGACCTAAAGCCTCTTTTTGGAATTGCCTGAGATCTTAACAAATCTTTCTCCAAGAATTTTATCTTTTACTTGACAATTTTTTAAGACCTTTGTTGGGCCACTTCTAAACATTCCTAGCATAATCTGAATAGTGCCATCTCCTCCCTCCTCAGAAAGAACAGCAAGATTCCAGCTGAAACTGTCACTAAACAGGCAAGCCAAGGGATTCACCAAGACTAGGTTCCTTTCCAAAGGTCACAATAAAATGAGCAGCGGGACCGTGGGTTGTTTTGCATGGGGCAAGGGGCCCGGGGAGTGACAACCAGCCACACTGGGTCGAGGGGAGCGGGGAGGGTGCGGAGTTGTGTACAAAAAGGGCCCTGTGCAAATACCCCACTCTCCGCCTACACCCCCAATCTCTGAAAGCATTCAAATCAAAACCGAATTAATTTGCATGGTGTCTAAATCATTGGGTTCTGCATAAACAGAAGGAGATTTTGGCTGGAGTTTCCAAAGGAAGCCCTCTAGCCTCTGTGAAAGGGGGAAATGGGTGTGCTGTTTTGCATGAGGGCGCATACAGAATATGCAAATGAGGAATCTGCTGCCTGCAAAAGCAACCCTAGGCAGACAGCTGACGACCCGCATTCACGCAGAAAACGCTCCGTGTCTCCAAAGGGAGTTGTCAGCGGTACCAACCCGATTGTTTCCCCAGAAGCCCAAATAGACTCTGAATATTCATAAAATGTCCATTTAGTCATGGGACTATTAATTACCCTCCAGATCATGGGACCCAGTGACCTCACCTGCTCTCCTCCTCCCAAAACAGCTCAGAGGTACCAGCTGGAAGCGGACACAGTGAGAAAGGTTTTAGGTCCTAAGTGAAAAAGATACAGTCTCTCAGGGTCCAGGGGCCAGCTGAGGCCTTCTTTAATCATTCCTTCTCACAAGCACAGTAAAACTTGAGAGCACTGAGGCATGTTATTGGACACAGATAAACCATTTTTAAAAAGCTAAGCGCTACAAATTGCTGCCTAATTTTATAGAAACATCTAAAGGGTTGAATAAATGCCATTCTTCTAAGCTACCTAAATCTCCCAGATTCTGAAAGTTTCCAGAGCTTTCTTATTTTACTTTAATTTTAAAGTGTCTACAGAAGACAGAAGTGCACTCTCTGTACCTGCCAGAAAACAAAAAGCTGATGGACCAGTGCAGCGGTTCTCAAACTTTTTGGTCTCATGACCCTTTTACACACTCTTTAAAAAACTGGGGATGCCAAAGTGCTTTTGTTTATGTGGGTTAAAGCTACCAATATTTACCATTAGAAACTGAAACTGAGAGGAACTTATCTAAAAGTATCGATAATAAGCCCATTACATGTTAACACAATTAATAGGTTTTAATGAAAAAAATTACTATATTTTCTAAAACAAAATTAGTGAGAAGAGTGACATCGTTAATGCCTGGCTTAACAGGGGACAGCTGGATTCTCATACTTGCTTCTCTATTCAATTTGATGAGATGAGCTATCACGTATCAGCCTCTGGAAAACTCCATTCATGAGAAAAGGGGAGGGAAAAGGCGAATGACATATTAGTATTAAAGTTTTGACCTTGCAGACCACATGAAAGGGTCTTGGGGAACCCAGCTGGAACACACTTTGAGAATCACTGCAGTAGGCTGGAGAACAGAAGATTTGATCAATGCAGATAAGAACAGCCATTTCATACCATCCCCTACCCTTGCATATGTCACCACTGCCCTCACCTCCCCCCCCAAAAAATCTACTTCAAACCCTAAACCGGTTTCCATTGTTGGACAGACAATGACCTAATAGGCCATACTGTCACCATATTTCTATCGAACAACAATAATATTTTCCACTTCATTAGTGCTTAATCATTCTAGGCACTGTGCTAAACCCTTTGTACATGCATGCTGATATGTATGTGTCATACATAATAACATACCATTGTCAGCAGTTTGCAGATGTAAACTTGAGGTTAGGGAGGTTAAGTTAGTGACCATGATTGCACACCTGGTTAAGCAGCACACCTAGAAACTAAACTCAAGTCTCAAACTTCAAAGGCAGGTCTTAGCCATTTTGTACTAATAACTATGTTAACTCATGGGCTGCAGAGATTTTTGAACATTCAGACCATAGAGATGGTTCATAAACATGATGAAAATAGTTAAGACCCAACTGAAGTAGGAATTACAAAAAAGGACCTCATTAATATGTTACTCACATGCAAAGATTCTGATATATCATGTTGACTCCATGAAACATTACTCCACCAAATAAATGTTTAATATGAAACAGGCCACAATACCTTATGCATTTATTTATTCATTCATTCAATGAACATTTAATGAGACTCCACTATGTTCCTTAACTGTCAGTGGTCTTACTTGTCTGGTTATCCTAGACTGACCTCCTCCACATACATGCTCATAGTCAAGAAGTTTTACTAAATTCACTTGTCCAAGATAAAGCCAGAAAAATAACAAACAAAGCAAAGTTAATCCAATTTTTTTTAAGTGCACATGTATGATTTACAAATTAAAGTGTTCGTTTAAAAATATTACCAGTAAAAACTAAGACACCCTAACTATCAACCAACAAGGGAAAAAGTTAAAGTATGATATATTCATACTACAGAATATTAATTATCAATTATGAAGGATGAAAAAAAGTTATATTCTCTAATATGGAATGATATCCATGACAAACAGTCAAGCATCTTAAAAACAAGATGACAAGAAGATGATTCCATTTCTGTAATTTTTTAAAATACATGAATATAGATATATTTGCATTATCTGCCAGATCATAAAGACTGGTAACTCAGAAATAAGTTGGAGTAAGAGTTTGAAGCATACAGTTCTTTGGTAATGTTAAATTCATTAATTAAATGTAAAAAAAAATTGCCCCCCAAAAACCTAAGTATTAAAATTCAATGATGTGAAAGTTAAACACGTATCATGACCACCTCTGTTTCGCGCTGTAGTAACTGAAAAGCCATTTAATCTGTCTTTCTCCTAAAGACTCAAGTCTTAACAGAATAATTATGTCTTAATTCATTTTTGAAAAGTACAAGGAAGTTCAGTCAGATTAAAATAAATCATCAAATCTTAAATATCGGATTCAAAAATCCCTGAGATAATTCCTACATGGTGCTTTGGTAAATCCAAAATAGAGACCATTGCCTGATTCACACTCACAAAAGAAGCCCGGTCACACGTAGAAGGGAAAATAAAAAGGATAACGGAGAAAGGACAATAATTAAACCCTGCTCTTCTCAGAGGTAAAGATCATGTCTTTCAATGATCACAGCCATGCTTCAAAGCCAGAGATAAAAGCAGCCATGTGACTTAAGCAATTGATTCTTAAAGACATGATTCAAAGGTAGAAGAAAAATTTCAGAAGTGGAAAGGATATAACAGTATCTCTCTGAACTATATTTTAAATGCTTTCTTTCCAGTACTGTGTTCTCCTACGGTCCTTCTATAATATATTAGGAAAACAAAGTAATAATTTTTGTTTAATCACAGCCCTCTCCCTCTTTTCAGAGCACAGATATGAAATATTTCTATTTTACAGCCATCAAAGCATTTCTATATCATTCTTTCTCAAAAGAGCTTTTAATAAGATACCTTTTGCTGATATGAAGGCATCATATATGTAATGATAGATAATATAGGTCCTAGATATATAGGACCCCAACAATTTACAGCAAAATTATGTATTTATGTAAGGTTTAATTCCTACCTAGCTTAATTTTGTCACAGCTATTATTTGCGATTATTTGGCCGTAAGTGACTCCATAAGAATGTTTCCGTTTCATTAGTATTATTTTTATACATGCTCTCTGAAAATATTGCTTATTAATCTTTCACAAAGAGTAAATCTGTGACTTCCCTTTCACTGTTCAGCTCTTTAATTAAGCAAAAAATAAGTTAATAAAGAATCTTTTCCTCTTCCTCCTGCTTAATATTTCTGAGGTAATAAAAAACCCTGTAAAACATCTGGAACATTCCCTCCTGGGGGGGGGGGTATGTGTAGGGGGAGGGGGGACATGTCTGAGGAGGATTTTGTTTCCTTTTTCCTACTAACCAGCACAGTTACTTATCCGCTGCACCCAATCAAACTACTGCTAACACCAGCCAGACATTCTCCTGGAGAAGACAAATGAGTGGCTTACACTCTTTTTTGTCCTGCTGAGACTGAGCCAGATCATTCCAGAAAATGGTATTCAAGAGCAGCATGAACTTGCAGCTGCCGCAGAAGGCATGCCCGCCCTCACCCGGCCGCTCTTGACACTTTGGACGCGGCTACTCACCTCCGTCTGCATTTGCATGTACTGGTTGGAGGTAAGAACTCCAAGAGGAAGTGTAGTCCTGTCCCCAAGGTCCCTTGAGGACTCCGGCTGATGACCAGGGTTATATTCAAACAACAGCACACCCCAGGCCCCCACCCGCCCTGGCCATTTTTGCCCAAGGATCTTTTGTCAAACATTTAAGATCTTAATCAATCTTCACTCTGACCTCCCAGACCCCAAGGAAGATGGATGAGGAAGTAGGTGACCTTTCACCTGTTCTTCTATTTGTCCTGCCACAGCAGACTCATTGAAAAGACAATTGGGGAGGAACCTGCTGCCAGAGTTCTGAAGACTTGCCCATTCTCCTTTATATCCTTTCTTAAGCTCCCTTTACGCCCTGGTCTTTCTTATCCCACTTCCAAATCACTTTTCTTTCACTCAGAAGAAAGTTCTCTTTCCTGTAGGGGAGGAAAAAAAAATGACACTCTCCAAATATCATTTTCAAATGAATGTTATTCTTTGTTAGGGCAAAGGCAATGCTTCCTATCTTTGTCCTTGACTTCTAAGAGCGGTTGTAAGATGGACTTCCCTTTTACCATTTTAACTCGACACCCTTAAAATTCAACAGTTATGACCTTGGTAAGAGCTGAGTGATAAAGGAAACGTTAGCATTAACATCAGATTAATGCTTTATGATCTAAAAGGTGATTTTTACTAATTTTACATCACTATGTCCTCATAGCAAGTCTCTAAGCTAAGTACAATTATTATCAACCCATTTTATAGATGAACAAACCAAGGCTCAGAGGGCTTAAGAAACATGCTCAAGGTCTTTCAGCTAAGTGACCAAACTGAGACACATTTACTTGTGTCGATGTTCTTTCTGCTCTTCCTAGATAATCCTGATACTCCAGTAATGATGGCATGGATGGAGGAAACCATTTTCATTACTCTTAAGATGTTTACAGTCTTGAGTTATCCCTAAAAATTCTCACTCAAATTTGGAATTTTAGAATTCTTGTCATTCAAGTTTTTTCTTCCTCCCTAAATTCATCAGAGATTCTTACCTGGTAGTCTTAAATACAAGCAAAGTGCAAGGTTTTGTGCAAAAAGTGTCTTCTTGAAAGATTTAATCATTTTACAAGTAGCAAAGAAAACACCTGGGTAGCAAGAGTGCAGAGAACAAAGATTCTCAAAAATAGCTTAATCAACCTTCCCCTTCCATTAAATATCTCGCTTTGTGTTAGGAACAGTTTGCTCAGAAATGGACTGGACCTAAAACATGAAGCCTCACCCTTTCCATGGACCACATGATGAGGAACTGGATTCCCAAGGTTATTTCCATAAAGCCAACCACTACCATGTTCAATTGCCTTTACATTCACTTCCCCCTCCATCTTTTTCTCTTTTCCTTCTAATTTGGGTTGTAAAAATGTCAAGGAGTCTCACAGTGCAGCAATGTATGAGTTACTGGGCTCTGTGACAATTGGAAATCAATGACGTTAGATACAGAGAAATGTACTAATGCCAGAAGCATGAACATTTGAGCAAGAAATGGAAGACAATGTATGTGTGTGTGTTTTAAAATATATATAAGAATCTTGAAATGTAAAGATGTTCAAGTCCTGTCTTACAAAAACCAAAAAGGCAGAATAATTTACTCTAAAATGTGATGCAATGTCACTGCCCTATTCGTTTCACTCTTCCTGCTATGATGATTGTAATTTCAGTGCCAGTAACAATGCACTCACATATTTTCTAATGTTAATACCAGAATCTACTTCAGGGTTTCCATTTGGTACAGCTTACCTAGTAGTTGCCAAGTCAAGAGTTAACAAAATGGCAAGAAATCAACCTTTGTAAAAACAAAACAAAACAAAAAAACCCTTGAAATTCCAACCTTTAGATTTTCAAGTTCACAAGTTTACCTTTTGACTCTAGGTCAACAGAAAAGTTTGCCAGCCTTTATTCTGTTTTACTTTTCAATGCAATTAAAACACAGTCATTGTTAGCTATGCCTAGAAATAACTATAGCAGATCAAGAATGACACTTATGAACTCTGAAAGGAGAAATGCATAACTCTATGACACCAAACTACCCCAAATGCAACTTTCTTTAGGTTATAACTGTTGATTTCCAATCAGTCAAGTGGATTGCTCCATAGTTAATCCCACCCTGTCATTAAGATGGTTGAAATGCCAGACAAATTGTTTGGCAGTCAGTTATTTCGGGCTCTTTAATCGCCAAATCAGATGAACCATGTGGCAATGTAGTCTACAGTTCAACAATCACCCTGAGAAAAGATTAATCTGATCTGTTCCAGAGATGGGACCAAGAGTTACACGCTTTAGTAGTAACCATAATAAGACTGGCAGCAGCAGACTATTAATAACCACTGAAAATAAATACCAAGCAAAAATACAAATCTTGGAATGACTGCTTTTTTTTTAAGCCTTAATCCACACATGGCATGAGCAATCCATATAAATACGGATTACTCCCAGCCCTTCCTCAAACACAAAGCTGCTATAAAGAAAACAAGTTTGCAAACTCCCCAGAAAGACGAAATAAGGGAAGAGGGAATTGCAGACACAGAACTTTAGGTGAGAGGAAAAAAAAAAAGTCACCTTAGTAATATGATAAACAGTAATTAACATGATTTAAAAAATCTGGATTTCTTCAGAAACTCAATAATCAAAATGGATTACAATTTACTATTGCCTCTGACCACAGATCGAATAAGAAGACTTTTCCTAGCTCTTTATCACATCCTCAGGGAAATCAAGAGGTCTTTCATCAAGATTCATTTCACTTGGAAACCCTATCAATGGGCGCTCAGTGGAACATAAGGCACTTGAAACCTTGTCACTCCACTTTGCTGGGCCATGTCTACACTGGTCCACAAGGCAGGAAAAACTGGACTTTCCTCGCACAGCTCAATTTTAATCAGCAGGAGAAAACTGGAACAACAAATCCTAATTCCACATGTAAATCATTCATGTACACATCCATACGAGGAGAGATGTTTACGGACAGGAGAACCATGGCTCGAAAATGTGTCGGCCCTCTTTAAGTAAGGATCAATCAAGGCCTTTCTTCAGCTTGTTCATTTACATTTCAGAGGGCACATCAAGCCGGTTCAGATCTAAGTGCCCGTTAGCAAATGTGTTTGGCCTTCTGCTGATTACAGCAGCATCATTTATTTTGTCAGTATTAGAATCGTCTTAGCTTTGCCACCTGGAGCTGTAGCACTTACTCATTAGACCCCTCTGTCCCACCACATCCCACAGGGGCTGCTAATTACTGGCTTTACTCCATTTAGTCTCATCTCTGATTTAATTATGTGCACTAAGCCCTAATGAAAAGTACAAGATGGCTCTCCTTACCTTGGCATTCTCCATTCCGCTCTTCATGCCCGGCATGGCATAGGCAGTTGCCAATGGGTACCAGCCATTCACCATCTGCCCCGCAGTACATTTTTGGCACATCCTTCTCTTCTGAGTTGTTGACACAGGAGCCTCGAACTTCCACCAGGGAAGACGTATCGGCGCCTGTGATGGTGTCTGGAAACTGAGCCAGATTGCGAACGGTGAGCGGACACTTCTTGTAGAACACTCGGACCGAAACCAAGGCGATGCAGGCCCCTACATCCTGAAACGCCAGATAGAACCCCTTTTTGCTCAATGGCCCTACATCCCGGATTTCCGTGTTCAGCTTCATGATTCGGTCGCCAATGTCCACTTGGGTGAAGCTCTCGTCGGCGGCGATGGTGTCAATTTTGGCAAACTGGCTCTCTCGGATAAAACGCTCCTTGTCGTTGTCTGATTCATAGTAGTACAGGTTAAACGTCTCCTTGCAAGTGCCCATGACACCCGGAAGACTGTTGCAGTCCCTCAAGGTGAACTTGATCTCAATGTACACCCTCTGAGCCCCTTCTCGGGTGATCCAATCAGTTCGCAGCCAATTATTCTGGCTGGGCTCCATCACGTTGCACACTTGGTAGGTTCGGATTGGCGTATTTTTTTCATCCATGATACTCACTTCCTCCCACTGCAAAGATCCAAAGGAAATGCATCGATTACAAAAATTTCATCATACCGTGACTTATCAGTTCTATTTTACCCTCATAGGACAGTGATGATTTTTGTTGCAATAAGAAAGAAAGCTACCTAGCACTAATTCCTCACCAAGATGATATTATATTGGGAAAGTATTTTAATTTTCACTCTTTTGCCTCAGATCCAGAGGTTTTGCTGGATGGATTGCTTTTGAGTTCTCAGCAGTTCCTCATCCGTGGTGGTCTAACAACCTCAAATTCACCTATTACAACTGCTACAATTTCAAGTGACAACAGTTCAAACTTACTCATAAATGAATAGACTAGGATGTGTATTGTTTCAACAACTGAGCAGAGACCTGCAAATTAAGAGCAGGAAGTGCAGAGTCTGCCAAAGGAAGACAATTATCAGTCAATTAGTGGTGCTCCTGTCAGAACTTTGCTCTCTAATACCTAAAAAAAAAGTCTTTTTTTTTTTGTTTTTTTTTTGGCGATGTCACTACTCTTTAAAGGGGTAAAGAAAATCTCACCATTCTGGTTTTGGTAAGCCTGGGAAGATAGAGAGTAAACTTTATGGTCAGATTTCTCAAATACACTGTCATTTATAATGGTAGAACACTTTTCAAAAAGATGTATTCAGTCAAAAAGTGTGTATACTGTTCTTATTTTTAAAACAAAGTAAACACGAATGCACACGTGCATTGCTTCTAAATAGTCTGTGGATATTGAGAATAAAATAGTAAGTGGTATTTATGAGTGAAAGCCCAAGAAAATTAAAGAAGGATAGTAGGGTTTTCTTTCAATCTACTTCTTAACATAGAGATTCTCATAGTGGGATAATCTGAGTTCAGCAAATTTCACTGTGACTAGCGTTGTAGTTTCATTCTCGCTGTGGCTTTTAAAATAATCCTAAAAGCAGCAAGATAATTTGGGGCTCCTACCAGACTGATAGGCAGCCTCCAATTCTTCATTAATATCTACAGTAATGCCTTTATATAGATCTGGTATAAATCAGCTTAAGTATCTAACACATGAATATAATTAGAAGAAAAAAGATAGTTTAAAAAAATTCGTATTCTATAATAGCTATATTTAAAGCTCCATTCAAGCCAATGAAGTACATAGAATCATAACATATCTTTTAACAGGTTTCCCATCTGTGCATTGGAAAACTATTAATGGATGGAAATGTTACTATGTGAAGGGCCATAATGCATAAAATTCTGTATCCCTTTCATCTGCCACCATTATGAAAGTTTTAGAACTGGGAGAGTTAAGTGCCCTGTGGTGATTAAAATTTCTTTTTATCCACTAAGCAATAAATCACCAGTAATTTACTTATTTGGGGGAAATTCATGTAAATCCGAAAATAGATCCCCACCTTCAAAAAAAACCTACTCAGCATGCTTCTCATCTCAGAACAAAGGAAATATGGAAAAACACATTTATCAATGTAAATGAAAGCACATAGGGATATCTCCACAGTTCATACACATAATTCAGGTCTAATTCGAATTTTCCAGCCCGAACTTAACTGTCTAAACACATTGATCAATTCAGCAGAACAATGACAAATCTCCCCTTAGTTTTGCATTTTACAATCTGTGTCAGAAACTCAGTATACTCCTTTAAATGAACACTGAAAAGAAATTAGGTTTTTGCTACAATGTTGCTATCAGAAACCATCATTTTCCATTATTTTCATGTTCTGCTTAGCTGTTCTGATAGAAAAATGAAAGAACAGTGACTACAGTTCATTTTTGACCCGGTGGTGTTGTCAAATAAGGTTTCTTTTTCTTTTTAAAAATAACAACAACAAACAAATAAATGTCATTATTGGTCAAAATTATAATCTCAAATTTCCAGCCAAGAAAGATGTGAACTGTTCTAACAATAAGTAGAGATTTCAGAATAATCAAAAGATTCAAATATGCTTTTACACTCAGAAAGACTTCTTTAAAGCCAATCCACCCCCTACTTGTTAGATATCCAATTTACCCCTTCATTCTAGGCCCAAAGTCTTCTTTATTACAAAATCTAGAAATTAATTAAACTTTATAATTTGGCACATAATTTCTCAATGGCTACTATGTATTTTGGAAGGAGTAATTCTATTATACACAAATAAAATTTCATTTCTTATGTTTCATAACAATATTTAAAACATTACACGCATGGTATTTAAGGAAAAGGAAGGAGTACATTCTATATTCAGAAGTCCACATTCTGCCCATAAAAGGTTCTGGGTTGTGTACAGTCAGCTATGCACAGTATTTTTTTTTTTTTTTTAAGGGACATGGAGACAACCAAAAGAAGTTTTGTGTCTAGAAAAAGTGACCAGGTGCTCTTTCAACAGTTCTCTGGGAGCTGGGGTGGGGGGAGGGAGATGTCTGTAGCATATTAAGTTGCAATAAAAGCTTCCCAGAAACTAGATAGACCATGAACTGTACTTGAAAATGTGTTACTCCTTGCTTTTCAATAGGTCACATGTATATTTAGTGTAACAAGTCAGGTCCCAAATCATACTAGATGTATCTTCTCTTCAAACTTGGGAACAGCCAGTAAGAAAAATAAGGCTCATTAATTTTTTTAATGCAAGTACTGATACCTTCCATCCTCAGTTTTGCCAGCAGTTCTAATACATTCAGCCTACAGAGCAATACCTCTGGTGTAGCATGGGAAAGCCTCCTTGAATCAGTGACCTTTCCAGGGTATAGGATTAACAAGAGTCTGACTCTCACAAGATAAAGCTGTACCTTTCTTCACATTCAAAGGATGAGGGCAATTGCCTGCAATCAGCGGTGAATACAGCCTGTCTACACTGCCAGAGGCCTGCCAATCATTCTCCCTCCCTTTAAAAAAAAATGGTTTTGAGGGCAGACTAGAATTTTTCAGCAGAGTCCCAACCAACTTCAGTCAAATTCAGGCAGAAAAACAGGAAGGCAGGACAATCTCCATTTTATTTCAAATGGATGACAAGACTTGCTTTGGAAAAAGCCTAAAATTTTCCATTCTTGCCTTGTCTTATTTTTGAAGCCCATCTTCTATAACAGTTTCTGTGAATCTTTATTTTTTTCAATCCTTTATTGTTTATTCAATGGCCAGGTGTGAAGCGCCATACTGGGTGCTGGCATTACAGTTTTTGCCTGATGAAGACTCCTAATCTTTCACCCCCCATTGCTTTTAATCAAATGACTCAGTCATAGACTATCAAGCATGTAAAGGTAGGATGATATGCTTAATTTTTAAAGGATTTGAGAGTTTCAATTTGGCAGATGCCAGAGTTACACATTGTACTGATTTCTTTCCAAAGCTGATTCATTCTGACTTATTATTAAGGGGGGAGGATGGGGTAGGAGAATGTGGCTATTGACCTAATTCTATTCTCATGGCAAATTCAAGAAGAAATGAACAGTGATGCACTCTCATACTCTATAATCCAGCCTCCCCAATCCCCAAAGATCCAAGATTCCAAATACTTTAACTTTCACATTTAGTAACAACAATGCCAAACTTGGGGCTTTTCTTCTTTTTTTCTGCATAGATATTGCCCTTGGTACAAGTTCGTAAGGCTTTCTCTCAGCGTGCAAGTGAAAAGCAGCTGATTTAAGATTGTCATAGCAAGTTACAGAGCCCCCCGCTGCTCACACACAGAACTAAACCTGCTCCTGGTACAATTAGAAATGTTCTCTCCCTGGTATTTTTATTTATTCATTTTCCTCCTCTGGAAATAGAACAATTGCCCTAAAATTAACCCTGTCAGGACTTCATGGCTATCACAGCAATAGGCATAAATACTAATTTGGTCCCCAGATCGCATTTCTTGTTGGTGTTTTAGTCTTAAACAGGCATCTAAGGCAATGCCTCCACCAATCTCCTAGTTTTTTTTTTTTTTTTTTTTTTTTTTTTTTTTTTTTTTTCTTTTTGCGGTATGCGGGCCTCTCACTGTCGTGGCCTCTCCCGTTGCGGAGCACAGGCTCCGGATGCGCAGGCCCAGCGGCCATGGCTCACGGGCCCAGCCGCTCCGCGGCATATGGGATCCTCCCGGACCGGGGCACGAACCCGTATCCCCTGCATCGGCAGGCGGACTCTCAACCACTGCGCCACCAGGGAGGCCCCGATCTCCTAGTTTTGAAACCCCTTTTTGCCCTTTTGGATTCCAGTTCTTCCATGACAGAGCTATCCAAAGGGAGTATAGGATTTCTCCAACAAAGCGTAATTCACTTCATAGGCCATAGCGGAAATCTGACCCCCGGCCACAATCAACAAGAATCACGCCATTAGGACTCTCAGAAAGTTGCTAATCACTCCTTTTTACCCTGTGGATCAGAGAGCAATTCGGAACTTACCCCTCCTTCCAGAGGGCTTGCTATCCACCCAAGTTCTCCCTGAACAGATCTGGAATCCAGTAAAGTAACTGCAAAAAAACAAAGAAAAATAGATTAATTTCCAATTGCAAAAAGCCAATACTACAAAAAAACCATTTGCCTGAGCGTTTCCATATGTGCCGAGGGTGTGCATATCCAACTCTGATCAAAACCTAAACCCGGTCTCACTTATGTAAATAATCATTACTCACTCGATCTTCTCCCCTCTTTAAATCTGCAGGTTCTTATTTATTTAACTTGCTTAGCATTTAAAATTCCATCCCAGGACTCAGTTGATTCTTTTTCTAAAAAGGATGAATTGAGAATCTCAAGTACAATTCAAAAAATAAATATATCTATGTAGGGCAGTTACACTCCCAAGCAAAATCTGCATTCATCTCTGTCTGGTATCTACTAGAGTTATTTGTTTTTGCAAGTTTCAGATGACCGCATAACTCATCATCATGGTGACAGAGCCACAAGTGAATTCTATCAGAGAGTATTCAAAAGGGTCATGAAAAGGCTGTCTCCCCTACCATTTTTTTTTCCTCCACCACCAAATAAATAGGCCCTGGATGTGGTATCCGCTGCTTTTTTAAATATCAAAGTTTCAGAGGGGGAAATGGCAGACGTGTGGAATTAGAATGCAAATACACTTAAGTATTCTCTTTGGCCTTTTTGAAGACAATCGGAGACTTCTTCCCCCAAGAGGAAATCACTGGTTTAAATTTTAGTTATGGAGGACTGCCTAATAGATTTAGTATGCTTGTGCTACACCTAAGAGTATGCATCCAAGCTTGTGGGGACCGGGAGGGCGGCTATGCAGCGGTCGCACCCCGCCCGCGCTGGAACAGTCCTAGGCACCGAGAACACTGAAAACGACGCAATGAATTCCTAAACTCTCCACATTGTCTTTCCCACCGAGATCTGCAGGCCTGGGGGTCGAAAGGCCCATCTCAAAGGAACCACTGGATTATTAATTTGATCAGGGAGGCTGGCTCTTCAGGCTGGGGGAGGGGTGGGAAATGGGAAACCTTCATCCTTGCTCGTGCGCACCCCATCTCTCAGTCTCGTCCCCCGGCCCCTGAATTCTACCCACCTCTCCTCTCATTTCACCCCGACGTCCAAGTAGTTAAAAATGAGCCTCTTTCTCCTGATTTTCCCGAGAAACCTGAATTCCTAGGGTCTGTTAATTATTTTAAAATGTAGAGCCTTCCCTGGGTCGCTCCCGCCCGGAGTTGCGCCCCCCCTTTCTGTCCTCTCGGTCCCTAGAGAAAAGCCCGCTACATCCATTTGGATTTATGTAAGGTGGATTAGGGACACAAAGGGAACAATAAGACCCAATTTACAAAAAAAGGAAGGGAGTAGAAAGGGAGGGTAAAAGGGAGAAAAGAAAACGTGATGGGAATAAAAAGCAACAAAATGAATTAATTTTTAAGGGGGAGGAGGGGTCGGAGAGGGGGTGACCCCCCCTCCTTTCTACATCAGCCTACAGCTCCATCACCGCCTTTTTTGTCTAAGGCTCCCAAGTTTTGCTCCCAAAAGGAAAAACAAGGGGAAAAAAGGAAAAAACATCTCTGCGTTTGGTGCAGAGAGGTCTTGGGGGACGTCCTAACAAGAGTGCGAAGTAGTCAGGAGAACGCGGGATCTACGATCCCGCTCAGAGGAACGACCCCGGGGACCGAGGGGCAGCAGGGACCGAGATGGCCCACGTCGGTAGGAGAGAGGAGATCGAAAGGGTGACAGAGCGCCTCTTTCCTCCCAAGCCTTGTCTGCCGGCAGGTGTGTGAATCTCTGGGAGGTTGCGTCTAGCGAGCTCTTGGTACCGCTTGCCCAGCCAAGGCTAAGTTGGTTTTTGGCTCCCTCCTTCGGAACAGGGAAAATGATAGATTGTACGGGGATGGATGCACGGATCCTGGAGAGATGGACAGACGGATGGATGGATGGATGGATGGATGGGGGAGGGTGGGAAGGTGAAGGAGTCGGCGAGCCAGTTGCGTGCAGACTCGAGCGCGAGCATCGCCGGAACATAAGCGCACACAATCGGGGCACTCGAGCACAGGCACACAATTGTCCGCGTCGACGCGGGCACCCGCGCACCCACAGACACCCATATGCGCGCGCGCGCGCGCATACCCACACGCACACGCAACTCGCCTTTCTCTGAGATCATCAGAAACTAAATGATAAACCCCCACCTCCCCGACACAGACACAGACACACACACACACACACACAGCTCTCCAGCACGTCCAAACAGACGCACATAAAACTGAGCACCCACACTGATCCAGTTGGTCCGGCACGTTCCCTTCAAACTAACCCGGTGTACAGTTCTAGGGGCAAAAAGCTAAAACTCGAGTACGTTCAGCTTGCCGGCGGGTTCCCAAGGTCTGCGGGGTGACATGAGGAGCTTGGTGTCCCCTAGGCCAGCAATCGCACCCCGACGGCGCGGGGGCCCGGCTGGGAGAAAGGTATCTGACGCCGGGTGCTAGCAATCAGGTCACCAGCGACCGGCGAGCGGCGCCACGACCGCTGCGCGGCGGAGGCCCGGCAGCCAGGTCCCGGGAAGCGCAGGGCTCGGGAAACTTTGCAGAAACCAGAGCTTGCAAAGCTTTCGCAAGAACCCGAGAGCACCGCCATACCCTCAAGGAGCTCCAGGCTTCCGTTCCCCCTCGACCTGGGCTGAGTGGGTAAGTGGTGGTAGGAGGAGGTCCACAAAATTTATTTATTTATTTGTTTTCTTGGCGTTGTCTCCCGTGCATCCCCTCGGGGCACCTCGGGCTGCCCTCGCCGGTGGATGCCGATAAACTTTGTCCTTTCGCTACAAACTTGGGCAACCTCGCCACACGCACAGGTCACCGCCCCGAGGCAGGCTGCCTGGCCGCTCCCCGCCTTCCCTTCGCTGTTCCCCCCGCTCCAGACCCCTTTCTCCGGAGTCAAGGCGACCGCTCGCGCCGGGATCCCCCTGCACCCTCCGGCCTCGCGCTCCCGGGGACCATTCACCAGCCGATCTTCGCCTCTGTGTCCCAGACCGCAGAAAGGCCGCCCCGTTCTTACCTTCATTCGCGGGATACACCCTGGAACCGGTGACAGCGTCGCAAATCCCAAACAGAAAGGAAAAGAGGAGGAAATAAAAAATCCCAGCCATGGTTCACCGGTGCTAACGCTGCTCCTGCCGCTTCTATCCCAGTGGAATAAATGCTTAAGTTAGGAGTGCAGCAGGCTGAAGACATTGCCAAGGGGGTGGGCCCGGCCCGTGACGTGAACCCGCCAGTCAGGGGCCCGCAGCCAATAGTAGCGCAGAAGGGGTTGCTTGCTCCGCCCCCGATGAGCAGAGCCCGCCCCTATGCCCCTCCCACTCTGGGCTCGGCTGGGCGCTAGGTCTCCCCGGGATTAAGGGGGCGAGTTCTGCCGCGTCCCTCCCCTGCTGGAATGAGGCAGGGGGTCCCCTGGTCGCATCTCAGCGGTCCAGACCCTGGACGGCGGAAGGAGCTTGGAAAGACTCTGAATTGGTTGGGGGAAGTCCGAGGAAAGGTTGGGAACCCGCTCTTACGCCTCGGGCGGTTTGAGATGGAGGAAAATGCTCTTCTATTTCAATAAAAAAGTATCAAGTTGACCTGCCTCTTTGCTGTTGCTCTTTTCTGAGGGTCGAAGTGTTCGCCTCCCGCGTGCCCCGACTCAGGCTACACGTTCACTCCTGCACGCGGCCGCGGCCACTCTCTGCTACCTGGCCCCTGGCCCCGTTTTGTGTCTTTGTGGTGCACCTCCATATGAAATGCTCTTTGGGGAGAGTTTTGTGGCTTGATTACTGCTTTTTTCCCAGGCTCCCAGCTGCCTGGAGAGCGGTACATAATCAGTCCCGAACGTCGAGTGCAGCCCTCGGCCCGTCTCCAGAGACTGAACGAAAGACTTTCTAGCAGCGGAGAAGCCCCCTCAGGCCCCATTTCCGCGCTCAGCCGTTGAGGGAAAGGCGCTTCCACCTCCCCGGCCCCGGGACAGGACTCCCCACCCCGGCAAGGCGCCCCGAGATGGCCTTGGCTGCCGGGAACCAACTGTGTGTTCCCCGTGGGGAGTCCCTGGAACCGGGCCTAGCAAGTTCGGGGCCCGGGGGTTAGAAGCGAAGAGCTGAAGTGGGAGTGCGGGGACCTGCCGCAAACCCGAGCTCGGGGGCTGCCCGGAGCGGTTGCTGCCGCCCTGCGCTCCCGTCGCTCCCCTGCGCTGGGGACAGCTCTCGCCTCCCCAGGAGACGCTGGTGAGCGACAGGACCCGCAGAAATCCGCGCAGCCGCCCCCGCCGAGGTGCTGCGGGTGTCACTGTGGGCCTCCTGGGGACCCAGGCAGCACTGGTCCCTGGTTTGTCCCCTGATGCCCCGGACGCGGACTCAGCCAACTGAGCGCTGCCCAGAGACCGCAACGCAGCAGGCGGCCCGGGGCCCTGCCCACGACGTGACTCGGTGAATTTCTCCGGACGTTTGAAGACGCCCTGATTCCTGACGAGGCCTCCCTCCTTCCCTCCTCCTCCCAAACCGCCCCTCTTCTGGCTCCCCACGGGGTAGGGACAGGTTTTCCTCCTGGGCCTTGGTCCCAGCGGGAAGGCGACCGCGGAGAGATGGAAGCGCCTTTCCCTCTCCGGCAGCAGCTCATCGTGAACCAACCGCGCCACCTGCCGGCCATAAAAGGGAGTGCGAGGCCCGCGCGGAAGGGCGAGCGGACAAAGACCGCACCACGCAGTCCGCAGAGAGTAGGTGTGTCCGTGGGGTATCTTTTCATCCACCCGCCCCTCTCCGGAGCACCCAGGCCACCCCTGCGGAGTGGTGGCAGGTGGCCGTGGAGAGGGCCCGGGAGTCCTGTCGCACTTCTCGCCAGCTGGATTGCAGAAGACGAAATCAGAAAGCGTTTCAAGGAGAAACTCTTAGTATCCCAGGGGTTGCCTGAGTAGCTGCCATCCCTGAAATAGAAATCCTAGAGAAAGAACGAGGGGTGTAGGGCGGTGTGGAGGAGAGAGCAGATCGCGGCCACGGTTTCAGGTCACTGGCCTCCATAGCACATCGTGTCTACTCCACTTGTGCAAATTCAGACCCGGGCTAATGAGATGGGCAACTTTTACTTGAGCCTGCTTGGCGAGGCGCTGGGCAGTAGCTGTGTGAGTCGGTGGCCTAGAGGGACAGCTTGTGCGGCTCCAGACTTTCTGACTTCTCCGTGAAAGACCTGCTGAAATGTCACAGTCTGAGGAAGTGGATTTCAGTTATTGTAGCTACTGATTTTACACAAGTAAAAAGGGGGAAAGAAATGCACGTGGGGGATATATATGCACGTGTGTGTATAAATTATTTAAAATAACTGCACGAAGTCCTTCTAAGGAATGCATTTCTAGGTTCTTTCATGTGTCTCCCTGAGGTTTATTGAGAAAGGAGATGAATATTGGTCCCTGTCATTCTGTGCACAGACTCAGCGGAGAAAAAGAGCAATCCGAATTAATTTTAAAACGTTTTTAAACAATGGTTGCTGGTTGCCTCTGTGCGAGATTTGAGTGCTGCGTGTATGGGTGGTTGAAATGGGAAATTGACTGGCTACCTCCTTAGAAACAGTAAAATTTCTAAAACATGAACCATCCCCCCCCGCCCCCGGTATATGCACACTGATTATTAAAGTCTTTCTAGCCACAGCTGCCTGAAAGCAAGGCTTCACTTGCTAGGGGACATTCAGTGATGTCCATCCCTTTTTTCTTCCCATTTCCCTTTTCAGGACCCAAAGCAGCCCAATAATCTGGAGACCCAAGAGGCAGGAAATGCTAACTTGGGAAAACTGAACTATAACTTCCTCTTCATAGCATTTCTGGGCTGAAGATCAGAAATGAGCTGTTGAATAGTGAAGTATTTTGGATGAAAGTATACGATAGCTTGGATTTCTGTAGAAACATTCCAATAAAAAAAGAAAAAAAAAAGAAAGGAAAAGAATAAAGGAATAAATAGATAAAACAGAATTGGGAAATTTGGGTATATTTTTAAGTGCCAAATAATAAGACTTGAGAATTCATTATACTATTCTTTCTATGCTTATGTGTGTTCAATGTTTTTCGTAATAAAAGTTATAGTAGAAAAAAACAAGAAATGAGATGCTGAAAATTCCTCTGTCCACTGTGACAACCTAGAGGAAAAGTGTTCTAATCCAACAGACATGATTCCTCCTTAAAAACAGGACAAAAATGAAAAAAAATGATGGTAGTCCTGGTTCACCATCTATGCAAACCCCCTACTTTATTGGAAAACGCCTTGGAATTTTCAGACGTTTGAGAGTATTTGCAACAAATCAGTCACTCGGTGAAGTCAAAAGCATACAATAGAATACCACACAAAAAGCACCTAAAATCACCTACTTTTAGTATAAATTAGCTTGACTCTTTAATAAAACTAGCCTCCCAACTGCTGTGCGAAATTGGGAGTATTTTGAATCCAATAAGAGATATGTCAAAACATATATGCTTATAAGCTTAATGAAAATAATAATTCAATAATTTGAAATTCTTGGCATAATTTTTCTTTTTGTACAGTGCCTACCATAAAATCTTGAGCTACAAAGTACATTTTAGATGCTTATTTGAATTAAGGTTGAATTTCAAACGTATGTCTAATTTTTAAAGACATTTCAAAATAACACCAAGTATCTTAGAAGTTTCTGCGTCTAAACGGAGGACCAATTTTACCAAAGTAAAAAGAACCTTGGACCTTTGGACAAAAAAAACAACAATAAAGCAAGGGCATGGAAGACTAGAGAAAAGGTTAGAATGAGAACAGGAATCCACTCTGCCTTTTACTAGACACTCTGCCAGATTTTCTAGCTAGTGTAGCTGGACTTCCCTGGACCTTGGCCTCTTTATTAATAAATGGAGTCTCCAACAGTGCTCCAATGACTCCCTGTCATTGCCAGAACCAGGATTTTCAAGACTGACATCCCTAGTTTAACATTCTAACAGTTCTTTTACTAGCTGGGTGTCTTTGTGTAAGTTACTTAACCTCTCTGAGATACGGTTTTCTTATCTGTGAATTGTAGATAGTTATGTGATTCTTCTAAAAATGGAATAAATTTTGTAGAGCACGTAGTATGGTGTCTGGCTCATGATCAGTAGCTATTATTACTTTCAAATAATATCTCATTAATAACTATTAACATTTTTTAAATGCGCAATCATTTGTTCAGCTTGAAACTTCCGTTCCATGAGGAAACCATTCTCTGTGATTCACCTTTTGCTCTCCATGAGAGGAGAAGGCTTTATTTCACCCACTCCTGGAGTAGGCAGGGGAAATAAATTCTAAGTGCTTCCCTTCTTTCATTGTTGATTTATTACAGCTCACACTAAACTCTTATATCCCTACATGATTTCAGTGGGATTTGAACCTAGGGATTGTAGCTGTCTTCAAATATAATAGTTTCAAAAATAATTAAATGAAACAAGGTGTAAGGAATTAAAAAATGTCACCACCAAGTCAAGATATTGGTGATAATGAATAACCAAAGCTCTAATGAAATATCAACTTTTGTCAGAAAAATGCCCCTAAGCTTAGCTACCACCTGAAATATAATGACCTGAAACTATAGTTGGTGGGCTTCTTAAAGCTCCCAGGAAACTTTGTTGGAGATTTTATCTTTTGATGTCAAGGCTTTGCTGCTATTTCTTATGCAAATAAGAAGCAGGCCACTTGTTAGCCCTTTACACCTCAGTGGGAAAGAGAGCCACAGGAACTCAGGTCTTGACCAGTCAGACGGGTGAGATACTAACACACAGGAAAAGATCTTCAGAATCCCTGAGGAAAAGGACAAGAAAATAAGGATGGGGATCTCAGGGGTCAAGACTTTTCTGAAAGTCTGTCTGGTGCTATATCTGAATTTTTGTTCAACTCAAACATTATTCAAGTGCCTACTATGTGTCAAAGACCACGTGATTAAGATGTGAATGTTGTCTTTTCAGCCCTGGGCAGACACGACACCCACCGCATGGGGGTGGGGGAACCGAACAGAAACCACCGGGAAACTTTTGTTCTCCTGGGAGCTGTGGAGAGGGAGGTGGAACGAGAGGAAGACACCCACCCAGTTCAGTCCTGCAGCAACTCTAGATATCCAGAACTAAACATTTGGCAGAGACAATGCACCTTTCTTCAGGAGAATTCAGAGGAGATCACTTGCATCTGTTTTTGGCTGCCCTGGGAACATGAGTCAAACATCAAAACTATTTGATTTTTCAGGCACGAAAGCCATGTCTGCGAAGAAATGTAGAATGCTTTTTACTTGGAACCCTTTGATACAACACCTAGCAAATGGTGTTCACTCATTCTTACTCAAAATGCCAATATAAAGCTGCAAGTTACAGCCACTATTTTGGCTATTAAATATTTTAATATTTAATAGCTATGTTGATTTATGATTATTAAAAGAGCTTTGGAATTACAGTTGTTTTATGATGAAAAACTAATGATAATATATATGGGGATGACATAAACTGGAACTATTTTTTTTTTTAGCCCCGTTAAAAGAGAAGTAATTATCTGGTTAGAGAACCAATTTCTAGAAGCACAGCAACAGCCACTCCTCCCTTTTATTTTTTCTTTCTGAAAAACCATATGTAATTGCAGTGAAATGCTGTAAGAAAAATAATAGGATTGTGAACCTGATTTATAATTTAGTGCATAATGAGAATGGAAGTTTAGAAATGTAACTTTCCTTTCCCCTATCATAGTCTAAAGCATTTACAGAGTGCTTGTACCTCCAACATTTATTTTGTAATTTCAAAGATCTCTGAATATTCTAAAAATGTCTTAAATGACAGATATGTACTGTGGACAAAAAATTGTTGCCTGCCATTTCAATAAACAAAGAACACTGTTCACCATCAAGGCATCAGCCACGGCAGCTGTCCCCAACGGTGCACCCTGAGGGGAATTCGGGATGCAGAAAAACAGGATACTGGCCCTAGATAGTTAAGATGCATATCAAAGAAATAATTTCAACATGCCCAGAATCTTGCATCTTTCCATACATAGAAAAGCAATCAAATGATTAACTTGAGATATCTGGTTTTTGTGATTAGCAGTAATCTTTTGATGTTGGATTACATGTTTTGTTTTTTTGGTGTGTGTGTGTGTGTGTGTGTGTGTGTGTGTGTGTGTTTTAGCAAAAGCTCCTGTATATCCTGGCTCCTCTCTTACCCCCTTGGAACAGTTCCTCAGAGCTTTCTGAGAGGCTGCTTTCCCGGCCTATAGTCCTCGGTAATGCCCCGGATAAAACATAATTCTCAACTTTTAGTTTGTGTGTTTCTTTCAGTCAGCAGTAAAATATAAATTCTTTAAATGTTTATTTAATGAATGGAACGTTATAAGCATATTTATAGAGGAAATATTGCTTTTGAAATTATGTTTATATTTTATTTCTTTAACCTAATCATTTATTTCAATTAATAAATAAGGAAAGCTTTTTGCCTGCAAAAGATTATGCCTTTTGACTGTTTATTCAAAAGGACTAAAGAGGAAACTCAGCCAAAACTCCAAGAAACATAGTATAGGCTTTTTTTTTTTTCTGAATTACAATACTACTTGAGTCCCAATGTAAATCAGTAAAACCTTATTAAAATCAATTGAACGTAAGTAAATTCCCTATATAAAGAAATAAAGTGAGGTTCATAAACATGCTTTACTTAGAACTGGCATTATTTGGACATAGAATGTTTAAAAACAATGAAAAATTCATATAAAATAAATGCTAACTCAGGAGTCTATGCACAAACCTACATCATACAACTTTAAAATATATTAAGCAGCCCTCTTTTACTTAGTTATATGTGGAATTACTTTTTCTTAGATCATGCCTATATCTGCACAAATAAACTGGCTGAAATTCAGGCCAACAATGAGTTATTTGAAGTAGGGAGGTGAAAAGAAATTCAGTTAGTAACGGATCATTTGACTCAAACTGACATTTAAAGTATATCAGTTGGACCATTTGGCTTTTTTCTTATTCAGTTCTATGTGTATGCACCCCAGGTTTTCTTTTGATGGGGCAGTCAGAGAAGAAGTTAAAAACTAGGCATTAAGATGCAGAGAATGGTAGTCCGATGACATTTATTATTTAAATTTGTGACTCTATTAACACAGCCTTTTAAGAAGAACATCCTGAAACATTTCTAGCTGGATTGGAAACTGAGTCATCCCAGTTTGGGATAAATCTTTCTTCTATATAGAATATTTGTACCTGATAAATATTATAGGATTTATCTCCTGAGACTTGATGCTCCACTCTGACATTCAGGATTAACATGTGGGTTTCAATATATGGCCTGACTTTTAAGTCTCTATCTCTTGCAGCTCTGAATTAAAACAAATTTGAACCAAAACATGCACAGGTGATTATAAGAGATATTTCAACACGCATTAACTTTAAGAGTGAGGTCTCATTGCAGAAGCTTTAACCTGCCTAGTTATATTACATAGACACCTCTCAGAGGTAATTGGTCATCGGCAGGAAATTAATCAAGTCTGTTCCATTAAATGGTCAGTTTACTGCAGCTCAGTAAAGCTGGGGGCGGGGGGCGGAATGAATTGGGAGATTGGGACTGACATGTATACACTGTTGATACTATGTATAAAATAGATAACTAACAAGAATTTACTGTGTAGCACAGGGAACTCTACTCAATGCTCTGTGGTGACCTAAATGGGAAAGCAATCCAAAAAAGAGGGGATATATGTATACGTATAGCTGATTCACTCTGCTGTACAGTAGAAACTAACGTAACATTGTAAAGCAACTATACTCCAATAAAAATTAAAAAACAAAACAAAACTGGGCTGCATATCCTCCATGTGTCTCATTATGTTTTCATCTGAAACTTTTATAGTTTTCAATCAGATTATTATTATTTAAATACTTTGATAAATGCCCAGTTGTGCCCATACTGCTTAACAGGGCTCCCTGGTTAAGTGACTCCAAGAACTAAAGTTACAATGCAGAAATCACCACACAGTTGAATTGCCAAGGCAAAGAGGAAATTCAGGATGCTCTGGGTCTTGCCATTTATAGTTTTCTTTAGCAATACAGCTATTTTGCCACTTTACAATATGTATTTATGTGTTATAGCTATCCATCTATTTATAAACTTGGGTACTTGTTTTAAAACCTGACTTCGATTAAAAATAAAACTAGGCGGCTTTAAAGCTTCTCAAGGCTGCTAAGGCTGGAAGGGTCTGTGGTTTAGAAGCTTCCTCTTGCTGTATTCTGATTGAATCTGCTGAGCTCTCTGTTTTTTCCATGTCCACCTACACACAGCTGTCCATCTCCCGGCAACCTTTTTGCTGTCAGTCAAGTGACAGCCTTGGATGGAAGCTTTGTGCGCCAAGGCATCCTGAGGCCCAGCACTACATTTAGGTAGAAAAGGGTGGGGGGGCACATAACTAATTCTTCTTCAAAGGCTGGTGACGAGAGCCTACCAGAGGGAGGGTTTGATCCACAGTCCTTCAGAAACTGCTTTCTCAAACACAGGCAAAAATGCAAACACATATATATACCAAACTCCCACATCTGTAGCCCAACAATGTGGTGTAATAATCACCCTGGGAAGGCAAGCATTCCAAGGCTTGTTGATGCAAAGAATAAAGCTCCCTTGCTGAATCTTTTTGGGGACTGGTGCCCAAGAATAGTCCTAGTTTCTCTCCTAGTTTGAGTGATCAGAGGTTCTAGCTTCCCCTTTCTCGGATTGATTGATTCTTAGCTGACCTGTAAGTACTAATATCTCTTCATAAAATTACTTGGGAACATTTGTTTTTGCTAATTGGAAAGTAGCTGGAGGAATGTTACGCTTGAGACTTTGCACGGATTGCATCTTGTATAATGTAATGTCTTAATATTGGAAGGAGGTTGCATTCTACAATATGAAGCCCCGCTATTGAGATGTTTCTATTTGTACAGTAGATTACTTCTCTGAAAAGTCAGATAGGTCACTAGCACAAATTAAAATTCCAGTCTCTAGAAAGAGAGACTGGATTAAGATGTAAGCCTCATTTTAATTACTTTGTTTTTATTTGGTGCCATCTGCATTCTGATTATGAGTCTCTAAAGCTGAACATCATATTTCCTGATCTGCTAAAGTTGCAGGGTCTTTAAACAAAATGTTCCAAGTTTACTCTAAAATCACTAGGAGCCCTGATATTCTCTAAAAATAAACAGATTAATTTTCGCCTTGTCACAGGAAATAAAATATATTTACCTCTGTTTCAATTAAGGTACATACTACCTAAAATATTTAATACATTATAACATGGTAATATATTATAGCTTACTTTTTTGCATTAGCTGTACTCAAGTTTTACTTTTACTATGTTTCTATTTTTTGTCTTCTTGGAGATAAGAAGATACAAAAGTAAAACACATGAAAGGTATAAATTTGAATATTATAGCTTATCATCTTGTGTAAATTATCTGTTTTGCTGTGGGTCTGGGAGCACTGTCGCTTATAACATTTGGGTTTCTGGTCTACCAGGCAAAAGGCAAGCAGTAGTTTTTCAGGGGCAAGAGTGTAACCAATAAACCTGAGCAAATAACTTTATAACCCTGGAGCTTACTTGGGATGTTAACACAGATGGTTGGCAAATCCATGGGGAATGTTGAGCAAATGTTTGATTCACCAATGCCTTAAACCTGTTGAGTGCAAAGCTAATAATTACCACGGAAATAATTTTGTGATTCTTTTTTTCTGAACACAGCTAATCTTCAAAAACTGCTTCTTTTGGTACTTAGTATAAAAAAAGAGAACAAATCTAAATGTAAAGAATTCTGGAAAAATATGCACACATGAAACTAAGAGTTGTAAAGATAGAAAAGCCTTAAACTTTTAGAATTAAAGCCATATTATTGATTATTCTCTGTTTACACAAATCCTTCTTCAAAGATAATTTACCTATTTATAATTCTGTAATATGTTTTGCTCTTCATGTTCTGATGAAATTCACATGCATAATTTAAATCTAACATCACTTAGAGTTCAACTTTTTTGCCAATTGATTAATTTTCAAACATGAAATTGGTGAGAACAAATGAAGTAGTACTCGGAATTAATATTTTAAAGCTCTTGGAAACCTCCAATAAATTATACTTGGTTGTGGATAGAAATGGGTTTTCAATAAATTGTCTTCTTTGTAAGATAATTGGTCTTTAGAATTCAATTTGGGTTTGTTTGGTGTATTTTAATACAAAGTGTTCTTGGAGATTATCTGTACAAATACGCATATACATAGGCACAAACACACAAGCCTAGAAATACTCTTGGCAAGCCACTGAGGTTAATTATCTCTATAAAGAATATGCTTTCGAGTAATACCATCTTGCCTTCTAACTCAGAATAAAAGCAGTTTATATGGGGAAAGGGGGAAGGATGGTTGATTAAAGAAAAAATATAAACTCATTAAAAATTGGCATCTGTATAAAATTGCCTCTTGAAACTTCAAAATAAGTTATTGATTTTCTCTTTCAAGTCCATATTATTGAATTTCTCCTTAATTCTTTTTCACCATGGAAAACATACATTTTTCCATTTATGTTCAGGGTATTTAATTTGGGAAATAACCATAAAAAATGGATTTCAGTAGGTAGTCATATTGTGTGTGGACAGGTGTTTTCCTTTAGGTATATTCATCAATGAATCAGGTTGTAATTAACCGATGCTATAAAATTGAACTAGCTGATGGTGAAAATTTTCCCAAAATTTTGGGAGGTTTGCTTCTTTTCTGTGACCACATAGGATTTCCATTGACTTTCTTTATGGGGCCCATTACTTATAGCCATTTGGGGAATAAATGCAGATTTTTCATACAATTACTTGCTTGCTGCCAAACCAAAATGGATGGCCTTGGGTTACACCGTATTGGACAAATGTGCCCACTTCCCTAAACAGAGTATCTAACTACATTCCCCATTATCTCTGCAGTCCACTTTTGATTTCAGGAGCTTGAAGCCTGTCCCCCAAAGTCACCAGCATTATTAGCTTCTTTTTTTAGCTGATTATTTGCCTGCCCCCAACACAAAGAGAAATAAAACCCAAAACAAACACAAATGGCTTAGCTATTTGTTAGCAAGTGTGCTTAAAAGTTAGATGGTTTAGAAGATTCAAATTCGTGATTAAAATGAGGTTCAGAGAAACTAATGCTTTTTCATTTCTTTCCCTGTTCTCACTTTTTGTCAAGAATCAAAGAAAATTTAGAATTGTCTGACCTTTCAAAAATATTATCAGAATTAAGCATTGTATAAAAACCTATTTCTTCATGGATGTGACATAGAAAGATTTAATGGTGAAAGGTTTGACCATTTGAGAGTAACCTTGACTGCCCATGACATGTGATTTGTAACTTTATTGAGACCCAAATTCAAATTGTGCATCTATGGCTAAAGCAGGAGAGAGAATCATTTAGTTAAAAGACCCTAACTGTCCATCTGATATTCAACCTCATCTCAGCTCTTGTGTTTTCTGTTCTTCTTCTCACACACAGTAACTCTCTTTACATTTATCACATTCTAGGAGGGAAATGTATGCCCTAGTGAGAGCCTCAGTTTCTTCATCTGTAAAATGGGACTAATAATAGTGCCCACTTCAGGATTGTTATAGGAATTCAGTGAGATACTCTATATTCAGCCATAGGCATAGTGTCTGGCACAAAATAATTGTTTGTTGTTAATATTATTGTACCTTAATTTGGTGAGGTGCTAGATAACTGCAGTAAATCATTTTTTAAAAATTGGACCATACATTTTTATTATTTATGTAATTGTCTGAAAGATGTTTTTAAATAGCCTCACAAGTACTTTTTCACCAAAAATTTACTGTTTCCATTTGTTATTAGTCTTAAATTCAAAGGTAGACTCACTGTTAGTCCATGGGGAATTGTCTTCCTGTGTACCATCTCTTGCAGAGATTAATCTGTTTTTATATGTAGATATTTTACATGGTGAGCACACACACACACAAACTGCTTCTTTGCTTGGCTACCACAAAGTGTGAGTCTTGATTTCTTTCCTGTACCTGATATTTACATGGAAGTAAAGATATCAGTCAAAATTTATTTCTCCCAAACACAGATGACAAAATCTTAACTAATGGAATGTAGATTCTATGTATAACTTAGCAAAGCAGAGCATAAAAATCAAACAATTTATCTCAGGGTACTATAAAACATGTTAAACAGTGAAAGAAACGCCATATTAAGAAAGCAAGAATCTTAGATTCTGGATTGTCTGATATTGGACAAGTAATCACATCTCTTTAAGCCTCAGTTTTCAATCTAGAGCATCTTGATCTAGATGATTGAAAGGATCATCTTCCTTTCAATGCTAAACTAATATAATCCTGGTTCTACCAATTTTCACACTTCCTCCTTGAGGAAGAATAAAGCTCCATATTCAGTCACTTCAAAGTAATTATCCACTATTCATAAGCAAAGCAAACATCAAATGGTTCATATGCAACTTGATGTTTTTGTATGTAAATCCTAATTTCTGTTAAAATTCTATAAGAACAGTTAAAATCTATTTTGCATTTTATATAAAAAAGCTCTATTTTCTAAAATTACATGTTTAAAAATTCAAACCTATTAAAGAAATATATGAAATGCTCTGTATATTTAACTTTTGTTATAATGTTAACCTTTATTGTGCTGATGAATGCAATCTTATGAATTCATAACTCTCACAGTTAGAGGGTCTTCATAAATAAAACAACACACTTAGATCTGCATTTTTCAAATAGCAAGGCAACAAGCAAACCAACAGATGGATGCATTTTTAATTAGTCAATCTATTGCTATCTTTTGGTTAGAAAATTTTCTTGTGGGTGGTAACAAATCTTTTATTGAGAGCAAAAATAAGGACAATCTCAGAATGACAGGTTTCCTAAAAGAATTTATATTTCAATACTTTGATAACCTATTCAGGTTTTGTAAAGTGATAAATTAAACTAAATTATTGGTGGAAAAACAAATCAAACAAAATAATTTGAGGTTATTGTAAATCTGAGACATAAATAAAATTACCATCAGAATCTAGCTTCTTTCATGTTTACTGATTTTAACTGAATTAAGTAAGCAGCCAGTATGATCTAATTCAATTCAAGGCTGTTTTTGCAATATTGTAAGGAAATAATCTACAATATTATGATTCAACTTTTAATTTGCATTATACTGACAAATAACTTTAGAAAAAGATGCCCTTTGTTTTGGAAAAATTGTTATAAAAATGAGAAGATAATATTTATCAAAAGAAGCCAGATGCAAAACTGTGAAAAGTTTTCAGAGACTATATTGGGTGGTTCCCAATTTTAAAAGCTGTCTTTTTATAAAAAGAAAAAAACAGTCTATCAGATTATCTCTTCATATGCACATAGTAAAGGCAATGGAGAAATGGAGTAATTATTTCCATAATTCAGGCACTTAAAACTTTCTTCTGAAATATCCAAATGATTGATATGATAATTTTGACTGAATTAGTCAAATTACTCTTTCACAGTTTGCCTTCTCATTACACTAGTAGATACAGTCTAAGTGTGTATTTATATACATTTATAAATGCAGAAGACTAAACTCATAGCTTACAATACCTTTCAAGATTCATTCAATTATATATAATCACTTACTTTTTGGCAACATAGATAGTAACAATTTATCAACCTCTTCTTCAAAAGCACCTGTTTAGAACTTTTTTCTCTGGGACACTTTAGCCTGGCTATACAAAAGATTTCAACCTGCAACGCTAGACCATTATAACCATACAACTACTGCCAGCATCTGTGGCATATACACACATGAAATATAGGTAACAATGTAAACACTGTGCTTAGAATTAAATGAATAATGAGTTTAACAATATTTTACCAGGCCATTTAATAGTGTCAAGATATTACATGTTTCTGCAGAGGCTACCAAAAAAAAAAAAAAAAGAGAGAGAGAGAGAGAATCAGTCCTAAATTAGAAATTCACTGGATTGTTTCTATAGAAAATCTGATGACAATTTGTATTTTTAAGAAATTATTTTTTAAGAAAAAAAAGAAAAAAAATGTCATGAAGAACATAGAGGTAAGACAGGAATAAAGACACAGACCTACTAGAGAATGGACTTGAGGATATGGGGAGGGGGGAGGGTAAGCTGTGACAAAGTGAAAGAGCGGCATGGACATATATACACTACCAAACGTAAGGTAGATAGCTAGTGGGAAGCAGCCGCATAGCACAGGGAGATCAGCTCAGTGCTTTGTGACCGCCTGGAGGGGTGGGATAGGGAGGGTGGGAGGGAGACACAAAAGGGAGGGGATATGGGAACATATGTATATGTATAACTGATTAAATTTGTTATAAAGCAAAAAATAAAAAAAATAAAAAAATAAAAATAAAATAAAATAATATTTTTTTCATTTTAATTGACTACATTTTTACATCTTTATAAGTCAGAAACATACTATAAGTACAGATGGGAGAAAAACAAGTATACAAAATGTCTAAATGATCTACTAGTAAATCCAGCTATAGAAACAAAGAGAGTCTCTTGGAATCTAGTCTCATTATCTTGATGAAAGTTATTTAGAAAACGAGGTGTACCTTTTGCCTTCAGAAAATGAATTAAGAACATAATTGTTGATCATGTCTGGGGAAAAATGCTTTAACATCATTAATAATAAAAGAAAGAAGGCAAAAGACCTATTTGGCTTAATTTTCCTTCTTTTCAATGAGATGAAGAGATAACTTTCAAACTGGAAAGAGAAGGAAAAAAAGATTAAAAATTTAAGCAGTCAACAATTAGTCTCTACATTAGATGCCAGGCTACCATGATAACCAAGGCAGATACAGTTTCCCCAGGATGAGGGAAAGAAAGAAGAAAAGAAAGAGCAACTTTAAATAACTATAAATCTCCAAGTACAGTTCACCTCTTCCCCAGGAAAATAAAATAACTTACAGGTATGATTGTGGAATTGTGGCTGATAACCTTTAAGACACCTTGAGAATGGATGGAATATGGAAAAAGTGGCAAGCTGCAAATGGTGTCTTGTTATCTGAAAAGTTAAAATGTTGAACTACGGAAATTATAAACCAGTAAGATCAATAATGAAGTCTGGCAAAATGTCCTAACAGATTGTTAAAGATACAGCTTGGGAACATGTAGAGAAGGAAGAGGTGATCACTAGGCATCAGAATTGTTTCACTGAATTCAAATCATACTTCAATGTCTAGAAGATTTCTGGCCATTGTAGATGCACAGTAAATAGTTACTGACTGCAATTGTTTTCTGGTAGAATAGTTTGACCAGATAACACCACAGTGCATACGGATTTTAGAAAAACAGTTGACAAAGTCTCTTTATTAATGGACAAGGTGGCTCCGTCTAGTTCAATACATTTATCAGTGAGTAAGATGACATCGAAAGCAAGTTTATCATGTCTTTGACTGGCACACGACTGAGAAGCACAGCTAATTTACTGAGCAAGGACCAGACAAAATTACCTTGTAATAAAGCGCACAAGTAAGGTTTCACGGAGGTAAACATAAAGCCTTGGGTTTCAATTTTTAAAAGATCAATTATTTAAGTGTTGGATAAAGAAGTTATGACTTCATAACAGTTTATATGAAAAAATATCTATTAGGTTGAGCAGACGAGAAGTTCAACATGTGTCAACAATGGGAGAGAGGAGGTGATGAAACAAATGTAGTCTTAGGCTGTGTCGGGAAGAAGAGATGGAATAATCTTACTGTTTCTACACAGTGTGCACCACATCTGGAGTTGGATGTCCTCTTCTGGATCTCTCATTTTTACAGGGACATTGACAAATGACAAAAGTCTGGAGGAGGGCAACAAGGATGGTTGAGCCTCGAGGCCACGACTTATGAGAAATTGTTGAGGGGAGTGGGTAATGTTTAACAAAGAAGCTTAGCTTAGCAGACCATGACAGCTGTCTTCAAGTAAATGGAGGGCTGTCATGTGGATGAGAAGCACCCTTACTCTATTTTTTTTCCAAGGGCAGAGCTAAGATTAGTGGGTAGCTTTTATGAAGGAAGCAGATTTCTTGTCAATGTAAAGAAAAGCATTCTTATAATTTGAGTTCTTCTCTATCTTATATTCTGTAAAGTAGGGGCCCCAGGGAAAGACTCAAGCAGAGCCTGGTTAGCCATCCATCAGCATTGCTTTAAGAGGGAATTCCTGCGTTAATGGGAAAACCGAATTCTTTAACCTCTAAGAGTATTTATGAAATGATGGCTAAAACAAGCAAATTGCTAGGCAATCCAGAAAGAATTAGGTATGGAAATTCTGCATGGATTCCAGCTATTGTAAATGTCTGTAAGGATTAAGAAGGTAGTACTGATCAGAGAGGAGGTTTAGAAGAGAAATCTATCATCTAGGACAGTGTTGTCCATAAAACTATAATATGGAACATATATGTGAGTCACATATGTAACTTTAAATGTTTTAGTAGCCATTTTATAAAATAAAAAAGCTAATAATATATTTTATTTGACCCCATATATCTGAAATATTACCATTTCAATATACAATCCAAATTTAAAAATTTATTGAGATAATTTACACTCTTTTTTTCATATTAAGTCTTTGAAGACCTTTGTGTATATTACAGTTACATATGGCACATCTCAATTTCAACTAATCCCGTTTCAAGGGCTCAAAAGCCACATGTGGCGAGTGGGAGCTTAAATCCCTAAGCATGGCTAGTTAAAATAAAAGAAGTTTTTAGTAAAATCAGGAAGAACTGTACAGGTTACCAAGACACTCCAAAGACACAGCCAAAATAAAGAGGGTAAAGCTGCGGAATGTTTTCTTCTGGCAACCACAAGAGTGATAAGGGCCAGGAGTACAGGTGGAGTTTGACCAAACAGCCGAGAATCTATTTGAGGCTGAACTGCACCTGCCCCACTCCTGGTTGCTCTGGCAACCACACTCCCTCCCCATGCTAATGACATTATAATGAGAACATCCACATGCAAATGAATTAAACAGTAATTACAGGCAGATCCTCACTTGTTCTACTAGCTCCACTTACGGTGGGGGGGTGGTGGTGGTGGTTGAGAGAGGACTTGGGGAGAGTTTGATACTGCACAGAGGAGATAGCAAAAGGAAAGGATCTGAGTTATGAAATCAAATGGTATCTGGAGCCTGTACACCAGGCAATAAAGTCACGTAGTTACAGATCCACATTTCCCGTTTTCCCTGCTCTTACCATCACTCGGGGAGAGAGAGACCACCCAGGGGAAAGAGGGCAAAGAACAGGGAAACAGCAGCAACTTCACAAGGAAGGCCAGGTTTAGGGAGAAATGCTAACACCTCCCCCAACCCCTCAGCAATTTCAAAATAAATTGCTTATGAACTCTTCCACCTCTCAACCCACCCATGGGGAGCTACAGTGAAAAACGTTGAAACTCTGGGAAGAGATAAAAAGAAGAAAGCCTGTCCTTTATTCTTCAGTCTGGTTTGCTCTTAATTGCTTTTTACAGTTTCCCCAAGTAGATCAGAGCCATGTATTAATTAACAGTGAACATGTTGAATGCTGAACTTCAGAAACTTGATAACCCTGGCAACAAGGAGAACTTGGCTGATGTGGGAACAGTGAATATACTGAGGCTTTGCATCTTGTAGGAACTTTTAGGTTTCCAGAATCTTTTAAGGCCTCTTGGGAAAAAAAAAAAAAAAATATATATATATATATATATACACATACACATAAAGAAAAATCTGGTTGCTATTTTCAGAAAATATTCAGCAACTTATTAAACAATTAGATGTGTATTAAAGGTGTATCACTTTGACCACCACACCAATAAGAATATTACTAGCAGTATACATCAGTAATAGCTTGCAAATGTGGGTTTATAAAGGAATAATAGAACACTCTTTTCTTTCTTTTGGAATAATAAAGAATATTATAGTGCTTACTACATGCTGGGGACTATTCTAAGTTACACAGCAACTCTATAAGGTAAGCTTTATTGTTAGCCCATTTTACAGATGAGGAAATAAAGTAACTTGCCTAAGCTCAGAAGTGGCAGAGACAAGAACTGATTCCGTTAGCTTGGCTCCAGAATTCTCTGATACGTTACAAAATGTCTAGGATAGAATCTTCAAAAATATAAACCAGTTTTTGTTAATGGTTAATTTTTATTGACAACAAAATAATCAACTATTTTGCTGTCTATTCGATAGAACTACTAATCTAGTGTAATTATTTATTTAGTTACCACATTTAGAGCAAAAGATGGAATAAAGGATAGGCCAATCTGGCAGAATGGAAAGTTCACACAGAGCATAAAAGGAAGGTGGTGGTAAGGGCTGGACTGTGAAGGAATGTTAAGACAAAGAGGCTCCAGAAAGTTGCCATTGAAAATCTTTGATGTGGGAGAAACAGTATTAGCAGTATTTAGCAGTAGAGTGTCAGGATAGGAGGGAAAAGAGTGTTGAGCTACTGAGAGCAGTGAAACTATTATTTTTTTTACCCAAGTGCTTGCATGCAAATACTGCTGTAATAGGAATGAAGAAAATAATCAATGAACAGAAATTTCCAAGGAAAAAACCCAAGTGAAACTCTGGATATTGAATGGAGTGGGAAACCTGAGGAAAACAGAAAAGAAGAGTAACAACTCAGGATTAAATGCAGGACCTTCTGTCGGAGTGAGTAGGTGAGAGAAATGGGGATGTTTCAGTGGCAATTAGATTAGGGCAGACTTTCAGCTTGGACTTTTTTGATATTTTGAGCCAGAGAATTCTTTGTTATGGGGGGGCTGTCTTTTGGACCTCAGGGTGTTCAGCATTACCCTTGACCTCTATCCACTAGGTGCCAGTAGCAGCTCTTCCCGGTGTGACAATGTCTTCAGATATTGCTAAATGTTCCCAGGAGGTGGGGGGACGGGCAGTGGCAAAATCACCCTCCACTGAGAACCACTGGTTGAGGGAAATAGAGTGTGAGTTTAGTAGGCTTTGAGGCAGTAGTGGGACGATCCGGTGAAAATATCCAGGAGACCTGGGAAGGGCATAATTCAAATTCCAGAGAGAGAGAAGAGCTCAGTATGAAGATTTTTTATTATCTCCCAAAGAAGCAATAGTAGATGATACTTCTGGTGATGGTTTAGAACAACAACAACAAAACAAACCAAAACCCCACAGAGCTCTGGAGTAAGCAGAACTTGAAAGACGGAAAAACACCAACAAAGGAAACAGAGGCAGGATCCTGAGGTGAGGAGAAGGAAGCTAGGTTGGTTGATGTGAGCATCTCAAGGGATGGAGCTGGGTGGAGGAAGCGCTGGGCCATGGTTCCAGGAGTGGCTGAGCAGCCACTGCGAAAGGTGCGGTTGGTTAGGATGATGAGTAGGTCTCCATGTGTGCGTGTATGAGTGTGTGTGTGTGTGTGTGTGTGTGTGTGTTGGAGGGGGTTGATGGTGGTGATGGTGTAGAAATTAGATTTCATAAAGTTAAGGAATGAGTAGGTGGTGATGAAAAGTTGATGGCAATGAGTCTGGATTATTTTTGGAAGAACTCTGGCACCGACAGCTACAGGAGAACTCGGGCACCTTGGAAAATGGCAAGGATGAAAGACTTTTCTTTTTAGGATATGAAATAATAGAGAAAGTTTTCAGGCAGGCAGCCAGGAACTATCAAGAGACAACAGAGGGGCCAGGGAATCGCAGAAAGATCACGGGCCCCGGTTTGATCCTTCAAGCAAGAAGGCAGAACTTCTGGGATGAACATCCCTCTATAAACTCCCAAGAAACTAGAAACTCTTCCTAGAAACTCCCAAGAGCAAGAGGTAGAACAGAAAACAAAGCTGCAAATTTACTTCTTGGTGAAACTGGGAAACCAACTCCAAAATATTTACTTTGTAAGAGAAAGGGGCTTTTCACCATATGCCTTTCATACTTTTTGATGTTTGACTCATATAAATGTATTATTAGTTTTTGCAAAAAATTAAATACTTTTGCTTAAAGAAAGGCAAGAGCTGGAAAATAAAAAATGCTTTTGTGGTTTTCTCTCAAAGAGAGAATTCTAGAATGGTATTGTGCACGGTTTTAAAGACACATTATCTGTGGGTGTGAGGCTATACAAAATTGGTCTTTTGCCAACTGTCTCAGTTGTTTGGATGTTGAAGTTAAACAAACATAGTGTCATAAATAAGTGTGCTGAAGGGGAGTAGCTTACATAATTGGTAAGAAAAGTAGATTTTAAGTTTTTGGAATCATCCATTTTTTAAAATTTGTTCAAAGTATAATCCCAAGTCCCCTAGAAGAAAGACTTTTTAACAACTGAAGTCTCTCATGGAAATTTACCTTCCTTTTTTATCAACATTTTCATCTATCTATGTATTTGGAGCTAACTAGAATTAGAGGTGTTTACTACATACAAAAATTTCAGATTGTTTTAATTCAGTTTAAATTATTCTAAAAGTACACACACTCACTGAAACTTTTAAAATAGTGTATATGCAAGAAAATCTCCCCATTCATCACTGTAGTTGCTTACCATCAGCAAATCTAATGTAGGCATTAATAATGCATCCTTTTTGGCAAACGCGAACATTATATAAAATTCAGGAATCTAAGTATCGACTACAACATGCTGAACTTGGTTTCATTTAATTGATTTTAAGGGCCTTTATTTCATGAGTCATGGAATAATACCTTGAGGATTTTAGAAATTTTAATCATAAAGCTTTATTATGTTTTATCTATAACCTCCTTTCCTACTCCTTTTCAGCCGCTCTGTGGAAAAGTACTTATTGAAAATGATCTACTGAAAAAGATTATTTGTGCAATGCATACTAAAATACTCTGCGTAAAGCACTTCATTTGAATGAAGAAATATTTTACATTACAACTGGTGTTAGAAGATCATAATTACACACGTGAAAAGTCTTCTTGGTGTTCTTCTTTTATCTATTTCCAAAAGAACACGTGTATTTCATATATATTCTAACATTTGCATGTAGTTTTTTGAGTGCCAGCCACTATGTGAAGTGCTAAGACTGCTGTAGGGAGCAAGTAGCAAAGTCCCTGTCCTCTTAGAGGCCACTTCTAGTTGGGGAGAGGGACAATAAAGCAAGTGAGCAAATCACATCATGCAATAAGTGATAAAGGTGATGGCAGTGGCATGGACATATATACACTACCAAATGTAAAATAGATAGTGGGAAGTGGGAAGTAGCCACATGGCACAGGGAGATCAGCTTGGTGCTTTGTGACCACCTAGAAGGGCGGGATGGGGGGCTGGGAGGGAGGGGATATGGGGATATATGTATATGTATAGCTGACTCACTTTGTTATACAGCAGAAACTAACACAACATTGTAGAGCAATTATACTCGAATAAAGATGTTAAAAAAAAAAAGGTGATGGCAGCTGAAGGTGGAGGCACACTGAAGCTACAGGAATAAGATGTCAGAGAAGGTTGCTCAGATGAGGTAGTATATCCACATATGGACTGTGTTCTCTGGTATGCCCACAGTGTTTACATATGCAATGTATAAATTACATTTTCATACATATCTTTATGCTGAGTTAAACCCTTACTCATCCAAGTTAGAATGTCAGTCTCCAAGTGTCTGATCAAAAAGGAAGAGATATTTAAAATGTCAATTAATTTATCAATATTTTAGCATAGTCTCTTACTTGCATTGGATCTGGTTATTTAAATTGTAGTTTAATTCTAACAAGAAAACATTGTTTATAGGAAACATATAGTAAATAAATTCTTTTGTCCTTAGGTTTGTACTTTTTTTGACTTGGATTTTAAGAACTGGGTTATATATGGTATTTTTATTGTATCTTGAATAACATCAATTTGCTCTTAATACTTAGTAATAATCATGTGCTTAATTTTGCTTTGTTACTTTTCCCAACCTACATTTTGGTTCACAATTTATAAATGAGAACTAAATCAGAATTTTCTCACAAACAGAGTAAGAACTTGTCATTTCCACCAGGTAATCTCTACCATTAGTATACATGATAAATATGAAATATTTTTATTGCATCAATGCCCCCAAATAAAAGTTGTTTCAGGCTGCAATACAATATTAACATTGTACAAACTTCTGGAACTCAAGCAAGGAATATATTCAGGAATGTATACAATAACTTGACCACAATATAAATTAACTCTTTGTGTGTATATGGAAAATATTAGAAGAAACAAGAATAATAAAAATCTAGGAAGAAAGTAATTAATATGGGCATATTCAAAGGATGTGAGAATAGTGATGAAAACACTGTACTATGGGATTTTCCCGGATAAACTTGAAGTGCCAGCTTCAGGATATGGTTGGTATTTTCATAGGGTTGTTTCCAAACACAACAATGCATTCAGTCAGCAAAAGTCCCAATTATTGTACACTCAGACAAGTTATTGCCTTAGAGAACTGTCCTTTATTCATAGTTTTATGTATTCCTATGATTTAGTAACAAATACACCTAGATTCACCTGTAAATGGGCTATTTATACTATGGTATAAACAGGCCTAGAACATGAAGTGTGGGCACAATTTTTAGGGTTTGAACCTGTAAAATTATTCTGAACAAGCATAGGACCTTCAGGTTACTAATATCCTCAATTCAAGTGACAAAATTGAACTGCTTAGCTTTATATTTCTTTGATATGGTCCAAGTCAATAATTTCAAACCTTGTTTTTTTCACTCTGCATGTTGTCTTCAGTTTTCTTATACAGTCTTTGGAAATATTGAAAACAAAAACAGAAGCAAAACCTTTTAAAACCAACTGATTAGTCATCAAGCAACTAGTAAGTGTTTAATATGGAATTGGGCCCTGTGAAGACCAAAGGGACACCACTATCCATGGCCTCTGCACTTGGAGAGCTTGTACTTTTTTTGGAAGATGAGATGAAAAACAAATAGTTTAAGAAGTTAAAACAAGAGAATATAATATAAATTTAATTATAACACATTACAATGTCAAATGTGTGTGTCTTCATGCCATTTCATACTTTGAAATTAAACGAAAAACACTTGGATGTGAGGACAGGTTGTCATCATACTGTGATATGGAGACATAGCTTATTTGTTTTTCTTGCTCCTCTTAACCCCAATCCATATTTTGTATATTTGAGATAATTACTTTAAAGTAAGATCTGTAAGGAAAACTGAAAGAAGTGGAAGTGAACCTGGGCCTAATCTCTGTGTCTCTGAGCAGCTGTCCCAGTGAGTGCTTCTGAGCACCCATGTGTCCTTGCCTTGCCCATGTTGTCCTGGCCTTCTTGGAACATCATGGTAGTGCTAACCCAGTTTATGAGATCCAGAAACATCTGGTGGCGTTGGCATCCTTGTTCAGCTCTGATTGTCACTCCCTGTCGCCAGATGAATTGTCCTGAGTGGTTGTTGAGGTGTGTGATAATAAAGCCTGTATTAGCAAACGTTGGTGTGGGGTGGGCAGAGGCATTCCTGGGCCTCCCCATGCAGTAGAGCAAGAAAGGCGAGGTGGCAGGATGCACAAAAGTGCTGATGCCAGAAGGCCTGACACGCTGCAGGCGGTACGTGACATCTAGTGGCTTTTGGCTGTTCTTGGATGTGATGTGTGTCAGAGTCATGATGGATGACTTTCAGCTCTTTCCCATTAAATCATATCGGTAAGAAATCGCCTCTTCCTCAAATGTCTTTTTGTTCCCCCACCCCTGAGCTGCAGATGGCGTCTACCCACGCATCCCCATTGTGGGAGGCCTACAGAGGACCTGCCATTCTTCTGGATATCCTGCTCACGGTTGAACTGCTAGCATTCAATTAAGACTCGAAATTATGGCTTTGGGCAGTTTAACCTCTTTTATCACAGAGTAATGGTAGTTTCTGTGGCCATTTAGGAATTTCCAGACTTACCACTTATTTATTTCATTAAGATCTGAAAGGAGAGAATCAGTGGATAAGATAAAGGCAATGGTTTTTATCTACTCACTGCAGAATGAAACTCTTCTTTACAAAGAAAAAAATATTCTCTTTGTGAATAAACCCATTTGTATACACGTACATGAATGTATGTATACAACACCATATGAAGTGATCTCTCAATTGCAAAATTCAACCTAGGCATACTCGTATTAGGTGCAAAGGTTAAACATACATGAATTGATAGTAGGCCAAAGTAATAGCTTCTTCTTTTTCTTTTCCCCTTTAGCTCAGTGACATAGATTTTACATGTCTAATTTATGTAACAAATGTTTTTTACTTATGAAAAGCTGCAATAATGAGTAATGAATAATGTGGAAAGGGGCAGACTGATATACAGCCTTTCCTGTTTCTTTCTTATGATTGTTCCAAGCATTGTATAAAAGAGAATACCGGGCTTCCCTGGTGGCGCAGTGGTTGACAGTCCACCTGCCGATGCAGGGGACACAGGTTCGTGCCCCGGTCCGGGAAGATCCCACATGCCGCGGAACGACTGGGCCCGTGAGCCATGGCTGCCGAGCCTGCGCATCTGGAGCCTGTGCTCCGCAATGGGAGGGGCCACAACAATGAGAGGCCTGCGTACAGCAAAAAAAAAAAAAAAAAAGAAAGAAAGAAAGAAAGAGAATACCAGCTGTAGTTATGGATAAATCAGTGAATGAGCATAAGAATTTTTCTGAAGTAGGGAAAAAAATCAACATGTCTTCTGGGTTGCTCCCAGGTTCAACATAACCTCCATGACATGTGCATTGTGTGGGTGGTCCAGAAAACTCAAATCGAATATTCCAGAATAATGTGCAAATATTTGTGCATTGAAGTGACATTAGTTAGAGAGGGTAAGAGCCTGGAAAGCTCAGATTAATTTTAAATAATCAGTCTCAGACTCCAGAGAACAGGTAAATTGGGTTTAGAGGGTAGGATCAAGGCACATACCTTGATGATTATCAATGGAATGTTAGAATTCCCAGGAAGGGTTCCTTGTGTGAACAGATAAAGAATCAAATGACTCTTGGAAAAGTCAGCATCAGGAGGAACACTCAGTTAAAGAAAGAGATAAGAAAGCCATCAAAATAGGAGAGTTAATAAAAAAGAGACAGGAATTTAGTTAAATAGCTGGGGAAAAAGACAAAAAGAATCGTGGATGTAATAAATACAAGGCTCTGGGCCATTGACTGAGAAGACTAATGGTTTTTGAAGGCTGACCTAGTTAAATGATAATCCTTATCTACACCAAGTATGATGGGAAAATAATAATATCTAACACTTCAGCGCTTACTATGTGCCACTCTTCTAAGTGTTCTGCATGTATCAAGCAACCTTTTGAAAGATAGCTACCCAATCTATAAATACATAATTTAATATGGTGTGTTTTGTGGCCTCCCATGTATGTGCATTCTCCTAAGGCACTGTTTCCCAAATTACCAAATCATATGATTCTCTGGGTGCTATTTAAATATATAGGTTCCTAGGGCCCTCCCACAGAGGTCTAAGCTGGGCTAAGAGCCTTTACTCTTAATAAGTAACCAGATAATTTGTTTTATGCTCAGAACATTTTGGAAAACACTGAGTTAAGGAAAAATGAAAAGTTTTCTAGATTATTTGTTTACATTTTAAGATAATATTTCCACGTTCAGAAGTAAGCCTAGCAAAAATTTATACTTTGCATATATATTATTGGGCAGTGGACACAATACATATCTTTGAATGATGTGTGAACACCTTGGATTATAGAATATTACTAAAGAAAGATAGTCTAAAGTTCAAGGGTAGCTTGACAATGGATAAAGGAAATTTTCAAGTAAAAGTCTTGCCTGGTCTGTTTTAATTAGAATTCTTCAGAATAAATGACTTATAATGAAGACATTGCTTGTTATGAAATGGCCTAATGACTGACTGTACAGTGGGTCTTGTCAAAGTGAGTGGATCAAGGTTTGTTTCTGAGAACAAAATGGTGTCCAGTGCATCTCTCTCATTTAACTACGAGACATCTAAAAGAGGATTTTGCATTCTAACGAGATGCCACACTATACTGCTTAGGCAAGCTCAAAGTCTTCTTTTCTATCAACTCTGAAACATCTAGAATTCTGACTTGAATTAGCAGGATTCTATGAGTCAAAAAGACTAGAAAAGAGGAGTTTTTTTCTTTTGAAATTCTGACTATAGCAATTCTCTTATTCAAAATAGTTACTTGAGCACTCTGCAAAAATCACCAGACGTCTGTCTACAGTGTTACAGGAGAAAATGGGAGTATAAAGGTGATTGAAAATCACTTTTTTTTTGTAAAGACCATAACTTGTAAAAATCAAATAAGTTCCAAGGTAAAAATGTTATCAGTAGTGTGCTGGGCTCTCAAAAAATCCACACACAAAGGAAAATGTAGATGTATGGGTCCATAGAGCTGCCAAGCCATTTCTGGGCATCAGATTCTTAATCACGAGAGGGATGCAAGAGTGAAATAACGGTGTGGGGAATTACTTCATCCTGACAAAAGTTTGGGCTTTAGCCCAGTTACTAAATAATGAATCCAAAAATCAAGCTGAATATTTATCAAACTTTAAATTTTCAATGCACGAATTCGAAGCATCATTACAGTAAATGGGTTATGAATATGTGATTGTCACCTAAGAAAAGTTGTGATTCGATTATCCTTAAAGAAAATATAAGCTTTATCTCTTGGTAAAAATGCTCTCATGAAATCAAAGGACAAGTGGAGGGGAAGTGAGGGGACCGACTAATACAGGGTCTCTCGACTTTGGCACTGTTGATATTTTGGGTTGAATACTTCTTTTTGGGCGGGAAGTCTGACTTGTGCGTTGCAGGATGTTGAGCAGCATCCCTGGTCTCTACTTACTAGATGCCTGCTGCACTCCCCACCCAATTGTGACAATCAAAAATATCGCGGGGCTTCCCTGGTGGCACAGTGGTTGAGAGTCCACCTGCCGATGCAGGGGACGCGGGTTCGTGCCCCGGTCTGGGAAGATCCCACATGCCACAGAGTGGCTGGGCCCGTGAGCCATGGCCACTGAGCCTGCACGTCCAGAGCCTGTGCTCTGCAATGGGAGAGGCCACAACAGTAAGAGGCCCGCATACTGCAAAAAAAAAAAAAAAAATCTCTAAACATTGCCACATGTCTCCTGGTGAGGGATGGAGGATTACCCTCAGTTGAGAACTACTACTGTTGTGTAAGCATCCCTCAGAGGAATGCTATTCCATTTTACCAGACTATTTTACTAGCTTCTCAAGAAAATGGTCCCAATGGTGTTTGTAATCAATGGTAGTACAATAATGTTCTTTTTGGCTATGGAACAGTGGCCTTTTTTTTTTTTTTTTTCTTATCCCGACATTTCTAAAATCCCTGAAAATGGATTCAATAGTAGCCTCCAAAGCATCCTGCTCATAGCATGCTAATATAAATAGACGGATTGGGGAAAAGAGCATTTCCCTTAGAAATTCCGGATGTTGCAGGAAGTGGACTCACTCTTCAGTAGTCCACTCTTATCCTTCCAACAAATAGTAAAGGAATATTTTCTACTGGGAGGTGACTTCCCTTCTCTGGACACATTTTTATTTTGTTTGTTTTACCATACTTAGTGCTAAGAAGACATAAGACTCAGTGTCTCTTTAGGTTTATTTAAAATGTCTTGTATTCCCCTCCCACATATAGCCCCTTGCATAATCCACTCTACAGTAGTTTTCTTCTACTTCACAGTGCAATGAAAATCTCTGTGGCAAGAAATCCTATGTCCTTGAAAAGCGCTTTGTTTTATGTAGGTGGAGGCTGCATTTTGCTTGCAGGTGAAGTAAGCCCAGGAAACTAGCCTATTAAACATGTAAAGAACTTCGGTCACAATGAAAGTCAGATAATATTCAGGATCTAGAATGAGAGAAAAATACTGCTCTCCATAATAACCCTACAATATGATAAATAGCCTTGAAATGAATTCTGGTACATTTGTGGAGGACGTTAGCCTCATAGAAATAGATTGCCCCAAATTTGTATTATTTTTCAGAAAAGTATTTTCAGTTATTATATCTATATTCTAAGGGCAAAAATGTGCATATCTGTTAATGTACATATTTATAGCTAAATATCATTAGGAAGCACATTGCTTCCTAAATGTTTTTTTTGCTACAGAGAATAAAGCTAGCACTTTTAGTGCTAACCTATTTGATCAAACTTTACCTTGAATCATAAATTTGTCCTCCCCCTAGTAGGCTAAATAGGATTATGGATTTTTTTTTCAATTTTATTTATTTATTTTGGCTTTGGTTGCGTTGGGTCTTCGTTGCTGCATGTGGGCTTTCTCTAGTTGCGGCGGGCCAGGGTTACTCTTCGTTGCAGTGCATGGGCATCTCATTGCGGTGCTTCTCTTGTTGTAGAGCATGGGCTCTAGGTGCAGGGGCTTCAGTAGTTGTGACACGTGGGCTCAGCAGTTGTGGCTCATGGGCTCTAGAGCACAGGTTCAGTAGTTGTGGCGCACAGGCTTAGTTGCTCCGTGGCATGTGGGATCTTCCCAGACCAGGGATCGAACCTGTGGCTCCTGCATTGGCAGGCAGATCCTTAACCACTGTGCCACCAGGGAAGTCCCAAATCATGGATTATTAATTTGTTTTTTCTCCTCTTTATGAAGGTATGAGCTTGCATTTCTGACAACCATCTGCTCTCACGTGTTCCCTGCCTCGTTCTGTGTCACACGCCCTCTCCCTCTCCGTCTCTCCCCTGCACCCTGTTACTGTAGAATGGTAGAAAAGAGTTGAGTTCATTGGCTTGAATGAGATGAAAGTTCTATAAGGTCAGAGGCAGAGACATTTTTAAAAGACTGAATTACTTAAAATTACGTGCATGCAATAGGACTCTCTAAAAGATCGTCTAAGAGTCCCAAGAATTTTTTTTTCCCAAGAAATCAGCAGTTGTTACTTAGTGTAGAGTACTACTTAATATTCACTTCAATCAATGTCCCATCTCTAATGGTTGCTTCTCTGAGTGGCATCCACCCAGGGCTCCAGTGATAAATATTTAATAAAGGGAATTCCCTCTACTTTTTTTTCTTTTTCCCTTATGCATTAAATTAATTACGTGATTTTAACAAGCAAAGCTGCTCTCTCAAATGGTGCTATGTCAATATTCACAATCTTGAAAACCCTCTTTGTACCTGGCTGTTTTACAGTGAAACATTTTTAAAGATTAAAGTTTTGGGGGTGGATTTGGGAAGGAAAAAAAACTATAAAATTTTGATGCTTAGCCCACAAAGTGGAAATGTTCTAATGTGCTTCCCTTCTTCAGAGTTGGTGGGCATTGCTCCATATTTGGTCATTTCAACAGTACGGCATAGAATTTTTGCTTCCTGCAAAGGGGAAAATAAAGACATTTTACTGGCTTTGTGGAGCGCTTGATTTCCCAGAGACTTTTTTTTTCTCCTTTTCTTCTTTTTCTTTTTCTTTTGGTAGAATTCTCTGTGTGCTGAAGACATTCTGTTCTGGTGAGCTCTGCACTTCTTATTCATGGCAATTACGTTCACATCTTTGATCTTGGATGAGATCTCTTGTGCATATTTTGTTCTATTTATGTCTTTGATCTGGTTTCTTGTGATTTTTTTAAGGTTGTGTTTTTACTCGAAAGAGATTCAGCCTACAATATCTAAAAAGTAAAAAGAGGTGAAGTTTATTTTATCCATATGACATTGTCTTTTTAGGCATATGGATAAATTAGACTGTCTCTGCACCTCCTCAGTGCCTTCTTCCAGTATACTGATAATTTGTATTTTTCAGCTGTCATAACAGTGGAAATCTCAACGATCAGATGGATTGCAACGTGGTTGATCAAATTCAGCTCTACAGTTTTGCAATCTTGTTATTCCACTTGTCATAAAAGAATCAAATCGATCTTCCAATGATATATGGACGGTGATATAGCTGGAGAATAGTAAGAGAATAAATTCATAGAATTCCTGCTTATGGATGGCTTGAGGAGTCTTATTTATTTGTTATTACCATGATCATTTTATTTAATATGAATTTATTTTCTTGTTTATATAACATATCATTTACACTCAGGTTTCAAGAATTCACCCAGGTAGCTTCAAGGTGATATGTAAGGGGAGATTAGGTAATCAGATAACAGCTAGCGGTCACTGTAGTGATGGCAAAGTGTTATGAATAAGGGAGCCGCACGGGACCTAGGAATGTACATGACAAAAATTGGTCACCATGGCAACATTTGAGCAGTGGGAGACAGGAGCTGAACTGAGCAACACAGAACTGCAGTGGCCTGATTGAAAAGAACTGCCTATAATTTAGCTTGACTGACTCATTATGTAATATGTTTTTTGTACTATGCAAATGACTATAGAAATGTGAGAATCCAAAATAGTCTATAAATTTAGACTGCAATAAAAAACATACACCTTTCTTTGGAAGCAAGATTAGAAATTCCAATTTGTAGCAAACAAGCCAGAGGGTTTTTTGTTCCTAATGATCTTAGACTGTAAGCATTATCACAGGTATTTCTCTATAAAGCCACATCTATAAATAGGATTTCCATATTTTAGAGGCTTATTTATGCAAACGCTAAATATCATTTTATAAAAGCAAGTAAAACCAGAACTAGAAGGCATAGAAAAGTGGCACAAATACAAGAAATTGCTAAGCTGAGTAGCTCCATGGTGAGCTTCCTCATAGAAAATATAGCTCAATACAATTTTCCTTTTAATTTCTTTCTAGCAAGTGCTTGCTCCTTGAATTATGTGGATAATTGTCTTTATTTTCCTTTTCAATTCATTTGTGTGACACAGAACTAGTTACAGAGATATAAGGGACCTCAAACATCTTTGTGACCTGGTAAACAAAAGCTGACTGGTGTTTTACAGTTTTATATTTACATAAGCTAAGGGACCTCTATCGTGTGTGGATAAGGACGACTCGAATATAACCTATTCAAAATGTTTTAGGAACAACGATACCTCAGTCTATACATCTTCTAAACATGAAGTCTATTCCTGAGATTCAGCAGTGTTGAGCATACAAGCACTTTATATATCATTTAAGCAGGATGATGAAGAATCATATAGTTTAATGGCAATATCTCTGCTAAGCTGTGCATGTGGTAATAATAATAAACTTATTAGTAGCTATAGAAATAGACCTTAAATTTACTGAGTATTATGTATATGCCAGGTGCTCTGTTGCCTCATTTAATTCTCCTAAAATTGCTGCAAGTTAGAAACAAACATTCCCCAGTTTTGCGATTGAGGCTTAGAGAGCTAAAGTAATTTGCCCAAAGTTACACAGATAGTAAATTTCCCTGATTAGAACCTAGGGCCCTCTGGTTCCCAAACCTTATTTTCTAAGCATGGTTCCTTTTTGCCACGTATTCAGATTACTTCTTAATAAGGCCTTTCTTCTCTATTCTTATTACTAACCCTTTTCTCTGCTCAGATCATCTCTTATCAATTAATTTCAGCCCTTCCTTGATGAGTCCTGGCTTCCAGTCCTACACCCAGACACTGGAAACTTAACTTCTTTGCTTTGTAATCTAACACTCACAAACTTGCCTCTTATAAATTTTCTAATTGTAAAGTTTTCTTCCCTTATGATAATATATCACTTAGCCTTTCCTTCTATTTTATTTGGCCAAACTAGATTAGGAAGAAGAATTTGTCTTTGTTTAAGTCTTGAATGTCCTCATTCAAGTAATGTTTGTGTATAGATATTGTGAAGGGATCAGGAAGTAAAAAAGAAGAACTAGCTAGGATTTACTAGAACTCAAAACTGACTTAGGCTGGAAGCAATGAGTCAGGGGTTTCTCTATTCTTGGTTCTGGCTCCTGTCACTCAACATTATATTTGTGATTATTCTTCCACGTTGCGTTGTGTAGCAGTAGTTTGTTATGTGCCATTTCTGTATGGTATTCCACTGTATGATCATTCTATAATTTATATATCTTGGTTGTTTCCAGTTTGGGGCTAGTGTGAATATTCTAGTATGTATCTTTTAAGAAATATATGCACACATTTCTTTAGGTGCTACAGTTGGTGGGACATGGGAGAGGCATCTGATCAACTCTTGGCAGTAAATACTACCTTAGTGTTTTCAAACACGATTGTACCATTTACCTTACCACCAGCAAACAACATAGGAAAATTCCACTTGTTTTACATCTTCACCAGCACTTGGTGTTGTCAAAGGTTTTAATTTTAGCCATTCAGAAGTTGTGAGGTGGTATTGTTTTTGATCACTGAGACTAAGCATCCTTTCACATGTATGTGGTCCGTATGGATATCTTCTTTTATAAGGCACATTTTCAAGTATCTTGCCCATTTTTTTATTTGGCCATCTGTCTTTCCCTTATTGGTTTTTAGAAGTGTTCATTTTAAGTCATAAGTCAATGCATTGATAAATTATATACATGGGAAACTGTTCACTCTTTTTCTCTTTTTCCATTCTTTCCAGATCTTTATCTATTTTCTTCTTTTATGGCATTTGAGTATTAGTTAAAATACAATCTAGTCTACCATTATAAAAATCCCAAAATGCAGTGGCTTAAATAAGGTAGAAATTATATCTTTCTCATGTAACAGTCTAAATAGCCCAGGATGTTGAGAAGCTCAGCTGTGTTGGGAACCAAGTCTCCAATGAAATATCTGAAATCTTGAAGGTATTGCTTTTGTCCTGAAGGTAGATTCATCAACATTTTCACACTTAGACTCAGGGGTAAAAGGAAGAGGGGCATGCTTCTTCAACTTTATGGATAGGGCTCAAAGATTACACACCTCAACTGACATCTCATTATCCAGATTCTAGCTTTATGGCCAAACCTCCCCACTAGCATAAAGGCTGGAAATATACTCTTAATCTGATGCTGGTTTTACCTCTCTAAAGCCTCTATTCTGTGGAATAAGGGGAGAAAGAATATTGTTGATTGACTGCAGTCTTTGCCATCACTCAATTGCCAGGTCTCTAATCCCTGAATTTAGAGATAGAAAGATTTCTCAAGTAGGCACCTCCAGTGTGTTTCTTTCAGATTACAAGACTGGGATCTGAAAAGTACTTGATACCAGCCCCCTCCCCCGAGGTAGTAGTCCCCAACAGGGATAGCATTTCAAAAGTTTTCCCCTAATAGATTAAGAGCTTGCATAAAATTTTCACATGGAAACAAATTTAGATATCTTTAGATTGCCAATTAAGGTCACACCATTTATAAACCAGTGAGTGACTGTGTGTGGTGGTTTGTACTAGTTTAGTTTTGTTTTGTTTTTTGTCTGCGTTAAGTCTTCGTGCTGCACGCAAGCTTTCTCTAGTTGCAGCGATTGGGGACTACTCTTCGTTGTGGTGCACGGGCTCCTCATTGTGGTGGCTTCTCTTGTTATAGAGCATGGGCTCAGTAGTTGTGGCACACAGGCTTAGTTGCTCCGCAGCATGTGGGATCTTCCCGGACCAGGGATCAAACCGTGTCCCCTGCATTGGCAGGTGGATTCTTAACTGCTGTGCCACCAGGGAAGTCCCTGTACTAGTTTTTTTAGGGCTGATGTAACAAATACCACAGCCTAGGTGGCTTAAACCTCAGAAATTTATTTTCTCACAATTCTGGAGGTTAGCAATCCAAGATTAAGGTGTCAGACAAATTGTTTTCTTCTGAGGTCTCTCTTCTTGGCTTGTAGATGGACTTCTCCCTGTGTCTTCACATGGTCTTTTCTCTATATGTATCTGTGCCCTAATCATTTCTTCTTATAAGGACAGCAGTCATACAAAATTAGATCCACCTTGGTGACCTAATTTAACTTAATTACCTCTTTAAAACTCTGTCTCTAAATGCAGTCACATTTTGAGGTATAAGAGGTCAGGGTTTTAACATATGAATTTGGAGAGTGACATAATTCAGCCCAAAACAGGTGTGGAAAGGATTTTAGTTGATTGTGGTGATGTAACTATCTACACAAATAAATCTTAACCAAAGAAAAAGAAAGTTTTGTGAGACTTTTCAGGCTAGCAATTTTCAACTGTGTTATTTTAACAATTTCTAAAGTTTCCAGAGAGAGACATCAGCAAGATGACCAAATAAGACATCCCTCACTTATATCACCCCACCCAAACAATTTGGCATCTGTCCATAGACAAAGGTGCCTTTGTGGCAGCGCAGAGCTCCAGGTAAGAGTGAGACCTGGTGTAGTCCATGAATGAGGAGAGCAGTTTTGAGAAGATAGGCCCACATCAGGCAGCTAACCTGCCAACTGTGGTCCCAGCTATAGACCTGAAAACAGCTCTCTGCCTCTGAGGGCTCAGTTACAGGCCCTTTTGGCTTTGGTCTGTCACCAGCACCATATGCCTGGGACCCAGGAGGAGTTTCCACCCACCCATGTGTCAGGTAATAGGCACACAGACCTCGGTCCTGGCTGTGGACACAGAAGTGCCTCATGAACTTGCTCCAGCCCCTCTCCCCTCTGGGACCACCTGGAGAACACTGTCTCAGACAATCATCCATGAATGAGAGAGCCTTGGTGGAAGTCTCTTCCAGCAGAGAAGTCCTAGCACCCTGTTGTGGAAAAAATCAAGGTGGGATGCATCAGGCAGGGTGAGAGGAACAGTTTGACTTAACCTGCATCACTGCTTCTCCAAGGTGGCACAGCTCAGTGCCAAGAGAGCTTTTCTTGGCCCGTGATTTCTCCTGGGGGCAGGGAAGTGATACTGTATGAGTAAGCGCCTGGCTTCCCCATCTTTGTCAGACACTGCCAAAAAGGCCCATTTCCCTCTTGCCACATCCAGAGTACTGTGTTCCATGCCTGAGGGCATGAGTGGTAGGAGAACAGCAGCCATGGCTCAGAACAGAACATATCAAGTGGATGTAGATCCCACTAACCACATCAGAGACTAAATAGGGTGGCCTGCCTACGAGCCACTGGGGACACTTTGCTTACAGATCTCCCCAGCTGATCCATGGGCATCCCCAGCACTCCTCACGCTTTACCCATACACCTCTGCACCATGGTTGACCTCTTGTGCATGTTCCAGATGGTGGCAAGAGCAAGCTGCTGCAGATAGCTGGTAAGCACGTACAGAAAGCTGGCCCAAATATGCAGACCTGGAAGAGACCACTCTTGGGAAAGCAAAAGAGAGGTTTCAGCACATGGCCTGGCTCTGAAGGAGCTAGAGAATACAAACAGGCTCAAGATTTCTGCTACAAGAGGTAGCAAGAAGTGAGGAGCAAGTGTATCCATAGAAAGTCTGAGAAAGCCTCAGAATACCTAGCAGAGCTGATGGAAGGTATCTCTCTCCTGAAGTCAGTCAGTAAAGACTACAGGATGTGACCACTACTTTCAGTGTGAAGACAACAATGCAAGACTTTAATAAACATGAAAAATCAAGGGAATACTATGAAGGGAACACAGTAATTTCTGGTAACCTATCCTAAAGGCATGGAGATCTGTGTTTTACCTCACAAGGAATTCAAAATAGTTGTTTTAAGGAAGTTTGGTGAGTCACTAGAAAATACAGAAACACAATTCAATGAAATAAGGAAAACAATACACAAACAAAATTAAAAAGTTTAACAAAGAGATATAAATTGTAAAAAAGATCCAAACTGAAATTCTGGAGCTGATGAGTACAATGAATGAAAAAAAAAAAAAAAAAAAGAAAGAAAAACAGAGAAAATCAATATCAGAATGGATCAAGCAGAAGAAAGAATATGTGAATTGAAAGACAGTACATTTAAAATTACCCAGTCAGAGGAGAACAAAGAAAAAAGATTGAAAAGGAATGAATAAAGCCTACTTGATCTGTGGGATACCACTAAAAGAGACAAACTGTGGTTGATGGAGTCCCAGAAGGAGAAGAGAGGGAGAAGGGGGCAGAAAGCTTATTTAAAGAAATAATGGCTGGGAATTCCCAAATCTGGGAAGATATTTGAACACTCAAGTTCATGTGTCTCATAGGTCCCCAAACAAACTCAACTTAAAAATGTCTTCTCCAAGACATGTTATAATAAATAAAAAAATTATAAAATACAATAAGTAAAAATCCAAGAAACATAATAAAAAAACCCAAAAAAAAACAAAGAGGGAATCTTAAAAGAAGCAAGAGAAAAGAAGTTTGCAATTTACAAGGGAACCCCCATAAAACTATAAGTGAATTTCCCAGTAGAAACTTTACCAGCCAAGAGGTAAGAATAATATATTCCAAGTGCTGAAAGAAAAAAAAAATTGCCAACCAAAACTACTCTATGCAACAAAGTTGTCCTTCTGAAATGAGGGAGAGATAAAGACTTCCCCAGACAAACAAAAGCTGAGGGAGTTCATCACCACTAGACCTGACTTGTAAGAAATGCTGAAAAGAATCTTCAAGCTGAAATAAAAGGAGACTAATTAGTAACATGAAAACATAAAACAGTGATAAAAGTGAGTATATAGTCAAATTCAGAATACTTTAAAACTGTAATATGGTGGCGTGTTAACCACTTAACTCTAGTATAAAGGTTAAAGGACAAAAGTATTAAAAATAATTGTACCTAAAATAATTTTTAAAATAAATAATAGTATAAAAAGAAGTAAACTATTTCATTAAATATATAAAAGAGGAGATTAAAGAGGCAGAGGTTTTTCATTTTTTTCTTTTTTTATATGATCAAAGTTGTTATCAACATAAAATAGATAGCTATATCTATAAGATGTTTTAAGCCCCATGGTAACCCCAAAGGGAAAATCCTGCAGTAGATACACAAAAGATAAAAGGAAGGAAATCAAAGCATACTCCTATTGAAAATTATCAGTTCACAAAGAAAGACAGAAATACAGGAAGAAAGGAACATGCGCCAGAAAACAATAAGATGACGTTAGTAAGCCCTCACCTATCAATAACTACTCTAAATGTAAATGGATTAAATTCTCCAGTAAAAAGGCACAAAAATAGCTGAATGGAAAAAAAGAAAAAAGATGAGACCTGACTATACACTGACTACAGGAGACTTACTTTAGCTTCAAGGATACATACCGGCTCAAAATGAAGAGCTGGAAGAAGATATTACATGCAAGTGGAAACCAAAAGGCAACAAAGGTAATTATGCTTATAGCAAATAAAATAGAATTTGACTCCAAAGCTGTTAAAAGAGATAAAGAGGGCCATTATATAATGATAAAGGTGTACATTCATCAAGAGAACATAACAATCATAAGTAGATATGCACTGAACATGGGAGCACTCCAAATATATTAAGCAAATACTAACAGATCTGAAGTGAAAAATAGATAAAAATACAATGATATATTGTGCTCCCTCAGAGGGACACACTGAGGCCCTGAGGCAGGTGCAGGGGAAATAGCAGGCAATTCCCCAATAGGTAAATCATCCAGGCAGAAAAATCAATAAGGAAAAGGCAGATCTGAACTGTACTTTAGACCAAGTGAACCTAACAGATATGTGGAGAACATTCCATCCAAGAGTAGCAGAACACATATTCTTCTCAAGTGCAAGTGGAACATTCTCCAGGATAGATCACATATTAGGTCACAAAACAAGTGTTAGCAAATTTAAGAAGATTTAAAACATACCAAGTATCTTTTATGACCACAGTGGTATGGAAGTAGAAATCAATAGCAGGAAGAAAACTGAAAATTTCACAGTATGTGAGAATTAAATAATACACTTTTGAACAATAAATGGGTTAAAGAAGAAATAAAAAGGGAAATTAAAAAAAATCTTAAAACATACAAAAATGAAAACACAATATACCAAAACTTATGTGTTGCAGCAAAAACAGTTCTAAGAGGAAAGTTTATAGTGATAAACACTTACATTAAGAATCTTATTTGGCTACAAAAAGGAAGGAAATTCTGCCATATGTGACAACAGAGAAAGACAAATACTATATGATTTCATTTACGTGTGAGATCTAAAAAAGCTAAACTCAGAACAGAGACTAGAATGGTGGTTGTCAGGGCTGGGGGGTGGGGGAGAAAGGAAAGATGTTGGTCAAAGTGTTCAAACTTCTAGTTATAAGATGAATAAGTTCTGGGAATCTAAGGTATAGCATAGTGATAATAGTTAACAACACTATATTACATGCTTGAAAATTGTTAAGAGAGTAAACTGTAAATATTCTTACTACACACACACAAAATAATTACATGAGGTGATGGAGGTGTTAACTAACCCTATCATGGTAGTAATTTTGCAATAGATACTGATACATATATCAAATCATCACCTGTACACCTTAAAGTTACTCAATGTTTCACATAATTATATCTCATTAAAGCTGGGGGAAATTTTTGTCCAACAGTTGCAAGGTTTCTCTCTTCCCTTGTGAACTTGGGTGTGAATGTTTGTGAGGCTTATCCCCTCTTACCCCATTCTTGCTTAATTACTGAGGCTCTTTGTTTGTATGTTACTGAAGATTCCAATCACCAAACATTACCATGTTCCTATGCAGAAGTGCATTGCTATAGCTGATGTGAATATCAGGAACACACCTACTCTTAACTGCAGGCTTAGAAGTGAGAACAGAGGTTTCTTCTCAAACCACTCAAGCTGCCTGTTGGTTGTAGGCTTGAAGGTACTGATGGGGTTTCCTCTGGCCAGACAAAGAAGATCCAGGGCTTGTGATAAGAGCTCCTCATGCTGTGAGTATAGAAACCAGAGCAGGAACTCTGAAATGAGGCAAGTAATATGAGGGGCACACTGAGACCCTGAGGCAGGTGCAGGGGAAATAGCAGGCAATGGTGGACAGGGAGAGCTGCGGTGGAGGGAGTGGCTCTTAGCCATGATGTGGAAACAGGGCAGACGCTGCCCCTCTTTTACCTTCAGCATTCTGCCTCACCTCTCTTGCCATCACTGACAAGTAGATAAGAAGGGTGTTTGGAACAGTGGAGGGGATATAAGGGCTGGGAAGGAAAGAGAATTGTAAGATATACAGTAGCTGGAGGAAAGAGGGGCTGATATAGGAGTGGAAATAACGGAGAGTTTCTGTAGCAATGCAGCTGGAATTGTTACCCCAGGCAAAGCTAAATGTAAGTTTCATTTCCCATGCTCACCATAGTAAACCTACATAATCTTTTCTTTTTTTAACATTATATTTTATTTTATTTATTTTTATTTTTTGGCTGTGTTGGATCTTCGTTGCTGCATGCGGGCTTTCTCTAGTTGCAGCAAGAGGGGGCTACTCTTCGTTGTGGTGCATGGGTTTCTCATCGTGGTGGCTTCTCTTGTTGTGGAGCACGGGCTCTAGGCGTGCAGGCTTCAGTAGTTGCAGCATGCAGACTCAGTAGTTGTGGTTCTCAGGCTCTAGAGCACAGGCTCAGTAGTTGCGGCACACAGGCTTCGTTGCTCCACGGCATGTGGGATCTTTCTGGTCCAGGGATCGAACCAGTGTCCCCTGCATTGGCAGGCGGATTCGTAACCACTGCACCACCAGGGAAGTCCCCTACATAAACTTTTAATCATTTATACTTTTGTGTTTTGTTCTTTTACCAGGAACAATGGTAATGTGGTCATTTTTTCCAACTGAAAAAAAAATAAACGACATCACAAGTAAGGGCTGAATTAGTTTAATTAAATTTAAATTTATTTAGAAGTTGTGAGACTCAAAGCCTCTTTTAGAAATTCTATATCTTACATTTAATTCTGGAAAAGCACATACTTTAATTTGATATAACAATAAAAATTATAGAAATGGATGAATATGTTTTTCTGTGACTCTTTTTTTGCATACTAGATGTTATAAGAAAAGAGCATGAAGTCATTCAGATGTAAAAGTATTTGATGGGCTTCCCTGGTGGCGCAGTGGTTGAGAGTCCACCTGCCGATGCAGGGGACACGGGTGCATGCCCTGGTCCGGGAAGATCCTGCATGCCGCAGAGCAGCTGAGCCCGTGAGCCATGGCCACTGAGCCTGCGCATCCGGAGCCTGTGCTCCACAATGGGAGAGACCACAACAGTGAGAGGCCCGCGTACCACACAAAAAAATAAAAATAAAAAAATATTTGAGTTCTCTCTGTGCATGTATATTCTTTGCATTTTCATCTCTCTGTATACTTAGTGCATCTGTGTCAAAGCAGCTCATTCTATGCACAGAGCCACATTTCCACTGGAGCCATTACCTACATATGGTGAAGATATAATTCTAAACAAATAATTAAGCCGTCGCCTAATTTTTCTTTTGTTTCCTCACCCCTATTGCCTATTAGTACCTCTGTACTGAATGCTTATTGGAAGAAAAGCACCATGCTAGCTAGCTGTGATGAGGTCTAACCTGGTCTGAAGAAATGATCTTTGCCCTTCAGCAACTTAGGAACTAAGTGGGGTGAGAGCCATCCCAATTCCCAGCCCATATGTCAGGGGAGAGGACTGTCATATGGCTACATAATGATGATCACTCTGTAGAGGTTCTTTCCTCTGTAGGCACAGAACTCTGTGGCCTGCTCAGACTCGACATATATTAGATTTGCTGTCTGGAAGATCTGTGCCATCTGGGACCTAGTAGGATGGGCCAAGAGTACACGCAGTGTATAGTTCCTGTGGTTTTTTTCAGGAAGCTGGGCAGCAATGCTGCGTGGACTTGACAAAGGAGTCCATTGTAACAAGAGTCTTAATACACATGGAGTTGGAGATGGGAGAAGGGTTTCTTTTTACTCTGAGAAGACTTCAGAGGGAAGGTGAGGTGAAGCCCATGGAACAGAAGACTCAAAGTGAGGGAACAGAAAGAAGCACATTTTTATAAATTAGCCATCATTTGTACGTATTTACAATGCAGTCAAAGTGGTAAGAAAGAGGGAGGGGTGGTAAGTCTCTTTCTTGTTCACAAGCTTTGGAAGTAATTCATTCAGGAAAGACTTATGACTTATGGAGTGCCTGATGTGTACCAGGTACTGTCCTACATCCTGGGGAAACATCAATGAAGAAAACAAAACAAATCTGCTGCTTTTGTAGAGTTTATGTTTTAATGGCGAGAGCTACAAAGCAAGAGAAATAAATAGATATGTTACATATTATCTTAGAAGGTAATAAGTGCTATGGGAAAAATGAAGTTGGTTTAAGAGAATGGAGGGTTATGGGAAAAAATAACATTTGAGCAGAGACTTGAAAGAAGTGAGGGTGATAAGCCATAGATAGAATGGGACAGAAGAAACAAGAAGTGCAAAGGCCCTGAGGTGGCAACAAGGATAATAGTGAGAAAGCCATTGTGCCCAGAGCAGGATAAGCAGAAGGGAGAGCTGAGGATGGACATTCAGAAAGGAAAGGAGAGCCAGACCATGTTGGGGTTTTTGGACTCTAGTGAGGACTTTGGCTTTTACTCTGAGTCAAGAGGGCAGGCTTTGGGGCATTTTGAGAAGCAAAGTATACTCATGGATTTAAATATTCCATAAGCCTATGTTTCAGACATGGTTCACAGTGTATTGGAGAATTTGGTCCCTGGTGCCACCTAATGAAGGGACATGGCAGGTTGGGAGCAGGCATAGCAGAGAAAGTATATAGCTGGCAAAAAGTCCTAGATGTGGGCAGTAGCTTGATCATATGCTTTGAGAAGCATTAGAAATATGATGCAAGATTCATCTTTAGTGAATCTCCCCAACCTCTACAGATCACCCTCTGGAAAACAGCATTCCCCAGGGGGCGGGGTTTCCACTCTTAGAAGCCTGAAGTGTTGATAGGTGCATTTATTATATCTCTTATACTATAATCAAATGTTTTTGCAGGGACAGTGAGTTGTCTTCATCTATCCAGTACCATACCTTAGTGAAAGGAGCTTGAGCTCTCTCCTTCTCCTTTTGCTTTGAAGGGCAAAAAGGAGCAGAATCTGAAATGACTAAATGCTTGAGGTGGAAATCAGGGCGGAAAAAGGGGGAGTCGGAGATTTACAATCATACTGTTCGATGACACCAAAGGTAGACTTATCCCGAGGCACACAATAGTAGGACATGGACTATGTGACCACGTAATAGAGTTAAACGGTGTAAAGGAGGTAACCCAGGTAGTGACAAAAGCTATGGAAGGAGTTGGAGGGGAAATGAGTGAACTTCGGCAGCAGTACAGAAGCTAAAGCATTACCAATTGTTAATAAACTGAATAAAATGTGCAAAGACAGGATCTCCTATTTGTTACAGTGCTTTCTGAATATCTGAGTACATGAACTATACCAGCTCATTCATTTCTTCAGGAATGCTCCAAAGTTTCAATTTTCCCTTATGGTTTGATTTCCATTGGGATTCCCTTTTGGAAACGACCTGGTATCTTAAGTCAGTATTATTGTCTTGTACATATTTTAGTGAAAAAAAAAAAAAAGGGAGAGAGAGCAAGGAGGCTTCCATCTTATTTCTAGTTTTTGCTTTTTAAGGGAGAAAATACCTAAATATTTTATGCATTCTGCCAAGGGTTGGCAAATATTTTCCATAAACAGCAAGGTAAATATTTTAGCTTTACAGGCCATATATTATCTATTGCAGTGTAAAGCAGCCATAGATGGTGTGTAAGTGAATGAGTGTGGCTGGGTTCCAATAAAACTTTACTTACAAAAATAGGCTGTGGGCCAGATTTGGTGCTAGAGCCAGAGTTCCGAAATTATATTCCCATCTTTAAAATCTGCCTCTGTTGAAGATGCTTTTACTTACAACTATTTGCTGTTGAGTTAATGTGATTCATTTTTATTCCTGTTCTGTATCATGTTTTACATCCAAATATAATGATTTTAACAGCAGAAATTTTAAAAGGTTAAAGTTTTTCATGGTTTGGGGGTTTTTTGGGGTCAAATTTTAGTCTTCTGTGAACTTTTAGGACGGATACAAGCAATGGCAAAGCTTTTAACCGTCTACTTTCTTTTCCCTGAAGGAAATAAAATTCATAATTTCTTGTGTCATTTTTATGCTACAGCAGCTATATCATCAGTAGTTTTCCACTGCAGATGTAATAAAAAAACTGAAAATTAATTTTCTATCATTTGAATCAGTGTCCCAATGCCTCAATATGGTGCTAAAGTAAAACTGTAAAGTTAATGGAATATTATAATCTGCAAGATGCTCTTTTGTTAAAGAAGGAAAATTGGCTCATCCTCCATGGTTTGAAAGGTTTATAGCAACAGGACCAACTAAATCAGCAGTTAACAGTAAAAACACCAGATGAAAATGGATCGGTTCCATCCTTTTTAACCGAGACAATAGAAATTCCTATCAAAATACTCTAAGGTTGCCTCATTTTTAATGCTTAGGTAAACAAAAGCCTTTGCTTCTAAACCTTGCATTGGAAAAAAAAATAGCAGTGTTAAAAAAGAGTAACATTTATTCTTTGCCTGCACGGGAGTGATTAAAATGTTGACAGCATCCCGGCGTCCCTGAGCTTCGTGACAGCTGCCATTGCTATTGAGCGCAGCCACAGAGCCAGGGCAGGGTTTATTAGTCAACTGATCTGCTGGGCCACAGACGCTCTACCTCCATTTCACACTAGCATCTGTTGCTGTATTTTAAAGCTTTATTCCAGAAACTTTGACAAAGGCAAAGACTCCAGACCATATGCATTTTCTCCTCCAATAGGGTGGGATTCGTCGGTTTTCCAGGACAGAGATCATAAGCTTTTGTTTCTAGAAACGGATGCTGAATTTTGCCCCCTCCCACCTTTTGTTAACAGCAAAAACGTCTTTACTCCTTGCACAATCTGTGTTTCGGAAACGGAAATCACAGTGTGTTAAAATTTTTCCTTTTTGGCAGAAGAGAGAATGAATGCTTCTATCAAGCCTCACCAAATAAGACTTCCAGCAACTTTTAGGCATTTTCAGTTTGTCCCAGTTTGTGGAGACAGTCCTAGTCTCATGTCATCCCCTGATGACAACAGCTTCAACTGGGGCTGTACCAACGCTCCGGAGACATCCATTTAAAAAGAGAAGCATGTAAAATCCAGATTTGAAATTCAATAAGGAATTCAGAGGAAAGTCTAGCTTTCAGGCCATCGCCTAGCTAAATGAATAGGCAAACTATTGCATCAAAAAAAAAAAAAAACAAATCTAGAAGGCAACCAAAGGAAGCCTTGCTCACTAATGTCTGAAAATAGCCCCGTCTGGAAAGGTATGCTTTTAGACTAAGAAAGCAGAAAAAACTAATTAGACAAGAAGCAACCGTGAACAAACATGTTAGCAGAATCAATAACTGGAACTGATCAGCTATTTCTTTAATTGTGCCAGCTGGGCGTCTGTGATGTGCTTAGCAGAGCATAATTACCAGTTTCCATCCCATAGCACAGATCTTTTCTTTTCTTTTTTCTTCCTTTAACATAAATACTGGGAATATGCCATTTAATAATAGTAATTTTTTAAACTGAAAAAATTAGTGGAAAATGAGACATCTCATGTAAGATAATATTTTATGAATAATTAGAAGGAGGCCAAGCAAGGACGCCAACGGTGCTAATAAGAATGTGAGCTATCAAGGAAATGTAACTAATTTCTTAATTTAAAGGCCATATGGGCTCCGTGTGCAAAGCTGCATTATTAAAAGTAGGGACAATTTGCTTTGCTATTTTAGTAGGAGTTCCATAGTTTGTTCGCATTTGTAGAGCTATGACTGATTTGAGCCCAAAGCTTTGAACCTACTGCAACTTGAAGGACCATGGAATACAGTTGTCTGGTAACATTAGGAGGAATTAAGGCACACAGAGTTTGTGTGAGTAGAAAAGAATAGATAAGAGAAAGGTTTTACTAGTTAATTCAAAGAAAAAAAAATCCTGGCCCAATTGATTTGTACACTTTTTTTTTCCCCTGAGGGACAGCAAAAGAAAGGTCTGTGAGCATGTAATAGACTGGAAAGACCAGTGTTTTAAAGTCCACGTTTAGCTGTGTGTAACCAAAAAATGCTTATCATTTCTGACATATTGCTGTGGGAAACTCGCCTCTTTAAGGCAGTTGTCACCTGGAAAAATGACATGTTAAGGAAAATATGTACATAAGGGATGAAGAGCAAGCCAGAAAATACTGGAAGATTCTGATAAAAATAGGGATTTTCTGATGCTTATTCAAAACCTAAGATGTCTTTTTCTGGAAAGAAAATGTTTCCTCAATTTGTTTTGAACAGAATGAAAAAGCCCATAATAACAAATCCTTTGGCACATTTGTTCCCAGATGAAAAGAGCTTATTGGTAAAAAGAACAAAAAAAAAAAAAAAAGAAAAAGAAAATAAATATTCAAATGACAAAGGGTCTCAAGTCCACTTTTATTTTTTCCAAGTTCCACTGTTATCCATGAAATTAGAAAAAAGACTGCTTTACCCAGCAGTCATAACTCACTAGTGCTACACTGGAGCTGTTAATACCTGGGTTCTACCAGCCCTGGAGAATGGTTCCGGTTTCTTCCGTAATGTTCAGGAAGGAGAGTTCCTGCACCATCTCCCTTCATTACCAACAATTAAGTTCAATTCAACTGAATTTGGCTCAGTTCAGTGCAACCTAAAAAATCTTTATTGTGCAACTACTATGCACCAGCCTATTGTGAATAACTTGTCCTCAGAGACCCATCACCTTTTAGCCCTAGAGGGAATCATGAGTTTCCTTTTTCCCAGGCTCTCAAAAGGAAGAGTGGAACCGGTTTATTCCTACTTGGCAGCAAAAAAGAAATAAGTTACTGGCTCTAGGAGCTTCCAACCTTGGGGCTGCTAGCTAATTTGGCTTCAGCAGGAATGAGGTGAGAGCAAAGTACTTACATCCATAATTTGCTTTGTGACTTTGCATAGGTTATTTGACTTCTCTGGGAGCTCATGGGTCTCACATGTAAAATGGAGGTTACAATATTTATCTCATAATATTTCTCTTTTGGTGGGAACATTTTAAAATTTTTGGTGAGAATCTGTAGATGGTAAACTATCATAATCTTTGTATGTTGAAAATACCTTTCTCTCTTTTTTTTCTCTCTTGATTGACAATTTAGCAGAATATGAAGTTCTAAATTGGCCATTTTTATCCCTCGGCACTATGAAGATACTAGTTCCTGATCTTCTGGCCTCTATTATAGGTTACAAGAATTCTCTGTAAATCTAATGGCCATTCATTTTAAGGTAAAGTACACAACAGTAATAATGAAAGAAAAATGTTATTTTTTAGGTCTCTTTCACAATACTAACAAAAACTATAAGGTGCTTACATGTAAAATAAAAGATGTGTAAAATCTTTGTGAAGAAAATTACAAAACTTTTCCAAAATGATCCAAATAGCCTTATATGTAGCTCATGTCCACAGATATATATATATCCATATATTCATCTATATATATAAAAAAGATATAAATTCTTTCTAAATTTCATTCAATCCCAGTAAATATCCCAAAATTTTTTAATAAAATGTGGCAAGCTTATCTTGTAAGTATGATGGGAGAGCTAAGGGTCGAAAAGAAGACAATTTTGAAAAGGAACAGTAAGGGATTGAGAACATGTCTTATAAGGTAAAATATATGGTAAAGCATATAACTGGCAAAGGGAGAGACTGAGAGCCTCACGGAACAGAATAGGAAACCTATGTTATTGTTACTGTCTGCCTTTCTTAGCATCAGTTTTCTTCTTAGGTTTGGAAGTTGGCTTCGCAGGTTCATTTTGAGGGAAGTTTTGGTTTCTGTTTTATTTTCATTTTTCTATTTTTTGTCTTTAGCAGTTTTGTAATTTTGAGTTTCCTCCACTGAAGTCCTTTTCTTCCAGTTAAGAACCAGGTCTTAAAATGCAATTTGGGGAGACCTGTCCTGCAGCGATGTCAAGGGTGTCACAGATCCAGTGCAGTGAGCAGCTTGATTCCTGGTCACATGAATGTCAGGACGCAGCTTCTTTTAAAGCCCTGACCCCGGAATTCAGTAGGGCAGCTTTTTGGTTTTTTTTTTTTTTTTTTTTTTGGTCTCTCTTCACAAGCTAGCCAGCCTCCTCCAAGTCTAATCTTCAGATGCTGCGTTCTCATCATCCACTTTATAATTTTAGTCCTTACCACCCTTCATAAATTGGACTCTCAGCCACTACTGCTGGTTTCCAGCAACAGAGCCCATCAGGCCAGGGGTTTCAGCTCTACTCGTTGGCACCCCTAACCCCTTTCTGCTTTTCATAAGTCTTTGGGAAGTGATGGAGCAGAGAGGATGGACGAATATCTCAAATTATGAATTTATGGAACCATCCTGAAGAGAGATATCTTGGATTACCATCAATTCTTTTCAAAATTTACTCCCAATAAAATAAGAGATCATGAGTTCTTGTCTGGGCTACAAAAAAACTCTTAATTTGAGTATGAATAAAGTAAATGTCTAAGTGACCATCCAAACTGAATTCTAAGCAGATTCAACAAATTCTGCTCTTGGCATCTTTTATAAAAAATTTATTTTATTTACTTATTTTTGGCTGCATTGGGTCTTTGCTGTTGTGCGCAGGCTTTCTCTAGTTGCAGCAAGTGGGGGCTACTCTTTGTTGCAGTGCGTGGGCTTCTCACTGTGGTGGCCTCTCTTGTTGCAGAGCACGGGCTCTAGGTGTGCGGGCTTCAGCAGCTGTAGCACGCAGGCTCAGTAATTGTGGCTTGTGGGCTCTAGAGCTCAGGCTCAGTAGTTGTGGCGCATGGGCTTAGTTGCTCTGCAGCATGTGGGATCCTCCTGTACCAGGGCTTGAACCCCTGTCCCCCTGCATTGGCAGGCAGATTCCTAACCACTGTGCCACCAGGGAAGCACACTGGCATCTTTGCATATGAAAGTATTCAATGAAAATTAAAGCTACATACTCATGAACTCATAAAAAATGGAGTGTCTGCCCATTTTCAGCTACTGGCTGTCCCCTGCCTAACCAACACAGAGCACTAGTATGTGTACTTGACCTACAGCAGTTCTTTTCAGACTGTGTTCTAGAAAGTCTGTGGAGGCCAAGTTGAAGAGCTCTGTCTTTTTGGTTTTTGTTTTGGGGTTCTGTGTAATTTTTCATTTTAGAGACAGTTCCACTGCTATAAATGTGTTTGAAGATTCATGGCCTATGGTAGAATCAACCCATAAATTACTAACTATAATAGAACCTTGATATTCTCCAGCACTGTATACTGAGACCCTCACAATTCTCAAAGTAGTATTTGCAAATAACCACTACACAATTAGTGTTCTTTTTTTTTAAATTTACACTGCTTGTTTATATTTAATTATTTTTTTATTTTATCTTTTTAAATTTTTAAAGTTTTATTTTTTAATATTTATTTATTTAGTTTTTAATTTATTTTTAAATTTTGGTTGCACTGGGTCTTAATTGCAGCAGGCATGCTCCTTAGTTGCTGCTTGTGGGCTCCTTACTTGTGGCTCACAGGCTCTTTAGTTGTGGCATGCGAACTCTTGGTTGCGGCATGATGTGGGATCTAGTTCCCTGAACAGGTATCGAACCCTGGCCCCCTGCACTGGGAGCACGGAGCCTTAACCACTGTGCCCCCAGGGAAGCCCCTAATTAGTGTTATGTTACAAGTTTTTTTAGGAGTTAGATAAGATCGTATGTTGAAAAAAGAAGGCCCAAGGCTTCATTTAGAGGGAAGTTGGCTGATAAGCAAGTCTCTTTCTAGCTCAGTGATTTCTCTCATACACCAGCTTTGGAACACATGTGATTCTAGTTCATGCCAAGGGGGGAAATAATATTATAAACTGTGGAATTTGGCTTATCAATAGATAATCAAAACCACAAATGTCCCTTTGAAAATGGCAAGGGCCCTTGAAGTCAGAGGTCTTAAAGCCCTCAAAACACTTGGACTGAGATTTCTTCATCTTTCTAGGAGACGTCTGTAATGTTATATCAGCAAACTTCCCCAGGTAAACACATCTCAAAGACACACTTCCATTCTTAGTAAATAAAATATCCACAGAGCCAAATAACCCCAAAAACAAAAAGGATCAATGAAGAAGTCAGTATGTATTTATGGAGCACAGTACTGGGTTTGTACCCTGCCCAAGAAAATTTAAAGAGTAAGATTTATAGCAAATCATCTGAATTGTTATTTAACAATACAAGACAAGAATCCTCAGTGGAGATTTGGAGGAACTGATAAATGCTATAGGAAATCCGTGGTAGGAGAGCTCACGATGGTGCTGCTTCACAGAAGCCTTGATGCTTAAGGATTTCCCTTTGGTGGTGAGGGATGCTGATGGAAGTGGTACCAAGGGAGCAGTGGTTAAGGGTTTGGGCTCTGAATCCAGGCTTCCTGAATACAAATTCCAATCCTGACTTTTCCTGTTTCCATGATCTTGGGCAAATTATCTAACCTCTCTGTTTCTCAGTTTTCTCATCTGTACAATGGATTTTAATAACAGTACCTGTCCTAATAGGGCTGTTGTGAAGATTAAATATTTTAATTTCTCAAGTGCTCAGAACAGTGCCTAACATCTAAGTAAGCACTGTGCCAGTGTTTGTTCAATAAAATAAATTAGAATTTGAAGAGTGCCTGACTTGACTCAAATTAAACTGCTTTTTCAGAGCTCTATGCAAAGCACTGAGTGATGGGAAAGGGGAGCTTTTCTGAGTCTCCAAAACAGATGGGCTTGATTTCTTCTCCTGCTAAGATTCTTGGACTATTTATAGACACATATGAAAACAGTGAACTACAGAATGGTCTTGAAACTCGTGTTGCTTGCTCAGTGGTTTAGGCAAGTTAAATTCGTGATGGAACAGACAGCAAATTTAGATTAAATGCAGTATTCTAAAAGCCCGATTCCTTTGGTGAATCTGTCCCTGTGTGGAGTGAGCTAAGCACACTGGTCTTTGATAATAATTGCTCCTTCTGCTGAGATGAATTAGCTCTACCAGAGTCCCAGGGGATTACTGAATATGTTACCTTTTCCAATTAGGAGCTCTGAAAGAAGTTGTATTTTTTTGGATTCTATAATTTAAATTGTTCTGCTCCCTTGTACCAAACGTAATTTGGCATAAGTAGAATTAGACAAGCTATCTTGTCTGCCTAAATTGCTATCACCCAAGTGCTGATTTGAAATAGCAACTAAAGAGATAAAGCATGTATATCTGCCACAAATGTGTGAGCACTGGGGTTCGGAGGTAGAGCAACTTGAAGCCATGTCACTGTCAGCTAAGACAACAAAGCTCTCTGAAGGGTTTCTTTCTAGCACCAAATTACAGTCTGTCCAAACAGAGAAAATTAAATTAGACGGCTTATAAATTAAACCTCTTCCACAAGCAAGATTGTGCTGCCCTAAAGGAAGTGTTACTCTCGGGGCATCAGTAACTTCAATAACATGACAGCTGGATCTGCCACAGAATGCAGAAAGCCATTCAGAAAGGTCGTCCTCCTCTCTCCTCCCAGCGCCTACCTCACTCAGAGAGAATGAAGTTGGCACCGGTAAGCTGTTTGGAATCACAGTTGCTGCAGACCCATCTGGGTATCATATGTCTGACATGTTCATCCTTTCAGAGCAGGGTTTGCAAGGTTGGTCTCCCGTATTTGTAGGAGGCCATATTCATGGTGCACTGTCTGAAGATGCCAAGCTCCAAAATATCTTCTCCACTGCTCTTCTCTCAGGTCCGAAATGCTCTCAATGGATAGTTATTCTTGTGGGTTAGGTTAGGGAAGGGGTTGGCAAACTTTTCCTGTAAAGGACCAGGTAGCAAATATTTTAGGTTTTGTGGGCCGTATGGTTCCTGTGGCAATTACTCAACTCTGCCTTATAGCAAGTGAAAGCAGCTATTGACAATATGTAAATAAATAGCTATGGCTGTGTCCCAGTAAAACTTTATTGACTGAAAGAAGCAGCTGGCCAGATGTGCTTTGGCCCTCTTTTTAGACAGAAAAGAAAACAAAACAAAAGGCTACTTACATAAGACAATCAGAGAAGTATCAGATTTCTCTTTTGTAAACCTCAAAGCTAAAATAATAGTTGAACAATGCACACGCACTTGTAAATCCCAAGATTTCTATAACCAGCAAAGACATCCTTCAGCTGTGGCGGAAAAAGGAGAACATTTTCATATGTACAGAACTTCAGAAAGTATACCACCAAAGAAGTCTTGTAAAGACCCGAGGAATTACTTTAACCAATGAAAATTAAATCAGATTGAGAATGCAAGATAGGGAAAGACAATAAAAATCAATGGTGAATAATGACTTGTAAAATGCAGAGTAAATAATGATAATAAATTCTATGCATTACAAATGAATTTTTGTAAAGGATTAGCTGTACTTTAAGAGAAAACTTAATGCCCTGAATTAAAAGCAGCTATAATCAAAAGACTTTGATAATGGCAGATTATTAGCAAAATATGGCATTGAAATCTAGACATTGATGGATATAATTGAAATCTGAAGTACAGAAATAAAGGCAAGCTCATGTGAAGATGCACGTGATAAAGGTAGCATGACAGGCCCATGGAAAAGTGATGGATTATTCAATATAGCATTGGAACAGCTGGCTAGCTATCTGAGACAAGCTAGTGAAGGACTTCTATCTCATAATATATCCAAAAATAACTTGCAGGAGGATTGAATAGCCATGTAAATTTAAAACATCAAAGGGAAATATAGGCAAATATTTGTTAAACTTCTGAGGTGGAGAGCACCCTAATAAGCAAGACAAGAAATTCCGTATTTTTTTCATTAAACAATTAACAAGTTTGAATCTATAAAAATATAAAAGTTATGTGAACAGCATAGATGTAAGATAGAGTGAGAGTAAATATTCAGAAGGGTGCCCCAGATGACCAAAAAATGCAACAAAAAACACGATTGAAAAAACACTGTAGGGCTTCTCTGGTGGTGCAGTGGTTAAGAATCCGCCTGCCAGTGCAGGGGACACGGGTTCGAGCCCTGGTCTGGGAAGATCCCATATGCCACGGAGCAGCTAAGCCCACGCACCACAACTACTGAGCCTACGCTCTAGAGCCCACGAGCCACAACTACTGAGCCCACGTGCCACAACCACTGAAGCCCGTGCGCCTAGAGCCCGTGCTCTGAAACAAAGAGAAAGCACCGCAAGGAGAAGCCCACGCACTGCAACGAAGAGTAGCCCACACTCACCGCAACTAGAGAAAGGCCGCACACAGCAGTGAAGACCCAATGCAGCCAAAAAATAAATAAATAAATTTATTAAAAAAAAACAACAACACTGCAATATGTTTTGACAGGTCTGCATCTGACTGTAGCACCATTTAATCCCTACATGTAACTTGAACTCTGATTCAGAGTTAACTGCACGCATAAACAAACATAAAGATGCAATAACAAACAACAACACATACTACAAAAGTAAATGTTTCTTTTTCCCTTAACTGAGCATAAATAGGGTTTTTATAGGGTCTTACAGAATCTCTGAAAGAAGCCATCTAAGTTCTGAGAATTGGATACATAAAGATAACCCTCTCCTGGGCTTCCCTGGTGGCGCAATGGTTGAGAGTCCGCCTGCCGATGCAGGGGACATGGGTTCGTGCCCCGGTCCGGGAAGATCCCACATGCCGCGGAGTGGCTGGGCCCATGAACCATGGCCGCTGAGCCTGCGCATCCGGAGCCTGTGCTTCGCAACGGGAGAGGCCACAACAGTGAGAGGCTCGCATACCGCAAAAAAAAAAAAGAAAAAAGATAACCCTCTCCCCACTACACACACTTACATATATAATATTATTAGGGCACCCTAATACACACTTTATCAACTATAAGTTAAGAATATAGAAAAAAATCACAAGACATCTGAAAATACTCTGAAGGCCTAGTTTGACCCTCAGGACCAATCTGAGGAATGAGATTAGATGCTTCTATATGAAACCAATTTAAAAGCAACAAAAAAACAAAAATTAAAAATTATCAGAAGTATACTATCAGTACAGCTCCTTAGGATATTGCATAATAAAATGGGAAAGAAGCAAGTTACAGAAGACTGGATTTCCATACAAGTTTAATTTTAAAATGAAATGAAGGCAGCAAATAGCAGACTGGCTAGGACAGAAAACCAGTTCAGGTATTAGAAGATTAAATCAAAAAATTATCCTATTCTAAGACAAGTAAGCACTCAGAAAATAGAGCATCCACATATATTTCTTAATTAAATTAAATGAAAAACATATTATAGCTGATTACTAAGTTAAACAATATAATGCACTAAAGAATAAGGAAGATATATAAAATGATGATGATAAAGTCAGTTTATCATAATTTATATAAAAATAATGGTTGTAAAAATGGTTATAAAACTTAAATGAAAACATTAAAATTCTTGGAATTTTACATTTTCTTGAAATTCTTGAGCAAGGAGGAATCAAATGTGTCTATTTATCCATAATGACCTGTTTATTCCTATAAAAGTCATTTATTCCTATAAAATTATGGATGGTAAGTTCAGGAGATAAAGGAATTAATTTCTTCCTAAATGTTTATGAGCCTCTATGAAAAGCATTCAAAGATGTTATTTCTCATTTGTTAGAGAAGCTTTTTTTTTTTTTTTGCCTCAAAGGTAACTAGCAGAAAAGTGGAATGTATTTTTCCAAATCAATGTATTATTTCCAAATAAGACTTAAGTGATATAACAAATGAGATTAAAAGGAGAAAAACAATCAGGATGCATAGAAAACAACAAAACAGGTAGGTAGGAAAGAACATAGGGGTGGAAGAAATGGGTAACTGGTTTTGTTTTGTTTAAATAAATTTATTTTAAAAAGAAAATAGATAATACATATTTGGTTATTAAAATTAATGTAAATAGGCAAAACTCTTCTATTAAAAAACAAAAATTGCAGATTTGTTTAAGATGCACACCTAAAATAAAATGCCTTAGAAAAATTAAAATAAAAGAGATGGGTAAAAACATGTTAGCACAGAAAGAAACCAAAAATAATTCGTCTACAAAGCTTCTCTTTTCTCATGTAAAAAACTATAGCTTCAAATTAGAAGAAACCTGGTGTTGAGCTATAAGGAACTGCCTAAATAATTTCTGGCACATTCATATGATGGAATGCTTAAAGTTAGTGCTGAAGATTCAATGTTAAATTAATAAAGTGAATTACAAAACAATGTTATACTGACATTAATGTGAGTGACATTTAAAAAATATACATCCTCCCTAGATCACGTCAGAGAAAAGTGCCTGAATTAGTTATTTGCTTCATAAATTGCCTGGCAGGAGTGAAAGCAGTCATATGACTCTCTCCACAAATTGAAAGCCTCCATGCAAGAGCACAGGGTAAATATAAATAAGCTGGATATAAAAGAGGAAATGAACCCTATCCAAAAGTGATGTAGAAGTGGTCCATATGGAAGATAGCAAACAAACCCAATCAAAAGTCTCTTTCAGGAAGTAAAAATGCTAAAAGCATTTAATGGATTAGGAATAGATGTATTAAGAGAAGGCCCTAATCTGCATCTTCATTTGGCCCAGCCAAATCCTTGTCCTGGAAGCACTTGGATCCATAATGACTGTATTTCTGATGAAACAGCTTCTCTAGTTACTCTGTGTCCCTATGTACCCCTGAAACAGATCCTTGTTATCAGTAGTAATCTGTGATGTTTCTTCTTTCAGATCTTATAGAACTTGATATATATATATATATATATATATATATATATATATATGCACAATATAATCTCATTGCTTATAAACATAAAGAAATATCTGGAAGTCTATGCAGTAGGATGTTGTGTGGTTAACTCTGAGGGTTGGAATTGCTCCTGATTCTAACTTACTTCCTGTTACATATTTGTATTGTCTACTTTTTCTATAATAAATATGGGCTATTTATGCAATAGAAAAACAATAAAAGTTACTTCAAAGTTAAATTTAATTTAAAGGCAAATTAATTTTATAAAAATGAATAACAATGCTTTCTAAGCCATTTGGTAATAGGCTTATATAAGCTTTAAAATTCTTCATGTTCTTTGACCCAGTCATTCTACTTCTGGGAATCAACCCTAAGAAAATTATCTTTGATACAGAAAAATCTTTACATACAAAGTTGTTTATCAAAGCATTATTTATAATAATTCAGAGATGGAAGCAAACTAAATTTTCACTATAAAAAGTTTGGAAATGCCATTTAATAGAATATAGTGGAGTAAAAGATAATACCAAAGGTTTATTATAATGTGGAAAACTGCTTATGAAAGAGTGAAAAATCACATCTAGGGGTAAGTACTATTTTTATAAGAAAAAATATATAAACTATATATATAAAAAATAAAAGTAAAAGAGAGTAGAAGTAATAAGCATCACAGCTTTTTTTTCCCCCATGATGAAATTTGACTATAACTGCTCTCCTACCCAGTGGTGAGATGAGATAAACCTGAGCTTCTTAATAACATACTCAGACCATGTTGAAGTGTCTGTACAGAGACACAAAGTTTCCTGACCAACCACCAATCCCTGCAATGCCTGGTTCAACCACCTTTGACTAGTGGACACTACTTTTAGAGTCCAGTGCTCTTTGGGAATGGGAAAAAGAGATTGATGGGAAGAAAGAACGTGCTGACCTAAAACAACAGACTTCCAGTTATTTTTCCAGCAAAATGGGTTTATTCAGGATCAACAAAGAATTGTAATTCTGGGTCTGTGACCATGGCGAGCCACATACAAGTCCCTGCAGGGCAAGGAAAGGACAATTTTTTATAGGGAGGAAAAGAAAGTTGAGAAGGCTATAATAAACAAAAATTCCATGGCTTTTCATTGGTTGAGTTGTTGCCAGAAAAGAAGTCTTTTTTTTCTTCCTCTTGGGCTTGGCTATCATAGTAGGGTAGGAGCAGAGTTCCTGCTTCTGTCTCCTGACTGTTTAATGGAGGTTTCTGTTTATTAAATTTTTGCAAAAGTAAAGCTGTCCTGTGATAGGAAGCACTCTGTCATTCATTAGTCTCACTCAAAGGTGAGAGCAGGCGGGCAAAGCTTTGACATCTTTCCTTGTCTCTGAGTCTGTCCCAGAGTGCCATCTTGCTCCAAGGGCCAGAATGCCAACTGAAGAGGAGGCTTGTCCCACATGGAGTGAAGACAGGGGTAGCAGTTTCTTTAACTCGTCTTCTTTGGGACTTGCTCCCCAGGTATCCTTGAGCTCTTGTGACCAGTTCATAAATATTCATAAATATTTATTAAGCAACCATCCATTTATTCAGTCACTTTCAGCAATATTTGAGTATCTACTATGTGGCATGTATTGTATTGGGTAGATTGTCCCTGACCTTAATATGATGGGGTGTCAAAAATTAAATATAAATCTCATATCATATTTGAACACTAACAGGATATTTGATAATTTGTAAAAACCCATTAATTTTTGGCAACCTAAGAGTGTGAAAATATTTTGTGGATTTTTTTTAAAGAAAGAGTCCTTATTTTCTAGAGGTACAGGCTAAGGTATTTAAGGATAAAATTTAAGGATAAAACTTAAGGATAAAATGATATTTGGGGAGGCAGTAAGGCAGTATAAAAGATACAAAAGATAAAAGATCCACATGTTGTTGACTGTTCAGGCAGGGAGAAGGAAATGGGGGTTCCATTATATTCTACTTTGTACATGCTTGAAAATTTACATGATAAATTTTTATTATTTTTTTTATGAACACAAAGAAAATTAGATGCCATTAAACAAAAATAATTGCCCAGAAACATGAGATTTTGAACTGAGATGAGTATTTGGAAGGAAAAGAACATAGAACTAGGAAAATGAGTAGCAGGAAACTTGACCTAGATTGAGTTTTCAAGGAGGCTTGACCTAGTGATTCTTGGACTGACATGAGGAGAAGGAACTATTAGTCCTGTGAAATACTGGAAGGGGTGAAACATTCTCATCAGTGGGACCTGCCTGTATTCAGATCATTGGGTGGGGCAACTGCATGGAATATGAAAAAATATGGCTCAAATTGAGTGAGACTGGCTGTAGAGGTCATACAGGGTCAGACTGTGCAAGAGGGCTGTAGGTCAACCTAAGGATATAAATTCTTGTCCTAAGAACAATAAGAAGCCATTAAAGTTTGGGGGCATAATCCTACTTACAATTTGCAAAGCTTACCATGGCTACAATGAAAAGAACAAATGAAGGTGCTGGGCTGGGGGTATGTGTGAAGGGACATGGGGAGGCCTGATAAGAAGCTAATGTAACAGTACAGGTAAGAGATAATGATGGCCTTGTGGTTTGAGTGGAGATGGAGAGAGGTTGATGGCCTTGAAAGATGTCTGGAGGTAATGGTCACATGATTTAGTGATAGATTAGATCATTCAGAAGAGGGAGTGTTTCAAGGATGGCTGGCCTAGAGCTTTATGTCACAAAGATGAGTATAAAAACACTCCATCTTAAGAGAATTTAGAGTCATTGGGTTGGGGCAGGAGTGATAAGCAGTTTTCACCCAATATGGTAAGTGGTAAGATAGAAGTAAGCCCAATCGCAGCAACATGGATGCAATTAGAGATTATCATACTAACTAAAGTAAGTCAGAAGGAGATAGACAAATACCATATGGTGATAACACTTATATGTGGAATCTAAAATATGGCACAAATGAACCTCTCTACAAAACAGAAACAGACTCATAGACATAGAGAACAAACTTTTGGTTGCCAAGGGGGAGGGGGGGGTGGGGAAGGGATGGACTGGGAGTTTGGGGTTGGCAGATGCAAGCTATTACATTTAGAATGGATAAAGAACAAGGCCCAATGTGTAGCACAGGGAACTATATTCAACATCCTGTGGAAAACCATACTGGAAAAGAATATAAAAAAGAATGTATGTATGTGTATAACTGAGTCGCTTTGCTGTACAGCAGAGATTGACACGACATTGTAAGTCAACTATACTTCAAAAAAAATTTGAAAGAAAAAAGATAGAAGTGGGAGCATAGAAGGTATAAGTAAACTTACATCAACCTGGGGAGTCAGAAAATGCTTCCCAGGAAATGCTCAGTTAAACCCAATCTAAAATATGTGAGTGAGAACTGGCAGGAAAAGGAAGGTGAAAATAGTGTTCCAGCAAAGGCAACCATATGAGTCAAGAAGTGGAAGCTATAAAACAGCAAGAAGTTCAAGGAGGAGACCAGCTTGGAGCAAGCAAGACCCTTAGGGCACAACATTCAGGGAGGCACTCATTCTCAGGTGTGCTTGTGTGATCCCAAGAGTCGGTACCTCCTTAAAGTTTGTGTCCTTAGACACCTTGCTTGCATCACCCTTATGCCTGCCCTGATGATGTGTCTACTTACTGATGCCTGTGTCTGAGACAGAGTCATAGGAGGGGAGGTGGCAGCACTGAGATATGGAAGGTCTTGTTTTGTGTCCTAAAAAGCTTGGACTTCATTCTACAGGAATAGGAAAACATCAAAGGGCATCATGCATAAGAGTTAAAGGTCAGTTTTATATTTTTGATAAATCTTTTGATGTAGACTAGACAAGGAGAGAAGATGGAGAGAAAACAGAGAGACCTGTTTAAGATGTTATTGCCTCATAATCCAAGGGGCAGATGGTAATGGTTTGGTTAGGATGATACGATGATACAAAAGTCTACATATTTACAGGATACTTGGAAAAACTCGGATAAGATGAGTCAAAGATAACTTGTGGGTTTTGCAGTTGGGTAACTGAATAGATGACATGGCATTTATTGAGATTTCCTATATGCATACATGCATACACACACACACACACACACACACACACTCATTTTCATACGTTCAGAAAGCCACAGACTATTTACTGCATTCAGACACTATATTTTCCAATTACACTGCTTTGCTTTGCAGAAAAAATGCAAAAACAAAACCCCAAACTCAGCACATTGTCTAGTTTCTACACCATAGCTTTTTTCCCTGAAACGTTATGACTGTGAATACTTTCAAGACTTGAGTTTAATTTTAAAAGCAGTAGATGGTGGAGGGTAATGACATGCAGTATGAAGGAATTACTTTTCTTTTTAACACAAACAAAGATAGGTTCATGACTGTAAGCTCTGTAAGATCAGGTAGCATGTCTGCTTTATTTAAGATCACATCCCCAGCAGGTCCTGGTATGGGGTCGGTATTCACATATTTATGGAATAAAAGGATAGTATTTTAAGTTCAAGAGATCTGTTGGGTTTTCTGCGAAACAAGCTGGCCCCAAATGCAATGGTTAACAACAATCTGGAAGGAATTCTCAGTTGCCACATTATTATTCCCGACAGGACCTAGCGCAGGGCAGTGCGGGGACACACGAAGAAGTATTCAACGGGTGTTGGTTGAATTGTTCTGTGCCTCGCTGATATGAACTGATAGTGTTCTTACTCATGTTCCTGTAGGTCAGTGAGGTCACTTGATGGAGGATGGGCTCAGCTGGGGTTGGTGCCAAGGCATGGACAGCATTCTGGGTTATCTCCATATATTTCAGGGCTCTGTTTGTGTTATATTTGCAAATATCTCATTGGCTAATAAAAGTCACATGTCCGAGGCCAATGACAGGGTCAGAGGGACTCCTTTCACTCTAGTCGGAAGAACTACAAAGTCTCATGGCAAAAGTTATAGATGCAGAGGGGAGTGAAGTGCTGGAGCTAATAATTTAATCTACTACTGTTCACACTCTTGGTCACAATTATTCATGTTCCTCCCACTTGAAAAATATACACACCTCTATCCCAAGACCTCCAAAGGGCCATCCTCTAGCCCATCCTCTCTTCTGGGTCTCCAATTTTCTGACTCACCCTGTAGATAGTCACAGCAGTGTGATGCTCCAAGGGAACATGAAATCACATGGAGAAAGTACTGCATCTACAGGGAGCACCCATTCTAGTCAATGGTAACTAATTTTAAAATTTATTTTAACATTAAATTAACATGGGGGCTTCCCTGGTGGCACAGTGGTTGAGAGTCAGCGTGCCAATGCAGGGGACACGGGTTCATGCCCCGGTCCGGGAGGATCCCACATGCCGCGGAGTGGCTGGGCCTGTGAGCCGTGGCCACTGAGCCTGCACGTCCAGAGCCTGTGCTCCGCAACGGGAGAGGCCACAGCAGTCAGAGGCGCGCATACTGCAAAAAATAAATAAATAAAATAAAATAAAAAATAAAATAACATGGATCTATTATGGAGTAAAATGTAGTATATATATATATATATATATATATATATATATATATATATATATATATATATATATATATATATATATATAGTATTATATATAATAATATATCTATATTATTATTATTATTATTATTATTATTATTATTATTATTATTATTTTTAACCTACAGCAGTACGTCAAAGATGTGCCATGCCCACTGCAGTCATTTGGGGCCACATGTTCAGATCCTCGGAATTACAAAATAATCTTTTCTGCCTTCAGTAGTACATTGGTAAAAATGTTGAGAAACGGAGACTTCCGGGTAAGATGGCGGAAGAGTAAGGCTCGGAGATCACCTTCCTCCCCACAGATACACCAGAAATACAGCTACACGTGGAACAACTCCTACAGAGCACCTACTGAACGCTGGCAGAAGACCCCAGACCTCCCAAAAGGCAAGAAACTCCCCACATACCTGGGTAGGGCAAAGCAGAGAGATCCCCACACAGAGGATCGGTGCCGAGCGGCACTCACCAGCCCGAGGGGCTTGTCTGCTCGCCGGCCGGGGCGGGCGGCGCTGGAAGCTGAGGCTCGGGCTTCGGTCAGAGCGCAGGGTGAGGACTGGGGCTGGCGGCGAGAACTCAGCCTGAAGGGGGCTAATGTGCCACAGCTAGCCGGCAGGGAGTCCGGGAAAACTCTGGAGCTGCCGAAGAGGCAAGAGACTTTTTCTTCCCTCTTGGTTTCCTGGTGCGCGAGGAGAGGGGATTAAGAGCGCTGCTTAAAGGGGCTCCACAGACGGGCGCGAGTCGCGACTGAAAGCGCGGAGCCCAGTGACGGGCGTGGGACGCTGGGGCTGCTGCTGGCGCCGCCAAGAAGCCTGTGTGCGAGCGCAGGTCACTGTCCACACCGCCCTTCCGGGAGCCTGTGCAGCCCGCCACTGCCGGGGTCCCGGGATCCAGGGGCGGCTTCCCTGGGAGAACGCACGGCGCGCCTCGGGCTGGTGCAACGTCACGCCGACCTCTGCCGCTGCAGGCTCGCCCCGCACTCCGTGCCCCTCCCTCCCGCCCGGCCTGAGTGAGCCAGAGTCCCCGAAGAGGCTGCTCCTTTAACCCTGTCCTGTCTGAGCGAAGAACAGACGCCCTTCGGCGACCTACGCGCAGAGGCGGGGCCAAATCCAAAGCTGAGACCCAGGAGCTGTGAGAACAAAGAAGAGAAAGGGAAACCTCTCCCAGCAGCCTCAGAAGCAGCGGATTAAAGCTCCACAATCAACTTGATGTACCCTGCATCTGTGGAATACATGAATAGACAACAAATCATCGCAAATTGAGGAGCCAGGAGTCAGTGCTGTGCCTCTGAGGTGGGAGAGCCAACTTCAGGACACTGGTCCACAAGAGACCTCCCAGATCCACATAATATCAAACGGCGAAAATCTTCCAGAGATCTCCATCTCAACACCAGCACCCAGCTTCACTCAACGACCAGCAAGCTACAGTGCTGGACACCCTATGCCAAACAACTAGCAAGACAGGAACACAACGCCACCCATTAGCAGAGAGGTGGCCTAAAATCATAAAAAGTCCGCAGACACCCCAAAACACACCACCAGACGTGGACCTGCCCACCAGAAAGACAAGATCCAGCCTCACCCACCAGAACACAGGCACTAGTCCCCTCCAGCAGGAAGCCTACACAACCCACTAAACCAACCTTAGCCACTGGGGACAGACACCAAAAACAACGGGAACTACGAACCTGCAGCCTGCAAAAAGGAGACCCCAAACACAGTAACATAAGCAAAATGAGAAGACAGAAAAACACACAGCAGGTGAAGGAGCAACATAAAAACCTACCAGACCTAACAAATGAAGAGGTAATAGGCAGTCTACCTGAAAAAGAATTCAGAATAATGATGGTAAAGATGATCCAAGATTCTATTTCCCAGATCCAAAATCTTGGAAATAGAATAGACAAAATGCAAGAAACAGTTAACAAGGACCTAGAAGAACTAAAGATGAATCAAGCATCGATTAAAAACACAATAAATGAAATGAAAAATACTCTAGATGGGATCAATAGCAGGATAACTGAGGCAGAAGAACGGATAAGTGAGGTGGAAGATAAAATAGTGGAAATAACTGCTGCAGAGCAAAATAAAGAAAAAAGAATGAAAAGAACAGAGGACAGTCTCAGAGACCTCTGGGACAACATTAAATGCACCAACATTCGAATTATAGGGGTTCCAGAAGAAGAAGAGAAAAAGAAAGGGACTGAGAAAATATTTGAAGAGATTATAGTTGAAAACTTCCCTAATATGGGAAAGGAAATAGTTAATCAAGTCCAGGAGGCACAGAGAGTCCCATACAGAATAAATCCAAGGAGAAATACGCCAAGACACATATTAATCAAACTGTCAAAAATTAAACACAAAGAAATCATATTAAAAGCAGCAAGGGAAAAACAACAAATAACACACAAGGGAATCCCCATCAGGTTAACAGCTGATCTCTCAGCAGAAACTCTACAAGCCAGAAGGGAGTGGCAGGACATAATTAAAGTGATGAAGGAGAAAAACCTGCAACCAAGATTACTCTACCCAGCAAGGATCTCATTCAGATTTGATGGAGAAATTAAAATGTTTACAGACAAGCAAAAGCTGAGAGAGTTCAGCACCACCAAACCAGCTTTACAACAAATGCTAAAGGAACTTCTCTAGGCAAGAAACACAACAGAAGGAATATACCTACAATAATGAACCCAAAGCAATTAAGGAAATGGGAATAGGAACACACATATCAATAATTACCTTAAATGTAAATGGACTAAATGCTCCCACCAAAAGACACAGAGTGGCTGAATGGATACAAAAACAAGACCCATATATATGCTGTCTATAAGAGACCCACTTCAGACCTAGAGACACATACAGACTGAAAGTAAGGGGATGGAAAAAGATATTCCATGCAAATGGAAACCAAAAGAAAGCTGGAGTAGCAATTCTCATATCAGACAAAATAGACTTTAAAATAAATACTACTAGAAGAGACAAAGAAGGACACTACATAATGATCAAGGGATCGATCCAAGAAGAAGATATAACAATTGTAAATATTTATGCACCCAACATAGGAGCACCTCAATACATAAGGCAAATACTAACAGCCATAAAAGGAGAAATCAACAGTAACACAGTCATGGTAGGGGACTTTAACACCCCACTTTCACCGATGGACAGATCATCCAAAATGAAAATAAATAAGGAAACACAAGCTTTAAATGATACATTAAACAAGATGGACTTAATTGATATTTATAGGATATTCCATCCAAAAACAACAGAATACACATTTTTCTCAAGTGCTCATGGAACATACTCCAGGCTAGACCATATCTTGGGTCACAAATCAAGCCTTGGTAAATTTAAGAAAATTGAAATTGTATCAAGTATCTTTTCCGACCACAATGCTATGAGACTAGACATCAATTACAGGAAAAGATCTGTAAAAAATACAAACACATGGAGGCTAAACATTACACTACTCAATAACGAAGTGATCCCTGAAGAAATCAAAGAGGAAATTAAAAAATACCTAGAAACAAATGAAAATGAAGACACGACGACCCAAAACCTATGGGAGGCAGCAAAAGCAGTTCTAAGGGGGAAGTTTATAGCAATACAATCCCACCTTAAGAAACAGGAAACATCTCGAGTAAACAACCTGACCCTGCACCTAAAGCAGTTAGAGAAAGAAGAACAAAATCCCCCAAAGTTAGCAGAAGGAAAGAAATCATAAAAATAAGATCAGAAATAATTGAAAAAGAAATGAAGGAAAAGATAGCAAAGATCAACCAAACTAAAAGCTGGTTCTTTGAGAAGATAAACAAAATTGACAAACCATTAGCTACACTCATCAAGAAAAAAAGGGAGAAGACTCAAATCAATAGAATAAGAAATGAAAAAGGAGAGGTAACAACTGACACTGCAGAAATACAAAAGATCATGAGAGATTATTACAAGAAACTCTATGCCAATAAAATGGACAACCTGGAAGAAATGGACAAATTCTTAGAAATGCACAACCTGCCAAGACTGAATCAGGAAGAAATAGAAAATATGAACAGACCAATCACAAGCACTGAAATTGAAACTGTGATAAAAAATCTTAAAACAAACAAAAGCCCAGGACCAGATGGCTTCACAGGTGAATTCTATCAAGCATTTAGAGAAGAGCTAACACCTATCCTTCTCAAACTCTTCCAAAATATAGCAGAGGGAGGAACACTCCCAAACTCATTCTACGAGGCCACCATCACCGTGATACCAAAACCAGGCAAGGATGTCACAAAGAAAGAAAACTACAGGCCAATGTCACTGATGAACATAGATGCAAAAATCCTCAACAAAATACTAGCAAACAGAATCCAACGGCACATTAAAAGGATCATACACCATGATCAAGTGGGGTTTATTCCAGGAATGCAAGGATTCTTCAATATACGCAAATCAATCAACGTGATACACCATATTAACAAATTGAAGGAGAAAAACCATATGATCATCTCAATAGATGCAGAGAAAGCTTTCGACAAAATTCAACACCCATTTATGATAAAATCCCTGGAGAAAGTAGTCATAGAGGGAAATTTCCTCAACATAATAAAGGCCATATATGACAAACCCACAGCCAGCATCGTCCTCAATGGTGAAAAACTGAAACCATTTCCACTAAGATCAGGAACAAGACAGGGTTGCCCACTCTCACCACTCTTATTCAACCTAGTTTTGGAAGTTTTAGCCACAGCAATCAGAGAAGAAAAGGAAATAAAAGGAATCCAAATCGGAAAAGAAGAAGTAAAGCTGTCACTGTTTGCAGATGACATGATACTATACATAGAGAATCCTAAAGATGCTACCAGAAAACTACTAGAGCTAATCAATGAATTTGGTAAAGTAGCAGGATACAAAATTAATGTACAGAAATCTCTGGCATTCCTGTACACTAATGATGAAAAATCTGAAAATGAAATCAAGGAAACACTCCCATTTACCATTGCAACAAAAAGAATAAAATATCTAGGAATAAACCTACCTAAGGAGACAAAAGACCTGTATGCAGAAAATTATAAGATACTGATGAAAGAAATTAAAGATGATACAAATAGATGGAGAGATGTACCATGTTCTTGGATTGGAAGAATCAACATTGTGAAAATGACTCTACTACCCAAAGCAATCTACAGATTCAATGCAATCCCTATCAAACTACCCCTGGCATTTTTCACAGAACTAGAGCAAAAAATTTCACAATTTGTATGGAAACACAAAAGAACCCGAATAGCCAAAGCAATCTTGAGAACGAAAAATGGAGCTGGAGGAATCAGGCTCCCTGACTTCAGACTATACTACAAAGCTACAGTAATCAAGACAGTATGGTACTGGCACAAAAACAGAAAGATAGATCAATGGAACAGGATAGAAAGCCCAGAGATAAACCAACGGACATATGGTCACCTTATCTTTGATAAAGGAGGCAGGAATATACAGTGGAGAAAGGACAGTCGCTTCAATAAGTGGTGCTGGGAAAACTGGATAGGGACATGTAAAAGTATGAGATTAGATCACTCCCTAACGCCATACACAAAAATAAGCTCATAATGGATTAAAGACCTAAATGTAAGACCAGACACTATCAAACTCTTAGAGGAAAACATAGGCAGAACACTCTATGACATAAATCACAGCAAGATCCTTTTGGACCCACCTCCTAAAGAAATGGAAATAAAGACAAAAATAAACACATGGGACCTAATGAAACTTAAAAGCTTTTGCACAGCAAAGGAAACCATAAACAAGACCAAAAGACAACCCTCAGAATGGGAGAAAATATTTGTAAATGAAGCAACTGACAAAGGATTAATCTCCAAAATTTATAAGCTGCTCATGCAGCTCAATAACAAAAAACAAACAACCCAATCCAAAAATGGGCAGAAGACCTACATAGACATTTCTCCACAGAAGATATACAGACTGCCAACAAAAACATGAAAGGATGCTCAACATCTTTACTCATTAGAGAAATGCAAGTCAAAACCACAATGAGATATCATCTCACACCAGTCAGAATGGCCATCATCAAAAAATCTAGAAACAATAAATGCTGGAGAGGGTGTGGAAAAAAAGGAACACTCTTGCACTGCTGGTGGGAGTGTGAATTGGTACAGCCACTATGGAGAACGGTATGGAGGTTCCTTAAAAAACTACAAATAGAACTACCATATGACCCAGCAATCCCACTACTGGGCATATACCCTGAGAAAACCATAATTCAAAAAGAGACATGTACCAAAATGTTCATAGCAGCCCTATTTACAATAGCCCAGAGATGGAAACAACCTAAGTGTCCATCATCGGATGAATGGGTAAAGAAGATGTGGCACATATATACAATGGAATATTACTCAGCCATAAAAAGGAATGAAATTGAGCTATTTGGAATGAGGTGGATGGACCTAGAGTCTGTCATACAGAGTGAAGTAAGTCAGAAAGAGAAAGACAAATACTGTATGCTGACACATATATATAGAATTTAAGAAAAAAAAATGTCATGAAGAACATAGGGGTAAGACAGGAATACAGACACAGACCTACTAGAGAATGGACTTGAGGATATGGGGATGGGGAAGTGTAAGCTGTGACAAAGTGAAAGAGCAGCATGGACATATATACACTACCAATCGTAAGGTAGATAGCTAGTGGGAAGCAGCCGCATAGCACAGGGAGATCAGCTCGGTGCTTTGTGACCACCTGTAGGGGTGGGATAGGGAGGGTGGGAGGGAGACCCAAGAGGGAGGGGATATGGGAACATATGTATATGTATAACTGATTCATTTTATTATAAAGGAAAAAAAATGTTGAGAAACATTTTACCTCCACACCTGTATTCTCCACCTCCTTGTTGAGGATATTCCTTGAGGTCAGGGATTCTGCAGTTGCCATTTAATTATTCCTGGCAGTAGCTAATATAGGGCATGTCACAGAAAAAGCACTTAACTGATGTGGGTTGAACTGCCCTGTGCCTTGCTGATATGATCTTATATCTATATCCCTGATAAAAGAGTCAGGCAAACCTCAGACTGAATCCAGACTCTTCCCTCATAGTTATATGACCATGAGTAAACTACTTAACTTCTTTGAGATTCAGTTTTCTTGCCTGAAAAATCTGGGATATAATACCCATTACATGGGGTTATTATAAGATTTAAAGGAAATATTGTGTAAAGTACCCAGGACAATTTGTGATACAAAGTAGGTACTCAAGTATTGAGGGCTGTTACCATAGTAATGATGCTGCTGGGGATGTTAGTGATGTTAGCTCAATCTTAACAACTGGAAGAAATGATGAAAGAGCTATAAGTGAACAATAATGATTGGGGGAAAACAAATAAATATTTTTTGCTCAACATCAAATATCAATTTTATTCCATCTAGTAAAAAGGATAAAGTAAAACTGGAGAATGCTCTAAGTCCACTAAGAGGTACTAACTTGAGCGGACAAAACCATCAATATTGTCTTTCCCAAATCTAAGTATTAAATGGAGATCCCAAGTCTTACTCATATTTTCTAAGTTAATTATGAATCAGATACAATCAATGATGTTATAGGGAAAACACTAAAAATAAAACAAATGTGTCTAGGGGGAAAAGCTTTAAACAGAGCTGTGAGAGATGGATACCACCAACGTCAGTTTTCTCTGTCCATTTTGGCGAGAGCATTTTAAGAAGATGTTTTTATCCTAGACTTATCATTATGGGAGAGTGACAATATGAAAAAATCTTCTCACAGACCTAGAGAGTCTAATGAAAATGTGCAAACTTCTGTTCTAAGTACAGCGAAGACATCTGAGGCCCATGTCCTGGAAAGGGACTGTTCTTTGCCACCCTCCACATCTGTTCAGTCTGAGCAAACATCACCTTCCCCGCAACCTAGCAATGAGGGCTGCACTCTCCATGTTATCAAATCCAGTTCAGTCTTTAATCAGAAACCTCCGTTTCTGAAATGACGCATGTCTGTCACAGCAGTCCTGGCTGGATGATGACTTCAAACGTATCTTTAAGTCCCCTGCTTCCCAATAATTGAGGGCCATTTCCTGATAGTAAGAGTGTCTCACCACATATCTGTCTAGGCAGAACCTACTCCTGGGAGCAACTATCCACTGAGGAAAAATCCACGTCCCGCACTCCTTGGCCCCGGGGTGAAATAGCGCAGGATGGTTCTAATGAAACAAATATATAGGTCTTAATGAATACAAACACGGCCTATTTGGGAAACTTGGGTGATGATAAATAGTGCTTATTTTCTCCGCCTGAATTCTGAACCAAGTAAGAGGTTTATACTTGCCTTAGGTGTGGAGAAACAATGGGCTCCCTGGGACTGAACCGCACAATTAGACTGACGCACCTGCTCAGGTTCAGGCTGGGCGGGACCTCCTGGGGCCTGGGCTGTCGTGCTTGCGTTGTGGAGGAGCAGGGCAGAAGCTTGTGAGCCGCGCATCCCCTAGAAGAAAGGCAGGAAGAAAGGGCTGGTCTGTGTGTGCCCAGGTGCTCTGCCACATCGCGCCCATCTGAGGAACACTCCCTCTTCTCTGTCGGGGAGCAAAGCAAGGCCGTGGGGTTGAGGTGATGGAACGACATCCAGTGGAAAGCAGATCTGAGGAGTCCGGGATAGCCTTTCCCTCTCATAGCGTCTGCAGGGTTTCTCAACCTCAGCACTAATGCCAATTTGGACCAGATACGTCTTTGTTGAGGGTCTGCCCTGCACGAGGTAGGATATTTAGCAGGATCCCTGGCCTGTACTCTCTAGACACTAAGAGCACCCCCGCTCCCAAGTTGTGACAACTAAAAATGTCTCTGCTGCCTTCGGGGTGGTGGCAAAATCACCCTCGGTTGGGAACCACTGGCCTAGACTCCAGTTCTATTTGCTATAAATGTGTTCTTTCTGAGCACTTACTTCTGCTTAGCACTCACTGGGTGCCAGGCTGGAGCAGGGGGAAGACAGAGAAGACCTAGCTCTGGCCTTAAAGAGCTGTGTCTCGTGGACTCGCAGAGGTGCCTCTAAGGTGACATCTGGCAGGGCACAAGAATTTGTGGTCATTCCCCAGCCAACGCATTGAATCAGGAAAACCCAACTTGACCACGTAGATGCTGATCTGTCATTCCTTCCATGGTGAACTGCCTTTTAGGGAAACATACTTCTCTGCAGGTTCTTCGGTTTCTGTTTTGAGAATGACAATGGCATAGGGCCTTGACATTCAGAACGTATGCCTGCAGCCCATGAAATTTGTTTTCTCTCTGAATAACGGGGCTCTTCCCCCCATCTCTCTATGGCATCTATGAGATCAAAGCCATTTGTTTGATGACAAATATTAAAGCCCTAACAACTCAATCTTGACAGAAGGCAGAATCTCTAGGGAAAATGCAGAGAGTTTAAACAAAAATAACTCACTAATGCCCTCATCCCCGTACTTCTGAATTTTATCACCAAATATAGTGAACAATTGACTGATATGATTGCTATATGTAGGATATCATGTCATTGTTTTTAAGGAAGTAACTTTCCATTTTCACTACCTAAATATGGCTGATGATGGTGGCCTCAATGTAAAGACCTCACAGGGAAACATTTTCTATGGTACCTTTTTTCCACAAAGTTGTCAGACGTCTAGGGGACAAAGGACAGAGACATTTGGGCTTGATGTTATAAAAAATAATTTCAGAGCAATAGGAAGGAAAATAGTATCTTTTTATAATAGTAGCCCTCACATTTTTCTAGGGCACAGGCCATTTTCATGAAAGATTCCCTTTGTGCCTTCCTATATTCCAATCCATAGAAACATCACCAGGGAAAATGGAAATATGGCTTTTATTTTTAACAGGATGCTAAATCAAAGACAAGGAAGGATAAGAAACTCAACAGGGGTCAGGACACCTGAGCTCCAGGCCCAGATTTACTTCTGTCTGTGAGATGATCTTTAAGTAATTTCCCTGCCATCATATTAAGGTCTAGAAGTAAGATAATCTGAGTTTCCTTTATTTATTTACTCATTTTTTAATTGAATTTTTATTTTGTAATGGAGTATAGTCGGTTTACCATGTTGTGTTAGTTTCAGGTGTACAGCAAAGTGATACAGTTATGCATATACTGAGTTTCCTGACTTTAAAATAAAGGGTTTGGGCAAGATAAACTCTAAGTTCTCTTGAAGTTCTGGAATTCTATGAGTCTAAGGAGATAACATTTAAAAATGTTATTACTAATATTGAATAACTTTATTCCTGCAATGACATTTATTCATGGTCTACCCTGTACTGTGTTCAATTTCAGGCACTAGGGCTACAACTAAAAAGAATTGTTAATTTAGGTAAGAAAATAAGTACAGATACTATTTCATGACAAATATCAAGATCTAAAAAGGCTACTTTCAAGAACCCCATAATGGTGTCTGCATTATTTTTTTTAAATGCTCTCCATATTTAAAGTAAACTTTAGGAATTTACCCATAACATTTAGGCATCTGGAAATATGAAAGAGGTCTCCTCCCCACCCTTGATAAGAGAGCCACTAGAATGAGTAGAATAAATCCTGGTCAGGCTAAGAGGTATGCAGTTTTGTGATTTATAGGAAAAATATATATCTGGTCATTCCGATGACCAAATATACATTTATCATATATAGACCAAGTATATATGGTGTTCATCCACAGTTTCTGGCTCACAGCTCCTAAAACCCTTGGCATTTCCTGAGTGATAAGAGCAATGGTATAATATCTGGTCTCTTGTCCTTGGTTCCTGAAAATGCTTCAGAAAAGATAACTTTTGGATGTCACCAAAGGGTGGGGCCTTTTTGCCAGGAGAAGCACCCCTGTGATTAGAGTGTTGAAACTTTCAGTCCCATCCCCTGATTTCTAGGGAAGAGAGAGGGGGCTACAGGTTGAATCACTTGCCATTGGTCAATGATTTAGTCAATCATGACTATGTAATAAAACCTCCATAAAAAGCCCAAAGGAGAGCTTTTTATCCTTTCTCAAAGAGCTTCCACATTGGGGAACCAGAACGCTTCTGCGTACCACCGTGCTGGGCCCCATGCTTCATGGGGACACGAGCTCCTTTGTTTGGGACGTCACCCTATGTTTCTCATCATTTGGCTGTTGATTTGCATCCCTTAATATCCTTTTATAATAAATCAATAATCTAGTGAGTAATGAGTTTTCCTAAGTCCTGTGAGCTGTTCTAGCAAATTAATCGAACCCAAGGAGGGTGTCGTGAGAATCTCTGATTTATAGTCAGTTGGTCAGGAGCACAGGTAACAATGTGGGCTTGTTACCTTGGAAGTGAAGGGTGGCCTTGTGGGACTGAACCCCTTACCTGCTGAATCAGAGTCTATCTCTGGGTAGATAGTGTCAGAATTGAGTTGAATTCTCAGACACCATGCTGGCATCGGAGAATTGCTTGTTGGTGTGGGGAAGTCTCCATACATGTTGGAATTGGGTCCAGGAACTCTTTGCAGGACAAAGCAGAATACAGCCAAGCTTATACTGGCCTGGGATTCCCCAGGGCTCACTTCCCTATCTTCACATCTATCCTCCCAACACTCTGTGTGTCTGTCTAGGGAAAACTGAAAATCACCCCACCAAGCATCTAGACACTCACACACACACACACACACACACACACACACACACACACACACACACACACTCAACATATACGTTGAGTATGGGCCTACACCTGGGCCTGAGCTCCTACAAGTGGCTAGCTAAATCCACGAGGAAACACTAGAGAGATGGCATCACTTTCCTGAGCTCAAAAGACTGAATTTCACTAAATGTCATCAGGTAAACATTTGAAATTTAAAACTCCAAAAGCCCTGATGGACAGAGAAAACATAGTACATGCACTTAGTATAAAAGGACAGTAAAAATTATTTCCAGTCAATGATAGTGAATCTTTCATGGAAATCTTGGTTGATATTTTGGCTGATTAGACAATCCTGGAATTTAAAATGTTTTTCTGTATTGAGTACAACACTTCCACATAATGACTGAGGGTGATCTTTCCAGTTTAAAGAAAGGAGATTGGTAGCTAAATTTGGAGAAAAATGTAATTAGCTTTATAGTGTCACTTGCAATATAAATTAATCTCCTTTGAACACTGAGATCCTTGACCATCCTCCTAAGTGACATTTATTAATTTTCTTGATCATGTTCAGAAAATCGTAGTACTAAGTGATGGTGCTTCTTTTCAGTGGAATGAAACAGTGTAAGAGGGGCAAAAAGAGAGTTTATGGCTCTCCCAGGAATGCTCAAAAAAGGATTCTTAGAGATATCAGAATGCAGGACTAACCCATTTACTTTTCAATAAAGACTGCATATAATTTATTTTTTGAGATTTTGCTTAATTTGAACCCCTAATTCTATGGTTAATCCTGCCAGTTTCCCCTGTAACTACAATCTGGTAAAATTTCAAACAGATAGGAGGTTGTGAATGTCTTTTAAATTCTGTTAGTAGAAAACCTGTTATTCAGGCAGCCTGAATTCCACCAAGAGGGAGAACCATGGAGGTAAGGAATCAGATAGACCAGACACAGGACGTGAGAATGTAATATGGATAAACCCACAGGCTGGGATGCGATTTCAAAAACATACCTGCTACTGTTCCTCCATCCTGTGCCTAGGTGATCATAAGCACAGTTTTTAGAATCCTTTGCAACCCAGGCAGCCTTGACTGTTTGATTATCCTGAGCACTAGAGATGAAACCTATTTCTCATTTTTTTTTGGATAGGATTTGTGGGATAAAAGACACAAAATCATGGGCAGCTGAATCAAATATATCTCTGAATACTCACTAAGCAGGTGGCCCAGAAGTCCTGTTCTGAAAAATGCCTTAGACACAAATTTTACAAATGAGGAAGCTAAGTTTCAGAAGGCTGTTCCTTGACAAACACCAGTATAATTGATGACAACCATAAATAGCATGTTTCAATGGCATCACTGTGTATACCATCCCACCCATCAATCAGAAGCATGCATCTGCATTTTAAAATATGCTTATAATTGCTTATTATTCAAGTTTACTGTTGGGAAAGCACTCTTGGTCCCATATACTGTGAGTAATTGAATCTCTACTCTATATTGTTAAATGATTTGCATGATCTGGATCCTGAGGTCCTAGCATGACATTTTCCTCTTTTCCCATTACTGGCTATTCACAGCATCCAAAGACATGACAGAGGCCCCAACTATGATGCCCTGGATCACTGCCAGCCCCCAGGCATTGAAGCCAAGCTTGCTGCAATTCTCTTTGGCTAAGTTAGACACATGCTAAAATGGATACAAGGATCCCAAAGCAATTGTAGGACACTTAAACGAAGGCAAGTGAACACAAGGTGGACAAGGGAAAGCTTTCAAAACCTTGCAATTGAATTTGGAGTCACTAATAGAGCTGGGAAATGATAGCACTGAATGTCTCAAGGTCACTTGCAACAGAGAAGGGGGCTTTATTTCAAAGAAATTGCCCTGTCTGCCAAGATAAAAAGGAGACATATACACGGCAAAGAAAAGGAACAGCTGCTACAGAGCACTAGCAAGAGAGAGGCTGCAAAAGAGATCATCAGTGGGGAAGGGAAGGGAATGAGAAACGCCACACATTTCTTCCATCATTGGGTCAGAAGAGCTCCCCCGTCTCACTCACAGGACAAAAAGTAGGCTGGCTCCAAACGGCTGTTTAGGCCCAGTAGGGCTATTTGCAAGAATGGGAAAAGCTAGAGGATAATATGATTTTCTCCACTGCGTCAAATCAATGGCTGTATTACAACTGCTGCTGCTGGATCATAAAGGCAAAGGCTGAAGCATGTTTGGAGCCATTTTGGACCACATGGTTCCCATAGTCAGAGGCTACTCCCCAAAACACCATTTTCTACTACCCGTGGATCAGACATCCAACAAATTCCAGGAGACAATGTAAATTGACTGAAATCTTCCTTGTTTCTGGAGGGGATGTAGAGGATACTGCAGAGCCAAGATTTTCTCCTATGCTTTCTTCTGGAAATTTTACAGTTTTAGGTTTCCCATTAAGTCTATGATGTGTTTTGAGTTAATTTTTTTGTGTATGGTGTAAGATATGGATCACAGTTTGAATATGCACATGGATATCTAATTGTTCCAGCACCATTTGATGAAAAGACTATCCTTTCTCCACTAAATTGCCTTTTCAACTTTGAAATGAATGAATTAACCCACAAATGTGTGTGTCTATTTCTGGACTCTATTCCATTCCACTGATCATTTGTCCTTTTGCCATTACCACATTGGCTTGATTACTGTAGTTTATAGCAAGTCTTGAAATCAAGTATTGTGAGTGGTTCAACTTTGTTCTTTTTCAAAATTGTTCTGGCTATTTTTGTTCCTTTGCCTTACCAAATACATTTTAGAATCAGGTTGTTGATTTCCACAAAAAAATTCTACTGGGATTTTTGATTGGAATTATATTGAATTTATACATTATTATTATTATTAAGAGAAATTGCTTCATGAATTTATACTGATGATTCCAGTTCAAATTCAAGGCTCTAGCGTTTTTCACATAACCTCTTATCTGTTACATATGTGTCTCCTTTATTCTATATCCTGGCTCTCTAGGACGCTGAACACGATGGAATTAGAATATTCCATAATTGCTCATTAACTTTATTCCACATTACATACATAGTCTCTAAATAATAAGACTCATATTGTTACCACCAATACGACTATTGATGACAATTAAAACCTTTTTGCTTGCCGCTTTGTTCTTCTCCTATCTTTTTAATTGTACTATTTCTACATTTTCTGAACATATATAGTCATCCCAAGCATATAGTCATCCCATAAAAAAACTCTTTCTCTTAATTGAGATTTTTCTCCTTAAAGGCACACATTAAATCAATTTATTTAACTTAGTTATACTCTGCTTCTTTCAAAAATGACTTTAAGCTGCTTTTTAAAAAGGAAAACACAGTTGAGAAAAAACGAAGACACAAACATGTCAACCATAGTTTAAACATATGTTGTAATTAAGCACAATATTTGGATCTATGGATCCTAACAGCCAAGCTGAATATGAAATGTGACAGGTTACATAAATTTGGGCGGGTTTTTTAAAGAAAATTCTTATTTTATTTTGCCTTCTTCCTCAAGATAAATGTCCAAAACATTTTTTCATATTGTATCAGTAGGAGATGAAGGTTTCACAGAAATGTGAAAGTGAAATTCATATGGAAAAAAGTTCAAAACATAATATTGAAGTGCAAATCAGTAAGACTGAGTGATCTTTGAAGGAAGAGATCTTCTCTTACACTCCATCTTTTAATACCTTATTAGGTACATAAAGGAGGTGTTTCTGTCTGTCTCTCCCCACCCAGTTACATTATATGTATATATTATATATAATATATTATAATTATAAAGGTAATATAATATATGCATTTGTTTTCATATTTATTATTATTATTATTATTATTATTATTAATTTATTTATTTTATGGTACGTGGGCCTCTCACTGTTGTGGCCTCTCCTGTTGTGGAGCACAGGCTCCGGACGCACAGGCTCAGCAGCCATGGCTCATGGGCCCAGCCACCCCGCGGCATGTGGGATCTTCCCGGACCGGGGCACGAACCCACGTCCCCTGCATCGGCAGGTGGACTCTCAACCGCTGCACCACCAGGGAAGCCCCATATTTATTATTTTATATTTACATAAATATAGTAACTATACATATACATATATATAACTTTTTGCTTTTTTAATTAGAAAGAATTTTCCTTCTATCAAGATTACCACCCAGAACCTTAGCTAACTGTTTGAATCAAGAAAAGACATCTGAGGGAGTTCCCGGGTGGTCTAGTGGTTAGAATTCGGCACTTTCACTGCTGTGGCCCGGGTTCAATTCCTGGTAGTGGAACTGAGATCCCTCAAGCAGTGCAGCATGGCCAAAATTTTTAAAAGGACACTTGAAAATTATAATTAGCTACCCCTTAGAAATCGTCACAGGTGCTTTGCCACCATGCTTATTGTGTGCTAAAGCAAACTTAGCATCAAGTTCAGGGGCAAAATAGAGGAAGAAGATATTAGATGCAGTTATAATTATATGGGAAGATGGCATCAAAAATAAGAAAGTATGAACGAGGCATGTGACTAGTGGGGTGGGCAGTGGGAGAAAAGTAATAGGGACTCTGAACTAGTGACAAGGAAAGGAAGACCATTGTGCCATTGACTGCTCATTGTAAAATCCCCTCAGGACCTAAAGGGAATGGCTGTGTCTTGGAGAAGTCTGAATTTGTTAAGAGGAAGATGGCTTTAATAGACAGTAAATTACGCAATTACTGGGGAAGGTAATCTGAACAGGAATAGGGTCAACAATCAAAAATTAAAGTTTCCTTCATGCTCCCACATAGTTAAAATTCCATTAAAAAATTCTATTACAAAAATATTTTCCATATTAAAACATGCTTCATGATTTTGCTTTATGAAATAGCATCTCATTTGCTTGAGAGCTTGCCCATTTTCAGCTCACTAAATTCTTATTACCACTTGAGAGCAGGTAGGCTCTCTCAGAAAATCTTGAGCTTATACACGTTGGATGGTCCCATAGTTTTATGCCAATTTTCCTGTTTTTCTCTTGTTCCTCTGTATTTTATCTTAGCACTGCAAGGACATTCTGACCTCTTATTTCCTTGAGGGCTACAATTAACCAGAAACACTCTTGACTGCATAGGAATTGAATGGGAACTCTTGATAGGCCTTCCGTCAATCACTTAAGAAAATCTATTTCATGTAAGTCATTACTGGAAATTTTTGTATTACTTAATCATGCTGGGCACCCTTTTGCTTCCCTCTCATGACGTAAGGACACACAGGTTAATGTGAAAGAAGCATATTCACTTGCTAAAGAAATCAAACTTTTTAAGTGATTGATATATGGGCTAGTTGTAATATTAACACTGATTTCTTATGTTCTTTCTTTATGACACTTAAGTAACACCTTATCTGCATTCAGAAATTATTGAAATTTCATATGATTAGTAATAAAAGGTCCTCATTAGAAAAAAAAAAGTCTTACCAACGGGAAGCAAAAGTTTTGCTTGGAAAGGATAGAAAATATATACCCTTAGCAAAGTGAGATAGAAAGTCTGTTGTGTTAGAACACTGGACCAGAGGTATGGGCTCAAACCTTAAGTCTGTAACTTACAAGTTATATAAGATTGGATGAGTCATTGACTATTTCTGGGCCTTGAATGTCTTTGGGCCGTAAAATAGATATAATAATAATAGTTGCCTCATGGGGTTGTAGTCATGGTTAAATGAAATAATATGTGGAAACGTTCTTAGTAAACACCCCTAATACTCTGTAACTGTAGTCTGTCCGTGTGGGTGACAGTTTATAAAATTCTAGCTCTGCTCTGCTTGACCACAAAAAATCCCCTTTCAGACTATTCTGGTGAGAAACTTGCCTTCATGCTGTCACATCTCCCCAAACAGTTGTAATTGGTTATTAGGAGTCGCCATTCCTCCCACCTGCCGAGAATGACTGGCTGTGTATAACCCCTCAAGCCGTCCAGGGAGCAGGAGCCAGGGAACTGGGTGGACAGTGAGACACATTGGCTCCATAGTCAGTACATCATGTCCCCCATCTCAGGCCATGACAGCTTCCAACTCTGAAGAACATCAAGCCAAATATTCCTTTCTTCTTCAGGGCAAGAAACTGGCTGCTTTAAGATTACAGAGGTTATTTACAGGGTTGAGAGCAGAAATGATCAGACACACTACTATGTTTTCATCAGCTTTTGAAGGAGACCCCTCCTCCGTCCACACCCTCCCCTCCCAGCACACACCCGCTGGTTATGCACCAAAACATGACATTAAAGAATAAGTTTTCCTTTTTGCTGACAAACAAAATCAGATGCTAATCAATAGGAATTCAGTTGGCAGAGATGTCTTGCTCATCAGTGAAATTACATCTGGATCTTATTGTCTTGATGGTAAGAAACCCTTCGGATGGGAGGCAAAAATGAAAAAATATGTGCTCTGTCACTTATCATAGGAAAATGTAAACAACCATAACATTCACTCAGTCAACCAAGCAAACAAACAAAAACCCCTCCACTGTTAGGGTGCTGTGAATCAATTTTATCACTCTGTGCCTCCTTCCAATAAAAAAATGATCCAATAAAATACAATAGATTTGCTTATTCAAAATTTAACTGTTCTTTCTAGGTGATTACTCTCAAGAAGAGTTGGGGCTCAGACAGGCCTGTCCTGTTGTTTTTGTGACCACCTGTGTCACTCAGAACTTACCCTTTCAGTCATATTCAATGAGATTACTACCCTAGCTCTGTAGCTATTATTTACCCCTTAAAGGAAACACATAAAATATTAGCATTTCCTAACAATAAGTCTCCCCAGATGGTCTTATGTAGGTAGAGCAGCTTCATCCATCAGTGACGATCCATCAGCCAAGTTGTATATCTAGGCTGGTTTTGACAATTTTGTTATTAACCAAGCTTCTAGCACATAAAAAGAAAGTTGCTTACCCCCTCTTCTCTCCACCAAACATTGTGAAGACAATAGAGTGAAAAACAAACAAACAAACATAAGCACAGTCTATGATAGGATGGTGATTAAACGAGATATAGTAGCTCTCTCAGAAATATTTCTAACCTCACTCTAGAGTGTTTTGTTTCCTTCAGATAAATACCCAGAAGTTGTACTGCTGGATAGTATGGTAGTTCTATGCTAGTTCTATTTTTCATTTCTTGAGGAACCTCCATACTGATTTCCATAATGACTATACCAATTTGCAGTCCCACCAACAGTGTACAAGTGTTCCCTTTAATCCACATCCTCACCAATACTTGTTATTTCTTGTCTCTTTGATAATTGACATCTTAACAGGTGTAAGGTATCTCATTGTGGTTTTGACTGCATTTCCCTGAGGATTAGTGATTTTGAGCATCTTTTCATGTACCTGTTGGCTATCTGTATATCTTCTTTGGGAAAATGTCTACTCAGGTTCTTTCTCCACTTATTAATTGCTTTGTTTTGATTTTCACTATTAAGTTGTATGACTTCTTTGTATATTTTGATTATTAACTCATTATAGGATAGGTGGTTTGCAAATATTTTCTTCCATTCCATAGGTCACCTTTTTATTTTGTTGATGGCTTCCTTCGCTGAGCCGAAGCTTTTTAGTTGGATGTAGCCATTAGCTCACAGAGATATCTGTATGTGTGTATGTATTGGGTTGGCCAAAAAGTTCATTTAGGTTTCTGTAAGATGTTACAGAAAAACCCGAATGAACTTTTTGCCCAACCCTATACATTCAGCCTTAAAAAGGAAGGAAATTCTGTCATTTGTGACAATATGGATGAACTTGGAAGACATTATGCTAATTGAAATAAGCCAGAGAGAGAAAGATAAATACTGCATAGTATCACTTATATGTGAAATCTTAAAAAAAAATGAACTTATAGAAACAGAGTGGTTGCTAGAGACTGGAGGTTGGGGGAAATAGGGAGAGATTGGTAAAGGGTAAAAGGTACAAACTTTCATCTATAAGATGTTTACAATCTGAGGATCTAAAGAAAACATGATGACGATAGCTGATAACACTGTATCTTATAATTGAAATTTGCTAAGAGTAGAACTTAAATATTCTCACCAAAAAAAAAAAAAGGTAAATAGGTAAATATGTGAGGTGATTGATGTGTTAATTAACCCAATGGGGGGGGAGTCCTTTCACCATATATACCTATGTAAAATCATCACATTTTATGCTTTAAATATATTACAATTTTATTCATCAATTATATCTCAGTAAAGCTCAAAAAAGAAGAGTGTTTTGGAATTGTCAAGCCTTTAAAATAGAATGTTGAATGCCTTGGGCTCCTTCCTTCCTCCTTTCCTTCTCATTCCCTTTCTTTCTCGTCCTTTTTCCTTCCTCCCTTCTTCCCTCCCTTCTTCTCTCTCTCGCTCTCTTTCTTTCTTTCTTTCTGGCTGAAGGGTCTCCAAATGTTTTCACATAAGTCAATTTACTTTATCTTCACAGATATCCTAAGAAATAGGACCACTAGAATGATATTTGGGTATTACAAATTAGATTGGTGACTTTTTCAAGGTGAACCATTTTAGAGTTGATACATCTGACGTTCAAACTCAAATTCCCTAACAACTGATGCAAGACCTTTTTTTCAGTATTTCTTACCACCCAAATACTCAAATGCTACTTAATTTAGATAACAAATATCTATTGGTCAATCCAATCCTTAGGGATGCATTCAGTAGAATCAGTTATAAGTATGAAAACCCAAGCAAGCAAAAAAACGTATTGAAAACTGTTTCAAAATTCTGGAAGAACTACTAAAAATATCAACAAGAATAAGCATTTTCTAGCTTAATCTTCCACATAAATAGATGCTACTGCTGACAGTGTTTCTTCCAGAGCTGGACTTCCTACTGTCAGCAAGATGCATGCTGAGATATTTACAGTGATCATGTTTTACATCACACCATCTACACCCTTTCTGACTTTCTCAGCATCTTCTGCACAAGGTGGGATAAAAGGCTGGTACCATGTAACGATGACCTCAAAAGCCCCAGGCTGGGCATTGTCAGTATAGCATGTTCTCCAGCTTTCCGTTCTTGAATCCCTGCTCTGACAACCAGATGGATTCCTACGCACTAGCTTGTGTAATTTGGCCCCCCATATTAAACTGACTACATTTCTAGTTTCTTATAGACAAGGATAGAGGACTTACCTTAAATCTGAGTTTCCAATTGTCCTCAGTCTTCACACTCAGTGTTGATTATCTCCTTGCCTGTAATAAACCAAGAAGGGCCACTACTATGGCTGAGCCTGAATCCTCCAGTAATTTAAATTCACTGCAATACCACCAAGCTGTGTGTGTGTGTGTGCCTATCACTACTTTCAAGGATTGGGCTAGGGTAGGGTATCAATACTTTCAAGAACCTGAACTTCAAGTATATAAAAATCATTTCTTAGAAAGGAGAAATAGTGAAAAGGAAAGGGAAACAAAAGGGGCTACCAGAATGGGTAGAGATGATTGGTTTCACACGGAAGTTAAAAAATTGGAAAATGACAGTCTTACAAAGTCTGACATTTCTCTTGGACCTTTCCATTCCCATTCTTTCTTTCTGCCCTTGCTTCCCCTAAAGTTCCTCTTCAAAAGCTCTCACCTGTTTAGTCTCCCAAAAACCTCCCCTTAGCAACAAATGTATTGAAATTCACCATCAGTGGTGAGCTAGCCAGGAGCCAAAGGCTGCCTTTCTAATTTTCAGACTGATGTTGAAGTAAATTTCTCTTTGTGCTTTGCATTGAATGCAACTTCCACTGTCCAAATCTTGATGATTCCTTCTGTGTCTCCAATGCCTTGAGTTTGTGCTTCTTTCATAGCATTCATTTGCTTTGGACATGTTTTACAAGGAGTAGCTTACAACTGTGTCTGCCCCCTAGTTCATAATGTCCCTAAGGCAAGGATTGTGTCCTTTTAGAAAACTGTGTTCAATATATTAGGACATTGATGTGGACATAATATATCTCTGAAAACTCTAACAGAGGTTCTTAACAGGGTAATTCTGTCCCTTGCCCTGGAGATAAAGAGGGGGGCATTGGCCATGTCTGGAAACATTTTTGGTGGTCACAACTTTGGGAGAGGGCTGTTACTAGCATCTAGTAGGTAGAGGCCAGAGATACTGATAAATGTCCTACAATGCAAAGGATAGCTCCCCACTACAAAGAAGTATCCAGCTCAAAATAGTGATAGTGCTGAGGTTGAAAACCCTTGATAACAAAGTAAACTATCATCTCCAAATAAATTGATATCCCCATCTCTCCAAATGGTCTGTTCTTCTTAGGTAGACCTGACTAGCATGTCTGTCAGGAGTAGCCTCTTAACCCAACTCATAGTGTTTCCAGCATATTATGTCTTCTTTCCCCAGCCTTAGCTCATTTAGTATTTATAACCCTTTGTGAAGTCTATTAGGTAGATTTATTCTTCCCATTTTAATGAATTTGAGACTAAGAAGAGTTAAGTAACCTGTAAAGTTTTCATACCTAGGAATGTAGCAGCAGAACTTGAATCTAGGACTCTGGTTCCATAGTCATGAAAAAAAGAATAAGAAAAGACACAAAAGCATAAAAATTCAGGTCATGTTGAGAGATCAACCAGTAGTAGATGCTGCTAAATCCTAGGGTACAAGAAAGTTAAATTGCCCCTTGAGTTAAAGCTAAATTGTTTTGGGGTCAGATGGTTGAGGTTCCTGTATGCCTTTTTAGGCATTTTGAACTTAATAGAGGTGGAGGACTGGGGGTAGATAGCATTGTAGCTGGTTAGAAATTCTCTTTAGAAGGATCAGTCTGGCAGTCAATGGGCTGCTTGGAGAAGGGGTCATTTAGAAGATGGAGGCAATTCTTCTGGTCTCACTAGGGGTGGATGACAAAGAGCGGTGCACATCAACTCTTAGAAGTTGCTAGAAGCTGCCACAGTCCACTCCAGACAATGTCAATGTGTTTGGGAGGGTAAATAACTACCCTATGGAAGTCTTTATACACACTTTGTGCCTGTGCCACCACACGCTGAACTAAAGCCACAAATCCTTAGATTTCACATTTCAAACCAATAACCTAGACATATATAATCTATAGACCTACATATGATTGGTGGAATAAGCAATTAACTCATTTCCAGAACTTGAAAGCAACATTGAGAGACTTCTTTCCCCTTAAACTATTTGAGCCTTTATGAACAAAGTGACTCACTACTGTCTTTTAGAGTATAAGGATTTAGAAAACATATTATAGAAGAAGGTTATCATGGGGTTTCTTCTCAATAAATCTGAGTCTGATTTTCAGTTTTGAGATGAAAAATATTCTAAGCAGCTAGAATTTCAGGGGGGTGTATATATGCTCTCAAAAGAATAATATACAAACAAGCCCAAGAGGCTCCCACCAGTTACACCTGGAGTGAAATGTATTCTTCTGTGAATGTATTTCTTCTTAACCTCCCACAGATGAAACAGAAGCCAGTGTCACCTGTGATCTATTTCTCATATAACTAGTGGTGACAGCTTGTTTGGCATTTTTTTTTTTTTTGCCTTCTTTTTAGACATCAGACTAATCCATCATGAACAGCAACTGCTTTCATTGTATAGGCCTTTGAATTTCAGAATGCCTAATTTGCTTATTTAAATGAAAAAGAGTTTGCAGAAGAAAGCAGAAAAGCTAAGAAGAGGTGTATCTTCTCACTTGCAGCCAAATATTCATTTTGCCTCTGTGATCTCCATTTTGAGAGCTGTCAAGGCACAAATATTCTGTAAAAGCCTCATTAGAGGGAGGATCTCTATTGAAATGGTCAGAAGACTTGTCTTCAGGTCACAGCCATTCTGACCTTCCAGTTGTTTGGCCATTTTCACAGCACAGCATATTTAGTGACTTTGTGAAGATTTTCTTCCCAAACCTATTAATAGTTGAGCAAATATTTACCTCATGCATCACTGCTCTGGTTGTGGTATCTAGGATAGAACTGGAAAAAATTTTAGACAAAGGATACTCATCAATGAATATGCTTCTCTCTTTTGCATTACAAAAAAATCTCAATTCTTTTATACTTGTTCTTCAATGTTTGGCTGGAGGGGAGAAAATTTCCCTAGGCAAGGCATATCTTTGTGGACATGTCAGAAGAATGCTCCAGAACATTGTACAGCTGAACTCCTGTCCATGAGTGCTTCTCTGTTCCAGCACAAAACTTCAGAATGTCTTCTATCAGAATATACCTGGCATACTGAAGAGAATCAATTAGATTAATCCAAATTACAGATCTGTGGATTGTGTGTCAACCATTAAGAATTTACTGAGTTCCTATTAAGTGCTCTTTCCTGTAAAGGTTATATTGAAGATGACATGCTGCTATACTGTTTTTGAGCAGTTTAGGTGTGGTTGGATGGCAATGCAAATTTACTCAAAACAACTGCAGAGGGCTTCCCTGGTGGCGCAGTGGTTGAGAGTCTGCCTGCCGATGCGGGGGACACGAGTTCGTGCCCCGGTCCGGGAAGATCCCACATGCTGCGGAGCGGCTGGGCCCATGAGCCATGGCCGCTGAGCCTGCGCGTCCGGAACCTGTGCTCTGCAGCGGGAGAGGCCACAGCAGTGAGAGGCCCACGTACTGCAAAAACTAACAAACAAAAACAACTGCAGAGGGATAAACAATGGTTTCTGATCAAGGGAGAGGACTTATTTGGTGTGGACTTTAAGTGTGCTTTTATAATTCAGAGAAGAAGGAGGTAAATGAAGGTTGGCAAGCTCAGAGAATATCTCCTTGAAGAGATCATTCTTGAACTGGATTTTAAGTCTTAACATTTGAGTATATCACAGTGAGGAGATGTAATTTCAAATCTGGAGAACAACACAAATAAATAAAAAGTTGGGAGGACACAGTAGTATTAGGGGATAGGAAAGTGGCAGTGTAGACAGGAGGTCTTTCCGATAAAACCTAGGTTTTAAGTGTTAGAGAGTAGAATATAAGATTGGAGAAGTATAATGGGAACAGATTGAAGGAGCTTGAAAACTTAACAGAGGAATTTAGACTTGATGCCACATGCAGTAGAGTTATTATAAATTCTTGGAAGGAAGATCCATGATGAAAGCAGCACTGGTGTACAAAATTTATTCAACAGGGCATAGGTTGGGGGATAAGTTAGAGAAAGGTAGGTATGAAGCACTGAGGACTTGTGCTCATGTTCATTAAAGAGGAAGAAGGAAGGCAGGGATAAATCCAAGATCCCTCTTGAAGGTTTGGTGACTGACTGAGGGTCGAAGGATTGAGCATCATTGAAAGTGATTCCAAGACTAGAGGTGGGACTTTTATAACCCATGGAAGGATATCTTCCACAGGTTCAAGAAGGAGCTCCTGTCTCTTTACCCAGGAGAAGAGATCCCTTTTAGGCTTTCCTTAAAGAGAATTGGGAATGAAAAAATCAAAACCCCAAACTAGCTATGGTTCTCTCAAAACTGGTGGAAGACTAAAATGGTATTTCTGAAGAATAAGTCCTTTCAAACATGAAACATTATTGATTTGATGGAGTACTTGATTTAGTCCATTTAAAAAAAGTTCTGTTATAACAATGTCAATATAACTATAACAATATAGTTTTTGGAAACAAAATCAACAGAGAGGAAAAACATAACACTCCATCCTTATTCCTTCATGTTCTTATAGCACAGGCTCTTGACTACATAGGGACCCCTGACTTCTTCTGTGGTCTATGTTGTCACAGCCTCCTTCCACCTCTTATACCCTTATAATTCCACTAATACAAAACCCTCTTCCACATAGTGCACCAAGAACCAAACAGTCTTCCTCCTCATTTTCAATTACCACTCTCAACTCTTCACTTTCTTACCAAGAACTCTTCCCTCTACTCTCAGTTGGGACAATCTAGTTAACTAGAAAGTAAGTTAACATACAATCAGTATCTTGCTGTTCTTTGTCTCAATTCTTTTCACTCTAATCTAAGGAAACCATCTCTAGGAAGGAGTGGGAATAAAATGCTTGGAACTGGCTGCTCTGGTCTCTCAGGCAGCATAAAGCAGTGGAAGGTAATTTTGCAAATAAATATAGCTTTACACACATAACGGGCTGCATTCAAATATTTACATGCTTCTTTTAATTGCTTATTTTTATTGCTTTGCCGAAACTGCATGTCTATCACATTGCTCACACAGTCTCACATAGGGCCTTTTAATGGAATCCTTGACTGCAGTGAGTTTTAATTTACGGGTTTTCAAATCAAATTAATGACTTTCCTAACAGGATAAGAAGGTGAGCAGAAGCGAATAGTGTAGAGGAAGAGCCCTGGGTCTGGTGCAGATTGAACCCAAGAGAAGCTGGAATACTTAGGATAATTCTAATTTGCATTGGTGATGTTCTCTCCCGTATCTCTTGCCTTAGCAATTGTCTCTTTTCTGATTTAGTCCAAGAGAAAACTGTCCTTAAATGTGTGGACAGGATCTAGTCTATAGGCATTGTAGCTAAGCTTCTTCCTTGTGGAAATGCCCTTTGCCCAAATGTAGCTCATCTGTAGCTGCTGAATTCCAAGGTGGCTGCTACACTAGAGAAGTTCAGAATATGATTTTGGGCCAGTTGGGAAGACCACTGAGGTTTGAATTTTGTCTTTGCCATTGATCAGGTTTGTGACCTTAGTAAAATCATTAATTGGTCTCAACCTTGATTTTTCTGTAAAATTAGAATAATAATAATTACTTGACTGTTGTGAGAATTAAATAAGAATGTATGTAAATAAGAATGTACACAAGCACCTGATAAAATATTTAGCATCCAATAAATATTTAGCACTGAATAAAATATTGCAATTTGTCATTGTGCCCTATGACCTCTCTATGAGCCTGAGGGACATCTTTATAATGATAAGTACAAATATCTTAAGTTTGTTCTGAAAAAAAAAGAACCTGTTTTATTTTCCAACAATGACTCTTCTCACTGTCCTTATGCTGACTAATAATATAATCAATCTCCCAGCTGATTTCAGGTTAAGAACTATTGGATTTTTAATTTTTTTTTTTAGTCCCTAACCCCCCCATCCTCTAACCTAGTTAATCAATTCTCTATTACAGCCAGTTTTTCCTTTAAAACAATGGTTTTCCAACTTTTTGTGGTTTATAGGTCCTTTGAGGTTTTGTGAAACCATGAACCTCTCCAAAGAATAATGCATTCAAGTGTGTAAAATTTTATAGGCCATTTTTTTGGGATAAACAGACCTCCCAGAGCTCAAATAGGTACCTTCTAGATGTCTAGGGACTCAAGGTTGAGAACTCCAAAACTGAAATATTTTTTCAATCTAGATGACCCTTTCCATTTTTCTGGCCTCCACTCTAGTTTCAGCCCTCATCACCTGTTGCCTAAATCCAGCTTGGTCTCCAGATTCCTGTGTGTTCTTCCTCCTACCCAGACAAAATGCTGCTTCCAGAATCTTTTGTCTCTAAAATAACATTTTCTTAACAAATTCTTTTGAAATTTTTAAAGTTTTGTTACACAGTGGTCCTCAAACTTTACTGTGCATAGTGAGCTGGAGAGGTTCTGAATGTAGACCCAGATGGGTTCCTGAGATTTACATACTTCAAAAAAATGTCCTAGGTTATTCAAATGCTAGTAGTCCCAGACCACCCTTTGAGAAAAATTATCCTGAGATGGTCTTTAGAGGCTAATTTCCTCATTCATCCTTCTGTTTAACCCTGCCTTTGTACTTTCACTATCTGAGTATGTTTAGAAATTGTCCTTTGCTTTTATTTGTCCTTTAACCTAGGAAACTCTCTTTACTATCACAACATTGTGGAAAAACTACCTATCTTCTATGGCTCACTACAACTGCAACTCTTTTATGGCTTTTTTCTTCAACAATTCCCCTAATAAAAATGTATTCACACCCTGTCCCAATGTACCACCATTAGAGCACATGGTAGACTTTCCCCTGGATTATTGTTGATTGTATGCAAGTTTCTTACCTTCACTAGATTATATAATTCTTGAAGGCAGACCAGATCCTGCTCACTCTTTATACCATCACAATGCTCAACACAGAGCCTTATATGTTGTAGATATTCATAAAATGTTTGCTGAATGATCAAATTTGCTGTTTTTCATATTCATGTGTCCCAACATTTGAAATATTGCATCTGTGTCCTTAGAGCAGCAGGACTCATAGTTATGATACAGAAGAGCCTCACAATGAGAGCCTCATTGTGAGAGTGAAGTACTGGGCTTTTGCACTTGAGCTAGCTTGAACTGGCTTAGAATAACCACTTGTGTGCATTTCTTTCCAACTCTGAGTTCAGTGATATTTTTGGTAAGCTTAAAATCAGTCATGGTGATAGTATTGTACTTACACCACAGGAATCAGAAAAAGCTACAAATAAGGTTTCTGTTTTTGTCTTTTTTTTTTTTGAGAATGATTTACTAGTATACTAGTAACTACTAAGTAGTATACTAGTAACTAGTAACTAGTATACTAGTATAGTAACCATATATTTAGTAACAAAAATAGTCAGAGAATCCCTGTGTGCCTTCATATTATCCAATCTAAAAGGAAAAACTCATTTAGCAATCTTAAGAACCCCATTTATAAGTAAAATGCTACACGTAGATCAAAACCTTGGAAACTTCACTCCCAGAATGGCATGGAGTAAAATATATCAAAGCATCAAGATCTAGGATTTTCTTGGATCTTCCATTTGTAATGTAAGACATTACGCAAATTGCTTGCATCTCTTCTGTGCCTTAATGTCATCACCTAAGAGAAAAAAAAAATATTGCCTTCTTCTTCCGATCTCAAGAGCCATATTGAGGATAAATGAGTGAAGCCATATGTGCAGAAGCATTTTATAAAATTTATTTATTTATTTATTTATTTTTGGCTGTGCTGCATCTTCATTGTGGTGCATGGACTTCTCACTGCAGTGGCTTCTCTTGTTGCGGAGCATGGGCTCTAGGTGTGTGAGCTTCAGTAGTTGTGGAACACAGCCTCAGTAGTTGTGGGACATGGGCTCAGTAGTTGTGGTACATGGGCTTAGTTGCTCTGTGACATGTGAGATCTTCCCGGATCAGGGCTCGAACCCATGTCCCCTGCATCGGCAAGTGGATTCTTCACCACTGCACCACCAGGGAAGCCCCAGAAGCCTTTTTAAAATTGTAAACTTCTGTCAAAATGTGTTCTTCTTTGAGCTCCTAGATTTAGTTTTATGAAAGAGAACCCAGCTAGTAAGAGAGTGACAGTTCTTCATTTATCTTCACTAATCAATTTAAATTCATGACATCAGTACATGTTTTAAATGCTGCTTGTACCACTCATTTCTTACCCACTACGTCAACCAAAGTATGGATTTTACCTCCTCTGTCGAGATTTTCCTTTTATTTGCATAGAATTTTTCTTTTCCTTAGAACAATAAAGCCTAGAATAATCTTCTCTTTATCACAAAATTTATTGAAATACAGACATACTGTGTAACTACACTCCCTACTCCTCATACTACAAAAATAAAATGGAATTGATTAGTGATTGACTTCAAAGTGAGTAATTGAGCTTTAATGGGTTTATAAAAGGGATTGAAATCAAGGCAATAAAGTAAAAGCAAAATAAAAGAGTAAACAAGAAAGGAGGTTTTACAACTTGGTTCCATTACAGTCTATGCTAACCAGATTAAAAAGTAATTGCCATGTCAAGAAAAATTATAGTGGGATCTGCAAAATGAAAGAGCAGTGGGCTCTCTTTGTGTATAGGGTATAAAATAAAAAGGAAAGGAAAAGAGTGCAGGGAGTGGGGAGAAGGCAGACTACTTTTTCCTGGTGGTCATTATGCTTTCAGTATCTGAGATCTCTTCATAGAAAAAGGCATTATCATCAACACATGCTAACGAGCTGACTGATTTCAACTGAACTCTTTAATGTCCTCTATTATCTTTGTATTGCATATCAGAGTATATTTATGACTGAATGGTTTATATTTTAAATGTCCTTAAATCAATGACATTGAAAAGATAGAATATTCTCAATAATTTAGGAGTTCTTTTTACTAGACAGTTTTTTTTTTTAATAAAGAGGGTTACATATTATCTAAGATAAGAGGCACGGATGATTGGAAAATCAAAAGCCACCATAAAATAGGGAGATTTCATAAGTAAATTGGATCTAGCTATGTCTCTATGAGCCTTGATGATACGTCATGGGGCACTTAAGGAATTGAATGCATAGGACCACAGCTCATTATCTCTGAGAATTCATGGCTGGTTGGTGAGAAGCCTAAAGAGTAGCAAAGGGCAAATGTAGCAGCAATTTTTTAAAAGAACTGTCTCTAGAATGTCCCCAGCCTAAGAACCTATTCTTAAATACATCTGAAAAGATACAAGCATCAAGATTCAAGACGGAGTATCTGTTGATCAATCTGATAAGCAAAGCCATGTGACTTAAAGTGTATACAGGGGATTGTACTGGTGCAATGTCAACGGCAAAGAATTGGAATTAACCAAACTTCCCCACAGACACATCTATCCATTAGTTGGGGCTTCCAAGTTAGACTGGGAACACTTGTATAAGATTCCTGGAAGAGTCAAGGTGGCCAAATGAAGAATCTGTTATGAGATAATAAGAATGTTTTCCAAGAGTGCTAAGATCAGCTTTCCAGTAACTGGAGAATCTTGACTGCTAACAAAGTCTTATGCCTCACAGACAAAGTGGTCATGCCAGTAAAAAAAGGAGAACAGATCTGCTTGTACTTTTATCACATGCTAAATGAGGACTAACACTGGCTTGTATTGTGCATTGACTTTAAAAATCTGTAATCCTGGCTAGATTGAGTTCAAGAAAATAAATTGGCAGATGTTTAGATAGTTATACAGATTAATCACCCCCTGAAAGATTAGTCACTTAATTCTATTTACATTTAATATCATTTTTATAATCCTCCTTTGAGTAGATCTGGGATTAAATTTAAGAGATCAATTGTTACTCCAAAGCCATATGATAGAGATTTCTTTTTCTAGTTTTTATATTTAAAAAAATTTAATGTGTTTAATATATTTTCCTATTTTCAAGCTGTGTCTTAAAAAGCCCATGACCACAAAAGAGGAGGCACGGTTCAAATTGATTTAAAAACTTGGAAAGAATTTTATGTCAAGTTGAAGAATTGTTTATCTTCATTTCCATAATGCACATGTTTTTAGTTTGAGTTACTTTAATCAGGTTTGCTCAGACAAGTTAGCCCAGTTGCTTAGAATCATTGCAGGATTAAAATATATATATATATATATATATATATATATATATATATTCTTAATTTTGCAGATATTAAAAAGCAAGAACAAAACATTGATTTAAAAAAAAAAGTGATTTAATTCAAAATGGAATAGTATATGACCTGGTAGGAAAAAACCAAATGGTCCTTAAACATACTAAGATATTCATTAAATTCACTAAAGAGAAAATAAAAGCAAAATAAAACTAAACTGAATATCATTTTTTCACACATCACTGTGACAAAAGTCCAAAAGTTTAATAGCACACTGAGTATGAAAACTGTGGGGAAACAGAAACAGAAATATTTGGCCATATCTAGAAAAAGGCATCAGTGTGTACACCTTATAGTGTTTATACCATAGATATTCTCATGCATGAGTAATAGATATTTTCAAGGCAATTCATTGAGTAATGGTTGTATTGGGTTGGCCAAAAATTCACTCAGGTTTTTCTTATGGAAAGATATTATGGAAAAACCTGAGAGAACTTTTTGGCCAACCCAATAATTGGCAAAGAACTGAAACAATGTTAATGTCCATCAAGAGAGTACTGATAAAATAAATTATGGTAGATTCATATAATGGACTACTATGTAGCTGTGAAAAAGAGCAAAAAGAGATAATGAAATCAATCTCCAAGATAGATTGAAAACAGCAAAAAAAGCAATGTGAAGAACAGTTTGTATAGTATGATATCTTTTGTGTACAAATGAGCAGGAATAAAACTATATATTTATATCTGCATGTATGTACCTAGAAACCCTGAAAGGATACACAAATATTCATTACAGTGATTACCTGGATTGGTAGAAGAAGTAGGTTATGCTTGACAGTTCTAAGGAAGTATATTTTAAATGACAGCCACAAATCATTTTGTTACCTTGCTTGTGATAATTGAAAGGTGGAAACTTCTGGGAGCTTGAATAAATATTAACTAATATTAATTAATATTAACTTCTTCTTAACTTTGAAACTTTTGGGGTTTAGTACTAAATTCAAACTTAGATTTTTCATCTGTTTCAAAGTGTACTTAATTTGACTCATTCATCACAGGTCCTAACGTGTACTAGAAAGCTAAATTCCAGCCCTTTCTTAGTCTTTCATGAAGTCAAATGACTGTTCTTTATAGACCAACACATACATAATTATATATGGTAGACACATAACTTTCCTGTGAGGGTGTATTCAGGAGACCATATTGAACCCCCCACCTTTGCAAGTGTAGAAAAATCTGTGTGGCTTTGTGACTTTCTCCTGAGTCTTATTTCCGCTAAGTATCTGTTGTGTTCTACACATTTCCTTACTCCACAAAATAATTATCTTTTCAATTTCTGATAAACATTCATCTCTCCCATGATGATCACTTCTCAGTTTAAACTAGTACCTGCTAGTACTAGTACTAGTATAACCTTCCAGCACCATCTACTTTTCCTTGCTAACACTTGTACTTCCCAAGTTATTTCTGTGATTATCTGTTTAATGCTAATCCCTGGCACCCAAATGTAAATCCTATGAGGGCAGAGAATGTGTCTGTTTTCTCTCTGCTGTATCCTCTAGACCTAGCACAAAGTTGTTAAATCAGTATATGCTGAATTAGTGAAACACTACTCTAAATGCACCCAACTCTAATTTTTATTCTAAGTAAACATATTATTTTTATTATTAACTAGTACATAACAATACATAGAAGGCAACAAAATGTACAATGAGCTTGCATTTCAGGCAGACCTGAGTTACTTCTAGGGAGCATTGACACTAGTAGTTTGTCCTTAGACAATTTGACTTTCCTAATCCTCAGCTGTTTATTCTATAAAATAGAAAAAAAAACAGTGATAGTAATCATAGGGTTATTTTGAGGATTGAATGAAATCAAGAAAGCAAAACACAGCACAATGTCTGTCCCAGGAGAATTCAACTATATGACCTGTTATTGTTATTATTATTGTTCATGAGCTGAAGAGTTTGCCAACTATGCTCACTTACTAGCTGGCTGTTGTTCCCAGGGATATTTAATAAATTAATGTAATCCAAATTTATGGCACAGAAAATTGACAAACTCTTTGGGCCTTTGACTCCCCTCCAAACCACTTTGTAAGTGTATACATACAAAGGGTTGACTGTAACTCATTGTGATTCCCCAGGTTATCTAGCACTTGACTGGTGATTATATCTTAAGATATGTGATTCTAAATAAATGTTTTCAACATCTAGGGTGAGAATTTTCTATGGTGAAAAAGTCATTCCTCTATAAGGGATTAATTCCATATATTTCCTTTATTAAAGGTAAACTGTGGGCTTCCCTGGTGGCACAGTGGTTAAGAATCCACCTTCTAATGTAGGGGACATGGGTTTGAGCCCTGGTCTGGGAAGATCCCGTGTGCCACAGAGCAACTAAGCCCGTGCACCACAACTAATGAGCCTGTGCTCTAGAGCCCACAAGTCACTACTACTGAAGCCCATGTGCTACAGCTGCTGAGGCCCATGTGCCTAGAGCTCATGCTCCACAACAAGAGAGGCCACCACAGTGAGAAGCCCGCACACCACAGTGAAGATTAACCCGCACCCGTCACAACTAGAGAAAGCCTGTGTGAAACAATGAAGACCCAAAGCAGCCCAAAATAAAAATTAATTAACTAATTAATTAAAAAAATAAAAATAAAGGTAAAGTGTAGTATTTCAGAAATAAGTATTCAATAAAGTTCTTCATTAGAGCAAATAAAAATGGACTGTTATTTCACTACTAATATTTGCATTGACCCTTTCCAGGAAATCATAAAAACTGTGTCAGTAAAAGAGATAAAACCAAGCCCTAAGTTTTTGTGGGTCTGTGAATTTTCTTTTGTACACATTCTTGCTCAAAAAGCAAGACCTAATGACAGCTGCAAATGTGTTAAGAGAAGATTTAAAGTAGTGGTTAAAATCAGAGACTGGTTTCAGACCATTTAATCCCAGCTCTGCCACTCACCACTTTCTAGCTGTGTGGCCTTGAGCAAGTTTTTTTGAAACCCTCTGTGTCTCAGTCTCTTTACCTGAAATGTGGAGTTTAATGGAGCTCTTTGGGTTGTTGATTAAATGAGGCAAAGTACCTAGAAGACCACCTGATATAGAAATGCAAAATTCAGGCTCTTATTCTGTCATGTGAGGAAAGTTTTATTATTGTCCCTATTTCTGTAGATCAGATATTGAAGCCAAATTTACACATCCAGGAATTACCATCCAGACCAAACACAGTTCTTTCATCTCCAAGACCCCAAGACTTACATTTGGGTTTTTTTGTTTTTGCTTTTGTTTTTTGATGCCAATGTGCCTTAGTCTAAAACATGTATTCTCAGTGGGGGGTGATATTGCACTAAGGGTGCAAAAATTGAGTCTTTGGAAGCAACCAAAAATTCTTAGCTATTAAAGTGGTTTGTGGAGAGATTGGTTCAAGATGGTGGAGTAGAAGGATATGTGCTTACTCCCTCTTGTGAGAGCACCAGAATCACAACTAAATGCTGAACAGTCATCGACAGGAAGACACTGGAACTCACTAAAAAGATACCCCACATCCAAAGACAAAGGAGAAGCTGCAATGAGATGGTAGGAAGGGCACAATCACCATAAAATCAAATCCCATAACTGCTGGGTGGGTGACTCACAAACTGGAGAACTTATCCCACAGAAGTGCACCCACTGGAGTGAAGGTTCTGAGCCCCACGTCAGGCTTCCCATCCTGGGGGTCTGGCAACAGGAGGAGGAATTCCTAGAGAATCAGTCATTGAAGGCTAGTAGGATTTGATTTCAGGACTTCGACAGGACTGGGAGAAACAAAGACTCCAATCTTGGAGGACACACACAAAGTAGTGTACGCATCAGGACCAAGGAGAAGGAGCAGTAACCCCATAGGAGACTGAACCACACATAACTGCTAGTGTTGGAGGGTCTCCTGCAGAAGCAGAGGGTGACTGTGGCTCACTGTGGGGACAAGGACACTGACAGCAGAAGTTCTGGGACGTATTCCTTGGTGTGATCCCTCCCAGAGTCCACCATTAGCCCCACCAAAGAGCTGGGTAGGCTCCAGTGCTGGGTGGCCTCAGGCCAAATAATCAACAGGGAGGGAACCTAGCCCCACTCATCAGCAGACAAGCAGATTAAAATTTTACTGAGCTCTGCCCACCAGAGTGACACCCAGCTCTACCCACCACCAGTCCCTCCCATCAGGAAGCTTTCATAGCCACTTAGATAGCCTCATCCACCAGAGGGCAGACAGCAGAAGCAAGAAGAACTACAGTTCTGCAGGGTGGAAGGAAAACCACAATCACTGAAAAATAGACAAAATGAAAAGACAGAGGACTATGTACCAGATGAAGGAACAAGATAAAACCCCAGGAAAACAACTAAATGAAGTGGAGATAGGAAAACTTCCAGAAAAAGAATTCATAATAATGATAGTGAAGATGATCCAGGACCTCAGAAAAAGAATGGAGGCAAAGATCGAGAAAATGCAAGAAATGTTTAACAAAGACCTGGAAGAATTAAAGAATAAACAAACAGAGATGAACAATACAAAAACTGAAATAAAAAATACACTAGAAGGAATCAATAGCAGAATAACTGAGGCAGAAGAACGGATAAGTGACCTGGAAGACAGAATGGTGGAATTCACTGCTGTGGAACAGAATAAAGAAAAAAAGAATGAAAAGAAATGAGACAACCCAAGAGACCTCTGGGACAACATTAAATGCAACAACATTCACATTATAGGGGTCCCAGAAGGAGAAGAGAGAGAGAAAGGACCTGAGAAAATATTTGAAGAGATTTTAGTTGAAAACTTCCCTAACATGGGAAAGCAAATAGCCACCCAAGTCCAGGAAGTGCAAATGGTCCCAGGCAGGATAAACGCAAGGAAACACATGCTGAGACACATAGTAATCAAACTGACAACAACTAAAGAAAAAGAAAAATTATTGAAAGCAGCAAGGGAAAAATGACAAATAACATACAAGGGAACTCCTATAAGGTTAACAGCTGATTTCTCAGCAGAAACTCTACAAGACAGAAGGGAGTGGCACAATATATTTAAAGTGATGAAAGGGAAGAACCTACAACCAAGATTACTGTACTGGACAAGGATCTCATTCAGATTCAACGGAGAAATCAAAAGCTTTACAGACAAGCAAAAGCTAAGAGAATTCAGCACCACCAAACCAGCTCTACAACAAATACTAAAGGAACTTCTCTAAGTGAGTAAAACAAGAGAAGAAAAGGACCTACAAAAACAAACCCATAACTATTAAGAAAATGGTAATAGGAACATACATATCAATAATTACCTGAAACGTGAATGGATTAAATGTTCCAGCCAAAAGACACAAGCTCACTGAATGATACAAAAACAAGAGCCATCTATATGCTGTCTACAAGGGACCCACTTCTGACCTAGGGCCACATACAGACTGAAAGTGAGGGGATAGAAAAAGATATTCCATGTAAATGAAAATCAAAAGAAAGTTGGAGTAGCAATACTCATATCAGATAAAATATACTTTAAAATAAAGAATGTTACAAGAGACCAGGAAGGACACTACATAATGATCAAGGGACCAATCCAAGAAGAAGATATAACAATTATAAATATATATGCACCCAACATAGGAGCACCTCAATACATAAGGCAACTGCTAACAGCTATAGAAGAGGAAATCAAGAGTAACACAATAATAGTGGGGGACTTTAACACCTCGCTTACACCAATGGACAGATCATCCAGACAGAAAATTAGTAAGGAAACACAAGCTTTAAATGACACAATAGACCAGATAGATTAGTTAATATTTATAGGACATTCCATCCAAAAACAGCAGATTACACTTTCTTCTCAAGTGCACCCAGAATACTCTCCTGGATAGATCACATCTTGGGTCACAAATCAAGCCGCAGTACGTTTAAGAAAATTGAAATCATACCAAGCATCTTTTCCGACCACAGCACTATGAGATTAGAAATCAATTACAGGGAATGAAACGTGAAAAACACAAACACATGTAGACTAAACAATACGTTACTAATAACCAAGAGATCACTGAAAAAATCAAACAGGAAATCAGAAAATACCTAGAGACAAGTGGCAGTGAAAACACGATGATCCAAAACCTATGGGATGCAGCAAAAGCAGTTCTAAGGGGGAAGTTTATAGCTATATAAGCCTACCTCAAGAAATAAGAAAAATCTCAAATAAACAATCTAACCTTACACCTAAAGGAACTAGAGAAAGAAGAACAAAGAAACTCAAAATTAGTAGAAGGAAAGAAATCATAAATATCAGAGCAGAAATAAATGAAATAGAAACAAAGAAAACAATAGCAAAGATCAATAAAACTACAACTTGTTTCTTTGAGAAGATAAACAAAATGGATAAACCTTTAGCTAGACTCATCAAGAAAAAGAGGGAGAGGACTCAAATCAATAAAATTAGAAATGAAAAAGGAGAAGTTATAATGGACACTGCAGAAATACAAAGCATCATAAGAGACTACTACAAGGAACTCTATGCCAATAAAATGGACAACCTGGAAGAAATGGACAAATTCTTAGAAATGTATAACCTTCCAAGACTGAACCAGGAAGAAATAGAAAATCTGAACAGACTGATCACAAGTAATGAAATTGAAACTGTGATTAAAAATCTTCCAACAAACAGAAGCCCAGGACTAGATGGCTTCACAGGTGAATTCTACCAAACACTTAGAGAAGAGCTAACACCTATCCTTCTCAAACTCTTCCAAACAATTGCAGAGGAAGGAACACTCCCAAACTTATTCTATGAGACCACTATCACCCTGATACCAAAACTAGACAAAGATACTACAAAAAAAGAAAATTACAGACCAATATCACTGATGAACACAGATGCAAACATCCTCAACAAAATACTAGCAAACAGAATCCAACAACACATTAAAAGGATCATACACCATGATCAAGTGGGATTTATCCCAGGGATGCAAGGATTCTTCAATATATACAAATCAATCAATGTGATACACCATATTAACAAACTGAAGGAGAAAAACCATATGATCATCTCAATAGATGCAGAAAAAGCTTTTGACAAAATTCAACACCTATTTATAATAAAAACTCTCCAGAAAGTGGGCATAGAGGGAACTTACCTCAACATAATAAAGGCCATATATGACAAACCCACAGCCAACATCATTCTCAATGGTGAAAAGCAAAAGTATTTCCTCTAAGATCAGGAAGAAGACAAGGATGTCCACTCTCACCACTATTATTCAACATAGTTTTGGAAGTCTTAGCCACGGCAAGCAGAGAAGAAAAAGAAATAAAAGGAATACAAATTGGAAAACAAGAAGTAAAACTGTCACTGTTTGCAGATGACATGATACTATACATAGAGAATCCTAAAGATGCCACCAGAAAACTACTAGAGCTAATCAATGAATTTGGTAAAGTTGCAGGATACAAAATCATTAAACAGAAATCTCTTGCATACCTATACACTAACAATGAAAGATCAGAAAGAGAAAATAAGGAAACAGTCCCATTCACCATTGTAAGAAAAAGAATAAAGTACCTAGGATTAAACCTACCTAAGGAGGTAAAAGACCTGTACTCAGAAAACTATAAGACACTGATGAAAGAAATCAAAGATGACACAAACAGATGGAGAGATATAACATGTTCTTGGACTGGAAGAATCAATATTGTGAAAATGACTAGACTACCCAAAGCAATCTATAGATTCAATGTAATCCGTATCAAATTACCAGTGGCATTTTTTATAGAACTAGAGCAAAAAATCTTAAAATTTATATGGAGACACAAAAGACCCCGAGTAGCCAAAGCAGTCTTGAGGGAAAAAACGGAGCTGGAGGAATCAGACTCCCTGATTTCAGACTACATTACATAGCTACAGTAATCAAGACAATATTGTACTGGCACAGAAACAGAAATATAATGGAACAGGATAGAAAGCCAAAGGATAAGCCCACATACCTATGGTCAACTAATCTATGACAAAGGAGGCAAGGATATACAATGGAGAAAAGACAGTCTCTTCAATAAGTGGTGCTGGGAAAACTGGACAGCTACATGTAAAAGAATGAAATTAGAACACTCCCTAACACCATACACAAAAATAAACTCAAAATGGTTTAGAGACCTAAATGTAAGACCGGACACTATAAAACTCTTAGAGGAAAACACAAATCATAGAAAGATCTTTTTTGATCCACCTCCTAGAGTAATGGAAATAAAAATGAAAATAAACAAATGGGATCTAATGAAACTTAAAAGCTTTTGCAAAGCATAGGAAACTACAAACAAGACGAAAAGACAACCCTCAGCATGGGAGAAAATATTTGCAAATGAATCAATGGACAAAGGATTAATCTCCAAAATATATAAACAGCTATGCAGTTCAATATTAAAAAAACAACCCAATCAAAAAATAGGCAGAAGATCTAAATAAACATTTCTCCAAAGAAGACATACGGATGGCCAAGAAGCACATGAAAAGCTGCTCAACATCACTAATTATTAGAGAAATGCACGTCAAAACTACAATGAGGTATCACCTCACATTGGTTAGAATAGGCATCATCAGAAAATCTACAAACAAAAAGTGCTGGAGAGGGTGTGGAGAAAAGAGAATCCTCTTCCACTGTTGGTGGGAATATAAATTGATACAGCCACTATGGAGAACAGGATGGAGGTTCCTTAAAAAACTAAAAATAGAATTGTCATATGACCCAGCAGTCCCACTACTGGGCATATACTCAGAGAAGACCATAATTCAAAAAGAGACATGTACCCCAATGTTCATTGCAACACTATTTACCATAGCCAGGTCATAGAAGCAACCTAAATGCCCATCAACAGATGAATGGATAAAGAAGATGTGGTACATATATACAATGGAATATTACTCAGCCATGAAAAGGAACGAAATTGGGTCATTTGTATAGACGTGGATGTATCTAGAGATTGTCATACAGACTGAAGTAAGTCAGAAAGAGAAAAACAAATATCATATATTAATGCAAATATGTGGAACCTAGAAAAATGGTACAGATGAACTGCTTTGCAGGGCAGAAATAGATACACAGATGTAGAGAACAAACATATGGACACCAAGGAGGAAAAGTGGCAGGGTGGTGGTGGTGGTGGTGTTGTGATGAATTGGGAGATTGGTATTTACATGTATACACTGCTGTGTATAAAATGGATAACTAAAAAGATCCTGCTGTATAAAAAATAAATTAAATTCAAAAATTCAAAAAAATATAAGACTTGTGGTCTTTGGAAAGGTCATTGTACATCAGCAGAAACACAATATATCAGATATACAGATATACACTATTAAAATATCACGGACAGGGGTGATTGGGGGAAAAATGTCAAAATATGCTGTTTAGGGGGATGTTAATGAAAACACCAAAAGTTGAGAGACACTGCTCTAAGGGTAAATGGGGTCACCTGTCTCAGAGTCTTCTCCCATTCCTGCTGAAAACACAAATGCAAGGTCCACTCCCGCCTCCTCAAGCCCCATCCCCCCACCTCCTTTAGAAAGTGTAGGGCGGGGCCCTGGGAATCTCCATGAACCGAAAGCTCAGTTTGAGACCCCCCCAGTCTGTTGCAGGCCTTCTGAACTCCACCAGCTGCCACACAGCCCTCGAAGAAGGGCTGCCCTTTTCACTGCCTCCTGCTGGGCACTCTCTTCTCTCAGCTGATGTCTGCATGAACGCAGCATCCCGGGAGCGCTGTGGTAAGACCACGTGCTCTATGGTTGCTGTTTAGTATTTGGTGGGTTTCATTACTTTTAAAAGGGTAACAGACAGGATTTCAAGGCATGTGTCTTGGGAAGGAGTTCATCCCCAGAATAGCAAAGGAGAGATGTAAAACAACTGCTCCTGCCGTTTCCCCTTCTGTTCTACACCAAGACTGTGCTGAAATCATTTTTATAACCAGCTTTTCAAACTATTCAGTTGAAAGTGTTTAGGAAATTTACATTTTGAGAAAAAGAACCTGGGGCCTATTTAAAGAAGAGCACCCATGTTGCAGGCAGGGTCAGGGGTAAAATCTGCAGGGAACGCACAAGCCATGGCAAGGGGATGGTTGCCTCTTTCCAGGAACGAATTTGAGATTGGTCCCAGGAGACTGCGTTTAAGTCATGGCTTGGCTGTTATTGGCTGGGGACCTTGGGCAAGGTCCCTTAACCTCACTTGGCCTCAATTTCCTCTTCTATGAAGTGAAGGAATCGGACTAGAGGGTTTCTAAAGTCCCAAGTCGATCTAAATTCTCTGTTCATTCAAATTAATCATTACAGGCCACCAGGCAGGTAAATTCTTAGTGGGAAAGGGAGAGCTGAGCAATTAATCAGAAAGGAAGAGGATATTCCTTGTAGCAAATTACAAAATTATCAGCTATTTTTCTTCTTTTGAGTTTTCACAGATTGGGAGGTTGTAAGAACAGAAAGTTGCAGAAAGCATTGGGGTAAGGGGAAGGAAAGGCTATCCCTCTCAATCCCTGGAAGCTAGTGGGGGTCCCGAGTGGGTAGCAAGGAGGCTGGGACATATTTTTGGGCCAGAGGCCTGGAAGAGGCCAAGCCCAACCATATTTCATAACAAAGCATATGCTGTATGAAAGTTTGGGGTTTAATTTGTTTTTCTCTATTTGCCCTTCCTGGGGGGCTCAGAATGTTTTTCCATTGTGGCTAAACCAGCTCTCAGCATCCCTGAAGCCAACTCCAATATTTAAAAATTAAAGAATAAATTAATTTAAAAATTATATATATATATATATATATATATATATATATATATATATATATATATGTATACATATATACATAGATATATATATATTGGGTTGGCCAAAAAGTTTATTTGGTTTTTTCCTAACACATATGTGTTATAATTTCCAGACCTATGTGTTAGGAAAAACTGTGCTTTCCCTAGAGACTAGATATATTTTTTTTTCCCTTACGCGAAGTGCAAAACTGATCATTCTTGCTTCTGGGCTTTAGCACCAGGAAGTTGGGAGACAGAATTCGTATCCCACCTTCAACAATGTAGGACTCTAGGCCCTGTACACCTACATTCTGATTCCACACCCCCTCCTGCCCCCATCTTCCCTTTCCCTAATCCCAGCCCTCTTCTGGGGCTCTAGCCCCAGTCCCAGCACAGCTGCCCCTCTGGGGGTATTTGCTTGTCATCTTGCTTTATAACATAACCCATTTTCTATAGTTGCATCTTCCTGCCACTTCTAGCCACAATTGTCTACTCAGTTCTGCTTCATGTCTTTCTATTTGGTTTTAGTGATCCATGATTTTTATCTGCTTTTATTTTTCCATTTTATAGTAAGTATTCTAATTAGCCATCAAAACTCATTGGTGAAATAAGGTGGAACATCAATAACCAAAACTGAAAAATATATTTTAACTTTTCATGAAGAAAATTTTCAAATATACATAAAAATAGAACCCCCATGAGCCCAAACTCATATTCCACAATTAGGAATTCACATCCAATTTTGTTTTATCTATAGCCTACCACCACACAATGTTGCCCTGCTCCATATTTCGTTTGTAAATGTTTTAGTAAAAATCTCTAAAAGAGAAAGATTTTCTAAAAATAATTTTTAAAATAGAAAATAGAAACTGGGAGGAGAGATAACTTAGGAGTTTGGGATTAACATATACATACTACTGTATATAAAATAAATAAACAACTAGGACCTACTGTGTAGCACAGGGAACTATATTCAATATCTTGTAATAACTTATAATGGAAAAGAAAAAGAATATATACATATACATATATGTATATATGTATAACTGAAACACTTTGCTGTATGCCTGAAACTAATACAACATTAAAAGTTAACTACAGGGCTTCCCTGGTGGCGCAGTGGTTGAGAGTCCGCCTGCCAATGCAGAGGACACGGTTTCATGCCCCGGTCCGGGAAGATCCCACATGCTGCAGAGCGGCTGGGCCCGTGAGCCATGGCCGCTGAGCCTGCGCGTCCGGAGCCTGTGCTCCGCAACAGGAGAGGCCGCAACAGTGAGAGGCTTGCGTACCGCCAAAAAAAAAAAAGTTAACTACAATTAAAAAAGGTTAAAAATTTTAAAATTTATAAACAGCCTGAGGAATGTTAATAAAAATCTACCATTTATTGAATGCTTCCTATATGCCATGCCTTAAATATTAATTTATCTAATGAATTTAATGTCATTATCACACACAAAAAAAATGGCTACAGGGAAAAGGATAGGTGAGGCTTTTGGCTCAAAACTAACTAGTAATTCTAGAACCATGAACAAAAACGCCAGTAAACTCAAGATAAAAAGAAAATTTCAGAGGAAATTACTTGCTCATGAAACTGGGGAATGATGGGATTATAGTAAGCAGTGATTAATAATACTTGAAATCTGGTTTTGTAACAGGTAGAGAAAATTTAACTACCTTAATAGCTAGCATCAAACTTTCTCCTCACCACCCCCAGTAACTTTTCCCGGACACATCAAAAACCAGGAGACAAAAGCCAGGGGTCATTTATTAGCAAAGGTGCTACAAAAATATTTACTTTTTCCTATAGCATTGGGAATTACTATATTCTACTGGGTTTGATAAATATTTTAACATTTTCTTACTTATGGCCATGACATAAAAAAATTAATAAAACCTACAAGTAATGCTTTTGTTTAACAATTCTCATTTCATTATTCTGTTGGAAGAAAACTCTGCCCAAACAGATGGTTACCAAATACAGAGCCCTTCTTCTCCTCTTACCTGTTTATGAGGGCCCCTGAGTATGTGTGCCTTAGCGCCTTCACAAGCTGTCCTCATTGCTTCTAGTGATGGGGTGCCCCCCCAAAAAAAAGAAAAAAAAAACTTTCTCCTCAAACCACGGTTCTACACAACTATACACCCACTAGAATGACCAAAATTAAAAGAGACTGACAATGCAAAATGTTGGTGAATATAAGAAACAATTAGTCCTCCCTTAGATTGCTGGTGTGAATGTAAAATGGTACAACTATTTTGAAAACATTTTGGCAGGTTCCTATAAAGTTAAACATAAAATATTAGCACATAGCTGGGCAATTGCACTCTTAGGTATTTACTCAAGAGAAATAAAATCGTATATATACGAAAGGAATTGTTCAAGAATGTTCAGATCAGTTTTTTCAAAATAAAAGGAAATCTGAAAACAACTCAAATGCAGAATGCATAACATATCTGTACCATGGAATACTACTTAATAATAAAAAGGAAAAACTACTGATACATGTTGAATAACAATGGATGGTTGCTCAGGTAGCCATCAGATAAATTTGTCAAACATTCAAGCTACACATTTAACATCTATGCATTTTATAAACTGCAAAATACACCTCAATAAAAAATTAACAAAAATTTTCAGGAGAAAACTAGCTTATCTAGAAAAATACATTGATCAGGGCACAAGGTAGAAAGTGAACCTTTTTTCCCATTCACTCTACCTTTTACTTCCTGCCCCATGTGAGGCATTGGTGTCAGTGTGCCCAGGCTTTAGACAAGAGTAAAATTGCTGCACAAAATAGATTGAGCATTTAGGAGGGAGAAGAGAAGAGAGGAAAGAGAAGAGGAGAGATGGAGCAAGGAGCAAAGCTTATGGGCTGAAAATGCAATGACTTCCTGGCACCCCTCAATGTTTAATAAAATTTACTGAACATGAAAATCTTTGCAAGTGATTTTGTTATTGCTCTAGAAGCCAATAGTGGGTCTAGATTTCATTTTGAAGAAGATACAATGAGGAAGAAAAACAACTCAACAGGAAAGCAGAGTCCTAGAGGCAGAGGAGGCAGGGAGCATATACACATAAAACAAGTACAGGGTTTCAGACTTCTGGGGCTGTGCAATTGATCAAAGCAATTTCAGCCAATCTCAAGTGGCATGGAAGCCTCCCAGAGGAGATATGATTTAATGTATGATGCCTACTTGTACCTAACTTTTCTTATTTCTTTGAATCATACTTTTCTGTGGTCTTCAACTATGTTCTTCAAGGGTTTCACTTGTTTTTAATAAAGACATCTTTTTAAGGAAAAATTATGATTGATAAGGATTACACATATATTGGATTCTCTAAATTAATTCCCTATTACAGCATCAAATATCACAACCAAAGCTGAAATTCCCATAAGCAGGGAATTTACACTAACTAAAAACTAAATGTCTAGAAAAAACTAGGTATCTCTATTAGTGTCATTAAACCCAAATCAATAAAGTCATAATATATAAACTGTACAACTCCCCACTTTCAGACTATACAGACTATGTGACCCGAATAAGCTTGAGTAGAGAGATGCTCACTAGAGTTAAGTACCAAAGCAGTAGTGAGGGAAGAGGCCTCAAGAAATCATGTTGGCCAAACCAATATGGATTTAATATGGCTCTTGTCTTTGGGTGCAGAGGAGAGAATTAAATTTTTTTTCAACTTTATTGAAGTATACTAAATATACAAAAAGTTTGGATATATGAATATACCTGTGATACCATCCCTGCAAACAAGGTGAAAGACATACCTATCACCACCAAAAGATTTCTTGTGTTCCCTTTCTTTGTGTGTGTGTGTGTGCACGTGCATGCATGCACACATGTGCATGTAAGAACACTTGGCAGGAGATACTCTCTTAACAAGTTTTTAAATGCACAACACTGGAGTTAACTACAGGCTCTAGAGCAGATTTCTAGAACCTACTTATCGTGCATAACTCTAACTTTGTACCAATTGGACAATTCTCGTTTCCCCCTCCTCCCACCTCCTGGTAACCATCCTTGTACTCTCTGCTTCTATGAGTTTGACAGTTTTCTTTTTTCTTTTTTTTTTTTTTTTTTTTTTTGCGGTATGCAGGCCTCTCACTGTTGTGGCCTCTCCCGTTGTGGAGCACAGGCTCCGGACGCGCAGGCTCAGCGGCCATGGCTTCATGGGCCCAGCCGCTCTGCGGCATGTGGGATCCTCCCAGAACGGGGCACGAACCCGTGTCCCCTGCTTCGGCAGGCGGACTCTCAACCACTGCGCCACCAGGGAAGCCCGAGTTTGATAGTTTTAAGATGCCTCATATAAGCTTAATCATCTTTGTGTTTTATTTAAAATTGTCTCCCTTTTATTTCTTCTCCTGCTCTCCTTTCATTTTTTAGCTTCCTACAGACTGATACCATGAGACAGCCTGGTTTAGACCTGAATTTTTTGCTTGAAGGCATTTGCACTGATCTAATTAACTGAGCCAGTGAGTGCTACACACACAGCAGGACAACTCTCACTTTCCTCTTAGATAATTGCGCAGTGCCACCATGACACTGCTGAGTTTATCATTCACAAGATTATAGAGTAAGGGGTGGAAATTCTCAATGACAGATGATCTATGCACTTAGAACCCACCTATCTTTATATCATTTGAAAAGACAAAGAAGTGCAAAAAAAATTTTTTTTCACGTCCGTTGTTGCCATTCACTGACCCTCTGGTTAGTTCCTCCCATAAAGGAACCATTTATGATGGGGAGCCCAGGAGCCCAGGGGACTTTTATGTCAGAGGGAGCCTCATAAGCCTTTCATACTTGAATTTAGCATTACTGAAGGGCATATTAACAACAGTAAATCTCGGCCCCAGTGACTTCCTGGAATTTCAATAGAAGAGTGTAAAAGAATTTTTCAGAAGGCAAGTAAAAACTGACCAGAGACCATTAACGGCAACTTTCACCACCACCACCTTTTTATTGTCTTAAGCTCTTTTCTTGGTATGTTAACCATTAATGAAATGAACGCATTTCAAATATTAGACAATTCTAGTCACACCAAAGAGTCCCCTCTTACATAAAACTGAAATTGATATCATCTTAGGTTTAATAGAATCAGACATGTATTTAAAATGAGAAGTAGTGGGAGCGGAAAACCTATAAAATGGATTTTATTTTTATAGGAAGTAGAAGTAGTAGAAAGTCATTTTTAAAGAAATTACCTAACTGATGGGATTCTGGGTGATTTTATTGACTTCTTTACACTTACATGAATTGTCCAATTTTCCTCCAATAAATATTACTTTCACAATAAGACAAGAAAAATGTCAAAGAATGGGCAAATCATGATACATTTATTTAATAAAGAACGTGGAGTTGAAGTGATGGGGTTTACTGCATGAGCCAGAGCTCTCTTCTCATCTTGTTGGGAGGAAGCCTAACAAAAACATCCCTATAAGACACAGAGACTGGTCTGCTCTGGGACCTTTCTGAGCCTCAGTTTCCTCATACGTAAAATGGGGGAAATGAGAGTACTAATGTGATAGGTCTGTCAGGATTGAATGACGATCTGTGGAAAGCATTCATCACAAGACCTGGCACAAAGTAAACACCCACCATAGCTCAGTTATGATTAGTAGTTCCACCAGCAAGGCTAAGCTAAAACCTGTTTATTCTTCCAGCTTTAGCTTAGAACACTTTCTATATTGAGGGGGTGTTTGTAGATAGCTAATCTCATTGCAACTTTTTGGTAGGATAGAAAATTCTTTGCTTAAAGTTGTCTAGAGCTGCTGTACAAGAAAACACACATATACACACAAATACACACACGGCACACACTTCTGTGTAAAAGTTCAGTGATTTCATTTGGTAAGTCCAAGTCTGGAAGGAGGGCGGTGGAGAGACAATAGACTGACCAACAACCACCAAGGGGGCTGGTCAAGGAGGGTATGAATGGCAGCTGCCTATGGATGGGGGCCTCAGGTCAGAGCAGGTCAGCAGGGTGGGCAATAAGTATGTGTGTGAAGCAGAGGAACATGGGGAGAAACTGGGACCCACATCCTTAACCTTAATAACATGGATGACTACAGAAGATGCACAAGATCTTCACTGGGGAGCTGCACACATGTCTGGAACAGGCCTTGAGAAGTTGAAGCAGGAGATTCAGGGAGGCAGTGCAGTTATGAGCACTGGCGCGGGCCTCTGCCAACAGGCAGACCAACAGCATGCCACAGCATGCAAGGGCTTCAACAGCACCTGACACCTTGCACTGACCTCAGAGAGTGATGGCTACTGTTTCACATCCATCTTCCCAACCTTATGCACATTTTTCTTGTGGCCTGTCCTAACCCAGATACACACTGGGAATGGGGATCTTGGATACACGATTCCAGTAAGCTGACAGTGTACAAAAACACCTCAGGTGGCCTTCTTTTTAGATGCGGGTCCTTGTAGATACAATGTTGATTTTGATCCAAGTTCAGTTAATTCCTAAAACCATTGACTCTGGATTTAATCGACAAAATAGAAAGCTGTGTTTCTTCTTTTCAGGGGAATAGTCTCAGACTCACTGAAATCTATCACGTCTTTGTGAAACCTCAGCAGAGAGAAGTTCAATGCAGGAATGACTGCAGGGCAGTCAGTCACTCACGCCCCCATATCAGTGGTTTTCAAACAGAATCACCTGGAGGTGATTGCTGGTCCCACAATGCTTTCTCAGCTCTAGGTCTGAAGTATGAACCAAGAATGTGCATTTATAACAAGTCCCAGGTGATGCTGATGCTGATGCAGGAGGCCCACCTGGAAAAGCACTGCTCCCACTAATGGTTCAGAACCATATATGGCTCATTTAGGTAACTTTCTAAAATTCAGATAATTGTGCCCCCTCCACATCACTGAATCAGTATCTAGGTTTGGAGAAGTGGGTGGGTATTTTCTTTTTGAAAAAGTTTTACAAATGATTGTGATGTGCACATCTATTTAAAAATGACAGTTTTGGAATTTTTGTAGAGCTTATTTTCAACATGTTAATAGCTGTTCTCAGAAAGAAAGGAGGCTTCTGTGATCGAATATGGTGTGAAACAGAATTCAATAATGTTAAGCCGGCTTCTCTGCAGGACAAATCTATAGCTGATACTTAACATAGCAGTTGCTGGTGTCAGGCACTTTGAATGACGAATTAACTAGAATAGAAACCCTATGGGCTTGGGAGGAAGATGGCGGGCTTGGGAGGAATATGGCGGAAGAGTAAGACACGTTCCTCCCCACAGATACTTCAGAAATTCATCTACACGTGGAACAACTCCTACAGAACACCTACTGAAAGCTGACAGAAGACCTCAGACCCCCCAAAAGGCAAGAAACTCCCCACATACCTGGGTAGGACAAAAGAAAAAAGAATAAACAGAGACAAAAGGATAGGGACGGGACCTGCACCAGTGGGAGGGAGCCGTGAAGGAGGAAAGGTTTCCACACACTAGAGGCCCCTTCGCGGGCGGAGACTGCAGGTGGCGGAGGGGGAAAGCTTCGGAGTAGCGGAGGAGAGCACGGCAACAGGGGTGGGGAGGGCAAAGAGGAGAGATTCCCGCACAGAGGATCGGTGCCCTCAGACACAACACACCAGCCCGAGAGGCTTGTCTGCTCGGCCACTGGGGCGGGCGGGGCTGGGAGTTGAGGCTCGGGTATCAGGTTTCAGTCGGAGCGCAGGGAGAGGACTGGGGCTGGCGGCAGGAAGAAAGCCTGAAGGGGTTAGTGCACCACGGCTAGCCCGGAGGGAGTCCGGGGGAAAAAGTCTGGAGCTGCCGAAGAGGCAAGAGACTTTTTCTTCCCTTTTGTTTCCTGGTGCGCGAGGAGAGGGCATTAAGAGAGCTGCTTAAAGAAGCACCAGAGACGGGCGCGAGCCGCGGCTAAAGGGGCGGACCCCGGAGACAGGTGTGGGACGCTGGGGCTGCTGCTGCCACCGCCACAAGGCCTGTGTGCAAGCGCAGGTCACTGTCCACCCCGCTACTGCCGGGGTCCTGGGACCCAGGGACGGCTTTCACGGGAAAGCGCATGGAGCGCCTTGGTCTGGTGCAACGTCACGCCGGCCTCTGCCGCCGCAGGCCCGCCCCACACTGCGCGCCTCTCCCTCCCCTCTGCCCAAGTGAGCCAGAGCCCCCGAATCAGCGGCTCCTTTAAACCCGTCCTGTCTGAGCGAAGAACGGACGCCCTCAGGCGACCTACGCGCAGAGGCGGGGCCAGGTCCAAGGCTGAGACCTGGGAGCTGTGAGAGCAGAGAAGAGACAGGGAAATCTCTCTGCAGCCTCGGAGGCAGCGGATTAAAGCTCCACGGTCCACTTGATGTGCCCTGCGTCTGTGGAGTGCATGAATGGACAGCGAATCATCCCAAATTGAGGCGGTGGACTTTGAGGACAAGATTTAAGACTTTTTCTTTTGCTCTTTTTACAACGAATTATCCCAAATTGAGGAGGTGGACTTTGAGAGCAAGATTTTCGATTTTTCCCCCTGCTCTCTTTTTGTGAATGTGTATGTGTATGCTTCTGTGTGAGATTTTCTCTGTATAGCTTTGCTTTCACCATATGTCCCAGGGTTCTATCTGTCCATTTTTTTCAATAATTACTTTTTTAATATTAATAACGCTACTATATTTTATACTTTATTCTATTTTACTTTACCTGCTCTTTCTTTTATTCCTACCTTCCCTTCCTGCCTCCCTCCCTCCGCCCCTCCTTTCTTTCTTTCTCTTTCTTTCCTTCCTCCCTCCCTCACTCCTGTCTTTCTTTCCTTCTCTTTCTTTCTTTTTTCTTCCTTTCTTTCTTTCTTTCCTCCCTCCCTCCCTCCCTTCTTCCTTTAACTCTTTCTTTTTCTTTCCTTCCTCCCTCCCTTCTTCCTTTCACTCTTTCTTTTTCTTTCCTTCCTCCCTCCCTCCCTTCTTCCTTTCACACTTTCTTTTTCTTTCCTTCCTCCCTCCTCCCTCCTTTCTTTCTTTCTTTCTTCCTTCCTTCCTTTCTTTCCTTCTTCCTTTCTTTCTCTCTCTCTTTCTTTCTTCTACTAATTCTTTCTTTCTACTTTATCTCCCTGTTATTCTGAGCCGGGTAGATGAAAGGCTCTTGGTGCTGCAGCCAGGAGTCAGTGCTGTGCCTCTGAAGTGGGAGAGCCAACTTCAGGACACGGCTCCACAAGAGACATCCCAGCTCCACATAATATCAAGCAGCGAAAATCTCCCAGAGATCTCCATCTCAACACCAGCAGCCAGCTTCAGTCAATGACCAGCAAGCTATAGTGCTGGTCACCCTATGCAAAGCAACTAGCAAGGCAGGAACACTACCCCACCCATTAGCAGAGAGGCTGCCTAAAAACATAATAAGGCCACAGGCACCCCAAAACACACCACCAGACGTGGACCTGTCCACCAGAAAGACAAAATCCAGCCTCACCACCAGATCACAGGCACTAGTCCCCCCCACCAGGAAGCCTACACAACCTACTGAAACAACCTTAGCCACTGGGGACAGACACCAAAAACAACGGGAACTACAAATCTGCAGACTGCAAAAAGGAGACCCCAAACACAGTAACATAAGCAAAATGAGAAGACAGAAAAACACACAGCAGGTGAAGGAGCAACATAAAAACCTACCAGACCTAACAAATGAAGAGGTAATAGGCAGTCTACCTGAAAAAGAATTCAGAATAATGATGGTAAAGATGATCCAAGATTCTATTTCCCAGATCCAAAATCTTGGAAATAGAATAGACAAAATGCAAGAAACAGTTAACAAGGACCTAGAAGAACTAAAGATGAATCAAGCATCAATTAAAAACACAATAAATGAAATGAAAAATACTCTAGATGGGATCAATAGCAGAATAACTGAGGCAGAAGAACGGATAAGTGAGGTGGAAGATAAAATAGTGGAAATAACTGCTGCAGAGCAAAATAAAGAAAAAAGAATGAAAAGAACAGAGGACAGTCTCAGAGACCTCTGGGACAACATTAAATGCACCAACAGTCAAATTATAGGGGTTCCAGAAGAAGAAGAGAAAAAGAAAGGGACTGAGAAAATATTTGAAGAGATTATAGTTGAAAACTTCCCTAATACGGGAAAGGAAATAGTTAATCAAGTCCAGGAGGCACAGAGAGTCCCATACAGAATAAATCCAAGGAGAAATACGCCAAGACACATATTAATCAAACTGTCAAAAATTAAACACAAAGAAATCATATTAAAAGCAGCAAGGCAAAAACAACAAATAACACACAAAGGAATCCCCATCAGGTTAACAGCTGATCTCTCAGCAGAAACTCTACAAGCCAGAAGGGAGTGGCAGGACATAATTAAAGTGATGAAGGAGAGAAACCTGCAACCAAGATTACTCTACCCAGCATGGATCTCATTCAGATTTGATGGAGGAATTAAAACCTTTACAGACAAGCAAAAGCTGAGAGAGTTCAGTGAAAGAGTGGCATGGGCATATATACACTACCAAACGTAAGGTAGATAGCTAGTGAGAAGTAGCGGCATAGCACAGGGAGATCAGCTCGGTGCTTTGTGACCACTTGGAGGGGTGGGATAGGGAGGGTGGGAGGGAGACGCAAAAGTGAGGGGATACGGGAACATATGTATATGTATAACTGATTAAATTTGATATAAAGCAAAAAATTTTAAAAAAGCACATGGAAAATAAATAAATAAATAAAGAGGAAAAAAAAAAACAAGACCCATATATATGCTGTCTACAAGAGACCCACTTCAGACCTAGAGACACATACAGACTGAAAGTAAGGGGATGGAAAAAGATATTCCATGCAAATGGAAATCAAAAGAAAGCTGGAGAAGCATTTCTTATATCAGACAAAATAGACTTTAAAATAAAGACTATTAGAAGAGACAAAGAAGGGCACTACATAATGATCAAGGGATCGATCCAAGAAGAAGATATAACAATTGTAAATATTTATGCACCCAACATAGGAGCACCTCAATACATAAGGCAAATACTAACAGCCATAAAAGGGGAAATCGACAGTAACACACCCATAGTAGGGGACTTTAACACACCACTTTCACCAATGGATAGATCATCCAACATGAAAATAAATAAGGAAACACAAGCTTTAAATGATACATTAAACAAGATGGACTTAATTGATATTTATAGGACATTCCATCCAAAAACAACAGAATACACATTTTTCTCAAGTGCTCATGGAACATTCTCCAGGATAGATCATATCTTGGGTCACAAATCAAGCCTTGGTAAATTTAAGAAAATTGAAATTGTATCAAGTATCTTTTCCGACCACAATGCTATGAGACTAGACATCAATTACAGGAAAAGATCTGTAAAAAATACAAACACATGGAGGCTAAACAATACACTACTCAATAACGAAGTGATCACTGAAGAAATCAAAGAGGAAATCAAAAAATACCTAAAAACAAATGACAATGGAGACACGACGACCCAAAACCTATGGGACGCAGCAAAAGCAGTTCTAAGGGGGAAGTTTATAGCAATACAATCCCATCTTAAGAAACAGGAAACATCTCGAGTAAACAACCTGACCCTGCAACTAAAGCAATTAGAGGAAAAAGAACAAAAAACCCCTAAAGTTAGCAGAAGGAAAGAAATCATAAAGATCAGCTCAGAAATAAATGAAAAAGAAATGAAGGAAACGATAGCAAATATCAATAAAACTAAAAGCTGGTTCTTTGAGAAGATAAACTAAATTGACAAACCATTAGGCAGACTCATCAAGAAAAAAAGGGAGAAGACTCAAATCAATAGAATTAGAAATGAAAAAGGAGAAGTAACAACTGACACTGCAGAAATACAAAAGATCATGAGAGATTACTACAAGAAACTCTATGCCAATAAAATGGACAACCTGGAAGAAATGGACAAATTCTTAGTAATGCACAACCTGCCAAGACTGAACCAGGAAGAAATAGAAAATATGAAGAGACCAATCACCAGCACTGAAATTGAAACTGTGATTAAAAATCTTCTAACAAACAAAAGCCCAGGACCAGATGGCTTCACAGGCGAATTCTATCAAGCATTTAGAGAAGAGCTAACACCTATCCTTCTCAAACTCTTCCAAAATATAGCAGAGGGAGGAACACCCCCAAACTCATTCTACGAGGCCACCATCACCTTGATACCAAAACCAGACAAGGATGTCACAAAGAAAGAAAACTACAGGCCAATATCACTGATGAACATAGATGCAAAAATCCTCAACAAAATACTAGCAAACAGAATCCAACAGCACATTAAAAGGATCATACACCATGATCAAGTGGGGTTTATTCCAGGAATGCAAGGATTCTTCAATATATGCAAATCAATCAACGTGATACACCATATTAACAAATTGAAGGAGAAAAACCATATGATCATCTCAATAGATGCAGAGAAAGCTTTCAACAAAATTCAACATCCATTTATGATAAAATCCCTGGAGAAAGTAGTCATAGAGGGAAATTTCCTCAACATAATAAAGGCCATATATGACAAACCCACAGCCAACATTGTCCTCAATGGTGAAAAACTGAAACCATTTCCACTAAGATCAGGAACAAGACAAGGCTGCCCACTCTCACCACTCTTATTCAACCTAGTTTTGGAAGTTTTAGCCACAGCAATCAGAGAAGAAAAGGAAATAAAAGGAATCCAAATCGGAAAAGAAGAAGTAAAGCTGTCACTGTTTGCAGATGACATGATACTAAACATAGAGAATCCTAAAGATGCTACCAGAAAACTACTAGAACTAATCAATGAATTTGGTAAAGTAGCAGGATACAAAATTAATGCACAGAAATCTCTGGCATTCCTGTACACTAATGATGAAAAATCTGAAAATGAAATCAAGAAAACACTCCCATTTACCATTGCAACAAAAAGAATAAAATATCTAGGAATAAACCTACCTAAGGAGACAAAAGACCTGTATGCAGAAAATTATAAGACACTGATGAAAGAAATTAAAGATGATACAAATAGATGGCAAGATATACCATGCTCCTGGATTGGAAGAATCAATATTGTGAAAATGACTCTACTACCCAAAGCAATCTGCAGATTCAATGCAATCCCTGTCAAACTACCACTGGCATTTTTCACAGAACTAGAACAAAAAATTTCAAAATTTGTTTGGAAAAACAAAAGACCCCGAATAGCCAAAGCAATCTTGAGAACGGAAAATGGAGCTGGAGGAATCAGGCTCCCTGACTTCAGACTATACTACAAAGCTACAGTAATCAAGACAGTGTGGTACTGGCACAAAAACAGAAAGATACATCAATGGAACAGGATAGAAAGCCCAGAGATAAACCCACGCACATATGGTCAATTTATCTTTGATAAAGGAGGCAGGAATGTACAGTGGAGGAAGGACAGCCTCTTCAATAAGTGGTGCTGGGAAAACTGGATAGGGACATGTAAAAGTATGAGATTAGATCATTCCCTAACACCATACACAAAAATAAGCTCCAAATGGATTAAAGACCTAAATGTAAGGCCAGACACTATCAAACTCTTAGAGGAAAACATAGGCAGAACACTCTATGACATAAATCACAGCAAGATCCTTTTCGACCCACCTCCTAGAGAAATGGAAATAAAAACAAAGATAAACAAATGGGACCTAATGAAACTTCAAAGCTTTTGCACAGCAAAGGAAACCATAAACAAGACCAAAAGACAACCCTCAGAATGGGAGAAAATATTTGCAAATGAAGCAACTGACAAAGGATTAATCTCCAACATTTATAAACAGCTCATGCAGCTCAATAGCAAAAAAACAAACAACCCAATCCAGAAATGGGCAGAAGACTTCAATAGGCATTTCTCTAAAGAAGATATACAGACTGCCAACAAACACATGAAAGAATGCTCAACATCATTAATCATAAGAGAAATGCAAATCAAAACTACAATGAGATATCATCTCACACCAGTCAGAATGGCCATCATCAAGAAATCTAGAAACAATAAATGCTGGAGAGGGTGTGGAGAAAAGGGAACACTCTTGCACTGCTGGTGTGAATGTGAATTGGTACAGCCACTATGGAGAACAGTATGGAGGTTCCTTAAAAAACTACAAATAGAACTACCATATGACCCAGCAATCCCACTACTAGGCATATACCCTGAGAAAACCATAATTCAAAAAGAGATATGTACCAAAATGTTCATTGCAGCTCTATTCACAGTAGCACAGAGATGGAAACAACCTAAGTGTCCATCATCGGATGAATGGATAAAGAAGATGTGGCACATATATACAATGAAATATTACTCAGCTATAAAAAGAAATGAAACTGAGCTTTTTGTAATGAGGTGGATAGACCTAGAGTCTGTCATACAGAGTGAAGTAAGTCAGAAAGAGAAAGACAAATACTGTATGCTAACACATATATATGGAATTAAAAAAAAATGTCATGAAGAACCTAGGGGTAAAACAGGAATAAAGACACAGAGCTACTTGAGAATGGACTTGAGGATATGGGGAGGGGGAAGGGTAAGCTGTGACAAAGCGCAATAGAGGCATGGACATATATACACTACCAAACGTAAGGTAGATAGATAGTGGGAAGCAGCCGCATAGCACAGGGAGATCAGCTCGTTGCTTTGTGACCGCCTGGAGGGGTGGGATGGGGAGGGTGGGAGGGAGGGAGACACAGGAGGGAAGGGATGTGGGAACAGATGTATATGTATGACTGATTCACTTTGTTATAAAGCAGAAACTAATTTAAAAAAAAAGAAACCCTATGAAGAAAGTACTGTTACTTTTATTCCCATTTTGCAGATGAGGACACTGAGGTGTGGAGAGGTTAATAACATGCCCCAGGTAATAGCTAATAAGTAGAAAAGTCAGGATAAAACCCAGGAATTTGGGCTCAGGAGTCTGGAGCCTTGCCACCATGCTACAGCAATTTAGCCAAGCTCTTAGCAGTGTAAACTGCCCGGGGAGTCTCAATGAATGATATGCAGTCGTTTCCAAACTTATCTAATTATGGATCATTTTCCCCATCCCCTTTTTTTCTGGAGGAGTTTTTAGAATTAGTGTTCCTGGAACATATTCCAGAGAACATTGCTTTACAAAACTCTCAAATGCATTCTTGGATTAGACTAGATTATCTGTGTTGGGCATTTAGGCAAAACCACATCATCAGTGTTGAATAAAACTTACCTACCTAATAACTGGACTCTCGTGAGAAGCCATTAGCTTACATTATGAGCTACAATGAAAACATCAGCCCATGGAAATCATGGTTGTGCTTGTTGCAAGAACTTGGGGGTGTTTTGCACCTCACTGTGTCCTGGTTGTGTGGTTCCAGGCTTGGTCCCAGTAATATACGTGTCTTTTCAAAGCTGAGCAACATACTTGTTTTTATCTCAAGCACATTATGAATCATATAACTGATTGTGATTTGCTCCAAATTTTGCTGATGGAAAATAGGGTTCCACTCTTATATGCATTTAAGGCACTTATTATTAACAATAATTAATACTAAAAAAAAAGATCTTTTAAATCAGAGACCAGAATTTTCTAGTAAATGATAGTGGTGACTGAGCAGGGAATGGGGGATGGGAGAGTGGTGGGGCTAGAGAGGGTTGTACAAATTTTATCTCCAAAAGCAAAATTAAAATTATAAAAGTTTATTTTCTCTAAATGTAATGTACTTAGAAACTATGCACTGATTTATCAAACAAAACCCAAAGGGCACGTTGATTATCTACTTGACATTTTATTCTGATAACATTATATGATAGCTTAGTAAGACATCTTTCACATTTGACTTTCATAGTAAGATATAGAAGGTCATTTCTGCAGAAATATTCAAGAGCTTCATCGATTTTCCCAAGGGCCTTTCTTAATCCTTTGATATTCAAATCTTTCTCTTTTGAAGCATACACCAGTGAAGTCTTCCTCATCCACTTCCCCTTATTTAGTTGCTAACTAACGTAACTCTGCCAGACTCTCATTTGCCACTGGCTTGTAATTCGAGCGGTTATCTATTCTGACTTTCACATACTTCATGAAGCCCTGCACCTTTTTTCAAGATTTGCAAGTTCACTATACAATGCTCTCTGTTTGCGTTGAACAATTGCAGCAATCAGGGAGAGATGAGGACTCAATTGGTGAGGGTAGATGCTCAGGGCAAGCAAGGAGACCATTTTAAGTGTGGGCACTCATCAGTGAACATATTTAGGATAACTTTACTTCCCTTATGCAACCCTTATAGCTTCTGGGACTTCATGAATCCAGATCATAACAGCCCCCTCTATGTAAAATTTTATTGTATGTCTGTTTGTACATTGACTTCATCCGTGTCTTCATTATGACCCGACTCTTGTATTCCTTGTTTTATCTTTCTCAGTTGATTCTAATTTATGTCATTTGGCTCTACTTTTTGCATCTTTGTAAGAAAAAGCATAGCACTTTTTGGAAGAGGCAAAATTGGAATAAGAGGACTAAGTAAGTAAATATTACATATTTTATATAATCTCTTCCTTCACACTGTTGTTTAGTGCCACACTCTGAGGGTTTTGACTAACACCCTTCACATTGTGCTGCCTTTGAACCATGACATATCAACCAGGCACCATTCAAGTTTTATACCTCCAGTTAAACCTCGTGACCCTTGGTTTAAGAGCGTATCTGAACTCTCAGCCTTCTGCTTCTATTTTCTAAATATTTACATAGATCTTTATATTATTTAAATGCGAGCTAGGTCCAGCTGTCAGCAACTGGGACATCCATATCTAGAGAAAATGAAGTATAAAATGATTCACTCTGGTTCTTTGTCCTAAAGGCAAGTGAGACACTTTTTAACAAATCTATGTAATCCTCACAGCTAATTATGATTTTTCTCATTGCAATTTTAATTATTTTTTTAAATCCACACTTTCTTTCATCCCTCATGGCAGTTTCATTGTCATTAAAAGTACTGGTCTATTGTGTGTATCCTCTATTCATATTCATGAGGTCAGGACCATTCAACCACAGTAATTGAGTGGTCTGATTGGCTGAATGTCCCACAGTGGTTTAGAATGATACTGATTAACAAAAGGCACCAATGCCTCTGCCTTGATAGGAAATATAATTATGTAGGACCCTAAACGGGGACTCTAATCATCTGACAATGCCCATCGGACTTGCATAATATTAGTACATTATCTATCATCCCACTATGATTAAGTAGTATTTAATTATTCTTTTTTAATGGGGATTATCCCTAATAAATATGTCTCATACTTATCAACACAACTTCTTTTCTGGGTTTCTAGAAAGGGTGTTTTTTATTTAGTATGGAAGTCGGACATTAGTATATCTAAAATGGCTATCCCCAAAATTGGTAAGATATTTTTAGGAACATCTGAGTACATATTGACAGTGTTGAACTGGATATAGATTGTTTTACTGCAAGCTGGAAATGTAGGACTGTCTTTTGTCTCATGGTTCCTTTCTTTGAGCTCCAAGGGAGATTCCTTCTTTTTCTTTTCATACACTGGAGCCATGTAATCTCCAGTACAGCATTTAACTTCTGTGGATTTCTGATTCCTTATCTGTAAAATGAGAGAGGTTGGGGAAAGTGGTCCAGAAGCTGTCTTCCAACTTTAGAATTCTGTGAATTCATATCAATGAATGGTTATTATACTTCATAAATGGGATTTTTGTTAGGATTCCACAGCCTGCATAGTAGCTTATATAGTACTCTTCAAAGTGGCGTCTGTGGACATAGGAGGCATATAAAACCATCTCCTGGAGTGTGAGAAGAACTTATTAGAACTTTATTTATTTACACTTATTTTTAAATTATCTTTAAATATTTTCTATTATGTATTTATGTTTTATATTCACTAAGATTTATGAGAACTTAGTATATTTCAGGCACTATCCTACGTGCTTTAAAATTATTAATACTATGTAATCCTTAGAGGGTTCTGTGAGGTAGACACTCTTACCATCCTAATTTTACTGATGAGGAAATTGAGACACAGAGGTTGTGAAAATTGCTTGAGATCACACAAAGTTGAAATATTCGAGCTGAGACCTGAACTTAGGTGTCAGTTAACTTCCCAACCACCTACTATGCAGTATGAGTTATAAAATACAAAATAAACACACAAATAAATCAATTCTTGTACTATAGGAGGTGTGACAGACTCTAAGATGACTTCCCCCACCCTGCATGATCCCTGATTCCTCCTGTTTGCAGGTCAGCATAATCATCTCTCCTTGAGCGGGGACAAGACCTGTGACTTGACTTTAAAGAATAGAATAGGCCAAAGGTGAGGGGTTGACACTCCCATGACTACATTTGCTAACAGGTTTGCTCTAACACATTCTCTCCTCTGGTGGCTCTGAAGGAGCAAACTGCCATGTTGTGAACTGCCTATGGAGAGGGTCACATGGCAGGGAACCATGGTGGGGAGCTTCTAGGAGTTGAGAGTGATCTCCAGCCAATAGCCAGCAAAAAAGGAAGCTCTCGTTCTTGCTGTCACAAGGAACTGAATGCTGATAACAAAATCACATGAGTGAGGAAGTGGATCCTTCCCCAGTCAAGCCTTGAATGAGACCACGGCCCCAGCTGACACTTTAATTGCCCCCTTGCAGAGGACCCAGACTCCTGAACCGTAGAAACTGAGATAATAAATGTGTGTCGTTTCAAGCCTTTAAGGGTGTGCTAACTTGTTACACAGTAATAGAAACCTATTACAGAAAGTACCTGCTCATGTTTTTAGCCTAAAGTTTCTCTGAGCTAAAGAATTGAGTCTGTAGTTTTAAAGGATTTGCCAAACAAGGTTCATAAAATATTTTCATAGGCATATTCTTATAAAATTACTGAATCTCAGGGATAACGAGATAATCTTATACTTTTTATGGAGAGAGAAGAAGTTACTTAAAAAATAAAGGTTTAACCTGGCATCAGACTCTGTAAAGGCCATACTGGAATCCAGCTCACTCAGGGACACTATCCCCAGCCAATATCTGAGTATTGGCATCAACAATATCCACACATTGAATAGGCAGCTAGCAGAATATCAGAGAGAACTATTGAGGGCTTTCTCCCCTGTGGGCTGATTTTTCCCATCATGGAAAAAGGCTCAGGAATTTATTTATTAAAGAATGTATTTAGAGAAAGATTTTTTTAATAAATGGTGCCACTACAACTGTTTATCTGTGTAGAAGAAAATGAAATTGGACCCCAATCAGACACTGTAAAATAATAAATTCTAGATATTTGTACAGCTGAGAAAAAGACGTATAGAGATACACACCATGATGGTTACTTGTAACTTCAAAGAGGCAGGCATAGGGGAGGCAGAGTAGAGAAGATTGCCTTTGCATGTCTTTGAATGGCATAAAATAACTCATTAACATACGTATATTTCAAACTTTAGTTTGAAATACATTTAGTAAAAATTTAAAATGAAAAATAGAACAAGGTTTATTTGCTTCCATGCTTAGAAAACACATACATGGTTCTCTTTCATTTTGTGTGTATTGTTTTTATTCACTTCATTAGAATTTGCAAATTGCAAAAGGAGTTCTTGGTCATGGCAAACAAGTCAGTCTATGCAAAGATGTTCTCTTCTTTTCTGCAATCTGCTCACTGCCCACCCTCCTTACTCCATTGTCAGTGCAAACTCTTTGGTGTATATTCTTCTAACTTTCTCTGTATCCACACTAGCATAGAACATATTAGGGTAAAGATATATGGAAAGCAAGTTGTAGGCACTTATTGTGCTCATTACTGCTGGATATCACTACTTCTTGGACCCCTTCAGTGGACAGAGCTAAGAATTAAGAGTTTTAAGTTATGAATTCATATTGATATATTCAGATGAAGCATTACAGGATTCTTTCTTATCTTTCTTCATTCACATTTATATCTCCTTCTCCTGCAGTTAGAATGCTGATTTCTAACAACATCAACATATTTATTTACTTGGTTTGTTCTATAATACATGACAAATTGTTTCACATTTACAACACCCATGCTATTATCAAAACAAACCTTCTAACTAAAGTTCAAGGTTTCTTTTCAATTTCTTTTAACCTTAGACTATAACCCATTAAGGGTATACAGTTAGATTATTGTGTGTAAAAATTATTTGAATTACTTCTTTTATCTGTGTGATTATATTATCAGTTTGGCATACAGTTAGCTTCTTTTGTGTCTGCGTACATTAAATTTTAGAGTTGGCCCTTTTATCTTTTTTTATTTACTGTGATTTTTGAGCATGTAAAACATTTGCATATTTTTGAAGGTCAAAACTACATAAAAAACATATACTGGAGGTATCTCACTACAATCCCTAACCCTTCCTCCATGTGACTGCTTACCCCCATAGATAAAATCATTTTTAATTAGAATCTGAATTATCTGTCTTATGTTTCTTCTTGCAAAAAGTAAAAGCCTGCATGCACAAATATGAATTTATTTATGCATTTTTATTTTCTCTTTTTGCTTATGTAAAACATAGCATAATTTGTGTTTTGTTTTGTACCTTGTCCTTTCATTTAACAATGTACTCTGGAAATTATTACATATCAGTTCACAATGGTTTTCTTTATTTTTGCAACACCATGTGGTTGCACCATAGATAATAGATATTCATATATAATATATATATATATATGTATATACACACACATTTATCTGACTAAAGTCCTAGCTAGAAAGAAAGAGAAAATTTTATGCCAGAATGGTTAGCAAGTATAGTTACACTGCAGCTGCACTGGAAATGCACATACTGGTGGGAACCACAGGATTTGTGGCCTAGAGGCATGGGTTTTTATGGCTATAGTTCTTGGGTTTGTTTGAAGCAGAGAGTTGGAACTTAACATCCCCCACCCCATAATAAGGTCAAGATCCTCAAAGAACTGTATCCTTTATGAAAGGATACACCGGAGAAAAGTTATCCATTGGCTTAGGTGGACAACCAGAAACTTTGTTTGCCTAGATAGTATACACTCTCATGCTCTGATAAGCCTTAAATGAAGAATTTAGCATAAAAATGGATACTTGGACAGTGGTAGCCAAGGTGGATCCTAGGAGAAATAATATAAAACTCTTCTTAGGAGATAATTCCCAAAAAAGATCACAAAGGATATTCCCAGGGGAAGTCCATGTTATGATAAAAGTAATTACAAAGCCTACTCAATAAATAGCAGAACTAGAATCTCATGAACTTTGAATAATAGAACAAAAATCAAAAGGGAGTATCAAATAAAGATGTTTAAAATGGTTGAAGACAAAAAAAAAAAAAATCAGCAGTCTAAAAATGGATGAGGGATTTCCGGGTAAGATGGCGGAAGAGTAAGACACGGAGATCATCGTCCTCCCCACGGATACACCAGAAATACAGCTACACGTGGAACAACTCCTACAGAACACCTACTGAACGCTGGCAGAAGACCCCAGACCTCCCAAAAGGCAAGAAACTCCCCACATACCTGGGTAGGGCAAAGCGGAGAGATTCCCGCACAGAGGATCGGTGCCGAGAGGCACTCACCAGCCCGAGAGGCTTGTCTGCTCGCCTCGGCGGTGCTGGAAGCTGAGGCTCGGGCTTCGGTCAGAGCGCAGGGAGAGGACTGGGGCTGGCAGCGAGAACTCAGCCGGAAGGGGGCTAATGAGCCACAGCTAGCCGGCAGGGAGTCCGGGAAAACTCTGGAGCTGCCGAAGAGGCAAGAGACTTTTTCTTCCCTCTTGGTTTCCTGGTGCGCGAGGAGAGGGGATTAAGAGCGCTGCTTAAAGGGGCTCCACAGACGGGCGCGAGTCACGACTGAAAGCGCGGAGCCCAGTGACGGGCGTGGGACGCTGGGGCTGCTGCTGCCGCCGCCAAGAAGCCTGTGTGCGAGCGCAGGTCACTGTCCACACCGCCCTTCTGGGAGCCCGTGCAGCCCGCCACTGCCGGGGTCCCGGGATCCAGGGGCGGCTTCCCTGGGAGAACGCACGGCGCGCCTCGGGCTGGTGCAACGTCACGCCGACCTCTGCCGCTGCAGGCTCGCCCCGCACTCCGTGCCCCTCCCTCCCGCCCGGCCTGAGTGAGCCAGAGTCCCCGAAGAGGCTGCTCCTTTAACCCTGTCCTGTCTGAGCGAAGAACAGACGCCCTCCGGCGACCTACACGCAGAGGCGGGGCCAAATCCAAAGCTGAGACCCAGGAGCTGTGAGAACAAAGAAGAGAAAGGGAAACCTCTCCCAGCAGCCTCAGAAGCAGCAGATTAAAGCTCCACAATCAACTTGATGTACCCTGCATCTGTGGAATACATGAATGGACAACAAATCATCCCAAATTGAGGAGCCAGGAGTCAGTGCTGTGCCTCTGAGGTGGGAGAGCCAACTTCAGGACACTGGTCCACAAGAGACCTCCCAGCTCCATATAATATCAAACGGCGAAAATCTCCCAGAGATCTCCATCTCAACACCAGCACCAAGCTTCACTCAACGACCAGCAAGCTACAGTGCTGGACACCCTATGCCAAACAACTAGCAAGACAGGAACACAACGCCACCCATTAGCAGAGAGGCTGCCTAAAATCATAAAAAGTCCGCAAACACCCCAAAACACACCACCAGACGTGGACCTGCCCACCAGAAAGACAAGATCCAGCCTCACCCACCAGAACACAGGCACTAGTCCCCTCCACCAGGAAGCCTACACAACCCACTAAACCAACCTTAGCCACTGAGGACAGAAACCAAAAACAACGGGAACTATGAACCTTCAGCCTGAAAAAAGGAGACCCCAAACACAGTAACATAAGCAAAATGAGAAGACAGAAAAACACACAGCAGGAGAAGGAGCAAGATAAAAATGCACCAGACCTAACAAATGAAGAGGTAATAGGCAGTCTACCTGAAAAAGAATTCAGAATAATGATGGTAAAGATGATCCAAGATTCTATTTCCCAGATCCAAAATCTTGGAAATAGAATAGACAAAATGCAAGAAACAGTTAACAAGGACCTAGAAGAACTAAAGATGAATCAAGCATCGATTAAAAACACAATACATGAAATAAAAAATACTCTAGATGGGATCAATAGCAGGATAACTGAGGCAGAAGAACGGATAAGTGAGGTGGAAGAAAAAATAGTGGAAATAACTGCTGCAGAGCAAAATAAAGAAAAAAGAATGAAAAGAACAGAGGACAGTCTCAGAGACCTCTGGGACAACATTAAACGCACCAACATTCGAATTATAGGGGTTCCAGAAGAAGAAGAGAAAAAGAAAGGGACTGAGAAAATATTTGAAGAAATTATAGTTGAAAACTTCCCTAATATGGGAAAGGAAATAGTTAATCAAGTCCAGGAGGCACAGAGAGTCCCATAAAGAATAAATCCAAGGAGAAATACGCCAAGACACATATTAATCAAACTGTCAAAAATTAAACACAAAGAAATCATATTAAAAGCAGCAAGGCAAAAACAACAAATAACATACAAGGGAATCCCCATCAGGATAACAGCTGATCTCTCAGCAGAAGCTCTACAAGCCAGAAGGGAGTGGCAGGACATAATTAAAGTGATGAAGGAGAAAAACCTACAACCAAGATTACTCTACCCAGCAAGGATCTCATTCATATTTGATGGAGAAATTAAAACGTTTACAGACAAGCAAAAGCTGAGAGAGTTCACCACCACCAAACCAGCTTTACAACAAATGCTAAAGGAACTTCTCTAGGCAACAAACACAACAGAAGGAAAAGACCTACAATAACGAACCCAAAACAATTTAAAAAATGGCAATAGGAACATACATATCGATAATTACCTTAAATATAAATGGACTAAATGCTCCCACCAAAAGACACAGATTGGCAGAATGGATACAAAAACAAAACCCATATATATGCTGTCTACAAGAGACCCACTTCAGACCTAGAGACACATACAGACTGAAAGTAAGGGGAAGGAAAAAGATATTCCATGCAAATGGGAACCAAAAGAAAGCTGGAGTAGCAATTCTCATATCAGACAAAATAGACTTTAAAATAAAGACTGTTAGAAGAGACAAAGAAGGACACTACATAATGATCAAGGGATCGATCCAAGAAGAAGATATAACAATCTTCTTCTTTTAAATATTTATGCACCAGACATAGGAGCACCTCAATACATAACGCAAATACAAACAGCCATAAAAGGAGAAATCAACAGTAACACAATCATAGTAGGGGACTTTAACACCCCACTTTCACCAATGGACAGATCATCCAAAATGAAAATAAATAAGGAAACACAAGCTTTAAATGATACATTAAACAAGATGGACTTAATTGATATTTATAGGACATTCCATCCAAAAACAACAGAATACACATTTTTCTCAAGTGCTCATGGAACATTCTCCAGGATAGACCATATCTTGGGTCACAAATCAAGCCTTGGTAAATTTAAGAAAATTGAAATTGTATCAAGTATCTTTTCCGACCACAATGCTATGAGACTAGATATCAATTACAGGAAAAGAGCTGTAAAAAATACAAACACATGGAGGCTAAACAATACACTACTTAATAACAAAGTGATCACTGAAGAAATCAAAGAGGAAATTAAAAAATACCTAGAAACAAATGACAATGGAGACACGACGACCCAAAACCTATGGGATGCAGCAAAAGCAGTTCTAAGAGGGAAGATTATAGCAATACAATCCCACCTTAAGAAACAGGAAACATCTCGAATAAACAACCTAACCTTGCACCTAAAGCAATTAGAGAAAGAAGAACAAAAACATCCCAAAGTTAGCAGAAGGAAAGAAATCATAAAAATCAGATCAGAAATAAATGAAAAAGAAATGAAGGAAACGATAGCTAAGATCAATAAAACTAAAAGCTGGTTCTTTGAGAAGATAAACAAAATTGATAAACCATTAGCCAGGCTCATCAAGAAAAAAAGGGAGAAGACACAAATCAAGAGAATTAGAAATGAAAAAGGAGAAGTAACAACTGACACTGCAGAAATGCAAAGGATCATGAGAGATTACTACAAGAAACTCTATGCCAATAAAATGGACAACCTGGAAGAAATGGACAAATTCTTAGAAATGCACAACCTGCCAAGACTGAATCAGGAAGAAATAGAAAATATGAACAGACCAATCACAACCACTGAAATTGAAACTGTGATAAAAAATCTTCCAACAAACAAAAGCCCAGGACCAGATGGCTTCACAGGTGAATTCTATCAAGCATTTAGAGAAGAGCTAACACCTATCCTTCTCAAACTCTTACAAAATATAGCAGAGGGAGGAACACTCCCAAACTCATTCTACGAGGCCACCATCACCTTGATACCAAAACCAGACAAGGATGTCACAAAGAAAGAAAACTACAGGCCAATATCACTGATGAACATACATGCAAAAATCCTCAACAAAATACTAGCAAACAGAATCCAACAGCACATTAAAAGGATAGTACACCATGATCAAGTGGGGGTTATTCCAGGAATGCAAGGATTCTTCAATATACGCAAATCAATCAACGTGATACACCATATTAACTAATTGAAGGAGAAAAACCATATGATCATCTCAATAGATGCAGAGAAAGCTTTCGACAAAATTCAACACCGATTTATGATAAAAACCCTGCAGAAAGTAGGCATAGAGGGAACTTTCCTCAACATAATAAAGGCCATATATGAGAAACCCACAGCCAGCATCGTCCTCAATGGTGAAAAACTGAAACCATTTCCACTAAGATCAGGAACAAGACAAGGTTGCCCACTCTCACCACTCTTATTCAACCTAGTTTTGGAAGTTTTAGCCACAGCAATCAGAGAAGAAAAGGAAATAAAAGGAATCCAAATTGGAAAAGAAGAAGTAAAGCTGTCACTGTTTGCAGATGACATGATACTATACATAGAGAATCCTAAAGATGCTACCAGAAAACTACTAGAGCTAATCAATGAATTTCGTAAAGTTGCAGGATACAAAATTAATGCACAGAAATCTCTGGCATTCCTATATACTAATGATGAAAAATCTGAAAATGAAATCAAGAAAACCCTCCCGTTTACCATTGCAACAAAAAGAATAAAATATCTAGGAATAAACCTACCTAAGGAGACAAAAGACCTGTATGCAGAAAATTATAAGACACTGATGAAAGAAATTAAAGATGATACAAATAGATGGAGAGATGTACCATGTTCTTGGATTGGAAGAATCAACATTGTGAAAATGACTCTACTACCCAAAGCAATCTACAGATTCAATGCAATCCCTATCAAACTACCACTGGCATTTTTCACAGAACTAGAGCAAAAAATTTCACAATTTGTATGGAAACACAAAAGACCCCGAATAGCCAAAGCAATCTTGAGAACGAAAAATGGAGCTGGAGGAATCAGGCTCCCTGACTTCAGACTATACTACAAAGCTACAGTAATCAAGACATTATGGTACTGGCACAAAAACAGAAAGATAGATCAATGAAACAGGATAGAAAGCCCAGAGATAAACCAACGGACATATGGTCACCTTATCTTTGATAAAGGAGGCAGGAAAGTACAGTGGAGAAAGGACAGTCTCTTCAATAAGTGGTGCTGGGAAAACTGGATAGGGACATGTAAAAGTATGAGATTAGATCACTCCCTAACACCATACACAAAAATAAGCTCCAAATGGATTAAAGACCTAAATGTAAGGCCAGACACTATCAAACTCTTAGAGGAAAACATAGGAAGAACACTCTATGACATAAATCATAGCAAGATCCTTTTCGACCCACCTCCTAGAGAAATGGAAATAAAGACAAAAATAAACACATGGGACCTAATGAAACTTAAAAGCTTTTGCACAGCAAAGGAAACCATAAACAAGACCAAAAGACAACCCTCAGAATGGGAGAAAATATTTGCAAATGAAGCAAGTGACAAAGGATTAATCTCCAAAATTTATAAGCAGCTCATGCAGCTCAATAACAAAAAAACAAACAACCCAATCCAAAAATGGGCAGAAGACCTAAATAGACATTTCTCCACAGAAGATATACAGACTGCCAACAAACACATGAAAGGATGCTCAACATCTTTGCTCATTAGAGAAATGCAAATCAAAACTACAATGAGATATCATCTCACACCAGTCAGAATGGCCATCATCAAAAAATCTAGAAACAATAAATGCTGGAGAGGGTGTGGAAAAAAAGGAACACTCTTGCACTGCTGGTGTGAATGTGAATTGGTACAGCCACTATGGAGAACGGTATGGAGGTTCCTTAAAAAACTACAAATAGAACTACCATATGACCCAGCAATCCCACTACTGGGCATATATCCTGAGAAAACCATAATTCAAAAAGAGACATGTACCAAAATATTCATAGCAGCCCTATTTACAATAGCCCAGAGATGGACACAACCTAAGTGTCCATCATCAGATGAATGGGTAAAGAAGATGTGGCACATATATACAATGGAATATTACTCAGCCATAAAAAGAAATGAAATTGAGCTATTTGGAATGAGGTGGATGGACCTAGAGTCTGTCATACAGAGTGAAGTAAGTCAGAAAGAGAAAGACAAATACTGTATGCTGACACATATATATGGAATTTAAGAAAAAAAAATGTCATGAAGAACATAGGGGTAAGACAGGAATAAAGACACAGACCTACTAGAGAATGGACTTGTGGATATGGGGAGGGGGAAGGGTAATCTGTGACAAAGTGAAAGAGCAGCATGGACATATATACACTACCAAACGTAAGGTAGATAGCTAGTGGGAAGCAGCCGCATAGCACAGGGAGATCAGCTCGGTGCTTTGTGACCGCCTGTAGGGGTGGGATAGGGAGGGTGGGAGGGAGACGCAAAAGGGAGGGGATATGGGAACATATGTATATGTATAACTGATTAAATTTGTTATAAAGCAAAAAAAATAAAATAAAATAAAAATAAAATAAATAAAATAAAAATGGATGAGGCATTAAATAAAAGACCAGTAGAAAAAAGAACCAAATGATACTTCTAGAAACAAAAATCCAAAGTCTTTGGAATGAAAAATTCAGTAAGTAAGCTGAACTTAATATTAGATACAAAGAGTGAAAAGACTGATAAACTGGAAAATAGATATAATTACACAGAGGACGTTCAGAAAGATAAAGAAATAAAATTTATAAGAAAGAAGTTAAGGTATATGTAGGACAGAATAAGAAAGTCTAGGATCCATTCGCAGAGTTTCTGAAAAAAGAGAGCAGAGAGAATTAAAAGGTAATTTTCAAAGATAAGAATGAAAGATTTCTAAAGTTAAACAAAAAAAATTAATTGTCAAATTAAGAAAACAAAATAATTCCCTCAAAGGACAAATGAATAGTAACCCATACCTTGATTTATAGTAAAACTCCAAAATGCTGAAGGTAAAGTCAATCTTAGAAGTAGTCATAAAGAAGATAGATTAGCTTCAAATGAACAATTTAAAATAAAAATGGCTTAAAAAAAAAGGATTTGCAGTTTTAAAAGCATTATAAGAGATGCAGAAGAGCAATACACCATGCTAAAAAATATTTTAAAAAATTCCCAACTGGTATGCATCTAATAATACAGCCTCAGAAAAAGTAAAGCAAAAACTGAGAGAATCACAAGAAGAAATTGACAGATCAACAATGGGAGATTTTGACATAATCATTTTAGTAATAGGTAAAGCTAAATTAAATACTGGTATTATTTAATAATATAATTTGTGAGCCTGTCAATAAATATTTATAAATACTGCACCTAACAATTAGAGAATACATATTTTTTTAAAGCTCACTGGAACATATCTAAAAATTGAACACACATTATACTACCAAGGAAATCTCAGAACTATTGAAGAATTGATACCTTATAGACCACCATTCTCTCTAAAAAGAAGTAAAAAATAAATAACTGAGAGAGAGAGAGAGAACGCAATCCTTGAATAGAAGTTTACCCAGATAAAAAAGAGAAGAGGTAATGCCGTGCTGGAGGGCAAGGAGACTATTCTAGGCCTAGCGAAGAGCTTTAGTGGATCTCCTTCAAGTGAAAGGAGAGCAGTGCGTCTGGAATTCACTAGTGAAGGAGGAAAGGCAGAGTATCATATGGTTGAAAAGATCATTAGGAGGTAGACTAAACAACTGCTTGTAAATCATTTTTTTTATGAACCAAAATTTTTATTTTTATCTGAAAACAATAGAAAGGCACTAAGAGATTTAAGAAAAGAGGCAGACATGATTCGATTTGGATGAGGAAAACTTGGACCTACCTGCTGCATGGGGATTGGATGGAATCAGACAGCAGTGGAGGTCAGATATCAGTTAGGCAGCAAGGTTATAACTCAGGCAAAAGATGATGGGGCTTTGGACTAGGATGGGAACAAGAGGGGGAGTGGAAATAAAAATAAATAGACTAACCTGAGAGATATTTAGGAGATATTTACATGATTCAGAGAAGGCTTTCTGTGGGGGTAGGAAGGAGAGTAGGAAGTGTCCAGTTTGCCGAAATGAATCGACAAAAGTACCCATAAGAAGAGAGCCAGGTGCCATGTTCCACAAACAGGTTGAATTTTTTCTTGCCTCTGAGCCCTTTGTTTGGAACGCTGAACTTCTTGCTTTTCTCTTAAATATACGACATATCTCCTTCAAGACCCAGAGGATGTCTGATTTCTTCCATTCGTGGTAATTTATATTCCTATAGCACAATCTGCCCTTTACAGTTTCTCTTAATTGTTGCAGGAATAGACTCAAGACTGAAGGGCTACTAATGAGACAGGATGCTTAGCAATGTGAACCTGGGAAACTGAGTGTTGATTCACCGTAAGCACTCAGACATTTACCAAATATAACAGGGTTGTTTTCTGTTACTTGAGTTTAGCAACAAGGCACACATATACTCATAATCTCCAGAAACACTGAGAACGGACCAGAGACTATAAAACCCCTATTAAAATGACAAAGAGCTTCTCAAAGGACCTAGGGATTTCTTTCCCTAAGTGGTAGTAACAGCAGCTTCTGGGCACCTTCAATTGAAAGCTGCCCTATCACCTGCTCTGTGCAGCAGCCATCTGTGCATACTTAATTAATTTGTTTACCCATATTAAAGGAGTTCATATTCTTTTTGTGTCTTTTGACATTTTAGGGCTTCAGCTGGTGTTAAAAAAATTGCTGAGGGATTTATTCATGTGCAATCAAAACGTTGGAACTGCCTGCAACTTTAAACCATTTGGGTCCCTATCTATTTATCCAACTGATTAGTGATTCTTCTTTCCCCTTCCACATTAAGTCTGATAGTCTCTCTCTCTCTTTTTTAAATTATAGTTACCTCTATGTTGCTGTCTTTTTGTGATAACAGGTACGATTCATTAATTGGAAAACATCACGCCCAGGCTCAAATCTCTCCCAGTGGTTTCCCATCATATTTAGAATAATAATGATGGGCTATAAGACCCTACCTGATCTGACCTTTGACCACTTCTTTAAACTCATCTTCCCTTCTCCTCTTAACTTACTGTACTCTAGCCATATCGCCTACCTGCATGGAACACAGCAAACACATATATACCTCAGGGCCTTTGCAATTTCCGTCCTCTTTACTTGGGAGACTCTTCCTCCAGATATTGACATGGCTTACTCTTTACAGTAAACATCATAGATATTCACTCATCTCTGGTTCTCTTTTATGTCCAGGTACACAAAGGATTACTTTGATGACAGACCAATGACATGTGAACAGAAGAGACACGTTACTTCTAAGTTACGGCTTTAGTTGCATTTAGTTGTGCTATTTAACTCTCCAGCCTTCTGCCCTCTTGTTGTCATGATCAGGAAAGCCACCTGTTCTGGGTGGCACTGCTACAAGATGGCAGAGCTCCTGTCAGCCAGGGTGACTGCATGATGGCTACAGAGCCCTAAACAACCCAAGTTGGACATCAATGCAGGTGAGAAACAAATTTTCCTTTGTTGTTTTAAACCACTGAAGTTTTGTGGTTGTTGGTTATTCCAGCATAACCAAGACTTTCCTGACTGGTAGATCCCACATAAGTCTTTGCTCAAATGTCATCTTATCAAAGAGGTCTTCTCTGAACACCTTTATTCAAAATACCGGCCTTCTCTTTGTTTCTCTCTGTGTACCAACTTGGCTTTATTTTCCTTCACTGGGAAGTAAAGCTCTGTGAAGGCAGGGACATTTATTTGTTCATTAATGTACTAATTAACATCAAGAATAATTCCAGGGACATAGTGGATGATCAATAGTTATTTGTTGAATACATGAATATTCATTGTAAAAAGTGAAGCATTGTAGATAAGTTTAATTTAGAAAGTAAAAGCCCATGTAATCCCTTCTCCCAGAATTAACTACTATTGTTTACAGTTTTTTTCTAAATTGTGTTCCATTTATATACTAATTCATATGTAACTACATCGCATATGCTGCTTTCTTTTTTTTTAATTAAAATGGAATATGCTTTTCCACATGAATTATTCTGAAACCTGTTTTCCCATATAACAATTACTCATGGATGGTTCCAAAGACAATGTTTAAAGATTCCTCACTCTTTTAAACTACTTAACAATATTCACCTTAATAATTATGTTTCCCAAGGTTTCTGAAACCTATTATTCATCCATTTCAACTAATATTTGTTGCATGCCTGCCCTGCCAGGGTCTGGACATTTGGCTGTGAGCAAGACTAGGTTCTTACACTCAAGATGTATAAAGAAACAGTTAAACAGTTAAAGTTGTAAGAAACAGATAATAAACACAAATAAGCCAAAATACTTCAGATGGTGGTAAGCCATCAAGGAACATAAAAATAAACATGGTAATGTGATGGGGAGAGACTGGGGACAAAGATGGTCACAGCAGACTTCTGGAGGGACTTTTGAGCTCAGTCCAAAAGTGAATGGGAATTAGCTCTACATATATTCGGAAGAGAGTTCCAAGCAGATGGCATTTATGGGCAAGCTTGCCATGTCTGAGGAACAGAAAGGCCACTCCAGCTAAAGTGTGGTCTCTGAGCAGAAGCATCATACAGAATGAGGTCAAAAAGAAGGCTCTGGGGGGCTTCCCTGGTGGCGCAGTGGTTGAGAGTCTGCCTGCCAATGCAGGGGACACGGGTTCGTGCCCTGGTCCAGGAGGGTCCCACGTGCCGCGGAGCGGCTGGGCCCGTGGGCCATGGCTGCTGGGCCTGCGCGTCCGGAGTCTGTGCTCTGCGGTGGGAGGGGCCACAGCAGTGAGAGGCCTGCATACCGCAAAAAAAAAAAAAAAAAGAAGGCTCTGATAATGTGGAACACATAGTAGGTGTTCAAAATTATAACTGATAGATCCTTAATTAACAGTAATACATATAATTTCAAAGGTAAAACCCTACTAAATATTCAGAAGGGGAAAAATTTCCCGTTTGAGTCTCTACTTATAACATTCCATATGACATACTGGATCCAAAGTCTGAGCAGAACCTTAGAATGTTTCAGCTCTTTTATAAGGCGCCATTAAGGTGACCATAAAATGTTTAGCCCTTAAAAATACTTTCTACAGCTTGGCAGTATGTCTGAGATAACTTTAAATGTTAATGAAATGTCTCATAAGTCCACTGTTTTTTAAGGCAGTTAGGAGTCTGAGGAACTTCTTAAATACCATCTCATAAAAAAAAGATCTAACTTGAGATTAACTTACATACAGAAACTATATCACAGCAGACCTAGTATATGTCTTGAATTCAATTATTATTTTCTTCTGAGGAGACAGAATTGATTCTGTGCTGGCCTCAAGTAGGTTCTTGAAGAGATCTATTTTTTTTCCAAATAAAAACATATCAGAGGGAATAAAATTCTTTACAGCCTGTAATTCAGGAGTGAGCTTTTATGAAACTCTTTGGCATTGTGGATATATGTCTAATGGAATCACATATGACTGAAGGATCTAGATTGTTTAGTTCTTGCTGACCTGTTAGGGTAACCTTTGGGGCTGTGAAAACCCTATTTCATATTTTTCTTTTTTTTTTTTTTTAAAGCTCATCCAATTGGCAATTTCCTTTTTTTAATTTATTTATGGCATGTGGGAATCTTAGTTCCCTGACCAGGGATCGAACCCTTGCCCTCTGCCTTGGAAGTGCCTACTCCTAACCACTGGACCACCAGGGAAGTCCCCGGAAATCCTATTTCTTGACACATCCTTCTATTCAACTTTAGACAGTGGAAGGGAAAGAAAAGCAGCACTTTCTCATAGACACAGTGTTTGGTTGTTGTTAATTATTTATTTAATGTGCTTTTTAATTTCCTTTGGTGACCATGTTCTGAACTGATACTAAAGAAACAGCTAGGGGAGAAGTTACAGAAGTTGAACCCAGAACATTAAAGGAGAGTAGCTGCTATAGGAAAGTAAAATACACTTACATTAAATTCATAAAATCTTTCATTTCTTTGGGAGAAACTTCACGTAGATTTGCCTTGTTTAATTAACTTCCTTTAGTACACTTTACCTCTTTCACACTGGGAGATGTATGTAAGTTAATCAGAGCAGCATGACAGTATTTTTGTCAATGCTGGAAATTGCTCCTTTCAATTACCCAATATCTGTCTCGCTGGACCAAAACACACAATCAAGTTGAAACTCACAGGAGACATAAATGTCATTCCTTCTTCCCCAAAGGGTATTCTGACCAAGAACCTCTATTTCCCTTTTGGTTTGGCTTGGTTTTGCTGCTACCACTGAAGTAATGAAGGCGACATTCATCGTCCCTCGCCATTTAATGCAGGTTATAATTGCCAGCCAGTGTGGACTGTGATGCTAAAACCAAGAAAAAGGCTTTTCAATCATGGCCCCTGCATTTCAGTCCAAGCCGCTGCTGTAGAACACTGGAGGACAAGGTGTAAATCAGTTTAAAAACATAGTTCTGCATTCAAGGCATTGTGGTTTACAGCTCCCAAATGACCTCCATCTATCTTCCTTAGCTGTAGAGGTGTATAATTGAACTAAAGAGAGTCTTGAGTAATGAGATTGAGAGTGGCAGCTCCATTGCTGTGGCTTAATAGTGTAACTGCCGCGTGCTTTTTTATCTCCTAAAATGTAACAAAATAGTCTAGTAGGCCCGGTTCTTCAGGGTGACACTTGCTGAGAGTCTATATTTTAAAATAGAAATAGGTTTTTTATAAGCCCAAAACCATAAATCTCTCTCTACAAGAGAGTTCCCAAAATACAATTATGTAAGCCATTCTCTGCTGGAGCAGAGACTGATATGAATACGTGCAATAACCTATACTTCCTTTTGTGAGGAAATCATTTTTAAGCCTTTATTTTTCTTATGCAACAAACAGCTGCTTTTTCAGTCTCTGAAGGGGCTAGAGAGTGATAGCATTCTCACTTTGTGTACTGCTGGGTGCTACAGCCAGAAGACACACGTTATTTCAAGTTTTCTTTTTAAGAAAATTTTATTTGGTTTAATCGGGGAAACTCAGGAAATATTGCTTTTAGAGATCTTTTTCTCCAAGGAACAGTTCACTTGCAAATGGGTATATTTTCTTTTCAGGATATATAGTTTATATGCATTATCAGGCCTTGACCAGATGCAAATTGCCGCGTAAGTACGTTAGCAAAGCATAAACACTGAACAAAGACATAACCACCTCCTCATGGAATTCTCTGGGAGTATAGTACTGGTTGAACATTAAGAATGAGCTTATTAACATAGTCATTTCATATGAGTAACTAGGATACCATGGATGGTTTCAGGGGCACTGAAATTTCTGTCCTCCCCCCAAACTAGACCCTAAAAATTAAAACAAAATAACCTGCTTACTGACTGTGCCTGAAATTCTGTCACTTGGCTATTCAATCCTATTGCACAAGATATTCCTGGCTAACATGGAAATTTCACTAGGAACAGTCAATTATTAAATAATAGTAATAAAAACAACTAACACGGGCTTCCCTGGTGGCGCAGTGGTTGAGAATCTGCCTGCTAATGCAGGGGACACAGGTTCGAGCCCTGGTCTGGGAAGATCCCACATGCCACGGAGCAACTAGGCCCGTGAGCCACAACTACTGAGCCTGCGTGTCTGGAGCCTGTGCTCCGCAACAAGAGAGGCCGTGATAGTGAGAGGCCCGAGCACCACGATGAAGAGTGGCCCCCACTTGCCACAACTAGAGAAAGCCCTCGCACAGAAACGAAGACCCAACATAGCAAAAATAAATAAATTAATTAATAAAATCCTACCCCCAACATCTGAAAAATAAAAAGATCCTTAAAAAAACAAAAAAACAAAGAAACGAACAAAAAAACAAATAACACTTACTGATAGTTTACAATGTTCAGGAGGGTTCTAAGTACTGTATATTATTAACTGTTTTAGTCCTCAAAACAACCTATTAATTATCACCATTTTACAAATTCAAAAATACTGAAGCAAGAGCAGAGAACTTAATTTGCCCAAAGTTGTAGTTAATATAAGGCAGATCCAAGGTGGTCTGACTTCAGAGCCCTTGGTCTGAACCAGTCTACTTGTGTGGATAAGCTGATCAGTCCATTAGTGGGAAGAGAGAAGGAGAACTGGGAAGGTTGAGATTGATGACATTTGCACCATATGGAGCCTTCCTTCAGAATTCACAGCTCAGCCTGGGACCAGGACTGGGGGTGGTCCGTCCTGCACACCTGGTGATGCCACCAAATTCTCCTTAAAACCAATACCATGTTATTTATGCCATTAGTGTGTCATGGAAAGGCATCAAGCTCAAAATTACTTTTATAATAATACATGTTATTTGCCATTTTCACCTTGCTTATATTTGTAATGATGATACAAAAGCAAATGGTGGGTTAAGTGGCTGGCAACTCAGCATAAAAGAAGGCAATGGAACCAAACATTGAATTCTTCTCCAACACACACTTGCAGTAAAAATGTGCCAGTTTCACTTCAGGATGACCTTGGTGAAGCAGTGAAAATTATTAATTTTAAAAAAATATTGACCATAAGTCCATGTGCTTTTTAAATAGTCTCTGTAATAATATAGGGAATATGCATAAAGCATTTCTGCTGAGTATCCAAAGTACGATAGTTCCCTTAAGGAAAAACACTCATATGATTATGTAAGTTACAAGTTAAACTAGTCACATCTTCCAAAGAATACTGTTTTTTTTTACTTGAAAGAATGACTAACAGATCAACTTGGATATGGTTACATTATTATTTAAAATGAACATTATTTAAAATGGACCTACCACACCAAGGAAAGTAACTGACAAGATTTGATGCCGATGATAACATTTGAGATTTTAAGAGAAAATTAGATTGCTGGGAAAACTTGTACTGGCCTTTGGGAGCTCCTCAGCTTCCTAAAACTTGAAGACTTTTCTGAGGAGCTCAGTGGTGGGGTCAACAAATGTGACTTTTTAATATTTTGTACTGAAACATGTTAACAATTAGAAGATGTGCTTAACTCATTGAGCCATTTTTTATGGGTTATCAATGTATGATGTCACATGAATGATGTTACAAAACCATTCAAGATATGCATGAGTCATACAGAATCATACGATGTATGACGTTAAAGAATCATGCATGGATAAGAGATCCCTTGAAAGTGTTCAATAGACCAATACATTTTGATGTTTAACAGAGTACGAAAATCTCATGGATATGATTTCAGATTCTGCGTTGCAACTAACCTTGAAGAAACTATCACCTGTTGAGTTTTATTAATGTATCAAAAAAGAAATTCACAAATATCTGAAAAACCTATTAAAATACTTCTCCCTTTTCCCAGTACATATCAGCATGAGGCTGAATTTTCTTCATGTGCTTCCATCAAAACAACATACTGCAACACATTATGGAAGCAGGTAAAGAAATCCAGCTATCTTCTATTGAGTCAGACATCTAAGAATTTTTCAAGAATGTACAACAATGCTGTTATTTTTCAGTTTTGGGGGGGGAAATATAGTTATAGTTATAGATTTTATACCTAATAGTTGTAAATGTTTATGTTAACATGTGATGGGTTTATTATTGTTACTTTTAAATAAATTAGGTAAATATATTTAATTTTCTGTTTTAATTTTGAGCACAGTAAATATCAATAGAGGTAATCTACATAAAAGTTCTTTGAAATTTGCAATATTTTTTAAGAGTGTAAAGGGATCCAGAGAGCAAAAGGTTTGAGAACCACCAGAGTATCCATTAGGATGGATTTGGCTTCTGACAACTGAATGTCCAACCAACAGCAGCTTGATGGGTAGAATATATCATTCTCTTCGAAGAGTTTTAGCCAACTGTGAGAGACGGAACAGTCCTACACACAAGCCTGTCCTCTCACTTCTGATATCGACTGCAAGTTTGAAGGGTTCCTAAAGCCACCCTTAGTTTCAATAATTCACTAGAAGAACTTACAGAATAGACTGAAACTCTTATGCTCACGGTTTATAATAGAGGAAAGCATACAGATGAAAATCAGCCAAGGCGGAGTCCGGGATGTGGAGCTTCCAGTCATCCTTTCCCCATGGAGTCAACGACAGCACTGACTCCTTCCTGCCACTATGTGTGAAGACACCTACATGCCGTTGCCAACTAGGTGAAGCTTAATCAAGCCACAGTGTCCAGAGCTCTTATCAGGACTCAATCACATACTGCCTGTGTGGCTGCTCTTTACTTCCCAACCATTCCAGAGGTCAGGCTGATACATTTACTCTCCAGTCCACCCAGAGGCAGAACTGATACCACTATCTTGACCCAAAGCCCCCATTGTAAATCACATTGTTAAACTGCTAGTGACCAAAACCCCCTGATAAAGAAAGACATTTCTAGGAGATATGATGTTCCCAGGACCTAGAGATCACTGCCCAGTAGTCAGGGACAAAGCCCAGGCTTCTCCTTGGGCAAGGTTTATTCTTCATTAAACATTCTTGTAATAAGAAAACTTGAAGTCAGTGGTAACAGGGCTGACTCAGCATGCCAGTGATAGTCTCAAGGACCCAGACTCTAATGTTTACTCCACCCTCCTCAATGTGTTCGCTTTTTTCTCATTCTTGTCACCTGGCTGCTAAACAGCAGCTCCAATCCTCTTACAGCACTCAAAGGGAACAAACAAGGTGTGTGGGAGAGCGGGGGAAGAGGAAAAGCACTCCCAGAAGCCTCCTAACAATGGTCAGAATGATGCCGTCACAGCTTCAGAGTGTACCTGAGAAAGTAAACTTCTGATGCATCAATGCTTTGATGTCACTTCCCAGGGAAACAGGAGGGCCATGGTTGGCCTAGGATGATCATGATTCATCTCCCAGGACTGAACTCACTGCACTCATAGCAAAATCAGTAGTTCAAAGGGGGAAGGAGAATCGCTGTTGTGCAGAAGAGCTTTCTTGAATATTAATGTACATACAAATCTCCCGGGGAATTCGTTAAAATTCAGACTCTGATTCACTAGCTTTGGGATGGAGCCTAAGCTTCTCCATCTCTTAAAAGCTCCCCCATGATTCTGATGGCAGTCTCTGGACTGCACTTTCAGCAGCAGGGAGTCAGGAGACAGTGTTTGCACCAGCGAGGCTGGTGCAGGGACACAGAGAGTGTGTCTCCCATAGGAACGTATCTGTCCCTTGATCAACTACTCCATGGATTAAGCTATACCACAGAATTATAGATGATAGAATTTCAGATCAGATAATAGTCATTATAAATGTTGTAAATAGAATTTGTTGAGAGGTTATTATGTACCAGGACTTTACACTTGTTCATTTAATCTTTATAACAACTTCATGAAGTAGATATTCTTTTCATCCCTATTGTTTACCTGAGGAAATAAAGATTGGAAAAGGTTAAGTAAATATTTCTCAGTGACAAGGCTGGAAACCCAATCTGTTTTCCTCCAGAGCCTAAACTCTAAAATACTAGAATATTGGCAATTACTCTCATCACATAGATTTTAAAAAATTGACATACCTGAAATTTCACAGTTAGTGCCAGAGCAGATATTAAATTGCAGTTTCTTCATCCCTGTTCTCTACCCCATTCCCATGGTACTCCACGTAATGATTAAAGTATATACATGGCCTCTCTCTCGCTCTCTCTCTCTCTCTCTCGCCCACTCTCTCTCTCTCTTTCCGTGCCCCCACCCCTGTCCTGTCTCTCTTACAGTTTATCAGCCTAATTCCTACTATTACTCACAATAGGATTCTAGTGGACTTTTCTTCTCTTTGAAGTAGAACGTGTCTTTTCTAAACTGAGTATCTCATTATCTTCTAAATATAATTTGAGTTCTTTCTATACCTTCCCATCATGTTTCTGATCCTGGCAGAAATAATGATTTCTTTAAAGAAATTGTGTCCTAGGAAACGGAACACAAATAAGTGCCCATGGCATGGGCTTTGGGTTTTTTAGTTGATTTGTATGCATTTGTTCCCTTTCATTCATTTGTTCATTCCTTCTTTCCACAAATACATATTGAATAGTCTCTGTGTGCCAAACACTATTCTAGATGTAGACTATATGGATGCAACTTAAAACAGTTTTTAAATTCAGTAGAATACAAAAAATATTTTATTGAAAAACTTGTCACTGTTTCAAGGATGGCTCCCCAGCTCTTTAGACACAACCATCTCTTTCAAAGCCTTCAGCCAAAGAATAACCTATATGTCTACATCCACTATACCTTCAACAGTATTTCTCCAGACACTGATTCCTACACAAACTAGGCAAAATGGACAATAAAGGAAAGGGAGTGATCTTTCTCAAGGACACAGCTATATCTGAAGCTGTTTATCACAGCATCCTTCTCTAAGAGAGAGATATGTCAAAAATGACTAGTAGCTTATATGTCTAATGATAGAGAAATGATTAAGTAAATGATGATTCATCACCATGATCAGCTTTTATATAATAAAATGATTACAAAGAATAATGATAAATTCAACAACATTATGAAAAATATTTAGGGTATGAAAAGTATGGCAGGTGGTTAAGATGTATTAATATTAGGTGGTAAGCATTATATTATTTTCTATACTTCTAAATGTTTGATGTAGTTCAGAATGAAAAAGAGAAAAGAATAGCTAATGAACTGAAAGGCAGACACAGTTTACTAAAGCTCTGCTGTCTAGAGAATTCTTCTTACAATTCCCGTCCCTACTGGGACTGTCTTAATTCCAGCTTTCCTATGTCTTGCCTAGGTTACTCCAGCAGTCCCTTCATTCACTCACGTGTACAATAAAAAATTGGTCAGGCTCTGGAGCTATGGAAATGGAAGCCTTCTGCCTGCCCCCAACTTACTTAGTCTAGGTTTTAGACAACTGCTGTTTAATCTCCCAGCCCCTGGCCTCTATTCTGCCTCTAGGAGTGATCTCTCTAAAATATTACTTTGATCATGTTTAGAATCCTTTAGAGGTTAGCCATTGCCTCTGGATAAAGTCCAAAGTATAATGTACTTTGGGCTTAGTATAATGTACAACACCATTTTCATGTGACTGCTGTTTGGTTTTCTAGCTAAATCTGTTGCCTCTGTTCTCCATCCCAACCTAAGTACCGCCTCTGCTAAACCTCATGACATTCAACTGAGTGAACACCACCTCCATCTCCTCACTCATACTTACACTGCTGTTCATTTTCACCCAGAAGCCTTCAGAGCCCTTACTCACCTGGTCAACTATAGCTCAGCCCCAGGATTCACTCCAGGCTGAGTCTTCTGGGAAGTCTCCCTCCCTCCCAGACTGGGTCAGGTGCCCCTCCCCCCCAGATTCTTCTCATTAGTAAACCAATACTAACAAATGTCATTATGATTATTATTTTATACTGCATTTATCTACTAGTTAATGATCATCTTTGGGACAGGGACGGTATCCGACATTTCAGACAGTCTAGTGGTTATACACAGGGATTTTGGAGTCATAAAGCCTAGGCTTGTGTCCCAACCATTTGGTTACTTAAAAATAACTGAGTTACTGTGTGTGATTCAATAAGATAACATAGATACAACACATGGTGATCACTCAACACATTCAAGCTGTTATTATTTCTATTACTTTTTAACCTCTCTATCCTGACAGTAAATGACAAATATTCAATGAGCAATTGATGAATGAAAACATGAATGAAAGAAATAGTTGCATCCTAATTTAGGGCTGATTGTTTTTGATCTGGACATTTCAGCTGCTGCCTTTGTGCTTTGAAAAATACCCGGAAAGGGCACCCCCAAGAGGAGGAGCCACAGAAACAGGAAAGATTTTAAGAGAAAGAGAGGATGATCAAGGGAAAGAGATATCAGATAGAGATTCACAAGTTGGGGCAGGGAGAAAAACAAGAAAAGGAAGAGGATAATTGGAAGGTAAATTAGACTCCTGAAACTTGCTAATTATAGTGTTGTCATTTTCTATTTGCAGTAGAAATCTGTGGGATTATCTCTATAGCAATATACCCCCTGCCCCTTTCTTCTTCCAGGAAATATCTTTCTCTAACCCCTGACCAAGTTGATTGGTTTGAGGTGGGTGCCTAACCCAGGCTGGGTCAATGAGCCCAAAGCTGTAGCATATAAATCCCATGGCTATATGGATCACTGTGTTCATGCAGACTGGAGACATACAGGCCACCCATTCTGGGAGGAAAGAGAGAGGGATCGGGTGGCCCTGATGTCCAAGGAATTGTTTCTCATTGTTTCAGAGGCTCATGTCCCCGTGAACTATGTTACTCCGGCAGTCCATGAAATAACGCTGAATCCTTACATTGACTCCCTATCGCTTAGACTGGTTGAATTTGGATTTCTAGCACATGCACTCAGAAAACTCATAACTAAACTTTATCTATTTGGGTTCATTACCCACTGTACGCCTCCTTGCACCTTCTGTTCTACTCACTCTAAACTACTCAGCATACCCTTAAAAATGTATACACGCATTTTCACATGCCTTTGTCCTCTTCCAAACTGCTATTTCAGTTCAGAATTATTTTTCTTCCTATCAAAATCCTTTGTTTCCTCAAGACTCAAGTCCAATACCACCTACTGAACTAAACCTTCCCAATCACACACCTCATAGCATAGCCATGTTGTGCTGTGTATTTCTCTATTGTTCTGCTCATTCAGCTCTGTACTGTGGTTATTTTACCAACTACGGTAAAGGCCCACACTATCTCTGATGCTTTAAGCCTTAGTACCTCAGCCACAGCACTTAGTTGGGCTCAGTAAATGTTTGTAGAATGAGTGATTCAGGTGAGAGGGTATCTTAAAAGAATTTGTAATTTATGTCTCTCCGAAGCTGCAGGGTGAATGTTTTTCTTGTGATATTTATTCCTGTAATTGATAATGTCTCCATTCTTTGTATTAATGCCTTATTTTTCTGATTTGTCTTCACTCTTATCCTGGGTTGGCCAGACTTTTTTCTTTATAAAACTATTTCATCTCAGAGCCAGATGCTCCATTTACTAAAGTAATACCTTATCTGAATGAAGTGATTTTCCCTCATCTCTTGTTGTCTTGTTATTATCAGACCTTCCATTTACACTATTAAAGGTGTTTTAAATATATATATATATAAAAGAATATATATATATATATATATATAATAAACCTGGACATTATATTTAGTTCAGCATATATATATATATATATATATATATATATATATATATATATAAAGTCAATACATGGATCCTTTTGTATTTGCTTTAAGTTCTATTCCTTCTTACTTTGTATTTTATGCCACAAAAGCTTAGGGTACGAGGTTGAATAAAGAGGATAGACCTACGCATGATCCATATATTAGCCCAATAGAGCAGTTTATAATCAATAAACATACAATAATCTCATTATGATAAAGTTTCACTGAAGGTCAATCATAAATCTTGGGTCAAGGGAACCAAAAATATAATTCAGAAAGACTTGTTGGGATTTGGAGAGTAGAACACACTTAGGTGTTAGACAGACCTAAGTTCAAACCTCAGTTACCTCACTTACTAGCTGTGTTCATCTTCATAAATAATCATGCATCTTCATACGTAAACTTGATCCTGAAGCAAGGTCTTAAGTACCTGAGGTAGATTAAGTACCATAGATAAATTCCACTACATAAAAAGTTAAATTTAAATATCAAAAGCCCCATTAATGAATAAGTAAGGGAAATTTGGAATTTGTATATGGTAACATATTTAGATATCTATTTTGTTTTCAATTGCATTAATATATGGAAAAGACTAATTACAAGTTAATCAGAAAAAGATGAAGCCCTAGACAGGAAAATGGGCAAATTACATGAACAGACAATTTACAAAAATAAACATACAAATTGTCAACTAATCTTTGAAAAAATTTTAAATGCACTAAAAATAGAGGCATGTGAGTTAAAAACTATGAAAATACAAAATATTTGACAATAATTCATTATAAAGGTTAATCATATATTAGTTTGCCAGAAGTGAGAAAACAATAATAACATCATATGGGGAGAGTCTAGGAGTTCTTACACACTGGTGGAGGATACTCACAACTTTTCTGGGAGCTCATTGGGCCCTAAAAGCCTTAAACATGTGTATACTTTATACTTCTAATCTAGAAATTTCACTTCTATGGGTTAGTGCTAAAGAAATGATTAGACATGTGCACGATGATGCAGTGCTTTTTTTTTTTTTTAACGGCAGAAAATTAGGAACAGTCTAAGTGACCAACCACAAGGGAGAGATGAAGTTTAGAGAGATTATTTAGCACTCTGTATATTGGAATACTGTTCAAACATTTTACAAAGTGCTGAGAAGGATATTTCTCACCATGAGAATGTATTGAAGATACAAAAATGTTTAGTAAAAAAGAAGCTACAAAATGTGGAATTAAAGTAGAGAGGCATAGATAGAATGATGGTAGGACATTGGCCAGTGGTTTTTCTCTGGGTGATGAGATAGTGGGTGATTTATAATGAAAGCAAAATCTCGGTCTTTTTTGGTGTTTTCTAACTTTTCTGGCTTAGGCATTAATTCAGACAACTCTTATGATCCACCTTCAGTTCTCTTTTACTCAAGCCATGGCTCTGGTGGTCACCTTGCTTCAGGTGGAATCCTCCACAGCCTGCATCCCACAGTTTCTCCATTCTTCTCTGACAGCGGGTGACACAGAGAGCTAACACCCCATGAGGTAGCCCTAAGCAAATGGGGGTGGAGCTGTCAGCCAGAAGCTCTAACGCTCCTTCCTTTAGGTGGACAATGCTGAGACACATTTTTAGGGCCACTCAGCAGGTCCCAGCAACTGACCCCTGGCTGCCTACAACAGTGACCAGATCATGGTCACACTTGGGACACTAGTGCAGTAACAGAGTTTTCCGACCACCATTTCTCCTACTGCTTCCCTTTTCCCAGGTCATCTCTCTTCCTCCCAAATAAAGATTCTGGGTGCAAATCAACCTTTCCTCAGGCTTTGACAGTAGGACACCTAGGCTAAGGCATGCATGTATTTATTTCATCATAATAAAATACAATACTACTAAAAGCATTTGCTATAATTTTAAAACAATTAAAGCCTCAGAGTTCTAAAACACATGGATAACAATGCCACCAGCATCAGAGATTTTTTTTTTTTCTTTATGCTGGGACTTCTGGGCTCCTAAAGCCACAGGGGAACTCTCTTGTCTATTAGGCAAGCTCAACATTACACAATGATTTTCCCCTTAATGATTTTCAAACTATTCTGTAGACTTTGCAGGAAATCGATCTGCACTGCTGGTAGAAATGGTTCAGGGTTTGTTGAGCAAATGACACCTGTTTCCACATCCAGGGGAGGGGTCCCACTGCCTGGAAGATTACGAAGAGCCTAACAGTGCCTGCCACCAGGGACAGCAGCCCCAAGGTGTTAATCCACTGCATAGTTTGCTGGTGGAGAGGTCGCCAAGAAAGACACGACTCACACAGGCTGTGGGTGGAACAATGCTTTACTCACATGGTAAAGAGATAGAGCTTCTATGGAGAGAGAGCATCAGTCCCTGTGGCCAGCAGGGCTCAGCCCACAGCCCATGCAGGGAAATGGTCTGCACATACCCTTCTGTGCTACAGGCAAAGAACTCCATTCTCACCCCACCAGGAACAGATACAGCAGTGGGGTTGGCCAGGTGTCGTGATGCCCACCCTCAAACAGAACAAGGAAGTACACAGCAAGTCCAGGACAGGGGAGAGTATTCCCAAACAAAGACAACTGCCCAACACAGGTTGTGAGGGCTGTTTACATCTCTGTAAGGAAACGTTCTGGACCCAAGGCACATTCTCTTGTGACCATAAAGGGCTTGGAAAGACTGCATGCCTGTGCCTGCCCTTCCCAATAAGGACTCTGTGGTTTAGGACACGACATTCACAGGAAGCAATCCCACAGTAGCCATGGAATAAAACCAGCCTCTAGGCTGTACAGTGAAACTTAGAAAAGTTTCTAACTGAAACTTTGTGTACAAGTCAGTGGAGGTTTTAAAAATTTTTTCAAAAGCACCTCCCTTTATGGACTTAGAAAGTTCTATTCTTTTGCTAACTACCTCTCCCTTTCTGGCAAGCCTTGATAACCTAATTCAGTGGTGCTCAGAAGAGCCACAAAAATTACCATTAAAATTGATTGATGGCAGCCATTTCCCACGTCCCAGGGGAAATGAAACTGACAGATACCATCTTTTCCATTTTAAGTATTTCCTCCGCAACTTTGGCCTGACCCTATGGCACCTGATCTCATTGGTCCCTACTAGAGTATAGTCTACTGTGATGTCTGATTTAGTGCAGACACATATTTATTTTGTAATATAAAGTTGATTACTTCATGGTGTTCTTCAAAAAGTCCATTCCTTTGGGTGGCTATGCCACCTGAAATTGTTTAAAACATTATCCTAGTGGAGCCTATCATAGCTGTTGTTCGTTTCATGTAGCATTCCAGATATCTGTGTGTTTTACAATAACCACCCCAATGCTCAGTGGGAATCAAAGTGGTGGAGAAATTGGAATCCGGCAGATTTCTCCGCAAGTCTTCTGACTTCAAATCCTCTTTTGTTTCCTCCAATTGCTCTAGCAGGAGCTCTAGAGAAAGATCTAGAAAGGAACGGGCATTCTTCGAAAGCAACTCCATCCCTTTCCACGGTCAAACCCCTGCTCCTTGTTGGGATGCCCTTACTCATAACCAGGTAATCACGAGAAGCGATAATGTACTAATACAGTGCAAACTGAAGGGTGGATTCTGCAGCAACAACTTACTCTGTAAGAGAACAGATTTTCTGGGGAGTAAGAAGCTTCATGTTTTAAGAAGCCACATCAGGTCCTGCAGGAAGGATAATCCACAGGACCTGAGAAACCCAGAGGAGTCTGCAAGGCAGGAATTGTCCAACTGAGTGAGCTGCGTAGAATAGGTATTCCCTAAGAGAGCAAGAACAAAGTAGCTGTATTTACGGAATTGTGGAAACAAACAAGGAGGCAAGTGGACTCTTGTCAGAAAACACTGTAACTGCTTTGGTGATTCGAATTCTAGAAGCATCCTGCAAACTTTTCATTATAGCCAGAGCCCTTTCTTCAAGTCATATCCCAGGGGAAGATCCAACCAGAGCTGTTCTACTTAAAGTGAGAGGGTGAAGACCTGAAGCCCCTAGGATGCTTTATTTAATGTGTCAACTTGACTTGTGTGTCAAACCTGACCACAGAGCGCCCAGATATTTGGTTAAGCATTATTTCTGGGTGTGTCTGCGAAGGTGTTTCTGGATGAGATTAACAGTTGAATCAGTAGACTGAGTAAACAAAATTGATCTCCCCAATGTGGGTCCGCCTTATCTATTGAAGCCCTGAATAGAACAAAAAAGGTGGAGTAGGAGAGAATTCTCTCTCTTTCTGCCTGACTGTCTTCAAGCTGAGACATGGGTCTTCTCCCGCCTTCAAACTCAAACTGGAACTTAGACCATCAGATCTCTTGGTTCTCAGATGTTCAGACACAGACTGGAACTATACTATTGGCTCTCCTGGGTCTCCAGCTTGCTGACTGCAGATCTTGGGACTGCTCAACCCCCATTACCATGCGAGCTAATTCCTTACAATAAATCACTTATCATATAGGTTCTGTTTCCCTAGAGAACCCAGACTAATATATCCTCCTAATCTCCCTCTCAGTTTCCTCCCTCACTCATCCTCTCCAGGAGCTAGTTATAGGTGTATTTAGGCAGATTTCTGGATGGAGGCTCTAGCCAAAGAAATGTAATAAATTCCTAGAATATATACGAGTCCTTCACGTCAGAGTAGCCTCTGGCATGAGGATTACACTACGATTTACTGAACTTGGCTCATTTATCTTCCTGGATTGCTTTTGACTGCCTGTCAGCCCTGGAAATTATTTACCTCCCCAGAGTTTAGACTAATCCCCAGTTTTCTCCCTTTCATTGCCACACTGCTTATCCACCTGTCACTTGGCAACTATATTTCTTTTCGCTCCAGGGAGTCTACTTGCTTTGAACCTACTGGGCAGATTATAGGGTCTGAGTATCTTAATTTCTGGGAATTCCACAGCCTCCTTTCAGCCATTGGAGAAATCTGATCATAGCTTTTCAATTTGGTCTGTCTTTCATGTTTCTTTAAATCTGAGTCTATCATTCTATAAACATAAGGAGAGAAGTTATGAGTTCACAGCATAATGTTCCCACTATTGCTCTCCAAGGGGGAACCCAGGTTGTCACTGTAAAGTCCAGACATCAAGGGTGTAGAAGGATAATTTCTACTTTTTGGTAATGTTGGGGAAGAGGAGGTGAGGGTTGGATCCTGTTGTCAAGCCAGAACCCTGTTCACCCATCTTGATTCCTCCTTACCTTTGCAGCAGCCACATGAAGCCATCATAAGGTGTTGTCAGTTCTACCAACTCAATGTCTCTCCCACCCCCCTGCTTTTCTCTATTTCCAGTGGTGCTGTAGGGGAGTCACACCGCACTTAAGGGATTAAGTTCTAAACAGTTGAGGTTACATGTAAGTCATGTAGAGTTATGGTTACTCTGGAGAATTCTTCAGGAAGGTGCCCCTGTGGAGACAGACATACTACTTCTCAGCAAATTCAACACAGTTCATGCTGTCTCCAGTGTTGGAGCAAATTGCTGTTTCTTCAGTTGAGCATAAGATGGAAACATTGATTTGTATTTAGGGGCCATGTTTGGTGAAAACACCAGAATGACATTTAACGTGATGAGATGTCTGGGCTTTCTCTGGGGTACATAACCTTTCTATGGAATGGTAGAGTGCAACTATGACTATTTCTCTATTTAAAGTGCTATTTCTCTGTGTCTTTTGCTTTCTCCAATTCCCTCCTCTCACTTTGTCACTTAAAGCATATAAGTGAACTCCAATAAACACATGATAGGACTCCACTGTGTTTATTTTAAGGTACCAACATCTCTTGCTGAATTACAATGAAAGTCTTCTAAATAGACTCTTATCCTCCTCCAATACTAAGTTTCCTCAAAACATTCACCACCTTGTAGCCAGAATGATAGCTCAAAAGCACAGACTTGACCATGACTCACTCTTATTTCCCTGCATAAAATCTTTCAACTGCTTCCCAATGTCTTCAGGATGAACTTGAAGTCTCCAGCATGACACAGGAACCCATCACAATCTTCTCCCTGTTCTTTGCATGTCTCTTCTCTCACCACCCTTACACCAATTCTGCTGCCACTTCCAATGAAATTGAACTACATGCACTCTGCTCAAGGGTAATACTTCCTTTTGCCTCTAGGCCTTTGCACGTGCCTTCTGTCTCACCTTTGCCTAACTAACTTCTCATCCTGGAGATCTCAATTTAAACAACATCTCCCCTGGAACCTTTTTCACATATCTGTAGCACTGCCATTTCTGCCTCTGGCTAAGCCTTTACATTTCTAACACATGGCTGGCCACTCAAGCACCACAGTGAAAGAAATCACTTCATACTTTTAACACTCTAAGGAAAGCGAGAGGCTTAGAAACAATTTTGTTCCATGGGGCTGTGCTGTTGATTTGTTTTCCTGTAATGCCAGCTCATTTACCACTCAACAACAACAATTATTATTATTATTATTACATCAACATCAATAAAAACGGTGATGTTTACAGTGTATATGTCAGGCCTTATTTTAAGATATCTACATTTCTATATAATAAATAGATTCATATTTATACATATACAAGTGTATATACATTTTATATATTAACTCTCTCTATAGTTACTCTTTTAATATGCACAGAATTGCTATTACATTCTCTTCTAACAAATGGGGAACCTGGGTCACAGTTGATGAATTAACTTGCCTGTTGGAGACAGAGAACATACATACTGCCTTTCAGTAAATCCAATAAGCCAGTCTTTCTTCTAGGGTTGGAACAAATTGGAAAAACCAGGATGCAAGCCTGGGATGTCTGGTTCAAGAATGTGCTCAAGCTGTGTGCACTCGGTGTATCTCATTTGCTTGGACTAACTTCCAGTACAGATTTCAGTTTGCCATTCTTTCCAGTTGAGAGTTACCCCCCTAACTCTGCTCAGTGGAAGTCCATGCTGCCTTGAACAGAGAAAATATTTTTTTAAAAAAAGCCTTAACCTTAAAAGACTTATTATATAAGCATGAATAAATTGCTCCACATGCCCTCCCTTACCATTGCTGTTTACCATTACCAGGGACCCTTTTTACCCTAACAGTCTCTCTTTTAAAAAATTGTTGAATTCCACCCATGAACTATGCTGAACATTTCCCTGGACTCCCCTGGTCCAGGCATTATGCTATTTGTATTCATTAAAACTGATTATGGTTTTCTTCATATTTATCACCAGTTTGACTTCCATAGCTGAGGCTTACTCTGCTATCAGCAGGATTCCTTGTCTCCTTTGGAAGTTTTCAAAGTGAAAATCCAAGAACACAAATGAATTCTGGCAGCCAGAAGTCCTAAATTTAGTGTGTGGGTTCCAGTGAGATGAGAGGAACTGTATTTTAGGATAAAACAATTAGATAACCCTGAATTAAACTTGTGGTGTACTCATCACATTCTTTTCTTGGATTCATGTGCAATGTAAATGTACTTGACGTGATCCAATTATATCTTAAGTTCCTGATTGCCAAAGCTAATTGAATAATAAAAAGTGTAATGTACCAGTCATATTTACAAAAGTTGTATAGAGCCATTGACCCTGGAAAGGGCATCTTACCTCTAATTGTGCATTATGGGCCATGTGGCCCCTACAAGTCATAAAGAATAATCATTAAAATGCTAAAACTCAATTATGAGTTCAACAAAAGGTAGGGACTCTCCATTACATTTTATTAATATTGAAGGAGGATGAAGAGCATGAATGGGCACAGACTATAGCATCTTTTTTTCCTGGTCTGTTGTGTGGCTCCACCCTCAGGACACTTACTGTGATCACAAATGCCTATAATCCCTTGCACATCTGAACAATTTCATTAAAGAAAAAGGTGTCCTGCATCTCTCTCAGGATTTTTCTGTTGAAGTAAGTAGAAGATTTCAGCTTAAGAAGAATATGGTATGTATATTCAGGGCCTTTTCAATTTCACACCTCTGCAAACTATCTACATTGGTTGGAAACAATGGGTGTCGCCTGAAGTTTGAGATGTGCCGCCCATTTGCAGGGACACACGGCTGCTACTTATAAGCATGTCTTGCGGGCTATTTCTCTTCAGCACTCTGCCACCAAACATGCCTCAAGGAAAAGAGAAATCTGGCAGCAAACTGTCACCTTCTGGAGTCTGTCTAATGCTATGCTTGGGTTTATGTATAAAGTAAGACACAGGCACTGCATTGGTTTTCTCAGAAGTGTGCTCTGCCTTTGGTTTATACTTCATTAAAGGGAACTTTCTTTTTCTCCCTATTATTCTTCCTACTACCGTAGATTCAAAGAGAATAAAGCTCTATAATTTGGAGTAGTATATCCTTCCCGTCTTTCAGACTTGGCTGAAATCTTACCTTTGTATCCCTTAAACACCTGGCTATTATAAACTACCATTGATCTGCTATTGTCCCTCCTCTGTTAGAACCTTATTTACTTTTCATGTGTTTGTATCTTATCTTTCCAACTAGACCATGAGCTCCTTGAAAGACTGTCTTCCACTGTTCTGCATCCCCACAGTCCCTAAGCTCAGCACCTAACACAGGCAACTGGTTATGACCTTTGCTGAATTAGTCTATCAGGAATTAATTTATCAGGAAGAGCCACTGGCATAACACAAAAGTAAGCTCCAAATTAAAGCCACCAAGTCTTAGATTAGGGCTTCCCATGCTTGACTATGCACATCACTCACCTGGGCGATCTTGTTAGAAGGTAACTTCTGATTTGTAGGACTGTGATCATGCCTGGGATTCTGCATTTAGCAAGGAATGCCAATGCTATTGTTTTGGGGATCTCACTTTCAGTAGCAAGAGCTTAGACATGAAAATTAGACATGAATAAATCATTTAGACAGCAGTTCTTTGTTTTTTATGCTTTTGCAGAGCCACATATAGATCACATATCTGGTTGATGTGAAACTACCCCACTTAGAGACTTCGACATGTTTTTTGAACAACAAATACAAGGTCTTCTATACAATAATAATAGCTAGTATGGCAGGGTAATTCACTGAGGTATAATTCCCATTTGTTCCCCTTTATTTCTCATTCATTTGTTCTGAGCAGACAGTCAAGCTCATTCAAATTCTTTGCTTCAGAGACTTAGAGAAGCAGGGGGTGGGAGAGCCAGAGCTGCTGAAGGCAACCCATCTTCCTGTCTCTTTTGAAATCTGAGTGATTGAAAAGATGTACTAGGTATTCTTTGAGGAGGGGAAAGGGAGGACACAAAAAAAACAGGAAAAAACTTGTCCCCAGGTCTGGGAAGGAGAGGGAAATTAGTATATCTCATAAATTTAAGAACTACCTGGGAAGTGTGACAAGACAGCTACGAGGGGCACTGAGGGCAAGGCACCAGGTATGGAACTCCCCCTCTGCCAAGAGCCTGTGCTGTGGATGGCATGGAAGTCACAGTTTCCTGGGAATATCTGGACTCTGAAAATGGGCATCTCAATAACAGCCAGGGTGGATTAATGACTGGAAGGGTCTCCAATGTTTTGAAACTGCATAACTATGCTCACAATCACAAAAACACTGAATTCAGTAATTGGTTAAAAATGTAAAAAAAAAAAGGGGGAAGAGAAATCACAATAATGTTTGGGAATGCATTTCTTGTCAACCTAGCAGATGGAGTTTGGAACTGGATTTAGTTTGATCTTAAAGAAATAAATCAGGGAGATAGTTCTCCTTTAACCAAGTGTATAAAGCAAGATTCATCCTTAATGAGACATCTATTGTGTGACAATTTAAAGATTAGATCAGGTCATGTCACCTCACCCCCCCCCCAACACACACACTCTCCCCAGCTCTCAACCCTCCAATGGCTTCCTATTCCATTTGGAATAAAATCCAAATTCCTTTCCATGAACTACAACGCTCTGTGTTCTACATTTGCACCATCCAGGATGGTAGCCATGGCCATATTTGGCAACTGAGCACTTGAAATTTGGCTGGTCTGAATCGAGATGTGCTGTAAGTGGAAAATGTCCACTAGCTTTCAAAGAGAAAGAAAAGTAGGAGAAAAGAAAGGAAGGAAGGAAGGGAGGGAGGAGAATATACATTTCTGGATAATACTTCTTACAGTGATTTTGTGTTGGAATGATGTGCTGGATAAATGGGTTAATTTCACCCATTTCTTTTTACTTTTTAAAAATGTAGTTGCTAGAAAAGTTAACATTGCATATATAGCTTGCATTTTACTTCTGTTGGGCTGCACTCTTCTCTAAAACCTGCCCTCACTAGACCTCACCTCCCCCGCTCCCTCCTCGGTGTCCCAGCAGGCATCTGCCTGAAGAGACAGGGCACAGGAATGGTTGACTAGGTCCAGAAACTGGACCCCTCAGATTCCTGCTTGGCTTTCTCATTTTATTCAGCTAAAGCTCTGCTCAAAAGTCACCTCTTCAGGGAGACATTTCTTCACCACCCTGACTAAGCCAACCCACATTCTTCTTAATGTCCTGGACCACCCTGACTAAGCCAACCCACATTCTTCTTAATGTCCTGGACCTGCTTTGCTTTTTGCCCACAGCATTATATTACCAGTTGTTCCATGCCTGTGTCTCCCTGCTAGGATGCGAGTTTCTTGTCAGTTTCCTTCACTGACACACTCAAAGTTACCAGGAAAGTGCCTGGTGCGTAGTGGGCATATGATAGATATTTCTTCAGTGATCACATTAAGTAGTTATTCAAAGTGAGCTCTTGCTATAGACTAGTCATTTTGCCCAGAGCTTTGCGTACATTTTTCTTATTTAATTCTCACAGTCTGACCATAAGTAAGTACTATTACAATCCTAATTTTGCACATCAGAAAAACAAGCCTTAACAAAAGTAATAAAAATAGCTTAACAAAGGCAATAAAAACAGCTTAGTGTGTCCCAAACATGTTACATAGGCTTGTTTCCTTAGTCCTGAGGGTGGACACTATTTTTTTTTTTCATTAAAATTTTTTTTTTCAATAGAGATTTTGCCCATGTTTATTGAGACTTATTACAATGAAAAAAAAACATTATAGCTTTAATACGCAAAATCCCTTTGTCATTTCCAGTGTCTTTGACATTTAAAGTGGCTGTTTAATCTATTTCATTTTTCCCAAATTAAAATCTTAGAAATGTACTTACATGTCTATTTTGTATTAACCCAACTTTACTTGGTAGCATTCCCTTATTTTTTTTTTTTTGCTTTATAACAAATTTAATCAGTTATACATATACATATGTTTCCATATCCCCTCCCTTTTGCGTCTCCCTCCCACCCTCCCTACCCCACCCCTCCAGGCGGTCACAAAGCACCGAGCTGATCTCCCTGTGCTATGCGGCTGCTTCCCACTAGCTATCTACCAAACGGTAGTGTATATATGTCCATGCCGCTCTTTCACTTTGTCACAGCTTACCCTTCCCCCTCCCCATATCCACAAGTCCATTCTCTAGTAGGTCTGTGTCTTTATTCCTGTCTTACCCCTATGCTCTTCATGACATTTTTTTTTCTTAAATTCCATATATATGTGTTAGCATACAGTATTTGTCTTTCTCTTTCTGACTTACTTTACTCTGTATGACAGACTCTAGGTCTATCCACCTCATTATTGTCTATTTTTACAGGAGAGGAAACCGAGGCACAGCTGATTAAGTAACTTGCCTGAGGTCATGGTAATCAGCATGTGGCAGGACTAAGAGATAAAGCCAGTAGGTCTCCCCGCAGAATCCAAGCTCTCCTGCTCCAGGCCAAGTTCACACATTAGTGAGTGCAAAGCAGGTCTGACTCGTCTCCTGTTCTTAACCCTGGATAACACCATTCCCTTGACATTTACTCTCTGTGAAAGATGATCACCCCCTGGCACTTCTACCAATACTTACCTCATCCTAAACTCTCTTGCCACTATCCAAATTCACTGTCTAAAATACTGAAGACCTGGTTAGCCTCCTCGAAACATGCCTGCTTCCCTGCACTTTCTCTTCTTTATAAGAGTACCACCAACTTGCTTAATTTCCCAGCCCTAAAACCTCAAAGGCATTTGTGTCTTGTTTCTCTCACTTGTTGCTTCTCCCCAGACAATTCTCCCTTCCCAGTGTTTTGCTTTTCTGCCTTTCTTTCAATTCCTACTGCCACCCACCCGGTTCAGGACTTTGTCAATGCAGACCTGGCCTTTGGGAAAAAATGTGTTAATTTTTCTGCTTGTTGTCGCTCTCTCCTCTTTAAGCTCATTCTGATGAATGATGGAAACTTTTAGAGTTAAAACATTTCAATCCATTACTGTCTTTTTAAAAAGTTTTGAATCTGTTCCTATTGCCTAAAGGATAAATTCCTTTGAAGTTCATCCATTCAATGTCATTCAATGTCATTCAATGTCATCCCCAGTTAGGGCTAGCTTGTTTTTCAAGCCTTATCTCCCACCACCACCTTATCTGACCTTCTTCTGCAATCTGGCTGCTTTACTCACTGTCAGAAAAGCATCCTTTGTATGTTCCCACCTTTGCACTCTTACTCTTGGCATCCCCTAATCGATGTACCTTTCACATTCTTTAATACATTCTAACTCGTATCAAAATCTTCTGTAAAGCTTTCTCTGGGCATCTCAGTTTGAAATGTCATCCCTCCCCTAAGCTCCTATACCAGGTAATGTTTGTGTAATTTACTCATGAAATTTCTCCTTAGATTAAACTGAGATTCTTTACATTGAAGTTTTAATTCTTGTTCCATTGCCAAGTATCTCGTGCCACATATCTAGTAAGGGCTCTGATAAAAATAATTTTGGAATTATCTATGTTAATAGGGAGAATTCAATATCAGAAGAATTTCAGAGTGAAAGACCATGTTTAAGTTTGAGAAACTGGCATTTTCTAAACATCATATGTGCTTTTATTTTGTGTGATGGTTTATTCATGAAATGTTCCCCTTCTCCCTATCTCCTTCTGTAACAAGACTGGAATCAGAGACAGCTTATTAATAAATTGTTTTTTTTCCCCTCCACTCTAATAAAAGTGAAAAAAGTTGGTGGATTTCCTATGGAATATTCTTGCGTTGTTTTCCTTGACACTCTATGCAAATGAAAGGACTGAAAGCTAAATATTACATTTTGTTTACCTGTAGAAACAAGAGAATTTAGAAAGAAAAATATCCTGAAGACTAGACACAAAGCCAATGGCCAATCCAGAATTTGAACCCAGATTTTCTGAATCCCAGAGCATACTGTATTCTACCTCACCACTTCTCATCTGGAGGAAAGAAATACTACTCTACTACTGATGATTGATGGATCATCTAAATTCATCTTATAGACATATTCCTTTTTGGACTTTTGATTGTAATCCTGCAGCATTAATCTTTTGCAGTCAGTTTGCAGTTTACAGCCTACAACAAATTTCCACATGCATTATTGAATGTTTTGCTCACAGCTGCCCTGGGATGTTGGTGTCAGCAAGCCTAAAAGCGGAAGTGAGATGGGCTGCAAGAACATGTATGCATCAGATGTGGCTGTCTAAAATTCCCTGTCCAACAAATGTATCTCTTCTTGATCCCTTGATCAACAAATGCATGTGGTGCCTATTTGGTGGGGATACATGATACTTGCCCGCAAGGGTCTGAGACAAAATGGGCATGCCGTGTGACAGGGTATGTATGTGAAATGACAAATTGTGGTTCTGTAGGTTAGCAGAAAAGAGAGTTAAGTCCTGGGACTCACTGTAAGCTTCTTCGTAGAGGGGAGACTTAGGCAGTCCCTTCTAGCCCCAGCAGGATTTCCATAACAGTGATGTCCAAATGGAATGTGTCCATTCGTTCTTTTTTTCATGTAAAATCTGTACTTTATAAAGCATTCTTATATTCTTTAGCCCATTTAATCCTTTTGAGATCCTGACCCTTTAAATGAACAGTTCTCTTGGGGTTAAGAGAGCCATTGTAATCTCTGAGTATTACCCGTTCTAGACAAAATTCTTTCGAATGCTGGCTTCCTCTATTAAGGTGGAAATTAAATTCTCAAAAAGTAGGGCACAGGTTGGGGGAGAAGAAGGGATTGGCCTTGCTCAGTGCAGCCCAGAGTCCCTTGGCTCAACTTTGTGATTCGAACGAGGCAGCCATCTTCTACAGAAAGTAGGTTTAGGCGATGGAATGGAGCCTGATGGTGTTAACTGTATACACTAAACTCATGTTAGATCACCAAAGTGCTGAGTCAACAATCAGAAAGGAGTTCGTCCATCTTTTATCAACATGAAAATTGTCTTGTCATTGGATAGAAATGCCAGGATGAAGTGACATTTTGCAAGATGTCAATTCCATGAGTTAGGTGTTTGAAAAGGACGTTCAAAAAATTTATTGCAGAATAAACATCATTTCTAAAACTGGAAGAGCTTCAGACTAGTCTCAAAATGGTTACATCCCATTTCTCACATTAATTAAAATGCTAGTTACAGGTTTTAAAACTTCACAGCTGCATCACACCATTAGAGGAAATAAGTATCAAAACCCTTATTATATTTTAATTTTCTACACTGAGCCATCCACAGAAATTCCATATTATCTTTTTTTCTTCCAGTTTTATTGAGGTATAATTGACATAAAGCACTGTTACATTGAAAGTACACAGTAAAATTATTTGACTTAGATACATCATGAAATGATCCTCACAATAAGTTTAGTGAACATCCATCATCTTATATAGATACAACATTAAAGAAATAGAAAAAAATTCCTTGTGCTGAGAACTGTTAAGATTTACTCTCAACAACTTTCAGCTATAACATACAACAGTGTTATATTTATCATGTTTTACAGTACATCCCTAGTACTTATTTATCTTTAACTGGAAGTTTGCACCTATTAACTGTCATCATCATCATCTGATTCCCCCTCTCCCCACCCCTTACCTCTGGCAACCACAAATATGATTTCTTTTTCTATGAGTTTGTTTTGTTTTTGAAATAGGATTGACCTACAACACTATGCTAGTTCCTGTTACACAACATAGAGATTCAATCTTTCTGCACATTTAAAAATGATCACTATGATAAGTCTACTTATGATATGTCACCAAAGATATTACATAGCTATTGACTATATTCACCACACTAGACATTTCATAACCATGACTCATTTATTTTTCAGCTGAAAGTTTGTGCCTCTTAATCTCCCTCACCTATTTCTTTCCTCCCCCCTCACCTCTGGCAACTGTTTCTTTGTTCTCTGTATCTATAACTCTGTTTCTTTTTTATGTTTGTTCATTTGTTTTGATTTTAGAGTCCAAATATAAGTAAAATCATACAGTATTTCTCTTTCTCTGTCTGATTTATTTCACTTAGCATAATGCCCTCTGGGTCCATCCATGTCACAAATTACAAGTATTCATTATTTTGTATGGCTGAGGGATATTCTCACATCTTCTTTATTCATTCATCTATTTATGGATACTTAGGTCACTTTTATATCTGGGCTATTGTAAATAATGATGCAATGAACATATATCTTTTCTAATTAGTGTTTCATTTTCTTTGATAGAATATCCAGGAGTGGAATTGCTGGATAATGTTATAGTTCTATTTTTAATTTTTGAGGAATCTCCATACGGTTTTCCATACTGGCCACACCAATTTACTGATATATTCCCACCAACAGTGTAGGAGGATTCTCTTTCCTTCACATGCTTTCCAATCCTTGTTATTTGTTGTCTCTTTGATAATAGCCACTCTGACAGGTGTGAGGTAATAACTCATTATGGTTTTGACCTGCATTTCCCTGATGGCTAGTGGTGTTGAGCATCTTTTCATGTGACTGTTGGCCACATGTATGTGTTCTTTTGGAAAAAAATGTCTATTCAGATCATCTGTGCATTTTTTAACCGAGTTGTTCAATTTTTTGATGTGGATTTGTGTGAGTTATTTGTATATTTGTATATATTATAGTTTGGGGAATTAACCCCTTATCGGATATATTGTATGCAAATATATTCTCCTATTCATTAGGTAGCCTTTTAGTTTTTAAAATTTTTTATTTACATTTACTTTTTTTATTATTTTTTAACGTCTTTAGTGGAGTATAATTGTTTCACAATGTTGTGTTAGTTTTTGCTGTATAACAAAGTGAATCAGCTATATGTATACATATATCCCCATATCCCCTCCCTCTTGTGTCTCCCTCCCACCCTCGCTATCCCACCCCTCTAGGTGATCACAAAGCACCAAGCTGATCTCCCTGTGCTATGTGGCTGCTTCCCACTAGCTATCTATTTTACATTTGGTAGTGTATATATGTACAAGCCACTCACTCACTTCATCCCAGCTTACCCTTCCCTCTTCCCGTGTCCTCAAGTCCGTACTCTACCTCTGTGACTTTATTCCTGTCCTGCCCCTAGGTTCGTCACTTTTTTTTTTAATTCCATATATAAGTGTTAGCATGTGGTATTTGTTTTTCTCTTTCTGACTTACTTCACTCCATATGACAGACTTTAGATCCATCCAGCTCACTACAAATAACTCAATTTCGTTTCTTTTTATGGCTGAGTAATATTCCATTGTATATATGTACCACATCTTCTTTATCCATTCATCTGTCAATAGACACTTAGGTTGCTTCCATGGGCTGCCTATTGTAAATCGTGCTGCAATGAACATTGTGGTACATGACACTTTCTGAATTATGGTTTTCTCAGGGTATATGCCCAGGAGTGGGATTGCTGGGTCATATGGTAGTTCTACTTTTAGTTTTTTAAGGAACCTCCATACTGTTCTCCATAGTGGCTGTACCAATTCACATTCCCACCAACAGTGCAAGAGGGTTCCCTTTTCTCCACAGCCTCTCCAGCATTTATTGTTTGTAGATTTTTTGATGATGGCTATTCTGACCAGTGTGAGGTGATACATCATTGTAGTTTTGATTTGTATTTCTCTAATGATTAGTGATGTTGAGCATCCTTTCATGTGTTTGTTGGCAATCTGTATATCTTCTTTGGAGAAATGTCTGTTTAGGTCTTCTGCCCATTTTTGGATTGGGTTGTTTGTTTTTTTGATATTGAGCTGCATGAGCTGCTTGTATATTTTGGAGATTAATCTTTTGTCACTTGTTTCATTTGCAAATATTTTCTCCCATTCTGAGGGTTGTCTTTTTGTCTTGTTTATGGTTTCCTTTTCTGTGCAAAATCTTTTTAAGTTTCATTAAGTCTCATGTGTTTATTTTTGTTTTTATTTCCATTTCTCTAGGAGGTGGTCAAAAAAGATCTTGCTGTGATTTATGTCAAAGAGTGTTCTTCCTATGTTTTCCTCTAAGAGTTTTATAGTGTCTGGCCTTACATTTAGGTCTTTAATCCATTTTGAGTTTATTTTTGTGTATGGTGTTAGGAAATGTTCTAATTTCATTCTTTTACATGTAGCTGTCCAGTTTTCCCAGCACCACTTATTGAAGAGGTTGTCTATTCTCCATTGTATATTTTTGCCTCCTTTATCAAAGATAAGTAACCATATGTGTGTGGGTTTATCTCTGGCCTTTCTCTCCTCTTCCACTGATCTATATTTCTCTTTTTGTTCCAGTACCGTACTGTCTAGGTTACTGTAGCTTTGTAGTATAGTCTGAAGTCAGGGAGCCTGATTCCTCCAGCTCCATTTTTACTTCTTAAGATTGCTTTGGCTATTCAGGGTCTTTTGTATTTCCATACAAATAGTGAAATGTGTTGTTCTAGTTTTGAGAAAAATGCCATTGGTAGTTTGATAGGGATTGCACTGAATCTGTACATTGCTTTGAGTAATATAGTCATTTTCACAATGTTGATTTTTCCAATCCAAGAACATGATATATCTCTCCATCTGTTGGTATCGTCTTTAATATCTTTCATCAGTGTCATAGTTTTCTGCATACAGGTCTTTTGTCTCCTTAGGTATGTTCATTCCTACGTATTTCATTCTTTTTTTGCAGTGGTAAATGGGAGTGTTTCGTTAATTTCTCTTTCAGATTTTTCATCATTAGTTTATAGGAATGCAAGAGCTTTCTGTGCATTAATTTTGTATCCTGCAAGTTTACCAAATTCATTGATTAGCTCTAGTAGTTTTCTGGTAGCATCTTTAGGATTCTCTATGTATAGTATCGTGTCATCTACAAGCAGTGACAGTTTTGCTTCTTCTTTTCTGATTTGGATTCCTTTTATTTCTTTTTCTTCTCTGATTGCTGTGGCTAAAACTTCCAAAACTATGCTGAATAATAGAGGTGAGAGTGGTCAACCATGTCTTGTTCCTGATCTTAGAGGAAATGGCTTCAATTTTTCACCATTGAGAATGATGTTGGCTGTGGGTTTGTCATATATGGCCTTTATTATGTTGAGGTAGGTTCCCTCTTTGCCCACTTTCTGGAGAGTTTTTATCATAAATGGGTGTCGAATTTGTCAAAAGCTTTTTCTGCATCTATTGAGATGATCATATGGTTTTTATCCTTCAATTTGTTAATATGGTGTATCACATTGATTGATTTGCATATATTGAAGAATCCTTGCATTCCTGGGATAAACCCCACTTGATCACGGTGCATGATCCTTTTACTGTGCTGTTGGATTCTGTTTGCTAGTATTTTGTTGAGGATGTTTGCATCTATGTTCATCACTGATATTGGCCTGTAGTTTTCTTTTTTTGTGACATCTTTGTCTGGTTTTGATATCAGGATGATGGTGGCCTCGTAGAATGAGTTTGGGAGTGTTCCTCCCTCTGCTATATTTTGGAAGAGTCTGAGAAGGACAGGTGTTAGCTCTTCTCTAAACGTTTGATAGAATTCGCCTGTGAAGCCATCTGGTCCTAGGCTTTTGTTTGGAATTTTTTAAATCACAGTTTCAATTTCAGTGCTTGTGATTGGTCTGTTTATATTCTCTATTTCTTTCTGGTTCAGTCTTGGAAAGTTGTACTTTTCTAAGAATTTTTGCATTTCTTCCAGGTTTTCCTTTTTATTGGCATAGAGTTGCTTGTAGTAATCTCTCATGCTCCTTTGTATTTCTGCAGTGTCAGTTATTACGTCTCCTTTTTCATTTCTAATTCTGTTGATTGGAGCTTTCTCCCTTTCTTTCATGATGAGTCTGGCTAAGGTTTTATCAATTTTGTTTATCTTCTCAAAGAAGCAGCTTTTAGTTTTATTGATATTTGCTATTGTTTCCTTCATTTCTTTTTCACTTATTTCTGATCTGATCTTTATGATTTCTTTCCTTCTGCTAACTTGGGTTTTTTTTTGTTGTTGTTCTTCTTCTTCTTTCTCTAATTTCTTTAGGTGTAAAATTAGGTTGTTTAGGGGCTTCCCTGGTGGCGCAGTGGTTGAGAGTCTGCCTGCCGATGCAGGGGACACGGGTTCGTGCCCCGGTCCGGGAAGATCCCACATGCCGCGGAGCGGCTGGGCCCGTAAGCCATGGCCGCTGAGCCTGCGCGTCCGGAGCCTGTGCTCCTCAACGGGAGAGGCCACAGCAGTGAGAGGCCCGCGTACCGAAAAAAAAAAAAAAAAAAAAAAAAAAAAAAAAAATTAGGTTGTTTATTTGAGATTTTTCTTATTTCTTGAAGTAGGATTTTATTGCAATAAACTTCACTCTTAGAACTGCTTTTGCTGCATCCCATAGGTTTTGGGTCATCGTGTTTTCATTGTCATTTGTTTCTAGGGTATTTTTTGATTTCCTTTTTGATTTCGTCAGTGATCTCTTGGTTATTTCATAGTGTATTGTTTAGCCTTCATGTGTTTGTACTTTTCACAGATTTTTCCTGTAATTGATATCTAGTCTCATAGCATTGTGGTCAGAAAAGATACTTGATACGATTTCAATTTTCTTAAATTTACCAAGGTTTGATTTGTGACCCAAAATATGATCTATCCTGTAGAATGTTCCATGAGCACTTGAGAAGAACGTATATTCTGTTGTTTTTGGATAGAATGTCCTATTAATATCAATTAAGTCCATCTTGTTTAATGTGTCATATAAAGCTTGTGTTTCCTTATTTATTTTCGTTTTGAATGTTATGTCCATTGGTGAAAGTGGGGTGTTTAATTCCCCTACTATTATTGTGTTCTTGTCGATTTCCCCTTTCATTGCTGTTAGCATTTGCCTTATGTATTGAGGTGCTCCTATACTGGGTGCATAAATATTTACAATTGTTATATCTTCCTCTTGGATTGATCCCTTGATCATTATGTAGTGTTCTTCTTTGTCTCTTGTAATAGTCTTTATTTTAAAGTCTATTCTGTCTGATAGGAGAATTGCTACTCTAGCTTTCTTTTGATTTCCATTTGCATAGAATATCTTTTTCCATCCCCTTACTTTCAGTCTGTATGTGTCCCTAGATCTGAAATGGGTCTCTTGTAGACAGCATATATACGGGTCTTGTTTTCAACTATAATCTCTTCAAATATTTTCTTAGTCCCTTTCTTTTTCTCTTCTTCTTCTGGGACCCATATAATTTGAATGTTGGTGCATTTACTGTTGTTCCTGAGGTCTCTGAGACTGTCTTCAATGCTTTTCATTCTTTTTTCTTTGTCTGCTCTGTGGTAGTTATTTACACTATTTTGTCTTCCAGATCACTTATCCATTCTTCTACCTCAGTTATTCTGCTATTGATTCCTTCTAGAGGATCTTTAATTTCATTTATTGTGTTGTTCATCATTGTTTGTTTACTCTTTATTCCTTCTAGGTCCTCATTAATCATTTCTTGTATTTTCTCCATTCTATTTCAAAGATATTGGATCATCTTTACTATCATTACTCTGAATTCTTTTTCAGGTAGACTGCCTACTTCCTCTTCATTTGTTTGGTCTGGTGGGCTTTTAACTTGCTGCTTCACCTGCTGCATATTTCTCTGTCTTCTCATTTTGTTTAAGTTACTGTGTTTGGGGTCTCCTTTTCACAGCCTACAAGTTCATAGTTCCCATTGTTTTTGGTTTCTGCCCCCAGTGGGTGAGATTGGTTCAGTGGCTTGTGTAGGCTTCCTGGTGGAGGGGACTGGTACCTGTGTTCTTGTGGGTGGGCCTGGATTTTGTCTTTCTGGTGGGCAGGGCTGTGTCCAGTGGTGTATTTTGGGGTGACTGTGAACTTAGTATGATTTTAGGCAGCCTCTCTGCTAATGGGTAGTGTTGTGTTCCTATCTTACTAGTTGTTTTGCATGGAGAGTCCAGCACTGGAGCTTGCTAGCCGTTGGGTGGACCTGGGGTTAACATTGAGATGGGGATCTCTGGGAGCACTCTCAGTGATTGATATTATGTGGGGCCGGGGGATCTCTCATGACCAATGTACCAAACTCAGCTCTCCCACTTCAGAGTCTCAGACCTGACACCAGGCCAGAGCACCATGACCCTGTCAGCTGCATGGCTCAGAAGAAAAGGGAGAAAAAAATAATAATAATAAATTTATAACAATAAAAAATTATTAAAATTTAAAAAATAATAATAATAATAAAAAAAGAAGAGAGCAACGAAACCAATAAACAAATCCACCAAAGATAGCAAGTGCTAAAAATTAAACTCAAATAAACATAAAAATCAGAAACAAATCAGTCACAGATAGCAAACACCAAGTCTACAGTTGCTCCTAAAATCCACCGCATCAATTTTGGGATGATTCATTGTCTATTCATGTATTCCACAAATGCAGGGTACATCAAGTTGATTATGGGAATTTTACCCACTGCTCCTGAGGCTGCTGCGAGAGATTTCCCTTTCTCTTCTTTGTTTGCACAGCTCCTGAGGTTCAGCTTTGGATTTGGCCCTGCCTCTTTGTGTAGGTTGCCCTCAGCATCTGTTCCCATCCAGAGAGGATGGGGTTAAAGCAGCAGATGATTAGGGGGCTCTTGCTCATTCATGCTGTGGGGAGGGAGTGGTACGGTAGTTATAATTGGAATGTGAGGTGAGCCTGCGGTGGCAGAGTCTGGCATGATATTGCAACAGCCTGAGGTGCTGTTCTCCTGGGGAAGTTGCCCTTGGATCATGGGACCCTGGCAGTGGAGGACTACACAGGTTCCTGGGAGAGGGGGTGGTATGTGGATAGTGACCTGTGCTTGCACACGGGATTCTTGGTGGCTGCAGCAGCAGCATTAGCATTTTATGCCTGTCACTGGCGTCCGAGCTGATAGCTGTGGCTCATGCTTTTCTCTGGAGCTTGTTTAGGTGGTGCTCTGCCTTCTGTGGTCAAACGGGGAAGGAATCCCCTCTCCTCATGCACCCAGAAACAATGGTCCCTTGCCTCTTAGGCAGGTCCAGACTTTTTCCCGGACTCCCTCCCGGCTAGCTATGGTGCACTAGACCCCTTCAGGCTGTGTTCACACAGCCAACCCCAGTCCTCTCCCTGGTGTCTGACCTTCAAAGCGTGAGCCTCAGTTCCCAGCCCCCACCCATCCTGGCATGTGAGCAGACAGGCCTCTCAGACTGGTGAGTGCTGGTCGGCACCGATCCTCTGTGCAGGAGTCTCTCCACTTTGCCCTCTGCATCCCTGTTGCTGTGCTATCCTCCATGGCTCTGAAGTGTCCCCCTTGCCCAACCCCTGTCTCTGCCAGTGAAGAGACTTCCTAGTTTGTGGAAACTTGTCCTCCTTCACACCTCCCTCCCAGAGGTGCAGGTTCCATCCCTATTCTTTTGTCTCTGTTTTTTCTTTGGCACTACCCAGGTACGTGGGGTTTTTCTTGCCTTTTGAGAAGTCTGAGGTCTTCTGCTAGAGTTCTGTAGGTGTTCTGTAGGAGTTGTTCCACATGTAGATGTATTTTTGATGTATTTGTGGGGAGGAGGTTGATCTCTACGTCTTACTCCTCCGCCATCTTGAAGGTCCCTCCCTCCATGTTATCTTTGACCTTTATACTTCAATTTGACCCATAGGCTCTGTGTACTCTCCTTTCCCACACTTATGGGGCTGCTCCCATTGATATAGCTATTAAATGGCTAGCATTAGGACTGGTTACAGAGTGAAAGATGTGTTTTCTATTATATTTTCTAGTACAATGTGAGCAAGAAGAACAGCCAAGCCTGTTGGAGAAAGTTCAAATACCAAATCCTGATATAGAGCCAGGAACTGAGGATGGGTTGGAAAACAGAACCAAAAAGCTGGACCTGGATGGATTTGGGATTAAAATGAGAATGGATCAGGTGTCTGGTGTGCAGGTGGCCTGAGCCAGCTTGGACATCCTGGAGCAGAAGAGCCAGCACAGGATCCAGCATGAAAAATAAGCTCAGATACTTGAATTAGTGACGGTTGTCTTAGCCAGACTCAGAAGTCGTGACTTGGATGGCAAAGGAACACTTCTCTGTAGGTTGATCCTTGGAAATTGTCATGAAAAAGTTGGTTCTCGGCCATGGGAGGGCTGAGTGAGGGAGAGAACAGATAAATGAGTGAAACTCCATCACCTATTGACAATTTGTGCATTGAAGAAAACATACTTAATACTCTCTTGCTATGGAGTGATTTCACTTCCAGCCCAGATCCACTACACAGGTGTAGATTAAGATGTGGTGGCCCATCTTGTTCAGAGAAATGTCCGCGATATGACCAATCTTCAGTCATTTCATGTCAGGATTTCCCAACTGATTAGTGATATTTCCAAACTTGAACTAAGAAGGTGGTTCCAGGGCCTCCCTGGTGGCGCAGTGGTTGAGAGTCCGCCTGCCGATGCAGGGGACATGGGTTCGTGCCCCAGTCCAGGAAGATCCCACATGCCACAGAGCAGCTGGGCCCGTGAGCCATGGCCACTGGGCCTGCGCGTCTGGAGCCTGTGCTACGCAACGGGAGAGGCCACAACAGTGAGAGGCCCGCATACCGCCAAAAAAAAAAAAGAAAAGAAAAAAAGTGGTTCCATTGGGAACTTTAAGGACAATACTACTTGTTACATTGAAGCTATAGCTTACTAAATGGGACATCAGTGCCTTGTAAGAGTTAATGAAGTCTCCCAAGTGCCTTGTTTAGTTACACTGGAATAATAAGGTTGCCTGTCCCTTCTTACAAATGGAATGTTAAGATTATGATGTAACAAGATGTCAAAACCCTACTGTACAATCGCACCCTGATAATAGTTATGCTTCTTTATTAGCATTGTTTTAAGATAAATAGAGGGCAATAACATTCTTGAGAAACGTTGTTGGACATGGTTAAGATTATTTTAAAGTAACCAACACATTTATATCACCTCAACAGTGTTAGAATTTTCATTACAAGAAAAAAAAGCAAATCACTGGAAAACAATATTATACATGGTATCTAAAGAGAATTTTCTTATTATTTCATTTCTCATGCTACGAACGTATGAAAAATACCCTTTAAGGGCAAACTATTGACTTAAGTTATAATTTAGGTTTCCAGGACTTCAGCGAGTTGTTTTTCAGGCAAGAAAAATCACAATGTTTTTCATTTCCTTTCTTGGTACACCTGCCAAATGTATTGAACGCCCACTGTGCGCAAAGGCTTGTGCTCAAATGACCCCTTCCCATGCTTGGAAAGCAAAGAAATAATTGTAAATAAGAAAGGTATAAAAATGGTGGTAACTAGCAGTACACAGGGATTACTAGGCCATTGTCCTGTAGGGGACAGTGACACAGGGATGGTAGTGAGAGAAGGCCCATGCCACATTGCTGCCATCTATGTGGCACCTAAAGCCAATTACACATACAGTCTACTTTGGACCAGAGAAATGTTGGGATTAAAAAAAAAAAAAAAGGCTATCCTTGACTGTGAACAGCTGACCTTAAATATGATCTGTTCCGCAGAAGGACTATGCCCTTGCCCACCAAAGCCCCTTCGTGTTTGTACTTGATGTTTGTACTCCTGGGGGAAGCATCCATTTACTCTGTCCTCAGCGTCCCTGCTGACTCTGGCCCTGTCCTTCACCCTGCAACAGTGTGGGTGGCCACAGCCATACTATGACTTTATAAGAAGGGAACTGTTGTATATTGAGGACCATTTAGGGAAACAGTAGTACAGAGACAATTGTACATTGGTTAAAATCAAAAGGTTTAGAGTCAGATTGACTTAGAGGAAATCCCTGCTCCTACACTTCTAACCTAGAGGACCTTGAACAAGTTTCTTAACCCCTCTGTGTCTCAGCGTTTTCATCTGTAAGATGGGAACACTAGCATCTATCACATAGCATCATTATGAGGATTGAATGAGAGGCTACGTGGATCAGACTGAGCCTGGCATATACTGAATTATCATTAAAGGGTAACTACTACTCATTGGCTCTTTGGGGGGAAAATATGCTTGAAAGGCCCATTTGTCAACTTAGAAATGAACTTATAGAAAAAAGCCCATTTTCTTTTGGTTTTGAGGAAAATCTGTCAAATATACCTATGAGAATGAATATACAAACAGACCACGGCCAGATTATGTATGAATATAGAGCTCAGACCTACAACCCACAGTGACCAGACAGGAAGCCAACCTGTCTACGGTAACCAATCCAAGAAGTCAAACTATCATCTGTAATAACTAGTCCACAGAGCTAAACAATAGTCCCTGTAATCGTCAGCTCAAAACAGCCCTGTCTTGATTCATAATTAACAGCTTCCCTAAGTTTTGCCCCAGCTTTCAACATAGCACCAATTGGAGAAAGCCAAATGCGCACCTGTAACCAATCACGTAGGACTCCTCGCTTCTAGTCGGCCTGCCTCGGGCTTCCTCAGGCCAACAGCCTCAAGTCAGGGCACACCTGAAGCCTCCCCTTTTGTCCACTACAAAGCTTCCCCACTCCTCTGCTTGCCTTTGAGTCTCTGCCAAATGCAAGTGATGGTGGCTTCCTCCCTTGCTATAGCAAACCCTGAATAGATAGCCTTGCTTGTTCTCATCTGAATGGTCCTCACGTATTTCCACACACCTCTCGAACCACAGAGCGAGACCGTCGTAATCGTGGGTAAGGACTGAATCTGTTTAGGGCTCAGCACTCTAGCCCCAGTATCTAGCACAGTGTCTGGTTCATAGAGACATAGATGAACGAGTAAAAAGTTCCTCTTCCAAACCAACCAGATGGCCTCTAGGGTACAAGTGAAGGAAATGAAAACTGTGACAAAGGAGGGGCTTTTCTTGTGAGAAGAGGTCACTTAGGCAAAAGAGCGTGGGGAAGGTGCAGCTCTTCCGTGACGTGACTGTTAGTTTTCCTCTAATCACTAAGTTCTGGGATCCAAGTGGACCCCTTATCCAGAATATTAAGACAACAGTCATGCCCGCTCACAAGGGATTTCTGAGGCTTTAATGAGATCCTGTGGATAAAAGAACTTGAATGAGGCTCTGGGGAATGAAGGCAACTTGCTTTTCTCTGGTATCCTAATGTCCTGTTGACATTCTTTACTACATGTATATACAGTTGACCCTTGAACAATATGGGTTTGAACTGCACAAGTCCATTTATACACGGATTTTTTTCAATAAAGAACCACAGCACGGCACTCTCTGAGGTTGGTTGAATCTACAGATGCGAACCACAGGTGTGGAGGGCTGAGTGTAAAGTTATACGCTGGTTTTCAGCTGTGTAGAGGGTGGGTGCTCCAACCCGCACACTGTTCAAGGGTCAACTGGACAACTTTTAAAATACACAGCATGAAAAAACAAGAAAAGCCATTCTGAATTTGACAACGCTATACATACATTGACTATTACCTTTTAGAGAAATACAAAGTAACATTTTATTTGAATACCCCGTATTGGGCATATAAAATTAATTCAACAATAAAACAACATTAACATTACGGAAATAGATTTTTGATACATAAGAGACAGAATTATCTAATTCTGATTTATTTAGTTAGCAAATATTTATAGCGAATCTCTATTTGCAAGGCATCATGGTAGGCAGAAGGAGGTTTCTAAAGTTGTGCAAAAGACTGGTCCCTGCCATATAGAGAAGTTTTTTAAAACCCTCTCATGTAGGCAACTCAAGTTCAGTCTTGGATGAGGAAAGTGGTAACTGATGGGAAGGGAAGGTGCTTCCTGTAGAGATGAGTAAGGAAGACCTCACGTAGGAAAACTTGGGTTTATGTGGGAGGCTGCTTGGGTATTTTAATACACAGAAATAAGGGAAGGGCATGCTAGACAGAGGGCAAGAGAAAGAGGTCAGAAGAAGCAGGCATGTGCAACAGATTCCTTTGTTATACACTTCATAGCCCTGGGACCTTCTTCTTCATAACATTTATTATAACTGTAATTAATTTATTATTTGAGCAATTTTTTAAAAATGTCTCCTTGTAAACCATAAGCTTTCTAAGTGCAGGGAATATGTGTGCTCTGTTCACTATTGTATCCTTAGAGCCATACACACTTTCTGAAGCATAATTATGCTCAATAAATATTTGTCAAATGAAAATGCAAGGTGTTTGTGAATGGCTGAAATGTAGGGTTACTATACACAAATATAGATGACCCCCCCCCAACTTACAACCGAATTTTGATTCTGGGTAAAAAGTGGCAACTTCATTTATAATAAATGAAAATTAAACTAGACACATGTAGGATTGTTTTAAAGGTAATAGTTACAAATTGGGGTGTGCTAAATATAACTTTCTTTTATTCTTTATTAATTAACTCAGCTTAGTTTTGGAGCCCATATTTCTGCTTGGGAGTGGGAAAAGATAACCGCCCATTCAGGGTAACTGCATCCATCTTTGATTTGACATCCAGCCTCTTCTGAGCTAACTCAGTCTCTTTGGGGTAATTGTCAATTGCCTTTTCCTTCCCTTCTTCTCCCCAGCTGGCACCTTGGCTACAGGAGAAAGTCCAGAGCATGAATTCACTCATTCTTGTGCTCTCTTAATTCTCCCTGGCTCCCACTGACCTCCAGGTGAGGTGTACTTCATCTTTCCTGACCTTTGGACAGCAATCTCTGTTGTCAATGCCCTAGTGTCAGTGTCTGATGCAGCACATGGCTTATTCTTGTGTGGTCTTGACTTAAAAGAACTTGCTGGTGCTGCTGGTATTCTGAGGTTTAGTCCTGTCCTCCATCCAAACCTTAGCTTTGGACTGGCCACTGGTCACCTCTGCAACAGCATCCCACCATGACTCTTGAGGCAAATGAGAGGTGATATAGCTCAGCTCGCATACACAGACAGGGCCAGATGAGTAGTTCTATGAATGGACTGTGAGAAGACTACGTGTCCCTTTGGGGCTTAGACAGTGGGATAAGGCTATGTAGTCCTCTGGTATCTCCCTTCTCTGCCATTATGAGCATGGAAACCTTGAGTTAAGGCAACAGAGTGTCATAATGGAAACTGGATGGATCATTTAGCTCCAGCATGAGGGCAAGTTATGCAGAGTTAACCAGACCCACAGCCAACTTTGTGAGAATGGGGAATAAAGATGTTTTGAATTTGTGTGTTACTGCAGCATAACTTACCCTGCCTTGACTTATACTACAGTATATTAACCAAGTCTTTTATTTTCTGTATTTTAATGCTTTGACATCTGGCGCCTTGCTGACCCTGGAAAGGCTGCCCCGTCCAGGGTAGCCAATTCTTAGAAATGTAAACAATTAAGCCGGGAGCATGCTTTTCAAATGCAAATCAACCAATCCAAAACCCACACCCCACCACCTCCTTTATTGGCTCTTACACTCAGAGCCACTGTCCACCTGCCCTAATCACCCCAGGGCCCGGTACTAAACAACTAGGAACAGATTTTATTTCCCAGAGCATGCTGAATTTATTCAAATTAGCCAACCCTAAGCCCTCTTACCTTGCTTCACCAGTTCGTGCTTATGGAAGTCACAATAAAGTCTCTGGCCCACTGTTCTCTTCCCTTTCTGCTTCCTGAGCAACCACAGTGCTTCCTCCTGTGCACCCCCATCCCCATGGGGTGGCATGCCCCTCTGCTTGGAAACTGTGAGTAACAAACTATCATTTCAATGGCAATCACTTCCTCATCTGTTGGCTGTACTATACCTCGTTTTGTGTTAGTAACCATATTTGAAAACATAGAGTGACTATTTTCACCAATGGGATGGTGAGCAACTTGATTGCAGACACCTAACATGCTCTTCTTTAAATCAGTGTTTGGCACATAATAGATTCCCAATAACTACATACTCTATGAATCAATGGGTAAAACACAAATCAATATATTCAGTATATTGTCTTTGAGACAGGAGTATAGCAATGATAAAAACTTTAGGAATACCCACATTTGAAGATGGTTAGGAGAAAGCAAGAGTAAACAAAATGTTATGCAGAAAACCATCATATTGTAGAGCCACGGATACCAGACAAAGAATTCCAACAAGAAATGGTGATAAGTATGCAGAGATGTTAAGGAGGATGGTAAAGAAACATAGCAGCAAGAGTGAACATGAATATTGTGGGTACTTGGAGGCTACATGGATGAGCTCATCACCATCATCCTGCTCTAAGCTCAATTTAGAAATAAAGAAATATCGCCTTTTGATAGTTAAATTTAAGATCAATACATAATGGATCATATCACAGATATGCAAATTAAGAAGTTTAAGCAGGAGACAGACAACAAAGGAAAACACAAATGAATGCGCTATTACAAATTGTGAAAATTGCTGTCAAGGAAAATGTGCAAATTGATATGACACAGTGTCATAAGGACTAAATTTAGATTGATGTCAGGGAATTTTCCTGATGAAGTGACATTAAAGCTAGACCTACAGAACTAACTCTAACCTGATTGAATATATTAACATATCTAACAAGTGAAGGTAGGTGTGCTCAGCCATGGAAACACAGAAATGAAGAGTCAGAGGAGAAGTCTTAGCCTCCAGACTTGGGGTGTGGACAAAGCCATCACTAGCATGGTGGCAGATGCAAGTTTCCCCGGGCAAGATTTTCATTCTTAGCCCTCAGCCTCAGCCATTAAACCTTAGCTTCAGCCATCAGATTTTCAATTCATCTACTACCCCCTATTCTTAATCCATACCTAACTTCTGATTATAATTTGGCTTCCCATGTGGGTCTGACTAGAGGGAAAGTATGCATTGATCATGTGAACCTTGAGTTATTTCTGATTTCTAATGGTGGTTTCTCATGGTTAATTAATAAAGTGAGTTCTGATTATGATTTGGCTTTGCATAAAAATGACAATGGGGAAAAATGATGAAAACAAATATTTTGTTTTCTGTACCTATCAAGTGTGTCACTGGAGATGACAAGTTGGTGTTCAGGTCCTTTCCTGGGACTCAAGATCATGGAACATTCAAACGCCATGTTGGAACCTCATTCTCAAGAGATCCCTGAAGACTCATAACAGTCAAAGAGCTTTTATGTCAGGATGATTGACCTTGGGACACAGGTGACCTACTTGAGAAGTCCTACCTCTCATCAGGTGACAGCTATTTCTACCTTTCCACCACTCACTTCTTCAACTACCAGTAAAACAATGGGAGTGGAAACCAAACTATATATGCTCAGATAGTTAGTTGCTTGGCATTACAGATGCTTAAGCAAAAATTAGATGATCATTTATCACCTATCATGATGCTTTCAAGGATATTAGATGAGATATGACCTAAGGTCATTCCAAGCTCTGAAGGAAGGAAGGAATGAAAAACAAAGTACTTTGACTCAGGGTTATTCCTCTCTTCTGATGACTGAGACTGACTAGGTGCTGACTTTCTCATTCCTTCAGATGAGTTGTTTCCCACATCCTTAGGATATGTTCTTTACATAAATAAACTTTAGAAAGGACCATCCCATGGGTCTCCCAGAAATACTCAGATACATCAGGATCCCAGCAGGGAATACAGTTTGGATCCAAGCCTGTACGTTACAAGCTTGCACATTACAATGGCAGGTTCCAAGAATAAGGCTAAATATAGAAGATGAAGTCTAAACTGGATGAGAATAATAAAACAGAGAGAGGAACAGACAAGGCTGGATAACAGAGACAAAGGAATTAGGGCATTGAGAAGTTGGTTGAAGATTAATGTAAGTGGTAAGAAGCAGAAAATTGCTGAACAGTCAGAGTTTAGCAACTGGAAAAAAAATCTAAAGTTGGGATGAGAAATCCCAATTTCTTGCTGGAATGTTGAAGTGGTGGATGGCTCACGTGGATGCTGGCAGATGGTGCAGACTGCTGAATTTTACTTTCCTAGAGTAAAATTCCTAGGGCTTGGCTGCATTACACCATCTCCATCCCTGATTCAGTAAGTGGTAGCTTTTATTACTGAAAGTGCTCTGCCTTATAATGTATAGATGGTAAAACAGCATACATAATGCAAATAGTTGGGCATAATTAATCTCATATGGCACATGAAGAAGAAAGAGATGCCAACACAAATCACTGCCCTAGAGCCTTGAGGTTTTGCTGCCCTTGGAATCAGCGACACAGATTTTGTTATAGGTGAAACTGCAATATAACAAGATCTTTCTGGTGGATTTGGTAACTAAGTCCTCTTGGATGAGATCCATTCACAGCACATGACACTGAGTTCCACGTACTGAGTAGTCGTCTGTGAATACAGTGTATTTTAGTGATGTCCATCAATTTTAAAAAATTCCATTCAAATGGATAAATATATGGCTATATATTTGACTCTATTCCTTTTTCTAGTATATGCCAAAACTTGATATATTAAAACTTTATACAGCTCTGGTGATCTTCCAGTTTTTAGAGTTAAAGTTTATGTAGTTGAGATAAGGAATTGACTACAGGTTAATGCTGAAGTTATTTAGGTATTAGTAGTAGTAGTAATAATAATGATAATAATAATAATGATAATAATGGCTTACATTTGTGGAATGCTTACAACGTGCAAAGTAGTTTTCTAAATGCTCCAGGTACATTACCTTTCCTTCATCCTTACAAAAACAGTAAGTAGGTACCTTTATTTTCATTTTAAGATAAGAAGCTAAATCTCTCTCTCCCAAAGACGTAAAAATGTCAAGTGTTGAAACAGGAATTTGAGTTCAAGCCTATCAGAACTTAGAGCCTGGTTCTTGACTGCTACTCAGTATTGCTCCTCTTTTCTTAAAACGAGAACAAATATCCCCAATGTTATTTGTTAGCTTTAGGTCTCATTACTGAGGAAACAGAACAATTTAAAATCTGCTAGGTTTAGTCAATAAGTATTTGTTGAACATCTACAATGTGTTCAGCAAAAAATAGAAAAACGTAAGAAATAACCTTTGCCTTGAGAAATTTATAATCTTAATTTGGAGGAAAAAAAAGAATCCACATAAAATAATAAACAGAATAAGAATGAATAGTATTAATGGGTGAAAGAAAAGTATGTGGACAGACTCCAAATGACTGAAATGATAGGATCACAGGGGAATGAAGTGACCAGAAGATTTAGAGTACATGAGACTTGATTTGAGACTGGGGAAAAGATAACATCTCTGTTATATGCTCTGTGTCTTAATAGAGGTGCACAGTACATTTGCATATTCAAATTAACCATATGTTTTTAAAAATGTGAAATAAACATTTATACCTAAAATATGCAAAACATATATGTATTGCCTGGTGAATAAATACAAAGTGAGCACAAAATAACTCCCTCCCAGGTCAAGAAATTGAACATCACTAGTTCCCAGAATCCCTACCTGTGTTCTTTCCAATCCAAATCCCAATGAAGCACATTTGATGAACTTTTATTACATGAAGTAAAAACTATAAACAAGGGCTCAACAATTAAATTCCTGGCAGGTTAGTGTTGTTCTAAATTAAAAGTGGCTTCAGGCATAGACAAAATACAATTCTAACTGTCTTAAAAAACAGAGAGCCTTTCTGGTCATGAAGTTAGTCTAAACCCTGAATGTATCTCATGATGAATAAACTGATCAACAAGAATGTTCTCAAGTAACTTTCCAGATGCTGCTGATTGAGACATCCTTCTGCTACCGTGACAAATAAGGTAGAATTGAGTGAATGGCAGGCATGTGACACAAAGGTAGCCATGCGCTTTTTGGCAAGACCCTACCATTCAGCAGCAGACCCCCAAGGCTGAAGAATCTGAAAGAACACAACAAACGGTAAACCCGCTCCTGCAAGATCAACTCTAACCCTGTCCCATCCGGGTCTCATTAGGTTTAAGGACTAAAACAGTCATATTTTCTGAAACACATAGTAATAAGGAAAGTCTAATTAGAGAGCAAAGGGTAGAAGTTTAGCAGCTCTAATAAATATAATGTGCTGAATGCATTATCTATTTGGCAGAAAACAAATTATGGAGTAATCTGCAGTATTCAGACAATCTAATTTATGGCAGCCCACTTAAGGAAACACTTTAACCCAGTATTATGAGATCAGAGACCTTTAAGGGATGAGAATTTTCTGGAATATACTGAGACTATTTTAAGATTAATTACTATTAATGTGTGTAAAACACAAATACTATTCCAGTAATTTGATATTACAAATTATGGGGAAAACATCTATTCATATTTTTTTCTGAAATACACAAAAAATTGTTCATTGGACAATTGTTTTATGGGACCCATTTGATCCTTGATCAGTGTTACTTTAAATCCTTCAGTTGTCTTTTGCTGCACTCAGAAACACAACCTTCAACTCTCCTAATCCCATGCTCCCCTAACTCCCTACCAATTAGACTTGGGCAGCATTGTCCTACTTTCTGGTACTCCATCATGCTACTTCCAGTGTTGGGGAGTGGGGGAGTCTTAGCATTGGCTTCTTGCTTGTGTCTGAAAAACATTTTCTGCAGATCCTGGTTTCTTCTCATGGTTCAGTTCCAGTATCTCTTCTGCAGAAATGTCTTCTCTGACCACTCTTTAGTCAAGGTTGCCTAGACATTCTCCTGCTCCCCTTTTCTTCATGGCACTTATGACTATCTTAAATTAACTCACTTGTTTACTTATCCCCTGTCTCTCTTAAGGATGTATGTCTCATTGAGCAGTAACCTTGTCTTGCTCATCATCTTTGATCTCCACTGCCAAGAACAGGACCTGGCAGATGGTAGGTGCCCACCATATTAATATAAATATGAATAAGTGAGTGAAAAAATTGGAGCAAAACTTAGGTAAATCTCAGTTCTAGGACTGTGAAAAATCATTCGATTTCACAAGATGTATTTTAGAACTTAAATGTTCTTAATTTGCATAGGAAAAAGTACTTAATAGTGCCAATGCTACAAGTAATATCTTCTTTGTGTGTATAATTGTAACAACTTGCCTTTGACTGGCTTAAAAACATATTGCAAGTACATATTGTCTTTTTCTTGCCAGTGGGAAAATAAGGTCCAGATTGGCCCCTGTTGTTCCAGCCAGGGCACATCAGAGACAAAACCAAAGTTGGAATTCAATGATTTGATTTCCAAACCCTGGATTTGTCTTCCTACAACTTTCTTCTGATAGGAAATACTCAAAATAGATGATAATGAACAGATAGTCATACAATACCTCAGTGACTCTGTAATAAGGATAATTAGTAAATTTGCTTTGAATTATGAGTTTTTAAAAAGTTTTGATTTTATTCTTATAAGCAAAATGAACATTCTCTTACCCTTTATTACAATATATGCAAATTAAAAAATCGAATCCCATTTTAACATTTTTTGTCAACTTACATTAACCAAATGACTTTCAATGACTGAAAGATAGTCAATAGTTCACTTTAATGTATAATTACCAGGCAGTTCATTGTTTACACAATTGCTATAAATCGAGACATTCCACTAATTGTGGGCTTGATAAGCAAACCACATTTGTCTAAGTTATATATAAAATATACTATTTCCCATCATTATACTATGCCATCTTAGTGATTTCAGGGAGAGCCAAATAATGAACTACTTCTCGTACATATAAAACCAACTCTGGGTGCTTATTCTACATGCTAGCAAGTTGGTCATTTTTCTTCAGACCTCCCACAACCTTTCAATCACAGAGGTACCCAGTGACAAGCATTCTACCAATAGTTATAGGAAGGCTCTGGAATATTTATCTCATGCCAAGACAAAGGACCAAAAGGAGTTGTCATTTATATTGTCTTCACAAAGGTCAATACAAATCATTACATGTTTAAAAAAGTAAAGTGTCAATCCCTTTGGAAGCCTAAGAAAACATATTTAATTTGTGTTGTGAGTCTTACCCCTTTACCTCCTTGATTAGACCTGATACTGGCAAATGCTTTTCCACCACAAATACTCCTACATGCTTTTAGTTCTAGTCAATGTCTATATCCCATCTTGCCTTCAGGGGGGCATGTTTTTGGAGAAGGTCTGGGTTTTGCTCATTTTAGCATACCTCGTGGTCTGAGGCCATGGCTGCATGCAATTGATTTGACCATTTTGACTCCATGGAGCCTTTAACAAGTTTGTATAAAACAGTTTGCAATTGGACAATTTGTTTTCTTGCTAACAGTAATAATGTAAACACTTAAATCCATTATGCACCTGTGGATGTAGCTAACAGCTTCATCTACATCTACATCATGATTCTTGGACTCCATCATATATTTCCTCAAACAGTACATCAAATACTCTAGATTTCATAAAGTTAGTCCTGCTTAAATACTTATTGTAAACAGTGTAAAAAGAGTATCTTAACACTTAAGGAAAATTATTAACATTTAGCATAAATTTTTAAAATTATGTATAGTTTTACAAAATAAGTTTGCATTATACGTAATCAGATATACTTCAACAACATTATCATCAATGAAAGTACGGCATTCTTGTATGTCTATATGATAACTTAATGAAGCATTCCTTCTTCTGACATTTAAATTGTTACCAAATTTTCTGTTGTTTGTATTTTGCTTCCGCAAACAATGCTGCAAAAATATTCTGACAGCTATATTTTGGCATATTTACAATTACTTACATTATTTTAAAATGAGTTATGGCACACATAATCCAGTAATTTATCTGACCTAGAAGTAAAATTAAAGGTGTTATCATATTATAATCATGATCTTTTTTGAGATCAGGAATCTTAGCTAATAAGAGTAACAGTAGCAATTAGTAGTATTATTGTTGTTACTATTTTCATTTATTGAACACTCAGATGCCAAATACTATGCTAAGCACTTTACAAAGAAAACCTGACTTAATACTTATAATGTTTTTGTGAAGTAGGGATTATTATCTTATCAATAATTTCTGAAAAAAATTAGCAAAAACAACCTGAATATATCACAGGCTTTAAGTAAACCATTTTAGTATCAGAACATTGCTTTTATCTATTCAGTTGTTGGCATTACCTATATTGTACATAGCCATATATACACATTTTAAATTACACTGGTCTCAACTTTCCACTATTCCTTACATTCACACCCTTTGTCACATAACTTTGTTGTACCCTTCCCCCTCTTTGCTATATGACTTGCTGAGGCCAATAGAATGAAGCTATTTCTAAGCCTAGATTTCAAGAGGCTTTATATGTTTCATTTGCCTTCTTGCATTTCTGTCAGAGCAATAAAAGATGCCTGAGTAGCCTGCTGAAGAATGAGAACTGTGACACAAACTGAGTCGCCTCAGTGCTCCAACCATGGCCATCCTAGGTCAGACAGCTAGCCAACACTAGACGTACGAATAAGCCCAGTCAAGATTGGCAGTACCACCTAGACAATCCACAGTTGATCCCGGAAGAGTAAGCAACATATATTTGTTACTATATGCTACTGGGAAGTTATGTGGTTGGTTGTTATGAAGCACTGTTATAATAGCTAACTGATACACTTACAAGAATAGAGATAATAATATAACACATCCCTGCATATCAATCACTCAGCTTCAACATTTAACAACAGATGGCCCATCTTGTTTCATATATACTCCCCACATTCATCTGGACTATTTTGAACCAAATGCCAGACATATACTTTCAGCCAAAATACTTCAGTCTGTATCTGAAAAAGATAAATATTCTTTTAAAAAAATATATAATCGGGCTTCCCTGGTGGCGCAGTGGTTGAGAGTCCGCCTGCCGATGCAGGAGACCCGGGTTCGTGCCCCGGTCCGGGAAGATCCCACATGCCATGGAGCAGCTGGGCCCGTGAGCCATGGCTGCTGAGCCTGCACGTCCAGAGCCTGTGCTCCACAACGGGAGAGGCCACAACAGTGAGAGGCCCGCGTACCGCAAAAAAAAAAAAAAAATATATATATATATATATATATATATACATATAACCAAATACCATATCACATCAAAAATAACAATCTATTAATTTAAGCAAATATCCAGTGATAATTACAATTTTTTTTTTGCTTACAACAGTTTTTATAGTTGCAGTGTTTGAATCAGGATCCACATCTTTAATCTGTTTGATATGTTTGTTAAATATGTTTTAATCTATAAGTTTCTCCAACTTTTTTCTTTGCAATTTACTTGTTAAAGAAACTAGGTCATGGGGACTTCCCTGGTGGTGCAGTGGTTAAGAATCCGCCTGCCAATGCAGTGGACACGGGTTTGAGCCCTGGTCCAGGAAGACCCCACATGCCACGGAGCAACTAAGCCCATGCGCCTAGAGCCCATGCTCCGCAACAAGAGAAGCCCCCCACTCGCCGCAACTAGAGAAAGCCCACGGGAAGCAACGAAGACCCAACGCAGCCAAAACTAAAAAACTTAAAATAATAATAATAATAATAATAAATAAATAATTTTTTTAAAAAAAGAAACTAGGTCGTATTGCTCTTTAAAATTCCCACACTCTGAATTTTGCTGGTCTCATCCCCTTGGTGTTGTTTACCATGTTCCCTGTCCTCTCTTATTTCCCATAGACTGGTAAACTTTTAATTGAAGCAGAGTTGCTTTACAATATTAGCTTCACATGAACAGCATAGTGATTCAGTATTTTTACAGATTATACTCCATTAAAAATTATTACAAGATAATGGCTATAATTCCCTGTGCTGTACCATATATCTTGTTGCTTATTATTTTATACGTACTAGTTTGTATCTCTTAATCCCATATCCCTAATTTGCTCCTCCCTCCTTCCCTCACCCTTTTAATAACCAGTAGTTTGTTTTCTATATCTGTGAAACTGTTTCTGTTTTGCATACAAACCCATTTTTATTATTTTTTAGATTCCATATATAAGTGATACCATACAGTATTTGTCTTTCTCTGTCTGACTTATTTCACTAAGTGTAATATCTTCTTAGGTCCACCACATTGCTGCAAATGGCAGAAGTTTTTATGGCTGAGTAATATTCCATTATATATATCACATCTTCTTTATTCATTTGTTTGTCGATGGGCATTTGGGTTGCCTCCACACCTTGGCTAGAGTACATAGTGCTGCTATGTACATTGGGGTGCATGTATATTTTTAAATTAGTGTTTTCATTTTTTTCCAGATATATACCTAGGAGCAGAAATGTTGGATCATATGGTAGTTCTAATTTTAGTTTTTTGAGGAAACCCCATACTGTTTTCCACAGTGACTGCACCAATTTACATTCCCAATAACAGTGTACAAGGGTTCTCTTTTCTCCACATCCTCTCCAGCATTTGTTATTTGTAGACTTTTTGATGATAGCCATTCTGACAGGTGTGAGGTGATATCTCATTTTTGATTGGCATTTCTCTAATAATTAGTGATGCTGAGCTATCTTTTCATGTTCCTGTTTGCCATCTGTATGTGTTCTTTGGGAAAATGTCTATTCAGGTCCTCTGCCCATGGTTTTGATTGGGCTGTTTGTTTTTTTGATATTGAGCTCTATGAGCTGTTTATGTTTTGGACATTAACCCCTTGTTGGTTATACCATTTGCAAATATTTTCTCCCATTTTGTAGGTTGTATTTTTGTTCTGCTGATGTTTTTTTTTTTTTGCTGTGCAAAAACTTTTAAGTTTAATTACATTTTATTTGTTTATTTTGCTTTTATTTCTTTTGCCTTATGAGACAGATCCAAAAAAGTATTGCTACAATTTATGTCAAAGACTGTTCTGCTTATGTTCTCTTCTAGGAGTTTTATGATTTCAGGTCTTACATTTAGGTCTTTAATCCATCATCAACTTGATCCATCATCAATTTGATTTAAGGACTCAGCTAGTTTCAGATTTTATTTTTAGGCAGTAATACTTCATAATTGGTTATAAATGTATTTTGTATCACAGGGGGAGCTCATCATATCTGGTTCTCTCTTTTTGAGGTGTTAATATTAAACAAGGGGTTCAGGTGTTGCCAATCTATCCAAACTTTTAAGAATTTCCATCATCATTTAATATGTCTCAACAGCTTTTAATAGTTATATAATCTATTATTTCATTCAGGGATGACAACTGTTAATACTTTAAGTGCATTATCCCTTATGCATTTATTGCCTGAAATTTCTCTGTGAAAAAGAACTTTCTCTCCATGACTATTTGGAGATTCTGAGGTACAGATTGCATAGATTTAATTCTTCCCCTTCACTGACCAGTTTTCAGAAGAGTAAATTGGTTCCTGAAAATCCTCTAAATATGACTAGTGAGTTTTAGTGCTTTTGAGAATTATAATTAACTCAGTGATGTTAGCTTATTTTGTGTATTTCAACCCATCAGAATAATTACACAGGCATTTTTTAAAATAAGAAAATTTTTTATAAACAATATACTTTAATTCTTCTATACCACCACTTCTAGTATAATTTGACTTCAACTAAGCCTATCTTTAAAGACTATCATAAGTAGGTCTACCAATTCTATTCTTCTATTTTTTTAAGCTGTGAAAGTATATTTATTCTATTTGTAAGGAAAATCATTCTGCTGTTAGTCAGTTTTCTGGATATTCATTGTGAGTAAAAATGTCTTCTCTTGGGGATATTTTTAAAAATTATCTATTCAGAGAACTTGTTAACTGACTTAATATTTATTGTGTGCTATATAATTCAGACATCATTCCTATGACATATCACACAAGGGAAGATTTTTTCCCTTTATTTAGAAATCTATTTGGGCATTATTATTTTAAAGAAAGTGCTAGGGAGAAGATCAGAAATGTGTGTGTGTGTGTGTGTGTGTGTGTGTGTGTGAGTGATTCCACTGAGTAGACCTAATTGATTTACAAAAGAACTTTAGACACCTTTAAGATATTATGAACCCAAGGTCAAAGAATTCTAAAATTTTCTAAACGTGGTCCTGGCAAGTTGATGAAATTTAGTTTATAACTACTGGGAGTTTCCTGGCAAAACAGAGGGCATAAGCTACTTTTTGCACCACACTTCTGTCAGGAAAAAAAATATGGCAAATAGAAACTCGCTCTTTATTTTTCCTTTATTTATTTTTAATTGAAGTATAGTTGATTTATAATGTGTTAGTTTGAGGTGTATAGCAAAGTGATTCATTTATATATGATTATATATGTCTATTCTTTTTCACATTCTTTTCCACTATAGGTATTATTAGATATCGAATATAGTTCCCTATGTTATACAGTAGGTCCTTGTTGTTTATCTATTTTATATATAGTAGTGTGTATATGTTAATCCCAAACTCCTAATTTATCCCTCCCCCCTTTCCCTTTTGGTAACCATAAGTTTTTCTTCTATGTCTGTGATTTTATTTCTGTTTTGTAAATAAGTTCATTTGTATCATTTTTTTCGATTCCACATATAAGCAATATCATATAATATTTGTCTTTGCTGGACTTACTTAGTATGATAATCTCTAGGTCCATACATGTTGCTCCAAATTGCATTATTTTGTTTTTTTTTTATGGCTGAGAAATATTCCATTGTATATATACCACATCTTCTTTTCTTCTTTATCCATTCATCTGTTGATGGACATTTAGGTTGCTTCCGTGTCTTGGCTATTGTTTGGCTCTTTAAAACGCAGCTTACTACCCTCTCCCACCCTACTTCCACCACCTTAATACTTTCTGTCCCTATACTAAAATACTCTCATAATGTGTCTAGCTTCATTTTTAATCCTTCACATTTCCTATTTCATAGGAACATTTAGCTAACAGGATTAATTTTTACCAAATCCTTCACCAATGTGCCATTCTGACTTCATGAATGATCATGACATGAAGAGCATTTTGTTTCCTCTCTGACAAAGTGTAGTTTATTTAACTGTATACTAAACCTGTAGTGAGACTGAAATGATTAAATTTTCTTTTTGGTATGATAGGGGGACATTTACATAAGCAATACATATTTATTGTAGAAAGATTGGAAAATACTAAATAAAGAGCACACAGAATAAAATAAAAAGTATACCACTCTGAGTTACTACTCTTATCATGTTGGGGTTTTCTTTCCTGGTGTTTTTCTAATGTTTTTGATAATCTACCTTAATTAATTATTAACACTGGATGAGAAACAGAATTTGAAGCTCTGTTAGTAGTCAGTGATACTTTGTCCTTTAAAAATAATTACAAAACAAACAAAAAAAACAAACAAAAATAATTGCAAGGCTGTTTTATGATTAAACCTAAAATGTGTTGTATTGATAAAGAGGGAAGATCTGGGGATGTAGGTGGAAATTTCAGAAGGTGAAATTTGTGTTCAACTTAAGTGAACTTGGTTTTCTAACATTTTAAGATCACAGATAACTGGTATGCTCTGCCCACTTGTACTGATTTGTGAAAGAAAACTGTTAAATTTAAAGCAAGCAGACAGCCATCAGATTGCTAGCTTGAAATTGACCGTGGTGGGAGTATTTACATTATGGAAATTGGCGAATGCTGTAACCCAGAGCTCCCCACTCGGTCTCCAGCATAACATCTGCTACAGAGCATAGGAAGGTAATGTACATGACTGAATCAGACCAGATACCTAAGAAGAGGGAGTGGTCCAGACTGTGGCAAACTGGAGAGCCCTGTACGTGTTTCCATTTAGGAAAGGGGATCCAGTGTTTATCAATCTCACAATTTTGTGGGGAAATCCAGAAATATGGATTTTTTAAATTGTTAAATGCTCTGAATTTTAAAACACGCTTAGAGAGGGGGGGAAAGATGATTGTAGGCTAAATGCAAGCTGTGGGATACCAGTTTTCAAATCTTGCTGAAATTGTGAATTCCTTTTATCTGGCTATGTTCAAGCATAGTATGAGTGTTCTCTTGTCAGGCATGGTGTAGAGAGGATTCTTGCTTTGAATAGGAGATTGACAGGATTATCTGCCCATTTGGAAGGGCGTTCCCAAATCAAAAGCCCCACGACTTTATGACTCTACACTTCTCTTCTCTGAAATGGCTTTTGTTTTGTGGGAGCGCCAATCATTACAGCCATGTGATATTTAACTGTGCTTGTGTCGGACGCTGCGTATCTCTTGCAACAAGGGATACGGAGATTCTGGGAGGTTTAGAGACTTCTGATTTTATAGAATCTTAGAATGTCAGGGCTGGTAGAGCCTTGATAAATCAACCAGCCTAAGGGTTATTAACCCAGAATCCATGACTAAGACTGGATGGTGGTTGTGAATCCCTTGAAATTGTCTAAGAAAAATGTCCAGAGATTTTACCTGTTGTTCAAGTATCCATGATCCCCAAATGGGTAAGAACCACCAATATATCAGGCTTCTCCAGTCATTCAACAAATATTTATTGAGTACTAGATATACATGCGGGTATATGAAAAAAAAATTAGCAAGCAAGCAAAGTAGACACCATTATTTCATTTTAAAGTACAGAAGAGAAGATGCACAATTAAACAAGGAATTATAATAAATCATGGTTATCCTGTAGCAAAAGAAGTACATAAACTGGGTAACTATCCTTGCCTGGGAGGACTGGGATGAGGTGTTGTCAGACTGGAGGATTGGAAGAAGTAACATTTAACTTAATATCTGGAGGGTGAGTAGTAATTGGCTGACTGAAGAGGTGATTATCCCCCAAAATAGTTAAGAACCACAGGATATATATATAGCACTTTCACTTAACATAGCAAGAAATTGAGACCTAGCAAATCTTTCTTAAGTGACCAGAATAGAGCAGATAGTAAAAAAATTCAATATACAAATACAAATGAGTAAACAAATAATGAAATCAGAGGTCCCTCTCTTGTGGAACACTGACAATGCTCATTTTCTTCTCACCTGGGCTTATCCACTTATGTTGGTGGTTGGGAATGAAATGTCCCAACATCATGAGGGGAATCAATCAACCCAATGAGACCAGTTTTTCCATAGCTTGTGGCTTTGGCTGACCTGGCCTAATGCTTTCCCTGTTGGAATTGTTCCTGTCCCTACATGCAGGCTTACTCTTAACCCATCATGAGTTTAGGCAAGGGGTATGGAACTTAGTCACCCCTACCTTTAATGTCCCAAATCCTTTCCCTGTGTAACTATGCAGGACCCAGTGGGGCTTTCCCAGCACAGACCCCTTCATGTCCTCCACCTGCCTTTGTCTGTAGAAAAGATATAGTCTCCCGGGCCACCCCTGAGTCCCAAAAGGCTGGCTCGAGTTAACGTGGAACCTAAAATATGATACAAATTAACTTATCTACAAAACAGAAACAGACTCAGAGACATAGAGAACAGACTTGTGGTTGCCAAGGGGGTGGGAGGTGAGGGAGGGATGGACTGGGATTTGGGATTAGCAGATGCAAACTATTATATATAGAATGATAAACAACAAGATTCTACTGTCTAGCACAGGGGACTCTATTCAATATCCTGTGATAAACCATAATGGAAAAGAATATGAAAAAGAATATATATATATATATGTATAACTGAATCATATTGCTGTACAGCAGAAATTAACACAAGCTTGTAAATCAATTATTCTTCAATAAAATGAATTTTTAAAAAAGAGTTAATGATTAAGAAATATGAAGATGTAGGAACAAAGAATAGCTGTTGGGCTTGGAAACTGGCGACGTTTTAGACAATAAATCAGACACATAGCAGAGTCATCAAACTCCCAGTTCCCTGAGATGTAGATAAAGGTCTGACACACAGTCCTAAGTTGTTTTTGCAGGAAGCCGGCCCCCTACCAGTTGAAAGCTGCTGACCACAAGCATGCAGACCGTAGTTTTGTCTGTTTTCAACCCTTATGGTTGAAGCCATAAGACTGGTGATGCTCGAAACTTCACCTTAATGCCAACCAATCCAAGAACTGTGCACGAGCTTATCAGGCCCCCTTCAGCCCCCACCCTCACACTGCCTTTAAAACCTTGTCTCCCAACTGGTAACTTGGAGAAGGTCTTAGGACATTAGTCCACCATCTTCCCAGTTTGCTGGCCTCTGGATTAAAGAAACTTTTCCTTTTCCAGCAACACTTGTCTCTCAAGTATTGGCCTTTCCAGCAGTGAGCAGCCAAGCTTGGATTCAGTACTGGTCTTGTCCAGTTATACCTGAGGATTTGATACTCAGAAACATTATTTGTATAACCTGCAATTCTAAAGGACTTTTGGAGTGAGCACTGCTCATTCTTCATGACATATTTTCCAGATTGGGTCTTCTTCAGCCTTGCTTTTAAAAAATGCAGTCATTGAAATATTCAGTCTCTATTCCTTTTCTTCTTCCTCATGACACATAGTATATGTTACCCCCAAACCTTTGCAGTAGTCACTCTTCAGGAAATGAATTTTAATAATAATTGTAACTGTATGTTAAATAAAATTTTTCTGTTATCTTTTAGATTATTGGGTACTGAGTCCAGAGATTCTAAAGAAATGTTTTACTCACCTTCCCCCAAGCCTAGGTAAAAGTTGGCTAAATGCCTAATTTGGATCCTCATGTAACTTATCCCAACTGGGACTATTTTCAAAATGAAAGGGGAGGGGGGAGGGACTATGAATAATTACACTGGTCAAGAGGTGTTAACCAGAATACACAACCACTTTACCCTTAACTCGAGTCAAAATGAGACACGTATGTCATCTTAGTATTGTTATAAAAATAAAAGGAGAGTTAAAAGGTAAATATTTCTTAACATTAATATGAAAAAAGGTGGGGTTTTTTGTTTGTTTTTTTTGTGGTACGCGGGCCTCTCACTGCTGTGGCCTCTCTTGTCGCGGAGCACAGGCTCCGGACGCGCAGGCTCAGCGGTCATGGCTCACGGGCCCAGCCGCTCTGCAGCATGTGGGATCTTCCCAGACCGGGGCACAAACTTGTATCCCCTGCATCGGCAGGCGGACTCTCAACCACTGTGCCACCAGGGAAGCCCTGAAAAAAGTTTTGAGCTTGCAGATCCCTGAAAGAATCTCAGGGACCCTAGGGAGTCCCCAGACCATGCTTGAAAAGATCATAATAGCTGTTCTAATTTAATCCTCAAAAATATTCTGAAAAGTGAATAATATTATTATTTCTCTTTCACAGGTGAGGAGAGTAATGCTCAGGGTGGTCAGGGAAGTTGCCACAAGTTGCTACAGTTAGTATGTGGAAGAGTCAGGATTTGAGACCAAATTCAAACCCTTAACCATGATGCTAAATTGCCTTTGTTGTAGCCTGTGCCTATCTCCAAGTCCTGTTTTTTGTTGTTGTTGTTTATAACATCTTTATTGGCATATAATTGCTTTAAAATGGTGTGTTAGTTTCTGCTTTATAACAAAGTGAATCAGCTATACATATACATATATCCCCATATTCCCTCCTTCTTGCGTCTCCCTCCCACCTTCCCTATCCTGTTACACTGACCACATTGATGTCAGTGATTGCCTTTGTCTTACCCACTTAACTCTTTATTATCTGTCTGCCTACTTATCTATCTCTGTACTTTGGAGTGACCATTCATAATTCATCTTTGTATCTCTTTTCCTGACAGTTTCTGGTAATATAAGTTGAGTGAATGAAGGAGTAAAAGCATGTTTTTTTTCTTTTACATTCACACAGGTAACATTTAGACTGAAAAATAACTTCTTCAATGGTTACTTCAACCCATACGACTGGCCCAACTGTGTGACACATGATTCCTTGTCTTAAAGTTGGGAGTAGATTTAGGTAGGGTGGCCTTTGCAATAGATCCTAGAGTAAGTGGTGTTGGAAACGCAGTCAAAGAAAGCAGAGATCTAAGTCTGTTTCAATACTCTGCCTATGACTTAGAAATATACCACTTTGTTTGAAGTCACATTCTTAGCAAAATATCATTCAGTTTCCCAGTATTAAGTTCTTGTCAGATGGCTCCAAATTGTATGTCATCATATGCTTAGAAGGTCTGTTCCCAGCCTTTCAGTTCAACCCCATAAATATCCATGGGTCCTTTGTGCATTCAGTTGTGAACATCAATTATTTAATAGACCTGGAACATGAGAAGTAGGAAAGAAAATCCTTCAGCTCATATATCTGACAATATTTCATTATGGTCCACCTCATTCAAATGCCAGTGTTAGGGAACAAACACTTGGTTTATACTTTATGGTGACTTGATTGCTGAAAGTGATACTTCGTACATCACCACAAATGTGGCGGTCTGGTGTGCCCCACAAGGTGAAACATGGGACCCTATGGGTTGGAGTTGTTTTTTTTTTTTTTGTGGTATGCGGGCTTCTCACTGTTGTGGCGTCTCCCATTGCGGAGCACAGGCTCCAGATGCGCAGGCTCAGCGGCCATGGCTCACTGGCCCAGCCACTCTGTGGCATGTGGGACCCTCCTGGACCGGGGCACAAACCTGTGTCCCCTGCATCGGCAGACAGACTCTCAACCACTGCGCCACCAGGGAAGCCCTGGGCTGGAGTTTTAACCACATTTTAGCTAGACCATTGTTTTACCTTGGTACTCGCATATTCTGTAGAAGAACATGTGAGTGTGTAAAACAGGGTAATGAAGAGAAAAGAAAAGGAAAGGGAATATTTCTGTGATTACTTTAAATCAAGTAAGCCTTACTAAATAAATTATTTTTCCAGATTATTCTCAAAGAATTCTCTGATTCCTCTCCCGTCAGATTCTTATCCTCAGTGCCAGCACCCTGAGTCTTTTTTACTCACATAAAACCTGCAGGTATTCCAGGGTCAACAGGAGTTTTGTTGTCGTGAATCTCATCCTTCTGACAAGGAAGGAGCCCAAAGGAACCAGGATCAAAGGTGAATAAACCTTGGGTAGACGAAGATGGATCAGCCAACCTCAGAGGATCTAACAGGTCCAAAAGTTGCCATACCTTAGTCATGACAATCTTTCCAGCCCATACACTCTCATATGATCCCAGGACAGAATAGAAGGTATCAAGTCAAATGTCCCTCCCTTTCCTGGAGAACATGCCTCTCTGTTGGAGCAATTGCCTCACAACACCTAAAGCCAGATGACTTAGTTCCATTTGCATAACCTCCATTACCTGCTGCTCTACAGAATACAAAACTATGAGCACAGTCCATTCAAGGTAAGCGGAAACATCCTTTAACTAGAGACGAAATAGAAGTGCCTCCAGAAGATTGATCACCTAGGAAAAATGCAATTCATAAAAAAAAAATGATACCATACCTCATGCAGAAGTATGGTAAACAGAAACAATTAACTAGAAATAAATGACTGAGGGGCTTCCCTGGTGGCGCAGTGGTTGAGAGTCCGCCTGCCGATGCAGGGGACACGGGTTCGTGCCCCGGTCCGGGAGGATCCCACATGCCGCAGAGCGGCTGGGCCCGTGAGCTACGGCCGCTGAGCCTGAACATCCGGAGCCTGTGCTCCGCAAGGGGAGAGGCCATGACAGTGAGAGGCCCGCATACCAAAAACAAACAAATAAAAAAGAAATAAATGACTGGGAAAAGCATTATCTGATATGAAAGTGCTATTAAATGCTAAATATTAATAAGAAAAAAATAGGTAAATGATTTCTATTTTATTATAGTAATTCACATTTAAATAGCCCAAGGAGAGAGAAAAATGAGAGGATGTTTTTCTAGGAAATGGTCATTTCACAAAAATGCAAATTATTTATATTTTTACCTTCTCCTGTGATAGGAGACATACAGTCATATCTTGTACAACAGTTTGCTCTGAGCAATGTGTTTTGGAACAGAGACTGTAAGTGATGAGTAATATGACCTTTTATACCCTATTATCTGCCTCATTTAAAGTTCAACAGATGTATTACCACAATTAAATATTTCCAGCTAAAATAGCAATTCTGGGGAAAATTACCATATTCATTATGAAACCTTCCTTCCCACTTTCTAATTTCTATTGTCTGGAAAGGTCTGAGCATCTTGTGTTTCTGGTGTGACCCAGAGTTTTGAGCCATTGGACCCACTCCCTCCAGCAGGTGGGATTTCAATAGAGCATTCATGGCCAACATGCACATCCAGACACTGCACACACACACACACACACACACACCCTGCCTTAGGATGATTTTCCTACTCTGCCATTTGAACCTCACCACTCACATGGGACTTAATGCTTATCACTACCCCTCTAACCATGACCTTGGTGCTGTGTTGCCTCACTGAGTCAATCAAGATGCTGAAGTATAATCAACAAAATGATTCTGACTGATTGTAGTTGAAAAAAATAATATTCAATGTATATTGACCAGCTCACAGAATCTCTGAGACGTCTGAAGGTCTGGAGATTATGTAGTGAAGTCTAATGTCTAAGATCACAGTGCAAAACTAGTCTGATGAAGACAGTTCTGCTGCTCCCATCAGTGGAAGGTGCCACTGCTTGTACTAGCAAATGCCACTGGCACTGAACAAAGGATGCATCTGTTACAAGTCTATATGCTTGAGCCTATGCAAATTTCCATCACTGCCCCCAAAACCATGTCACATCACTTTTTCAGGAAGCATCAGTGTGGCTGGGCAAAGAGGCTTCTGACAATCATAAAATGGGACATTTTGTCCACTTAATTTTTGGATTTCCCCAAGGTTCATATGGCTACACCCTCTAGTAAATGCCCGAACTACCAACAGAAGCAAGCAACACTGAGTCCCAGTGTGGTACTATTCTTTGAAGAGGGACATTTGGATAGAATAAGGGCACAAGGAACTAAACTAGTTTCTGTTCCTTTTTTCCCCCAGTTTTATTTTCTCTGTTTCTCTTTTCCTTTATTCAATTTCCTTTTTTTATACCAATTAATCATAGTTCTGCTCTTAAGTAATGGTGTCCTTCAGCTTCTATAATTTAATCAAGACAACAAACCTACCAGTTCTTTCATTATGATTTCATTTCAAGACATATTCCCACCATTACAGCTCTTCTGCTGGAGTGATACTAATGAATCATAGTGTTGGAACCTTGTTTCTTCTTGGCAGAGTTTGAGTTCGAAGGTGATAAACCTCTGCATTTTATTACCCCAATCCCCATGGCAGCAGCAAAACCTTGGAAGTACTGGTTAAGAGAGATTTATGGATTTCCTGAATGACTGCATCTGGTTTTCTAGGAGGGCTTTTTTCTCTAGATCAATTTTAAAGTCTCAACATATAACTCATACATACATACAATTGATGAACCAAGGAAACAGAGGTAACAAGAGAAAATAAATAGATAAGCCCAAATCAATTGTATTAGTTAGGACTTTTTAGTTGCAAGTAACAGAAACCCAACTCAAAACAACTTAAGCAAAAATTGAAGTTTGTTGATTTACATGAACTGGGAAGAACATGGATGAACAGGCATGTCTGAACACAAGGACTCAGATGATATTACCAGGTTGTCCTCTGTCTCAGGGGTTTGCTGCTTGTTGTGGCTGGTCTCAGGATTTCCTACATGTGATGTGGATATTGAGGGAAGCGTGGCCACAGGTAGCCTTAGGCTTACATTACCCCAGGTTAGCTACTCCAGAGGAAAAGGGGAAGCCTTAATTTTCCCAGGATCTGTCCAGAAAATCTCAGGGAAGGACTGATTACTTTGGACTAGGTCACATGCTCATCCCTGGGCTTATCACTATGGTCAGGGGAGATGGTCATTTTGACTGGCCAAGCCTGTATGATATTCCTATATCTGTGATCAAGGAATGGGAGCAGATAATTGGACGTCTCACTCAAACTACTTATGGAGGGAAAGCATGTTTCTTCCAAAAGAAGCAGGATTCAGTTCCAGAAGATAGGGAGTAATACATACTGACAAAATGAAAAATGAGATGTCTGTGTGTTAGTAAAATTTTAACCACCATCCTCCCCACCCTGCAAAAGAAGCCCTGACTTGCAGCATTTACCAATTTCTGTTGAGTAAATACTGCTACCACGGCCAGTTTCAAGCTACCCATGTGATCTCACTTGATGCAGATTTGGGAAGATAATCACAGCAGCATACCATTTTCGTTTTTCCCCATACAGACACAACAGAGGTAAAGCACCTCAAGAGCCTAGATCATAAGACAATGCAGTAAAGTAATTGAAACTAACAAGTTTGAGTATTTTTTACCTTTGTTTTTTATATAGTCTATTTAATTGCAAGTTTATATAATTTAATTCTATTAATTAGGTTTGCTGTGCCCAACAACTGGTTCACAAATTTCCTGAAAATTTAAGTGGTCATACAAGCTGGCTCCAGCACACCACATGGTATTAAAACAAAACTGATCAAACTATGGTGTCAAACTAATCAAAATTACCAGACACACACACACACACACACACACACACAAACACACAGAGGGAGGCAGCCACAGAGGGAGGAAGGAGCTGGCACCTCTTCTACATGAGTTCAGGTGACTGCAGTCTCAGGATACATGACGGCTCCTGGTTCCTGCTCATGCCCACCCTGGAAGGGTCTGGATCGGCAACCTCATCTCGGCTCACTTTTGACCCCATGGTACTGGGAGAGCAGGTAAATATCATAGAGTCACGTGTTGAAGGGAGGAGAGGTCATGGCTACAAAAAAAAATCATCTACCTCTACTTCCTTTCCTGCATCAAATGACACTCAGCCCCAAATTCACTCAGTTATGTGGTCTATAATATTATATTTAATTTCTGTTAATACATGTAACAAATACTCCACTCCAAGATAATCCTAAAGCTTCTTCCTTCCTTCTTTCCTTTCTTCCCTCTTTCTTGCCTTCCTTCCAGGATTATAGATAGCCTACTATGTGTCTAGCACCTTTTCAGAGATGGAGTCAAACTGTGGTGTGTAAATAAAAATACCACCATAACAGACCAGAGAAACATATGCACATATAGGTCTCATACAATACATCTGAAAATGTTGCTGTTATTATCAATATTATGTGTCCTATAATTCTCACCTTCTGTAGGATGTGTATTTCTTATTGCACAGATGGCTTATCTTGAATTGTCTATAAACTTCCTTAAAGCAAGAAGAGTTGGTTTCCTATTTTGGATGGTATGGCCTGAATTTTTAAATCCCTTCCCCAGAAATTATTACACATTGGCAAAGACATCTGGTCACTTACCTGGTAAATATAGGACTCCCAACAAAGTCCACTCTGATGCATGGCCACATAAGCCAGATTTGCCAAAATAGGTCTTGCAAAGCCAGGTGGCACCTGCTGAGCTGCTTGAATCCTCCCACATCCTTCATGCTCTAACTTCCTCAACTTCTTCCGATTTACACCAAAGTCACTTTTTTTCTCTGGCCTCACAGCTGCCTAAATCTATGCTTTCTTGCTTCACTTGTTCATAAATAAGCGCAGTGAGATTTTTTTTTTTTGCTTCTTTTACATAATGTTCTCAAATGCTTTTCCAACCTCAAGCTTATTCCAATTTCTGTAGTGATTTTCCTGCCATGAATTCCCATTTCTGATTTCTGGATAGACCACTGGAGACACAGTGGATCCTCAGTTCCAGCTGAAGCACTTGAGCCCAAAATGTACCAATAAAGATTAAAGGCAAGTTCTGATTTTCTGTGTGTTTCTTTTCTAAGAATCTAAAAGTAAAGCAAAGGAATTGTAAAGCTATCTTAAAAATTTTCTCCCCAAAGAGGAGCATTTCTAGACCTAGTGTAGTTAAACAATTTGTTATCTCAAGAGCTGGTTGAGAATTCCCATTTTTGCCAGGAAATCAGGACAGCAAAAATGCCTGAACCTCTCAAGATCTAGACCCCAAGCCTTAAACGGCCCCAGGTCTCCACAATGGGAGAGATTCGGGGCCTGACTGCTGTCCCAAGACAAAAATTATACCTTCATACGTGGATACAAAATTTTTTGTATGCTTTTTTCATGCTCATCTTCACAAAAGGGAAGGGTAGAAATAGAGGGAGACATGTTTGATTGGGTAAAACAGGATGGCACATTTGTTATCAAGGAATAAAGGATATCACAATGAACCTACAAGGCCCATCATGCAATCAATAGATCTTTACTTTTTCTTCCCTTCATATTTTCAGTTTATAATAGCGATAAACACATTGATGCATGAAATTTACTGGAGTATAATGATCAGCTGGCATTTCTGACCAGAAGCTGAGCTGTGCAACCTCATCCCTTCCCCACTCTCATCAACTCAGATAATGCCGTGAGCGTGGTTATTAGTCCCCAAATGACATTTAATTATAGTTCTAAATGGAGGTCTCATGGTTATTCTTCTAAATCGAGGTATGCTCAGTGAGGTCTTTGTAAAATGATTCAAAATCCATTAAGCAGTCGAAGAACATTGTATCTGTGCTTTGGGTTTATCTCTATGGGTAATGGAAACTGCTTGGTTTATATTTCTTTTTCCTAAACCTTTTCCTTCAAACTTACGAAATAACTGAACTATGTCCTTCATTGCCGAACCCAAACTGCATCAGGAAAACATCATCTGCTAAAAGGTATTTTCTACAGAGATAGTCAAGTGTACACATAGCATATGCACAATGAAATGTTTGTTCTGCATCCTGTTTTGGATTCTAATAAGACACAAGAGTGAAGAGTCTGACATATGGTTATGAAGCTCATCAAAAAAATTTTTGGATGCTACATATTTATTATTGCTCATCATATTATCTATTACTTTCTTTTCTATTTTTCATTTTCTCATGAATTCTTTTTAATAACTACTTCTTAAGGGTCATAGTGAGTTTTCACTTTTTTTCTAATAAATTGTTTTTATACAATTATTTTGTATAATTCACATTTTTGCGCTCTTACTTTTTTAATTTTTTTAAAATTAAGTTTTATTGGAGTATGGTTGTTTTACAGTGTTGTGTTAGCCTCCACTGCACAACAAAATGAATCAGCCATACACATTCAGATATCCCCTCCCTTTTGGACTTCCCTCCCATTTAGGTTACCACAGTGCATTAGGTAGAGTTCCCTGTGCTATACAGTATGTTCTCATCAGTTGTCTATTTTATACATAGTATCAATAATGTATATGTTTCAATCCCAGTCTCCCAATTCCTCCCACCCCACTTGTGCTCTTTTAAATGAAAGTTTGTAATATAAAAATTGACCACCAGGGTCTTGTTTTTCATTTCACTTGTCAGCTTTAGAAACACCAAATTACTTATACATAATGATACGTTTTTAATGTCTTTTTCCTCTATAAGCTCCATGAAAAAAAAAAGGAAGTTATCTTTTTACCAATGACTCCCTACCATTTCACATGGGTTTGGCACTTAGTAGCCACTCAAATACTTGCTGAATGACATTTGACTGAATGCATACAGATTTGATATTTTGTAACTATGTTGACCTGCTATATATTTATTTATGGTGCCAAACCAGTCAGGATAATCAGTGCCAGTTTTTAAGTCATTTCTTCTGTATATATTTTATCTATTCTATTAAAGATGGATTTTAAGATAAATGAAGTCTAATGTAGAAAATAAAATGATTCTACCTAAAATATTGTGAAATAAAATGAATGTCTGGTTCCTTAGTGGCGAACTTACACTTCAAAGAATGAGCCTTCACATTAATTAAGAAAATTTTGTACCTGCGGGCTCCCTTTTTTCTGACTCTTTATAAAACATTCAAATGATTTTTTTCACCCCTTACTCTGATGATGGGCAAGTCTCAGTTTTCTGAACTTGTGAAATTGGGCTAATAGTCATATCTCTTCCACAAGGTTGTTGGAAAGACAAAGTGAAATCAGAGACCTTGTCCTTTTCACCTGGGCCAGGCACATAGTATGGATTCCCGACAAAGCAGCTATTATTTTGCTTCTCTCTCTCCTACTCCTTGCTCTGCAGCACTCGCTTCCTGACCTGGCTTGATCAACACTCGTGGCAGACAATGCTGTCCCGGGGGCTGATGAAAGGGCTTCCCTCTATCTCTGGTTGGAGATAAGAACAGCAGATGATCTGCAGTAAAACAGAAACCTAATGATCTCAAGTCAAAAGAGGAAGGTTTCCTTTTACCAGCAGCAATACCTGGGCAATTTCATGCACCTTGAAAGTGTGCAGCTTCTAATGGAATCTCCAAGTAGCTATTTCTTCCCTACTGTTATAAAAGAACATGAAGGCCTAATTAGCCCAGGGAATTCAGCACTATTGCAATGATGCAGTTAGCTCTTTTTGCTCCGGCCTCTGTCTCTGCCATCATACAGACGTGATTCGAGTAGCATCCACCCAGAGAGACTGCAAGATCTAGCTTCCCACTTTGACAGCTTTGCTGACAGTTTACAAAGCCAAGCAGCCCAGAGGAGCAAAATTGAAGAGATTATTTGAAATCTGCTTCTGTGATTAGTAGAGACTTCACAGGAGGAAGGGCATCTTGTCCTTTCCGGATCCCACATAAACTTCAGGCAGGTTCACGGGAGAAGGACGTGTGATTGCCTCCTGGCCTCGTCAGATCCCTGTTGTCTCTGCTTCTGATGACTTTGGTCTTGTGGTTTAAGAAAAATGAGGTTTAGCCCTTTCCCTGTAAATTAGGAAAGCAACCCATTACCTCTGAGGGGCTGAGCAAAGGTGGGATTAAATTGTAACCCAGAGGCTTTATGAAATAAACCAAGAGGGTAATTTACAATCGCAGTGTTTTTCATCTCTAGGAGGATTATGCCTAGGGGTCCTGCAAGAAGGCCCAAATGATATCTACTTTGTGTCAAATCAGCACTGAGGTTGCCGAATAGTTGATCTCCTCTTGTTAATTTGAATTAAGTGATCAGCCATTTGCCATAGAATTATTTTTCTCTAAGTAAACACAGTCTTAGAGACCTGGCCATAGTTAGACATCAGAGGTCAGAAAGTAGACTATGGTTCTTTATTCTGTTTTTATTGTCCTTGGATAGAGGAGGCAGTGGAGAAGAGTACAAACCTTAGGATTTGAGTTCACAAACCTGGGCTCGAGTTGCATGTTTACTTATAAATGTGTGATTTTAGGTATGCTTAAATTCACTGGGTCTCTGCCACTTCATTTGTAAAATGAGAATGGTTAACTGTCCTTACTACCAACACCCCGGTTTGCTGTGAAATGAAAGTAGTGAAGAAAAACTGGACTTGAAAGTAGAGAGTGAGTAGTTATCAATGTTGTTATCAGAAGTGAAAACTAGACTATTTTCTTTAAGTAAAATATAACCATTTAAATAAGTATTTGTTGAGCAACTTTTAATAACAGGCAGTCTTCAAACTCAGAGAAATAATGGCATGAATCTTACTTTCATCATATATAGCTGAATGACACTGGGTAAGTGATCTAGCATCTCTGGGGCCTCAGCCTCCTCATCTGTAAAGTGGGGCAATAATAGTGACTCCAGGGAGCTGGGTGGGTTTAGTGATGATACATGTATCAAGCATCAGGCCTAAAGTCAGTTCTCTTTGCCTGTTACCTAAATGACATTGGTTTGGGCACAGAAGACAATGCCAGTAATACAAAGAACAACTATTTTGTAAACATGAAAGGAGGCAACAGTTCTCCTCATACAGCCTCTGAAATGTCTTTCTTCTTCCACTTACCCCTCCTTCAAAACTAAATGTTAACTGCTTATCCTGGGCAATCATAACTGAACAAAAATCTAAACCATAAGTGTGGACCAGCAGTGGAAAATTAGGGAATTCTTTTTAAAAGTTCAAAATGCTTCCTAAACACTAAAAGGATCTCTTGGCCAGGCTGAGAAGCCCAACTCCATCAGTAATTGTAGGACATGCATAGACACTTACACACTATGAAATGGGTTTGTTGATTCCAATAGATATTACTGACTCTGTCATATTATGGTGTGGGAGGAAACTCAGTCATTTTTATTTGGATATCATCCTCTGTGTTGTTTTCTGTATTTTCAGGCTCTGAAAAGAAAAGAGTTTTTATCTAGCTTTGCTCTCTGACATGATGTAGAGACTGCACCAGGGCTAGTCCCCAAATTCAATTTCTGAGTTCATTCACATTTACTCCTGATAAATTTAGCTAACTTGATTACTTGTGCCATTTTTAAATAGCAGGCTAAAGCAATCTGCCTAATTCTAAATTTGATTATTCTTTTCATTTAGAAGCGCATTTGTGGAAAACTTATCACGTCAGTGCTTTGAAGGGGGTGTTAACCATTAACGAGATTAAATCAATTGGCTTTTAGATACTTTTTTGTTGGTATGCAACAAATTAGGCCTTTCTGACACAGGAAGGTTTGGCCTTGCTTACATGGACAATTGTCTGTGACCGTGTTCTTGAAACTTTCTGCTGATCTTGAGTGCTCTCAGTAAATCTTGCTGGTGTTTATGAAGTATTTAACTCTCTGTTTCTCTCTCTTTTTAAAATTCTCTAACTAGCCTCTGCTGGACCACCTTATACTTATAAAGTTTAGATTTGGGGTCAGTTACAACTGCCAAAGAGAAGAAGTTAGCAATTAGTTCTGAGGGAGGGGGCAGGTAGAAAAATGAAATTTCTATCACAATTCCAACAATTTGAAATGGTTGAAAGGGCAGCACATAGAAACTCCCAGCCCTGTAGGTCATCTTAGCTGAGAGGGAAAGATTGAATCAATGATGACAGTACTTTTTACCTCCTTTGCACATCAAAAGTGTTTTGGACTTTTAAGTGCAACATTTTCCAAAGTATAAGAAACTGCTAAGATAAGAAAGAAAGGAGAGCCCTCCCTGCAAGAGTTTTGATTGTTTTTCAGTCTTAAAACATCTTAGAAGTAGTAACATAGGAGTTAAAATTGCTCAAATAGCTCTTTTAAGGGTATACACGTGTGTGGTTTCATTAAACAAAGTCTGTGACCCAAATGGCCAATTTTTAGTGCTCCTTCTTTAATTCGTTAGAACCCAATGGTGTATTGACAGCCAAGATAAGGATGACCTTGAAGGCAAACTTGGATGTATGTCACATTTTACCTATCATTTCCCTTATAAAAAAGCTATTTGTAAAAAAAAAAAAAAAAAAAAAAGCAATTTGTTTACTGTTCCCAGATCTTTCATTTTTCTATGCTTTTCTGTTGACAGTAAAAATGTCACTCAGGATGCAAAATCCCCATGAAAAAGAAAGAAATCATAGCTATGAATTTGGCATCTGGGGTAGAAAGACAATAATGATACCACTAGCAGTGATGGGAATTGTTGTGATGGTAGTTAACATACAGCACTCACTACGTGCCAAACATCCTCTGAACAAAAAGAAATTGTCAGCTAATTATGGAGCTGACTTTGAAGACTCTCACATAGTGTGAGCTTGGCTGAGCTGGAGCTGACACTCAAGGTTGAAAGGGAAGAAAAAAGAGACAGAAACTACCATAACCGAATGGTGGCAATAGACACACAGGCTCTTCCCACTGCTTTATAGATATGGTCATATTTCATTCTTACAACACCCCTAGGAGGTAACTACTGTAGGTCACAAGCCCCATCCACAGTCCTGAAATCCAAAAAGCTCTGAAGCATAAAAGGGTTTTACTGGGTCTGTGGCGAACTCACTTGATAGCAAAATCTGACCTGAATTGTTGTGAAGCTTACTTATGGTCTTTATCCCAGTTGGTGTGAATATCCAAATGTTTCACTGCAGACATGGTGTAATTAGAGGGTGTTTGCACAAACCTCCATGAGGCATCTACATAAAATACAGTATGTGAACCTCATGAATTATCTACCGTCTTAAAGTTCTGAGATCTGAAATACCTCTGGTCCAAAGATTTCAGAAAAGGATTGTGAACCTAATTTATAGATGAAAAAATTGAGGCTTTGAGAGGTTTAGGAAACTTCACAAGGTCAAACAGCTTTTGTGTACAGTCATTTCCTCAATAAACCTCATGTAACCCAAGCAATTATTGGTGTGATTGGGGGCAACTAGTGAGGGTTACAGTGCAGACAAAGTTAGGGAATTGCTTTTGTTTCCTAAACCTTAACCCCTGCTCTGACTATAAACAAAGATTGTAAATGGAACAAAACAAAACAAACATAAGCAACTCCAATTGCATGATTTGTGATAGCAAGAGGGGATTATAAAACCTGCTTGGACACTTCAGAAGCTGTCCATTCTGAGTCTGGACAGTTTTCATCATTAAATGAGATCCATTTCCCTGTAACTTTGTCCTGGTTTTAGCATCTGAAGGACAGGCAGAAGGAAAGAGTGACTTTGAGTTATTGGATTTAAGATGTTTTTATGTGAAGGACTAGAAAAACTACACAAGGTAGTTTACAAAAGAGTCGGGGTGAGCAGGGGTTCTTAAAACGATACAGGATCATCTCAGCTAACCTGATTCTGGACTTTAGAAACTGGAAAGTCATCAGTTGTTTTTGTCTCCATCACTTTCTCTGGGCTTTCATTCTCTTATCTCTTCTTCCTAAACATTTGTTTCTTTCTTGTTTTTACAGATTGGATTCATCCGACAAGCTCCAGTAACAATGACTTGCCATTAAGCCAACTCTGATCTGTAGCCAGTTCCACTATCCTCAACCATCTGACTACATTTTCTTTCTTTGGGTTTTTGAGAAAGGAAATCTGAGACATGTGGCCCCGGCACGATTGGTGGGAGCCAAGAGAACAGGGTCACCTTATGTAAACATGGGCTTCAAGTTAGCATTACTCAGCAGGTGTGTATCTCTGGACCATGTGCTCTTGAGAAGAGGGACACTTATAAAGTCAGGGCTAAGCCGTGCTCTGAAAATGCATTTTCAGCATTTGTGCCAGGCATTCTTCTGGGGACTTTGCCTTCCCTGGCACATTAATTTTTTTTTTCCTGGAACAACACAAAATAAATTCACTCCTTCTTTCACCTTACAGATCTTCAGCTATCCTATTCCACCTAGGTGTTCATAGATCTGAAACATCAAGTGTCTTTCATATAGCATGTTCTCTACCAGCTATGCTCCAATTTGCTGGTCCTGCAGAAACAATTAATATAAACTTCAAAAATCGTGTTTTAACCCTAAATGGAGCATCCACAGTTATGACAAAATATATCTGACTATGTTTTTTCAGATTCTGCAAATGATTTCTGGATATTGATTCCATTTGTAGACATTTATAGATGATCTTTACAAAATATTTCATCATCTTTTGTTAAAAATAATGAATGTTTCTCATTCATTATGATGAAAATACAAGTGAACCATTTTGATAAGAAAGTCTTCAAAGTCTATTTTATTCTCTCTTGCTTAGACCACATACAGACACCTGTATTACCACACACAAAAAAAAGAGATCACGATAGAAAGATGTGCAGTTTGCTTTAACTTGTTTGAATGGGTCACAGATAGATGCCTGCTATTTCTGAGGCTTTGCTACTTCTGGGTCATATAGAGAAGCTTATGTGAAATAGAAAAAAAAATTGATTGTTTTGTTGTCATCTTACTCTGGTTCAGTCTAGAGGTGAATGAAGTCTTAAGAACAGAAGAAAAAAAAATTAAATCGCTTAAATGGCCTTGAAAACCTATTTCAAAGAGTTTGCAATTTGTTACCAGGCATTTCCTTGTCTCTGATGGTAAAAGCTTTTCTCTCATTCACTTGTTTATTCCCTCAAAGCTTAGTTTGCCATTTAAATCAAAATGACTTAGATGAAGAACTTGATCAGTGAGAATAAATTTACAGGTTTTCTCCTGAACAGAATATCTTATTTTTAAAGTGATAAACTTAAAAATATGTTCAGTTCAATACCTGTGCTTCTCATTTCTCTTTCTAAATGATAGCACAATGTTATGTCATCTGCTGGTAAATCACTGCAGCATTTCATTCCAGAGCTGACAGGATTTTTAATGGTCCAGAAAATGACACCACATATATCAATCTCAACACATCTCACCTGCACTCAGGTACAGGGCACTGTGGAGTCTTACTAATTTTTCTCCCTTTTTTTCCTATAATGAGTTTGGAAGGAACTATTGTTTTGGGTTTCTTTGCTTAGGACTCCTATTGGCTTGCAAAGAGAGATAAAAGGTTAAAATTACAAGTATATTTACTTATGTGTGTGTGAGACTTGGCAAATTAACTATAATATGAGTTAGCAGTTATTTTTTGGTAATAATGGTCGCCATATTGAATTAATGTGGATTGAAGAAAATCTGTAGCATATGATACCAGTACAAAGTACTTCTCATAAGTTTAATCCAAACATTCTTGGAATTAACATGACTACATGTCAGGGTACCTGGAATCTGGGAAGTTGGTGACGTCGCTTGATTTGGCAAGACTGCTCTTGTGTGTTGAACAACAAATGCGTCCATCCAACTAAAACCATGTTTAATATGATGTTATGTTTGCCTGATAAATAACAGGACTCAATCAAATATATATGCCTTATATGTGGTAACTATAAAGAAAAGGATTCAATAGGAGATGTTCATGTTTTGTGTACAGACATGACCAAGAAAATATTATAAAAAAGCTAAAAAAAAAAAAAGAGAGAGAGAGAGAAAAGACCAGAGGAGATTGCTGTCTCTTTCCTCAGCTATTCCACATCCACAAATTTCATAAATGTGAAAAAATGCTTTCTTGCATGCATGCCCACTTTAAATAGAAAAAATATATAGGAAACAACAGATATGTTCAATACCGGGGAATAAAAAAATAAGTTCTGATACATCCGTATAATGGGAAAATAGAGTCTGAAAATCATGATGATGTAAAAAATATTTAATGGTACGACTTAGTAAGTGATGAAAGTAGGTTTGTAGAGTATTACATGTTATACTTTAGCATTTTAGTAGAAACAAAATATGTACTCTATAATTTTCACGCATGAGTATATATATAAGTGCAATTATAAAGAGGTATTTCCTAAAATATTAACAGTGAAAATCTCTGGATGGTGAGATTATCAGTGATGGCCCCCTTCTTTTTGTTTCTGTGTATTTAAATTCTCTAAAATGAGGATGTTGTATTACTTGTGTAAATAAGTTAAAAAATTGAAATCAGGAACAAAGAAGTAAATACATTATGATCAAACAAAGGACACAAACCAAAATGCTGATGATGGTAATCCCTAGGGAATGGACCATGAATGCTTTTTTTTTTCCTTTTACCTGTTTATGTTGTCAAAGTTTTCCATAATAAATATATATCAATTTAGAAAAAACATTAATAAAGGTGTGGGTAGTCTCCATTTCTCTGCTTTCAGTGATCTAAATTTAGCAACCCATGATAATTATCAAAATAATAAGGAGGATTAACTGTAAGATTTTATAAGGACTTTGCTTAGAGGATATCAATGATCATAGGAAGAAATATTTGAGCACTTGCTTTGGAGCTAAGCCTTCCCTGAAGTCTCAAATTTCAAAAGATAGTTTCCTTTTTTTTAATGTGACTTTAACTTCTTGAGCAATGGCTTACACACCCATGACTCATGTGGTATCATGTTGGGAAAAGAACTGATGTGAGGTGTGTGAGGTGAGAGCTAAAAAGAAAACAAGATATAGCTGTTGACCTTGATGAGGTTACAATTTGTTGAGGCAAAATTTGACTACAGTAATGATTAGGGTTTTATGTGTGTTTTATGGAAATTAGTTATGTTAGGAGGGCATAATTAGATAACATTTCAAAGTAACAAATAACCAAGGGCATATAAATATAGCAAAGACAAGAGCCAGGGAGAGAGGAGGATCCCATGCTACTTTGAGGAAGCTCACTGCAGTACTTAAATCCATTGTAAGAGAGCCAATCAACTTTCGCTGACATAACACCCAAGAGAATAGGAGATGGGTTGTGACTGGGTTCAGAACCATAGACAATATGCCAAGATTCACCCTAATGTGAATACACTTCTTTCCTCTATAAAGTAAACATTTACTGAGCACTGGCTTTCATCACTTTTAATCTGGAGATTTGAGGTAATATGCCAGCCAGTAGCAATATCACAGACTCATTTCGCTTATGTTTTAACTTAAAGAATTAAACAAAATTAATCCTAAAACAATAATGGATAAATGCAGAACTGAATTCTGGAATGAATTTATTCACACAATAATATTTTAGTCAGGGACTACTATGTGCTCACATGGTCCTAGGCTCTGATAGAAAAAAGTGTCTAGCCCCATAGAGATTACATTCTGAATGTGTGGGTGGTGAGATGTATATGAAAACAAAGATGTGTTTATGCTATATGCTTTCTGTGATAAGTGCAATGGAAGAAATGAGATAGGATGAGGAGAATAACGTCATGGTGGGAATCAGGAATATGATCGTCAGGAAAGGTGATTTTAAGCAGAGACCTGAAGGAAATGAGGGATGAGGTGATCAAATATCTTAGAAAAGAGTATTCTAAGCAGGGGGAACAGTAAGAAAGAGGTCCCTGAGGTGGAGGTGTGCTTCATGGGTTCCAGGGATGCTAACGTGGTGGGAGTTGAGTGACTGAGGGGAAAACCAGTAGAAGATGATGTGGGAGGGGAGGAGTGCAGAATTCAGCTTTCATGCTGAATGGGTTGGAAATCCATTAAGATATTAAGCAGAAGAATGACTTGATCTGACTTGGATTTTAGGAGGCTCACCCTGGGTGTTATGCTGTGGGTAGACAGTAAGGGGTACAAGGGTGGAGACAAGGCTGGGGTAGGAAAACCAGTTGGGAGGCTCTTGTAAAATTCTGGACAAGAAATGATGATAGCCTAGACCATGGCAGTAGCAGTGAGAGTGGTGAGAAGAGGTTAGAGTCTGGATAGCTTTGTCAGTATTTGGCAATGCCCATGGGATGTTAGAGTCAAGGATGGCTATAAGGGTCTTGGTCTAAGCAAATGAAAACTTGATCTGCTATGTATTAAGGTGGGTTGGGGAGAAAGAAATTTTGTGTGACTTCTTAAAAAGAAGCTAAAGACTTCAAAGGCATTTCCAGCTTGTGACAAGACCCATTGTATTGCTCTCTGAAGTACACATTCAAGGGTACGGTTCTTAGCGTCTGGCAAGAGGGGTCCTTGCCCGAGGCTCTGCTCTGGTCTTCCTTCAACTCTACCCCTTCCCATGGAGTAAAGTGTCCATGAGGCCAAGTGGATATGCCCATCCAGAGGCCACTCTTCTTCTAGAACATGCTCTAGGTATCCAGAACTCCCGAATTCCCTTCTCAATGGCCCCAAGCCCACTTTCAGGGCTGGCGTGAGCTTCTTCACAGGGTCCATCCTCCTGAGGCAGAACACACCCCCATTCATGCCTCTCTAAACCACTGGTTGATGTTTGCAAGGTGTTTGGATGGAACTGGGGTCGCCACACAAACAGCCATGAGCTCCACAAGGTGCAGCCAGAGTCTGGGATGAGAAGAAAGGGGAAGGAAAGCAGGCTGAGTGCTACACGTTGGGGCAGTGGCCTGCTCTCCTTGCCCTGCCAGTTTAGAACTCAAAGGAGTCAGTCTTCTAGATTATAGAGGTATATTTGCCAAGGTAGGAGACAGAACTGATTTTCTTAAACAGTCGTGAGCTTGATTTAGAATATGAATTTCAATATTTTACTGCATATGAATGTCACTAGGTAGGTGTGGAAAATTTATAGGATTAAATAGGGTCCTTTTCTTTAAAGGTGTTCCTGGATTAGTCCTCTGTCTCACCAGACCTTGCTAAGCCCCCTGTCTTGGGAAACACCCTGAGTAGTTAATCCTGCTGTGTGATAATTGCCTGACTTGCTTCTCTGGTTCTCACCAGTCTGTGAGCTCCCAAAGGGTAGAAAGAAGGATTTAGCCCTCCTTAACTCTGTGGAATCTAACAGAATGCCAAGCTGATGGATAATGTTTATGGGGCAAAGGAAAGGCAGGTGGGGCAGGGAAGAAGAAAGGAAAGAAATTATCTGATTATCAAAGACCTAGTGGAAGAGATTAGACCTCGTAGTGATAGCCATGATTGAAGGGACAAAATGATTCGTGCTCCAAGTGAAATATGTGAAATGCTAAGGCAGTTCAGCAGTGAACATGGGCCTTTAATGTTTCCTACTGGCGTGATTCAGTGGCCAGAGCATACGGCTGACCATGGATGAGTCAGGTAACCTACCTGCTCTGGCCCTCCATCTGTAAAATGGGGCTTAACATACCTCACAGGGGTGTCGAGAGGATACATGAGATAATATATGCAACAACTCTTTTACTTTTTTAGAAGAAAGACACTATATAAACCTAGGGTATTATTATCATTCATTTTAACTTTGGAATAGCATCATCCTGTCATTTTTGATCCCATAATTACAATACATCAGGTAAGCACAGATTTTAAAATCAAGGGAGCACTGTACAATGAAGGGAGACATGAAAACTTTGTCACATGAGAACAGTCCTGACAACTTCAAAAGTGCCTTAGGGCTGCATCTATTTCCATAGTAATGCAAGCCACATACATCATTAAAGAGAAATGTAAACGTGTAGTATTGGCTAGACTGTACCTCTTCTTTGACAGATACACAAAAATCATCTGTTCTCGCTTTGTGGGAATGAGTAACCATTAGCCGCAAGCGTTCCTTCTTGAGATGAGGGAGTGAAAGTGCTTTTTGTTTGAAACCGTGACCCACCACTGCCCAGCTGAGACAATCAGAGGTCCCTGATTCTAAAGCAAAATTTGGAATCTAACAATATTTAACCCCCTTTTACATTAGATAATCATGCACCCTGGTCTCAGTTTTTTGAATGTGGCAATTCTTAGAAGCTGTAAGTGGTAAGTATTGCAATTTCAATACTTTTTTCTAAAGAAAATATTTAAGAAAGTTTTGGTCAAAAATATTTTCTTTCTTTCTTTGCCTTTGTCCCTACAAGAGCTCACATGTTTCTAAGTGGGGTAAAAGCAAGAGCATGATGACAATTGATGACAGTTGGGAGACTTTAGGGGTTTTTTTTTATGGTAATTCAGTTTATATTTCTTACTACTATCACACTGCTATTCTCTTCTTTTTCAAATTCTTTTCCCTGGGCTTCCCTGGTGGCGCAGTGGTTGAGAGTCCACCTGCCGATGCAGTGGACACAGGTTCGTGCTCCGGTCCGGGAAGATCCCACATGCCGCGGAGTGGCTGGGCCCATGAGCCATAGCCGCTGAGTCTGAGCGTCCGGAGCCTGTGCTCCACAACGGGAGAGGCCACAACAGTGAGAGGCCCACGTACCACAAAAAAAAAAAATCTTTTCCCATTTAGGTTGTTACACAATATTGAGCAGAGTTTCCTGTGCTATACAGTAGGTCCTTGTTGGTTATCCATTTTAAATAGTCATACTGAGTGAAGTAAGTCAGACAGAGAAAGAGAAATATTGTATGATATCACTTATATTCAGAATCTAAAAAGAAATGATACAAATGAACTTATTTACAAAACAGAAACAGACTCACATATTTAAAGAATGAATTTATGGTTACCAGGGGGAAGGGTGGAGGGAAGGGGTAGTTAGGGAGTTTGGGATTGACATGCACACACTGCTCTACGTAAAATGGGAGACAGTTTTATGCTGAGTGACCTCAGCCTCAGTTTCCTATAAAGTGAAAAGCAAGGGTGGGACTGAGGTCCTGTGGTCCTCTGGCTCAGTCAACAAAGAAGGACAATACCCTGTTTAAGACATGTGAGTTGAGTGTATGGGATTAGAAGAAAGATGTGCTTTCCAGCTGCCTTTCCGTCCTTCTGTGCACCATTCTTACTCAAGCATGTTTTTCGTGTCCAAAGTTATTCCTGGAATCACCATCAATTTAAGAAAGGATACTGAAGATGACTTCAGTTGCTTCTTTCCCTGGTGGAAACCCTGCAGTGTTATGCAGCTTTAATTAACAGCAAGATGTCATTGTTTGGGCTGGAGATCAAGGTATAGCCCATGAGGTACCATTTTGGCATTCATTGCAGAGATTGCATGGTGAGGCAATCCCTCATGCTCCTTAGGCAAGACAGTGATGCTGAGATGAAGTATACGTGGGCAGTGACATGAGGGCTCTCCTCAGAAATCAGTGTCTCTACAAGGACTCTTGGCTGTAAAAGACAGGGTACCTGCCCTGCTCTGTGAATTGAGCCCAAGAGACTACAATTGGCCTCTTTCATCTCTCTCTCTCTCTCTCTCTCTCTCCTCTGAGCCTCGTGGGTCAGAGGCCACCTGTTGTTGAATACAACCACTGGATGTATAATGTGCATTGAGCATCTTGCCATCAGAGCTCCAGTGGCTCAGGAATTAATATTTCCTTTGGCCCAATCAATGGAAACAAATTATTCCACAGTGGGTCTGCTGAAGAGATACATGGAGCAGAAAAGCATGTGGATTGTATCCCCCAATTTTCCCCTAACTTTCCTAGTGATACAAAATTCAATGACATTTAACTAGCTTTCTATTTTAAAGGGGGGATAATGGGTCTATTGATACTAGGATTTTTTTTTATTGATGACCCCAGAGATAGCTCTTCATTAGAAAATAACATTAGGAATAGAAATGACTTTTCATTTCTACCTCATATGAGAAGATCAGAGTAAAAACAGTCTGATGGTGCAGTTGAGGTACTCTCCACTGATCCAGATATGAGAGCCATTAAACTCATTATGTGCCAGACATGGCAAAAGGATGTTTATAGGCATTTTTTCACTTTTTTCTTACAATCTTGTGCTGCAGCCTCAATGATAGGTAAGAAAACTCACATGAGGTGTTAGTAAATGGTACAGATGGGATTGGAAAATAGGACTTCTGATTCCAAGTTCAAGATACCTTTCCACTATACACATGCTGTCTAAAACAGTCAGTTGGGTGGTGCCCCACTTTTAAAAAATAATTTTTCCCAGCAACTGGTGACCAGGAGGTAAGGAGGGGAAGAGGCTTAAATCCTAAATGAAACCTAAATATATCTCGGTGGCCTTGAGACCAGTCTCTGTCCACTGATGCATCACCCAGGACAACACACATCTGATCTCAGAAGTCTTGACAAAGAATCTAAATCTATATTTGGTTTTCTTGAAAGAGCTGTAGATGAGCTTAAATAGCACATTACACATCCTAAAATTCCCAATGATTCATCCATCTGCCAAGAGACTCCATAGTAGCTGCTCTGACTCACACACTTCTCTTTTTGCACGTTTATCTATGTCAGTTTCTCTGTGTGTGCATTTCTCTGTGTCTGTCTGACTTTCTCTTTCTTCCCCTGATACCACCACCATGCCAATCACCCCTCCTCCTTTCCCACCCAGCCATTCCACTCATGCAATCCACTCCAACTCATGACTCCCACCTTCATGCAGAGCCTCCAGGGAAGTCTTGTGACTGCTATTAATCTCATGGAGAAGAGGCCCTGGGATTTTAGTGAATAAAACTCTCCATCTCATTATATAGGTTAATAAGCTCCTAGAGCATGTTCAGATCCTATGAAATATTAACGACTTGCCACAGAAGTTGTAGGCTGATATTTTATGCTTAGAGCAGTAGGAGCCTTTGCCAATTGAATATCAATCAGAAATTAAAACGATGCATTTCTAAGTGTATAATAAAAATCAGTGGGAAAATATTTGATTTCTAAATGTCTGATACAGGAAGAAAATTTTGGAGAGAACATTCATTGCCACTTAAAAAAAGGTAGATGTCAAAATAAATATACATGTAAGCTTCCCTCTAGGAAATAGATGGCATGTATTGGTTATATAGAACAAAACAGAAAATCAAACTGGAAGTCAAGTAGTAAGTTCTAGGGTTAACATTTAGTGACGGCAGGTCTTTGCAGTGTCCGATAGGCAGTAGGTAGTATAAATAGCACTTACCTTCCAGTTCAGATCTTGGTGGAATCAGGTATTTTTCTATGAGCGCAACTCTAAAGCAAGGTTCCCACTGAAGTTTTCAAAACAACAGAGGGATTTGAACACAAAACCAAAGGTCTTCTGACAGAGGTTCTGATTGTATATATTCCTTGAAAATCAACATAGATTTAACGTTTATACCCTAGTGCTCGGCACTGACCTCTTCTGTTAAAAATAGCAACCCTGAGCATTGAAGAAACTGGAGAAGAGTTTCTCTCTTTTCTTGTGGGGCTTTTCTTTTATTCTTTTTTAACTGTGATAAGATACTTGATTTTTGCAATATTGCCATTTGAGGAGGATACCTCACTGGTCCAAGTAGCATAAGACAGAAGCTGAAGCTTTCTGGAAAATTCAAAACTGTGCAGTCAGTGTACCAGCCTCAAGGATCACTTTGTCCAGATAAGCCCTCACAGCCAGATGTCTTACCTACTTACAAATTTCTGAAATAATTCTCCAAAGGACTTTCACTGCCAAGGTTTTTCAAAGTCGTAGTCAAAAGCCATGGGTTTCCTGCCATTTACAAAGCCTCTCTGTCAAGTCAAAGATCTTACTACTTTTATATTTTGGGGGGATAATTTAGAGCCTATCATGACTATCCAGACTCTGTGCATTTGGGAAGATCCAAGATTGTCAGATATTAACAATATCTTTTTTCTTATGCAGATTTTAGAAAATGACTGATTGAGTTCCAGAATATAGAGAAAGTTTCAAGGAAAGAAAAAAATAAACCACAGGAGGTCAAGTGGATTATTAAGCCATCAGCCTAATAAAGGCATCCACCGTGGACCAGGCCTGGGCTCTGGATCCCTCGGTCAGAGAAAAACAGTCATGACACTGTAAACTCCTAATGGCAGGGACCATCGTTCATAGGCTGACTCCACATTCATCCTGAACCCCCTTTTTATTTATTTGCAATTACAGCGAGTCATGTAACACAGTGCTAGGCAATGAAATATAAGCAGAAGTCTCACGGGCAAAGCTAGAATGTCTGGAAGATTTTTCTTTCTTAATAAAAGACACCAGTATAACTTGCATCTGCCTTTTGTCCCTGCCTTGAATACAGATTCTGTGCCAGGAGATGCAGCAACCATTTAGAGACCATGAGGAAAGTTCCAAGATAATGGCAGACACACCAACTCTGACATCATTGAGTCATAGAACCAATACCAGCAGCTGTCTCCTTCTAAGTAATTTATTAGGTAATATCAAAAGATGCTCTTTTCATTAAAAGGAAAAAAATTGTAATTATATGTGGTGATGGATGTTAATTTATTGTGGTAGTCATTTTGAGATATATATGTCCCATCATTATGTTGTACACCTAAAACTAATAGTGTTATATGTCAATTATATCTCAATAAAATATGTTATTTTTTTTAAAAAAAAGAAAGAAATCACTATCTATCTGATCAACTCTATGATGGTGTTCTATTTCTTGATCCAAACTCATTCCTAGAATAGATACAGTGCCCTACTCAGCACTTAACAAAATGCCTTACAACTAGCAACTTGGAGTCAAAACATAAGAAATCAACTTAATGGCAATCGTTCTAAAACATGCTACTCCAACACCAGTTGGCTTCCTGAACTTTAGAACCATGTACCACATTACCTATGGGGTATCACTCAGCACCTCAAACTCTTTTTGTACCAAACAGAACCCTTTTAATCCTTAAATCTGCCCCTTTGAGTTTCTCATTTCAATTAATGGCACCATAGTCCCCCAGCTGTTGAAGTTAGGATGCAGGCACCATCCTAACTCTGTATTCTGTTGGGCTTAAACAGTTTTAATGTCTTCATCAGAGACTGATAACTCTTCCAGAGTATTTTCATTTTAAATCTGGAGACTAGTCACATAATAAGCTGAGAAAAAATCCACAGTGACTTGTGGCTCCCTCATATCCCAGAACCAAAATGAAGAAGAAAGGAGGAGGAAATGGTCCACACTGTGACCTCTGGCTTATTCTGGTGCAACCAGGTCCTTGGCTTTGGTGAGGGGAATCCCTGGAGAGAGCAGAGAGGGGTCAAACATGCAGAGTTTTCAAAAGGCAAGAAGATGAGAGAAAAACTTTCCTCAGGAAGAAGCTATATGTGGACCCAAATATTAAATATGTGTCTTTATGGGTTTTTTTCCCCAAATTATACAGCTTAATTCTATGCACAAGGGCATTAACTTAGGTCTCTCCCTTCATTCCTCAACAGTAATTAGGATCCTTTAGTTGGAAGACCCAAACCAACCAGCTAAAGCTAATAAGGGGAATGCTTTGGTTCACCTAAACTGCTCATGATAAAGGTGGGAGCAGAACTGACCCTAGGGCTGACTGGAACCTGGGATCAAAATACCAAGAACACACTCTCCACGTCCCCTTCATTCTCTCAAAGCAGTAAGCCTGCTTCACACCACGGCCCTGGCCCACCAGCTTCTCAGCTCAAGCCTGGTGGGGAAAGGGAGGCTCTCACCCTGCCTCAATTCAAACAATCCCAAGAAGAAAGCAGTAGGAGTTTTCTGGGTCCTTGAGGGCAACCTCTGTGCTCATGAAGGACTGATTGCAATGACTTGGCTTCTAAGATATTCAATATATTGAAGCAATGAAGTATTTTTTTCTTTAAGCTTTTAAGTTCAGACTACAAATCTTATTCTATCTATAAATCTAATAAATTTTTAAGGGGTACTTTACAATTTTGGCAATTAAGTTCCCTTAAATGGTCTAAACCGCATTTATGAATGTGATATATACGATTTTCTTTTTAAGTACTTCAAATGCTTGACTCACAAGCAAAACTTTCCCAAGTACCGAAGCAATTCTTATAAATCTAATAAATTAAAGTTTTAAGTATTGTGACCCTAAAGTTCTCTTAAATCTTTCAATACTGCTTACAAACTTAGCCAACTTCTCTTGGAACTTTCATCTTTAAAGCATTAGTCCAAAGTCAACCGCTTAATTACACACTGAAACTAAAATCACATGGCTAATTACAAGGTTGAATATACCAGAATCTCTTAAACATTAAAAACACTTCACAAATATTACAGTTTCATTAGCAGACATATAGAGATTGTCTTAAGTTCAACACAGAAACATCGAAAGTGTGAATTTTGTTTACTTCATCCTCTGTAGGTAATTCTGAAATATTCCAATGTTGGAAAACACTTACCTGATAAGAAAACAGTTTTATAGTTCCCAGCAAATTGGACTTACCTTCTCACGGGCTGGTGTTTCTCATTAAGGAGAGTTTTAAGTCCACAATGAACTTAGGAACTAGAAACTTTGAACTTCAGGGTCCTTGCTTTCCTGACAGGCACCTTTTCTCAAGTCAGCGATCCAGGGATGCTGAGCGTATGTCCCACAGATGGGATCCATTTGGCTAAATGGAGTCTCCTGAGGAGAGCTAAATGCTTACCTAATTCCTCCGTAAATTCCTTCACCTGTTTTCACTAGAATTGAGACGGGGGATTCCCACCTAATCACCCACTTAAACTGCTTCATCCCTTGATTGGATTCAGCTGATCTATGAAGGGTTGAATTCCCGTCCTGCCTGCTGCTGGGCTACAGATGGGGAGGCCATTGGAAAACAGGAAAAAGGAGCGTTCTGGCTAGTTTGGTCACATGCTAACCTGCTGGGCCAAGTGAGCTGAACATCTGTCTATGTGCCTTTTGTTTGTGAGTCCACAGAGAGGGTAGGGGAAGAGGAGAGAAGCAGTAAAATCACTGCTTACAGAACCCTAAGCAGATCCTGCAATTGTTCTCCCTCCACCCACCCCACTCACCCATTCCCCAAACCGCCTTCCACTCTGCAGCCAGTGTGACTTTTCTCAGATGCAGATCTAGTTATGCGTACTCCTCTCTGAAATCCTTCCTTGGACCTTGATCATTGACACGTGGATCATGACCAAGAACCATCAGTGGCACCCAAGGCCTCTGCTGACGTGGCTGCTGGGCCCCTTTTCAGCCTCATCTCCTGCCACATTTCTTGCCATTTCTTATCTTTTGATCTTTCCCACAGGTACAATTTATTATATCATTTGTAATTTACTGATTTACAGCGCTCTACATAGGCTATGACCTTTTACACCTTTCTTCTTCATATACACCAGTCCCTCCACCTAGAAAACCCAGCTTTTCTGTTTACCCAGCTTTGCTACTAAACTGCTGTTCACACTCCAGGACTCGTTCCCTTCACACCTCTCTCCCTTTGAGTTGTGGCCTCTTCGAGGACCCTACGGCATCTCTGTGCTCCATTGTAACACTCATCAAAATACTGGCAATTATTCATCAGCATATCACTTGCTAATTAGACCATCCATTCCTTGAACACAGGGATATATCTTATTTTTCTTTGTATCCCTAGCAACTTCCACAATACCTGGCATATAGGTGATATCAATCGAGACCTCCATTGTGAAGCCTCTGGAACTAACATAACTATGAAATGTGAGAATAATTAATGCATGTTATAGTGCACAATGAAAGCTCATGACTGTGTATGTATGTGTGTGTGTGTGTGTAAGAGAGAGAAAGAGAACTTAGAAACCGTAGTTAAATCAGTGAGTGACCATAGAACCAGTAGAAATCCTTCAAGGACTTGAGAATTTAAAATCCTTAAAGGCACAGGAAAGTGGGGGCATGGAATAGTCAAGGTTTTTAAAATCCCATCTACATAATAATATTAGCAAATGCTTATTATATAGTGCTTACTATGGACCAGGTATTATTCACCATATATTAGTTAAATTATTCCTGACCAAAATCCTATCAGATAGGCACTACTATTTTCCTCCTTTTAAGGAGAAGGAATCTAAGGTACAGAGAGGTTATGTAACTTGCTTGTTCCCTAAATATATGTAGCTTCCAGTTTGAACACTCGGTGCTCTATTGTGAGATGAAACTAGGTAAAGACATGCCAAGAAATGAAGACAGAATAGATAGAATGAATGGGGAATCCCAGACAAGAAAATGCTTCTAAGGGATGAGATTTTTTCATGAGGGTATTTATTAATATGATTTGCTGTCTGGGATCTTATTTGAATGAGCATGGTCAGTTTGGTTAAAGTACCCACCCAGTTGCTAATGGGTGAGGAACTGTTCTTACCTAATATTTGATCAGACCCATTCATAATAGCCCGTGTAGGATAGATGAACTCTGGAGGGTTTGCCAAAAGCATAATTAGCAATCCCAAGTACTCTTACCTAAACAAGAGAATTTATATTATCTTTAACTGAATTAACTGGTTTTAGCTGAAATACTTACACCAGCAAAGACCAGCTTCCAGCTTGTGGTGTCCTTGGCCGAGCATCAGGATCTCTCCAAACGCTTATTTTGTCATGCCACTGTTGCACTGTCACTAAGGGTCCTGCATCTCTCCACCAGGGTCAAGCTAAGAGGCAATGTCAGAGCATGAATGGATCCATGTTTTCTGACTCTAGGAACTTCTGTCCATTTTTTTGTTTGAGTCAGTTCTGTAGTTTCTGCAGAACTGAAAGGCTGTCACTCCAACTGATCTCTCTTTCAGTAGTCAGTCCAAGCTTATGACACAATTGTTAGCAAGCAAGACAGGAACAGTAAAGTTGCTCTTGGCTGGACTTCTGGCATCAGGACTCTCTGGGATGGGGCTCTACATTTGTGACATCAGTTGGCACCAGGAACTGACACGTGAAGCAGGGAGATAAGATTTTAGAAAATGAAGAGAGTGCTTGGGGAACAATGCCTTCCTGGTTTAATCATGTGCTGGCCCATGTCCCTACTGTCTCTTTAGTTTGAGAAACAAGGCCATTTCCCTGGTTACAAATTCAGGATGGATATGCCTCCATGGGTTATTAGGATGATGTATGCTGAGTGTGTGTGTGTGTGTGTGTGTGTGTGTACTTGTGTGTGTGTGTTGTGTTCGAAGGTGGTTGTATAGATTTCTGTAATTAATAAATGCTGTAAACTTGTAACTGTGCTATTATAAGTCATCTTCCTTGATCTTGGACAGATTCCTTTATAGTTCTTAATTGTGGGTCTGCTTTGAGAGTATGTTGCTTGTAAAACTTACTGAGTGATCTTGGGCAAATATCTTATTCTCTTTAGCCCTTCAGCTACTTCACATATGAAATAAAGGGTTTGTGGCAAATTGTCTTCATGATCTCTCCTAGCTTCACAGTTCTACAGTTTGAGGTGATCAATAAATGCTTGCTGATGTGTTAGAAATGCCTTCCATTTGCAATACATCCAACATCCAAGGACTAATTTGTTTAGAAATAATACTCTCCAGGGGAAGAAAGAGATATTGTGTCATGCTATTTGTGACTGGTTGTTTGCTGATCTGTTTCTCTGGCTAGGACCTAACACCAAATCAATTGACAGTAAAGGTTGCTGGCCAAGCATAAAGTAATAAGGTAACTCTTCTGTTAAATGTAGACTATGGGTATGGTATGTATATATATATATATATATAACTGATTCACTGTGCTGTACAGCAGAAACTAACACAACATTGTAAATCAACTACTCCAATAAAAATTTTAAAAAATAAAATCAAAGGAGACTACAGGTATGGACGAGGGATCTCTGCACTTTCTCCAGTCTGTGCGTGTTCATTCCCCTGGAGCATCTAACATGTTCACTGGACACTCCACGATTGGATCTCTCCCCTCTGGAATGCATGAATGTCCTTCTAGAATTCCATCCTCTCCTTTAGTTTTCTGATTAATTCAGATTCAAAGTTGACTCTCTGATCAATAGAGACCTTAGAAAACCTGTAATGGCTTACAAAATGATGCCATAATGTGCTAGCCTCTTTCTTGGTCATAGTGATGGGATTACTTTGCCTTATTAGGGAAGTAATTCTGATTCTCACCGAGTCTGATTCCAGGGACAGAAACTAAATGCACAACATTCTTTTGGAGCACGAGCCACTGCCTTTGCTAGTTTGGCTGCCCTCCTGCTCTGGACTTCTGCTTTATACACTTCTCACAGCTCTGACACCTCTGTTCAATATGGCATGTCATTCTTGGCTAATAAAATTGGCCTTATGCCAAGTCAGCCATTCTCTCAAATCCTGGGTGTCCCGTCTCATCATGTCTTCCTTTTATCACTGAATAAAATGCAGTACTGTTTGACCAATTTTATGTGTGCGTTTCTTTGGTCTGTCCTACAAACACAAACCTCTTCCAACGTAAGAATGGGCCATTTTCTCAACCATGATTTTGTTTCTTCTCAATTTCCTACAGCTAACGAAGGTTCTAAGAAGAGATTTTTTTGAGATTTGTGGCTCTTTATCCCCTTTGAACATACTCAGTCACTAAGAGAAGAATTCTTATTCTTTATAAACCCATCAATTTGCTTAAGAACCTCTGGGACACCCTGCCTCTTATTGGGAGTATTTCAGTTTGCATTAAGAAGCAGATGTCCAGCTTCTCACTCTGTTTCCCTCATTACCCTGTGAGCCAGGAGATCTGTATTGTTTAGTCTTTTTTACCATATTGCCCACTGGATTTTTAAAATTAGATTTGAATACATATATATGAATAAAATGTTAAACGTGATATCATGTACAATTTTTCATGTTTTTAGTTAATTTAGTGAAGATTTTTGTTCTTTTTCTTTTGTCTCAGTCCCCTCTCCTTCATTCTACCTACTGTTATTCCCACCACATCGTTCCGCTCCACCCAACTTATGTACTTATTGGAACCACATAGTATAGATTCTTTTATATTTCTCCATGTTTGTGTAGTTATACAAATATGAATACACATATATAAATATGCAGGTAGAGGCTGTATTAGCCAAGATCTCAGCAGAAAACAGATGGCAACTTTCAATTAAGATCATTCAAAGAGAACCTAATAATAGGATATTTTAAAAGGTACAGATAGAGTATCAAAAACTCAAAGAATTGGAACTATAACCCAAAGCTGTTAACATCCTTAAGACTAAAGGAAGGGAGGAATTAATTGCCAGAAATTAAAGGAAAGTCATAAAGACAGGCCTATCTTGAGAGAAGCTGTGATATTCAGAGACTCAGCCAGTGCTGACCTCCCTCTCCTGTCAGCGCTACTGATTGGCTGAGCCTGATAGGAAGTCATCAGTTTCAGAGAACCCGATGGTCATAAAGGTCAGCCCCTCAGGGTGCAGCTCAGAGTGGAGAGGGTTGAGAGTTGATGTGAAGGCGAGGAATGAAGACTCCAGTGTAGGATTGTCTTTGTTGTTGTTATTTGTCTTCTAAAAATGGGATTATGTTATTCATACTTTGCTACATTCACTTTTCTACACCACACTTGACAGATACCTTTCCAAATTAATTAGCGTAGCTTCCACTTATTCTTTTTAATGGCTGCATAAGAGTTCATGATGTGGAAAGTTCCAAATGTATTCAAATTTTGCCGTAAGGAACAATGTTGGAGTATATGTGTAAGTATGTATGTTTGCATGTATATACAGAGAGAGCAGGAGAGAGAGCTTTCCATGGCTCTAACTTTTCACATTAACAAAATATGTGAGTCCCCTTTTCCCCTCATCCACTCCAGAAGTAGGTGTTACAATCTTTCTAATTCTTACTAGTCAGAAGATAAAGTGATACGTCATTTTACTCTAGCTGATTTGTTCCTAATATCTACTGGACTTGAATATATTTTCTTATGTTTGTCAGCTGTTTGGGGAACAAATGGGATTTTCTAACCCATTTGCTGGGTTCTTTGCTGGTAACCTTTTTTAGGATTGTTATTCTCTTTATGATATTTGTGTTTACCTGACCATATCTGTCTCCACCTCTGTTCACTTCTGTGGTGGACCAATTTTCCCAGTGATAATGTTGTTATTTGTCTACATACTTTGCTTTCTGCCTGTTGGTGTTGGCCTTCTCTCTGGTGTCCATGAGCAAAGCTGAGGAGTTTATTCTCTTTGGTGTGAGGACTGACTTTCCAGTTGGAGTCTAACCTAAAAATATTTTCCTTTCTTTCAGCATCATTACAGATGGCCCCGGAAGCAGTAGCTCTAAGGCATTACTTACTTACAGCCATTTCTCTTACTAGTGCCTTGTAGGCAGTGGTATGACTCTAATAGCATTTAAGATGTCACTCATTTGAAATGAATCCTGCAGAAAAAGAAGGGAACTAATACTCTTTGACTACCTGTTGTGCTAACTCCTGTGTCTCTGTCACCTCACTTATCTTACCCAAAACCTTGAGAGAGATCAAGGTATGACAAACACTAACATGCTTACAAATCAGCTGAAGGTCTTGTTAAAAGGTAGGTTCCAAATCAGTGGGAGGCCCTGAGAGTCCACATTTCCAGAAAGCTCCCAAGGGTGCAGAGGCTGCTGACCCAGTGACCTCCTCTTAGAGTAGCCAGAAGGTAGATGACAGAAGCATCAGTAGATTAAACGACCTACAAGCAAACTAAGCTGCCATCTAGCTCGTAAGTAGACAGCAATAGTCAATCACAGTCTGCCTGAGTCCAAAGCTTCTGGAATCAAGCTGACCTGTGTGCTTGTTTTCTGTCCCCAGAATCAGAAACCTTGTGTGAATGGCATCAGTTTACTTGTCTCCCTTCCAACAGATTCTAAGTTCCTCTAGAGCAGAGGCTGCTTTGCTCATCTCTATGTCCCTGACCTTGCATGGTGCCTGGCACACAAATGTTTGCCAAACAACAAGTGACAGAGTTGCACAGTTAAGTAAAAATGCGTGGGACCTGGGATAGAGCCGCAAGCTTCAAACTCAACTGTGCACGTCAGAGGCAGCAGGAAAGAAGATTCTAGCACCTAGGCCCAGAGCAGAGAATCCCTGAGCTGCAGCTCTCCCAATGTAAAGCACCACTTTGTTATGGGTATCTCTCCTAACTACCTGCCAGCTTAGTAAATCACTGAGGAACTAAGCCCATGAGGTAGTATATGGCCATCAATCAGAAGCAGAAGCAAAGCTTGTCCTCTTGGGGGTAAAAGTTGGCAAGACAAGGGGAAGTGCTGTCTGGAAGAGCATCAGTTGGCCACTTCTCTGTGCCTCTGAGCACCTCTGAGTACAGGTTGATTAAAGCAGACAGGGCCTTGGCTTCATGAAGCTCACAGAGAAGCATTTATAGCAAAGCCAAGAACAGGATAACAAAATAATAACAACGGTTTACAAGAGCACGCCAGGTCTTGTGTAAGGACCTGGCACCTTATATACATTATCTCATTGTATGTAATCTTCACCTCATCTTCTCTGTGATGGATGCCCTCCTCAGTTTGAAGATGAGAACAGTGAGGGGCAGAGACGGTAAGTAACTTGAGCAAGTCATACAGCGCGTCAAGCCAGCATCAGGATTTACATTAAGGTCCATCTGATTCATTTTTGTTTTCATTCAACAAGAATTAATTTGGTGCCTGCTCTGGACTTAGTAATGCACTGTGTGTGCAAATCATGTATCTTCTACTATACTTAACTAGCTTTTCCCTTTTCTCCCTTATTTTGCAATCAAAGTTAAGTATCTTAGGTTGGCTCTATCTACATATTTAAGTTAAAGAGAGAGAGAGAGAGACAAACTGGACATCTCATATCCCCCAACAACATTTTTCCTGAGTGAAAAACAACATATTGCCTCATTTGAACCAACTTATGTGGATAAAACTAGAATTGCCAACTCCTTCACAAAAGGGTGGATACCATACCTTTCGTGTGTGTGTGTGTGTGTGTGTGTGTGTGTGTGTGTGTGTGTGTGTGTTTGAGAATTTTCTGGGAGCTTTTTGAGAAACTTTACTTGGTGAATAAGTGAAGAAATATCTGTCGTTTTCAGTATTCATACAAGATCTCAAAAGCATGCATTTTCTTGGTGCACCTGTTGGGGAACACATGCTCACTCTCCCTTGGATTGTGCTGTGTCATCATTTAGCTGCCCTCTCCCGGAACTCTGTAAGGGTAGGTTGTGAGGAGGGGTAAACTATTAACTTCCAGGGACAGGAAGCTTAAATTACAACACCAACCCCGCACAGTGCAAAATTTGCCAGTTGACTTCCCTGAGAACAATCCCTTTGGCTGAGTCCAGCTGGGAGACTGGGAGGAACCGTGCTGGAAGGCTCACTCAGCCCTCTGGATTCTTTATAACCTTCTTCTTTGTGAGCCACAGGCCCAGACCCCGAAGAAGCAGACCTCACGGAGGCCACCCTTCATCCTTCTCTTATCTTTCCCCAACGTAGCTGGGTAACCACGGCAACAGGGAGGACCTGTGGGAGGAACAATGCCAGCTGGGTGTTTTATTATGTCACTATGTTCCACTGGGTGGCAAAAAGCTTTATGATCAATATAGTAAGAGACATCAAGTCAATGCAAACTGAAGGCAGCTCAGGGGAAGAGAAGGTGATCTTGCGACTCAGGACAATGGGTGAATCTGTCCAGGAATCACCCAGCTGAGAAAACAATCTGACTTTAAAGTCACTGATAAATCCTTTCCACTTCATCTTTATTTAAGGAACAATGTTAATTAGCTGTGACTATCTCATGTAATTATCTTAAAACAGGATTGGTATGGAATGCTGATAAAGGCAATCTCAAGAGACAATAGTGGGTTTTGCTAGTTTCAAGTATATTATTTATTGATATGCTAAACACAGATGAATATGGTAAAATAAGAACTATTAACTATTGACACTGTCATCCATGCTTCAGATTGAAACTGGGAGTTAAAATGATGTTCACAGAAACTTCCCATGTATTCTAGATGCCTGACAGTTGCTTTTTCCTGTTTCCAGATGCATTTTTTTAATGTGGAACATATTTTAACTCTATTCACCAATTAATTAGTCAGTAAAATATTTATTGAGGACCTATAATCTTCAAGTTGTGGACAATACACAAAAATGCAAGATATGGTCCTATCTCCCAATAAAGAGATTATAATTTACTTGGGGTGTATGGAGTGTGTGTATGGAGTAACCTTAATCAGAGATACTTAGTAACTTTGGCTTTATCTGGGCAATAACTTTTACCCTTGACTCCCACCAAGACTTGAGAACATTCTCATCAATTGAAGATAACTAGGGAGACTCAAAGAATCCATATCTCTGGGAACATTCAGTTTTTAAATATGACTTGATTGTTTTCATCTGGAAATCATGGTAGAATTAAGTTGCACAAAGATCTCAATGGGTTGTAATAATGGCTAAAACTAACAAGGTTCACTTTATCAAGAAGGTCTGCATTCCAGACGATTGATGAGATTCTAGGCTCTGTGAAACTAGAGATGCAGTGTTTCTACTTCATCTGGGGTTCATATCTCTAGCAGCCAGCCCAGTGTTTCTGACAGAGTTAACACTGATAAACGTTTGTTGCAGAAATGAACTTGTCCAAGTTATGCAGCCGGTGAGTGAGAAGTGGCAAGACTTCACAGTGGTTGATTCTGAAGCAAAGGGAATATTAATGTGGTGGAAGTGCCCAGACACACAAAGGAGGAAGACTTGGTTTAAAAAGGGACTTTCAGTTCACTCCATGGCTTTTTACCATTAATTGATTGACCTACTCTGGATTGAAACCCATTAGTGGGTAATAAAACAAATTTTTTGGTTCAGGACTGCCATTTCTAACAAGAAGGGAAGGGAAGGGAAGGAAGCATGAATGCATCTAAGGTAGAAAGGGTAAGTCTTTCTCTAAACTTTTATTTCCACCATATGAGTATAGATGGTGTGTATATACGTATCATATAAATGTAACATATTGCAATATTAATGATAACCAAAAGATCTTGAGCAGTATTTCTCTAGAAGGGAACTTGGTGGTGGGTTAGGAAAGAGGGAACAGTTTAGACAAAGGGAGGGAGAACGGACTAGCCCGACAATGTGGGAATTATAAGTAATTTGGTCTGGCTACAGGACAGAGAGCCTGTGGAAAGGCAATGAGGGCTGAGGCTAGAGGAACAGACAGGAGATAGCTATAAAGGGGATTCAGCTCAGCTAAGGAATCTGTACTTTATGCTGAAGGAATATTAATCAGAACAGGTAACAGAAAGCTACTAAGGAGTGACGAGAAGAGTGGGAAGATATGGAAGAAACATTACAGAAGTCAAGGTAGGATTGACTTTCAAACAGAGGTTTGAGGCTGTGGTCAATAGTGTCAAAACTCCCCACCACAGCCAAACAGAAAAATAATAAACATGAAGGTCATATTTGGTAGTGAAGAGGTCACGTGATCTTTGATCCTTATTTGGCGGGAGGGAGGCACAAAGATCTTACAATACGAAATACATTTCACACGGCAACCCATAAATCAAACAAAATTTTCATGAAACAATATTTATCATTACCATGTGCAAGGCACCCTGTCACCTTTTCTTTTCTACTGTTTTTGATTTATTTTTAAAATTCTAGTTGAGATTCACTAAATTGATTTCCCACAGAAGTAATGGCCGGTGACCAAGAACTTGAAAACGACTGCATCAGATCACAATGAATGAGGAATATGGAAACCATGGCAGATTCTCTCGCAACCAAGGATAGTAATCTTTTCTGTTGTATCTATTTTTATATATCCTATGAGCTAGATTTGACTTTGCAAAGCCCAGATGTTAACACTTGTATATGATTGAAATAAGTTAAAGAATTCTGTTCAGTCTAGTCTCCACTTCAGTCTCCCAGATCCTTCTTAGAAATGTGTTTTAAAAATCATTCATACTGGGTTTCCCTGGTGGCGCAGTTGTTGAGAGTCCACCTGCCGATGCAGAGGACACGGGTTCCTGCCCCAGTCCAGGAAGATCCCACATGCCGTGTTGCGGCTGGGCCCATGAGCCATGGGCGCTGAGCCTGCGCGTCCGGAGCCTGTGCTCCGCAACGGGAGAGGCCACAACAGTGAGAGACCCGCGTACCGCAAAAGAAAATAATAATCATCATTCATACTGGTAGTTGTAAAATTGCTTTGTGAAACTTCCTGTTTTTAAAAGCACAGGAACGATACCCAATCACAAATATTTTGTGGGACTATAGAGGTGCAGGGGAAGGGAAGGAGAGTAGAGTGTCTAGATTAAAAGCCGTCATTTTAGATAATGAAGACCAAAAACCATCCCCACATTCCAAAGAAGATCACGAAGGATTTTTCTCGATCTTAGAAAGGAATAGAGTTCAGAGAATACTCCCAAATTGATTCACCTAGGGTAAGTCAGAACACATTTAACAAAAAATCTGTGAGGCATGTGCATATTTTCTGTCTTAAAGGTTGAAATGTTTAAAATAAGAACTACATTTTAAAAATAATTACTTATCTCCCTATTAAGAATTTTTCAAAGGCAATTAGATCTTTTTTATACTCTTGCTCACCCAGGTCATATTTAAAACCTTTCACATGCTCCATGTGGAGAAAAAATATCTTAAGCAAATATCTATATTTCATTAATTTTATTTGAGATAAACTTTTGTAAAGAGTACTGGGTAGACATATTTTCTTAGTTTTTATTCCTGACAAAATATAATTACCATCATCTGACTATAGAGCTTGTTGGGTAAACTATTCTAATACCTTTGTACCACTTTCATTAAAACTTTAATTATTAAATACGTTTGCTTTGTCATGAAGCATCCTGAAAGTTCTAGAGTTTTTAGAAAAGTAAGCTTTCAGTTTTGCCTGCAGGAAAGTTGTTTTCTAATGTCCTCAGAATTGAGTGATATCCTAAAATCACTTCTTGAAATAAATGAGATAAAATGTAAAAGATTAAACACTTAAATTCTGCATCAACTCTTCGAGGACAAGATGGGGCAGGCCTGGGTTCAGTAGAGAATAACTCTTTCAGCTGACTTCTAGAAACAGAAGTATTAATTGACACAGCATTGCTTCTGAAAAAATGCCAACCAAACACATCGAACCAGGAGGCTTTCTCCAGTGGAGTCATACACTCTGTCCCCATGTGTTGGTCCTGCACTTACTTACCCAGTGACAGATAGGTTTGTTCCTGAACCTACTGAAGCCAGCTGCATTTGTATTACTGTTAGAGGGGACTTCCTTTTTCTTTTTTCCCACTCCTTGATTCCATAATGAGGGAATTTTTTTTTCCTCCAGCACCCTCCGAATATCTCTCCTCTTCTTTATTCATTGTGCCCCTGGGGAGGTGGAATAATTTATAAATGGTAAAATTGGGAAGAAAAATGGCTGGTTGGCTCAGTTTTGCTTTTCTCTCTTGGATAAACATGCATAGTTCTGCATTCACAGGGCCTCAGTTCCTGTGAGGGAGGGTCAGGGCTTCTTGGGGATACATAGTTAAGTCTTGACCTAATAGTTGCACCATCAATGTGGCTAATCTAAAGTCTAGTCTCTCAACCAGGTTTAGATCATTATCAAAGTGATATTCTGACTTCAGTAATTGCTCTTGATTTTCTTTTCAACTTGTTTGGAACCTGGGTAGGAAAGAGGGGTGTTAATTATTGAGTCCACTTTTGTAGACCCTAATAATTTTAATTACATTATTTAATTCAACATTACTTAAATAGATGAAATATAATTAGAGTTGTTGTTTCAATTAAGTTGAATACTGTGGAAAGACTTGAGGAAGGCAATTCACTTCATAAATGCTATTGACTTAAGTGTGAGCATGATGACTGTAAAACAGTGGTCCGCAACCTTTTTGACACCAGGGACATGTTTCGTGGAAGACAATTTTTCCATGGACAGGGTGGTTCAGGCGGTAATGCTAGCAAAGGGGAGCAGTGGGGAGCAGCAGATGAAGCTTCGCTTGCTCACCCACTGCTCACCTCCTGCTGTGTGGCCCAGTTCCTAACAGGCTGCAGAGCGGTACCATCCATGGTCCGGGGGTTGGGGACCCCTGCTGTAAAAGTTCATTTAAAATTATAAAAAAATCTAGAATTCATCATTCATATTACTCCTCTAGTGTCTTACAGTTATTTTTTCAATTTGAACAAATTGAAACTGGAACTCATGCATGATGCTTTTAATGGTGTACTTTTTACAAGACAAACCAAACCCAGAATTCCAGTTTGCTTACCCAAATGGAAAAAAAAAACCTTGACCCTTCACAAAAAGAAGACAAAATTTGCATACGTGACATAAGTCAAACAAAATGTTTATTTTTTTAACCATATTTCTCTTTAATCAACTTTTTAAATAATATCTCTTTTGCACCAGAAAACTTCTACTATAGTTTTTGTTTAAAAGCTTCTAGAATTTGGGGGGTGTATGGGAGGAGAAAACCCTTTGAGAATCTAGGGAAAACTACGGATTCGTTTCTTCCTTAGATGCACAGTCACAGCACACATAGGATCTCATGTATCCTATCTTTGATTTAGTTCCTTGAAAAACCTCTCATCTCTAGGTGTTATTGATAGCTAGAGTAATATTTGCCAACATTGCAGGGTAACCATCAGATAATATACATGTGAGTCGAGGCCATAGAAGTAGGAATTTGATACCCACTTTATTCTGATTTCATCTGCCTATCTATCCAGAGGACTGTTTGAAGGTCAGGCACCATGTTTTAAAGGGCATATTCAAAAACTAGAATTTACTTAGAAGAAATGGCTAAGATAATGCAAGATGCAGAAACTATGCCACATGACCAATGGCTGGGGAGGTTTACTCTGAGAAAAAATGACTTAGGGATGAAGGAGAACTATCCTTCATGATGGGGACTGGCTTGAAGGCATGGGCTATCCTGTGTCGTTGCAATAGGTAGAACGTGGAACAAGAGGAGTAGCTAATCCCAGGCAGGTGTGGGCTTTGTGCGAGAATCCATTCTGCTGGAGGGAGGAGTGATTAATGAACTAATCAACAAGCATTGGTAAAGAGCCTACTATCTTCTCAAGATTTTAGATGGTCTATCTCTTCAATGAGGTATAAATGTGTTTTAAATCAGTCTCTGGAGTTATGAAAAACTAAACATACAATGTTAGAAAGATTACTTTTTCACTTGCAGAAATAAGTTATATATTATTCTCCATTTTTAAAGAAGTTACATAAGTATTTCAGTCAGGTACTTCGATAATATTGCATTGATTTTCTTGGTATTGTGTTCTTGATTTGTCTATTCAAAAGAATTTCTTGATTTTTGCCTCTTTTTCTGCCAATCCTTAAACATAATGATAAAGCAGGCTACATTTTCCTTTAGAAGCTCATCCATCTTTTGATCTGTGTACTAACCTCTCTTTTCCTTTCACCCTATCCCCATTTTCATGGAAATATTGCTGTAGGGAAAAGGGGTATTTATTCTTATTTTTACTATTTAATTTTCTAGTGGAAATTGGATAATATCAACAATGCTTCCTCCACTTCCCTCCTCCTTCTTTTCTCTTATCTCTCTTTCCCTGTTTATCCCTCTTTCCCCGTAATTTGTGCCCAAATTCTTTCAGGATAACTATTTAATCAGGACCAGCTACATAATTTGCAGAGCTCCATTTAAAATGAAATTCCAAAGCCCCTTGTTCAAAAATGATTAAGAATTTCAAGATGGAGGCAACAGAGCTTTAAACCAAGCATGGGGCCATTCTGTGTGCACAGACTGTGCACTCATGAAGCCAGCCCCATTTATAACTACCATTTTTTGGGTGACTTCCATATTCCAGGCACTGGGAAAACTGTTTAACATCCATTATCTCATTTAATCCTCCCGCAATATTATAATCTTAATTTTGTGAAGAAGAACACTGAGACTCATTGGGGAGAGAGTTTTGTAATGTCACAGCATAGTAAGTGAAGTTGTGGGATTAGAACCCATACCTTATTATGCCAGAGCCCCTCTCTCTAGGGAATTAGGAAAGATAGAGAGAAAATGTGAACAACTGAAACCATCACTTTCCCCAAAGTTTTAGCAAGTAGCTGCTCTACATGCATCAAATCAGGGCATGTCAGTTTCTAGGGAGTCAAAGAAAAATATAAAGACAGACCCCTACCTTTTAGGCATATGCAATAAAGGATGATATAACAGGAGGATGGTGTTTCCATCACTCGGAAAATAAACTTGGTGTGATAAGAATTCTACTACTGAGGGAAGGTCAAAAGTCCTTCCCATCAATGCATCCTGTCAAAAAGGTCTACTCTCCCCAGCTCAGCAATGGCATACAGACTTTATTCCAGTCCTCCTGCCCTCCTCCCTCCTCCCAGAAAGACTTGGCTACTTGTAAGAGTCACTCCTGCCAGCTTCCTAAGCCCCCTTTTCCTTACCACATAGGAAAAGCAACTCATTGGATTGGTGGGTAGCATGGATCTGGCAAACATCAGTCCACATATGGGGGCTGAGTGGAGTTCATTTATCCAAAGGCCATATGCGTTGGAGATTCACTCTCTCTTTCCCATGTCTGCCCTGGACCAGTAGTAATAGGTGATTTTGGATATTTATTTCTGCCTTGCAGGCTAAAACTCTCCCTTGAGTGAACTCTTTCTTGAGATCCACAGTTGAAGCAAGCCTTATGGCTACACATATGAAATAATATTTTCTAATCAGCGTTATCAATAATAAAGCAAATTTTTAAAATCTTCATCTCTTGATCTTTATCATTCACTTATGAATGATTTAGAAAGGAAGAAATGTTATTACTTTTTGTCTTCCCAGTGATGCCCTATCCCCATACATACATATATACTCATACATACATTCCCCTTTCCCAAACCCTTAAAACATTACTTTGCTCATATCTGTCACTGGTGGGTAAAAAATTTCTTCCACTGTAATTTGTTCTGTTAAGTAGAGCCCTAAACTAAAGAGACAACTTCTGAACTGAGCTCTTTCATTAATTGGCTATCTGGCTTTGCACAAGATACTTCCCCTCTGTGGGCCTCCATTTTTTCATCTGTAATAAGAAGAGTGGGATCTGGTGACCTTGAGGATTTCTTCCACCTCTGACATCCTCTGAGTCATTCCTTCAAGGTCAGGGTCTTGGGATCTGTAAAGATGGCAGCTCATGGGAACCCCTAGCAAATTAAACTGATACAGTTATGTGACAGGAATGGAAGAGAAGACTTCAAGTAGTGTGTACACTTAGCAAAGATCATTGGAACACAAAGTTATCCAAACAGGGGTGACTTGAAGGATTCAGATTTAGGGCAGCAGACATGGACATTACTGTGATGATTCAGGAGGGAGATATTTTGATAAAGACTGGATTTCATTGAATTTCCAACATCACACAACATAAGTGAGCATTTAGGTTTTCAGATCCAGGCAAACTATCTTCTTTGAACAGATTAATTCATCACTTTAATCATCCACTTTTTAGATATTCATTTTTTGGGCATTTCCAGGTGGCAACCATGCTTCTAGGCCCTGAATTAAATCAGTGAACAACGTAGAGTCTCTTCTGAGGAGAATGTATACTCTAGAGAGAGTAGAATAGAACCCAAGGAGGAGAAAGAGCAGGACAGAGTCCAGGAGACAGAGAGTCTTTGCTGAATTTAATGAATATGGAAAGTGTGATGGGTAATTTATGCATCAAATTCACTGGGTCACAGGCTGCCTAGATACTTGGTCAAACATTATTCTGGGTGTTTCTGTGAGGGTGCTCTGGGGTGAGATCAAGGTTTAAATCTATGGACTGTGAGTAAAGCCCATTGCCCTCCACAATGTGGGTGGGCTGCATCTAATCAAGTGAAGACCTGAATAGAACAAAAGCCTGGCATCCTCTGAGCAAGAGAGAATTCTCCAGCAGACTGCTTTTATCTGCAATATCGGCTCTTTTTGGGTCTACAGCAGATGGCCTTTGGACTCAAAATGGAACATGAGTTTTCCTGGGTCTCCAGCCTGATGATCCTCCCTCCACATTTTAGGCTTGTCAGCCTCCATAATTGTATGAGCCAATTCCATATACTAAATCTCTTTCTATATGTACACACATCCTATTGGTTCCATTTCACTGGAGAACCTGACACAGAGAGGGACAACAAAAATGAGGTGGAGAGGTAGGCAGGGGCTTTTTGGACATGCTCTGGAATTTGTATTTTAAATGTAATGTGTAGGCATTGAAGGGTTTTTAGCAGGGGAATGTTAACATCTGGTGTACACTGGGCTCATTCAGGCTGCTATGTGGAGGATGGATTGAGGGAGGCAAGCATGAAAGTGGGGAGCTACTGCAAACCTTCAGGCAGGAGATGATAGTGCATTTAATGATTAAGCAGATTCATTGGAATTCATCAGAAGTGCTTGGATTCTGGAAATATTTAGGACTGAGTGCTGGCAGGACTTACTCCTGGGTTTTATATTTTCAAATTTGAAAAACAAAGAATATTTTCTTCTGTCACAAGAATACATAAACAGAGCAGATGAGGAAGTTGTGACTCTGTCCCAGAAGGAAAGAGAGTCATTATGTAATATATTAAAACAAAAGTAAAGTTTGTGCTTATTAATACCAAAGTCGGTCTAAGGGTAATCAAAAATCCCATGACTAGTCCAAGTGCCTTTGATAACACCTGTGACCCAGTTTCCTCATCTGCAGAATGAGGATGATAATAGTACATACCACACAAAGCTGTCATAAGGGTTAATACACGTATAGGGATTAGAAAAGTGCCAGGAATGCAGTGAGCATCATATAAGTCTTAGCTGTTACTATAATTGCTATGATTATTATTATCATTGTCATCATCATTATCATTAGTATAATTGGTAAAAATCCAGGTAAAGTCCAACTAAGACAGAATCAAAACACAAATACTGTCTGAAGGTAAGCAAGAGTCACACTCTGGTTTAATTCTGAACACACACTAGAGGATCATGGGGACAGCACAGACATACTTGTACAGAACCCCATCATCCCATAAATAAACAGGTCAGCCATCAGAGCCTCCCATACATACAAAGAACAAGGTAAGCAAGTTCTCATGTGGTCTGAAGAACCCTTAGCCCTTAGACATTCATTCTGATTTAAAAAATAAAATTACTTAAAATAATGATAGTAAAATCAATCAAGTATCTACAGGGTGCAATGTACTAGCCCATTTACATACATTACCTCATTTAATGTAATTCAAGAGAGGACCCAACAGGATATATTTTTACCCCTGTATTAGAAATGAGGAAACCAGGCTTAGAAAAGCTGGGTATCTTACCCAAGATCTCATGCTAGTAAGTGAAAGATTCACACTTTTGTTTATTTCAAAACCTATGCTTTACATATAGGGTTGACAAAGAATAGAAATTACATAAAGAGAGGACAAGAAACCTCATTTCTTGGTTAACAGGAGGGAAAAAGCCTTATCTGTCATGTTCCTTCAAATAAAGATTGAGAATATGAAATACAGCCCCTGACTCTGTGTTTCACTGGCCAGAGAAGCTGCCATAAACTTCAGCAAGAACCCTCAGACATTTATTCTGCCTCATAGGTTCCATCACCGCCCTTCCTCCCTTCCTCTCCCCACTTCCCAAATAACAAGCACAAAGAAAAATAAATCATCAAATCACACCTCCACCCCTCACACTCACATGTACACTCTTGGCCCATTTGGTGGGGTGGAGGTGTCACTTTGGGGAGTGGGGGAGTAGTCAGAAGGAAGGAGGGCAGGGAGACTTAATGAGTCTCCATAAATCACCCAACTCGGTGCTTTGTCTCTCCTCAGTGGATACTTCCTTCCACAAAGAGCTTTTACTTGAGGTAACAAAAATGGAGCATAACTATGACCCTGTGGGAGCCAGAAGGACTTTTCCCCTTTGTGATCAAGGACTGTTTGGTTGAATCTGGAGCTAGAGGGCGAGATCAGTATCTTTCACCCCCCTTCTGAGTGGTCGGCAAGAAGAACTGAACAATGGTGATTTTAAGAAGACACAACAACCTTTGATTTGTTATTTGGTGTCTTTGGGCATGTAACTAGAAACATGGCAGTAGGACACGGTGAGCATGCATCTTCACAGGCAGGTCCATTGTGCACTCCCACTGGGGATCTGAGGGGCACCAGTTCAGTCTATACTTGCCTGGGCATGATATTTGGGAAATATAAATCCTCTCACAGTCCTCAATTAATTGCTCAGCTATCAACTGAACCAGAAACAAACTGTTCTAGGGCTACCACATCCTTCTTCCTCATCTCCCTTATACCCTGCTGCTCGAGGTGTGACCTGCAGACCAGAATCATGGGCACAACTTAAGAACTTGTGAGAAATGCAGAATTTTGGTCTCCACCCCAAACCTGCTGAATCAGAATCTTCATTTTGATAAGAACCCCAGGTGATTCATATATACACACATTAAGATTTAAGAAGCATTACCTTGGATCATTAAGGGCTAAACTGATGTCTTTGAGCGTGAGCAAAACTCCCAGCAGTAGGGTGGTGAAAGACGCAAAAATTCTCTGTCAACTGTAGTCTATAAGGGGCAGAGATAAACACCAACACCTGTCCCTCCTCCACCCAAGAATGTGGTGAACTAAATGATTGGTCTGTCCGTTATGAGTAATTTAGCCCACTAACTATCAATAAAACAATCTGCAGGTGTACAGAATAACAATCCTGTATATACTGCCCCTCTAAAGATGATTTGAACCATTGATACCAGAGATGCAAGTTACCCAACAGAATTGAAAATCATCACCTTTCTTCTTCCCCCAGGAAACCATCAGGATGGTTTTATATGGTAGCATCAACACCTCATTCCCCACTCTTACATGGTTTCTAAAACATTTATGCTTATTACATAACAAAATGAGTACCACAGAATAGGAAACGGGGCAGGTATCTATAGTTTTCCAGATGAGAGTATGTTTTATGATGGGGTACATAGAGCAAGGAAGGAAAAGGGGTTTCTAGGTATGGAGGATGGAAAGTAGGGCAAAGTGCAGGGCAACGACTCTCTGCACAGGCATAGGTAGGATGGTATCAGTGCACGCAAGCATTTTGTGGTTTATAAAATACTTCTACATATTTTATCTCATCTTACTCATACAGAAGCCTTATGGCAGATATCTTTATTGATCACACCATTTTACCAATGAATGAAATAGACTGGGAGAGGTGAATTGACTTGCCTATGTTGACAAAACTAGCAAGCACTGAAGTCAGTCCTCATAGCCAGGTAGATAAGCAAAGTGAGAGTATTTTATACTGTGCAGCAAAGAAGAGGAAGTGAGGGAAGGTGGAAAGGAGGATAGGAGAGAGAATAAAGGAAGAGAGGGACAGAGAGAGGAAGGAAAAAAGGAAAGTTAGAAGGAAAACCGTTCATTTTTTATTTCAATTTTCTGACATTTTGACTAGTCATTTAATCTCCCTTCCCTTCTGAAGTGATCTTTGGCAACTTGGTCCTACTTCTTGTCATTGTTACTTGACATAAAAACAATCTTAGGAACTCTAATTACTAATTACACAAAAGAGGAAAATAAAGTTCCAAAGGCTTTGATAAATGTGCACACTTTACCTAAACTTACGACGCAAAAAAAATCAAAGCGTTTTCCCAAATCTCATTTCTGCTACGGCTTGTAATTTTAGCCAGTGTAAGGCTGTTTATCCCAAAACTTTGACTGCATTTTATCTTAAATGTTTGATTTTGAGGTTCATGTCCTTATAGTGATAATTCAGGATTTGACCTGAAGGGGGGGAAACATGAGTATGTAAGGAAGTATTTAGGTGCCATGTTTGTTGTTGAGTTATGTTATGTTGTTATTGTTCTTACAGCTTCCATTGATTAGGAGCATTGAAATACTAAAACTCTAGAGTGTTAACACTAGAGAAGACCTAAGAGGTGCCCTATTTCAGCCATGACATTTCATAATGAGGAACTAGTGGCCCAGAGAGGGAGCCAGGGACTTGTCTAAGATTCCACAACAACTCAGTACTTGAGCCCGAATGTTCAGATTACACAATCAGAAAAATAATATGTTAACAAACTAAAGATTTCCTTTTATTGTTCGAATGTGAGCATAATCACTCTGGCTTCTCATTTTTAAAACAATCCAATTCTTTGTTTTACTTACGTGGTCAAAATAAATTATTTTCACATCACCATGTTTATTTCTCCCCTGCAAGGATAGTAACAAGAGACCCTAATTGGCTTCTGCATCTTTTGCATCTTCACAAATTGTATTTTAATTCTATAAAGGATGGGGAAAGACTTTTGTTTGAGACACTTGCACATTCTATTCTACCAGCTTTGAAAGAAGCTGGTGGTAATTTTGTGTCCTCAGCACCTGGCACAAAGGCTTGGCGTTGTATTAGTTGCTAAAAGTAAATCATTTATTTAATCTTTGCAGCCTTAGATATGGTAGAATGACCATTTTACAGAGGAGAAAACAGATTCCCCAAGTTTCCCAAGTTTAAGTCACTTGCCCAAAGTAATACGGAATACCATGGAGCCCTGACTGAAACATGACCCTATCTCATGTGAGATGCCGTGGCTTTGCTCTGTGATGGGTAAAGTACAAAAATTGCATCTTGATGAAGTGAATGAGGAGTAAAGAATCAGATGAATAAAAGAATATGTTTTTTACCCCAAGGTCAGGATGTTGCACCAATCATTCTAGCAAAGCACTCAAGGAAAAAATCTGTACCGGTTTGATATCTCAATTGTTTGCTAGAATCATCTGGAAGGAGGTGAAGCTGCCAGAGGGACTCACCAGGAGAGATATTGACAGGGACCCAGAAGAGGAGCATTGCTTTCCTAACTCCTGCTGCATCAAAGTATCTCCAAAGAATGCAGGGAATCCATCTCGTGCTCCGGGCCACCAGGGCAAGTGGCCAGGTGCCAACTGCTATGAATCAGTTTTTTAATTTAACCTTCTCTCTTGGCCTCAGGACTGGGATTGCTGCACAAACAAGGAAACAAGAGGAGCCCCTCTGTGATCATTATCACTGGAAGAAATTCAGAGGATGAAATAGAAAAGACAATAGCAACAGTGGGGGCAGGGAAAAGGCTTGTTTCAGGATTCCATGAAGGTCTTTATAAATAATTGAGAGTAAGAAACAGGCTAAACTGAAAATAAACATAGCATACAAAACTATCACTGTTACTCTACAAGGAAAATGTTTAAATACAGCCAGGATCCTTGGAACGCAATCAGAGGACTCCTGTTGTCTCCGAAGCGATGCACGATAAATGGATCCTGTGATTCCAATGTGCCAATTAAAGAGTTTGTCCCTGCCTCAACCTTAGTTTGGCAGACAGCTCTGTTGTAAATCTGCGTACTGGGATGCAGGAAAGTTGTTTCTCACCTGTACTCCCCAGAGTTTACTCTTTGCTTAACACAAAATATAAATATGTCATTGTGTTGACTGGGTGTCAAATGAAAGATGTCAACTGGAACGAAATATCCAAGTCCCAGATTAATTACTGTTTGAAATGTTCTAATTTACTGCCCATGTTTTGTCTATCAGAAGAGGCACAGGGACCCATGGACCTTGCAGATGCAGAGCTACTTCAGGACTTAGGGAGAAGTCTAGATATTCAATGGAGTTTTCTTGTCAAGATCAGATTTCTAGAAACTGCCTTGCCTGAAAACTAGATGATGTCTATCAAGAGATAAGATGCCACTGTGTTCTGAGTACAAAATTCAGTAGCCACTTAATGTCATTTAACTTTACAAAGGTCAAGAATCATATTTAAACATATTTTACAAAGTGTTCATTGTTTCTATTTATTTATTTGGGAATTAGTTACAAGAAACATAAATGGCTACCAGCTAGCTGGAATCACGTTTATGGGACAGTTCCACTATAAGAAACTCAAAAAAGTCTCTAGAACTCAGAGGTCTTTATCCTGTACTGTAGGTAATGATGATTCCCTTACTGAAAGAAAACTGAATAACTTCCACCAGACTATCTAAATGTGACAGCTGCAGTGAATGCTAGAAGACAATCAGCTGAAAGAGTTTTAGCCCAGTCTACCATATGCAATATCAGACTGACTGTCAAACTCTCAGGCAATCTGTTCTCATCTATAACCTAAAGGCCTGGTTTGGGACAGATGTGAGAAAGGTTGGTCCAAACTGGACCTGCCTTATAATTTAATTCAACGTTCTAAAATCATTCTTTAGGTAGGTCGCCATCTGCTTGGGAAATAGATGAAATGTGACAATATAGGTGAGATGCACCAGATAATACTACTTATATAATCCCCTCTTTTTTTAAATAAACTTCTTATTTTTGAAAAATTGTTTCTTTGCAGAAAACTTGCAAAGATAGTACAGAGTTCCTGTATATCCTTCAACCTGTTTATCATTCATGACCATGGTACATTTGTCAAAAGAAACATTGGTTTATGACTATTAACTAAACTCCAGATGTATTCGGATTTTCCACTAATGTCCTTTTTCTGTTCCAGGCTCCTATCCAGGACATTCCTTCGCATTTATTGGTCTTGTCTCCTTAATCTCCTCTGAGCTGTGACACTACTCATATGTCCATATCTATTCTTTCGAAGCTAGTCTCTAAATCCAGCTCAAAGTGAGGGGAGAAGGGGAAGTGACTAAGTTGTATCTCCTAGAGTAAAGAATATCTATTCATATTATTTTGAATTCTTCTGTAAGGAAGATTCATCTTCTCTCACTCAGTTATTTATATATTCAATTATTTATTTAGATCATTATAGACTCATGTATATTTATTTTGTACTTTGGGTTATAATCCCATGCTATGTTATTTATTTTCTTGCTCAAATTCCAGCTTTGGCCATTGGGAGCTCTTTCAGTTGGCTCTCATGTGACTTTGATTTGGCCCCATCCTTTAATTTTTTGAGTACTTCATTATTTCCTGGTACTACAAGGTGCTCCAGCATCATCTTATATTTTCCCTGCCACAGTCCTAGAATCAGCCATTCCTCCATGAAACTTTGGTTCCATTTATTAAAGAATAGAATTTTGAAACCAAGATCTGGGTGCTGTATGTGCTCATTGCTATTGAGATATTGTTGCTCCCAGAACTTTTCAGCTAACAGAACTATACATGTGTGTATACCAAGACACATAGACACTCATAGCTCTAACCCTTCCTGTATCCATTCATTTGCATATATATTAATTTAAACATGAGTTCATGCTGATGCCCCAGACCCTAACCCAGTAGCACATGGTTCCTTCTGACCCTCCCTTCTTGCTCATCTGTAACTTCCCTCTCAACAGTGAAAAGCCTGGCTTTTACCATCCATCAGCCATTTATGTATGTGTGTTCAATCTCAGTACACATGTAAAGCATTTTCAGAATTGTTAACCCATATCACCATAAGAAACAAAGTTACCAGCTAGGAACCAGTGTTATTGTCAGAGTTCCTGGTCAAAACACTGTTTTCTAGAGTTGAGTCAACAGGTTTACCTCCCACTCTCTTCTGTAAACTTATGTCATGCATTTGTAATCCAATGAGATTCATATACCATGGTCAACACCATTCCAGGTGTTGTTGGTGGGCAAGATTTTGTGTCGTTGTTGTCCCCTTTAGCTTGCACACATTAAAGTTCACGTTTTGTGATTTGCAGTCCTATTGCTTTGAGAGAACTATTTTCTTTTCTTTCTTTTTTTTTTCCAACAGGTCCAAGCTTCTAAAATGAGCCAGTTCAGTAGGGGTTGGTTTTGAGAAAAATCCTTCCATATTAGAGGCCTGCCCCCATCACCCTTATTACCAAGGAGCACTTGTTATGACTCAACCTCCCATCCAGAAGTACTGTGAAAATATAAATTCACATTGGTATACTACCCAAGAGGATGGCGGGAGAACAGTAGTTAAAAATACTAAACACAAGTTAGGAGCTGAAGTATTAGCCCAGAAGAACATGACATTATTTATTAAATAAGGCCCATGTGCCAATGTAAAGGTCACAGAGTGTAAAGACAGTCACTGGAGCAAATTTTCAAGTTTTTGTCTACCAATGAACCCAGTACTCTGGGTTGTTCTCTGAGTACCAACTCCCCAAAAATCACTTCCAGGTGCTTTGTAGGCTGGCACCTGTCCTCCAGTGGGCCTATCCCTTTTGCACAATCATGCTCCATGTCTCATGTATTTTTCACTCATACTGTTCCATACTTCCCTGCCTTGGATGTGCTAAGCCCTCTGCCTGAAGGTCCCAAATCACCTCGTCTTTCAAGTTCCCATTTCACCATCACCTGTTCTGTGAACCTTCTCCTTCAGCTTTTCACAGTCAGTGAGTATTTACTGAAAGCTCATTTTGTGCCAGGCTCTATGGTATGTTCTCTTGGGGAACACAAAGAGGTATGAGTCATGTTCCTGCCCTTGGGGCCCTGTAATCCAGAGTGGAGCCCAAGACGTATCCAGGAAATCAAAGGTATTGGGATTTGTCTAGAAGTAGAGAGGCCAGGAGCACCCACGAGCAATAGTTGGAATATCCACATGATAATTTAAGGGACTGACCTTGAGGAAAGGAGGCTTGCTGACAGTATTCAACACTTTGCTTATAAGGTAGGGGTAACCAGTGAGGTGCATCCTGCATAACAGACTGAAAATGTTGGATATTTTCTGTAACCAGTGATAAGATATCAAAGGTTGTTAAGCAGAAACATTAACAGTGAATTTCCCTCTCTTACTAGAATAAATCAGGAAATATCTAATATTATATATGAATATGTTATTAACATCTTAATCTTTTCAAATCGAATACAAACTTCTTGAGGGAATGGTTTTGGATTTCTATTTTTTTACAAAAATCCCCTACAATACATATTGAATTATAGCCAAATGGTGGCTTCTAAATTAATGAATTCTGAAATTCAGCAATGATAATAAGAATAATAATTGCTGATATTTATTGAGCACTTACATTGAATACCACATACTGTGTGCTGATGGTACTGCCCTTAGACCTGGGTATCCCCATGGGGTAAAACATCTATGTGGCAAGTGGACATGCCCTATCAGAGCCTGCACCCACCCCCAACCTCTACACCACCACACTCATGCCTTCTTGCTCATCCTCTGGGTACCAGGACCCAGAAATTATCTGCACAGATGGGCTAAACACACATCCTAGTCCAGTATGGGCTTCTTCCCTGGGTTCCTTCTCCTGAGGCTGAGGGGCAGCCAAGGGGAAACTGTTTAGTGGTTGGTTGGGGGAGGGGGAGTGAAGGGGGCAACAAACAATGGGCCGGGAGTGGAGGGCTTCATTCATATTCTTGCCTTGAGCCTCACTAGTATATTAGCAGCAGGTCATGGGCTAAGTACTCAAATTATCTCAATTCTTAAAACAATCCTGTGAGGTGTCCACATTATATCAAGGAGCAACAGGGCACAGAGAGGTTAGGTAACTTGTCTAAGGGGACATGGCATATAAATAGTGGAAGATGGGATGCAAGTCCAGATCTCTTAGCTGTGGACTTGAGGCTTTAACCATTACACTACAGTGTACCGTCTCTTTCAGGGCCGCTATATTGCATGACTCTATTCACGTGGTCATCAGGTGAGTATGGTCCTGGAGCTGGAGACTGTACAGTCAGCGTGGCTGCACAAGAGAACCATGGCTGTGAAAAGAACAATTGCTGATTCACAGCATTCAACCCATTCACTGTGCTTAGCCTCATTTCTCACCTGCTACTCTGACCCTTTTCTCCTTTTGGATTTGTCCTCAGCCAGCAGCCCTGGGTTCCAGAATTTACAACATCTGTGTGCTTCAGCTCTCTAACACATATGCGTGTACTTGAGAACCCATGTGTCTTTCAATCATGAGGTTTAAAATGGATAAGCTTTTTCTTAGCAAATGGCAGGTATGCCTCTCCAGGTGGGAGGGCATGACATTTCTGCCGCGTGCCACCTCCTCCCCCCAGCCTCCCCGACAAAGGAGTATTTTAATAGAAGGTTAATGGAGGGCAACAGAACAAAAAGAAAACCCTGTCATCATTATTCCCTGTGTACTGTAATTGAGGTCAGCTCTCTCGGATTCTTCCTAGTATCCATCCTTAAAATGAATTATTTAGCCTATGAAAACAAAACTAGTTTATTTATGATGGCAGAGAAGCTATAAATGTGCTCCTGATCTGTGCATTGACTAATTAGATTAATTAAGCCGGCATGCATTTCAGAACAGGCAAGCAGGTGGCAAATAACATTTGAGATGATTTATATGATATATTCCATCAAGCTCACAGTTGATAAATAATATCACATTCATTCCATTAAGATATCGAAGTGGAAAAAGAAAGTGCATTCGTGGCTCTGGGCTGTTATTAAAAGAACAACTGTTGAGGTAACTACACTGGACGTTATTTACTCTGCTCAAAACAGTGAAGGAAAAAAAGAAAAGCCAAATCTCAAACTCAAGTTTGACTCCTTGGTCCCTTTCATTATGCAGAGGTAATTCTTTGCCATGGCAGTGGAATTGAATTTTAGAAATAGAGATGAGATTTGAATGTCAATTAAGCCATTGCTGCTTGCTACCAAATTTTGCTAGAAGCTCCCATTCCATGGTTCTGTACTAATCAGCCTGCTTTCAGTGTATACTCTTGGTTAATGAGTGTGAAATAGGCTGAATACAAGATCTCTCCTTCTGCAGTCTTCAAACTTCAACATGCCTAAGAATCACTGGGAATGTTTGTACCAGTGCAGACTCTTGGGTCCTACTCCTGGTAGGTCTGGATGGAGGTAGTAATCTGTATTTTTTTAATCAATGCCTTGGATATGGATGTTACCCCCATTCTAATAAGTTCACACACAAGAACTTCCTGGGACTTGACCTGTGGTCTTTCAGGATTCTCAAGTTCATTGAATGTATTAGACTCACTTCTTAGAGTTGTCAGTGTTTCTCAGTATTTGGTCAAAGGACCATATGCATTACAATCTCCTAGAGGGACACTGTGATAATTCAGATTCCTGGGCTTCACTCAAAACCTACTGAATCTGAATTTATAAGGGTTTTACAGGAGAATCTGCATTTTAGCAAACTACCCAGATGATTCTGATGCATACTAAAATTTCAGAACTACTGCCTTGGAGCAATATTTGATGTAGGTGTAACAAAAAATGGCAAAGTCTCCTCCCTGTAGTCGTAGATTTGCTTAAAAGATGAAGATGTGTGTCTTCCCTGTCCAGGTCAGTAACCTCTCTAAGAATGGTCTTAGACCTGAACAGAAGGTAGTGCTGGAGTTGTCCGCTCTCCAGGGTTACCTTTTGGCTTTCTAAACCTTTTTGGTTTATGCCCTGAGGAGCTCTGCAGAATTGCTACCATCTTGATGAGTACTATTCTAGGTCACTGGGAATGCGGTAGTTAAATGGGAGGTCCCCTGAGCTACTACTGCTGGGATATAAGGGTGTGTCATGCACGTGTCATGGCAATGACTAATAGCAAAAATTGACATGTGAGACAGACCTCAATCAAAAACTGACATCCTCCCTAGCCCAGGAAGAGACAATAAGCCTTCCTATTACAGCAGAATGGCAGGCCAAGTGTCAGAAGAGAAGTCGTCAGAATGGAACAGTGTAGCAACCAACTAACCCAAGAAAGAGGCAACCCACCTTTTTGCAAACATATCAGCCAAAGCAAACCAAAAGCATATAATACTGTCTTTATTTAAGCTTTGAACAATTAGGTAAACAGAGAGAGAATAATCTGAAAAGTGTAACAGATTTCTAATTTTAAGATGTTACCATCCAAGATCGCATCAGACAGGGATGAGACAGGTAAACATGAGAACTTTGGAACCTGGGAGGAGAGGACTTTGTTCAAGACCATAGCACACTGGCTAAAATAATCATCCATTCTTCCATGAGAAGGACCTAGAAATTGATTTCAGAGCTTCTTTTATATCCTTCATAATTCTTTTCTTTTTAACATCTTTATTGGAGTATAATTGCTTTACAATGGTGTGCTAGTTTCTGCTTTATAACAAAGTGAGTCAGCTATATGTATACATATATCCCCATATAACCTCACTCTTGAGTCTCCCTCTCAACCTCCCTATCCCACCCCTCTAGGTGGTCACAAAGCACTGAGCTGATCTCCCTGTGCTATGCGCTGCTTCACATTAGCTATCTGTTTTACATTTGGTAGTGTATATATGTCCATGCCACTCTCTCACTTTGTCCCAGCTTACCCTTCCCCCTCCCTGTGTCCTCAAGTCCATTCTCTACATCTGCGTCTTTATTCCTGTCCTGCCCCAAGGTTTGTCAGAACCACTTTTTATTTTTTAGATTCCATATATATGTGTTAGCATAAGGTATTTGTATTTCTATTTCTGACTTACTTCACTCTGTATGACAGAATCTAGGTCTATCCACCTCACTACAAATAACTCAATTTCATTTCTTATTATGGCTGAGTAATATTCCATTGTATATATATGCCACATCTTCTTTATCCATTCATCTGTCGATGGACAATTAGGTTGCTTCCATGGGCTGCGTATTGTAAATAGTGCTGCAATGAACATTGTGGTACATGACTCTTTTGGAATTATGGTTTTCTCAGGGTTTATGCCCAGTAGTGGGACTGCTGGGTCATAAGGTAGTTCTATTTTTAGTTTTTTAGGAACCTCCATACTGTTCTCCACAGTGGCTGTATCAATTTACATTCTCACCAGCGGTGCAAGAGTGTTCCCTTTTCTCCACACCCTCTCCAGCATTTATTGTTTGTAGATATTTTGATGATGGCCATTCTGACTGATGTGAGGTGATACCTCATTGTAGTTTTGATTTGCATTTCTCTAATGATTAGTGATGTTGAGCATCCTTTCATGTGTTTTTTGGCAATCTGTATATCTTCTATGGATGAATGTCTATTTAGGTCTTTGCCTATTTTTGGATTGGGTTGTTTGTTTTTTTGATATTGAGCTGCTTGTATATTTTGGAGATTAATCCTTTGTCAGTTCCTTTGTTTGCAAATATTTTCTCCCATTCTGAGGGTTGTCTTTCCATCTTGTTTATGGTTTCGTTTGCTGTGTAAAAGCTTTTAAATTTCATTAGGTCCAATTTATTTATTTTTGGTTTTTTTTTTTCCATTTCTCTAGGAGGTGGGTCAAAAAGGATCTTGCTGTGATATATAACATAGAGTGTTCTGCCTATGTTTTCCTCTAAGAGTTTTATGGTGTCTGGCCTTACATTAAGTCTTTAATCCATTTTGAGTTTATTTTTGTGTATGGTGTTAGGAAGTGTTCTAATTTCGTTCTTTTACACATAGCTGTCCAGTTTTCCCATCACCACTTATTGAAGAGACTGTCTTTTCTCCATTGTATAGCCTTGTCTCTTTTGTCATAGATTAGCTGCCCATGGGTGCATGGGTTCATCTCTGGGCTTTCTATACAGTTCCATTGATCTATATTTCTGTTTTTGTGCCAGTACAATACTGTCTTGATTATTGTAGCTTTGTAATATAGTCTGAAGTCAGGGAGCCTGATTCCTCCAGCTCCATTTTTCTTTCTCAAGATTCCTTTGGCTATTCAGGGTCCTTTTTGTTTCCATACAAGTTGGGAAATATTCTGTTCTAGTTTTGTGAAAAATGCCATTAGTAGTTTGATAGGAATTGCATTGAATCTGTAGATTGCTTTGGGCAGTAGAGTCACTTTCACAATGTTGATTCTTCCAATCCAAGAACATGGTATATCTCGCCATCTATTTGTATCATCTTTAATTTCTTTCATCAGTGTCTTATAATTTTCTGTATACAGGTCTTTTGTCTCCTCAGGTAGTTTTATTCCTAGGTATTTTATTCTATTTGTTGCAGTGGTAAATGGGAGTGATTTCTTAATTTCACTTTCAGGTTTTTCATCATTAGTATATAGGAATACAAGAGATTTCTGTGCATTAACTTTGTATCCTGCTACTTTACTGGATTTATTGCTTAGCTCTAGTAGTTTTCTGGTAGCATCTTTAGGATTCTCTATGTATAGTATCATGTCATCTGCAAACAGTGACAGTTTTACTTCTTTTCTGACTTGGATTCCTTTTATTTCTTTTTCTTCTCTGATTACTGTGGCTAAAACTTCCAAAACTACATTGAATAATAGTGGTGAGAGTGGGCAACCTTGTCCTGTTCCTGATCTTAGAAGAAATGGTTTCAGTTTTTCAACATTGAGAACGATGTTGGCTGTGGGTTTGTCATACATGGCCTTTATTATGTTGATGTATGTTTCCTCTGTGCTTACTTTCTGGAGAGTTTTTAGCATAAATCGGTGTTGAATTTTGTTGAAAGCTTTTTCTGCATCTATTCAGATTATCATATGGTTTTTATCCTTCAATTTGTTAATATGGTGTATCACATTGATTGATTTGTGTATATTGAAAAATCCTTGCATTCTTGGAATAAGCTTCACTTGATCATGGTGTATGATCCTTTTTTTAAAAACATTTTTATTGGAGTATAATTGCTTTACAATGGTGTGTTTGTTTCTTTATGATCCTTTTAATGTGCTGTTGGATCCTGCTTGCTAGTATTTTGTTGAGGATTTTTGCATCTATGTTCATGAGCGATATTAGACTGTTGTTTTCTTTCTTTGTGACATCTTTTTCTGATTTTAGTATCAGGGTGATGGTGGCCTCATAGAATGAGTTTGGGAGTGTTCCTACCTCTGCTATATTTTGGAAGAGTTTGAGAAGGATGAGTGTTAGCTCTTCTCTAAATGTTTGGTAGAATTCACCTGTGAAGCCATCTAGTCCTGGACTTCTGTTTGTTGGAAGATTTTTAATCACAGTTTTAATTTCAGTGCTTGTGATTGGTCTGTTTATATTTTCTATTTCTTCCTGGTTCAGTCTCAGAAAGTTGTGCTTTTCTAAGAATTTTTCCATTTCTTCCAGGTTTTCCATTTTATTAGCATATAGTTGCTTGTAGTAATTTCTCGTGATCTTTTGTATATCTGCAGTGTCAATTGTTACTTCTCCTTTTTCATTTCTAATTCTATTGATTGAAGTGTTCTCCCTTTTTTTCTTGATGAGTCTGGCTAATGATTTATCAATTTTGTTTATCTTCTCAAAGAACCAGCTTTTAGTTGTATTGGTCTTTGCTATCATTTCCTTCATTTCTTTTTCATTTATTTCTGATCTGATCTTTATGATTCCTTTCCTTCTGCTAACTGGGGTTTTTTGTTCTTCTTTCTCTAATTCCTTTAGGTGTAATGTTAGGTTGTTTATTTGAGATTTTTCTTGTTTCTTGAGGTAGGATTGTATTGCTATAAACTTCCCTCTTAGAACTGCTTTTGCTGCATCCCATAGGTTTTGGGTCATCGTGTCTCCATTGTCATTTGTTTCTAGGTATTTTTTGATTTCCTCTTTGATTTCTTCAGTGATCTCATTGTTATTTAGTAGTGTATTGTTTAGCCTCCGTGAGTTTGTATTTTTTACAGTTTTTTTCCTGTAATTGATATCTAGTCTTACAGTGTTGTGGTTGGAAAAGGTACTTGATACAATTTCAATTTTCTTAAATTTACCAAGGCTTGATTTGTGACCCAAGATATGATCTATCCTGGAGAATGTTCCATGAGCACTTGAGAAGAAAGTGCATTCTGTTGTTTTTGGTTGGAATTTCCTGTAAATATCAAGTCCATCTTGTTTAATGTATCATTTAAAGCTTGTGATTCCTTATTTATTTTCATTTTGGATGATATGTCCATTGGTGAAAATGGGATGTTAAAGTCACCTACTATTATTGTGTTACTGTCGATTTCCCCTTTTATGGCTGTTAGTATTTGCCTTATGTATTGAGATGCTCTCATGTTGGGTGCATAAACGTTTTCAGTTGTTATATCTTCTTCTTGGATTGATCCCTTGATCATTATGTAGTGTCCTTCTTTGTCTCTTGTAATAGTCCTTATTTTAAAGTTTATTTTGTCTGATATAAGAATTGCTACTCTAGCTTTCTTTTGATTTCCATTTGCATGGAATATCTTTTTCTATCCTCTCACTTTCACTCTGTATGTGTCCCTAGGTCTGAAGTGGGTCTCTTGTAGACAGCATATATACGGGCCTTGTTTTTGTATCTATTCAGCCAGTCTATGTCTTTTGGTTGGAGCATTTAATCCATTTACACTTAAATATATACATAGCTATATGTATGTTCCTATTACCATTTTCTTAATTGTTTTGTGTTTGTTATTGTAGGTCTTTTCCTTCTCTTGTGTTTCCTGCCTAAAGAAGTTCCTTTAGCATTTGTTGTAAAGCTGGTTTGGTGGTGCTGAATTCTCTTAGCTTTTGCTTGTCTGTAAAGGTTTTAATTTCTCCATCGAATCTGAATGAGATCCTTGCTGGGTAGAGTAATCTTGCTTGTAGGTTTTTCCCTTTCATCACTTTAAATATGTCCTGCCACTCCCTTCTAGCTTGCAGAGTTCCTGCTGAAAGATCAGCTGTTAACCTTATGTGTATTCCCTTGTATATTATTTGTTGCTTTTCCCTTGCTGCTTCTTTGTATTTAATGTTTTGATAGTTTGATTAATATGTGTCTTGGTGTGTTTCTCCTTGGAGTTATCCTCTGTGGGAGTCTCTGCACTTCCTGGACTTGATTGACTATTTCCTTTCCCATATCAGGGAAGTTTTCAACTATGATCTCTTCAAATCTTTTCTCAGTCCCTTTCTTTTTCTCTTCTTCTTCTGGGATCCTTATAATTTGAATGTTGGTGCATTTAATGTTGTCCCAGAGGTCTCTGATACTGTCCTCAATTCTTTTCATTCTTTTTCCTTTGTTCTGCTCTGTGATAGTTATTTCCCCTATTTTATCTTCCAGGTCACTTATCCATTCTTCTGCCTCAGTTATTGTGCTATTTTTTTCCTTCTCGAGAATTATTAATTTCATTTATTGTGTTGCTCATCATTGTTTGTTTGGTCTTTATTTCTTCTAGGTTCTTGTTAAACGTTTCTTGTATTTCCTCCATTCTATTTCCAAGGTTTTGGGACATCTTTACTATCATTACTCTGAATTGTTTTTCAGGTAGACTGCCTATTTCCTCTTCATTTTTTTTTTTTTTTTTTTGGTCTGGTGGGTTTTTACTTTGCTCCTTCATCTGCTGTGTGTTTCTCTGTCTTCTCATTTTGCTTAACTTACTGTGTTTGGGGTTTCCTTTTCAGAATCTGCATGTTCATAGTTCTTGTTGTTTTTGGTGTCTGCCCCCAGTGGGTAAGGTTGGTTCAGTGGGTTGTGTAGGCTCCCTTGTGGAGGGTTCTGGTGTCTTTGTTCTGGTGGATGAGGCTGTATCTTGTCTTTCTGGTGGGCAGGACCATGTCCGGTGGTGTGTTTTGGGATGTCTGTGAATATATTATGATTTTAGGCAGCCTCTCTGTTAATAGGTGGGATGGTATTCCTGTCTTGCTAGTTGTTTGGCATGAGGTTTCCAGCACTGGAGCTTGCTGGTCATTGTGTGGATCTGGGTTTTAGCATTGAGATGGAGATCTCTGGGAGACGTCTCACCAATTGATATTACATGGAGCTGGGAGGTCTCTGGTGGTCCAATGTTCTGATCTTGGCTCTCCCACCTCAGAGGCTCAGGCCTGACACCAGGCCGGAGCACCAAGACCCTGTCAGCCACATGGCTCTGCTCCCCTCGCCCTGTGACAGCTCTTCTTTACTGCAGCTGGCTTTGTAAGAAACCAAAAATACTCATATCTTTATCCATAAGGGATACCCCAAATAAATGGAGAGAATGAGGAAGGCCCCTATCAACCCTCCAGTAAGCAGAGGTGATGATTCTCTGAGCAACCACCCCCAATCCTCCTCCTTTCCAAGCCAGTGAACAGGATTCAGGAAAAGTCCGGCTACCAAGTGCCCACCTCCTTCATAATTCTTACCATAGGTTCTTTTACTCATTGCTGTATATTGTTTTCTCCTTCCATTATGTAGATTCAGGTCAATAAATCCTTTATTATCTTGGTTCCCAAAGCAAGGACGTTCCGGGTGTCCATGTATATAGGGACCTTAGTTGGGTAAATCCTCCTTGATGGCTACAGAGAAGATTCCAGTTCCCAGAGTGGACAAAGCCTTGTAAACAATATTCCTCTGGAGCATCTTTCTGAATGAGTGAGCTACATCTTTGCATAGTGAAAGGATGATATCATTCAACCCTGTAGAAATACATCCTAGCACATTTAAAATGCCTAACCTCAAAAAGCATTTTTGTTAAGATGGTCTTTCTTAAGCTATAATTTCAAGATTATATGCAGGTAAGCAATTTTCCTTTATAGCAAAGTTCCTGTTGGCAATCAGTTCTTGAGTCATCTGCTCTTCTGTATCTCCTCATAACGGTGGCTTGCTTTACCTTAGACCTGTCTGACAGCAGAGAGAGGCAAATGGAATCAGTAACAAGCCCAGTCAGGGTTTTTGCATTTTTGTTTTTGTCAAGGGCACATTATTTTGTCATATCCTCTCAACTGCTAATCTCAAATAGGCTCCTATCTCCTTATGACTCTATGTATGCTTTAAGTTTTATTTTATGAGCAGCCTGTTTCTAAGATGACTCTTAAGTGTCTGATAATAGAAAACATGTAAAAGTTAGGTTATCTAAAATTAAATAGAAAATGTCCACTATACCTATAATCCAAAGGGCATTCATTCTTACTATGATTGAATATTAAATTTAGCTATAAGCTTCCTTGAAGGCAAAGCAAACATGGATATAAAATGTGTTACATAATTCTTACTACTTATAGAAAATATCTAGCAATTATATAAGGTATAAAACTATTTTTAATCAACTTTATTGAGGTTTTATTTACATACAGTAAACTTACCTATTTAAAGTATACTCTTTTAAAAATGTATGTAATTATGTATGTAATCATTACCACAGTGCACAGAAGCTCCATCATCTCCAATTCTTCCTTCTGCCCCTTTGCCAGCAATCTCCTCCCCTAATCCTTGACCCTGGAAACTATTCTTCTTTTTGTCACTATGTTTTTGCATTTTCTATAATTTCATATAAATGGATTCACACAGTATATGGTCTTTTATGTCTGGTGTCTTTCACTTAATATAATGCTTCTGAGCCTTATAAAGGGGCAAATCACATTGTTTTATCATTAGTTGAAGTATATTTTTTCCAATTTTTGGCTATTACCAATAAAGCCACTATGAATTTTCATGTACAAGTAACGGTGTGGACATATGCTTTCGTTTTTCTTGGGTAAATATATAGGAGTTGCTCCACACCCTTGATATGCTTGGCATTGTCAGGCTTTTTAGCTATTCTAGTGGGTGTGTATTGGTATCTCTGTGGTTTTCATTTGCATTTCCTTAATGACTAATGATATTGAGTGTCTTTTTGTATGCTTATTTGCCATTCATACATCTTTGATAAAGTTTCTACTCAAATTTCTGCATGCTTTTTATCAAGTTGTCTGTCTTCTTATTTTAAAGTTGTGAAAATTCTATGTATTCTATAATTTACATATATTCTGGATTCAGTTCTTTATCAGATATGTGTTTTGCAAACATTTCCTCCCAGTCGATGGCTTGCCTTTTTATTTCCTTTACAGTGTCTTTTGAAGAATAAATGCTTTAATTTTGATAAAGTTCAACTTATAAATTTTATTTTTGGTTCACACTTCTTGTATTCTAAGAAATGTTGCCTAGTCCAAGACACAAAGATTTTCCCCTACGTATTTTCTAGAACTTTTATGCTTTTTGTTTTTACATTTAGGTCTATGATCCATTTCATGTAATTTTTTGTATATGGTGTGAGATGGGGGTTAAGGTTTACATTATTATTATTATTTTATTATTATTATTACAATGTTCACCATTAGTTGAAAAGACTACTCTTTGCTCATTGAATTATTTTGACATCTTTGCTGAAAATCAATTGACCATTTCTTAACTCTATTCTGCTCTTTTGATGTATAAGTCTGTATTTATGCCAATGTCTTCATTACTATAGTTTCATACCAATGAATTCAGATAGTGTGAGTCCTCTGACTTTGTTTCTCAAAATTATTTTGATTATTTTAGGTCCTTTTTATTTCCATATGAATTTTAGAATCAGCTTGTCAATTATAAAATAAGCTCATTAAAAACACTTTTCTTATGGAAAGAAAATTTCAAACAGCTCATATATTATTGAAATAACACCTTAACCAGATCTTTTCATTACTACAGTCCACTCCAGTCTACCTACCAGATTAACCTTCTAAAAATGTCCCTTTTATAATGATGCTGAGTACATGTAAGTTCCTGGTAAGAAACTAAGTCATATAATAGAAAGAGAGAGAGAGCTTTGGAGCCATGTGGGACTGGATTCAAATGTGTTACCTTGTTCTCTCTACATCTTGGTTTCCTCACCATACTTACCTTATTATTGCGAGTATTAAATGAAATAATGGCAGTGGGGCACCTTGCACAGGATTGGCTAAGTGGTCAACATGTGTTAATTTTCTGTTTTCTTATTCAGCAATGTCAGTGAACATAAAATTTCTTGAAAGGCAAAAGATAAGGAAACAGAGAACAGGTCACACAGAACAGGAGATGACACTGACATGCCCTGGCATTGATGTTGAATTCCTGGTCCCCAGGAGGCCATAGAGTTACTAGTAATGATACCACTGCATGGAATGAGGATTCCACCTGGCCCTAGCTCAGCTTAGCCATTCTCACAGGCATATTTATACATTCTTGTTCACTCTCTACTATCATCTAGCTGTTCTGGAAACTGACCATACTTCTACCTGCCTCTCAGTTGCAAGTCAAGGGTACAAAACAACCTCAGCCTATTTTTAAGCAGTTGCTTTCTGTGAGCCTGGTTGAATTAAGTCAAACTCTCAGGTGTACCATCCATCAGCAGACACAGGATTTAGACCTGCCTGAGGTTCATTCCTATTTGGCCTAGTATCAATTTTCCCTTGGTCCCACTTTACATTTTGAATTCTATTCCACTACCATCCTCCATAGAGCCTCTACTTCAGGTAGGATGTCTGCCATATCACACACTACCTATGACTTTGGTCTCCTTGCTCCCTTGACTTTGACCTGCCTTTTCCTGCCTCAAAGGCCAACCTCAAAACCAGCCTCTTCCATTAAACCTTTTAATGCAGTCCACAGTGGTATTTTATCCCCTGTTTTTTTTAATACAATCTCATGTATCAAAAGAATGCAGTCTGATCTGAAAGTCTGTTTTCGGTCTAACAAGGTCAACAGAACTTTGTCAGTCAAAGCAGAGTTGACACCTGGTGTGGAGGGTGTATTCCATGAAGGTTATTCTCATTTCCTTGTACATTTCTTATATCCTTATGGTTAGGAGAGAGCTTTAGGACCCTGAACTGTCCATACTGGATATCTGAGGGCATTTCTGAGTCTGCACATGGTGGGGAAAAGATATGAAAGAGGGGCCCAGAATAATGAAGGTAAATATAATCTAATCTGTATTTGTTTTAGTTTGATGGCTAGATGTGGGATGCATCTGTGAAATCATTTAAAAACAGTGTTTCTATTTCTCTTGAAGGGTAGAGTTGAATTCAACTTCGAGGAAAACTGCTCCTCTGTTTTAGAAAAACCATCTTAATGAGTCCTTTTTTTTGCATTTTATTCTATCTTATTTTTTATACAACAGGTTCTTATTAGTCATCTATTTCATGTGTATTAGGATATGTATGGCAATCCCAATCTGCCAGTTCATCCCACCACCACCCCTCCACCTTAATGTGTCCTTTTGATTATTTCAAGCTAAGGCTTGAAAAGGACTCCACTGACTCTCTCAAAATGGAGGCAAGTGCAGGAGCCAAGGAAAAAATGATCCCATAATTGTACCTATAAAAAAGTCCTGGTCTATGGATTCTAGCCACACAGTAGCCAGTTCAACCTACATTTTCCCCCATATTATTCCCTTCTACTTTCTCTCAATTTTAGATTATCCTTACTATCTGAATGAAAGGGAACAGTACTAAAATTAAGGAAATCTGAATAAACTATGGATATGAGCTAATAATAATGGTCTATATTGATTCATTCAATATACAAACATACCATACAATCTTAGCAATTTTACTGTAAACTTAAAACTGCTCTAGGGCTTCCCTGGTGGCACAGCGGTTGAGAGTCCGCCTGCCGATGCAGGGGACACGAGTTCGTGTTCCGGTCTGGGAAGATCCCACATGCCGCGGAGCAGCGGGGCCTGTGAGTCATGGCCTCTGAGCCTGTGCGTCCGGAGCCTGTGCTCCGCAACAGGAGAGGCCACAACAGTGAGAGGCCCACGTACCGCAAAAAAAAAAAAAACCAAAAAACAAAAACCTGCTCTAAAAACAGGCAATTTTTCTGTAAATTTAAAACTGCTCTAAAAACAGAGTTTATTTTATTGAAAAGGGAAAAGTGCTTTCTGAACGCTGGACATTATCTGAGACACCTGGGTTACACAAATGTTCCTGATTTCTCAATTTTCCTCAGCTCCAGTTATGTTTACCTTCACATGTTTGATGACAAATAGAAACAGTGGGATGAAGAATTACCATTGCGTATAGCCCTGCAGGGATGCCATGGTGAGAAGGATGTGGTGGAGCAGCATGGTACATGCCAGACGGTGGCACATAATTTATGACAATTTCCTTGTTTACATTTAAAACGACCTACCTGTCTATAAAAGAGCCAAAAATTATGTCGTTTCTCTCCATTAGCTTATTAATTCTTTGAAGGTATAAGCCATGCCTTCTCATTCTTCTTCACAGCACAAAGTACCTTGTACTCAATAAATACCTGTGGTTCGAATGAATGCCATAAATAAAGGCATTGATGAACATAGGGCAGTCTACACATCAAATAAAAGAAAATATATAATAGTCAATTTAGATTCTCATCAATTAAACATAACAAATGCTTGTTACAACCCCTTAAAAAATTAACCACTGTTAAAATTATTAAGGCAATTATGTCTACATCGTGAATTCATCATATTGAAAGAGCTTCTCTACCCAGAAGAAAATAAAAGGTTTTCAGTTCAACAAGCAAAAAACCATATTTTGAAAGATTACTTTTCATCTTTTTGACATCCTTGTCACTCAAAGCCAGAAAACTTGATTTAGGGGTTTCAAACTCTGTCACTTAGAACAAATTTCAAGCTGTGATGTCTATGCAAAAATTCAGTGGTAATGTTTTCCTGGCCAAGTTATTGCAGGCTTCAGAATAGAATTTGCAGCAGAGACTCTGGCAGGTTCTAAATGTAGAAGATTGAATATTGATGTAATGTCAAAAGCATTCCATAATTAAAGGTGTTTCTTTATAGCATATTCCTCCATCTATTCATTAATTCAACAAATATTTATTGGGCACACCTATATGTCAGACACTGCATTAGCAAGGCTTTTCTGTTTCCTGAATCAGATGGTAGCACCTGAATGAATAAATGAATGAATGAGCAAATGAATGAATAAGAAGATACCTCCTAAAGCCCCATTACTTCACTGCTCCAGAGCCCACTGAGGGTGGTTTATGTCAAGGGAAAAACTGAAAAGTGCCCCAAAACTTACTGACTTAGAAAAGCTTCTTTTCCCTTCACATTCTCCACTCCTTCCAGATTTCAACCCAGAACGGGAGCCAAGCTATGTTCATCTGAGCTCTTGCCTTGCTCTCCCGGCTTTCAGTCTCCTCCTCTAAACACCAAAAGGGCTTTCCTTTCCATCTGTCAGGAACTGCTCTTATGTCATATCCATCTTTTTTGGCACATGAGACAGAGCAGTTTGTTTTTTTTATTGTTGTTGTTGCTGTTTGTTTGCTAGTTTAAACTTACGTAGAATGTATGGAACTAAACAAAATAGTATAATGAATCCTCATGTATCCCTCACACATTCCCCCCAAACCATTAACCCAGGGCCAATTCCATGCCGTCTACACCTTCATCCACTAGCCCGTCCTTATATTATTTTGCAGCAAATCCCCAGAGTCATATATTTTCAGTTATACCCTGGACTTAATAACAGAACAATTAGATGGAAAAACCTCACCTTTCGGAAGGAGAAAGGAAAGTGCAAAGTAGTTCAAATAAAAATTACTTACTTACAGTAGGATAACCTGAAAAGTGAAAGGATTAACAAAATCGCCAGCTGTGAGAGGGAAATGGGTCAATACAGCCTTAGGAATGGCAAGGTCTGGGGACCAGAAAGCAGTCTGAACTTTTTGGGTTGCTTTTGATCTCTTTCCACCTCTTGTTCCTGCATTTCTCTCTTTTTGACTCCCTCCATGTAGGGGAGCCATGACTGTAGGAGTCATCTCTGAACTTAATTCAGCCATCTCTGAATCCCAATAAGCCCATGATTCCTGGAGGAAAGACAGAGTCATCCCTGCCAACTTCAGTCTGAAAAATCCTGGGGAGTATTCTCATTGGTCCAGCTCGAGTTATGTGCTCTTCCCTTGACAAGTCACTGAGTTCAGAGGAATGGAATACTCTGATGCAGCTTTGGCCCCACCCACTCCTCCTTCACTGGGATTAACTGGGTAGGGTACAGAAGAAAGGAAGGGGGCACAAAGACTATATCATAAGAAGGAAAGGGACCTGCCATTTTTTGAGTTTCTAATATGTGATAGGAAATTTTTATAAACTAAGAATTCCTAAAAGGTAAATATGATTATTTGCATTTTTGAGTGAAAGAAGGAAAATTCAGAAATTAGGCCGTTTGCCCAACCTTTGGCTCTTTTAGTATATCCTTGTTTCTATCCTTATTTGTGCTATTCCTGAGTTATGTGTTTTAAAGTATGTGATGCACTTATATATACCATCAAATATAAAATAGATAGCTAGTGAGAAGCAGCCGCATAGCACAGGGAGATCAGCTCGGTGCTTTGTGACCACCTAGAGGGGTGGGATAGGGAGGGTGGGAGGGAGATGCAAGAGAGCGGATGTGGGGCTATATGTATACATATAGTTGATTCACTTTGTTATACAGCAGAAACTAACACAACACTGAAAAGCAGTTATACTCCAATAAAGATGTTAAAAAATAAATAAATAAAGTATGTGATGCACACACATTGAAGAAGAGGGCATTTCAAGGGAGAAGTGATTTTGATGGCTGTGAACTTTAGATAGAGGAGACAATATGAAGCTATATGACCTTGAGTAATTTCCTTAACTTCTCTGTGCCTCAGTTTCCTGCTGTGTCAAGTCATTGTAATAATACCCAGGGAGGCTGCAAGGATTGAGAAAAGAGATGTATGTAAAGTGCCTCACACGGTGCCTGGCTTATAGTATGAAATAAGTAAATGGCTGCAATTATTAGCAGTACTACCATAGCCCCGGTGCTCCAGGTGAGTACAAAGAGATGATTATCAAAAGGAAAAAGAACTCCAGGGTCACCAGCTGTGATGAATTACTGCGATTGTGAAATGAAAACACCCTACCTTTATTATTTCTTAAAAGGTCCAAAAAGTACAAAAATGTTATTTCTCATTATCAATTGAATGCACTTTTCCCCAAATCCAGGAATCTACTGGAAGCTAAACGAAGGAGGATAATGAGGTTACTTACTAAAAAGGGAAAAATTGAAAGGCACAAGAAAACTCGCTGACCTAGAAAGTGAAATGTTTGAGCGGTTTTGTCAAGTTAGGGTAGATATCATTTCCTATTTCTGGTTCTTATTTGAAAGGAAATCCAATGAAATTGCCTTAAAGAGGAAAATCATCCCAATGAATGGTTTTAGCCTTTGAAATCTAACATCTAATAATGTGACAACAGTGTCTCTATTTGCTGAAGACCAGGCAACTGCCGCTGCTGTTACAGCTGGAAAAGATTGTCAGCGAAAGTAGAAAGACCATTCTGGATAAATACTACCCCAGGAATACATTCAGTCCTCTGGATAAAATTGTCTCTGCCTCCATCTGCACCTTGCAAACACGTTTCTTGTTATGAAAGATAGAAGTCACTCAAGAAGGGAATGTGTAAGAATGACTTAGAGAAATTTAAGCCAATGGAAGTCAGAAATTTCACACAGTCGCATTGCAAGTTTTCTGGAACCAGCAAACATCTGGTGATAGGACAATGCGGATGGCCTTAGATGTGTGTGGCTCCTTTCCTAGCTGCAAATCATTGTGCTATCCCATGGAGATGAATTTGTTTTATCTCTGATCTTGGCCAGATTAAGTCGTGAAAATTTACTCAGCAACCTGAACCACAAAAAATAGAAAATCTGATAGGGGCGCTCAGGTAAAGCAGAATGTTTTGTATTTCTTGTTCCTGACTACCTTCCCTTCTTTTTGTCACCTGGTAAAGGTAACAGAAAGAGCAGAAGATCTGCAATCCACAGAGGCACCCTTTAGCAAAGGCATCCTCTGCTTTCACAATGTTGGAACTGCCCAAAAGACATCATTAGGACAAATCCATAAGCACTTGGGAATAAGAATTATATTTCATTCCAAATTTTATGCTCAGGACCGATTACTCTGCCTAAAACCAGAAAACACTCAGTGAACATAGACTGAATGGATACTTGAATGAGGGACATACATGAGATAAAAGAGCCAAATTCTAAGCAGCTTCCAGAATTGATTAGAAACAGGCATTTTCAGCACTTGTCAGTGTGATCTGTCAAAATCTGGAATAAAGCTCTATTTCCTACACCAGAGGGACAGACTAAATTTGGGAAGCAGAGGGAGCACAATAACCAAAGATGGGAACTCTCCCTTTGCATCTGATGTCTTGGATTTGTGCTGAGCTTTTAGAAGGACTAGGATTCGTTTACTTCTTCATTCCAAAAATGTGTTTTGCTTGCTAACTCCATCATCTCTGTGAAATGTGAAATCCTTGGGTGATGTTCAGACTGGGAGAATTATTAATGTCTTTCCAAATCTGTGATTGCAAAGGGAACAAGTTCCTTTAGGACTCTGTAGGGTTTCGTAGGTAGGTCTTGATTCCACGCAGGCTCAGTTGATGAGGGACTTTAGTATAATGTACCAAGCTCTACTCCTGGAGGGATAGCCTGAGATCAGCCTTGTAGTCTCTGCTTATTTTGACATAATCCCTCACGTCTGTGGTTATTCTCAGTTCCTCCTCTCTTATTTCTTTTATTTATTTATTTATTTATTTTTTTGCTGTATGCGGGCCTCTCAATGTTGTGGCCTCTCCCGTTGCGGAGCACAGGCTCTGGACGCACAGGCTCAGCGGCCATGGCTCACGGGCCCAGCCGCTCCGCGGCATGTGGGATCTTCCCGGACTGGGGCACGAACCCACGTCCCCTGCATCAGCAGGCGGACTCTCAACCACTGAGCCACCAGGGAAGCCCCTCTCCTATTTCATTTTTGATGCCAGACTCTCTATCTCCAATCTGAGCCCCAGCAGGGACTTGGTGATGCCCACACTGGGGGGCCAGATGATTTCTCTTTCCTCTCAAATTTTCTCTGATCTTGGCAGTAACTCACTTTGAGCTGCCTGGGCAAACTGCTCTACGCCTCCTGCTCTTGCCCTGGAAACTGTGATGCCTACATTTCAAATCTCTTTGGGCCCATGGCCCATTAAGTGGTCAAGTGTTAAACATGACTAAATAATATCAGGTTTAGCTACAAATTGGTAAGGCCAAACATGCACTTTTATAGTCCTTTTATTCAATAATGACATTACTAACAATTACTTGAAATTTTTTATTATGGAAAATATCAAAAGCAGAAGTAGAATGGGATAATGAACTCCCTTGCACCATCAGACAGTTTCACAATTACTTTTTTAAGTTTATGACTGTAAATATAGTTGCATAACTGGCAAATTACTTCAATACTTCACAGTTATATTTTGATTAGAGCCACATTTACAACTTGGCAATGTTGGCAGCCCTGCTTTTCATGATTGTATCCTGCCTTGCTCAATTATAATAGACCATTCCTCCTTTCAGATTTACTCTGAACTGCTTAAGCAAATCTACACAAGATATTATGTGTTTGTTCTATTTCTTAAAATTAGAAGGTGATTTAGAAAGGTCATAAAAAATGTTCATTTATGAGGTCAGTGCATGCAGTTATCCTTTTTGTCTGTGATAGCAATTTGGCAGGAGAGCATGTTTATTGCCTCTGATCTCAACCATAAAAAGGTGAGGAAAGTAACACAAACCATGCCAACCTCCCTTAATAATTAATTACACAGCCCATGCATGAGTTTATCTAAACATTTTTTGAAGCCATTTCTATTTCTAGCCTGTACCAGTTCTGAAGAAGCCTGGTGGAGGCCATGGAGATAACAGAGTTGAAACAGGAGGTGATGGGATGGATAATAAAGCTCACATTTTATCCCACTAAACACAACTCTGGTTAAGTGGACTCCACAGCCAAGTAGCAGAATTAGCAGTTGGGCCAGTACAACATTCTCTTTATTACTAAAGAGCTTATCACCTAAACCAACAAATCTTCACACAGTCAAAAGTAAGTACATCTTTAAAAAAACTGAAGTTACTGTAAGGTATTTTATAACTCATAGTACAACCTAGACTTGTGGAGGTAAGGTATGTATATATAAGAACTCTTCCTATCTTTAGCTCCAATAATCTTGGTCTGGACATTTATCTTTATTAAGTTAAAGATGAATTCTCAGTTTGGGTATATATAAGTGTGTATATACATATTTTTTAAGGTAAAATCGGACATACTTGCTGAGTTGTGTTGCCTCTTGAGGTTAAACTAATAGTTCTGAAGATGGTGCATTTGCATCTCCAAACAGGCTCATTAGTTTTACGAACAAACAAAATCTTTAGCTCTACCGCAGAAGTTGATCTGTGTCCTGTTCCCTGCCCCTGCCTTTTCCTCATGCATCACTCACCCTTCTTATTAGGATGTGGTGGAATAGGAAAGAGCTGTCAGGAGATAAAACTGGGTGACTGGGGCATAGTTCAGTAAAATCTGAGTCCAAGAAAAAGAGTATAGCATATTGCCAATGAGTTATGAGGGACATCAGATATAAAGAACAAACATTTAAGTATTCTGTGTAATCACATTCTATATTCAGTCAGGTTAGTTAGGAAAAATATAAGAATACTAATATGTCTCACTTTAAGGACAAATTTCACATCCTACAAATTTCCCCAAATGAAAAATTCATTCATTATAACCTGTGTTTATGCTATTCCACTTAACAATACTGTTTTTGTGGATACATCAAAATAACTGTCATCTGTCACCAGGTTTAGTCTGGAATCATGTGAGTTTGAATGAGATAGGAAAACATCCCTTGAACCAAAAGCAAAGATTTGTATTGCTAACAGATGCTTTTCCTTGAACCATGCTTGGTTTTTTTTTAGCTGACTCACTGAATTTCTCTCCCAGAAGCCACAGATGTTTCTTTAAAGGCCAGAGGATTGTGGATTGTCTGTCCAGGTGTTAACTGGGACACAATCAGTTACGCAGAAGACAAAACTGAGTGACGAGGAAGGCCAGTTTGTGGCTTAATCACAGAGGGAACTGTGACTCTGCAGCTGTCAAGTACACTGTAGGACTGAGACTCTATGTCCCAAGGGAAAGAAGAACAGAAGAGAGGGCTGTGTTCCTTCGTCCACTCCTGGAGAATCACTGTGACCTTTATAATTATCTGATGGCTGTACGCTGTAAGGCATTGCCTCTCTCTTATTATGGGAGGGGTGCTTAGCACATGCTGTTCTTTTTGCCTGGAATGCTCTCATTCCAAGACAATCCCTCCTTATCCTGTAGATTTCAGCTCTTGCCCAGGTAAGCCATTGCCAGTCTGGGCCCTGTTTCTTTAATCTAGGCATTCTTAGAACCCAGGTTATAGACTATTTATATTGCCCATAAATTACTTGTAAATGCTTCAGTGTGTTCGTATGTCTTGGTTTCCATCCTGAGTATGTTTAATTCATAATTGAAAGACCTTAATATAAAACGCACACTCAGGGTATGGTCAGTTAGCATTTAAAAGCTCTAACAAAAAATCTACACTCCAGAGGCAGGTACACAAAGGCTTCAAGTATCTAATTCACCAGAGGGTTTGAAGATCAGCAAATTGCATTTTTCATTGGTTTAATGAGTGGTATTTTAAAAATGTGGATTGGCTAGGAATCTCGTACACCTTCTCCTGCCTCTGCAGAAATAGGGTAAAGAATTGAGCAGCTCCAGAAGCATAAACTCTCCAGAAGGGTGTCAAGTTTAGGGGTCCATCTGGTTCCGAATCAAGATGCTTACAGAGAGTGTTGACACCTGAATCCTGCTCCTGGAATGTTCTCACATTAATATCCAGTGGACTTTTAATACAGCATCTAAAAGACTTGCTGCTCAAAATGTGGTTTGGGAATAGCAGTGTCAGCCATACCTGAGAGCTGGTTGGAAATGCAGACTTTCAGCCCCACCTCAGGCCCACTGCACTTTAACAAGATCCCCCGGTGATGGTGATTTCTCTGCACACTGATGTTTGAGAAGCACTGCCCACATTTAAGGATTAAAGGTTGGGACTTTATCAACCTTACAGACAAGGTTGTATGAATTCATTTGTGTTTCTTTTTGGATGTCAGTTTACTGGCAACAATTTGTGTGACAGGATTCCACATGAGGCTTACTGTTACTGTAGCTGACACCTGGTGGTGAGGAGATAAGTGGGGAGAATGCAGACTTGATCAAAATTAATTTTCGGAGCCCACCTCTACCTACCATAAATAACTTTATCATTGCAAACTAGCAAATTGGCTTGGGTCAGTCTGTAGCTCTTTCTTTTTCCAGTCTGTCTCTGTATACAATCTTGCCTCAATGTGTGATTATTTAGTTAATGTGTGTCTCCCTTATACTGTAGCCTCCAAAGGGCTGAAACAGGTTTTATTTTTTCTCTAGTCAAGTGTCTAGCATTGCTACTAGTAGACACTCAATAAATATTTGTTGAATAAATATTGTTGAAGGAAGAAAAGGTTTATGACTTTCTGAGCAGGCAGGGGAAATACATTTAAGCTTTTATGGGCTTTTTAACTTTGAACTGGCTCTTGGGTGCTGAAAGAATGACTTCCAAGGCTAAGCCATACAAACATTTCCCAAACTCATATCTTGTGCACCTCTAGTTCCACTATAGTGAAGCTCAGGGTTTGGTGAGTTATTTATAAAAGATTTTCCTTTTCTTTTTTTGTGTTTTCTTTTTGTTTATCTCTGTTTGGTTGCTGCTTGCTAATCAAGTATGTACAAGTTTAGTAATCATGGAATGCATAACCACAGTGTTAAAAGGAACATTGACAAATTGTTTCATGACTTCAGTACATTGTTCTGGGCTGAGAGTGGCAGACAGCCATTTCACCAGAGGGAGGAAAACCAGCCAGTGGTGACACACATATTCCTTCCCCCACTCCAGTCTTGTGAAATAGAAAATCTGATCAGAAATATGTAATCAATTAAAGCTTATTTTATGCAAATTATACCCTATTAAGGAAACTTGTGAACAAAATCTCTGAAAACAAGATTCTGCAGGCTTTTTTGGCACTGCTGTGATAGACAGTACTAAATGCCAGCAGACATGCATATTTAAAATATTTAATAATGGGGAGAAAAGATAAAATTAATTATCTTGAGAAAAAACCTGTCAGACAGATAATTTATTAAAAACTATTTTGGAGAATTGTTGCATAAAACATTTCTAGATAAGGGCAATTGATCTAACTAATAATAGGAACTGGAACTATATCAAAATGGTGCCAAATTAAGATTTATGTTGTGCTCCAATCCAAACAATAGGTGAAATAAATTGTACCTATAATACACAATTGATTGTTCATGGATATATCGGACCATAAAATGGCTTGTCAGCCTATATTTGAAAGTTCTAATATCTTATATAAGTATTATTTAAGGAAAGCCAAATACCTTTAATTCTCTAGCTATGTCTTAAAAAGATATTTTTCAAAGGAGTGTGCCGTGGTTTCATATGGTGTGATGATTAATTTTATGTGTCAATTTGACTGGGCCACAGGATGTCCAGACATTTGGTCAAATATTATTCTGGGTATGTGTATGAGAGTGTTTCTGGATGAGATGACGTTTGAACTGGTAGATTGAGTAGAGCAGATTGTCCTCCCTAATGTGGATGGGTCTCATTCAATCACTGCAAACCTAAATAGAACAAAAGGACTAGTGAGAGAGAATTTTGCCTGCCTGACTACTTGAGCTGGGACATCAGTCTTCTCCTGTCCTCAACTAAAACTTACACCAGTGGCTGTCATAGTTCTTAGGCTTTGGGGCTCAGACTGGAAATACACCACCAGCTCTCCTGGGTCTCCAGTTTGAGAACTACAGATCGTGGGACTTCTCAACCTCTGTAATTGTGTGAGCCAGTTCCTTATACTCTCTCTCTTTCTCTTTCTCTCTCTCTCTTTTTCTCTCTCTTTCTCTCTCTCTATATATGGATTTTATATGTATAAGTTATATATTATACATAAAGATATATATATATCTTTATATATAATATAAATAAAATTTACACATATAAAATCCCTATAGATAGATATAATCAAAAGTATATATATCCTGTTTTTATACATATGGTTTATTCCAACATAGTTCTTACATAATAGGGCTACCTTCATCATTATTTTATGTTTGGGATTAGAAATGTCTTCCTGTTTTCAAAACCACACACATGAGAAAAGAAATATGCAGGATAGAAATCCATACACCATAATAATATGTGGATAATGTGATTGAAATGGTTAAGTAAGTAGTACTGTATTATGAAAGCTTAACATTTTTCTCAGACTTTCAACTTCACATAGGAAACTTCCCATTTGAAAAGTATGAAGCTATAAGATTTTATTGCTTAGAGATATTTATGCACATAGATCCCTGAAATGGAAAAGCACCCATTTTATCACGTTGCTCCTGTAGCTCAAAACTGTTGAATAGATTTAGTACTTTTAGAATGAATTAAGACCACACGTAGGCAATTTAAGCCCCGAAGCTTGTGGTTTCAGTAAGGAATGAGGAGAATAAAATGGTGATGATGGAAAAGCTTTTGCATAACACTAGGTATGTGCTCTTACTCTGAAAAGGAGAGGATGTGTAACACAGAAGTATGATTTAGACTAAGAGTGAGGAAAGAAAGTAAAGTGAAAAGAGGAAGAGCAGAAAGGGGGCTTTTCGCTTTCTGGAGCCCAGGTCTTTTTTTTCTTAAAATGGAGGTGGTCCACTGTATAGATCACTTCTTGGGACCGTAGGGGTGGAAGAGACTGCCTTAGTCCCAATTTCCTAAACTCACTTTTTCTGAGCTTGTGAATGCCATATCCAAGAGGCTACTCTAGCCTTTCTCCCAGACTCACTCACCTAACTAGGAGAATGGATGGTTTAGTTATTCTACTGCTGTGTTAATTTATATATGGAACTTCATAGCCACACAGACTAACAAACAGGAATGGAAGCTAGTTTCACTTTTTTTCTCCTTCATGCATATTTCCATTCTTCACTTCCTGGGAAAGCACCCCTGCTCTTTTGGGATGTTGCAAATAAGTATTTCGGACCCTTCAAATGGAAACTCCACTATGTAACTTATAAATTTTTTTCAGAGCAGCAAAGTAGCCTCAGAGAAAGAAAACCTAGGTTCTAAACGTATCCATTTAATTTAAACAATTCTTTTTGATAAATATTCATATAATGTCTTCTATGCAAGACACTGACATAAACATCAAGCTTACAAAAATGTTAATAACAAAGATGACAAGGAGATCAAAGGAGAGAAAGCACATGGAAATAACTACAACACAATGAGATATTTGCAGGTACACACTAGACCACAAGTGGTTTTAAGAAGAAAGCAATCTTTTCTGCTTGAGTCAAGAGGAAAGGCTTTGCTGAAGAAGTGGGCATGTTTAGAAACAGTCTTTCTAAGCCCAGCGTTTGCACTGTAAAGTGAAGCTGATATTTTGTTCCTGGGACATTTGTTCTTCAAGCCTCCTATTTCTCTCACTCTTCCAGATTTCTCTTTCCTCCAAGTCTTCCATTCCTGATCCTTTTTCCTTTTCCCTCATACCTTTTCTTTCTTTTCAAAGCTTTGGGTCAACATTAATTATGCATGCCATATCTAAGATTTTATCTGCATGCCTTTTGTTAAATGTTGGCCAGTTTTTTTTACCTGGTCACCTGTATATAATTTTTACAGGGCTTCCCTGGTGGCACAGTGGTTGAGAGTCCGCCTGCCGATGCAGGGGACACAGGTTCGTGTCCCGGTCTGGGAGGATCCCACATGCCGCGGAGCGGCTGGGGCTGTGAGCCATGGCCACTGAGCCTGCACGTCCTGAGCCTGTGCTCCACAACAGGAGAGGCCACAACAGTGAGAGGCCCGCGTACCGCAAAAAAAAAAAAAGAAAAAAAAAAATAATAATTTTTACAGAAGAGCAAAATGCAAACTATGCAAATGCAAACAAACTTTGTGGGGTTTTTTTGTTTTTCGTTTTGTTTAGTTTTTTGTGGTACGCAGGCCTCTCACCACCGCGGCCTCTCCTGTTGTGGAGCACAGGCTCCGGACGCACAGGCTCAGTGGCCATGGCTCACAGGCCCAGCTGCTCCACGGCATGTGGGATCCTCCTGGACCAGGGCACGAACCTGCGTCCCCTGCATCGGCAGGCAGACCCTCAACCACTGCGCCACCAAGGAAGCCCCAAACTTTGTTTTTTATCCATTTTAAAGTAGTTTTGTTTCCCCCATTTTTTTGCTTGGCCCTCCCATTCCCTAACATTTGCCCCAGCCCTACAGGTAATTCGTATCCCTATGCAGTCCTACTTATTTTCCTCTTGATCATATAATCACAGACACACACACACACACAAACACTCACACATTTTATGATTTTTTCCTCATTGCTTTCCTACATAAATCAGATTTTCTATTTTTCTATATCTTGTCCTTATCATTCAAGAGTACTGTAGACATTCCTCTAAGTCTCCTAGTAGAGTTCCAGTTCATTCTTTTTGATACTGTATAATATTCCATTGTGTAAATGCACAATGATTTTGTCAGTCATCCCCATAAAAACAAGAACTTTACCTCGAGATTTTTGCTGCAATAAATGTCAACATTCATATATCCTTGGATGTTTTTACTTCTCTGGTATGGATTCCTAGGAATAGATTTGTTAGGTCAACACATACTTTCATACAGACACACACACGTACACACACCATTTTAATAGATATTGCCAGGCACGTTGCTTTCAAAAAATGTTTTAATTCACACCACCAATGTGTGAGAAAATACTCTTTCTGTATTCCTGTCAGTAACAGATGTTTATAATTTTTTCAATCTTTAGGAATTGCTTTCTTCTTTTTTTTTTTACTCTATTTAAAATTGAATATGTAAAACATTTACATGATTCTAAAGTCAAAGCTATATAACTGATTACATTCAGAGAAACCACATTTCTGTCACTGTCTGTTTCATTCTGTTTCTTCCTTCCCCTACAGGTAATATTTTCTATTCCTTTTTAGTTAATTCTCTAGTATTTATTTTTCAAATATATTTTTTTGCATTTTTATTTACACATACATTTAAGCCCTTTTCTTAAACAAAAAGTCTCATAGCATATACATTTTTCTGTACTTCGTGCTTTCTCTTAAATTATATCCTGATTCTCAAGCTACATGAGTGTATAAAGACCTTCCTCATTCTTTTTTTATAGCTACACAATATTACATTGTATGAATGCACCATAGTTTATTCAACCAGTCTCAAACTGATGGGGTTGATTTCAATCTTTTGCTGTGATAAAAAGTGCCACAGTGAATAATCTTGAGCATAAGTCATTTCATATTCTACCACTGCATTTTAAGCTAGATTCCTAGAAGTGAGACTTCTGAGAGTAGGATAAATGCATATATAATTTTTATAGATGTTACCAAAGCCCCCTCCATAGGGGTCATACACCATTGCATTCCCACAAAATATATGAGAATGACAGTTTCCCTATAGCTTTGCCAAAATTTTCTATTTCCAAATTTTTATATTTTTATCAAACTGACACATGAGAAATGACAATATAATTTAATTTGTACTTCTCCAGTTATGAGTGAGATTAATGACCTTTTCTGTGAATTACTTGGTTATGTATTTTGCTCATTCTTCTATTGGGTTATTAGTCTTTTCCCCCTCAATTTTGGTAGCTATTTATATTTTAGTTTTTAGTGATAATAGACCTTTGTATAAATTGTAAATGTTTTTAATTTTTTTTACTTTGCTTATGGTGATTTTAATCAGCCAATTTTTTAAATGTAATTGAACCTAATTATTTAAAAGTCCTTATGGATTTTGAGTTATGGTTGGTAAGTATTCCTACACACAGTTTTTAAAGGATTCATCCATACTTCCTTTCAAGAGCTGTATGCTTAGACTTTTACATTTGGATCTCTAGTCAATTTGGAGTTTATCCTGATATATGGAATGAGGTACAGATCTAATTGTATCTTTTTCTCAATATCTCAATACCATTAATTTAAAAGTTCAACTTTTCCCTAAAGATATGAAATACTATTTTTATCATATACCAAATTTCCATCTGTATGGGGTAAATTCTGTACTGTATTATAACATATCACCATCCCCACCACTGATACTCTTATTTTGTAAGGTTCTTCTGCCACTCTCTTTGCTTGTGTATTTTCCATGTAAAATTTAAAATCAACTTGGATAGCATCATTAAAAAAATGTCTTAGTGTTTTTACTGAGACTGTGTTAAATTTATAAAACAACTTAGGAAGAATTAATACCTTTATGATACTGAGCCTTTTTGTCTAAGAGCATTGTAGGCTTTTCCACTTGTTCAAATCTAATTTGGGGTCTTTCAGGAATATTTTAAAGTTTTTCTCATTTAACTTTTGTAAATCTTGTTAATTTTTATAACTAAGTATCCCCTTTTCTTTGTTGCAATTTTAATTTGGGTCTTCTCTTCCATTACATCACCTAACTTTTATATATACAAAGCTGTACTGATTTCTATGTACTAATTCTATATCCTGCTTTTTTACTACATTGTTTTGTTTGTAATAGCTTTCCTATTATTCTCTTGAGTTTTCCTGGTATACAATTTCAAAAGTTTGCCTCTTTCTTTCCAATTCTTATGCATCTAATTTCCTTCTCATCTAACTTCTTTAGCTCATACTTCTAAAACCATGTTAAATTGTATTTGCTATATTAGGCATGCTTACTTTGTTTCTTACTTTAGCAATAATGCCTCTAATATGTCCACACTAACAGGCAGATTTCAGAGATTATGGATATGTATATGTAATTATAGTATAGAAGTATCTATGATTTCTGTTCTATGGACTGATTTTATCAGGAATGAGTGTTGAATTTTGTGAAGTGTCTTTTAAGCACCTATGGAAATAATCCTGATATATTAATATGATGAGTTGTTTAGATTTTTTACATTGTATTTATAGATTATTTAAAGATTTTCTAATATTGAAGCATCTTTACAGTCTTAGAATAAACCCCACTTTTCAATGGTGTATTATTTTTTAAGGTGTTGTGGAATCTATCTGTTCATATTTTTAAAAGATTTTTGCATTAATACCCAAGTATGAGATTAGTTTACGGCTTTATTTTTGTTCAGTCTTTATCAGTGTTGATTTATATGTACTTGTCGCTTAGAAAAAATTTGGAAGTTTTCCTTCTTTCTATACATTCAACAACATTTTAAGTAGCCCTGAGATTACTTCTTCTATAAAGATTTGGTAGAAGTTTTCTGTAAAACTCTCTGGGCCTGGTGCTTTTTTCATGATGGAGCTCTTTTACAATTTTGCTTTCCCCCCCCCCCATGGAAAGTCTTTTGCTTATATTTTCTATCTATACTGAGGTCATTTGGAGTAGATTATATTTTACTATAATGTTATCTTTTCCACCTAGGTTTTAAAATTTATTTCCATAGAGTTGTACACACAATCTCTCATAATTTTCTTATTCTTTCTTCCTTCCTTTCTTTCTTTCTTTCTTTATTTATTTATTTTCCTTCAGATTTCATAGTTTTTGTTCCCTTGTCATTTCTTATTTTTTTGTTTTGTTTTGTTTTCTGTATTAGTCCTTTAATTTTTGTCTGTATTTCTGTCACTATTTCCAGTTATTTATATTTACTTGAGGATATTTATTCCTTTTGATATTATAAATCATTATTTTGTGTATGAAAAATAACCAGCCTCCATTTCAATTCATGGCTGAATAGCTTTTAGGGAATTCATGTTTTTAAACTCCAGAAAGATTTTGTGTGTGTATGTGTCACATTCCTATCTTCTAATATTCTATTATTATTATTTTTCTGTTCAAATTGTATTAATATCTCTCAGCAGCTTTTTTTACATTTAGCATATGCATTCATTTTCTATTGATGCATAACAAATTACCACAAACTTAGCTTAAAACAACATCCATATATTAGCTCATAGTTCTGCAATTCAGGAGGGCTCAACAGAGTTCTATCTTAAAGATATTACAAGACTGGAGTCAGGTATCACCCAGACTGGTTTCTTATATGGAGACTCTGGGAAAGAATCCACTTCTAATCTCATTCAAGATGGAAAAATCCAGTTCCTGTAGGACTGAGATCTTCATTTCTCTGCTGACTATCAGCTATGGACCTCATACAGTTCCTTAAAGCCATTCATATTCTTTCTTGTGTGGCCCCTCCACCTTCAAATGAGTAATGACACACTGAATCCTCCCCATGCTTTGGAGCTCTTGGATTTCCTCTTCTGCTTTTAAGGGCTCATGGGATTAAATCAGGCCCACTTGTAAATCTCCCTATATTAACGTCCACTGTGCCACATAACATAACATAATCCTGGAGTGATATCTCATCATATTCACAGGTTCCAAGAACTATGGTAGGACATATTTGGGGAAGGTCTGTAGCATTTTAGAAATTCTGTCTACCACAATTCATACTCCAGCCACCAAAGATTCACATGGCTCCCAACTGCAAAATATATTCACACTCTCTCAAAGTTTTCAAGGGTCTCATCCCATGATAGTGTCACTCAGAGTCCAAAAATCTCATCTAAAGTTCATCAACTCAGAGTCTTAAATCTCATCATCTCAATCATCTACATCGAGTGCAGCTGAACCTTCTGACCACAATTTACTCCATCTGTGAATCTATGGAATTAAAGAAATGAATTATCTATACTTAACATACAAAGGTGGCACAGGTATAGGTTAACAGTCAGAGACAATCAGATTCAACAATACGTAAAATGGAAAACAAAAAGTAATCACTGGTACAAAGCAGTTTTGAAATTCAGCTGGTCAAACTTTTTTAGTTGTCCACGTTTCTGTGACTCTCAGTTCTAACCTCTATGCACTGGGCTTCCCCCTCTGTGCCCTGATTTTGCCCTCAGACCCATCCTTCCTTTTTTCATGAAAATGGTAGCATGCAATTTCAACGGGGTAGTTTTATCAGCCTGCCTCCTATCAGGAAACTGTTAGGTCTGAGAGCCTTTGAAATCTCTCTGTGCCTTTCAGTCCAACCTGGCAGTATTTCTGCTGATATAAAATTCCCAAGAACCTTTTGGGTATGAATATCATGGATGTTCACTCCATTAGATGAAAGGTTCTTCCACAGATCATCTGTGGATAATCTGTTCTCTGTTTTTAGCTTCTACTGAGATGGCTGAGGGACAATGTCCTTAAGCTTCCTAGGGCCCTCTCATCTGATGGAGAAGATCTATGGCCCTCAATCTCCTGCTCCTGAGTATGCTGAGCTTTTGATCTTTCAGAGTTTCAGTAAAAAGTTTCAGTGAAATGTTGGACAGCCACATCCTTGGCTTTTTCTCAAGCCATGCTTTCAGAAGAAATTTCTTAATTTTAGCATCACTCACCATATGGAAAAATTGATAATTTCCCAAATCATCAAGCCCTGGTTCTTAAAATCACAAAGTATATATGTCAGGGAGAGTTCATAAAATTCATAGAAATTCAGAGATGATTTGATCTTGGAAAATATTTAAACCTGTGATTCTCAACTGGGGGTCATATCACTCCCAGGGAATATTTAACACTTCCTAAATATATTTGTGGTCCTCATAATGCAGGGGAGGGAGGAATGGGTACTACTGGTGTCCAGTAAGTAGAGGCCAGGGATGCTACCAAATATCCTACAGTGCACAAGAAAGCTCTCTCCCCACAACAAATTATCCAGCCCTGAATGTCAATAATGCTGAAGCTGAAAAACTCTGATGTAAACAAACCCCTTTACTTTAATGATGAAAGTACGTAGACCCAGAGAGGTAAATGATCAGCCCAAGTCATAAAGCTCTACTGTAGCAGAGTCAGAAATAGAACCCAACATCTGGTCTTCTCCCTGTTACCCTGTATTTCTCAATGATTTTTTTATCTATAGATCCCTCAATAAACATTTGGCATATAGGTAGGCCACTCATTTTAAGTACATTTTAAAAATGTTTTGCACAATTAGGAAACTGATTAAAAATATAATAGTTCAAAATTAAGAATAATGATGATAATTATTTCTCATCATTGAATAATCAGCACTCCTGCAATTCTTCTTCTAATGTGTGGATTTTCAGTTTAATGCTAGAGATTTTGAGCCCCTGGGCTGTTTTTACATTCTGTCAGCTTCTTACCTTTTACCAAGCTAGACAATCCACATTCACAATTATGGGCTGTTTTAAAATGTTGAAGAGTTCCATATATTCAGATAAAACATAGATCCAGAAACCACAGAGTTGTTTTTTGTTTTTGTTTTTTGTGTGGGTTTTTTTTTTTTTGCCACAGTCTATTTTTTCACCAAAGCTTATTATTATCAGAAGCTGGAAGGTTAAATATTTCAACTTGGAAAATAATGACAAATGGATTTTGAATCCCCTCTTTGTTGCATTTTCCATGCCCTCTTCTTGCATATATGGACTCTGTGTATGTGTGTTGCCAGAGTACCAAATTGTACCTCACTGGGTGTTTTGGCACTGAATTAAAAAATTTCTTTAGAAAAGAGACTAACTATTAGTGATTAAGCCCGTTCCACCACAACTCTAGGTTTTTGAGAAATTCTGATATTTTTAATTCAACTAAAATGAATAGTATACCAGCCTTGAAGATTGGTCTAGTCTAGATATTGAATATGGCTGAGATACACAATTTACACACTCACAGAAAAGCAATTAGCATTACATTGTTTAAAGTTTGTGTTTCTTTTCCTCAACAGTCAGAATATGAGAGGGTGGAAAAACAAAGGACTGATCTCACTGCCCATTGATCCTTATAGCTCTGTAGTGCATGCTCTGAGAGGCCCCTTTGGAAATAAAGGACTTATTCATTCACCTACTGGAGTACCACTGGCAAGGGCCCTCAGATGTCAGCCCTCTGCCTTGCTAAAGATAACAACTCCATCCGAGGGAAGCCCATGTCAAATGCCTGATAGACACAGTTATAAAAAAACTGGCCGCTTTGCTCAAACAAAGGAGGACCATCTCTGCTCCTCCAGAGCATTCCAGAAAGTCGGCTGAGGTCTTCAACAGCACTATTCATTTCTCCCTCTGCTTGATCCCACTTCCTTCCCCTCCATGTCACAGGTGCCAATTCCAAGAACACTCTTTAATAGACATCCTAAATGATAATGTCCCTCTCAGAGACTGCTTCCTGGAGAACCCAAAGTGGAAAAGTATACTTAAGAACTGAGGTTTGTTCTATGTTTTTTTTTTAATCAATACTGAGTCCAGTGCATCTTTGCAAGTCATTCTGATAAAATAAATAATTGTGTCCCTTTGGCATATTTTTCAGTGCTAAACAAAACAAAAAATCATCGAGTTTTCTGTCCACTAAGCAGCGGATTGTGATTGCTTATGCTCTGGAGTTGACCCCCTGGTGGTCAAGCTCCTCGACTGTACCTCTAACCTTGTCCAAGCTATGATTTTCTGAGCTGTCAGGAGGGAGAAGAATAGTGCCTACTTCATAGGATTTTGAGGCGGATTAAATGAGATAGAACACCTAAGGCACATAGCGCAGAGGAAGTTCTCAGCAAACATTTGCTCTATTTTCTTGAATGTCATTTCCTACTTGGCAAGAGCTGGTTCATACACTCTGACATCAATGGTCTCAATAGTCATAAAACAAAATATCTGCTACCATGCCACTGATATTATATGACATCCAATAGTATCCTTTGATAAAATGATTTTTCAGTAACTCATACTACTTCTTCTCCAAGCATAATATTTGTCATTAAATTTTATAAGCTTATCAACCATATTGTTATGGGACCAGTGTTTTCTTTTTGTTTCTGTTTGCTTTGTTTTACTTTTTTTTCACCAATAAGGAGAGAAATTCTGAAGGGCCTTTTCTTAACCTTCAGAAATAAAATTTGTCCATTGAATGGTGGAAAGCATGATTTAACGGTTGTTCTGAAAAGAATATTAATAAACTTTCTAGTGTGTTGATCATATTTCAGAATGATTTGAAAATTTGGTGGCTGATGCCAGTATTTGACAAAGTTTTATATCAGACAGAGTGCCAAAATCTTAAAAGAAAATGGAAGGTTGGTCCAACAAAATCAGATTTTCAGACATCCCTTGTTCTTATTTGCCCTTTTCTTTTACAGCTTGTGAAAATTCATCACGTTTAGAAATTCAGTTATCTCAGCACATGCAGAGTCACATTCTATATTCTCATCTAAGCCCTGTTCACTATTTATATTTACGATGTTATTCGAAGTTGTGGTATTTGCTTTACTATTTTCATCACTACTTTCATGCTTCAGTTAACAGCTTTTGAGCCACTGATCCATTTCTGTGAATCAAGAATATAACACCTTAGAAAAGGAAGAATGAATCGTGGAAATCTAACAAATGTAAACAAAAGTATGTAAATGAGGCGAGAATGAGTTAGTCAAGATAAACTACACCCTGTTTATTGAATGAACCAGCAAGGAGAAAAGGGCCACTGCAGTCCTTGTAGAATAAGTTGAGTCTTTCAGAATATAATCATTAATCGTACCTTTCAAATTCAGCAATGTCTGTGAATAAATCATTTCTTGGCAGTTCCTCTGAAACCATCAAACTGCCTGCAGACCATATGATGGACTTCTACATCCACAGAGACCAACAAACCACACTCTGAGATGCCCTTGTTCTACCCAGTGCTGCTTCTGTGTGACGCCCCAGGCAAAGGCACTGGCATCCATCTTGCCCAAAGTCACGTGTTCCAGAGAAGGATCGCATTTGCTCTCTGAGTTGTAGTTACAACAATGTTCAGCTGAATTTCCTTACTCACCATAGAAACGTTCAGTTCTAGACAAGACAGAACACAGGGCATCAATCATTACTTGCATCAGTTAGTTTGGCTTGTTAAGTGTACCAAAGACTTTTCCTTATATTCCTGAGTTGTTCACAAAGTAGATGCCATAAGAAATTCTGTAATATTTAGCTATACTTAGAAGGATCTTTCAGAAATTAGGGTTACCTGGGCTAATGCCTAGTACACCCCAGGATTCTGAACTCTAACTCCTATTCTGCAAACATGTGATAGGGTTTTTAACAACTGACTTAGCTTCTTTTTAACCCTATTTGCTCCTTCTTTATGAGCAGGGGAACAGATGTAGTTTTCTGTTGAAAAACCAGATGTCAAAAAGTAAAAATGAAACAGACAGAAGTCTCTTTCTATGAAACCAAGATCCCAAGACTGCTCAAATATATTAATGTCTGACAACTTTCAATTCTAAAATTAATAGCCCAAACCCATGGCTATTGAAATAAAAGTTAATGTCTAAAGTGACAATATGGGTTCTCTTTTCCCCTCACCAGCTCTGTTCCTTCTTGTTCTCATGCCTTGTGGGAAGGGAAACTTTTAGCCTCTAAAGTTATACCACATGAGGAGATCAAGACTAGTGAGAGATTGGTTTGTCTATCTAATGGATGCTAGGAGCCACTGGTGATGGTCACTCCACATTAAAAACGGAGAGTAGATACCTGTGACAACATGGATGGTCCTGGAACACAATATGCTAAGTGAAATAAGTCAGTCACAGAAGGACAAATACAGCACGATTCTTATAGGGATATCTAAAATAGTCAAAGGTATAGAAATAGACAATAGAATGGTGGTTACCAGGGGATAGTGGAAGGAAATGAGAGGAGTTCTTTTTCAATGGGTAGAAAGTTAGGAAGTTATAGTTATACAAGCGGGTAAGTTCCAGAGATCTGCTGTACAGATAGTGTCTGTAGTCAACAGTAAGGTATTGTGTACTCAATAGTTTGCTAAAAGGGTAGATCTCATGTCTTTGTCTCAAAAACAAAACAAAACAATGAGACACAAGGAAACTTTTGGAGGTAAATTCTTATTAATAATAATAATCCATGGTTATGATTACCTGGATTGTGTGTAAGTATATACATATGTCCAAACTCACCAAATGGTATACATTACTTACGTGCAGATTTTGTATACCAGTTATACCTCAATAAACCTGGAGAAAAAGACGGGGAGGTAGGTACACGGAAAAGTGCTTTCTCTGGATCTAACCATGTACGATTCTGGAAGGTTGGACCAAGGTTACAGGTGCCAAGAAATAGAAAAGGGAAGCAAGAGGGAGGCCAGGAGAGAGGGGACTCCAAGCTTCCCTGGAGTGAAGGCCAGCTTTGTTTGGAGTGAAGGGAGAGCAGATGAGTGTGTGTTGGCTGGGGGGCGCATTTGTGGACACTTCTTTAGACAGTGTGTTCACAATTAAGTAACAGGGCTGTGATCTTTCTGGAAAGGGCCCTGATCAAGTGGTGCTCAGTGGTGGAGGGTTAGGTTCCATTTATTAAGAGGCACCATCTCTTTGAAGAAGTACCATTTTAGGGAGACTGATGTCCTGGTTTCCTCATCCCACCCTTCCTGGGTCAGACCCAACTTTATGCTCTTCAGCTTTTCCTCAGCACCTGGTTTCTGGTCCCAGTGGATGCAGAGGAAGCCATACTTCACAGATCAGAGCCCATGTTTTCAAAAGAGGTTTTCACCTAAGCCTGGAATGTACCTTTTTGGTTTTTTTGTTTTTTGTTTTTTGGTTTTTTGCAGTACACAGTCCTCCCATGCCACGGCCTCTACCGCTGTGGAGCACAGGCTCCGGACGGTCAGGCTCAGCGGCCATGGCTCACGGCCCCAGCCGCTCTGCGGCATGTGGGATCCTCCCAGACCGGGGCACGAACCCGTGTCCCCTGAATTGGCAGGCGGACTCTCAACCACTGCGCCACCAGGGAAGCCCTGTTTTTTTTTTTTTTAATTGAATGTTTCTGTATCAACATTGGAGACATTTAAAAAATTGCATACCTAGAATAGAAAATAAAATCTCCTCCCAGAGTAAACACTTAAAGCACATAACACAACTAAATGATGTTTAAACATTTTTATTTTAGAGTCAGAAAAATGTATTATTATTTCTTTAGCAGGAGTATAAAAAGGAAAATTCACTTTCCATTTATAAAAACTTATCTTCCAAGCCTCAATTTATAAATTTGGAATGGGAATAACTCTCTTTGTGTCACATAAACCAGAACATTTTTAAGGTGAGGCATAGAAAAAATAAAAGAGAAAATGAGTTCCATCTCCATTGATGTGTGTGTTTTTAAAAACAGTCATCACACTGGTATGAAAGTGTCATTATATCTGTGTGGGATGACAAATTTCATTTTAGCCTCCTTATCTCATCATATATTCACACAGTGTTAACAAGTCATTGCTACTTGAACTTGATAGAGACGGCCACAAAAATTCAAAATAATCATAAAAATCAAGGAACGATGTTGTTGCAATATTTATAGCCTTGACAGGTGCCCTGCTGCTTTGAATGAGATCTCTTACATGTGCTGTCTATGCCTCTAGCTGTACCTGGTACAAATAACACATGTTCTAAAATGTCAAGCCATGGGTAGATGGCAACGGTCATCAGACCAGTGGCAATGGGACTCCCCCCACTCCATTCACACATTTCTTTCTTTTCCCACTTGTATCCTGGGTTACTTTATTTTTTTTATTGAAGTATAGTTGATTTACAATTTTGTGTTAGTTTCAGGTGTACAGCAAGTTGATTCAGTTATATATACATATGTATATATACATATATATATTATTTTTCAGATTCTTTTCCATTATAGGTTATTACAAGATATTGAATAGAGTTCACAGTGCTATACAGTATGTCCTTGTTGTTTATGTATTTTACATCTAGTAGCATGTATCTATTAATCCCAAACTCCTAATTATCCTTCCCCTTGCTCCTTTTTCCTTTGGTAAACATAAGCTTGTTTTCTACACACATTCCCGTTGTTCCAGTGTACATACAAGAAATTACCAAATGCCAAATATTTTTAGAAATGCTAGGGCAGAAAAAGAGCAATGGGATCAGTGGGGAAAAACCTTTCTGTGGGAATTCTAAAGTGTCAACTAAGGGCAGACCATGTTCTTGCTGACGCTGACTGTTGTGTGAATGTGAGACTGTGTGTGTGTGTGTGTGTGTGTGTGTGTGTGTGTGTGTGTGTGAGAGAGAGAGGGAGAGAGAAGAAGGGGTGTTGGTGGAGGCTGAAAGCAAAAGGAAAACTGCTTGCAGAACAGAAATCAGATCTGATCTAACTTGAAAAGGTGCAAGAACCACCAGAAGGAGTCTATTAATTGTTCACTAGAGTCAGCAAGAGTCAGCTAGGAAAGGATTAAATAGAGGAAAACGTTCCAGGCTGAAAGAAAATGTCCAGAGAAAGCAAGAAAGTCAGAGACTTGGTTACTCTCATAGAGGAATATGGTCCCACGGAAAGTCAGAATACTACTTAAAGGATAACGCAGGCTGAACTGAGAGAAAATACTGGAGACCCCACATAGAAAGGAAAGATTTTGTTTCTGCCCAGGAGAATGAAAAGAGACCCAAGGAAGTTGAAAGATAACAAGAACTAGATGAGAGAGATGAGATTGTGGAGACACCCCTACCTGGGTTGAAGGCATAGCTAGGAAGAAGTCAGGAAGAGAAACATTAGAAATTGAGGCAAGCTGAATTCATGAATGACACCCAGACTGAAATATATACCTACCAACATATAGGTGACTTGACTTTACTGAATCCTGGAAAAATATGTCTTCCCACTAAGCCCTCTTTAACCATGTGTGTTATTCTGAAAACCCACTAGGCTCGTAGGAGGCCAGAAAAAAGTAAGAGAAGAGATGAAGTCAGTTCCCATTCCAAATTCTCGTAATTTTGAAAAATGTTTCCAAGGTCTGGTTTTTGGAGGAGAAACTCCTGAATCCTCCAGGGGTCACTTAGCAGCAGAAAGCAGGGGTTCTCTGCAGAGTGCTTTGGGCCTCTCTCATCACTGCCCCAACTGTGAGCCTCCATGCTTGGAATATCTTTTCTTCCATTCCAGCCACTTTGTAAGGCCACAGCAACTGCAAGTCCAAACCAGAGTCTAATGGATGTGGGGATATTAGAAACAGAATAAGAATAAGAAATCATGCATTTTTATCCAAACCACAGGGGCCAATCTATCTCCCACAATTCATCAGTAAATAAATAAAGCCACATCACTGTTTAATATTCCAGGGATTATAGGACTATTATTTGATTACCCACAGCCCAGATACCTTGGTAAACCATCATGTTAACACAACAGGTTTATTCCACACCAGCTTGTCACTGGGCTGGGACGATTTGGGCCAGAAGCCTCCAGGTGAGATGTCTTTCAAGTCATAGCCTGAATTTTCATTGCCCCAAATATTTCATCTTCTATTCCTACAGTCAAGTCAATAAACATGAAAAACATTTGACCAGTCATTCTCACTGTCCAATGACTTAACCTAATTTATCTTGTCTAAATTTCACTTAATAACTTGAGTTTTAGGTCTTCCACCTCTCTGCCCATCCCATTCCCCACCCTTTATGTTTGTACAATTAGTTAGATGGAGAATTTGAGGAATTGCTCAAAAACTGCTTTTGTTTTTGTAATTGTTTTCCTTTGGAATAACTTGTTCATTCTTTTTTTTTTTAATCTTCACTTAATTTAGCTGATTAGTGCTGTATCAATCTTCCTGTAACACTGCTTTAGTCCCGGTCTTTCCAAAGGAGACTGACCTAATATCCAGTCACATAGAAATCTTTCATGTAGAAATGCAGAGGAGCATCCCTGAATGTCCATTGTAATGTTATTGTCATTGGAAGTTTCTTAATATTCTTTTTCTAGCCACATACAGATAGTGATGACTCCTTTGGTCAGGTTTATGTCACCTATCAGAAAAAAAAAATGAAGCTATCAATGCTTTGTGGATCCTTCAGAGTCCAGATGCTGCCAGGACAGAGCTTGTTTCTCAATTTGCCAACTTCTTTCTCCACAGCTCTTTCCTGCAAAACCTTATATTCAAGGATTTTTATTTTAAAAGGAAAGATACAAGCTCTGCAAATGCTCAAGCATCAGTTTGGATAGCACTGTGGGAGCACATCAAGGAAGTGTGATAAATTGGGAGATATATATCCTTTTATGTGTTGAATATAATGAGGTTTACTGACTAATCTAACTCACTGAGGCAAATAACTGCATAGTTTTAAAGGTCTACTGTTCAGTGCACAGCAATTAAATTAAAGTTAAAATACTGTAATTATTTAGAACCAAGAGGCCATTTTTTTTTTTTTTACTGACTTTGTGAACTCATAGGCTCCAATGAATGCAGAGATAAAATAGCATTACACAAGTTGGCTATATATTATCTTGTCTATCTTGTATTTGGAATTAAATTACTCAGAAGTTCAGAGGTTAGTAAGAAACAGAACTATCCTCTATATAATAGTAGCTTTATGTTGGTTGAATTTAAATATAAATAGAGAGTATTAATGTGATTATTTACATACAGGCATGCAAGTTTAAATATGCACATGTACACATAATGTCATATTCAAGTAGTCACCTCACCTTGAATGAGGACTTTTAATTGACAGGAAATAGTAAGTGTGCTTTACATATACTATCTCCTGTAAAATACAGAACCATCCCATAGGACAGGTATTATTAGGTTCACTTTAGAGGTGACATAATCTCAATTTGGGAAACTCAGAGACAATGGAAACTCTAGCATGACCAAATGGAGCTCATTTATGGTTTGCTTCATCATCATCCTCATTTCCTCCCCAATCTAGTCTTGTTTTCAACCTTGGTGAATGACCCCACTCTCTGTTCAGCTGCAGAAGCCAGAAACCTAGGAGTTATCCTTGACTCCTACTCCTCCTTCACCCCCATGTTCAATTCATTATTCAGGTCTATACATTTTTATCTTCTATACATCTTTCTTTCCCTTAATTCTGTCAACCACATTACAAAACTAGACAAAACTTCCATCATGCCTCATCTGAGTGGTGGTGATAGTCTCCAAATCAGTTTCCAGCTTTCATCCTTTTCCCCTTAATGTTCTTAAAGCAAATGTGATTGTGCTATGTCCATGCTTAAAACACATCCATGGATTTCCACACCGCTTATGAAAAAGAAACTTTAATGTAGCTCACAAAACACAACATGACTTTGCCCCCCTGTTTCTTCAGGCTCACATGGCATCCTCTCTACCTCTTCTCAGTCCTTCAGCCAAATTGACTTCCCTCTGCTTCTTGAATATATGTACTATGCTCTGACCTGCCTCAGGACTTTTGCACATGCTATTTCCTAAAGTTGAATGGACCACTCTTTCTCCATCTCCTTTGCCTAGTTAATACCTACAAATACAGTTTGCTGTTATTGTTACTTCCTCAGAGAAGCCTTCCTTGATCACTCCTAGGGCAGGTCCCCTGTTATGTGCTCTCATAGCATCCTCTCTTAATTTTATAGCACTTAGATTATGAATATACATTTATACATGTGATCCTTTGGTTATTATTTATCACTGTTATTTGATTTCAAATTCTTTAAGGGTAGGACCCTTGTTTTTTGCATTCTACCATAACCCCAGCACTTAGCAAAATGCTATGTTATCAAATTTTTGACCACATTATTTGAGTCTTACTCTGACTTATCTGTGACTGAATAGCCTCTCCAAATACTGAATACAGGAAGGAACAAGTCTTCAATTTCTTCGGAGAAAGAATAGGGGATAGAGTGCAGACAGCAGAAGCAAGAAGGACTACAATCCTGCAGCCTGTGGAACAAAAACCACATTCACAGAAAGATAGACAAGATGAAAAGCCAGAGGGCTATGTACCAGATGAAGGAACAAGATAAAACCCCAGATAAACAACTAAATGAATTGGAGATAAGCAATGTTCTAGAAAAAGAATTCAAAATAATGATAGTAAAGATGATCCAGGACCTTGGAAAAAGAGAGGAGGCAAAGAACGAGAAAATGGAAGAAATGTTTAACAAAAACCTAGAAGAATTAAAGAACAAACAAACAGAGATGAACAATACAATAACTGAAATGAAAAGGACACTAGAAGGAATCAATAGCAGAATAACTGAGACAGAAGAATGGATAAGTGACCTGGAAGACAGAATGGTGGAATTCTCTGCTGTGGAACAGAATAAAGAAAAAAGAATACAAAGAAATGAAGACAACGTAAGAGACATCTGGGACAACATTAAATGCAACAACATTCACATTATAGGGGTCCCAGAAGGACAAGAGAGAGAGAAAGGACCCAAAAAAATATTTGAAGAGATTTAGTTGAAAATTTCCCTAACATGGGAAAGGAAATAGCCACCCAAGTCCAGGGAGCGCAGAGAGTCCCAGGCAGGATAAACCCAAAGAGAAACATGCTGAGACACATATTAATCAAACAGGCAAAAATTAAAGACAAAGAAAAATTATTGAAAGCAGCAAGGAAAAACAACAAATAACATACAAGGGAATACACATAAGGTTAACAGCTGATTTCTCAGCAGAAACTCTACAAGCCCGAAGGGAGTGGCATGATATACTTAAAGTGATGAAAGGGAAGAACCTAAAACCAAGATTACTATACCCAACAAGGATCTCATTCAGATTCAATGGAGAACTCAAAAGCTTTACAGACAAACAAAAGCTAAGAGAATTCAGCACCACCTAACCAGCTCTACAACAAATGCTACAGGAACTTCTCTAAGTGGGAAACACAAGAGAAGAAAAGGACCTACAAAAACAAACCCCTCAAAATTAAGAAAAGTGTCATAGGAACATACATATTGACAATTACCTTAAACATTAATGGATAAAATGCTCCAAGGAAAAGACACAGGCTTGCTGATGGATACAAAAACAAGACCCATCAATATGTTGTCTACAAGAGACCCCCTTCAGACCTAGGGACACATACAGACTGAAAGTGAGGGGATGGAAAAAGATATTCCATGCAAATGGAAATTTTAAAAAAGCTGGAGTAGCGATACTCATATCAGATAAAATAGACTTCAAAATAAAGAATGCTACAAGAGACAAGGAAGGACATTACATAATGGTCAAGGGCTCAATCCAAGAAGAAGATATAAGAATTATAAGTATATATGCACCCGACATAGGAGCACATCAATACATAAGGCATCTGCTAACAGCTATAAAAGAGGAAATCAACAGTAACACAATAATAGTGGGGGATTTTAACACCTCACCTACACCAATGGACAGATCATCCAGACCGAAAATTAATAAGGAAACACAAGTTTTAAATGACACAAGATAGACCAATAGACCAGATAGATTTAATTGATATTTATAGGAAATTCCATCCAAAAAGAGCAGATTACACTTTCTTCTCAAGTGCACACGGAACATTCTCCAGGATAGAATATATCTTGGGTCACAGATCAAGCCACAGTAAATATAAGAAAATTGAAATCATATCAAGCATCTTTTCTGACCATAACCCTATGAGATTAGAAATGAATTACAGGGAAAATAACTTGAAAAAACACAAACACATGGAGGCTACACAATACGTTACTAAATAACCAAAAGGCCACTGAAGAAATCAAACATGAAATCAAAAAATACCTAGAGACAAATAACAATGAAAACACGATGATCCAAAACCTATGGGATGCAGCAAAAGCAGTTCTAAGGGGGAAGTTTATAGGTATATAAGCCTACCTCAAGAAACAAGAAAAATCTCAAATAAACAATCTAACCTTACACCTAAAGGAACTAGAGAAAGAAGGACAAACAAAACAAAACCCAAAGTTAGCAGAAGAAAAGAAATCATAAAGATCAGAATGGAAATAAATGAAATAAAAACAAAGAAAACAATAGCAAAGATCAATAAAAATAAAAGCTGGTTCTTTGAGAAGATAAATAAAGTTGATAAACCTTTAGCCAGACTCATCAAGAAAAAGAGGGAGAGGACTCAAATCAATAAAATTAGAAATAAAAAAGGAGAAGTTACAACAAACACCACAGAAATACAAAACATCCTAAGAGACTACTACAAGCAACTCTATGCCAATAAAATGGACAACCTGGAAGAAATGGACAAATTCGTCAAAAGGTATAATCTTCTAAGGCTGAACCAGGAAGAAATAGAAAATATGAACAGACCAATCACAAGTAATGAAATTGAAATTGTGATTAAAAATCTTCCAACTAACAAAAGTCCAGGACCAGATGGCTTCACAGGTGAATTCTACCAAACATTTAGAGAAGAGCTAACACCCATCCTTCTCAAACTCCTCCAAAATATAGCAGAGGTAAGAACACTCCCAAACTCATTCTATGAGGCCACCATCACCCTGATAACAAAACCAGACAAAGATACTACAAAAAAAGAATATTACAGACCAATATCACTGATGAATATAGATGCAAAATTCTTTAACAAAACACTAGCAAACAGAATCCAACAACACATTAAAAGGATCATACATCATGATCAAGTGAGATTTATCCCAGGTCTGTAAGGATTCTTCAATATATGTAAATCAATCAATGTGATAAACCATATTAACAAATTGAAGAATAAAAACCATATGATCATCTCAATAGATGCAGAAAAAGCTTTTGACAAAATTCAACACCTATTTATGATAAAAACTCTCCAGAAAGTGGGCATAGAGGAAACCTACCTCAACATAATAAAGGCCATATATGACAAACCCATAGGAAACATCATTCTCAATGGTGAAAAAGTGAAAGCATTTCCTCTAAGATCAGGAACAAGACAAAGATGTCCATTCTCACCACTATTATTCAACATAGTTTTGGAAGTCCTAGCCATGGCAATCAGAAAAGAGAAAGAAATAAAAGGAATACAAATTGGAAAAGAAGAAGTAAAACTGTCACTGTTTGCAGATGACATGATACTATACATAGAGAATCCTAAAGATGCCACCAGAAAACAACTAGAGCTAATCAATGAATTTGGTAAAGTTGCAGGATACAAAATTAATGCACAGAAATTTTTGTATTCCTATATACTAATGATGAAAAATCTGAAAGAGAAATTAAGGAAACACTCCCATTTACCACTGCAAAAAGAAGAACAAAATACCTAGGAATAAACCTACCTAGGGAGACAAAAGACCTGTATTCAGAAAACTATAAGACACTGATGAAAGAAATTAAAGATGATACCAAAAGACTGAGAGATATACCATGTTCTTGGATTGGAAGAATCAATATTGGGAAAAGACTATACTACCCAAAGCAATCTACAGATTCAATGCAATCCGTAGCAGATTCCCAATGGCATTTTTTTTTTTTTTTTTTTTGTGGTACGCGGGCCTCTCACTCTCTGCGTCATGTGGGATCTTCCCGGACTGGGGCACAAACCCGTGTCCCCTGCATCGGCAGGCGGACTCTCAACCACTGCGCCACCAGGGAACCCGCCAATGGCATTTTTTATAGAACTAGAACAAAAAATCTTAAAATCTGTATGGAGACACAAAAGACCCCGAATAGACAAAGCAGTCTTGAGGGAAAAAATGGAGCTGGGGGAATCAGACTCCCTGACTTCAGACTATACTAGAAAGCTACAGTAATCAAGGCAATATGGTACTGGCACAAAAACGGAAATATAGATCAATGGAACAGGATAGAAAGGCCAGAGATAAACCAATGCACCTATGGTCAATTAATCTATGACAAAGGAGGCAAGGATATACAATGGAGAAAAGACAGTCTCTTCAATAAGTGTTGTTGGGAAAACTGGACAGCTACATGTAAAAGAGTGAAATTAGAACACTCCCTAACACCATACACAAAAATAAACTCAAAATGAATTCAAGACCTAAATGTAAGACCAGACACTCTAAAACCCTTAGAGGAAAACATAGGAAGAACAATCTTTGACATAAATCACAGCAAGATCTTTTTTGATCCACCTCCTAGAGTAATGGAAATAAAAACAAAAATAAACAAATGGGACCTAATGAAACTTCACAGCTTTTGCACAGCAAAGGAAACCATAAACAAGATGAAAAGACAACCCTCAGAATGGGAGCAAATATTTGCAAACGAATCAACTGACAAAAGATTAATCTCCAAAATATATAAACAGCTCATGCAGCTCAACATTAAAAAAACAAACAACCCAGTCCAAAAATGGCCAGAAGGTCTAAATAGACATTTCTCCAAAGAAGACATACGGATGGCCCAGAAGCATATGAAAAACTGCTCAACATCACTAATTATTAGAGCAATGCAAATCAAAACTATAATGAGGTACCACCTCACACCAGTTAGAATGGGCATCCTCAAAAAATCTACAAACAACAGATGCTGGAGCGGGTGTGGAGAAAAGGGAACACTCTTGCACTGTTGGTGGGAATGTAAATTGATACAGCCACTATGGAGAACAGTATAGAGGTTCCTTAAAAAACTAAAAATAGAATTACCATATGATCCAGCAATCCCAATACTGGGCATATACCCTGAGAAAACCATAATTCAAAAAGACACATGCACCCCAATGTTCATTGCAGAACTATTTACAATAGCCAGGTCATGGAAGCAACCTAAATGCCCATCAACAGACGAATGGATAAAGAAGATGTGGTACCTATATACAATGGAATATTACTCACCATAAAAAGGAACGAAATTGGGTCATTTGTTGAGACGTGGATGGATCTAGAGACTGTCATACAGAGTGAAGTAAGTCAGAAAGAGAAAAACAAATATCATATAATTAACACATATATGTGGAAACTAGAAAAATGGTACAGATGAACTGGTTTGCAGGACAGAAGTTGAGACACAGATGTAGAGAACAAACGTATGGACACTGAGGCGGGAAAGCCACGGGGGGGTGGGGGTGGGGATGGTGGTGTGCTGAATTGGGCGATTGGGATTGATATGTATACACTGATGTGTATAAAATTGATGACTAATAAGGACCTGCTGTATAAAAAATTAAATAAAATTAAATTCAAAAAAAAGAATAGGGGAAACGTAAGAAGTGAGTACACAAAGTAGAAATAATTTCCTATTTGATGTATTTTGATGGTCAGGAAAACAAAGTATCATTGACAAGTTATGATACCTGGATTTACACAATTGGAAACTCTCCCTTGAGTTGAGTCATATTTTCTAGAAACTCAAATCAGTTGGAAAATTTGTCACCTTGATTAGAAGCATTAATCCACAAGAATCCACAAGGTAGGCAGCAGAAAACAGATTCTCAAAAAGAAAATAACTGATCAAAAGACACGTATTTTTGATTAAGGATAAAGAATTTGAAACTCAATGGAAGTGTCAAAGCTTGTGAAAATAATACTTGGGAAAGGTGTTGGCATGTACTAAAATGTGCCCATCCAGGTAGCAGTTAACTCTCCACAGGAGGGTGGTCATAACCATAGTTGTGTAACCTATAAAATTGAATCATCTGTGGTTCCAGCTCACCTTGGGTACCATTCAAAGGTACATCAGTTCAGCATCCAAAATAATTAAATAGCATTGAACCTACTCCAATATATTTTTAACCATCAAAGCAAAAGCACATTTTTAATGTAAAACAAAACTTAAAAATCTTTATTCCCATCTCTCTCACTCTCCATTTCACTCACATGCCACAGCTGCTCCAGTACCCCCGCCCTCACATCTTCAAGCTCCTCCAGATTCTCACAAACCCAACTCTTGGAGGCTTTCTTGTCTCTTACCCCTCTCCTCTCTGGCTCAGCTTTTTAGTGTGGAGATAAATTTATCTGAGATCCCTGGCTGCTGTTTGCCCATTCCCCAGCTCCTCTAAACATCAGGAGCTAACCCAGCCAGAATAATTCTCACTTCGTTAGAGCAAGAGAGTAGAGAAGAGACTAAAACTATTTATAAATTAATGATACATTATTAAAAATTGCTATTATCGCCCCCCCCACTTGTTGAAAAATGTGCAATCTTATACTCAGCAAAGCAAATAAAACCTTGATTTCTATTTCCTAAGTTATGCAGTAGACTTCATGAACTTTCATGCTTTGAAAAGCTATAATTTGTTCCCTCTCTGGGGCGTTGGAAGGCAAAGGAAGGGGGTGCACACCCTCTGGGGCCCTTTAACCATGTACTGTTTGGATGAAATGTGTCTGAGTAGGACATTATATTGAAGAACTCTGGGACTGAGAAAGCAACAGGAGGTATTAGACACCAAGATAAGAAGTCAGGGAAGATGTCCATAGAGAGAATAGTGGGTGAAAAGAATGATGCTAAGGATAGTCTACCCAAGTTGTCATTTTGCTTCCAGCTAGGCCATGGCATAGAGGTATCAGAGAGGAAGCTCTATGCGCCATCAATAATTAATACAGTCGAGGAAAATTGCCTTGGGATAATTAATCCTAAATTGAGGGTCCAAAATGTTTATCACCATCAGTATACATAGATGAGCTACATATTTTCAGAAAGAAGAGATGGTCACTTGATGAAACCTCCTCTAATGGCCTAGTTAGTGCTGGGTTCTGAGGTGAAACACTCCAAGTAATATAGATTTCAAATGATGGCATGCTTTCTCCAGTGAACACATTTAACGATTTTCTCATTTGCTACCTAATGAGATTTTTCAAACTAATTGCTAGCTTGCAAAAATTTTGAAAGAAGGGAGAAACATTAAGAAAATAAACCATGGCAATGATCCCATGCTGGGGAGAATCGAATACCATACATCCGGTCCCAGAAATCTTGTCTTAAATAGGATGGTAACCAATGTTTCATCAAATTAATTAAAAATGCATGTTAACACAGAAATGCTCAATTTTCTGGTAAAGTACATACAAGGTGGTCTCCATTAGAATCATGGACTTTCATTATCCAGAAAAGCCTATGAAATATATCCTAGCAGTTCTCTAGTTTCATTAGAGACTGTTGTACCCTCTACATAACCGTAATTGTTTTTGACATGATGCTTTTCTAGTACAATATATTTGAAATAAACAGCATATGTAATCTCATCCTATTCTAAACCTTCACATTAAAAAGTAAAATGGTGCTATTCATCTTAGCTTCCTCACTTATTCTTCAAATTATTTTTCAAAGAAAAAGAGAGAAAAAAAAAGAGGAAAATGAAAAGAAGGAAACCTGCTAATAGTCTGAGATTAAATTTAACAGCTGTTGAGAGATCATTGCAGCATATCTCTATAACCTAGTAGGGAGACTCCACGTGGACGATTGAACAATCAATTGTTTTGTTCTTTAATAGGATGCGTGTGCCAAAAGATAAACTGTTTGGGTTCAAAGGGCAGTGAATTCATTAAAAGAAGTTTCTAATAAAAGTAATTCAATCTTTGTATTTAGCTTTTAATACAAAAAATTAATTATCACTTGCATTATGAGACCTGACCTCCCCAGGGAAATATAATCAATTTTCCCAATACAGGATGGATTCTGCAGAAGACATAATTTCTTATTGTGGTGCTAATCAATCATGTCAGTGGTGCAGGGCAACAGTAAACGATGCGCAAGACTATTAAACTCTAAGCTCTTTAAAAGCCAGTTGTCAATGCCATAGTATATAAATATATACTTATAGTGGGGGCCGTTTAATTATAATATTGATTAAATTAATGCAGCTCCTGGCATAATGATGATTGTGTGCTGTCTGGAAGGAATACAAGACAACTGAAAACACATCTATGGTTTGGCAAATGTAATTTCACAAAGAAATTGTGTTAATTATAGCAGCATGACGCATGCTTCTACTGCAAAGACTGAAATACTGAAGAAGCATGAAGTTGTTTTCGTTGAGGACTATAACTCAACAACAAAGTTTAGATGAATTTAGTCCATTTTTAAACCTTTGCTTTTGTTCATTTGAAGCATTCCTTATTTTTGTTTCCCTGATTTTTTTCTGTTGAGGTAAAATTCACATGACATAAAATTCACTATTTTAACCATTTTAAGTGGACAGTAGATTTCAGTTTATTTGCAACGTTGTGCAACGATCAACACTAATTCTCAAACATTTCATCACCCAAAAAAACACTCTGTTCCCATTAAGCTGTCACTACATATAAATGAAATAAAGCAATATGTGGCTTTTTGTATCTGTCTTCTTTCATTTGGAATAATGTCGTCAAGTTTAATCCATGATGTAACATGTATCAGTATTTTATACCTTTTATGGCTAAATAGTATTCCATTGTATAGGTATAGCAAATCCAAGGTCATGAACATTTACATCTATATTTACTCCTAAGGGTTTTATACTTTTAGTTCTTACACTTAGATCTTTGATCCACTTTGAGATCATTTCTGCATATGGTGTGAGCTAAGGGTCTAGCTTCAGTCTTTTGCATGTGGATATCAAGTTGTCCCAGCACCATTTGCTGAACAGGCTATTCTTTTCCCACTGAATGGCCTTCACAACCACGTCAAAAATAATTGAACATAGGGCTTCCCTGGTGGCACAGTGGTTGAGAGTCTGCCTGCCGATGCAGGGGACACGGGTTTGTGCCCCGCTCTTGGAAGATCCCACATGCCGTGGAGCAGCTGGGCCCGTGAGCCATGGCCGCTGAGGCTGTGCGTCCGGAGCCTGTGCTCCGCAACGGGAGAGGCCACAGCAGTGAGAGGCCCACGTACAGCAAAGAAGAAAAAGAAAAAAATAAAATAAATAATTGACCATTGATATACAGGTTTATATCTGGACTTTTCATTTCATTGATCAATATGTCTATCCTTATACCAGTACCACATTGTTTTGATTACTGCAGCTTATCGTAAGTTTTTTTAAATTACAATTTATTTTTCATGCTAATTATTTATTTATATTTCTATATGTTCAATGCTATACTTTTCTCCTTCTTCCCCTTTTTCTTAGCTCTGATGTTTTTCTTTCTTTTTTTTTTTTTTTTTTATTTATTATTTTTTTTAAGTTTAATTTTTTTTTATTAGTTTCTGCTTTATAACAAAGTGAATCAGTCATACATATACATCTGTTCCCACATCCCTTCCCTCATGCATCTCCCTCCCTCCCACCCTCCCCATCCCACCCCTCCAGGCGGTCACAAAGCACCGAGCTGATCTCCCTGTGCTCTGCGGCTGCTTCCCACTATCTATCTACCTTACGTTTGGTAGTGTATATATGTCCATGCCTCTCTTTCGCTTTGTCACAGCTTACCCTTCCCCCTCCCCATATCCACAAGTCCATTCTCAAGTAGGTCTGTGTCTTTATTCCCGTTTTACCCCTAGGTTCTTCATGACATTTGTTTTTAAATTCCGTATATATGTGTTAGCATACGGTATTTGTCTTTCTCTTTCTGACTTACTTCACTCTGTATGACAGACTCTAGGTCTATCCACCTCATTACAAATAGCTCAGTTTCGTTTATTTTTATGGCTGAGTAATATTCCATTGTATATATGTGCCACATCTTCTTTATCCATTCATCCGATGATGGACACTTAGGTTGTTTCCAGCTTCGGGCTATTGTGAATAGAGCTGCAATGAACATTTTGGTACATGTCTCTTTTGGAATTATGGTTTTCTCAGGGTATATGCCTAGTAGTGGGATTGCTGGGTCATATGGTAGTTCTATTTGAAGTTTTTTAAGGAACCTCCATACTGTTCTCCATAGTGGCTGTACCAATTCACATTCCCACCAGCAGTGCAAGAGTGTTCCCTTTTCTCCACACCCTCTCCAGCATTTATTGTTTCTAGATTTCTTTTTTTTTTTTTTTTTTTTTTTTGCGGTACGCGGGCCTCTTACTGTTGTGGCCTCTCCCGTTGCGGAGCACAGGCTCCGGACATGCAGGCTCAGCGGCCATGGCTCACGGGCCCAGCTGCTCCGCAGCATGTGGGATCTTCCCAGACCGGGGCACGAACCCATATCCCCTGCATCGGCAGGCGGACTCTCAACCACTGCGCCACCAGGGAAGCCCTAGATTTCTTGATGATGGCCATTCTGACTGGTGTGAGATGATATCTCATTGTAGTTTTGATTTGCATTTCTCTAATGATTAATGATGTTGAGCATTCTTTCATGTGTTTGTTGGCAGTCTGTATATCTTCTTTGGAGAAATGCCTATTTAAGTCTTCTGCCCATTTTTGGATTGGGTTGTTTGTTTTTTGGCTATTGAGCTGCATGAGCTGTTTATAAATTTTGGAGATTAATCCTTTGTCAGTTGCTTCATTTGCAAATATTTTCTCCCATTCTGAGGGTTGTCTTTTGGTCTTGTTTATGGTTTCCTTTGCTGTGCAAAAGCTTTGAAGTTTCATTAGGTCCCATGTGTTTATCTTTGTTTTTATTTCCATTTCTCTAGGAGGTGGGTCCAAAAGGATCTTGCTGTAATTTATGTCATAGAGTGTTCTACCTATGTTTTCCTCTAAGAGTTTGATAGTTTCTGGCCTTACATTTAAGTCTTTAATCCATTTTGAGCTTATTTTTGTGTATGGTGTTAGGGAATGATCTAATCTCAAACTTTTACATGTCCCTGTCCAGTTTTCCCAGCACCACTTATTGAAGAGGCTGTCCTTTCTCCACTGTACATTCCTGCCTCCTTTATCAAAGATAAGTTGGCCATATGTGCGTGGGTTTATCTCTGGGCTTTCTATCCTGATCCACTGATCTATCTTTCTGTTTTTATGCCAGTACCACACTGTCTTGATTACTGTAGCTTTGTAGTATAGTCTGAAGTCAGGGAGCCTGATTCCTCCAGCTCCGTTTTTCGTTCTCAAGATTGCTTTGGCTATTCGCGGTCTTTTGTTTTTCCAAACAAATTTTGAAATTTTTTGTTCTAGTTCTGTGAAAAATGCCAGTGGTAGTTTGATAGGGATTGCATTGAATCTGTAGATTGCTTTGGGTAGTAGAGTCATTTTCACAATATTGATTCTTCCAATCCAGGAGCATGGTATATCTCTCCATCTATTTGTATCATCTTTAATTTCTTTCATCAGTGTCTTATAATTTTCTGCATACAGGTCTTTTGTCTCCTTAGGTAGGTTTATTCCTAGATATTTTATTCTTTTTGTTGCAGTGGTAAATGGGAGTGTTTTCTTGATTTCATTTTCAGATTTTTCATCATTAGTGTACAGGAATGCCAGAGATTTCTGTACATTAATTTTGTATCCTGCTACTTTACCAAATTCATTGATTAGCTCTAGTAGTTTTCTGGTAGCATCTTTAGGATTCTCTATGTATAGTATCATGTCATCTGCAAACAGTGACAGCTTTACTTCTTCTTTTCCAATTTGGATTCCTTTTATTTCCTTTTCTTCTCTGATTGCTGTGGCTAAAACTTCCAAAACTAGGTTGAATAAGAGTGGTGAGAGTGGGCAGCCTTGTCTTGTTCCTGATCTTAGTGGAAATGGTTTCAGTTTTTCACCATTGAGGACAATGTTGGCTGTGGGTTTGTCATATATGGCCTTTATTATGTTGAGGAAAGTTCCCTCTATGCCTACTTTCTGCAGGGTTTTTATCATAAATGGGTGTTGAATTTTGTCGAACGCTTTCTCTGCATCTATTGAGATGATCATATGGTTTTTCTCCTTCAACTTGTTAATATGGTGTATCACATTGATTGATTTGCGTATATTGAAGAATCCTTGCATTCCTGGAATAAACCCCACTTGATCATGGTGTATGATCCTTTTAATGTGCTGTTGGATTCTGTTTGCTAGTATTTTGTTGAGGATTTTTGCATCTATGTTCATCAGTGATATTGGCCTGTAGTTTTCTTTCTTTGTGACATCCTTGCCTGGTTTTGGTATCAAGGTGATGGTGGCCTCGTAGAATGAGTTTGGGAGTGTTCCTTCCTCTGATATTGTTTGGAAGAGTTTGAGAAGGATGGGTGTTAGCTCTTCTCTAAATGTTTGATAGAATTCGCCTGTGAAGCCATCTGGTCCTGGGCTTTTGTTTGATGGAAGATTTTTAATCACAGTTTCAATTTCAGTGCTTGTGATTGGTCTATTCATATTTTCTATTTCTTCCTGAGTCAGTCTTGGCAGGTTGTGCATTTCTAAGAATTTGTCCATCTCTTCCAGGTTGTCCATTTTATGGGCATAGAGTTGCTTATAGTAATCTCTCATGATCTTCTGTATTTCTGCAGTGTCAGTTGTTACTTCTCCTTTTTCATTTCTAATTCTATTGATTTGAGTCTTCTCCCTTCTTTTCTTGATGAGTCTGGCTAATGGTTTATCAATTTTGTTTATCTTCTCAAAGAACCAGCTTTTAGTTTTATTGATCTTTGCTATCGTTTCCTTCATTTCTTTTTCATTTATTTCTGATCTGATTTTTATGATTTCTTTCCTTCTGCTAACTTTGGGATGTTTTTGTTCTTCTTTCTCTAATTGCTTTAGGTGTAAGGTTAGGTTGTTTATTCGAGATGTTTCCTGTTTCTTCAGGTGGGATTGTATTGCTATAAACTTCCCTCTTAGAACTGCTTTTGCTGCATCCCATAGGTTTTGGGTCGTCGTGTCTCCATTGTCATTTGTTTCTAGGTATTTTTTTATTTCCTCTTTGATTTCTTCAGTGATCACTTCGTTATTAAGTAGTGTATTGTTTAGCCTCCATGTGTTTGTATTTTTTACAGCTCTTTTCCTGTAATTGATATCTAGTCTCATAGCATTGTGGTCAGAAAAGATACTTGATACAATTTCAATTTTCTTAAATTTACCAAGGCTTGTTTTGTGACCCCAGATATGATCTATCCTGGAGAATGTTCCATGAGCACTTGAGAAAAATGTGTATTCTGTTGTTTTTGGATGGAATGTCCTATAAATATCAATTAAGTCCATCTTGTTTAATGTATCATTTAAAGCTTGTGTTTCCTTATTTATTTTCATTTTGGAAGATCTGTCCATTGGTGAAAGTGGGGTGTTAAAGTCCCCTACTATGATTGTGTTACTGTCGATTTCTCCTTTTATGGCTGTTAGTATTTGCCTTATGTATTGAGGTGCTCCTATGTTGGGTGCATAAATATTTACAATTGTTATATCTTCTTCTTGGATCGATCCCTTGATCATTATGTAGTGTCCTTCTTTGTCTCTTCTAGTAGTCTTTATTTTAAAGTCTATTTTGTCTGATATGAGAATTGCTACTCCAGCTTTCTTTTGGTTTCCATTTGCATGGAATATCTTTTTCCATCCCCTTACTTTCAGTCTGTATGTGTCTCTAGGTCTGAAGTGGGTCTCTTGTAGACAGCATATATATGGGTCTTGTTTTTGTATCCATTCAGCCAATCTGTGTCTTTTGGTGGGAGCATTTAGTCCATTTACATTTAAGGTAATTATCGATATGTATGTTCCTATTCCCATTTTCTTAATTGTTTTGGGTTCATTATTGTAGGTCTTTTCCTTCGTTGTGTTTCTTGCCTAGAGAAGTTCCTTTAGCATTTGTTGTAAAGCTGGTTTGGTGGTGCTGAACTCTCTCAGCTTTTGCTTGTCTGTAAACGTTTTAATTTCTCCATCAAATCTGAATGAGATCCTTGCTGGGTAGAGTAATCTTGGTTGCAGGTTTTTCTCTTTCATCACTTTAATTATGTCCTGCCACTCCCTTCTGGCTTGTAGAGTTTCTGCTGAGAGATCAGCTGTTATCCTGATGGGGATTCCCTTGTGTGTTATTTGTTGTTTTTGCCTTGCTGCTTTTAATATGATTTCTTTGTGTTTAATTTTTGACAGTTTGATTAATATGTGTCTTGGCGTATTTCTCCTTGGATTTATTCTGTATGGGACTCTCTGTGCCTCCTGGACTTGATTAACTATTTCCTTTCCCATATTAGGGAAGTTTTCAACTATAATCTCTTCAAATATTTTCTCAGTCCCTTTCTTTTTCTCTTCTTCTTCTGGAACCCCTATAATTCGAATGTTGGTGCGTTTAATGTTGTCCCAGAGGTCTCTGAGACTGTCCTCTGTTCTTTTCATTCTTTTTTCTTTATTTTGCTCTGCAGCAGTTATTTCCACTATTTTATCTTCCACCTCACTTATCCGTTCTTCTGCCTCAGTTATTCTGCTATTGATCCCATCTAGAGTATTTTTCATTTCATTTATTGTGTTTTTAATCGATGCTTGATTCATCTTTAGTTCTTCTAGGTCCTTGTTAACTGTTTCTTGCATTTTGTCTATTCTATTTCCAAGATTTTGGATCTGGGAAATAGAATCTTGGATCATCTTTACCATCATTATTCTGAATTCTTTTTCAGGTAGACTGCCTATTACCTCTTCATTTGTTAGGTCTGGTGGGTTTTTATCTTGCTCCTTCTCCTGCTGTGTGTTTTTCTGTCTTCTCATTTTGCTTATGTCACTGTGTTTGGGGTCTCCTTTTTGCAGGCTGCACGTTCGTAGTTCCCGTTGTTTTTGGTGTCTGTCCCCAGTGGCTAAGGTTGGTTTAGTGGGTTGTGTAGGCTTCCTGGTGGAGGGGACTAGTGCCTGTGTTCTGGTGGATGAGGCTGGATCTTGTCTTTCTGGTGGGCAGGTCCACGACTGGTGGTGTTTTTTGGGGTGTCTGCGGACTTTTTATGATTTTAGGCCGTCTCTCTGCTAATGGGTGGCGTTGTGTTCCTGTCTTGCTAGTTGTTTGGCATAGGGTGTCCAGCACTGTAGCTTGCTGGTCATTGAGTGAAGCTGGGTGCTGCTGTTGAGATGGAGATCTCTGGACGATTTTCGCCGTTTGATATTATGTGGAGCTGGGAGGTCTCTTGTGGACCAGTGTCCTGAAGTTGGCTCTCCCACCTCAGAGGCACAGCACTGACTCCTGGCTCCTCAATTTGGGATGATTTGTTGTCTATTCATGTATTCCACAGATGCAGCGTACATCAAGTTGATTATGGAGCTTTAATCCGCTGCTTCTGAGGCTGCTGGGAGAGGTTTCCCTTTCTCTTCTTTGTTCTCACAGCTCCTGGGTCTCAGCTTTGGATTTGGCCCCGCCTCTGCATGTAGGTCGCCGGAGGGCGTCTGTTCTTCGCTCAGACAGGACAGGGTTAAAGGAGCAGCCTCTTCGGGGACTCTGGCTCACTCAGGCCGGGCGGGAGGGAGGGGCACGGAGTGCGGGGCGAGCCTGCAGCGGCAGAGGTCGGCGTGACGTTGTACCAGCCCGAGGCGCGCCGTGCGTTCTCCCAGGGAAGCCGCCCCTGTATCCCGGGACCCCGGCAGTGGCGGGCTGCACAGGCTCCCGGAAGGGCGGTGTGGACAGTGACCTGCGCTCGCACACAGGTTTCTTGGCGGCGGCAGCAGCAGCCCCAGCGTCCCACGCCCGTCACTGGGCTCCGCGCTTTCAGTCGTGACTCGCGCCCATCTGTGGAGCCCCTTTAAGCAGCGCTCTTAATCCCCTCTCCTCGCGCACCAGGAAACCAAGAGGGAAGAAAAAGTCTCTTGCCTCTTCGGCAGCTCCAGAGTTTTCCTGGACTCCCTGCCGGCTAGCTGTGGCACATTAGCCCTCTTCAGGCTGAGTTCTCGCCGCCAGCCCCAGTCCTCTCCCTGCGCTCTGACCGAAGCCCGAGCCTCAGCTTCCAGCGCCACCCGCCCTGGTGGGCGAGCAGACAAGCCTCTCGGGCTGGTGAGTGCCGCTCAGCACCGATCCTCTGTGCGGGAATCTCTCCGCTTTGCCCTACCCAGGTATGTGGGGAGTTTCTTGCCTTTTGGGAGGTCTGGGGTCTTCTGCCAGCATTCAGTAGGTGTTCTGTAGGAGTTGTTCCACGTGTAGCTGTATTTCTGGTGTATCCGTGGGGAGGAAGGTGATCTCCGCGTCTTACTCTTCCGCCATGTTACCCGGAAGTCTTCTTTCTTTTTTTAAATTTTTTTATTTTTTATTGGAGTATAGTTGATTTATAATGTTGTATTAGTTTCAGATGTACACCAAAGTGATTTAGTTATACATAAATATATGTATATATATATATATATATATATATATATATATATATATATATATATATATATATATATATATATATATATATATAATTCTTTAGTAAGTTTTGGAGTCAGAAAGTGTGTATCCTAAACTTTATTCTTCTTTTTCAAGATTGTTTTGGCTACTTGGGGTCTCTTGCAATGCCATGTAAATTTTAGGGTTAGCTTTTCCCTTTTTGTAGAAAAAGTCACTGGGATTTTGGTATAGCTTGTATTGAATTTGTAGATTCTTTTAGGTAGTTTTTTGTCATCTTAACAATCTTAAATTTTCCCATCCATGAACAAGGTATGTTTTTCCATTTATTTAGTTCTATAATTTCTTTCAACAATTTTTAGTTTTCAGTTTACAAGTCTTACACCTTGGTTAAATTAATCCTAAGTATTTTATTTGTTCTGATGCTACTGTAAGTGAATTGGTTTTCTTAACCAACTCCCTTAACCTTCATTTCCTTCTTGCACAGATCTTGAAGTTCAGTCAAAGTGAGAGCTTAGGGTTTTCTCAGATGTTTTCTCAGTATGCATCTTGCTCTGTATTCATCTGACCTTGTATTTTAGATTCCCCAGAATATGTGAAGGTTTTTCAAAGTCCTGTTCTCCAGAGCATATCATTTTTCTCCCATGCTTTTCAGTGTGTCTATTATTTGTTCCAACTATTGTCCCTTGCCCAAGTGGAAGCAGCTAATACAGTTGCCTTTAAATATTTCTGACAGTTATCCCCATGTAGACGGCTCTTCACTCTTGGAAAGTTCTGAGTTAAGTGAAATAAAGTCAAGCTCTTTGAGCTAGTCCTTCAGGGGTCCACCAGACAGGTCAAAACCCACAACCATAATTCTTTGGTAACAGACCTGCTCTTCTTCAGCCAGCACCATGAACCCACAGCAGGAATGCAGGCTTCCATCTTCAAGATTACTCCTGAGCTAGGGAGGAGTGCTGGAGCTAAGGTGAGTTAAAACACCACAAGCCTCCTCTACTGAGATTCAGCCACCTTTTTCTTGATAAGTGCCTGGTTGCTGAAAATCTTTGGCTAGTTTCCAAAGTTCTGACAAAGTTGATTCTAACAGTGACTTGCCAAGTTATTCACTGTTTTTGTGGAAGGACAAGACCTAGGTGTTCCCTACTCCACCATTTTTACTGATGTTAGTTAGAGCATCTCCTTTTACATCATAAAAACAGCTGGGGTAGAGAGGAGAATTTACCAAGAAACTATATTTTTAAACTCCTTGTAGCTCAAAAAACAGCAACTTATCTAATTTTCATGTTTTGTCATATTGTTTAGAGTTTATGTTTTACACAGTTGTAAATCATCTGGAGGGTAGTAAAGTTTGCAAGTGATTTAGAGGCTGCATTGCATGAGAAAGGCATATCTAAGTGTATCAACTGATTTGGCCCCAAGTTGAAATTTTCTAGTTTCATGGACCTCATGTTTATTGTTCAAAGCCCTGAATTTTAAAAAGAGAGAAAGGACTGTGGTCCAATTTAGTGCACATAGTCCATTTCCATTTCATAACCATACATGTTTGATTTTTTTTAACTGAATGCTTCAATAGTTATAAAAAGGAGGGGTAAGTATCTTTGAAATATAGAAATAAAGGAAAAGGAAGAGATAAGATAAAAAACACATGAGATTCTTTATCAAGTTGGAGCTGCCAAGATTTAGACATTCATGAAAAATTCAACTGCCTCGATGATATCCATCCCACTTTCCCATTTATCCCTCATTTTCCCTAACCATGTGTCTACAACAAAATATCTACTCAACACATATTTGTCAGATTAGTGTTATCATTGTAAATGATGGGAATGTCAGCTTCATAGTCTATAAGTTACTCTATTCCCCTCTGGACATGAATGGAAGAACAATATCAAGATTATTTTCTGCGTGTCCTGGAATATTATCATAAATCCTGTCATAAATTAAAGATGATAACAGCTCCTTAAATTTGTAAATCAATGATGAGATTCTCTCATTTAATGGCTTCTGTTTACTTTATGAAGTGCAAAGTATCATTTGTGAAAGTGAGATAGATGGTGATGGGTTTAAAGGTTCATGCCAGATACTGCTTTCTGAGCACAATATTTAATAATCACAACAGACCATGAGACAATGCTTTTAAGTTCCCATTGTACAGATAAGGGAATGGAGTCACAGAAAAAAAAAATGTTGATTAACTTGCCCCAGGTCTCACTTCTGGTATGTGGTAAACTGAGGTTTAAATCTAGTCAGTCTGATCCCAGATTTCATGTCCTTAACCACTAAACTAACCCACTTAAATTGAGTTTATGACTATGAATTTATGGACAAAGATCTTTGTAATTATGTGGATTTTCTCCTCCAAAACTCTTCAGCCCAGGTATGGGCACTGATAATATGGAACTCCAGATTTAGGTTTTTGACAGGCAGATGTATTAGAAAACCAAGTTTGGGGTTGACATGTGCACACTGCTATATTTAAAATAGGTAACCAACAAGGACAAGGTATAGCACAGGGAACTATGCTCAATCTTCTGTAATAACTTAAATGAGAAAAGAATTTGAAAATGAAGAAGAATTTGAAAAAGAATAGATACATGTATATGTATAACTGAATCACTTTGCTCTACACCTGAAACTAACACAACATTGTTAATCAACATTACTCCAATATAAAATTTTAAAAAATTAAAAGAGGGTATAAGGTAAGATGAATAATAAGAGAATGACCACAGTGATGGACCCTAGACACTGATTAGGGAAGGACAGGTAGAAGGTGGTTGGGTAGTGGTGAAGAAGGACTTGGGATTTTGGAGGTCTCAGTAACATCTCAGAGCAGGGGCTGTGTGAGTAGCTAAGTGAGAGAGCTTTTAGGATAAAAGATAGTGGTCAGAGAGTAGGGTCTTGCAGTGCAAGGTCTCACACGTGGAACAATTTTGCCTTTTGTGTGAAAGTCTGGAGGTAATTGGAGATGATGGTCAACTAGAAAGATTCCACAACTTGAGAGTCCAGACTGTTAAATTGGATGACCACATAGATGTTAAAGAGATTCTAAGAGATGGTGGAATCTGGTGAAGTGAAGGTCTTTGAAAAGTCAAGCCTTGAGTTCATTCACTTCCAGTCATCTAAGAATTGTCGTTTGTCTTTGTGGCTTACTTAGGAGAGCTAACCTGAAATTATCAGTCACAGTGTTCTTGCAGTAGGGCTTCTGTGATCCCAGAGAATCGCATTTTTGAGCATTCCAATTCAGGGAGAAGAAAAGAGATGCACAGATAGTTTATTCACAGCATATTCTTACTTTCAAGCATTTTATTCTTGAGCTTGTCACCTGGGAGGGTTCTGAATTAAGGAAGAGGAATATGAGGGCTCTAAAGGGTTTTTATTCACAATTTCATTACAATTTGTTTGTTTGTTTTCTCTCTGCCCAGACTCAGATTTCTTCCTAGTAAGAAGATTGGTAAGGAAAGCACACTTTGAAGATCTTCCTTTGCCCCCCAGCCCATCCCAACATGCATTATTTACCTAAAAGCCTTTGTCATTAGCCACAACTTTCTCAGTAAATTCCAGTGGTTTGTCTTTCCCATAATTGTATGTGCCCTCCCTGGTATAGAGAGGAAGGAACGTGCCCTATCAAACTCAGTCCTCATGGACCCATGGCTGGCTCCTTGAGAAATTTTATGTCCTGGGAGAAACTCCGGTCCAGCTAGTCTAAATGAAAAAGCTTGGCAAATATTTTCTGAAGGTCTGACACTGCTCGTGCTCTGCCCTGCTACTCATACCTTTGGAGACTTATCCAAGAATCCATACAGACCATGTGTGAGCCAGCAAGCCCTGAGGGGACTGGCAAATCCCGGCAGCCACACACAAAGCTGACAGGAACCAGCTGACAAGCAGGATGCACATGTGCTCGAGAGACGAGAGCCATAAGGTAAGAACAAAGGAGGTGAGCATTACCCATGACTCTGAGCCAAGATGACAAATCAGTTAGACTCAGGATCATATGGAAGGAAATGAGCCACGTCCCTGCAATCCACAACTAGCCTCAAACATCCCCGTGCAACCTCCTCACCCATCACAGATACTCATTCCTACATAGACTGACCAGGAAGGTGAGATTTCAACAGCTCACGGCTCCCCATTCCACCATCACTGGGACACCTGAGAAGTTTCCCAGGGAAGAAATTCACAACTATTTTATCACTGACTATCCTCGGGTGGTAGACGTATGGGGAATTGGTATTCTTCCTTCTACTTTTTAAAATTTTCTATTTTTCTCTAATAAGCATGCATATTATAAAAGAAATATAAGCTTATTTAACCTTGATTCCCCTTACCTTCAAACAAGGTCCTTTTATCTTTTTATGTATAGGTAGGGCAGACTTGAAAACCCTTCTAGCTGCTCCCAACCCAGGATTTCTGGCCAAAGAGGGCAGGTTTCTGCAGTGACTCCTCATTTTATTGAAGTAGTGACCCCCCAAAGAGGCCCTTCAGTAAACACTGGAATGTTCTCAGCACAAGAGAGAAACATGATAAAGATCACGACACCATCAGTTCCAACACGTCTCAGAAAAATCTTATACTATGATTTGGAATATTTAGACATCTTGCCCTTTAAGGAAGATTGAAACTTATGTGTAAACTAAACTAAAATCAAATCCTCCTCCCCACCCCACCTCTACCCAAATTGTTTTAGGTCACTGGCTAGCAACACCCAGCTCCAATGTGAAACTCCAGCATTAGGGAGCCAGCTTTTGTCTTTATCATTTTTTGCAATTCGTTTACCTAAGTCTTGACCCATGTATCTACAGCTCATAAAGGAAACTTTTTTTTTTTTTTTTTTTTTTTTGCGGTACGCGGGCCTCTCACTGTTGTGGCGTCTCCCGTTGCAGAGCACAGGCTCCAGACACGCAGGCTCAGCGGCCATGGCTCACGGACCCAGCCGCTCCGCGGCATGTGGGATCTTCCCAGACCGGGGCACAAACCCGTGTCTCCTGCATCGGCAGGCAGACTCCCAACCACTGTGCCACCAGGGAAGCCCAGGAAACATTTTTATCTTCATATCATGGTTTGAGGATGGAGAGAAGATGAAAAAGAGCTAGAAATAAAGTTTGGATAGTCAAATACTTAAAGAAAACAAAAGCACTCATTCAAAATGTGTTCAAACTCCCTAAACAATTCACCTTCAATTCTGATTTAAATAATATACAACCTGACCCCACCCTCCCTACCTCTAGAAAAGAGATGTGAGGAGGTGCAGGAAGTGTGCATACAGGGAGTATAAACTCTTAGATATGGAAACTTGGAATAAGTTTTAGTATAATGAAACCTCTGTAGATGAGAAATGCACCCTTTTTATTAATTTAGTAGAACTTTAAAATCATCCTCCTTATTTCTGCCACAAGGGAGCTGTTTCTCTCTAAACTGAGACAAATTTACATAAATTAAAATCTTGCTTTGTTAAGCTTCAAGTTTCAGAGGGAAGGGAAGGGGGATCTATTAATAATCTACAATTCTTAGGTATCTGCTGTGAGCTGGCACTGTAGCATTTGATTAAGGCATGCATCTCCCTTCATTTTTGACAAATCCTCTGAGTTGGGAACACTGAGGTTCAGAGGCCAAGGACTTGCCCAAGGTCAGCTGCTTAAAAGACAAGCTCAAGTTCAAGGTCTGTATGAGTTCAAAGCCTCTAACCCCTTTCTCCTTTAACAGTCTTAAGGGTATTTTCCCCATTAGTTCCAATAACTAATGTGATCAGAATTCTGAATCATGAGCGTTTAGCCTTATGAAAAGAAAAAGGCAATAATACAAGAAAACTAAGACCAATGCATATAATAAATTGATCACAGTAGGTTTGCCTAGCCTCATGACTGTAAACCTTCAATATGAAGTTCTCTTTTCTAGTGCCACAAGTAGTCTATCCTATTATTTAAGCGTTTTAAAACATTCTAAATTGTTTCTCTTGAGGCTATAATAACTTTTGAAAGGACTTTCTGGAATTGCTTAAACATGTAAGCTTTCTCCTTCAGAGCTATAACGACTTATATGTAAAACAAATTCATTCACATGCTCCTAACTTATTCCCCTTGCTCCCCATCTTGACTCATTTAGAAAAGTCTAAGCCAGGTTTTCAAAATGGCTTTTCCTAGTTTTTCATCTCTTGGGATTTAAAATTTAAATTTATGTCTTGGATACCCCAGGCCTTCTCGTTTCCTAATTTATTTTTCACTTACTTCAAGCCATCAACATATCCCTGCCATCAGGTTTGATTTATATTGCTTGGGAACATAATCCAATCATGAATCTTCCTTGGGAATGCCAACATGGCATGAGAGAGAGAGAGAGCTTACTTTAATGATCTTTTTAGAGTAGAAAACAAAAGGCAAAAAAATCAGTGGAACTTTAAAAATACCACTAAGCAAACCCTCTAAGCCTACAGTAACTTAAGAAACTTGGCACTTCTCTGAATCCAAAATTGAAAGCAACAATCCTTCAGACTATTGCTCTTTGCTATTCTCTCCTTTTTGCACACAGGAACTGGAGTTGGCCAGCTGAAGTTATGAACAAAAGACCTCAAATAACCACAACATTTTTCCCACCACGACTCCAGATTCTATGTGCATCTCCACCAAACCCAGGCACTTCCTGTTTTACGTGACCCAGTGAACATATCTGGTCCTTTATGCTATGCCTCATTGCTAACTGAGCATGGGTACCTTCTGAGTCACAGGGTTTTTTTGTTGGTTCTTTGTGTTGTCAGTCACAGAAATCAACACTGATGATTCAGCTAAAGAGGATATTTGTTAGCAAGAAGTTGTGGTATCTCCCTGTCACAAGCAAGCCTCAGTCAGGAGACAAACCAGGGAGGCTCCAGGGATATTAGCTGCAAGGGTTCATAGACCTTCTAACCACTGTTGTATACTTAACATGGCTCAGATTCAAAGACTCTCAGATTTGGGCTTCCCTGGTGGTGCAGTGGTTGAGAGTCCACCTGCCAATGCAGGGGACACGGGTTCGAGCCCTGGTCTGGGAAGATCCCACATGCCGTGGAGCAGTTAGGCCCGTGAGCTATGGCCGCTGAGTCTGCGCGTCCGGAGCCTGTGCTCCACAATGGGAGAAGCCACAACAGTGAGAGGCCCACGTACCGCAAAAAAAAAAAAAAAAAAAAAAAAAAAGACTCTCAGATTTGATGTCTCTTTGTTCCACAGTTAGATTCTCAGAAGAGAATTTCTCCTTAATCCAGCCAGGGCCAGGTGATTACCCCAGGTCCCTGAGTACACTCATAGCCACCAAGGGTCAAACCATGGATCCTGGGAGCTACGCCTTGAGAAGGGAAAGTACCTGTGCCCCAAGAGGCTTCTCTAAGGGTATCTCATAGGCACAGGCTCTATGCCAGCACATAGCACCACTGATCTTCTGAGGTTCTTCAGAAGAGTGACAGTCCAGAAGACATCTCAAGTTTAATTTGCAAAGACTATGTTGGCAAATGCAAAGTTAGCATAAATGACATCAGTCAGTAGAAATATCTATTTTCTCTTAGTTTAATTTGCAAATATAAATACTACACATACAATGTACAAATACTATGCTATATAACATGGGTCTATTAAAAAGAAACTGGCCCCTACCATCAAAGCAAGTGTTTTCTGAAACTGACCTGATAGTTTTAACTAATAGTCATTCATTCTTTCAACAAATATTTATTAAGCTCCTACTATGTGCTAGGCAGTGTTGTGGTTCTGGGGGGTTCACTAATGAAGACAAAAATTTCTAGCTTCATGGAGCATTTCATTATTAGATGAGTAAAGTAAGTAGTGGCTAAGAGATGGGTCCAAATCTTGGCTCTGCCACTTAGTGGGTGAGGGGTACATTTCTGAATCTCTCTGTTGTTCATTTTGCTCATTTTTAAATTGAGAATGATAATAGTACCTTCTCATAGTGTTGTCATAGAAGTGTATCTGTTATGTAGCAAGAGCTGCTATCATTGTCATCATCATCATTATCATCATCACTATCATCATGTAACTCTTCAGAAAGATTTTCATCCCCTCTTACTCTGAGGTCAATGCTAGCAATGATCCCTCTCTCTACCCAACTTCACCAAAAAGCTCTTCTTAACCAGACTGATAGAGCTAAGCATGGGAGTTTTACTTACTTACTCAATGAGTGTGTAAGGGACTGTATTGGATGCTGGATTCACCAGAAGCAGATGCTGAGATGGAGTTTGGGATTTAAGATGTCTATTAGGGATCAACACCTGTGAAAGTAAGAGAGAGGGAAGCACAACTGGGCAAAGCCCAGCAAATTTGTGACCAACCTCCAGGATGTTCTGAAGCTAATACTGTCTGTCAAAATGTCCCTATTTGAGCCATGATGGCTGAGTGTTTTAGTATCCCCACTACTGTCATTCACTAGGGAATCTGTAGTCATTCACTAGGGAATCTGTAGTACCTAGCCAGGGTGTCTCCATGTCTACCACAGACTGAGTAGGGTCTGAATAAGGGGAAAAAAAAACTAATCCCTAGAACACTTACATTTTCGTAAATAAAAGGCCATATGGATAGTGGTAACAGAGAGAATGTGCTCAGGCAAAGGGCTGCTAAGTCTTATGCAACTTCATTTAATAGAAAGATTACTTCTGTCTAAAACACAAAATAATAGCGTTTAACTCTTTAGCCTAAGAGGGTGTTCAAAGAGGAACTGAACAAGAAATTAATAAACGCTTGCATGATTTGTGTATTGGTGGTTCCCATTTAATTGAATTGAATCACTTTAATTAAATTGGCATGAGAACATCTGACAATCTGTATCCCTGAAATTCAAAGTATGGTCCGCACACTTTGATGGTCTGCAGATTATTTGTTACCAGCTCTTATCTAGATAAGTACAGGGAGTAAGAGTAAGCATTTAGAAAAGGTTTTAGCAATTTAACATAATGATTTTCCATCTATTAAAGCTTACAGTAAAAAATTTGCACTTGTATTTTGTACATCTGATTTTTTTCTACTTTATTTTCGTGGTAATTCATTTATGTTGTATGTTACAAAAGAGTTGCTCTGTAATGGATTAGACTTTTAAAGAATATATGTTCTTGGGCTTCCCTGGTGGTGCAGTGGTTGAGAGTCTGCCTGCCAATGCAGGGGACACGGGTTCGTGCCCCGCTCCAGGAAGATCCCACATGCCGCGGAGCGGCTGGGCCCATGAGCCATGGCCACTGAGCCTGCGCGTCCGGAGCCTGTGCTCCGCAACGGGAGAGGCCACAACAGTGAGAGGCCCGCATATCGCAAAAAAAAAAAAAAAAAAAAAAAGAATATATGTTCTTTAACCTTGTGGTTTAAGAGTCTCTGGTAAACATCACATATGTCTTGCTTTCATGCATACTTTTAATTTATTTTTAAATATATATTTCCTTAAATCTAAATCCTTGTCATAATTATTACTGTTAATTTGGAAGTAACACTGTATCTCATTTAATAAATGAGTGTATCCCTCCTACAAATAGCCTAAAAAGAGAATTAACTTTGGGTTATATTAATATATATATACATATATATATATATATATATACATATATATATATATATATATATATATATATATATATATATATATATATAGTGCTTACCTTTAGCACAGAGATTCTTTTTTTTTTTTTTTTTTTTTGCGGTACGCAGGTCTCTCACTGTTGTGGCCTCTCCCATTGCAGAACACAGGCTCCGGATGTGCAGGCCCAGCGGCCATGGCTCACGGGCCTAGCTGCTCCACGGCACATGGGAGCTTCCCAGACCGGGGCACGAACCCATGTCCCCTGCATCGGCAGGTGGACTCTCAACCACTGCGCCACCAGGGAAGCCCTAGCACAGAGATTCTTAGCTCCTTGGGATCTCTGGAGCGATAAAAATATCATATGCATGATAATGAAATGACTGGTAGTTGGAGATCCCTAGGTAGTTACAGAATGGGAGTTGGTTACCAGAAAGTCTATGATTAGAGAGTTGAAACTTTTAGCCCCATTCTTGACTTCCAAGGAGGGGAGTGGGGCTAGAGATTTAATCACCAATGACCAATGACTTAATCAATCTTGCTTACATAATGAAACCCCTGTAAAAACTCTTTACAGATGGAGTTTTGGAGAACTTCCAGGTTAGTGAACACGTAGAAGCACTGAGAGGGTGGTCACACACACCCACCCCACTCTGCTTTTCCCATCTCTTCCATCTGGCTATTCCTAACTGTATCCTTTTTAATAAACAGACAAACATAAGTAAAGTGTTTTCCTGAGTTCTGAGTTCACTGAGTTGTTTAGTGAGTTATCAAATCTGCAGACAGGGTCATGGGAACTTCTGAATTTGTATAAACAAAGCAGAATTCAGAGGAGCCTGGGTACCTCATTTGCAGCTGGCATCTAAAGAGCTGGCAGTCTTGTGAGACTGAGCCCTTGACCTGTGAGGTCTGTGCCAACTCTGGGTACTCAGTGTCAGAATTGAATTGAATATCAGGACACCCAGCTGATGTCAGAGAATCAGAGAATTGGAGACTTGGTTAGTGTTAGAAAACACCACACATTTGGTGTCAGAGGTGATGTCAGAAAACAGACAACACTATTTTATATGAGTCCAATTTTCTACTAACTTTTATTTAATTATAAGAGATATTCACATATATGTGACATCAACAGAATGAAATAAAACCAAATAAGAATGTAATAAAGTTCTTAAAATAACATTGGTAGAGAAATATGCTTCTGTTAAAATATTAACAATCCTCAAAATAAGTTATCAAGCATAAATACAGAAATATCATAATTTAAAAATTTTGTCAACAGTACCCTCAAGCTGCAAAAGAAAAGTAGTGAAAAATGAACAGAGCAAAATACACTGAGATGAGAAGCTGCTCTTTCCACAGAGCTTGCCCCGAGGTATTTCACAGTGGACCACTCTGCCACAAGATCTGTTTCCCTGAATCTTAGGAAAAATCCTAGCCATCATAAATTATTATTACTTGTTTTAATGTGAGCTAAAAGAAGGAAATTACTCAAACATCGTACAAGTATTGAATTAAAATCTAGCACATAGACAATTTAAGTTAATGGGGATATATTTGTAAAAGCAGGTCTTAATTTTTTTCAAAAATAAAATATATTGTAGGAGGGAACAAGGTGGCAGTGTAGGAAGACTCTGAGCTCACCTTTCCCCCACAAACACATCAAAACTACAGCTACAGGGCTTCCCTGGTGGCGCAGTGGTTGAGAGTCCGCCTGCCGATGCAGGGGACACGGGTTCGTGCCCCAGTCCGGGAAGATCCCACATGCCGTGGAGCGGCTGGGCCCGTGAGCCATGGCCGCTGAGCCTGCACGTTCAGAGCCTGTGCTCTGCAATGGGAGAGGCCACAACAGTGAGAGGCCCGCGTACCACACACACACACACAAAAACAAAACAAACAAAAAAAAACTACAGCTACATATAGGGTAACTCTTGCTGAGAATGACCTGAAGGCTAGCGGAATTGTTCTCCTACCACCAAGGCTGTACAGAAAGAACCATAAGGAGTCTAGTAGAAAGGAGGGGAAAGGCATATCTGTAATACGTGAGTGATAAGCTATGGGAACCAGATGAGCTTCAGATCCAGAATCTGAGAAAGAGACCATCAGAAATAATCATTCTCTAACACTGAAGTTATTGAGCAATAATACCCAATAAATTAGATTAATTATAATTACTTTAAAACTGTGATTTGGAAATTGATGATTTTTAGAGTAAATATTCTCCCCCATTTTCTATTACTTATCGTTTAAAAGAATCTCTCCAATTTGTCAATAATGTAAAATAAGCCAAAACCTTGGATACTTTAATAAGTCATAAGGATTTTGTTGTCAGGATATGAAGTTTGTGTATTGACTTGTAAACAGAGAAAGAAAAGGGCCAGGTATTAAACATTAGTTTGTGGATGTCAAGTACTATTTGATAAAGGTCAAAATTTGATTCTACAGGAAACATCCTTTGAGTGTATATGATAGCCACTAAATAAATTACTGTTCATTGATTAATGTGTGACTGAACTAATGAATAAATTAATGTCCTTAACAAGGAGATTCTCCTATAGGAATAATTTCTTTGGTATAACTGTCCTCTGTTTACAACTAATTTTCTTGAGGGATGAATCTTTGCTTACCAAAAAAGTCTTCAATTTAAAGTTAAGTTTTGTGAGTGAAACTAATCCCCATAAACCGTACCTTTTCCTTAGGTCAATTCTACCTTACAGTATAAATGAATAAACTGACGTCTTGCGTTTGTACTGGATTCTTATGAATTTGGTGAAAATCAATTGATTTCCTAAGATATGACTATAAGATTAAAGAAAAAAGTTAAGATTTGCCCCAGAATAAACAAGTTAAATTCATGAGCCCTAGAGAATCTAAAGTAGAAATCCATTTGTAAAACGCAGCCTGGAACAATCACCTGGACTTATCTTGTCAACTCACAGCCTTCACCACTGGCATACTTTCCACACATACATGCACAGACACATACACTCAGACTAAATCTGACCTGCTCACTTTTCCCTCTTCTATTCTGGTTTAACCCCTGAAGAGATGCATGTTAAGGCCAGAAGTGCTTTATTTTCCTAGGGAAGAACAAGAGCTATAAACTGTAACTGGCTGCTTGCCACTGTTGAGAAGAGAGGCAGAAAACATCGGATAGACCCTTCTCCACTGTTGCCCAGCTCTCTCACTTCCTTATGGGCTAATGGTTTATGTGTGTCATACCCTGGATGTCATTTCAATCTTTAGGTTCACAGAAGTAATGATTTAGACTCAAGTAGATACTATCTTTTTAAAGATCCAGTAAAGTTGTAGATCTTAAAAAGAAAAGAAAACTTATACTCACTATACTCAGCTGATGTTCAAGTATCCCTTTATTACTCTCTCATAAAGGGTTTGCCTTAGGCAATCCTTTGAGCATTGTAGAAATACTGAATAAAGGTAAACATCTTATCCAAGTTCATCTTACCTTCAGTTCAATAAAATTTGCCACCCGTTACATTTGACTCCAAGTAACTTTGGTGTTTTAAGAGTAAATGGAGGTGAAAATCGGAAGAGTTGGTGGGAATTCCCAAGCATATCAGAGAATTAAAAACTCAGATAAACTCAGCATGCTGGTAGTGGAATGAAATTTAGGGATCAGTTGGTCTTGATTTCCTAAAATTGTGATCTTAAAAAACTTCGGTTGGCAGATATTATGTAATATTTACTGATGCAAAGGTCAAGTAGTCAGATTTTGGAAGTGCTGGTTAAATAAACTGAAATCAAATCTATGTCTTGTTATACTTCTCATAGTCCTTAAAATGTTAACAGTACTTAGTGTACCTCCAAGAGGGGCATATAAACAGTGTACAGCACTCCAAGAAAGGTATGGAAAAAGCATAGAACATTTCCCAGGGTTATTTGATCATAGAACTCTTTCTTCATAAAGCATCTATGAACATTTTATGGAATACAGTTTGGGAAATGCTGACCTAGTTTAATTTCCTCATTTTAAAGGTGAAGAAGGAGACTTTGTGAGAGGAATTTGTGCAAAATTACAAAGCAACTCAGTGACAGAACTAGAACAATAAAATCAGAATTTTCCACACTACATATGGCTTAGGAAACATTAGAGGGATGTGGGAAAATTATAATTATACATGGTATTATATCAGGTGAACTATACATGTAATGGCAAAAGGAATCAAGGAATCAAAGATAATCTACTTTCATTTTGATGTTAGTGCAAAATATTTTTGTTAAAAAAAAAAGCCCAGAGAATAATTTATCAACAATACAGAACCGGAGAAATTATAGTGTGCCCCTTCCATGTGGTAAGTAATTTAGCTAATTATCATAGTCAACCTGATCTCCACAACCAGTCTGTGAGGTAGAACATCAGCTTGATGGCAAATAGCAGAAAACTCAACAAACAGGAAACAACAAATATGGCTTAAAAATAGAGGTTTATTTTTATTACGTTACAACCCTCCTGGAGGTAGACATTGGATGCAGCCACTGAAGGAAATCAGTAAGGATTTGGACTCCTGCTCTCCTCACCCTCTACCAGCCTCAGTGGAAGGGTCTGGTGCTCACCATCATTCATGGCTGCTGCACCTCTAGGTATTTTGTCTGAGTTTCAATATTGAAGAAGGGGGCTGAGAAGCGGTTGAAGATTTGTTTTGTTCCAGCTGAATCAGTCCTTTTTCATCAGGAAAACAGACTCTTTCCTGGAAGCTCCACCAAGTAGACTTCTGTTTATATCTAATTGGCCAGAACTATCCTCATAACCCTCCCTGCAAGGAACTCTGAGAAATTGAGTTAAATTTTCTTTGTCAATCCAAACCAAATCAGGGCACTGTTAATAAAGAAAGGACAAAGGGCTAGAGATAACGGTGACTAGTTGTGTCTGCCTATGAAGGTATTATTATTCCTATTTTCCTATGAGGAGACTGAGATTTCGAGAAGTTATATACTTTGCCAGTGTCACACAACTAATAGGTAGATATCAGAGAATGAAGCTAGATCTATTTGGGGTCTCAAAACTGGTATGTTTTCCAGCTTCTCTGGGAGGGAAGAGAGGCAAATAGGAAACAACATTCAAATATAGTTATCGTGTCGAAGAGCTACAGAATTCAGATGGGAAATCTGTGGATTTGGCTCATGAAAAGAAAAGCAGAGTTCTAAAGTGCCTGTTTGTTCAATTTATTCATCCCACAAAATAAGGTCTAAGTTGGGGAATAAGCATCATTTTTCTTGGCCTCTATTGGAATACATGTTGTTTGGGTTTCAATGAGAATATATACTCCTAAAATTTGGGTCCCTTTGATATTTTCATTGATTTTTTTTCTCTAACCCTTTTATGCTATTCTTCTTCCCCTCCTCTACCTCCTTTCCTTCTTCCTCGTCTCCCTCTCCAGATGCACAGCCACCACCCCTGGCTCCCCACCACACACCCTTTTCAACACATCTTATTTTCTAGGAATTTTCCAGATTAATTTCTTCTTATAGAGTCCAAGAGAAAATGAAGAGTAGATGCAAAAATGACCCTCCGTCCTAGCTGCAGGAAAGCTTCTTGTTGCTAGGAGACCAATGGTAGGTGCTAAGCATCCCTCACTAAACGAGGGCAGCTCCCAGCAGAATAATTCTTTTTGTGGAAGAACCTAGACCATGATTTCACTTCCTACTTCCAACTGGTTCTGTCCACATGTATGCTTTTATTCTCCAATAACAAGCAGCAGGAATGATTAAAAATAATTTTAGGGATGTGAAATTGCACATATGAGGAAGATCAGAGGAGTTGTGTAACATAATATAGTCATGAGATTAAAGGGTTTCTTATTCTCTAAATATTTCGATCATTGTTTAGAGAGGGGGGTACTGTTCTGCATGGGAGCAAACTAGATAAAATTTAAATCATATTGGGGTTAAATATATAATGGAATGATTATTGCTGGAAGTTTTTACTTTTTAGCCGAGATAGGCATATGGATGGTTAGAAGTAGTTAAATATGATGTTGTCTGTATACAGCATATCATTACAAGGCACATCCTCTGAATTGATTTTCTCATCTTTTTTTTTTTTTTTTGTCACAGACATATGCTGTAGTTTGTTTGCTCAAGTCTGGCCTGAAGGGAGCTAAACTTAGAGATCTAGGATTATATCATTTTAGAGTGAGAGGAAGGATAGTAGAGGACATAGGACAGTTTAGAAAGAAATGACTTATTCATTTATTGAATAATTATTGGCATGTCAGTTACATGCCAGGCTCTTTCTAGATGTTGGAACAAAAAGATCTGACCCCTCAGAGCTTATGCTTTGGTGGGAGAGATGATTAATAAATAAGGTAATTAAGAAAAATATATACTGGATAATATTATGCTAAGAAAAAAATAGAACAAGGGAGGGGGATATGAAATGTCAGGGCAGGTGCTGAAAGGTGAATTTTACATTAGAATCTGCTGGAAGTGAGGGGGAGAAGTATGCAAATGTCTGGGGGAGGAGCATTCCTGGTAGAGTGAACAGCAGGTGAAAGACTGTGGCAGGAGTGCACCTGACATGTGCACAGAATAGCAAGGAGGTCAATGAGGCTGCAGTAGAGGCGATGATGAAGAGAATGGTAGGAATGGAATCAGGGAATTACAGTGCATAGGGGGTAAATGCAAGAAGGGGGAGATCTTGTAAGGCTTTAGTTCATAGCAAGAACTTTAGCTTTTCCTCTGAGACAAATGTGTAACCAAAGAGTCAGTACTCACAGAACAATCATGTGCTCTTCTACATATCCCAGCCTCCCTTGCAGGTGGTTCATGCCACATGCCTTTCTCTGAGCAGAAGTGATGTTTATCACTTCCGGGTCAAGGCAGTAAAGAGACATTATGCCTCTTCCATATCTCTCTGCCCTACCACCATGTCCTTCAAATTCAACTGTTCCAAATGGAAATGGTTAGAACCATCTGACCCGCATCAGATTTCACCTGAATCAAACATAAAGCCTTGTTACCTTACACCACTGAGACTGTTAGGGTACATTTGTTTCTGCAGCAAAGCCTGGCTTGCTTGACTAATATACATGTGGCACTACTAGAAGAGTTTCAAACAGAGGACTGACACTATCTGCCTTACATTTTCAAAAGATAACTCTAGCTGCCATGTTAAGAATAGTCTATGAGGGGGAGCAAATGGAGAGGGAGGGAGGTGAAGTAGGAGTGTATTGCACTGATCCAGGTGGAAAAGAGTGGGGGTAGGCAAGGGTTGTAGCAATGAAAGTGGTAAAAAGTGATCAAATTTTGGGTATGCTGCTGACAGAGAGTGAGGTAGGAGAGAGAGGACACAGAGAGTTTGATCTGAACAGGTGGAAGGATTGAATTGCCATCCAGTGAGATGGGGAAGACTGGGAGAGGGGGAGAGACCAGGAACTCAATTTGAAATTAGAGATGCCTATTCAACGTAGAGACTGAATTCAGAATGTATATACTGACACATTCAAAGTAAGGATACAGAGTAGATAGTTGGATGGAAGCATCTGAAGCTCTGGAGAGAAGGCTGGTGGTACATATTTGAGGGTCACCAGCATACAAATTATTTTAGTCATGAGACTGGATAAGGTCCCCTAAGGAATGAGTATTATTGAAGAAAAAAAAGGAACATATGAGTATGGTACTTTGTGGAAAAGCATACAGATTCCAGAAATGACTTCTGGATCAATTTCTTCTGATAAACTTCATTTAGGAAAAGCAGACAGATGCTATGCTACTGTGGATTTGCCTTGGCAAATCCTTTTCTCACCAGTGTTCTGAAGCTGGGAAGCAGGATTTATGGTGACAGTGGACTCAGAGCAATGGGTTTTCACCTGTGAAGTAGGACAGGTCTAAAAAGAAGTTATCCAAAAATGCTTATATGGGACTGAAGTGTCTGTGTGGAGAGAAGAAAGAAAGTTGTGTCTGCACATAAAGAAGAGCCATTACTAATTGGAAGAGGAAGTGTGTATTAAAATGATGCCATCCCTCACTGTCAGGCATCTTGGCACTTGAATCTTGACTATGCACTGTTGTCCACTTCACTCATGTGCTGGTCACACAACAATGGGATAGAAAGACCAGCTTCTTTCTAGTGCCACTTCGGGAGGGGAACAGGTGATGTCTCCATTCTGATTTGGCTCTGTTTGCATATGAGCCTTCTACTCTTTTTCTCCTGGTGATAGATCTGAATGGTCATTAGATTAAACAACACAAATATGTGTGTGTGCGTGCAATTGTATGTTTTCAGGATAAACTTGATGCTGTGAAAAACAAGCTTATTACCTGATTAGCTGAGCAAAATAAAAGATTTATTTTTAATTCTATCAAAATCCAATTCCATATTTGGTAAGTAGCCTTCCATGTAGTGGTTCTGACACTCAACTCTACTGTTTTCTAGGGCCTCAGTATTTTCCACTAAGACCTTCTGCATCTGGGCAGGGAAGGAGAGAAGACAGTGAACGTGGAAATTTCACAGGAGTTTTCAAGGTGTTAGACCTGGAGGTTGCATTCATTGCTTCCATCCATATTCCACTGGCCTGAATTCAGTCCAGGACCTCACCTAACTTCAAGGGCAGTTGGAAGAGGTGACCCAGCTGTGTGTAGGAAGAAGAGGAACGGGTTAGGTGAGTGTCTAACCATTCTCTGTGATTGTGTAGAATGTTGCCTTATTATCTGCAGTCTTACCCAGATCTTGGGTAGATTTATGAATCTGAACTTACAAATTCAACCCAAGTTTGTGACAAAACAGACTCAGACAGAAGGCTCATTGAATTCAAGGTTATTCATCTCCATTTCCACTAGCCATAGACTGAAATAATTTCTCTTTAGAATATGATCTTGGAACTGGTCCAGAACCTTCCTCATCTAATTGTTATTAAATAATTAAACAAAGTTATTGAGCCTCTTGGACCAGACACAGTTCTGAGCACTGAATATCTAAAGTTAAATAAGAAAGAGCTCCTATCTTCAATGAGCTCACAGTTGAACAGGGGAAACAAACATATAGGACAGCATTACAGGTCTCAGAGAAAGGTGTGAAAAATTAACTCCAATTGGCATGGCAGAGTCTGAAACAGAGTTCTGCAAAAACATAAAACAGGAGATGGTGCTTAAATGCAAGTTAGAAGATGAGAGAAAATTCTCCAGGTAGAGAAGAAAAGGAAGAGAATTACAGAAGAAGGAAATCACACAGTGCATCAGCGCTGAGCTCTGAGGAAGCAGCTCAAGAGGCGGGTTAGTGTGAGACTGTGAGGGGTCTTAGATGCTGAACTAAGCAATTTAGACCTTGTACCATAAGCCAAGAGGATACATAAAGAGATGAAGAGTGACAAATTTCAATTCATAGCTTAGAAGAATCATTTAGGCAAAGAGGGGCAATAGATTGGAGCTGAGAGGAAAGGAGACAGCAAGCAGTTAGGAGGCTACTGCCATCACACACACAGGGATGGAGAGAAGATAGGTTTGATTAATAAACCTACTTTGAAACGTAAAATCATTAGGCCTTGATAACTTTGTAGGGAGGGGGGCAGGGAAGGAAAAGAGATTGTAACACCTAATGCCATTTACCTTTGTTTCCCTAATCATTGACATTGTGCCTGGAACGTAGGCAGTGTTGCTTGGTTGTTTCTGCCCAAGGGAAGTGGTGTCAGAAGATTGAGAAGGGTTTTAGTTATAAAATAAATTCCCTTCTCAAAAGCTCTCTAATGCTGGAAATTTGTTTAATAAGGGTTTAAAACCTTTCATTATAACATGCTTTATTGTTGATGCTGCCAGGAAATGGGCACTCTTGAACATCACCAGTGGGAGTGTATGTGGGTACAAGTCCAACTGAGAGTGATTTGGTAATACCTATTAAAATTACAAATGCATATACCCTTGGACCCAGAGTTTCCATTTCTGGGAAATTCTCCTACAGATAAATTTGTACATGTTTGAAATGGCTTATGAAAAATTTCATCCTTGCAGCCTTCTTTTCAACAGTAAAAGATCGAAAAAACACAAATGTTACTAAATAACAAACTGATTAAATAACTTATGGTATACTCATAAAATGAAATTCTGTGGGTATAAAAATAAAGGAGAATGAGTTTACTTTCTATATGTTGATAAAGATCTTCAGGATGTGTAAAGTGAAGAAAGTAAAATGTGAACAGTGTACATAATATGGGAGCTTTTGAGTAAAAGGGGATCAGAAATTATATTTATATTTGTCTTTTATATGCATAAAAATTCTGGAATGATACAAAAGAAATAAGAAAATTCATTAAATCATATGAACGTATTACCTATTCAAAAAATTGAACTTAAAAGACTATCTCATTCCACAATTGTTTAAAATATAAAACACTTCCCCCACCCCCATCCTGATTTCCTGTTCCCAATCCCAGGTACCACATTGACTTAAATTTGCATCAAAATGCACATAATATCAGATCTTTTCATAAGAGCAGAGGAGGAAGTGAAGATAGAAGGAGCAGAGAGGACAAGTCTTGAGAAACCTGAATGCCTGAAGAAGTGAGATAAGGGGGGTACCACCCTACTAAGGAGACAAAAGACCTGTATACAGAAAACTATAAGACACTGATGAAAAGAATTAAAGATGATACAAAGAGATGGAGAGATATACCATGTTCCTGGATTGGAAGAACCAATATTGTGAAACTAACAATACTATCCAAAGCAATCTACAGATTCAATGCAATCCCTATCAAACTACCAGTGGCATTTTTCACAGAAATAGAACAAAAAATTTCACAATTTGTATGGAAACAAAAAAGACCCTGAATAGCCAAAGCAATCTTGAGAAAGAAAAACAGAGCTGGAGGAGTCAGGCTCCCTGACTTCAGACTATACTACAAAGCCACAATAATCAAGACAGTATGGTACCGGCACAAAAACAGAAATATAGATCAATGGAACAGGATAGAAAGCCCAGAGATAAACCCACACACATATGGTCACCTTATCATTGATAAAGGAGGCAAGAATATACAAGAGAGAAAAGAAAGTCTCTTCAATAAGTGGTGCTGGGAAAACTGGACAGCTACATGTAAAAGAATGAAATTAGAACACTCTCTAACACCATATACAAAAATAAACTCAAAATGGATTAAAGACCTAAATGTAAGGCCAGACACTGTAAAACTCTTAGAGGAAAACATAGGCAGAACACTCATAACATAAATCACAGAAAGATCCTTTTTGACCCACCTCCTAGAGAAATGGAAATAAAAACAAGAATAAACAAATGGGACCTAATGAAACTTAAAGCTTTTGCATAGCAAAGGAAACCATAAACAAGATGAAAAGACAACCCTCGGAATGGGAGAGAATATTTGCAAATGAATCAACTGACAAAGGATTAATCTCCAAAATTTATAAACAGCTCATGAAGTTCAATATCAAAAAACAAACAACCCAATCCAAAAATGGGCAGAAGACCTAAATAGACATTTCTCCAAAGAAGATATACAGATTGCCAACAAACACATGAAAGGATGCTCAACATCACTAATCATTAGAGAAATGCAAATCAAAACTACAATAAGGTATCACCTCACACCAGTCAGAATAGCCATCATCAGAAAATCTAAAAACAATAAATGCTGGAGAGGATGTGGAGAAAAGGGAACCCTCTTGCACTGTTGGTGGGAGTGCAAATTGATACAGCCACTGTGGAGAACAGTATGGAGGTTCCTTAAAAAACTAAAAATAGAACTACCCTATGACCCAGCAATCCCACTACTGGGAATATACCCTGAGAAAACCATAATTCAAAAAGACACATGCACCCCAATGTTCATTGCAGCTCTATTTACAATAGCCAGGACATGGAAGTGTCCATCGACAGATGAATGGATAAAGAAGATGTGGCACATATATACAGTGGGATATTACTCAGCCATAAAAAGAAACGAAACTGAGTTATTTGTAGTGAGCTGGGTGGACCTAGAGTCTGTCATACAGAGTGAAGGAAGTCAGAAAGAGGAAAACAAATACCGTATACTAACACATATATATGGAATCTATAAAACAAAAAGTGGTACTGATGAACCTAGTGGGAGGGTAGGAAAAAGACATAGACATAGAGAATGGACTTGAGGATATGGGGAGGGGGAAGGGTAAGCTGTGACAAAGCGAAAGAGAGGCATGGACATATATACACTACCAAACGTAAGGTAGATAGCTAGTGGGAAGCAGCTGCATAGCACAGGGAGATCAGCTCAGTGCTTTGTGACCACCTAGAGGGGTGGGATAGGGAGGGTGGGAGGGAGGCTCAATAGGGAGGGGATATGGGGATATATGTATGCATATGGCTGATTCACTTTGTTATACAGCAGAAACTAACACAACATTGTGAAGCAATTATACTCCAATAAAGGTGTTAAAAAATATTGCAACATATTTAAAATACACACACAATTTGTTGGGTTATTTATGAAAAATATACTATTTCTTTAGGGCTTTCTCACTGGCTATGACATGCCCATTAGTTAATCAGAAGTATAGGCAGAGTTTTTCAGAATTGAAATATTAGTAAACCTGAGGTTTGTGGTTTCCAGAAATTTTCCTCTAGGTGTTTCATAAAAATGGATCACTCTTAAAAGGAAAGGTAAATTTGTCTGGACCCCCTGGCAATTTACTAGACCATGAGAACTTCATTTGAGGAATATTGATAGATATATCTATTTGAAGGCTGGTGTTTGGCCAGTATCTGTGGACCCAAGAAAATTAACTATTGCTACACAACCAGTACAATTCTTACAGGAAGCCATGACCCATCAGAATAATAGATTCTTCACATTACCCATTTTATATCACTTACATTCTTGAAGATTCCTCCATGATCCTAGAAGATATTCTTTAAAAATACTTATGGCCAGAGATGGATTCCATATCAGCAACTCAAAAAAAAAGAAAAATGTTTATTCTCCCTAAAGGCTAAGTTGCTCACTTTGTTCATTTTATAAGTAGCTGAGTAGCATACAACCAAAAAGGAAGTTGGAAACAGCAAGTAAATGGAGGGTCTCTTAATTTGTCTCCTTACTACATTCAGGAAATCTCTGGAGACCAACATGGAAGACACTCGCTGATAATCTTGGATCATAATCAACATCCTAGTATACCCATCACCTGGTTTTAATTACACAACCCAACTTTTCCATCCCCACCATCATTCATTCTAGAGTTAAGAAGGGAGCTTTTACCATTTGCCCTCCAGCATAAATATTTTTCTTTCCTGCTGTTAAGAAGAACTCTTATTACATCAATTTTTTTCTACCACAAAGTGCTCTGACATTTCTTATGAGTTTTTGGAGGATACACTTGTCACCTCACAGAAGGGGGAACCCTGGTATTATCTGTCCTCAGCACATGCCCTCAGACCATGGGGAAGGAGACACAGTGAATGTCATTTCCACAAATGGCCTGTGGAAAAACCAGAAACCCACAAACCTCGACTGATGACTGTACTCATGAAGTTATGGCATATTTTGAAACCTCCAGTTTTTCATTTGCTGCTTCTGTATAGAGGCTTCCCACCACTCATCTGACCTTACTTTAGCTTTTACCTCTAATCAGGAGGAACTGCGGACCTTGGACACAGAGTGTAATTATCTTGATATTATTATTATTATTTCCTAACAGAAATTAGTCTCCGGTTCTGACGAAGGACAGGGATGACAGGAGGAACAGAGCTACCAGGCTGTTGAGTTCTCTCTTCTCTGTGTCCCACCCGCTCAAGCCAACATCTCTAGGTAATATTCCCAAGCAGGTTAAATGTGCTCTTTTTTCTGTTGTGAACCATTGCGTAGCTTCAGAAATTTCTTTTTAAATCTCTCCAGTTGGATTGAATCTCTTATTCCTCCATGCTTCATCGTCATAGATTTATTTTTACTCTGTCTCATGAAATGTTTAGATTTCAACCAGTCTGGTCCACTGGATGATAATTTTCTCAAAGACAGAGACCATAACTTATCCATCTGTGGTCATCAGAGGCCACCACACATCCAAGGCATTGGGCAAGCAGTAGATTCTCATGAAATATCTGCTCATATCTTCAGAGCCATGCATCAGGGATCATTCCTCTGAGATTGGTATTTAGAGCTGCAAAATAGCTTGGAGATAATCAAGTCATAAGATCTCTTTAGTTTTAAGTCAGGTATTTCTAGCTATATTTTAAACATCCACCTCTTGTGCTAATATTTTTGTGGCTTTAAATGTGATTGCATTTTTATCTCTTTATTATTTTATAAATAAACATTTATTTATGATATAGTTGTTAGTACTAGGGAGTATTTGACACTTTTTTAAAAAATTGAAAATCTCTGGGATGGGGGACAATCCTTACTCCATTAGTTTATTTGGTTGAGAAAGGAATGGTAAAATTTCTTCTCTTAAGGCTACTATAGCTGCTCCTGTGGTTCTCGGTCTTATCAGGGAATCAATCAATCAAACCGTAAAGTTAGTTTTACAAAAATTATTCGGGGTGGGGAGGAAATGACCCGAAGGAAATGATCAGCAAAAGCATGGCCTGGGGGGCTTCTCTGGTGGCGCAGTGGTTGAGAGTCCGCCTGCCGATGCCCCGGTCCGGGAAGATCCCACATGCCGCGGAGCAGCTGGGCCCGTGAGCCATGGCCGCTGAGCCTGCGCGTCCGGAGCCTGTGCTCTGCGATGGGAGAGGCCACAACAGTAAGACACCCAAGTACCGCAAAAAAAAAAAAAAAAAAAAAAAAGCATGGCCTGGAGAGTGAGTTTTGCATCTATGAGGCCATTCATTAATTCAGCAATTTATGAGGAGCACCTACTATGGAACTTTCCATCTGCCAAGAGAGATTGACATTAATAAAATATTAAACACATTTAGACATAAAATAAATTCTTTTAATTAACCAGTACTTAACAGTTTGAGGGATTAACTAACACTCTCCATTCACTCTGTTAAACTTCCGGACTGATGCTCGTGCTAACTGATACTGATCACTCTGCCAGGATGCTCTCCTTCTCTGTTCCCATCATTTATGTCATATGCTTTCCAAGACTCAGTTGTGTTTGTTCCGAAACCCACTGATGCCAGTTGCATAACTTATCGTTATTAAATACCTTAGATACCTATCATACAAATCTATGAAATATGAGCATGAAAAGAGTGGTTTCTGTGAGAACAATAGGAATGCTATAGAAATAAGCAATAAAGACAAGCTACTAAAAAAGGTTATTAAATTAAGTGTGGGTAAGGCAACTGTAAAAGACTGGGGAGAAAAACTTAAAATATAAAAGATTCTGCTTTCAGATTCCCTCTCAAATGTCATTTAGTTCTCTTAAAAAAAAGAGTGAAAGATGTAGATATTGCATTTTGTGTGTGATTGATACAAGAAAGATGAGGGACGACTTTAGTCCATAAACTTAAAGTCAAACAGAAGACCTGCTTCTGCATCATAAGATTGGAAAATAGATACATATTTATGTTTTAATTTAAAGTAGAATATTTTCCCCCTAATTGACTGCTTTTAAAGACTGGATAAACCAACTACCAGTCCTGGACAATTCAGACAAAAGTGCTTCCTCTGATTATAAAGTGCTGTCATGTGTCCCTGAGGTTCAACTGGATATGGTTTTTCTTTGGCAAGTCCATCCAAAGAACAAGCCAACATTCAGTGATCGGGGGAAACTCACCTGCAGATTTATAAGCAGCAAGTGACAAACTAATTATAAGAATTACCTAAGATTGTAAGCCCACACTCAAACCTTTGGAAACTTTTCTTAAAATGTTTGCCATATGTACTATTAATTTTGTATCACCTTTCAGAACTTAATGCAATGCAGGAAAGAGTTTACAGAATTTTATGAGCTCCTGAATGGGTTACAGGGACAGACCTCTGACTGCATTTCCTAATATTTCTAATATCTTCCAGGATCAGACAGGGAGAACTCTATGCTACTCTCTCAAGGATTCCGTCCTTGAAATCACTGTTATCTCTAATAATGTTGTTAATGTCTCATGATGAAATGAATAAATGGAAACATACAATTTAGGATTTTTTATTAGTAACTATTAAGATCTGTCAGAAATATGCATATTATGCTGGGTAAAGCTAGTAATTATTTAAAGTTGTGGCACTTGCTATAAAGGAAAAATGCAGTGTGAAAATTTCCCTTCCAACTACTTCATTACCCGGATGGTGACATGGTGAAAAAAAAAAAACCTGAGATCAGATGAACTATTTCCTCTCTTCTGTCAAAATAAATAAATAAAATTTGATTCAGTCCTATCTCCTGGACTACCAAACTAATTGAGTCATATACCAAGAAGAGTCGCTCTGCAGTCAGATTATTCTTGTAGCTACCACACTGTAATCCAACTCTCCCCCTTCAAACCTACACAAATAAAATAAAACGTACAAAGATTAAAAAAATATATTCTTTTCAGCTACCTCAGAAGCCATCTCAGTTCTACACAGCTTCTGCCTTCACTAAAACAGTTTTCCACTCCACTCCCCCTGCCTTGCCCACTCAACTCCCCAGTCCCACCACTTCCTGGCCCTCCTACCATTCCACCAAAAAAATTACCCAGGCCTCCAGCCAGGAAAAGTTGTTAAGCCCCGTCCTCTGCAACTTCACAGCACATTTGCTTTAATACCAAAAGAAGATTCATCTTGGCCAATGAGAAACAAATGAATATGCAGCGATTCGCCACTTGCTGTAAAGCACTGCCAACAATTCCCACTGCTATGTTCTCTTCTGTTTTTATAATCAGTTAAAAAGGTTCCGTTCATTAGGGGCATGTTTCCCCCTCCCGAAAATGGAAAGACGAAACAAGCAGCCCTCAGAAGAGGCACAAACTCTTCTGAAAAATATCTAGCAGACAGAGCTTCTTACCGTAACATTTTATTTTAATGGTCCTTTAACGCAGAACTGACAATGGAACTCCCATCGGAGCCCTCACTGCAGCCTCAATCACCCTAAATGAAAATGGCTGCGTTGCCAAAGATAGGTCATAACCAAGATATCAACCTCAAAGTCTACCCCAGGGGAGGGAGAGGGGAAAGAGAAACCCCCTCGCTGTGTTTCTGGTATAAATCCTCCCTTCATTCCTGCACCCTCTAATCCAGCTCTCCATTTCCTTATTTAGATGAGCATCCCTTATACAGTTAGGGAATTATTCCTCTGCAGAGTCTCCATAGGTATCAGCTTTCTGAGAATTGGACGGTTCTTCCCAGAAACCAAAGGGAGCCTCGCTGGTTTGAATGCTCGCTTGTGGGTGAGCCAGGGGGATGTGGAAGGCAGCTCATGACTAACCAGCATGACACAGCTCACAGAAGTACTCAACATCCACTCAGCACTAGCAGCAGATTGAAGGTAATGTTTTCAGAGGTTTCCGAGCTGCTGGGAAATTGTGGGTTTGAGAAATGTTCTTTAAACCTTTTGAAATTCAAATTCCATTTCAGCCAAGATGTTGAAATGGGAACCAGAGGAAGGGACAAAGGACTGACAGTTCCCCCATTCATTCTCAGCCCCTCTTTGCTCCCCCCCCCCGCCCACGGCAGGGCCCTTCACATGGACAGTTGGGTTGAATTGCTAAAGCGCCACCGAGGGGCGGGTGTGGGAAGAAGTCACAAGGGGCTGACATTAGGAACAGCCGGACTGAGAGTCTGCAGTGTGTGGCTTGTGGGGGGGGTGGGGGGGGCGTGCCAGGCTGCTTGGGATCAGCAGCCAAGAACAAATGTGGGTAATGTTAACATGTTTTTCTTAAGCAATGGAAGTGTAACGAGCAGCAGTGGTAGGGTAATCACACAACACAAAATCTAGGCGCTCTGCCGGCTTGCCTCCCTGGGTACAAGCGCTCATACCTGTGAATGCTGCATAGTCATATCTGGCATCCGGATCGTTCTGGGGAATACTAAGGTAGTAGGTGGGACCAGGCAGGACATTGAGAAAGTCGCAAGGTAGAAATGTGCCTCGAGCTCGAATAAACAAGAGGTCAAAGGTCAAGCTGTGAAAAGACTTTTTCCTTTAGACAAAGTGGTCAGCCTATGAGGATGTAGCAGTATATCATTAAAGACATGCACCCTGATAGAAATTCCTTGGCGGTCCGGTGGTTAGGACTTGGCTCTTTCACTACCAGGGCTGTGTTCAATCCCTGGTCGGGAAACTGAAATCCTGCAAGCCACGCGGCGTGACCAAAAAAAAGACATGCACCCTGAAATCATACAGCCTAGGGCTCACAGTTGTCCCCTGCCATTTGCTATTCTGTGGGACCCTCAATGAATTACTTCTCTATTAAGTGGAGCCAGTGGTAGCATCTAGCTCATCAGTATACCTATATGAAACAAGATGATCTAAACCCAGTGCCCATTATATAGTAAGCACTTAAAATTTTTGTCTGGTAAGGCAGCCTAATACCACCACTATCACTCCCCAAACACACACATTTCCATAGTCTATTCTCACATGTTTGGTATGTTTTGAATATACCTTTGAACATTCCCATGCACCTGCTATGATTACAAAGATTCCTTGTTCCCTGTCGTCATTGATTTTTCCATTTAATTTATCATCTTCCAAATCCTTCTCAGGCTAGCTGTCACTTGATATTAGATGTTGATTGGAGAGAAAGTGGCTGCTCCAGATAAATGGGTATTAGCCTGTGATAAACAATAAGGCCATCTGTAATGACTGATGGATTATCTGGGCTTGAGTCTGCTCCAATACACAGAGTTCCAAGATAAAATGGAAACACACCAGAACAGTCTTATCCTGTCTCTGATTAAGCAGCATGAAGGGGAAGGTCTGGAACTGACAGAGAAATATGATGTCTCTTGTTAGAAGAGGAGGAAGAAATGGGGACTCAACGACCCTGCAGTCTTGTTCCAGAAAGAGTGTGGCTGTGGAGCCTGAGGGAAATAGCATGTATCATGCAGCACTGTTTTCTCCTGCATCCAAAATTCCTAAAATTAAAAAGCTACACTCTTTAATACCAGCCTAAGAGAAGTGTCAATTATGAAAATGAAGTGTTTAGTAACACATATCTCCAAATAACTCAAGTTGTTTATAAAGAGGCTAAAAACACACCAAAGAGAAGATTTTACTCAAATAAAACCAGAAGGTTTCACTGCTAATTTTTAACTCACTTCTCCGATTTGGCATAACAGTCCCTAGAATAAATCAATGCTACATGACATCGTAGGCCCTATAGAATCCTTTATCAACATCTTAACCAATTTACTGTGTTTGGATTTCCCATTCCATGAACATTAGCTATCTTGGGAATGGTCACCCACCCTCAGATTGTCACAAACTGTATTTTCTGAAAAGCCAGTTAGAAAGGAAGACAGAGAAGAAAGGAATGAGACCAAATGCCCAGTTTTTAATCTAGAGCACCTATCCAATCAATGGCTCCAGATACCTTGGTTTTCCTCTGAGAAGTAAGTAGGGATGGGGTAACAGATCTAGACTGTAGGGAAATCTGTCCACATGCAATTAAGAGGATGGGAGATACACATCACATTCATCCCTACCAACTAAGCCTGGATGACCTGAAGTGTTCACCTCTCCTTCCCAGCCTCCCAACCCTGTGCTACAGTAGAAGGAACTTATGTAGTTACTCATGTACCACCCACTCTCCTCTCCAGTTCACACATGCCTTTCCTTCTGCTTAGAACACTCGGTTTCTGCTCTTCACCTGAACTCCTGCTGATTTTTCTGATCTCAGCTTAGACATCACTTCTTCCAAGATCCTTCCTTGACCTACCAATTAAGTGGCATTACACGCCCTTCATATGTGATTCTCTGGCAAATATATACCCTCTCTCTTAGCATCAATTATAAATCTATTAAGACTTTTGGTTGCAAGATATGGAAATCAACTTGAAGGAAGATAAGCAATATAGAGATGTCTGTTATCTTATGTAATCTAAGGGCAAGATTGAAATCAGGCCTTAGGTAAGGACTAGAGCCAGAAATTGAAAGTTGATAGAATTCTTTCTCCTTGATATTTTTTGCTACCCTCTGTATATCTATTTCCTTCCTGTTGGTTTCTGCAAACCAACTTTCTCTGCTCTATAGCCATATGGAAGAATATGGCAGGCCGTGGCTTTAGCCAACATGAGGAAAACTAAATGTCCCTGAATGACAATCCCAAATTTCTGTCATAATCCTATTGACTCTATTTAAGTTAGGCATCTAACACAGGCCCATTTTAGAGAAGAGCAATGGCTGTGGGATAAGCTATTGCCCCAAAAGATATATAGTACCATACTATTTGTAATCACCTGCTTTCTTGTCTGTATCCTTGATTATCAGTAAGCTTTGTATTGGCTTGGCCAAAAAGTTTGTTCGGGTTTTTCCTTAACATCTTATAAAAAACCTGAACGAACTTTTTGGCCAATCCAATACAAGTAAGTCAATCTACCATGTCTGTCTTATTCATAACTGCATTCTCATGAAACTGTGCCAGGCACATTAAAAATGCTCAATTTGTGACATAAAAGAAAGAAAGACCTACAATTTCCTCTCTGTCAATGGCTTCCTTCTTCCTAGCTCCCAAACCCATTTTGACTCTTGCCTCAAACACACACAGTAGCCCAACCATTACCACATACTTTAGATGGTGACCTCCTGTATTCCTTGTGTATTTTAACCTCAATAAAATCTTCCCTTATCCTCCATAAACACTCTTAGGGATTTTACACTTTATATCTCTTCACTTGGAATAACAATAAGATATACAAATTATTTATGTCTTACTCTATTGCAGGCATGGTGATAGGCATATCACATACTTTTTGTCTAATCTTATAACACTCAATATTTTCCCCAGCTAAAGCTAGGAAATATCTGAATAACCTGTTCAAGATCACCGCTAATAAATAATCCTAATCCATCTGAATCCAAAACTTGATATCTTTCTACTGTCTAATCTTTTCACTCGTGCAGTCTACCTAGTCTGAATTCTCCTCAAATCCAGTTACCATTGCTAAATTTATTTCTGTTTGCCCAGAGTCTAGCAAATTTTACATTTCACATAAGCATATTAAGTATATTCAATAAATATTTGTTGAGGAATGAAATGAATGAATTAATACATAGATGGTCTCTACTGGGGTAAAAGATACATTCACCATGAGTGAAGTTTTTCTCAAATCTAACAACTCTGTGTTCTTTATATGTTAAAAAAATAATTAACTCAGATGGAAGCAGTTATATTAGTGGTTCTACAAAGTTGACATGGCTGGAGGACTAGCTTCTCTCAGGTAAAATCTCTCTCTAAGAAAGAAACATAAAAGCTGCATACAATATAAACTAAAACAGCAGATACTTAAGGCTTCAGAAGACAAAAAAGGTATCTAAGGCTTAAGAGCAGAGATATCAAAGAAAAGAGAGTCTCAGAGAAGGGAGTCTAACAGTACCTAGAACTTCTCTAAACTGTCACTTATTCATTAAACAAACAAACAAACAAAAAAAAACTAAGAGGAGTTTTCAGCTGCCCCACAAAGCTAGGGAGAAAAAAAATTGGCATTTGGGGACTGCCAAGGAGAACGGGCTCTGGTTAACATTCCAGGTTTTTAGTTAAGATTCCTGAATAGCAACATCCTAGGAATTAGAGAAAACTGAAAATAGAAAACTCTTCACAAAATTTGAATCTCAGCCTTGAAGTATCTCAATACCTAATTGGATCAAGATGATTTACACATATGCTGACTTCCTACAAGAAATAAAATAAATCCTTTCTGGAGGTATACATATATACATACCTCTCAAGGAAAAGGTATAATTAATCTCAAAGAATGAGGGAAGATAAGAGCAGAAATCAATTAAATAGACAGCAAACATACAACAGAGAAAAAAATAAAGAAGAGTTTTTTCAAAATATTAATACAGGGCTTCCCTGGTGGCGCAGTGGTTGAGAGTCAGCCTGCCGATGCAGGGGAAACGGGTTCGTGTCCCGGTCCAGGAAGATCCCACATGCCGCGGAGCAGCTGGGCCCATGAGCTATGGCCGTTGAGCCTGCGTGTCTGGAGCCTGTGCTCCGCAACGGGAGAGGCCACAACAGTGAGAAGCGCGCATACCGCCAAAAAAAAAAAAAAAAAAAAAATATATATATATATATATATATATATATATATATATATATATACACACACACAATTAATAAATCACCAGAAATATATAGCAAGAAAAAACAGAGTGAAAGAAACAAGGCACAAATAATATCAGGATAGTAAAAGGGAGCATCATTATAGATCCTATGGAAATTTAAAAGACATTAAGATGGTATTTATGCCAGTAAATTTGAAGTTTTAAATAAAATGTGAGTATCTTTGACAATTTTTACTTAGTAAAACTGACACACAGAAACTAAAAATTTGAATAGCCTATATTAATTGAGTAAATTTATTTGATAATTTCAAAATTCACCTAGAAAGAAAACCAGAGGTCTTGATGGCTTCGCTGGTAAAATTTCTCAAATATCTAAAGAGAAAATAATGCCAATATTAAAAAAAGTCTTTCTTCTAGAGATAGAAAAGATATTTTTTTTAATTTTCATAATTTTTCTATAAGGTAAGATTAACCTTGATGCCAAAACTTGCCAAGGACATCACAAGAGAAGAAAATTACATGCTAATTTCTCTTGTGAATTTGGGTATAAGTAATTTTAAACAAATATTAGCCAGCTGTACTCAGTAAAAATATAATCAGGATAAAACATTATTACCAAGTGAGATTTGTTGCAGGATGAGTTTTTTTAAAGGATGAGTAAAAATTTGAAAATAAATCAATGTAATTCACCGTATTACCAATATAAAAGGGAAAAACTTTTCAGTAGATGCAGAGACACAGTGGATAAAATTCAATACATACTTTTGATAAAAACAAAGCTTTTGGTAAATAAGAAACAGGAAACTTTTTAATTCAGCAGAGAATATCTCCTCAAGAAACAATAGCTAATGGTGAAACATTAAAAACCCTCCTTGCCATTTCTAAGGTAAAGAATGAAACAAAGATGCTTGCCATTACATTGTTTCTCAACATTGTAAGGAAGGTCTTAGTCAATGCCATATAATAAGAAAAAAATAAGGTATAAAGATTTGAAAGAAAACATTAAATCTTTCATTTTTTTGCAGATAATACAAACGTGTACATAGAACATCATAAAGAACCTCTGAACTTAATAAGTGAATTTAGCACTGTTGCCTATCAGGTTAACACACAAAATTAAGTTCATTTCTATACACCAAAAACAAATAATTAGAATACAAAATTTGAAAATGAAACTTTATAATATTATCAAAAATAATCACTAGAATAAATCAAATAAAACCTATAAATAAGAAATCATTACTGAAATTACTTAAATTACTTAAAGAGTATCTAAACTAATGGAGGGATATACCATGTACTTGGATTAGAGAACTCAATACTGATGTGTTAAGACGTCAGTTTCTTCACATTGATCTGTGGATCAGTAAATCTCAATCAAAATTCCAACAGTATATTTGCATAACTTGATAATCTGATTATAAACTTTATATGAAAATGCTAGAATCGCCAAGACAAAAAGGTAAAAAGAGAAATTTGGCACAATGAATCACCAGATAGCTAGATTGATCATAAAGTCAAGTAAATAAGAGAGTATAGTGTTGATTCAAGGATATACAAGTAGATCAGTGAAACAAAATAAAAACTAAAGAAATAGACCATATGATTTATGACAAAGTTTACAGTGCAGTGCAGTGAAGATTAAGGTGATCTTTCTAATAAATTATGTTGAGTCAAATGGGTATCCATATATTTAAAAAATTAATCATGATTCCTACTATGCATTATACACAAAAATCAACTCCAGGTAGATTATAGACATGAATGTAGAAAGTAAAATTAAATGTGAAAGTAAAAGTTTCTTCTAGAAGAAACTTTAGCAACTATCTTCATGACCTTTAGAAAGGCAAATATTTCTCAAATGGTCAAAAAAGCTATAAAAAAGATTTTAAAAATTGATAAATTACACTAAAACTAAGAACTTCCCTGTATCAAAATCATCATTAAGAATGTACAAAAGTATGCACAGAGTAGGAAAAGATATTCGGGAGTCATCTCTAGAATATGTAAAGAACCCCTACAAGTAAATAAGAAAAAATAAAGATGAGTAATATAGAAAAATGGTCACATATGAATAGGCACTTCACATAAAAGAATAGACAAATGACAAATAAACACATCATAAAATGTGTTCAGCATCATAAGACAGAGAATCTAAGTAGCAAAAAATTTTAAACTGGCAGTACCATGTGTGGGAAGGTTTGTGGAACACTTGGAATTTTATATCCTACTGGTGACAAAGTAGACTAGTACGATCGTTTGGTTAAACTCTGACAAGACCTACTAAAGTTAAAACTATACATAACTTGTGGCCAGCAATTTGACACTGATTCAACTGATACACATATAAATGTGCACCAAAATACACATGCAAGAATATTTACAATAGCACTATTCATAGTGTTCCAAAACTGCAAATAACCAACACATTTATCAACAACAGAATGGATAAATAAATTGTGGTATAATAACTGTATAATGTGTCAGTTCACAACCTCTAGGAAGCAAACAGAGTTAGAAGTGCAACATATTTACTGAGAGTAATGCCTGTGAAGTAGAAGAAGCAGGAGTAGGCATGGTATCTTTGGAAGGCAGTGCAGGTCTAACACTTGTAGAATCAAGGAAAAAGGAAGATTGGGAAGGGAGGAGCTTCAGACTACGGTGTGGCTCTAAGAATGTCTCAGCCAGCTCAGTGGGGAGCTCCCATGCAAATAATGCCCACACAAGAGTCCCACACTGAGCAGAAATCCTCCAGACTTAATGCCAGCCCCCTCCTGCCTTGCTCAGTCAGTGACTGGGTACTGCTCATGGATAGCATGTCCTAGGTTTGAATGCTGCAGCTCAATCCCAAAGGCACTGTGGCTGGAGGCTGTCAGCTAACTGCACTCCTCAAGGCTGCGGGTCATACATCCATGGCTTCCATACAATGGCACACTGTGAAACAAATACAAATATACAAACTACTATGAAATGCAACAACATGGAAAGATCTTACAAACATAATATTGAGCAAAAGAACCCAGACCCCAAAAAGCACTTACTGCATGATTCCATATAGACAAAGCTCAAAAACAGTTAAAAATAATTTATGGTGGTAGACATGGGAATAATGATTACCTTTGACCAGAGCAAATGAATGACTGGGAAGTAGCGCTCAGTAGACTGTTGTAGCCTACACGTAATGGTCTGGGTGGTGGTTATGCATATGTTCACTTTGTAAAATTCATTGAGCTATACACAAGGATTTGTACCCCTTTCTGTATGTATTTATGTCACACTTCAGTAAAAACAGCTCACTTTAAAAAAAATTGGTATGTCGGATAAAGGTATTAAGAGAAATAGATGCCATACAAATCCAGAGAACAAAAGCCCAAGAGAATAATGGATTTGTAGAATGTCATGAAATATGAAGAGAATAAAATATATTTATTTTGATACAGAAGTCTCAAGTAATTTCACCAAAATATTTCTACAATTATTAAACTCCTATTATTAATGGGAAACAGGTGATATCTTGCTGTTATTTATTTTCATAAACAACTTTTTGATGGGTTAATAGCTACTGTATTTTCATTCTGAAAAGGACTGTGCAGAGCAATATTAGCTTAACACAGCACTTCTCAACTTTTTTCAGGCTGACACAAGTGAAAGCTTAGAAAAACTACCATTGTGGTGCTCCCTTTAATTGACTTTGCATAATGTTTTGCACAATAATTGATGTCCGTATTACTCAAATATCATCTTTATAAAGTGCTTCCCCACACAAGACATGCTCTTTCCTTTTTCCCTTGGCTAAACCATATGTACTAATGGTCTCAAAATGACAACAGAATGGGGAGAGAATTGGGGAAACATATAGACCATAGGACTGCAAGTATAGGAAGTATTTTGGAACTCACAGGAGTTATCTAGATTCATGTAACCTGGGAAATATTCAATCAACAAAGAAATATTAGAACCTGCTATCTGCTGGGTACTGTTTTAGGTGCTTTTCATTTCTGTGTATCTCCATAAGCTAGATATGAATTAGCACGAAGGGAACCATTGTGCAGGAATGGAATGAATTCAGCACTGGAGATGTAGCTGAATTGAGTTTTGTTCACAGCTGTGGTGTTAGATCTCTGTGCTATCAAGCAAGTGATTAAACTTAGTGGCCTGCAGGATCCTGAGTTGAAAACTGAGGAGGCCAAACCATATGATCTCTAAGATATGTTCTGGTAGTTTTGCATCCTGGATTTTGATCCTACATATTAGCCTTGTGACCTTGAACAAAATTACTTCAGCTTTTTTGTCTACCTTTTCTTGTTTAACAAAGTGGCTGTGGAAGATACCCTTGGTAGTCTTGCCTTTCTTCCTTCTCCACTAGATATACTGTTTTGTTCACTTATCTACCCCTTTCCAGAGGGAGTCAAAAGAAAGTGACCCCATCCTAGCTCTTGCTATGGTACCTAATTTGTTTAAACCATGATGATAATAACATTCCTTTCTCCAGGGCTTTCTTTAGACGTAGGCACATGACACAATGCTGGTCAATGAGACTGAGGCATATCTGTCAGGAGGCATATAGCAAGTCACTGTCTCTTCTCTTCTGGGCTTTGTCATCTGAATGTGATGTCTGGAACTGTGGCAGCCATCCTGTACCCCTGAGGGAAGCCAGCCCGAGGTGAGGGCAAAGCTGACTCAGTGCGGAAGATGGAGAGGTGCTGGCTATCAAGTCCCTGTGTACTTGATAATATCCCTGAGCCAAAGTTTATATTGTGTCCCGAGCCTGCCCTTTGGGAGACTACATTTACTTATTGTCAAAGCCAGTTTGATTACATTTTTTCTTACTTGCTGCCAAAAACATTCTAATTGATACAATGGGTAATAATATTTACTATGCAGAAGAGTTGTAAGGCTGAAGGATAATGAAGGATAATGTGCCTGATGCCAGGACCTTGTAAATAACTTAATATATTTATATTAATATATTTATTATGTATAATAGTATATAATATATACCATATATATATGTGATATATGATATACTATATACACTATATATAATATGTGCTATATATCATATATACTATATGATACATATACTATATAGATAGTATATTATATATGTATTTCCTGATTAAATTCACAGCATTTTAGTATACATAGTATAGAGTATACATAGTTAATTACATATGAATATATATATACGCACATACATATGTACATTAAAATGTGGTAAATTTGAAGATTAAAAACATTAAAACAATGGTCAAAGAAGGTAGACTTCCTTTTATTATTTTACCTGTTAATTAATTAATTAATTAATTGAACTGTAGTTGATCTACAACGCTCTATTAGTTTCAGGTGTACAACACAGTGATTCAATATTTTTATAGATTATACTCCATTTAACATTATTACAAAAAAATGGCTGTATTTCCCTGTGCTGTAAAATATATCCTTGTTGCAAGACTTCCCTTTAAAATTAGCCATTTTCAAAGTTTTATTTAGGAAGCTACGTTTGTTTGAAACTGCTTTCTCTTCCTACCATAACCATCTACTGGCTACTAAAAGAAACTATTTACTCAAAAAGTATTTCAGGATCTGTTCTTTTCTGGAAACTGAGAAAAGAGGAAAGAAATTCAAGAAATAGTCACTTCATTCTACGAACTAAAAATCCGTATGCAGTAATAAGAAATGATTGTAGGAAACAGTTAAGTACTAAAGAAAGGCCAACTGCTCTAAAAAAGTGTTTCAGGCAATATACACTCTATAAATTCAGAACAAGTGGAGATTTTTGCGTATTGGAAGGGTTAGTTATACAAATTCACAGGGAGCAGATCACCAGAGGGACAATAACTCTCAAATGTGGCTTCAGATCCCTTAGCCCTAGGATATATTGACCTTCTTCCTATCATTTCCTTTGTGTGTACAAGCAGTAATGAGTTTATGTTAAGGGAGACCCTCTAAGTAGAAAAGCAGTGAAAACACATAGCCAAGAGGATTTATATCTGGGTAGAAAAACTTTCAGAGCCGAGAAAGGTACAGCAGATGAGTCTGAGATGGAGAACTCCCCCTACTCCCAAAAGTCATACCTGGCTTGTTGTAGAGCAATGGGCAAAACCAGACAAACACTTGAAAATAAAAATAAGTGGTTGTCCTGTCAACTGTCAGATAAGTGAGTTACAAGACTACAGTAAATCTACAGAGCAGTCCAAACAGAGACATGTGACTTCTTTCACATGTATGTATGTGTATTGTATGTACATACCCCAGCATAGGTATCTGCTGATTTTATGTGAAGCCAAATGTGTTTGGGCAGTGACTAAGGATTGGATTATGAAAGTAACCAGACCAATAGATTATTCCTTGTGATAGGAAGTGTTTCAGTGCCACAAAGATTATACAAGAGATTAGTGAAGTCTTCAGAGATAAGCCTGTCATCACTAAAGTTTTCCTTTCTCTTCAGGAGAAACACATGGACATTTCTTTCTCATCTCTGTTTCTCTATGGTAACGTGGAATTTAATTGGTTTATGCCTTTTTGAAATTAATGGCACTACAGCAAATACTAAAAATACATAAGGGAATACATGGTCTACTAGGCTTTTTTCAATTTAATCCCAAGTTTAAAGGACAGAACATTCCATATACCAATGGGCACCAAGTTACCTTCAAGTCACACTCTCTTTCACAGTAAAAAAAAAAAAAAAAGGTATATTTTAATGAGTATCGATACACACAGTTTATATAATCTTATAGATAAATAACATTAACATAGTTGTAGAAACGTAAATATATATATTTGCTTTCACTGAAACCAAAGCCCTTCAATCTATAACTATTTTAATTATCATACATTCAACAAGTGGTTGTTTAGTGCTGTACCAAGGGGCACTGTTTCCCAATGAGATTCATAAGCCTTAAGGAAATAGGATAATTTTAAGGGATATATTGCTAAACACTTTAGTTTTGGGTTATACATTTATGTTAGTGTATGTGAATATATATAGAGAGAAAGAAATATATAAACACACATATACACAAACCTAGCACATTAAATACTTGATATAAACTTTTACAAATCTATTTAAGTTTAAAAAGTGAGGTGACTTAAAGAAAAAATGTTAAATAAATGTGGTAGACAAAAAAAAAACATGTGGTAGGCAGAATTCTGATGACCTCCAAGATTCCCACCCCCTGGAGAATATGCCCTGTATAATTCTATCCTCTTGAGTATGGGAGGAAACTGTGAAAATGATGGTATCGTCACTCCCATGACTACATTATGTTATATAATATCTACAGTGTCATGGTAGATGAAGAGGACTCTCTTCTTGGCCTTGAAGAAGGAAACTGCCATGTTGTGCAAAGGGCCATGTAACAGGGAACCACAGCCTCTAGAAGCCGAGAACACATGTCATTGATAGCCAGCAAGAAAGTGGGGACCTCAATTCTACAATCATAGAAAGTGAATTCTTCCAATGACCTGAATGAGCTTGGAAGAGTTCACCAACCTCCAGATGAGACAGGGATAACTGTGACACCCTGATTTCAACCGTGTGAGACCCTGAGCAGAGAATTCAGCTAAGCTGAGCCACCTAAGTTTGTGGTAATTGGTTACTCAGCGATAGAAAACTAATGTAGTAGATAACAGAACAGGAGGTACAAAGCAATGGCGAAAATCATGAAGGTCATGACTCAAAAGTGTGAGGTTTGGGGCTTCCCTGGTGGCGCAGTGGTTGAGAGTCTGCCTGCCGATGCAGGGGACACGGGGAAATGCCCTGGTCCGGGAAGATCCCACATGCCGCAGAGCGGCTGGGCCCGTGAGTCATGGCCGCTGAGCCTGCGCATCCGGAGCCTGTGCTCCGCAATGGGAGAGGCCACAACAGTGAGAGGCCTGCGTACCGAAAAAAAAAAAAAAGTGTGAGGTCTGAAAACACTGCCTGCTCCCGGAGACAGAACTACTTTTAGGCACAGGCATGAAGAGCCCTGCCTTGGTCCCTGCATATTAGAGGGCAACAAGTATCACAAATACACACAAAATGAGCACACACATGGGCTCCTCTCCCACTGGGATCCAGTGCTCAGTGCTGACCCAGTACAGTCTGTAAATTTAAACATCCACTCTCACAGCTAATACCATTCAAGCCCCAAAGAAATGCTTCTACCCATTTCTTACCCAATGACTTTGAAACAAAATCTGAGGTAGTGAGACTGTCTGTGTTGTCCTGCCCCTGACGGCAAAGACAGACAATGCAAAGGGAATGGAGTGGGAGAAGCTCAGGTAAGAGACAAGTCAAATAGCTTGTGAAATCTTCCTCTCAGCACGAACACGAGAGCTTCTTACATAATGAAGTCTAGTTTGCCGGTGATGTCAAGCATCTCTTCTGCTTCTCTTCAGGTTCCAATGTGTGGTTCCAGAGAGTACAACAGACAGCCCCGGCCTACGATGGTTCGACCTACTAACTTTACGATGATGCGAAAGTGATACACATTCAGCAGAAATTACTGTACTTGGAATTTTGAATTTTGCTCTTTTCCAGGGCTAGTGATACACAGTACGATACTCTCTCATGATGCTTGGCAGGGGCAGCCGCATCTGCCAGTCAGCCACGTAATCACAAGGTAAAGAACCAACACACTTAAAACCATTCTGTACCCATACAACCATTCTGTTTTTCACTTTCAGTACAGTATTCAATCAGTTACATGAGCTATTCAACAGTCATAAAATAGGCATTGTATTAGATGATTTTGCCCAACCGTAAGCTACTGTAAGTGATCTGAGCACATTTAACGTAGACTAGGCTAAGCTGTTTGGTAGATTATGTGCATCAAATGCATTTTCAACTTACGATATTTTCAACTTACGACAGGTTTATCAAGATATAACCCTATATCATAAGATGAGGAAGGTCTGTAGTAAAACTGCAGGGTAAGTGCAGTAGTTACGGAGTGACTGCAGAAAACTGTGCGACATTACAGTTCATTTCACTCAGACTGTGTACGCACACACACGAATTCTTTACATTGGTAACTAATTGGACACTGGATGCTAAAATTGCAAATATTTGTAATCTTACAAAATATTAAACAAGATTTAATTTAATATTGATATTAAAAATGTTAAATAACATAATAGGGATGCAATCAAAACTCAGGGGGAAAATTCTATAGGGCAAACAAAAGTGGTTCTTTCAACAAACAAAATGAAAAGGAGAGATATAGAAAAAGAGAAACGGAGACAGAAGGAGAGGAAAATCTAAAGGTTAAGAGACTTAGACATTTCAATAAATTGCAACGTGTGAATGGGATTTTGCTTCAAACTACAAAAAAAATATGTTAACATTTGAGACAATTGGAATCATGAATATTTGTTAGTTATTTGTTGATATTAAGGAAATATTGTCATGTTTTAGGCATGATAGTGATAGTGTGGTTATGTTAAGATCTCTTATCTTTTAGAGACACTATTCACTTATTTACTGATCAAATTATATGACAAGTGGGATTTACTTCAAAATATCAGGTGAGGGATAGAAAGTGAGATAAAATAAGATTGGTCATGAGCTGATCAATTATCAAAGCTAAATAATAAGTATATGGGAGTTCCATATATTATTCTGTCTACTTTTGTATATTTGAAATTCTCCGTAATAAAGAGTTTTTGAAAATATGTATTTTTAAATAAAAATTTTAAACTAGTTTAACTTAATTTTATTTAGAATTTTGATATTTGTTAATAATTTAGGTTTCCCCTTTAATCTTCATAGATAATTTTGAATAACTTGGAGGTAAATTAACTGTTTTGAAAAATGAAAGTAATAATTTTAATTGTTAAAAATGTTACATTTACTTGAATTTACATTGTTGATGAAAATATTTTCAAGTGGTGGAAGCCTGGAGTACATATACATATTCTTTTTTAATCCTTTAGATTCTTGAGAATGAGTACAAACAGAGAACCTGATAGAAATGGAAAACAAAAAAGGGGAGCTCAGAAAAGAATAAGACACTAAAAAGAAAAACAGAAGTAGAAATTTTCCAAAGAGGTGGTTTGTTTAAGTCTTTGAAAACTGGAAACAATGAAAGACAGTAGATTTGTGTTCAACATAGTGCTCATAAAATTTATGAAGAGGACAGCATACATTTGATGTAACTACTCATCACAAGAATGAAAATGGACAAAACAATTACTGTCATCGTTAAGCCCTAGATTTGAACAGATAATATAAGATCTGCATTTTCACATCTTTTACTGCATAAAGACTGAATTACTAAACAAGATGATGAGAATGTCCAAGAACCTTGGTCTTATGCTTGCCTGTGTTGGGAAGTGTTGGGAAGGAGGGCTGCCAGCAGATGTGCAATGCCCTCTGCCCTAAGTGGTATATAGGCCCTTCTAGAAGACAATTACAAATAATAAGTTCAAAACATTATATTTTATATTATAGGAGTTCAAAGAAAAAAGAGTAGTGTAAAGCTCAACTTTTAAAAATTGGAGAAGGCTCGTGGTGGGAGGTAAGACTTGTCTGAGCTTTGATGGAAGAAAGAATTTCATTAGATGGAATGGAAAAGGAAGGTCACTCCAAGCACAAGAATCCACAAAAGTATAGATGTAAGAATGAGGAGTCCAAATAGTCTAGAGGATTCTGATTAATGGAGACAGGCTTCAATCAATTTTACACCATGAGTGCAAATTTAAGCTAGATTAGTCTGGCCCGGCTAAGTTCCTTGTTCAGAAGCTGAAATATTACAGCTGCAACGTGTCAAGCAGAGGAAATGAAATGGAAGCTTATAAACCATGAAGTGTGCAGCAGAAGTGCAAATTCAGAGAACTAGGTACAGTTTTATTTGGGGGCTGTACTGCAAAGGTGACTTAGGTAGACCCAAGGGCCAGGGTTCTGAGTGCATGTGTGCAGGCCCTTAGTGATCATTAACTTTTGAGGAAAAAAATGTTACATGGCCCAGCAAGTAAAAGTGATTAGGGTACTTCTTGTAGTTATTTCTGTATGTCGTAAAAACAGAGGGATTTTTTAGAATGGGCTGATATTCTTTATCCCAGTCCTCCCTAAAGGGAATTAAAGAGCTGAGACCTGTAGGAATTTATTGGTCTGACAGGATGAAAACACAGCACCAAAAGGAGCACACACATTCCCAGGGACTCATTTGAGTCTCTATCTAAATGCAAAGCCTGGTCTTATTTTTTGAAACCAGCTTTCTGGTAGACCATTTAAGAGTTAAGGGATTATAAGAATAAGTCATTGATCTCCCATTTCTAAAGCTAACAAAGAATTTCATATTACTGAAACCAGACATTGCCCTTAAACTGACAGATTTTAACCAGAGGGAAGAAGGGAGGGTGTTTTTGTCTGCTCTGTGATCATTTGAAAGCTGGATGACATTATTGAGAAGGAAAGAAAGAGAAAACATTCAATCCTATGAGAGCACATTTCAGGCTCTCCTTGCAAAAGGCAAATTAGAAATTACCTTGGGCAGAGTGTACAAAATGGAAAGACCCAAAGCTCTTTGAAGGGTGGCCTAACTTTTAAAATCAAACAGCATGATTTACTGTGTACTTAGGAAAAAAAAATTGTTTTCAGTCAGAACAATTTCAGGTGAAAGATGGAGGTACTTACAGACGAGATAGTTCCATTGCTATATTAATGAAATCAAGCTAAACAAATATTTTACAGCTCTTTTGACAAAAGATTTTGGTTAGAAGAGTTACAGGTAACCTGCACTAATGAAGAGGTTTCCTCCATAACATAAAGCAATTGAGTTTTAAAACAAATATACCAAACTTGCATCTCAATGAGTATTGCCTCCCTCTCAAAGGAGTTACCTTGGGAAGCTAGAAGCTTCAATAAAGCGGCAGCAGTTTCTTAAAAGAGTTTCCAGCTCTTCTGTTCAAGCCTTCAGGGACAGCAGTCTATTGTTTTGACTAGCTTCAAAAATGAGAAAACTTCAACACATGAAAATAGATTTTTACTTCTGAAAAATAATCAAAAGTCCATGGAAAGCAAGTCTGGAGACTAAGAAGGTGATTAAGCTGAGTAATACTGTTTTCATTTAAAAATAAGTTGTAAGTTGAATATAAAGGGGTGACTTCTAAGTGCCTTTGAAATTGGATCTGGAGACGGTTTTTAAGAAGAATTGCAAAAATGATTTGTTGAAGGAAATGTTATGACTCCCAACTGTTTTGAAGGGTAAAAAGATCAATCTTAGCATATTATAGACATATTTCATACTTAAACATACTAATATTCATACAGCCATTCTGAAGTAGCAATATGCATCAAAATATAAAACGTGCATACCCTTTGGCCTAGCAATTCCACTTCAAAGACATTATCCTGAAGACAACTGAAGAAGTAAACAAAAATACCTATGTAAAACAATGTGTTTCTGAATTGGTGAAAAATGAAAAACTAATTGTCACCAGTTAGGGATTAGTTAAATAAAATATACCATAGTCACAGTAGAAAGCATGAAGTTGTTTAAAAGGATGATGTATAGCTGGGAGGCCACACAGATTTCATGTCCTATGTCAACTGCAGTCAAACAATGTGTTGAGAAGGGTTCTGAGATTCCCTTCTAGGGTGGGCCTCTGGAGTTAGACCATTTCTCTTGTAGAGCAGCTATTCTGGATATTTGTATTTTCTCCTGAAAACCCTGCTAGGAACGGCAGTTTTTAGGAAAACCATGGCCTGGTGTTCGAATGTGGACCACAGACTCAGCCTGCCTTTCACTTCCTGACATCTTTTCCCTCCGTACCTACCTTAGGTCACAGTTTAAGTGTTTTTTAATTTAAATCCAGGATGCTTGCAAATATTCTGATTTCCTGTGGACTGGTGTTTACCAGTAGGAAAGGAGAGTAAAACTTCCATTTTTGAGAATGTCTAATTAGTTCCATAAAAAGCAGATGATTTACATGTAATTTTTTTTTAATTTTATTTATTTTTATTTTTGGTTGCACTGGGTCTTCATTGATGCACACGGGCTTTCTCTGGTTGTGTTGAGCGGGGGCTACTCTTCATTGTGGTGCACGGGCTTCTCATTTGAGGTGGCTTCTCTTGTGGAATATGGGCTCTAGGCACATGGGCTCAGCAGTTGTGGCTCACAGGCTTAGTTGCTCCGCGGCATGTGGGCTCTTCCCAGACCAGGCCTCGAACCCGTGTCCCCTGCACTGGCAGGCGGATTCTTAACCACTGCACTACAAGGGAAGCCCTACATGTAATTTTTTAAAGGAAAGCTCTAAGCACTTTCCTACTGAATAAGTGACCATTTTCAAAGTTAATTTAGGCTTAAAACTACTCATTTAAGGAATTATTTCTCAAGTTACTGAGCTTGAAGTCAGTCACTCTCAACATTTATAGTGATTGCATTTTTGTAGATATTTGACTCTGCCATGTTTATACTATGCTTCAAAAACCCATTTGAGGCACAGTTCCCTTTTCTCTTTCTGTCATTTCTTCAACAACAAAAAAATGCTCTGAGAAGTGTTGCCTTGACAGGAAGCAAATGATGCTCTATATTCAATATTGTTAAAGCAATCTTAAAATAAGTGGTTTATGTTGACTGTTTTTCTCTCTTAGCAAAGAAGCTGAGAACCTAGGGAGGAAAACTCTTCAAAGTTCTGTGTGTATTAATCCAACCAATGCAAACTTATGTAATTCAGCAAGGAAATTCTTTGGAATTGGGATCAGATAAGATATAGCTGTCTCAGTTAATTTCACATTGTTGATCTCAGAAATACACTCCCCATCTATGTTTACTCATTCTTCTCATACAGAATCATTAACCCTGCTCTCCTCCTTTATGTTAATTTACATGTCTGTTCCACCGGTTATCACCCAGCTTTTTCCTTAATCATGGTGCGTCACATACAAACCTGTCTCCGTCTCAGAGGAGCTCTGTCTACCAATGCTTATCACTGACCCACAGTCTTCTCAACTGCAGGAAACTGTGTGACAAAGGGCCATAAATGTGACACTGTCCTTGAAAGACATCAGCAAAATTTTACATCATTATCCCAATTGAGGGGGAAAAAAAGAAAGATTCTTGAAAAGGTGTCAGATTCTTTTCTTTTGTCAGAGGTTAAGCGGATAATTAATTTGCAGCTCTGCCTTTCCACAGCTATTTTACACCTGTCTGATTATAAGCCATGAAAAATGAATGGTTCCCTTATTTGGATATAGCTGAATAAAATCTTTGAAAATGTTTCTCTTTTACAATGATTTCAAAATAATAAACATCAGACCCCGGAGGAAGATGGTGGAAGAGTAAGACGCGGAGATCACCTTCCTCCCCACAGATACATCAGAAATTCATCTACACGTGGAACAACTCCTACAGAACACCTACTGAAGGCTTACAGAAGACCTCAGACCCCCCAAAAGGCAAGAAACTCCCCACATACCTGGGTAGGGCAAAAGAAAAAAGAATAAACAGAGACAAAAGGATAGGGACGGGACCTGCACCAGTGGGAGGGAGCCGTGAAGGAGGAATGGTTTGCACACACTAGGAGTCCCTTCGCGGGCGGAGACTGCAGGTGGCGGAGGGGGAAAGCTTCGGAGTAGCGGAGGAGAGCACAGCAACAGGGGTGTGGAGGGCAAAGCGGAGAGATTCCGGAACAGAGGATCGGTGCCCTCAGGCACCCACCAGCCCGAGAGGCTTGTCTGCTCGGCCGCCGGGGCGGGCGGGGCTGAGAGCTGAGGCTCGGGTATCGGGTTTCAGTCGGAGCGCAGGGAGAGGACTGGGGCTGGCGGCGGGAAGAGAGCCTGAAGGGGTTAGTGCACCACGGCTAGCCCGGAGGGAGTCCGGGGAAAGGGTCTGGAGCTGCCGAAGAGGCAAGAGACTTTTTTCCCTTTTGTTTCCTGGTGCGCGAGGAGAGGGCATTAAGAGCACTGCTTAAAGAAGCACCAGAGACGGGCGCGAGCCGCGGCTAAAGGCGCGGACCCCGGAGACGGGCATGGGACGCTGGGGCTGCTGCTGCCGCCGCCAAAATGCCTGTGTGCAAGCACAGGTCACTGTCCACCCCGCCTTCTGGGGAGCCTGTGCACCCCGCCACTGCCGGGGTCCCGGGACCCAGGGACGGCTTTCCCGGGAAAGCGCACGAAGCGCCTCGGTCTGGTGCAACGTCACGCCGGCCTCTGCCGCCGCAGGCCCGCCCCACACTGCGCGCCCCTCCCTCCCCTCTGCCTGAGTGAGCCAGAGCCCCCACATCAGCGGCTCCTTTAAACCCGTCCTGTCTGAGCAAAGAACGGACGCCCTCCGGCGACCTACGCGCAGAGGCGGGGCCAGGTCCAAGGCTGAGACCCGGGAGCTGTGAGAGCAGAGAAGAGACAGAGAAATCTCTCTGTGCAGCCTCGGAGGCAGCGGATTAAAGCTCCACGGTCCGCTTGATGTGCCCTGCGTCTGTGGAGTGCATGAGTGGACAGCAAATCATCCCAAATTGAGGAGGTGGACTTTGAGGACAAGATTTAAGACTTTTTCCCCTTTTCTTCTTTTTACAACGAATTATCCCAAATTAAGGAGGTGGACGTAGAGAGCAAGATTTCAGACTTTTCGCCCTTTTCCTCTTTTTACAACGAATTATCCCAAATTGAGGAGGTAGACTTGGAGAGCAAGATTTTTTATTTTTCCCCCTGCTCTCTTTTGTGAATGTGTATGTGTATCCTTCTGTGTGAGATTTTGTAAGTATAGCTTTGCTTCCACCATATGTCCCAGGGTTCTATCTGTCCGTTTTTTTTTTCAATAATTATTTTTTAATTTTAATAACGCTACTATATTTTATACTTTATTCTATTTTACTTTACCTGCTCTTTCTTTTTTTCCTACCTTCCCTTCCTCCTTCCCTCACTCCGCCCCTCCTTTACTTCTTTCTCTTTCTTTCCTTCCTCCCTCCCTCCCTCCCTTCTTCCATTCACTCTTTCTTTATCTTTCCTTCCTCCCTCCCTCCTGTCTTTCTTTCTTTCTTTCTTTCCTTCCTCCCTCCCTCCCTTCGTCCATTCACTCTTTCTTTTTCTTTCCTCCCTCCCTCCCACCCTTGTTTCTTTCTTTCTTTCCATCCTTCCTTCCTCCCTCCCTCCTTTCTTTCTTCCTTCCTTCCTTCCTTCCTTTCTTTCCTACTTCTTTTCTTTCTCTCTCTCTTTCTTTCTTCTACTAATTCTTTCTTTCTACATTTTCTCCCTTTTATTCTGAGCCAGGTAGATGAAAGGCTCTTGGTGCTGCAGCCAGGAGTCAGTGCTGTGCCTCTGAAGTGGGAGAGCCAACTTCAGGACACGGGCCCACAACAGACCTCCCAGCTCCACATAATATCAAGCGGCGAAAATCTCCCAGAGATCTCCATCTCAACACCAGCACCCAGCTTCAGTCAACGACCAGCAAGCTACAGTGCTGGTCACCCTATGCCAAGCAACTAGCAAGGCAGGAACACAACCCCACCCATTAGCAGAGAGGCTGCCTAAAAACATAATAAGGCCACAGGCACCCCAAAACACACCACCAGACGTGGACCTGTCCACCAGAAAGACAAGATCGAGCCTCAACCACCAGAACACAGGCACTAGTCCCCCCAACCAGGAAGCCTACACAACCTACTGAAACAACCTTAGCCACTGGGGACAGACACCAAAAACAACGGGAACTACGAATCTGCAGCCTGCAAAAAGGAGACCCCCAAACACAGTAAGATAAGCAAAATGAAAAGACAGAAAAACACACAGCAGGTGAAGGACCAAGATAAAAACCTTCCAGACCTAACAAATGAAGAGGTAATAGGCAGTCTACCTAAAAAAGAATTCAGAATAATGATAGTAAAGATGATCCAAGATTCTATTTCCAAGATCCAAAGTCTTGGAAATAGAATAGACAAAATGCAAGAAACAGTTAACAAGGACCTAGAAGAACTAAAGATGAATCAAGCATCGATAAAAAACACAATACATGAAATGAAAAAATACTCTAGATGGGATCAATAGCAGAATAACTGAGGCAGAAGAATGGATAAGTGAGGTGGAAGATAAAATAGTGGAAATAACTGCTGCAGAGCAAAATAAAGAAAAAAGAATGAAAAGAACAGAGGACAGTCTCAGAGACCTCTGGGACAACATTAAACGCACCAACATTAGAATTATAGGGGTTCCAGAAGAAAAAGAGAAAAAGAAAGGGACTGAGAAAATATTTGAAGAGATTATAGTTGAAAACTTCCCTAATATGGGAAAGGAAATAGTTAATCAAGTCCAGGAGGCACAGAGAGTCCCATACAGAATAAATCCAAGGAGAAATACGCCAAGACACATATTAATCAAACTGTCAAAAATGAAACACAAAGAAATCATATTAAAAGCAGCAAGGCAAAAACAACAAATAACACAAAAGGGAATCCCCATCAGGTTAAGAGGTGATCTCTCAGCAGAAACTCTACAAGCCAGAAGGGAGTGGCAGGACATAATTAAAGTGATGAAGGAGAGAAACCTGCAACCAAGATTACTCTACCCATCAAGGATCTCATTCAGATTTGATGGAGAAATTAAAACGTTTACAGACAAGCAAAAGCTGAGAGAGTTCAGCACCACCAAACCAGCTTTACAACAAATGCTAAAGGAACTTCTCTAGGCAACAAACACAACAGAAGGAATATACCTACCATAACGAACCCAAAGCAATTAAGGAAATGGGAATAGGAACATACATATCAATAATTACCTTAAATGTAAATGGACTAAATGCTCCCACCAAAAGACACAGATTGGCTGAATGGATACAAAAACAAGACCCATATATATGCTGTCTACAAGAGACCCACTTCAGACCTAGAGACACATACAGATTGAAAGTAAGGGGATGGAAAAAGATATGCCATGCAAATGGAAATCCAAAGATAGCTGGAGTAGCAATTCTTCTATCAGACAAAATAGACTTTAAAATAAAGACTATTAGAAGAGACAAAGAAGGACACTACATAACGATAAAGGGATCAATCCAAGAAGAAGATATAACAATTGTAAATATTTATGCACCCAACATAGGAGCACCTCAATACATAAGGCAAATACTAACAGCCATAAAAGGGGAAATCGACAGTAACACACCCATAGTAGGGGACTTTAACACACCACTTTCACCAATGGATAGATCATCCAACATGAAAATAAATAAGGAAACACAAGCTTTAAATGATACATTAAACAAGATGGACTTAATTGATATTTATAGGACATTCCATCCAAAAACAACAGAATACACATTTTTCTCAAGTGCTCATGGAACATTCTCCAGGATAGATCATATCTTGGGTCACAAATCAAGCCTTGGTAAATTTAAGAAAATTGAAATTGTATCAAGTATCTTTTCCGACCACAATGTTATGAGACTAGACATCAATTACAGGAAAAGATCTGTAAAAAATACAAACACATGGAGGCTAAACAATACACTACTCAATAACGAAGTGATCACTGAGGAAATCAAAGAGGAAATCAAAAAATACCTAAAAACAAATGACAATGGAGACACGACGACCCAAAACCTATGGGACGCAGCAAAAGCAGTTCTAAGGGGGAAGTTTATAGCAATACAATCCCATCTTAAGAAACAGGAAACATCTCGAGTAAACAACCTGACCCTGAAACTAAAGCAATTAGAGAAAGAAGAACAAAAAACCCCTAAAGTTAGCAGAAGGAAAGAAATCATAAAGATCAGCTCAGAAATAAATGAAAAAGAAATGAAGGAAACGATAGCAAATATCAATAAAACTAAAAGCTGGTTCTTTGAGAAGATAAACTAAATTGACAAACCATTAGCCAGACTTATCAAGAAAAAAAGGGAGAAGACTCAAATCAATAGAATTAGAAATGAAAAAGGAGAAGTAACAACTGACACTGCAGAAATACAAAAGATCATGAGAGATTACTACAAGTAACTCTATGCCAATAAAATGGACAACCTGGAAGAAATGGACAAATTCTTAGAAATGCACAATCTGACAAGACTGAATCAGGAAGAAATAGAAAATATGAATAGACCAATCACAAGCACTGAAATTGAAACTGTGATTAAAAATCTTCCAACAAACAAAAGCCCAGGACCAGATGGCTTCACAGGCGAATTCTATCAAACATTTAGAGAAGAGCTAACACCCATCCTTCTCAAACTCTTCCAAACAATTTCAGAGGAAGGAACACTCCCAAACTCATTCTACGAGGCCACCATCACCTTGATACCAAAACCAGGCAAGAATGTCACAAAGAAAGAAAACTATAGGCCAATATCACTGATGAACATAGATGCAAAAATCCTCAACAAAATACTAGCAAACAGAATCCAACAGCACATTAAAAGGATCATACACCATGATCAAGTGGGGTTTATTCCAGGAATGCAAGGATTCTTCAATATATGCAAATCAATCAATGTGATACACCATATTAACAAGTTGAAGGAGAAAAACCATATGATCATCTCAATAGATGAAGAGAAAGCTTTCGACAAAATTCAACACCCATTTATGATAAAAACCCTGCAGAAAGTAGGTATAGAGGGAACTTTCCTCAACATAATAAAGGCCATATATGACAAACCCACAGCCAACATTGTCCTCAAGTGTGAAAAACTGAAACCATTTCCACTAAGATCAGGAACAAGACAAGGCTGCCCACTCTCACCACTCTTATTCAACCTAATTTTGGAAGTTTTAGCCACAGCAATCAGAGAAGAAAAGGAAATAAAAGGAATCCAAATTGGAAAAGAAGAAGTAAAACTGTCACTGTTTGCAGATGACATGATACTATACATAGAGAATCCTAAAGATGCTACCAGAAAATACTAGAGCTAATCAATGAATTTGGTAAAGTAGCAGGATACAAAATTAATGCACAGAAATCTCTGGCATTCCTGTACACTAATGATGAAAATTCTGAAAATGAAATCGAGAAAACACTCCCATTTACCATTGCAACAAAAAGAATAAAATATCTAGGAATAAACCTACCTAAGGAGACAAAAGACCTGTATGCAGAAAATTATAAGACACTGATGAAAGAAATTAAAGATGATACAAATAGATGGAGAGATATACCATGCTCCTGGATTGGAAGAATCAATATTGTGAAAATGGATCTACTATCCAAAGCAATCTACAGATTCAATGCAATCCCTATCAAACTCCCACTGGCATTTTTCACAGAACTAGAACAAAAAATTTCAAAATTTGTTTGGAGAAACAAAAGACCCCGAATAGCCAAAGCAATGTTGAGAACGAAAAACGGAGCTGGAGGAATGAGGCTCCCTAACTTCAGACTATACTACAAAGCTACAGTAATCAAGACAGTGTGGTACTGGCACAAAAACAGAAAGATAGATCAATGGAACAGGATAGAAAGCCCAGAGATAAACCCACACACATATGGTCAACTTATCTTTGATAAAGGAGGCAGGAATGTACAGTGGAGGAAGGACAGCCTCTTCAATAAGTAGTGCTGGGAAAACTGGACAGGGACATGTAAAAGTATGAGATTAGATCATTCCCTAACACCATACACAAAAATAAGCTCCAAATGGATTAAAGACCTAAATGTAAGGCCAGAAACTATCAAACTCTTAGAGGAAAACATAGGCAGAACACTCTATGACATAAATCACAGCAAGATCCTTTTGGACCCACCTCCTAGAGAAATGGAAATAAAAACAAAGATAAACAAATGGGACCTAATGAAACTTCAAAGCTTTTGCACAACAAAGGAAACCATAAACAAGACCAAAAGACAACCCTCAGAATGGGAGAAAATATTTGCAAATGAAGCAACTGACAAAGGATTAATCTCCAAAATTTATAAACAGCTCATGCAGCTCAATAGCAAAAAAACAAACAACCCAATCCAAAAATGGGCAGAAGACTTAAATAGGCATTTCTCCAAAGAAGATATACAGACTGCCAACAAACACATGAAAGAATGCTCAACATCATTAATCATTAGAGAAATGCAAATCAAAACTACAATGAGATATCATCTCACACCAGTCAGAATGGCCATCATCAAGAAATCTAGAAACAATAAATGCTGGAGAGGGTGTGGAGAAAAGGGAACACTCTTGTACTGCTGGTGGGAATGTGAATTGGTACAGCCACTATGGAGAACAGTATGGAGGTTCCTTAAAAAACTACAAATAGAACTACCATATGACCCAGCAATACCACTACTAGGCATATACCCTGAGAAAACCATAATTCACAAAGAGACATGTACCAAAATGTTCATTGCAGCTCTATTCACAATAGCCCGGAGATGGAAACAACCTAAGTGTCCATCATCGGATGAATGGATAAAGAAGATGTGGCACATATATACAATGGAATATTACTCAGCCATAAAAGGAAACGAAACTGAGCTATTTGTAATGAGGTGGATAGACCTAGAGTCTGTCATACAGAGTGAAGTAAGTCAGAAAGAGAACGACAAATACCGTATGCTAACACATATATATGGAATTTAAAAAAAATGTCATGAAGAACCTAGGGGTAAAACGGGAATAAAGACACAGACCTACTTGAGAATGGACTTGAGGATATGGGGAAGGGTAAGGGTAAGCTGTGACAAAGTGAAAGAGAGGCATGGACATATATACACTACCAAACGTAAGGTAGATAGATAGTGGGAAGCAGCTGCAGAGCACAGGGAGATCAGCTCGGTTCTTTGTGACCGCCTGGAGGGGTGTGATGGGGACGGTGGGAGGGAGATGCATGAGGGAAGGGATGTGGGAACAGATGTATATGTATGACTGATTCACTTTGTTATAAAGCAGAAACTAATTAAAAAAAGAAAAAAAAAGAATAAACATCAGGTTCTTGTTTCCATCACAGTCAGCTCCAAGTTCAGTTTGTTCCATGAAGCAGTGAGTGCCTCCTCAGGGTCCAGGTGCCTGGAGGGGGTCAAGATTAATATAAACTCTTGAGTTACTCACCTTACCGTAATGTGAGGCAGAGGAAAGGGTTGCAGAAGACTCTGCAGAAGAAGCTAGAAGGAGAAAGAAGAAGCTATTATTAATAAGGTGTCCAGAGAAGACTCTGCAAAAGGGTCTGTTGAGCCTTGAACTAGTCTTTGAAATATGGGTTCAATGTCAACAGATAGAAATGGTAGGGGGAAGAAGAGACTGATCCTAAGAGGAGTAAAAGGAAGTAATGGAAGATAGAAGGGAATTGAGGCTGAGGCCAGGTTATAGGAGACTTGAAATGATAGAAAACGTGTTTTAAATTCAACTCCTTAGGCAGAAGAGTACAGAGTAGCCTTAACCGTGGAGACTTGGGATAATGGTAGCTGAGTTTGAGAAAGAAAACTCCAAGAGCAGTGCAGGGGACAAATTGCAGGAGAGATACTGGTAGTCAGAGAAACCAATGAGGAGAACTCCAGTGGTATAAGTAGAAGAGGAGGGCCTGGACTAAGGCAGGCGAAGTAGGAATGGAGATTCAGAAGGAATGGACAGGATGCAGGAGAGAAGTAGGTTCTTCAGAGCATGGTGATCAGTTAAGGTAGCAAGAGAAAGGAGAAAATGAAGATAATGCTAAGATTTTGTTGATGATTTTGTTATAGTGCCTTTAGCCGAGTTAGGGAAAGTAAGAGGAGGAGGGATTTTGAACAGGAGACAATGAGCAGAGTTTCAAAACAATGAAGCCAGAGTATTAATGGACATACACACGGAAGTTAGCAATGAAATTGGGAATAAGTAATCAGAGCTTTGGAGAGAGGATGGGATAGGCACATAGATTTTGGAGTCATCGGCATAAGAACATTAGTTAAAATGCAGAAATAAATGAAATCTCCAAGTTGTCTTAACATTTAATCTCACAGAATCCCTACCTTTAGCGAATGGGAGAAAAATGAAGGGCATGAGAAGAATACACCAGAAAGAAAGAAAACCCAGGAAAAAGCAGCATCCCAGAAGCCAAAGGAAGGTTGTTTTTTTTTTGCCAGAGTGTAAGGAAGGGCTTGAGATATAAATGGGAGGTGAGAAAGCAAAAACAGTCCACATAAAAACTCAATTATCAGAAGTTTAGCAGTGAAAGAAAGGAGAGAGATGGTCAGGAGCTGGAAGAAATATCAAGTGTGAGGGAAGGTATTTTGAAAGAGGAGGAGAATTCCACAAAGAAGATGTCACTGAAGGCACGAGGGAGAGAAGCAAGGAGCTCTGGAACGTTCCTGCAGGAAGCAAGGTCAGACGCCACCTGGGGGTCATCAAAACCATGGTCCCAGTTGCAAGGAAGTCTATGGAGTCCAGTAAACAGAGAACTTTAGCTAGGCTACATTTCTGCAAATAAAAGCAAGTAAGAAGAAGGAACTTGCAAAGCTCTGAAACAACGCTGGAGGACTGAACAAGGAGAATTTGGATTCTAGGACCCCAAAAGGATGGAAAAGGATAAAACTAAGACTACACATGAAGTGTCTTGCTTGGAAGAGGAAGAAAATAAAGGGAACCTCTGGGGAAGGAGCCATCAGCTAGAGGCTGTTGGGGAGTGGAGCTGGTCAGAGTTACAGAAGGCTTGTACTGGCCCTGAGGGGGAGTGTGATAAGAAATCAGATGAATAACCGTGTTTCTGAGCAGCACTGAGGGCACAACTGAGATTAGAGAGCATTGATTTGTAGTGCATCCATTTATATATAAAAATTATGCCATGTACATGAGTATTGGCTATCTAGCCAAGAGCTAATGCATGCATAACAATATTTTATCTCCAGGAATGGTACTTAAATTTTTTTAGTAAACTCCAACAGTCAAACACAATTCTAACTTGACTCCCTCCTGATGCGGGTGCATTTACTGAATGCTGCCTTGATGCCTTTTACTCACTCAGCATTTCTTGTTAGTTTTTAAAAACCAGAAAGAATTGATTTGTTTTCCTCAGCAGTTCTGAAATCACCCCACTCATTAGGTTAGGTTTAAGGGAAAGGGGAAAAAAAAGAGTTTCCATCTTGAACATGTTTGTATTTTTGGCAAGAAAAATAATCTTTTAGAATTATATTCTTGGACACCTTGAGTGGAAGGTGACCAGTGCTATCTTTGCAAGTGGTGCACATTGAACCAGTGGGAACACATTGGAAAGCACCTTCATTTGTCCTGGTTCTGTGACACTTGTCAGACACCTACCTCTGAGCCCTCTGTTCTCCTGTTGGATTTGGCAAAGTTGTATTGGAGAGTAGCAAGCACAGAGATGCAAGAAGAGCAGATGGTGATTTGCAAAACATTTTTCCATGGGAAAAAGAAAAGTTACAAAGAACGGATTCTGCTCTCATATAAGTTAATTGAATAGGAATTTCATGACCTACTGTATCTAAGACTCATCTAAAAATGAGCTGGGGGCAGGGACTGTTCTTTGGAGGAGGACATTTTTATGAGTACTTTCCATTTCTGTAACTCTCTTCATAAAATGCTAACAAGCATTTATTGGTGAACCTTCACTGCAGTCTTCAAAATGACAAGCATTCCTTTGTGTTGATGGCCCATTAGAAAAGGACCATTGGTTCGCAGGACCAAGAGGTTTATCTCTAGGGCACTGATAGGAAACACTGAGGTTCTGGCTGAAGAGGTGATGGAAGTCAATGATAAGGCTATTGCTTTTGATTCCAGTGCCCAGAAAGCATCTGATTTTCGGTTCTGCATTTTGAGTCTTTATGCCAGAGACCACAGTTTGTATTGCCGGGCTTCAGCTCCAGCCTCACTGCACGTTTCTCATTCAGCAGATCCTCCTGGCATTTAGTGGGAGGAGATATTTTCTGGTTTCCATGTGAGGCCATGAAACCACACAAGCATTAAATCACAAAGCCTAACTGTGGCAGTCAAGGAGAGAACTCAGACCTCAGACCTAACTGGGACCAGAATTCAAAGCAGCCAAAGGAAGCCTCCTTCACCTTTCTTTTCTTTAGTCCAACTCCAGGCATTGCATTTTCCTAGCTCTTCTCTGTAGGTCTCAATTTCTGAACAATAATAATTATTGATACACTTTTATTGTTATCATTATTAGAAAAAGTAGTTCCCAGCACTATGTACAATATTTAAGAAATTAGAGGTGATGTCTCATTTAACTCTCACACACCTGTGAATATATGTAGTAGTCTACTAAGGCATGTCAAATGTATTGCAATTGCACACACGTCCATCTCTACAAAAACTAGTGCAGTATTATTGTTAACTTCCTGCCCTTCTCCTTAGTACGCTGGGGTTTAAAACAAGAAAGTAATTTTGGATTTTAGCCAAGGTATCTTGGGAAATGACTTAGGAAGTGACAAACAAGAAGTATGTATCACGCTTCTAAATTCATTCTGACCTTTTTGACACATCCTAACTTCCCTCTTCCCATATTCTCTCTTGATATCAACCATGTTGCAAATGAAGCAGCCAATCCCAGCCAAATTCTCTGCTGTCTACACATCTCTCTTGTTACTTGCTAGCAGGTAACAAGACCAATCAGTAATTCATTTGCCCTCTTGAATTGGAGACATTTAATTATGCAGTACACAGAAAAATGACTCAAAACATATATTTAGGGTCTATACATGTCTATTCAGCCTATCACAGTCCCGGTTCTTGAGTCCCCTTTAGCTGCACTCTGGAAGTCAGATTCTGGACTAATTTTGACTGAGTCACAATAATCATGGTGGAAGAGAGGGCAGGCCCCCAAACTCATACTTTCTCATTTCTGATATTAATGTATTCCAGATGTTAAAAATAAAGATGCTTGCTTAAGTGACAAATAATTGTGACTTTTGCTTTGACAACTCTGTAAAGGAGAAATGCATTTCATTGCAGAGTGAAAGAGTAGACCAAGTGCTAGGATCAGAATTTAATTCCATCACAGTTAGGTAAGAGAGAAGAAAGGAAGCCCGTTCTAGAGAGACCTCGGCCCCCTCCTTAAAGGAGTTCTTAAAGAATACATGTGGCGGGCCTCCCTGGTGGCACAGTGGTTGAGAGTCCGCCTGCCAATGCAGGGGACATGGGTTCGTGCCCCGGTCCGGGAAGATCCCACATGCCGCTGAGCGGCTGGGCGCGTGAGCCATGGTCACTGAGCCTGCGCGTCTGGAGCCTGTGCTCCACAACGGGAGAGGCCACAACAGTGAGAGGCCCGCGTACCGAAAAAAAAAAAAAAAAAAAAGAATACACGTGGGTACTATTATCCATTATCCTAATATTAATAGGTCAGCAAGAAGTGGAATTTGATGTCATTCCAGAGTCCATACTTTTAACCAGTACTTTATAGCGCCTGCCTCTTATGTATCTCCCTCTTCTCTAAGAAAGAATAATTACTGGTTAGGAGCTAATTGTGTTGTGCTTTGAAAAATTCTAATCATTAAGGACAACGAACTGTGTCCCCCAGTGGTGTCTAAACCTATGTAGTGATGGATCACATAAATATCACAGACAGCCTGGGCTGAGTCTGAGCTCTGCCATATGCCAGTTGGGCAAGGCACACATTCAGCCTTTTATCACAGGTTTCCACACCTGTAACCAAAGAATAACAGAATCCATGTCAGTTGTTGGTTCAAGGATCCCCTGAAATAAGCAAACTGTATATTTCTATACAAGTATTTGGTGCTCTTTATTACCATAATTATCACTCCAGTGTAATATTGTCCTCTCTCCGTGGTTCTTTTTCAAATACACACTTTATTAGGAAGAGTAAGTGTCATCCCAGTATTCCAAAATAATGTTGGAGACACTCAGAACTTCATGGTTTATGTTACCCTGCTATGAGATGGTGGAAAAGCAAGCTGAATTAAGAAATGGAAGGCAAGAATTGTGATCTGGCTCTACCTCTCATAACCCAGCTTCAATTTCCTCATCTATCAAACAGAAAAGATAATACTCTGTTTTGTGAAGGTCAAATGAGTTTTTCTAAAATGTATGTGTTTTATAAACTTGGACATTATTTAAATGCAAATTATTGCTATCAATCCTCTTATGATACTAGAATCTATGCTTTAGGGTACAAAAAAATAAAAAACCATTAGCAGTTTGCTTATGGTCATTCTCATTAGCATCTGATTGAAAAAACAACATATTTTCCATTAACAAACCCATTTATTTTTTCTTTTCTTTTGTAGTAATGAGAGAAAGTTACAGGATAAATCATCTGCAAGGCTTTTGCCCTGTCAAAATGGTTCATAGGATGAAGATACTTGAAAATCATGGAATTGGAAAGTCAATTTCCCACTCTTGACTAAAAAAAAAAAAAAAAAGTAGGTATCTTTCCATGAAGAATACAGAGAAAGGGTATCTGTGTAACATTCTCTTGTGTTTTTTCCTGGGCACCACATCATAGCCTACTAGAGCTAGAACACACCTGAACATGCTTGAAAAAAAAACAGAAATGGCAAAGAAACAAAATCCCAAATTTGACTATAGCTATGAGAAATTAAATCCTCTTTTCAAGGTCAAGTTGACAGCTTTATCCTGGCAGAACTGGGACCCAAACTCTCCCATCTCCTTACTCTCTATCTAGTACATACCTATCAGAGATCATTGCTCCTGAAATAGTGCACTAGCCAATTTAGGTGCTTATTATAGCATTTTGTTTCTTGAAAAATAGTGGAAACCATGTGGTATAAAACTCTTTTCTGGTAAAGAAAGCCATTTATTCTAGCTGTGAAGCAGGCTATGTTTTTATTTTTTGGCTGTACAACCACACAGAACACAAGCAAATTTCATTTCAGATGATTTTCTTTTTTAATATCAAGACTCCCTCATCAAAAGCAAATGATGGGAAGGGGTTGGAAACCAAACTTATTTATACAAGGGACACTTATCCAAGGAAATGGGTCACAGGGAAATTAGCATGTCTTGAATGATGTTATTCCTGAAATGTCAATCAGTCATTATAGTATTTGCTTCTCTCATGGTATTCTCAAAATGGATTATTGTCCCTGAATTTTTAATAACAATTTAGTGGTTCAAAATACTGACAATGATATATGAAGACAGCTTTAAAAAAGTGCTCTGGCTTTCTACATTGCATAAACAGAACACAATTGTATCTCTCTAGCCAGTGTCAGAATCATTCTCGACAAAGATAATGTGGAAGCCATCTGCCAAGAGAAGGTCAAAAACATATAGAAAATAAATCATGACAAACATGGAATTGGCTAAAGGTTAAGGATCTAACGGACAAACACATATCTGAAAGCACAAATCACCCCTCAAAGAGTAATAATTTAAACAACCTTACCTCTGGACTCCTAAATATCTGGCTTAGTAGCTACTTATATTTCCAGAAATACTGTAAAATTTAATGAAGTAACAAATGGAAAATGTAAATGGTAATGATGTCAGAAACTTTTAGCTCCATTATAGCTTCCTTTATTTTGTACAGAGGCTCAAGACTTGCTATTAACCTGCTTCTTTGCACTAGAGAATTTCAATAAATAAATGAGTTGATTCCAGAAATGTCATTCCAGTGACATTCAAGGAATTGTTGGTCATAGCCTGTGGGTAGTGGGCAGAAGAAGAAAAGTTGGTATATAAGCAGTGGCTTCAGACCATGAGTCCTAGAGGCAGTGCAGGAGCCTCAAATCTCAATGAGTTGTAATATTGCCTTGTCCTCCCAGCTACCTCCCATTCATTCAGAGGGTCTCAGCAGCTGGCAATCACTAGCTCATGCAAAGCCAGCACCGTGAGTTGGTAAGCTCTGTTTGCATGTTCATAGACAAAAGGAGGCCTCAGGAATCCTATTCGCAGGGAAGTAAGTATTGCATAAACACAGTGGAGCTACACCTCAATCAAGACAAAAGATAAAGTCGAAATGTCTGTCCACTACTTTCTACAGCTCCTTTCTGATGGAATTAATATTTATAAAACCAATGTTTCCCAGAGGAAAGTTCTCCAAAAATAAAAGGTTAATACAAAGAACGGATTAAAAGAATTCTGTGTGCTCCAGTCCTTGACTCTATTATAGTCCTCATCACACACAGCCTTGGGATGATAATGCTTTGATCTAACTTCACCATTAAACTGTAAACTCATTGAAGATAGGACATTTTCTCTTCATCTGCACACCACGCCCAGAACATCTCGTTGCTTGGCACATGAGTTGTGCTCAATGCACATTTGCTAATCTGCTAATTGTAAGCTACATGGAGGTAGGAATTGTATCTTATTTTCCACTAGAACCCATTGCCAGTGCAGGGCCAGGCACAAAATAGATGCTCTATAAATTTTTATCTGAATAAATGAATACATGCCAAGTTGATCCCCAAGTCACTTTCTTTCAGCACATTCCAAATAGTTCCTCTTTACTAAAATTCAGTAAGCTTGCTAAATTTAGCCTATTTACATGGAACCAGGCCCCAGAGATCCACTCTTGTAGGGCTTGTACATCACAGGTAAGGAAAAACTCTCATTCCTGCAGTAGGGCTAATTTTTACCCATTTCTTAATTTAAAAATATTAATCCAAGCTAATGCTTTCTTATTTTAAATAAATAAAAGACAGAAGTGTTTAACATAAAGGGGAAAATGGCCTCTTCATCCATACACCTATCTTATTCTTTTATTTTTTTTCAGGTTGTTTTTTTTTTTTACACCCATCTTATTCTTTGGAGCTACTGTTATATGCACAAAGTTAGTAGACAAAATAAGATTCTATTTGAGCATAATTCAACTATGACTTGCCTATAATAAAAGACACAGTTGTTTTTTTTCCCTCAGGGATGGGGTGTGGGTAATAGATTCTCCATTTTAAGTCCCACTAGAAAACAGGTAGTAAAGGCCCTATTGGACAGTCCAATGTTTATGCCTGCCAATTCTCTGACTGAAGTATTTCACAAGATAAACTAAACTAAGATAAAGCATAATTAACAGCCCTATAGTTGATGTTAATTACCCATAGTACCACAGTCTCTCAAAGGACCCACAAAGGTCTAAAATGTCACAAGAGTGGCTAAAAGGTCTCTCCCTCCTGGATTCCTTGTATTCCTGGCAGTCAAATGCTTGGCTCACTGAGTTCCACACATGTGGAAGACCTGCAGATGGGGCTTTCTCTCCAGGTGGCCTCAGCAGCCTGTTCTAACTGAGGTACCAAATAAAGATGTCTTCCTAGCTTGTGGCATCATCTCCCAGAAATCTGCAATGCCCATTGGGAACCATAAGCATCTGTAGGGAAAAGAAAGAGTAGTATCCCCTTTCTTTGCTGTGACTGGCACATTTCCCTTATCCCTGAGTCTCTCAATGGTCATGACCATGTCTAGGCAAAATCATCTTAGCAGAGAGCAATGTGTCAATGTCTTCTCTGAGCAGGACTTGCCAGATTTTCTTTCGGGTCTCTTTAATTCTGAAAGTGGCTCAGATGGTTGCCTTCCTTGGTCCTCCTGATCACTGTCAACCAGCGTATCTCTCCTCCCTGGTGTTTATGCTTATTGGGCTAAGCATGCAGATTAAAAACAGGTGCTTAGAAACACTGACTCCTCTAAGTCACCTTTGGTTTTTCTGCATTGTGATTATGAATTTGAAACTCAATACCTGTTGTTGCTTTTTAAAGTGTGTGTGTGTGTACATGCCAGCCCAATGAAGGCCATGACCCTTATATGTCTGCATAATGCTGATCACACTGACTATTAACTGGGTGCCTATAATCAATCAAATTCTAAAACATGAATTCTCTTCTAGTCAGCAATACTTTCTTCTTAAAATTGCAGGCTATGACAGACACAGTGTCTGGAGATGATAAACTGTATGTGTGTCTGTCTCTGGAATACCACTATTTCAGGGTCTTCTAATGATACTTGCCAAGTTAGATGGGGTAGGGTGGAGAATGGAAGCAAGTTGTACATTATCCTAATAGATTAAGAAAATATAATCCCATTTGGATCATTTCCTGGGCTTCCATCCAAACCATGAGATAGCTTTGCTAATCATTAAAATGTACAGGGAGAGGGTGGGTTTTTTTTTACAACTATATTGTATTTCTAAAGGGCACTATATTCATTTCTTTATGAGTATAATGTAATCAGAAAAATAATTGATTCAAAGGATGATTGTTCTATAAGCAGAGTTGCCATTGTTTTAGACTGGAAGAGCAACACTCAGCCCATTTCAGATTTTTCATTTATACATGTACAGTAATGAATAATTATTTTCAGGAAATAACTGTATATATTTTCAATTGCTTTTTACTGCTTCAGCAAATTTTGTTCACCCTGTAGTTAGGGTCAAGCCCATAGAGCAAGGGCAACTAAGAGTAACTGAGGTTTGGAAAAACTAGAAATGCAACTTAAGGTCAAATGAACACTTTATACATGCCCTGGGTCAATAGAAGATAAACTGATTACCTATTAACATGACATTAATTTATCATGTGTTCCCATTAAACAATAATAACAATATGGGGGTGATTCACCAGGATAACCTTTAGGTTACTACATTATTTTCATTTCTTATTTATGTGCTAACCAGTCCTGGGGTCAATGACAAATAGATTTGTTGGTTATGTTACCAATGTGGTATGGAGATTGTTACAACTCATAATCAGAAAATCCACGCTTTTCAGGAAAAATAATTCATAACAAATAAATATTGGTTGCTTAAGTTTCTAATTATCCTCTTCTTTCTGTATGAGGAATAGTAATATTGGTGGATATCAATCTCTGACTGCTAGTTTTCTTAAACTGTGCCAACACCTGGGCTAATCATTAAATTATGTTGTTTAAATGTGTTTGCAAATGTGTTATCCCAAATAAATGGTTATTATTTGAAGATGTTTATGAAGAACTATTTTATACCACTTTCAAAAAAGCTTTCTCCCATTTAAACGTATTTTTTAAAGGCAAATTTTGAATTAGTTTGATTTTTTAAGACTGGAGATGGCTTCTAGACAGAGAAAAGGAGCAAATTTATGAAAATGTATTAGGTATCAGGAACTTTGTTATCTGAATTGTTTTATTTAATCTTAAAGCAACCCCTGAACTCGATAACATTATCCTATTTTATAGATGAGAAGAAAATGAGGTTCTGAACATTGAGAAAACATGTCCAGAATTATGTAGCTAATGTGTGGTAGAACATTCAAGGCCATCAGATGCCAAAATTCTGTGAAAGCCTCTGCTTTGAATCTGTAAGAGTCTCTGAAATGGTACACTGATTAAGACGTTGATCAGTGAAGTGGGAAGCCAAATCATCTCTCCTCGTATAAAAAAAGTTTGGTTGTAAAGCTGGCTTTCTTATTTCTGAATCTTGGCCATTCAAGCAGCCTGTACGTGCTTTGAGAGTGTGGATTCATATTTCTTTGTCTACTCCAGAGTATCTACCATGGGCACTCAATAAATATTTGTGTATATATTAGTCAAAAATCTTCTGATTAGTAAAAGTGGCTGAAAGTCAACTTAAAATTGGTTATGGACCAAAAAAAAAAAAAAAAAAAAAAACAGAAAAATGCAAAGGTAGGTCTAGCACAGGCCCAGATGGATTCAGGACCTCAAAAGATGCAATCTCTCTCTTCATTTCTAAGACAGACACTTTCCATGTGGTGGACATGATAGCCACCAGCAGTGTGAGAATAATATTCCTTTAGTACAGTAGTCTCAGCAGCAGATGGCATCCTTCCTGATAACTTCAGCTGAGAGACCCCAGGAAGGACTCTAATTTTCCTAGCTTGAGCCATAATACCTATCCATGAACTGATCACTCTACCAAGGGAGAAGTATTTCAATTGGTTCCACTACTGGAGTGAGGGATGCTGACTCTGAAATTTCCACTAGAATTAGTTGCCACACAAGAGGAATAATTTTTAAGTGGAAGGGGTATGAAGCAGGTGTAAGAAGAAAGAGAAGGAGGAAGGAGGAAGAAAAATCTTGCTTTGAATTTCTAAACTAAAAGTAAACTTGAGAGAATTTATTCCCAACATTCCAAAAAAAAGATACTGAACATGACTTATTCAATAAGCAGATAAGATACCTGAGGTCAAGAGAGAAAAAGGTACTTTCCTATGGCCACACAACTTGATAGGGTCAGAGCTGCACAATGTACTATGCTGAACTAACTCTGGTTTTATTAGATTTGAAAAGGGGCTGCAGTAGAAAATGTCCATGACTGCAAGACAATAACAGTCTTCATAAAAGTCAACAATATCAGCTACTTCATGGAGTTTTTTTTCAGAAACTTTCGTTGCTTCAAAATGAGAGAAGTCTCACGAGAGAGCAAATTGCTAGAGAAAAAGGAAGGCTAAGGTGTTCTATAAAGACCATTCCCCTCAAATCAAATTCAATCTGACAGTAGGAAGGCTATAAAAAAGATGAAGACAACAACAAATGGTGAAAATGTAGAAAAATTGGAACCTACCTACATACATTGCTGATGGGAATGTAAAATAATACAGCTGCTTATACATGAATATTCTTAGCAGCATTATGCATAATAACCAAAAAGTGGAAACAGCCCAAATGTCCATTGACTGATGAAGAGATAAACAAGGTGGTATATCCATACAAGGGAATATTACTCATCTATGAAAAGAAATGAAGTACTAATATATGCTACAACACAAACATTGAAAATATTATGCTACATGAAAGAAGCCAAACACAAAAGACCACACATTGTTTGCAGAATAGGCAAATCCATAGAGACGAGAAGTAAATCAGTGATTGCCAGAGGACTGGAAGAAGGAGGTTTGGTACAGGGTTTATTTTTAAAGTGATGAAAATGTCCTAAAATTAGATCATTGTAATGGTTGCACAACTGCGTGAATATAGTAAAACCCCACTGAACTGTGCACTACATACATACACACATATAATTTCCATCTGAAGCATACTTATTAAGGGCCTACGATGTACTGTCTTTTGTTATATGATGGAGGTACAGACACAAACAACATAGTAGTGGTTCCTGCCTTCATGGGCAGTCTTAAAAGGAAGGTGTGTTTTGTGTACCAAAGAAGAATATAAGGAATAATGGCAACAAAGCAAAGCAGTTGCTTCAGTTAAGAGACATTTATTAGGATTTCCTTTAGAAACAAACCAAAAGTCTGTATCAGGCATTGTGTTATCTCTATTGTTTTATCTAATATCCAAGAGAGAAAACCCAATGAAAGGTGTATTAATGAGTGGAGCAACACTGAGGCTCAATGCTCCAGGACACACTGAAGTATCATGACTTCATGTTGTAGAATTATCTCTCTGAGGACACTGACTCCCATCCCCAGCGGTGGCATTGTCTGCATGAGAAATGGGCAACTCCTGTCATGCTGGAAAAATCCTCCAGCAGAAAATGGTCAGTGTGTACAGGAACTGTCCACTGCAGCTGTAAATGAACTTAGAAATGGGTCAAGGGAGTATGGGACAGGTATTAACAATGACTGTTATAGAAAACATCCATCAAAAATCTGTGTATACTAATCATTAGAGAGATACAAATTAAAACTACAATGAGGTACCACCTCACATCGGTCAGAATGGCCATCATCAAAAAGTCTACAAACAATAAATGCTGGAGAGCATTTAGAGAAAAGGGAACCCTCTTGCACTGTTGGTGGGAATGTAAATTGATACAGCCACTATGGAGAACACTATGGAGGTTCCTTAAAAAACTAAAAATAGAATGACCATAGGACCCAGCAATCCCACTACTGGGCATATACCCTGAGAAAACCATAATTCAAAAAGAGTCATATACCATAGTGTTCATTGCAGCTCTATTTACAATAGCCAGGATATGGAAGCAACCTAAGTGTCCATCAACAGATGAATGGATAAAGAAGATGTGGCACATATATACAATGGAATATTACCCAGCCATAAAAAGAAATGAAATTGAGATATTTGTAGTGAGGTGGATGGATCTAGAGTCTGTCATACTGAGTGAAGTAAGTCAGAAAGAGAAAAACATATACTGTGTGCTAATACATATATATGGCATCTATATGTTTGAGCCCTGGTCTGGGAAGATCCCACATGCTGCGGAGCAACTAAGCCCGTGAGCCACAACTACTGAGCCTGTGCTCTAGAGCCCATGAGTCACAACTACTGAGCCTGATTCCCACAACTACTGAAGCCAGCGTGCCTAGAGCCTGTGCTCTGCAACAAGCGAAGTCACCACAATGAGAAGTCCATGCACCACAACGAAGAGTAGCCCCCACTCGGCACAAATAGAGGAAGTCCATGCACAGTAACAAAGACCCAACGCAGCCAAAATTTAATTAATTAATTAATTAATTAATTAATTTTAAAAAATGTCTTACAGACAAAAATTTCTTGTTTCTGGGGCTCCCCTGGTGGCGCAGTGGTTGAGAATCTGCCTGCTAATGCAGGGGACACGGGTTCGAGCCCTGGGCTGGGAGGATCCCACATGCCGCGGGGCAACTAGGCCCGTGGGCCACAACTACTGAGCCTGTGAGTCTGGAGCCTGTGCTCCACAACAAGAGAGGCCGCGATAGTGAGAGGTCCGTGCACTGCGATGAAGAGTGGCCTCCGCTTGCCACAACTAGAGAAAGCCCTCGCACAGAAATGAAGACCCAACACAGCAAAAATAATTTAATTAGTTAATAAACTCCTACCCCCAACATCTTCTTTAGAAAAAAAATTGCTTGTTTCTTACCTGTGGTTTGCCTACAGAAACCCAGGAAATATTCAGTATAGAATAGTAAGTTTTGACATTATCGGGCCAAACTACAGGAGACAAGAAGAGCGATGAGCAATAACCAAGGCAATCCCAGAAGCCCTACAGTAGACCTGATGTTGAAAGCTGTCAGATTAATGGGATTCAGCCCAAATCTGAGTACTTACTATTTACTCAACATTGCTTCCAGCTATGGATAATCCTGAAGTTCAAAACAAATTTTTGATCATAAAGAGATCTTTGTGAAGACACAAAATGACTGTAAGATGGAATAGAAGGCAGGCTCACTCTTGTTAATTATAAATCCATATCTACTTTTCCACTTTGCAGTTTTGGAAACTGATTTGAGAAACATCAGGATTAATCTCTCAGGAGTCCCAAGATGAATTATGCCGACTTTTATGTCTATAATTTTCATTTTCTATGCTTTATTGCTGACTAATTACTCTTCTGACAGTCACACTCTTTCCATTGGTATTAAGTGCACTCAATTCAGTGGCTGTGCAAACAAGGTTACACATTTGAGATTTGGGGTTAGACAGCCCAGATTTGAATCAAGTTATCTCCATGTCATCTTCAAGTGAGCTTGAGTATTACTACACCACTCTGAGACTCTGTGACTATATTTAAAAGGCACAAATAAAGAAACTCATTAATAGAGCTTTGGAATGATTACAGGATTTAGCACTTGTAAAGTACCTAGTCGTGCCTGTCAAATAAATAGAATAACTATGTCATTGACATTGCTGATGTTGTTTCAGTCCAGTGTTGCTGCCTTGGAGCCACAGACATAGTCTTGTTTCCATCATCTCTGAGTTCTTGAGGCACCTCACATTAGTCTTCAAGTATTGACAAGAGCAGACTGTAGTCATCAGCTAGGACTACCATAACAAAATTCCATAGACTGGGTGGCTTAAACAACAGAAAATTTATTTTCTCATAGCTCTGGAAGCTAGAAAGTCAAAGACCAGTGTCCAGCAGGGTTCAGTTTCTGGTGAGGCCTCACTTCCTGGCTTTTAGATGGCTGCCTTCTCACTGTGTCCCAACAAGGCCTTTTCTCTGTGTGCATGGTAGAAAGGAAGAGCTCTCTGTTACCTCTTATTATAAGGACACTCATTCTATTGGATTAGGGTCCACTCTCATGACCTTGATTAACCCTACTTATTTCCATTGAGGCCGAATCTCCAAACATAGCCACACTAGGGTTTAGGGCTTCAACATATGAATCTTGGAGGACACAAACATTCACTCCATAACACAGACTCTCAACAAAACTAGTTCCTTCATCCTCTCAGACTCTGAATTTATCTCTATTTGACAGTCACTCTAGGACCTTGTAATTGCAAAAAATCAGCTAAAGGAAAACAGGATGCATCGGTGGATATGTTGATTGGCTTATTGAGCAACCTAAACTGAACATTTTCCAAAATGGCAGACCCTGAACACACAGAAGCTGCCTCAACTTTCTGAAAATGAAAACTCAGTGTTCAGCAATTGTGAGGAATTATTATTATATTACACAGTTTCATAAGAACATATTATCTTTTGTCAATGGGTTATTAACAAATGTGTAAACGACCAATGGTCTTCCTTCTTCAATACCATCATTAACACACACACATCATCATCAGCATTTTGCACTTTCCAATCTCTTCCTTCAGAAGATTTATAAGCATTTTATAAATATTGTCTCCTTTTTCTTGACAACTTTCCTTACAGTCAAGCAAAGGATGGAAGAACTTGATCATGTAAATCTGAAGCACATCAAATGCAGCCAGCCTTCTCACTGGCATAGGTCTTTCCTTATGTTGAATCCCTGGGACAAAAGGACAATTTTTTTTTATAGGAAAATGGTCTAAGTGAAAGCAGCTAATGAACAAATTAATTAATGAGCAAATTAATGAATAAAAATAAAAAGATATATGATGTGTCCACTGTGAATGTGATAAAAATATTATGTTTATTTTATTTGAACTATTGATAGCTATAGGACTGGAACCATTTCCTGGGTCCTTGTTATTCTGCACCTCACAGACAAATTGATTTAATTGAAGAGCTGGATTTTTGTGCCCAGGGTAAAAAGATATTTTTATGGTGCTTCTGATAGTCCATCAGCAAATCTTTAAAAAATATATGAGTCATATTTTACTTCATTTTTCTTCTTGAGAACTAAGATTAAGGAAAACCTTAGGGAGTATACCTACTTAGTTATTGCTCTCATATTAGGAGCAGAAAAGAGTGGGGAATTGTCATATAGTGTTGGTTTTGCCATAAATGCTGTGTGCAGGAGTGGAAGAATTTTAATAAGAAAACTAAAAGATGTATTATATAGTATACAGATATCTAAGGACTGTTCAGGATACAATATGAACCTTCATGTCTTGGAGAAGAGAAAGGAACTGCAGCAGTCTACCAGAGGCTGAGTTCCAGATTCCTGAGGGAGCACATTTTCTCTATACTGTAATTAATGGTAACTTGCAGAGAATTTTTGGAAAAGAATGACTTATGATTACTTGGGTACATCTTTGTGCCATTCAACCAAATGAACCTAAGACAAAATGTATACCAGGTTATTGTCTCAAACCATCTCTTTTTTCCTATATTGTTTCTGAGACTTAATATTTTTAAATGAGTGCTCCTGAAGTATTTATTCCAAGTTACAAAAGTGCAATCCTTGCTAGTGTCATGCTGGGCCATCCTGCCATTTAAAATCTATGTAAGATGATTTTCAACCACCATCTCACACCCTGTAGAAAATCCAAAGTTCTCACTGTGAATATTTAGAAATTGTAGGGGTTTCTATTACTCCTTTGTCACCTTTGGTTCCAATTTCCAGCTTCCACTAAATTCTCTATATTTTGTTTCTGTGACTCTGCCTTTTCCCTTTTCTTGGTGGCTTCTCTTTACTGTACTCTTATCCTCTCAATACAAATACACTCTATCCAACTCATACAAAGCAGCTCTTAGAGATAGAAATTTACTGGTGAAGAATTAATAATGCTACAGAAATTTCCAGCAATTTAAAACTGGACATTACTCTTTTGTTTAACAAGTCCTTTAATAATTGTTGTCAACTTGAGATCCAAATTTTCATAACTTGACCTAGTGACCCCTCCTTTTCCTTCCTACCCCATTATAACTACTCTACTCTCCATTGCTCTCTCTCCCCATCAATTCATTTCTTTGAAGAAAAGTTTTGCTGTCTTTATTGCCTTCTTCCAATCTGTTCCTAAACACCTAACCTTCCACTTACAAACAGTTTATAAGGTACTTCCCTGAACAAATATAATTCCTTCCCTCAGGGGAAAAAAAATTACCAGTTAGTAAAATATTTTATTTATTTCCCTGTATAAAGAAACTCTGAAAACCTAAGCTGTTTCAGACAAAATTGTGACCATCTCAGTGCAATCTCTCATTTTGCTGTGTAAGTGGAAAACATCCCAAGTCTTACCATCACCATTATGGCATTTTAATAACAGACAATCCTATATTTTCATATCGTATTTCTTCAGCTAACAAAATAAAATGGAATAGCAATGCATTTTTAAAAATCTGATTTGGCGCAGCTTAGAAACAAGGGTAATTTCAAGCTGGACCTTTTGTGCTAAGAAGTGTCCTCAAGAGGCAAATGGCTCAATTATGGTCACTAACATTCAGCCAGTCCCTAGGCTCGGGAAGCCCAGGGGCATGGTGTGAAATTAAAAATAAAGAGTGACTATGTCTGTTCTGCATGATATGTAAAAATTTGGCATCATTTGTGGGCAGAGCTAGACTATGGAACAGCTAGAAAAATGTCAGTTCCGTGTATATTTAGATTTCACTATCTATGAGAATTGTTTGTCCTCGATAAGCTTGCGTGCACATGTGTGTGTGTGTGCTTGCCAATGGTTACTCACCAGATGCCAGAAGAATTAGAAGACCAGTCTGAAGCTCATGCTGGTGGGAAAGTTTTTTTTAAATATTCACATTTTTTTAAATTAAACTTTTCAGTTAAATTAAAGAAATTAATATGTCATAAAAATAGTTTTCAAAATATAAGACAAAAGACTTTGGAGATAAAAATATATGAATCCCTCACTACTAGACAGTAGCAAGGTCAACTGCCTACCTACAATTCAAGTCAAAGGATAACATAGTCACACACAAATTTTAAAACAAATACTTTCAGTCTAATAGAGGACTTAGCAAATAAATTGCAGGGCTGAAATAACTTTTCTCAGGTTGAAGGAAATTAGATTATATTTAAAATTTTTTTGGTGGGAAACTCTTAAAGAGACAAAATTTAAATGTCCACACCCACCTGTACTGTGGGGTGAGACTCAGAGTATCAAAGATCATGAATCTGGTCCTCCTGGAGTCTCTTGGACATTGTATTAAACATATTATTTTTAAGTTGAGGAAATAGACTGACAAGGGAGGAAATTCTGGAGTGAGACAAATCCTTGGTTAGTAAAAGCGTTTCCAAAAGATGGATGAAGTTAAGAGAGGCTTTCTTCCAGAGGACAATAACACAATAATAATCACTGAGGGAGACAGAAAAACTAAGAACTGTGATGGGCCCAGAGGCTGGTTTTGGTTTGGAAGGGCCTCGATCTCCCTCATATATTTTTCCCACCTGTATTTTCATTACTTTCAACTTCCCCCACCAAACAGCATATGAGAGAGCCCTAGAACCATCTGTGCATAGTGGAGCATGGGGAACAAAGAACTAGGCAGTAAGGGGAAGTGGGTTCTGCCCCAAATACCACCCCTCTCCTGGGCCCAAGAAGGAGGCCGCCCTCCACAAGGGATACTGCCAGGAGTTCCAGGCTATGAAAGGCAGTGGATGGAACTAAGCAATGTCCCCTGCGAGCTGGGAATCATGAGATAGAGCATGAGATGTGGATGAGCAGCTGCCAGGACATGACTCAAGAAGGACAGGAGACCAAGCGCTCTGTACTCCAATATATACCAAGGGAGGTGGCCACTGAAATGAGTGGAAACTTGTGTTACTTTTGCAGGAAGAATGGAACAGAATCTGGCACTTGCAAGTGCATCGGCAATGTGAACTTGAGGGTAAAAGACATTGCATTCTAGTAATGTTAAAGAAAATAGAAGAAATATTCTTTCTCTAATTCTGATCTACAGGCACATCCAATTCAGAGAAAGGAAATGTGAGCTCTTTAGGAGATGCAATTTTGGAGTTGAACTCTTGAAGATATTTTGGAAGTAAGTGCTAGCTACGATTTTAATAATATTAATTTCTCCCTGTAGTCAAGTGTTTTACAATTTAAAAAGGACGAACATTTACAAAAATGAATCACTTTGGTTTATGTTTATGAAAAATTCACTGCACTGTTCTTATTTTCTCATTTCTTTGAGAACCACTGGAAACTTTGCCATGAACCCTCAATAATGAGATCAAAGATTTTTAAAGCTATAACTCTAGAAGAGCTAAACCTGTCTATGAGCTTTCATTAGGTGAGTTTCTGGGTGTCCATGCCTCAGTGGAGAGCTATGCTTCGATATCTGGTTTAAAGATCTTGATTTCAGTCTATTATTCTTTTCTGTCACTTTTCCCTTCAAGTTTATAATAAACTTGGCTTGGATATTCCTAAAATAAAATAAAATAAAATAAAAAAACCGAATCGCTTTGGAAAGGTATGGATATGGTAAAAGTAAAACTGATTACTTTTTTCAGTGGAGAGCAGCCTGGGGAGACGCACACTGCCTCGTGTCACCTGCTGTTCTTTTCTTGACTCCACACATGAGTGGGCATCCAACATACTAATCCATATCAGACACTCCCCTTTTTGTCTCTTTAGACAGAACTTGGTTAACAGCTGAGTTTTAGACAGTGAGTTCATGCCTTCAGTAATCAAAGCTTATTTCTGATTTCTCTGAAAAGGAAATAACCATAATGCTTTTGTCGAAAGTGACATCATTGAACTATAATTATTTCTAGCACCAAGGGGTGCATGAGGAGGCATTTTGTAAAATCTGTACAGTAGAGGAGCAATTCATCAAGGATCCCAAGACTTTGCTAGCATATTGTGATGGCTAATTTTATGTGTCAGTTTGTCTAGGCCACCACACCAGATATTTAGTCAGGCATTATTCTAGATGTTTCTGTGAAGGTATTTTTTTGGACGAGATTAACACTTAAATCAGTAGACTTTGAGTAGAACAGATTACCGTCTGTGATGTGGATGGCCTTATCCAATCAGTGAAGACCTTCATAGGAAAAAACCTGACTTTCTAAGAAGAAAAGGAAATTCTTCCAGCAGACTGACTTCTGACTCAACTGCAAATCACCTTTTTTCCTGGGCTTCAGCCTGTCCATTTACCCTGATGATTTTGGACTTGACAGCCTCCATAATCGTGTGGCCAATTCTTTAAAATCTCTCTCTCTCTCTCTCTCTCTCTCTCTCTCTCTCTCTCTCTCTCTCTCTCTCAGAATCCTAATACCGATATTAAGTATATCCCACACCATGCTTATTTTGAATTCGTGGAGAAAGGATGTACCACTGTACATCTGTACCAGTTATAACTGCAACAGTTTTTCCAAATACCTACTTACACTTTCTTATTTCTGAATATCCTTGAAAGAAGATAGAAATCTTCACCCCTTCCTTGAGCCACACAATCAGGAGAGAATCCCTTGATCAAAACCAAAAGTCATTTTATACGTAGTATCAATAGTGTATATATGTCAATCCCAATCTCCCAATTCTTCCCACCCCCCCTCCCCCCTTGGTATCCGTACTTTTGTTCTCTACATCTGTGTCTCTATTTCTGCCTTGCAAACAAGATCATCTATATCATTTTTCTAGATGTCACATATATGTGTTAAATGTGATATTTGTTTTTCTCTTTCTGACTTACTTCACTCTGTATGACTATGTATAAAATAGACAACTAATAAGAACATACCGTATAGCACAGGGAACTCTACTTAATGTACTTTGGTGACCTAAGTGGGAAGAAATCCAAAAAAGACGGGACATATGTGTATGTATAGCTGATTCATTTTGCTGTACAGTAGAAACTAATACAACATTGTAAAGCAACTATACTCCAATAAAACTTAATTTAAAAAAAAATAAATTCAGAGGTAAGTATTCAAACATTAAAAAAAACACTAAATATCACATTTGTGCTCAAGAAACTTCACGTAATTAGATGAGAATTCAATAATAGTAATACACCTGCTGCAGGATGAGGGAAGAGATCTGACAGAGAATAACACAGACAAGGCTGGTGACATATTAACCAGAGTCTACATGGAATGGGGGAGGGACACTGCAGACAGAGTGGATTCCACAGTGTTTGTAACAGTACGATGTCAAGAAAGCTTTGAGTTGCTCATCCCACCACAGTTACTTCACTGCCAATAAATTACAGAAACCCCAGAAGCATCACATTCGAACCATAAAAATAAAGGAGAAATCTCTTAGCTTCAGAACTCCACCCACATGGAAATCCCAATGGCTTAGCTCAAAAGCCAGAAGCATTTGAAAGGAATATCATCTATCTATTAATCACGGATCTTTCTACCAACTTTTTCAGACTGAAGAATTTTACTGATATGTAAAAAATTCAGAAGAAACACTAGAATTGCTTTTAATAGGATTTCTTATAAAAAGACTACAATTTATAATACAAACTGAATTAGGAGTTATTTTTCTCAAAAGCATTGATTTCTAGATCCTTTGGCTAATGTATTTCTATGGATGTCATTGAAACTATTCACCAAAATGTACAAAATAACTGAGTTAAAACAGAATGTAAAAAATACATATTTCAAGAATTCAAATGTCTAAGTAGGTAGCTCCTACCATGAATGTTTATTTATTTACAAATTATATACTTGTAATACCTAAAATGTGTCATGAGCATTATAAACCAAATATAAAAGTAGAAAATTTTAAAGGATAAAATCAAAATGCATTTTTAAAGATCTAGTATTTTCTTTCTTTATTCCAGTAGATGGTCTTGTGCAGACCCTACCCTGGGGGACAAATGTCATGAAGAACAACTCTTCAAATTCTGGCTGAGCCCCTATATAATATTAATGTACTGGAAATATACAAGTGATAACCTTATTTTAGCTTGCTAAGTACAAATCAATCCAATGTGGTCTAAGATACCTTTATAAAAATTATCTTAGAAATCCCTTTTTAATAGGTATATGAAAAAAAATCTCTGACTTTTCTCCTTTATATGTTTCCAGGTAAAGTGCTTCTCTCAAGCCCTCAAGAAGCCACTTCAATACTTCCTTAGAATATATTTCCATATCTTTCCATTCAGAACACTTACCTTTGCTATTTTTTAATGGCATATTGTGTTCTACTTTTGTAGATTTATTTTGTTTTCATTCTGTCTCCTTCAGTATAAATTTATATTTTCAAGGGCAGGCACAATGTCTTCTGTGCCTCTCACTGTCCTGCATGCAGTGAATAATCCTTAGAGTCATGTAGTATTTACTTGGTTCTTCACGGAAGAAGAATAATTCATGATCTCACTCTGGTCAGAGAAAGCAAAATAACTTCAGTGTTGTCAAACAAATCATGGTGGCCTTTACTTGGAATGCATTCTCTTGGAAGGCCAACTTGCTACAAATATATGCTATGGACCAGCTGAACAATGAAATGAACAAGGGTTCATGACACAATGTTCCACAAATTTTGCCAACCACACCCCGTCCCCTCTGCGGGGTAGGAAAAGGACAGCAAGGTTCAAATGCAAGCAGCCCAGGGAAGAGCAGAGTGTACCCTCAGTACTGGTCTCTTTGAACTTGGGGATGCACTTGGTCACCATTTCCTAAATGGAAGGTCAGACCTCAGAACCTTCCTTATGCAAAGGACTGTGAAGTTCTGAAGATCTTCCTGGTCCACAGAATGACATTCAGGATATTCAGAACAAAAAAATCAGGACTAAATAAAGTTTTATGAAATCATTGTGGGTCATTTCTTCAATAAAATAATAGGCTGTTTACTGTAAAAGATGAAGTATGTGGGGAAAAATATGTATTACACCACACAGCACCATGAAATGTATTTAGTTTCAACAGAAGCAGAGTATCTCAGAGCTGGAATAAAATTTCTCTGCCCAATCTTTTCATTTAGTTCTAACACTTTTATTTTATAGATGAGGATGCTGAGGGTGAAACAACTTTTCTGAGATACATAGATAGCTAGTGGGAGAATCAGAATTAGACTCAGGGCAGAAAAACATAGAGACAACACGAAGAACTAATTCATTATATATATAGACCTTAGGTTTTTAAAGCATATCAGTGTTAAATTGCTAGGGGAAAAAATAAATGACCAAAATGAATGTGTCAATTTTCCAAGCCATTTCAAGACCTAGACTCATATTTCAATTTTATTTTTTTAATTAAAATTATATTTGAGGTAACAAGTTACACCAGGTCAGAATTACATTAAAAACATCTAACCCCAGGAGTAGTCTCTATAAATAGCTACACGTGTATCATTTCAAATAGTTTTCTGTTAGCTTAATACACACATTTGTATGATACATCTGTACATTTATAAGTACATGAAAAAATATATTTTTGTCTCAAAATGGCTACATACTAAGAATATTGCTCAGTAATTAGCGTTTTTCACCTAACAATAAATCATAGACAATTTCCCATAGCAGCAGGCTTAGATCTGCTTTGTTTTTTTAATGGCAATATTATATTTCATGGTATGTATAGACTGTTATTTATTCTCCTACGGAGAGAAAAGTGGGTCATTTCCACTAAGATATTCTTAGATGAAATGCTTACTTAAACATACGAACCTCACTACTTTTACTGTGATGGTATTTCTTCAGGTCAGATATCTAAAAGTGGAATTTCTGGGACTAATATTTGAGAATCATTTTAACAGGACTTAAAAGAGATGGTTTTTCAGGGGGAGATTTTTTGCATATATTCATGTAAAACTTTTAAACATCTACTTCTGCTAGATGCTGATTGCACTCCTGGTGGAATATTCTCTTGTCTTCTGAGGTCACTTTTAAGATCACTTGATTATAGGACTTTGTTTGTTTGTTTCATTTATCTTGAAAACCAATAATAATGCATGAAAAGTGAGTACATGCCAATGAATATTCATTGCCTAATTGTACAACTCTTTGGAGATGACTTACATTTTCAAACTCTGACCCAGTTATGACCTTTGAAATTAAAATAATACAATTGATATAAAAGTTTTACATCACAGACCATAAAACAAAAGAGTTGGAAAGTATCAAAACTATATTTAGTGATTCCAACTGACCCTGTTCTTCTTCACCATATCCTCCTCTTGATATTCCCCAGGCAGCCCTAACACTAAATTTTAAATTTTTCACATGTGCCGTGTATAACACATACCCCAGAGATGGCAGCAGTTACCAACCTAATCCCGTTTCTATTCAAATATACTTCAGGAAAGACTTGATCTTAGTCAATGACTACCTGGCAAAATTTAAAACTGTGAAAGAAGGACTTAAGTAAAGAGAGGGAAAGAGCTAACATTTCTCAGAGCACCTGCTTTGTAGACTCTCCATGTCCATCACCTCTTTTATTCTTCCCTGGCCAGAGGGGAACAATCTACATCTCCTGGAGACGTAGATTGTTTAGGAAGCTCATACATCTGGTAAGTGATGGACTGGCAAAGGAAACCTAGATTTTCTGACTCTAAAAGTGATGCTCATCTGTTTCCAGAACTGCCATTGTCATTGTCAACCCAGTCGCACTATACTGCACAGCTGAGAGCACAGCCCAGAGCCCATGAGTAACCTCCTGAGGGCCACATAGCTAGCAATACCTCTGGCCTCTGATTCAACATTCTTCCCACCAGCCCATTGGATTTACAGAGATTTTGCAACTGGCATTAGATCTAACTAATTCTGAATATTAAAAGGGGTCTCTGTCTCCTCACCCTGCTGCAGAGGAACTTGGTTTCTATTCACCTCAAGGGGCTGGGTTTCCAATGTGGGTGTGGCCACCATTGCTTCTGTCCACTTCCTTTCTCTCCAAAGGCTCTCTTCTGAACTGTATGAGCACAAACCAGAATGGCACTTTGCATGCCTCTTGACATTTTACTGTAAATGGAAAATCTGGCAATATCGAAAACCAGTCTTAAGTCCACACATGGCTAAAGAGAAAGGAGGTAGCAAAGAGCCATGATCTGGCTGCCATTGTCCAGATAGTCTAAGGAGCTGAAATTATAATTTAAGAATTGAGATGGAAATAGGGCTCTCAGTTCCAACAATGAGGAGAGATGTCCCAGCAGTGGCTTCTTGAACTGTCACTGTGGTCCCCACTGTCGTTGAAAAGACTCTCAAACTCTTCATCAATTGAGGTGATGACCACCATCTTCTGAAACTTTCTGAAAAGGCTGACTGAAACTTCATGCTTCATAGAGGTTTTATAAATAACCATTGAATGAATGGCAACCTCATGGAGACTCCCCCTCAGCTTGATTTTATCTTCAATGAGTTACTAGGTTGGAAATGCAGCAATTTCTATGTTAGATACACAGACTACATAGTTTCTTCCTTTACTAGGGATTTATGGACTATAAGAAGGTTCTGCTTTATTTACACTATTTATCAAAATGCACAAAACTAAGTGGATTTAAGTAGAATTTACTGTACACAATTAGAGGAACTAAATAACTGACTCCTTCCAGATGAAGACACCAACTTAAAAATTATGTACTACTTTATTTCTCAGTGAATTGGATATGATCATTGAAACAGTCATCTTTGGTCTACCTACACAAGGAGGTCAAATAAAATGAATAAGTTTTTAGTTTTCTTTAGAAATGTATCCTCTATAAATATTTTCTAGAACTCTTCTATGTGACAAATCTGTTCTGAATTTTCTACTTCAACAAAAACAGCTATTTATCTGACTTTTTTTTTAAAGCAAAACAATAACCTAGGTGGGCATAGGTAAGTCAGGCCATGTACCAGGTTACCCCTTTTATTAGAGCTTTTGGAAGAATTATTCAGAAAACTCTGGCTTTAGGGACTGTTCTCATTGTCTTTCTTCCCACATGGAAGAAGCTAAAAAATATTCGTAGAAGATTGAGTAGGGCCAATTTTCTACGAGTCAAAACAACAGCAACGTCGATATTTCAGGGTCTGCAAAAACATGGCCATTCTCTTGCCTTGAAAAAATTGTTAGAAATCATTGTATTTTAATGAATTCAAAATAACTCAAGAGATTTCGGAGCTGCTTGGGTTCTGAAAGTGCAGAGATAAATCAGATTTTTTTATAACTTCTATTTGAGTAAAATAGATCTGATACTGTCCCTCTGTAGACCCACTGCAGGATGAGGCATAAGGTAACTGGTGATATTTTCATCATGGTCCTGGAGGACTCCTGGTTTCAAGGCAGTTTCACCTGTCACAGTTGCTTAGAGTTTACTGAGCTGTTTTCAGTTACTCATTCAAATATTCATAAGAAGTGAGGACCACGGTTTACTGTCTGGTAACAACTTCATTTTCGGCTCACACTAAGCTTGTCCTTGTGGATTGCTTCTTTCAACCCGGATTGGGCTTTCTGCAGTCACGTGGCCTTTCAAGGATAATGGAGTTTCCTTGGGAGTAAGCAAAAGAAGCATGTTCCATCTTTTATCTGAGCTTGACTGGATGATGAAAATAATTACAGAAGACAGTTATGGATTATCAAAGAGACAAGTGAAATAATCAAACCTATATCAAGCACTGCTTTGTGCTACCCAAGAAGGCAGATCATTTAATAATTTACCTTGTGAGACTACGTACACTCCAGGAAATCCTAAAATGGCAACATATTAGTGCAAATATTTACTCAACAGTATTCTTGAATACAGTTATGAAAATATGTGTAATCTCATGATATGTTCTTGAAAGAAACCGAAGGACAGTATCATTTCTTTGCACAGGAGAAAAGTCCCTTCATTATGATCTCTCTATTATTTGATTAAAACACTGGTTAAGGGCTTCCCTGGTGGCGCAGTGGTTGAGAGTCCGCCTGCCAATGCAGGGGACACGGGTTCGTGCCCCGGTCCGGGAAGGTCCCACATGCTGCACAGCAGCTAGGCCCGTGAACCATGGCCGCTGAGCCTGTGTGTCCGGAGCCTGTGCTCTGCAATGGGAGAGGCCACAACAGTGAGAGGCCCCCGTACCGCAAAAAAAAAAAAACGCTGGTTAGATATACCTTTTAGGTAGACAAATTGTATTGCTTAGTTGGAGGCTAATATCTAACACTGAAATTAGCTGCAGTAATACATGAATTAGTGCAAATAAGCAACAGTATAATATACAAAGTGCTATTACTTAATTAAGCTATGACATGAGCTCTACACTGTCATTTTATCATCTACATCCTCTATGTTGCTACCGAAAAAAGGACTTGTCAGTCAAGATACATTTCTAAACTAACTTTATGCTTTGACATTAAACCTGAATTATTCTGGCTATAATGTACACCATATTTAGAGAAAGGGATAAGGTTTTTTTAACCAATTTATTATTTACATTAAATAATGCTCATTTTACAAAACAAAATCTATGCCTTTTTTTTCATAGAATTTTCAAGTCCTTTTTGTTAAAATTACCCTACATTTGTATAGTTCTTCTCAATGTGAACACACACTATGTGCACACTAGGTGCATCTGAGACCATTTGTAATATTCTAAAAAAGACCAGGCAGGTAAATTTTGTATTACTTTATTTAGACTGGGGGAAAATATAACCCTGTCTGCAGCAAAGCAAAAGGAATTTCAATCTCAGACATTGCCAGATTAAAAACCTGGAAAAGATCATTAATCTCATTTGTTTTCATTACAGAAACACTCGTTATCACAACTTTAGTTAAAGAAGTGCCAACATTTATACTAGCAATTATGTATCGGCAAAGTTAGTTCTAAAAAGTGAATCTCCTGGTACTATAAACTCTGTTTTTGCCACAGTCTTTATGTGTTGTGACAGAAAGGGTCCATGTTATGAATTCTTGACAGAATAAACAATTGCTTAAATAATGCTTGGCAGGAACTGGAATTTAATATGAATTCCTAAATAAAGTACCTACATTTTCATGGATCTGATGTAATGTTTTATCCTTTAAAGGCAGATACATATATATATATATATTTATTGATTTTTTTGCTGATATGTTTCTTCCACCTTTATAAGGAGAAGAAAATGTAAATATTCACCCATTTCTGTTCATCTTTTTTAACAGCTCCATGAATGAACACTCTCTCCATGGTGGAGATCTCAAGCACAAGTGGGTCAGAAAGGAGTCCCGTGTTGGCAGCATGTTGTGCTTTAAACAGAGGCAATGAAAAATAAGTCCCCTTTAAACAGAACATCAGCGCTAGTGATGTGAAGGAATCTTGACACTTGTGGTATAGTCTGTGTGGTAAAATGCTGGTCTTCATGGAACTTAGATAAAAGATTCTAACCAATATTTCAGAAATGTCCCCTGACTAATTTTTTTTTAAATTACAGACACAGGATAAGTGAATTATTAAGATTTAGTAGGATTTTACTTTTTAAAAAAATATGTGTGCTATGGCTGCATCACTCACACTATTAAAAGCAATCCTTCCTTGCCCACCAGTCAAAGGAGAATCCAGAAAACTCCTTAGTTCTAGGGTAGTGAAATAACTTCCAAAGGGGAAGTCTCAATGCCAGGCTGTTCATCGAATGCAAGATGATGGCACACTTCATAATTACAATTATTTATTGAGGGCTTTCTGTGACAAGCACTTTACAGATACCATCATATTTAATATTCACGTTATCCTGGAAAGGTAAGATTATCTACATTTTATAAAAGAGATTCAGAGATACTATGTTAAATATCTAAGGGCACACCCTTAGCAAGTGGCAAAGCAAAAATTCAAACCCAGTTTACATAAGTCCAATCCCCATCCTACTTTCACTATGTGGTCCTGTTTCATGATTAGAGGTAATTGAATTAATAGTTAATGGGCACTATTCTGTCCCCTGACACTTGTGGAGACAACTATTTCAGCAATGTGACATTCCTCAAAGAGAGCCTCTATATAAATGTAATCCAAGTATAAGTGAAATTAAAGAGAAAACCCAAGGAGGCAAGCTGGGTTTGACCCTAGCTGCAGCTGCCACTGGGGACTTCTAAAAGTGGGAAGAAGGAAGCAAACATAGAAGAAAAGATTTCTGAGAGAAAAGATGTGAATGGAAATAGTCTTATAAAAAAAAAAAACCCTATCACTGAGTAACAGAAGGCAGTTTGCAGCATTCATTCTAATGGAGAAGTTGGTAGACCATGTATGCATAAAAGAAACCATACAATAATGGATAGGGCTAGAAGCATTAGCACAATAGAAACATAGGTGATAAATCTTGACAAGTTCAAGAACCATGCTTTGCACACCAGAAAATGAAAACCTTCAGCCATTGGTACATGACCAATGATAGAAGAAAATGACGGCCAGTCTATCAAAGAGATTGACAGAGATCCACACAGAGTCACTACGGTGGAGCAGAAGATGCTGCTGAGTCAGATACTGAGGGAAGGGGATTCATGGCAGGACCAGATGTGAAATACAGCCATTGTCATTCTTGGCTAAGGGTTCAACCAACCCAGTCTGATGAAAAGAAACTGGAAGTTAGTGTGCCAAAACTACATCATAATTGATTCTATATACAATATGAAGTTCATGCATATGTGTATATTTGGATATAAGTCATTTTCAAAACTTTACATGGTTTACTCTAGTCTGTTTAACTAAGTTTTAGTCTTCATGAAATCACAAATCAAATATCACTTGAAGTAAAACTTAAGCAAAGTTACTGAACTAAATACTCCCAAATGACAGTTGAAAGCATCATCCTGATACACAGATAAGGGTAGACCATATATAACAACTAACCCTTTGTTAATACCCACCACGTTTCAATAATTCTAATCTTTAAAATAACCTTGCAAATAAATATTAATATACCTCTTTATGAAGGAAAGGAAGAGAAATTAAGAGATTCTCTCGAGGTTTTCCAGTTACTACTTACAGAACCGAGATTTGAAGCCAAGATGGTCAGGCTTTAAAATCCATGCCATTCACCCTGCTGCAAGTTGCATGTACCCCAAGGTTAAGAATCAGCTCCTAGGGGATGGACCTGAGCATTGTCTATTATTGGGTGCTTAAACCACCTCTTAATTAAGGAACGGGCTTGAAATCTTAACACAGAATATTTCAATGTCCCATAACTTCCCTAAGATCTGGAATCAACAAAAAAGTAAGATAACTGAAAATATCATGGTCAGTGAACTTTAAAATAAGGTCATGTTTAATGATACATAATGGTAAAATGAGCAATTAGTCCAGCAATTCCTTTCTGTGAAATAATCAATCTAACATGATGTCTGGCATTTAATAAAACGTCTATCATTTCTCATCAATTCTGAGATGAAGTTTTTCATACTTTACATCTATAAAATCAGAGTGCCTCTCACAATTCCTGTTGGCTGGGTGGAATTGCAAAATAGTTATCATTACCTGTGCATGTTTGAACTCAGCTGTTATCCATAGTGACTCAACTAGACAATCATAACCCCACAATGTGTCAGTCAACAAACCATTTAAGGTTCATTTGAGGAAGGAATATGAGTCCTGGTTATTGTCTGGAAATATTCTGTTGACACCTTCTTGTACAATCAAGAAAGCACAGGCATCAAAACTTGCATATAAGAATCAGCTGTTTCAAAGAATATCCCAGAGACTACATGGGAGCACTTTGCTAAGAAATGCTGCATTATCAACACCCCAGATGGTACAGTGGATGATAGTGAGTGGAAAAATCATGACCGCAGCAGCTCTGAGCCAATGGTGACTCCAAAGAGCCAGAGTGTGGTTGTGAACACATTTTAGGAATGTCTTAACCAGTTCTACTTTTCTTTCCTTTTGACAGGTACACAATACTGGAGTATGTTTTTTTGTTGTTGTTGTTGTTGTTGTTGTTGTTTTGTGGTACATGGGTCTCTCACTGTCGTGGCCCCTCCCATTGCGGAGCACAGGCTCCGGACACGCAGGCTCAGCGGCCATGGCTCACGGGCCCATCCACTCCGCAACATGTGGGATCTTCCCAGACCGGGGCACGAACCCATGTCCCCTGCATCAGCAGGTGGACTCTCAACCACTGCGCCACCAGGGAAGCCCCCTGAAGTATGCTTTTTAAAAATATATTTCTAGGGCTTCCCTGGTGGCGCAGTGTTAGGCGGACTCTCAACCACTGCGCCACCAGGGAAGCCCCCTGAAGTATGTTTTTAAAAATTATATTTCTAGGCCTTCCCTGGTGGCGCAGTGGTAGGTGGACTCTCAACCACTGTGCCACTAGGGAAGCCCCCTGAAGAATAAAATTTGTGAATTTTCCATATTTTTTAAAAATGTATTTAGGTCTTATTTTTATTCCTGTGTGTGTGACTGTATGTCCTCCAAGCATAGTTTCAAAAATATTTAAATCCTAAAAGAGAGACATTGGCCTCATTTTCAGAAAATTGTTAACCCTCTGTTTAGGAAAAAATGTTTCATTTAGGCCTGAATAGGGTTACAGAAAGGGTGGGTTCAACATAACTTACGTTATGTGATATTCATGGAACATCTATAATGTACTAGGAGATACTATATAGACTGTCAAAAAAATCTTTTCTTTCTAAAAATGCTTACATTCCAAGTTATGTCCACAAAATGAGTATATCCACTTCCTGTTGTGAATTTGCCTCATTACATGAGCCATAATAATGCAAAGGGTTTGTCCAAGTATATTATATATATAAGTATGCAGTGTTTGTCTTCAGATGCTATAAACTAAGTCCTTTTTAGGAGACTGGAGGTCATAGTTTTGAATTCTAGAATTTGAAATAACACAGAAAGTTTGGGAGTGGGGAAAGAGAAGTCTATAGAGACAAAGGAAAATTAAATGTCTCAATTTTAGTGTAATGAGGACAAAATTAATGTGCAGATGTTCCTAACTTTGCCACATGCTCCTTCTATCCCATACATTAAAAGCATTTTATCTTTGCCACTCAGTTTATCTCCCTATTCCCACTCCACCCAGGAGTTTTTTGTTTTTGGGTTTTTTTTTACCAGCCTATTCTAGACTTTTATAATGCATAACAGGTTAAATAATTAGAACAAGATACAGAATCAGAGAGGTGAAAGGAAAGAAAGAAGCGATGAAGGGGAAAGAGCTTCACTGAACTAGGCTGGCGAGAAAGATAAAGTATAGGGTTGAGAAGGAGAGTCTTTGGAGCAGCCTTGAGGTGAGAGAGTTTGGGAAATGAGAGAAAAGATATTTTATCAAATTAGCTGGATTTTAAAATTTGAAATCAACACAATTCAAACATGGGATGAAGAGCATACAATAAAAAGAAATTTGCACAGTTGTCTTGATCTGTGTCCAGCCCTTTATTTTTCAATTGCTATTTCCATAATATTCCATTTGCTATAAATAAGAAGGATGGAAAGAAAATAAAGGAAAAGGAAGCCAAGGACAGGTATACTGCTATGAACCTGCAGAACGCATGTGACATAGTTTAGCTTAGGTTGCAAATAAAAGGCAACAGCCACTTCCCCCTTCTGTTGTTTAAGTTCTACCTAAAACCTATCAAAATTATCAGGTAGGTACCACATCTTCTTTATCCATTCCTCTGTTGATGGACATTTAGTTCACTTCCATGTCCTGGCTACTGTAAATAGTGCTGCAATGAACATTGGGGTGCAGGTATCTTTTCAAATTATGGTTTTCTCCAGATATATGCCCAGGAGTGGGATTATTGGATCATATGGTAGCTCTATTTTTAGTTTTTTTAAGAAACCTCCATACTGTTCTCCATAGTGGTTTTACCAATTTACATTACCACCAACAGTGTAGGAAGGTTCCCTTTTCTCCACACACTCTCCAGCATTTACCATTTGTAGACTTTTTGATGGCCATTCTGACCATTGTGAGGTGATACATCATTGTATTGGTAGCTTTGATTTGAATTTCTCTAATAATTAGTTATGCTGAGCATCTTTTCTTGTGCTTTTTAGCCATCTGTATGGCTTCTTTGGAGAAATGTCTATTTAGATCTTCCACCCATTTTTTTAACTGGATTGTTTTCTGTTTTGATATTGAGCTGCATGAGCTGTTTGTGTATTTTGGAGATTGATCCCTTGTCATTTGCAAATATTTTCTCCCATTCGGAATGAAATAATGCCATTTGCAGCAACATGGATGCACCTAGAGATTGTCATACTGAGTGAAGTAACTCCGACAAAAACAAGTATCATATGATACTACTTATATGTGGAATCTTAAAAAAAAAAGGGTACAAATGGACTTATCTAAAAAACAGAGAGTTACAGATTTAGAGAAGAAACTTATGGTTACCGGGGGTATGGGGGGAGGGATAAATTAGGAGATTGGGATTGACGTATACACACTACTATACATAAAATAGATAATTAATAAGGACCTACTGTATATCACAGGGAACTCTACTCAGTACTCTGTAATGACCTATATGGGAAAAGAATCTAAATAAGAGAGGAAATATCTATATGTAAAACTGATTCACTTTGCTGTACACCTGAAACTAACACAACATTGTAAATCAACTATACTCCAACAAATTTTTTTTAATTAATAAAGACTAAATAGCTAAAAATTATCAGGTAGAAAACTTCTTAAAAAGGTAAATTTGAAAAAAAAGATAAATGAACAACTAAGTCAAGAAATTATGTTTTGGCTGGTGGCTAGGTGGTGTATGGGGTGGGGCAATAGGAGAACGGGTGGTAGTTATAAATGTGGGGAAAGGGGGAAATAACTATAAATATGACTTTCCAAACCATAACAAAGATAAATAGGGAGGAGGGGATAAAACCTAGATTTTACTAAAAACTGTGTTTAGAGGGAATGCGATAGAACCAAGATGGCAGAGTAGAAGGACATGCTCTCACTCCCTCTTGCAAAAACACCAGAATCACAACTAGCTGCTGGACAATCATCGACAGGAGGACACTGGAACTCACCAAAAAAGATACCCTACATCCAAAGACAAAGGAGAAGCCACAATGAGATGGTAGGAAGGGCACAATCACAGTAAAATCAAATCCCATAACTGCTGGGAGGGTGACTCACAGACTGCAGAACACTTATACCACAGAAGTCCAGCAACTGGAGTGAAGGTTCTGAGCCCCACGTCAGGCTTCCCAACCTGGGGGTATGGCAATGGGAGGAGGAATTCCTAGAGAATCAGACTTTGAAGGCTAGTGGGATTTGATTGCAGAGCTTCGACAGCACTGGGGGAAACAGAGACTCCACTCTTGGAGGGCACACACAAAGTAGTGTGTGCATCGGGATCCAGGGGAGGAGCAGTGACCCCATAGGAGACTGAATCAGACCTACCTGCTAGTGTTGGAGGGTCTCCTACAGGCGCGGGGAGTGGCTGTGGCTCACCATGGGGACAAGGACACTGGCAGCAGAAGTTCCGGGAACTACTCCTTGGCGTGAGCCCTCCCAGAGTCTGCCATTAGCTCCACCAAAGAGCTCAGGTAGGCTCCAGTGCTGGGTGGCCTCAGGCCAAACAACCAATAGGGAGGGAACCCAGCCCCACCCATCAGCAGTCAAATGGATTAAAGTTTCACTGAGCTCTGCCAACCAGAGCAGCAGTCAGCTCTACTGACCACCAGCCCCTCCCATCAGGAAACTTGCACAAGCCTCTTAGATAGCCGCATCCACCAGAGGGCAGACAGCAGAAGCAAGAAGAACTAAAATCATGCAGCCTGTGGAACAACAACCACATTCACAAAAAGACAGACAAGATGAAAAGGAAGAGGGCTATGTACCAGAAGAAGAAACAAGATAAAACCCAAGAAAAACAACTAAATGAAGTGGAGATAGGCATCCTTCCAGAAAAAGAATTCAGAATAATGATAGTGAAGATGATCCAGGACCTCAGAAAAAGAATGGAGGCAAAGATGGAGAAGATGCAAGAAATGTTTAAGAAAGACCTAGAAGAATTAAAGAACAAACAAACAGAGATGAACAATACAATAACTGAAATGAAAAGGACACCAGAAGGAATCAATAGCAGAAAAATTGAGGCAGGAGAATGGATAAGTGACCTGGAAGACAGAATGGTGGAATTTACTGCTGTGGAACAGAACAAAGAAAAAAACAATGAAAAGAAATGAGACAGCTTAAGAGACCTCTGGGACAACATTAAATTCAACAACATTCACATTATAGGGGTCCCAGAAGGAGAAGAGAGAGAGAAAGGACCTGAGAAAATATTTGAAGAGATTATAGTTGAAAACTTCCCTAACATGGGAAAGCAAATAGCCACCCAAGTCCAGGAAGCACAGAGAGTCCCAGGCAGGAGAAACACAAGGAGAAACACGATGAGACACATAGTAATCGAACTGGCAAAATTTAAAGATACAGAAAAATTATTGAAAGCAGCAAGGGAAAAGTGAAAAATAACATAGAAAGAAACTCCCATAAGATTAACAGCTGATTTCTCAGCAGAAACTCTATAAGCCAGAAGGGAGTGGCAAGATATATTTGAAGTGATGAAAGGGAAGAACCTAAAACCAAGATTACTATACCCAACAAGGATCTCATTCAGATTGGACAGAGAAATCAAAAGCTTTACAGACAAGCAAAAGCTAAGAGAATTCAGCACCACCAAACCAGCTCTACAACAAATGCTACATGAAATTCTCTAAGTGGGAAACACAAGAGAAGAAAAGGACCCACAGAAACAAACCCAAAACAATTAATAATGTGATCATAGGAACATAAATATTGATAATTACATTAAACGTGAATGGATTAAATGCTCCAAGCAAAAGACACAGGCTCACTGAATGGATACAAAAACAAGACCCTTATACATGCTGTCTACAAGAGACCCACTTCAGACCTAGGGACACATACAGACCGAAAGTGAGGGGATAGAATAAGATATTCCATGCAAATGGAAATCAAAAGAAAGCTGGAGTAGAAATACTCATATCAGATAAAATAGACTTTAACATAAAGAATGCTACAAGAGACAAGGAAGGACACTACATAATGATCAAGGGATCAATCCAAGAAGATATAGAAATTATAAATATATAGGCACCCAACATAGGAGCACCTCAATACATAAGGCAACTGCTAACAGCTATAAAAGAGGAAATCAACAGTAACACAATAATAGTGGGGGACATTAACACCTCACTTACACCAATGGACAGATCATCCAGAATGAAAATTAATAAGGAAACACAAGCTTTAAATGACACAATAAACCAGATAGATTTAATTGATATTTACAGGACATTCCATCTGAAAACAGCAGATTACACTTTCTTCTCAAGTGCACATGGAACATTCTCCAGGATAGATCACATCTTGGGTCACAAAAATCAAGCCTCAGTAAATTTAAGAAAATTGAAATCATAACAAGCATCTTTTCTGACCACAACGTTATGAGATTAGAAATCAATTACAAGGGAAAAAAACGTAAAACATGCAAACACATGGAGGCTAAACAATACATTACTAAATAACCAAGAGATCACTGAAGAAATCAAAGAGGAACTCAAAAAATACCTAGAGACAAATGACAATGAAAGCATGATGATCCAAAATCTATAGGATACAGCAAAAGCAGTTCTAAGAGGGACATTTATATCTATACAAGCCTACCTCAAGAAACAAGAAAACTCTCAAATAAACAATCTAACCTTGCACCTAAAGGAACTAGAGAAAGAAGAACAAACAAAACCCAAAGTTAGCAGAAGAAAAGAAATCATAAAGATCAGAGCAGAAATAAATGAAATAGAAACAAAGAAAACAATAGCAAAGATCAATAAAACTAAAAGCTGGTTCTTTGAGAAGATAAACAAAATTGATAAATCACTAGCCAGACTCATCAAGAAAAAGAGGGAGAGGACTCAAATCAATAAAATTAGAAATGAAAAAGGAGTAGTTACAACAGACACCACAGAAATACAAAGCATCCTAAGAGACTACTACAAGCAACTCTATGCCACTAAAGTGGACAACCTGAAAGAAATGGACAAATCCGTAGAAAGCTATAAACTTCCAAGACTGAAACAGGAAGAAGTAGAAAATATGAGCAGAACAATCACAAGTAATGAAATTGAAACTGTGATTAAAAATTTTCCAACAAACAAAAGTCCAGGACCATATGGCTTCACAGGTGAACTCTATCAAACATTTAGAGAAGAGCTAACACCCATCCTTCTCAAACCCTTCCAAAAATTTGCAGAGGAAAGAACACTCCCAAACTCATTCTATGAGGCCATCATCACCCTGATACCAAAACCAGAAAAAAGATACTTCAAAAAAAGAAAATTACAGACTAATATCACTGATGAATATAGAAGCAAAAATCCTCAACAAAATGCTAGCAAACAGAATGCAACAACACATTAAAAGGATCATACACCATGATCAAGTGGGATTTATCCCAGGGATGCAAGGATTCTTCAATATATGCAAATCAATCAATGTGATACACCATATTAACAAGCTGAAGGAAAAAAACCATATGATCATCTCAATAGATGAAGAAAAAGCTATTGACAAAATTCAACACACATTTCTGATAAAACTCTCCAGAAAGTGGGCATAGAGGGAACCTACCTCAACATAATAAAGGCCATATATGACAAACCCACAGCAAACATCATTGTCAAGGGTGAAAAACGAAAGTATTTCCTCTAAGATCAGGAACAAGGCAAGGATCTCCACTCTCACCACTATTATTCAACATAGTTTGGAAGTCCTAGCCACGGCAATCAGAGAAGAAAAAGAAATAAAAGGAATACAAGATGGAAAAGAAGTAAAGCTGTCACTGTTTGCAGATGACATGATACTATACATAGAGAATCCTAAAGATGCCACCAGAAAACTACTAGAGCTAATCAATGAATTTGGTAAAGTTGCAGGATACAAAATGAATGCACAAAAATCTCTTGCATTCCTATACACTAATGATGAAAAACCTGAAAGAGAAATTAAGGAAACACTCCCATTTATCATTGCAACAAAAAGCATAAAATACCTAGGAATAAACCTACCTAGGGAAAAAAAAAGACCTGTATGCAGAAAACTATAAGACACTGATGAAAGAAATTAAAGATGATACAAACAGATGGAGAGGTATACCATGTTCTTGGATTGGAAGAATCAATATTGTGAAAATGACTATACTACCCAAAGCAATCTACAGATTCAGTGCCATCCCGATCAAATTACCAATGGCATTTTTTACAGAACTAGAACAAAAAATCTTAAAATTTGTATGGAGACACAAAAGACCCCGAGTAGCCAAAGCAGTCTTGAGGGAAGAAAACGGAGCTGGAGGAATCAGACTCCCTGACTTCAGACTATACTACAAAGCTACAGTCATCAAGACAATATGGTACTGGCACAAAAACAGAAACATACATCAATGGAACAAGATAGAAAGCCCAGAGATAAACCTATGCACCTATGGTCAACTAATCTATGACAAAGGAGGCAAGGATATACAATGGAGAAAAGACAGTCTCTTCAATAAGTGGTGCTGGGAAAACTGGACAGCTACATGTAAAAGAATGAAATTAGAACACTCCCTAACACCATACACAAAAATAAACTCAAAATGGATTAGAGACCTAAATGTAACACTGGACACTATAAAACTCTTAGAGGAAAACATAGGAAGAACAATCTTTGACATAAATCACAGCAAGATCTTTTTTGATCCACATCCTAGACTAATGGAAATAAAAACAAAAATAAACAAATGGGACCCAATGAAACTTCAAAGCTTTTGCACAGCAAAGGAAATCATAAACAAGACGAAAAGACAGCCCTCAGAATGGGAGCAAATATTTGCAAACGAATCAACTGACAAAGGATTAATCTCCAAAATATATAAACAGTTCATGCAGCTCAATATTAAAAAAAAAAACAACCCAATCCAAAAATGGGCAGAAGACCTAAATAGACATTTCTCCAAAGAAGATATACAGATGGCCAGGAAGTTTATGAAAAGCTGCTCAACATCCCTAATTATTACAGAAATGAAAATCAAAACTACAATGAGGTACCACCTCACACCAGTTAGAATGGGCATCATTAGAAAATCTACAAACAACAAGTGCTGGAGTGGGTGTGGAGAAAAGGGTACCCTCTTGTGCTGTTGGTGGGAATGTAAACTGATAAAGCCACTATGGAGAACAGTATGGAGGTTCCTTACAAAACTAAAAATAAAATTACCATATGACCCAGCAATCCCACTACTGGGCATATACCCAGAGAAAACCATAATTCAAAAAGACATACGCAATCCCAATGTTCACTGCAGCACTATTTACAATAGCCAGGTCATTGAAGCAACCTAAATGCCCATCGACACATGAATGGATAAAGAAGATGTGGTACATATATACAATGGAATATTACTCAGCCATAAAAAGGAACAAAATTAGGTCATTTGTAGAGACGTGGATGGATCTAAAGACTGTCATACAGAGTGAAGTAAGTCAGAAAGAGGAAAACAAATATCGTATATTAACGCATATATGTGGAACCTAGAAAAATGGTACAGGTGAACCAGTTTGCAGGGCAGAAATTGAGACACAGATGTAGAGAACAAATGTATGGACACCAAGGGGGGAAAGCCGCGGTGGGGTGGGGATGGTGGTATGATGAATTGGGAGATTGGGATTGACATGTATGCACTGATGTGTATAAAATGGATGACTAATAAGAACCTGCTGTATAAAAACAATAAATAAAATTAAATTTTAAGAAAAGTTAAAAGATATATATATAAATAAAAACATTCTGATTTCTGCCTACAGGTTTGGGCAGATACTGTAACCACAAAAAAAAAAAAGAAGGGAATGCCTTAACCAAACCCCCATTTCTCTCATGGCTTGGGGTGGTCTCTCCCCTGGTCAGGGTGTCTGGGCTGGGGGTTAAGGGCCATTATGTATAATGTTTGCTGTGAAGTTTTGGCATGGAAGTTGCATGAGTTCAAGAAGTTCCATGCTATTCCTAGTTTAGTAAGAATTTGTATCATAAATAAATAAAAAATATTTTTTAAGAGAAAAGAACAACTGTGTTTATCATTTAGAAAAGAAACGTGGAGAGTGGTTTCTTCTGGAACATGTTGGATATATTCTGTGTAAAAGCTTCAAAAAATTCTAGTTTCAAATTATTATGAATCTGCCAACTTGGCTACAAGCCAGATGTGTACAGATATTTGGTGCTCATTTAGATAATTTACTGCTGACTTTGAGAATAAGATGTACGTTGGACCATCCTAGGACACATATCAAAAAAGTAGAATGATTACCCAGTGAAAAGTTACAGTTCTAATTTCATTTTAAAAAGTAGACATGCCATAATCTAGAAAGACGAAGAAAAAGATTCACAACACACGTTAAAATATAAAAATTAATGGGAAATAAAACTGAATAGTTTAGAAATTAATTTTCAACTTTCACCAAATCTCTTGGGAATCTTATAAAATGCCTTGGAGTGGTGCCCGATTACCACGTTACATATGATTGCTACAATTCAGCTCTTTTCCCCAGAGGTATTAACTGAGTTTGTAGGGTACACAGAGCAAAACTTGGAGACTCAGCTTTTTACCTTTTTTAAGAGGATTAAGACAGAATTTGTTTTTTCAAACAAGCTTTTATCTGTATATGGGCACATGTACATATGTGTTGTGTAAGTATGTATATGTATATTTTTACAAGAAGATAAATTGTGCCTGTCCTCTTTGGACCCTAACTACAAAAATGTAATGAACCAGTCTGTTGTGGACCAACATATTTAGGGCTTGTACACTCCCCACACTCTGGATTTAGCACTGCTTGGAATCCAACCATAATTTCAGGTTAGCCTTAATTTTATAAAAATGCAGTTGCTATTTTCCTTTGGCTCCAACCTCTTGTGATAAAATGCAAAGAAACAACGGATTGTTTCACATCACTCACTTTCAAAATTATATTTCAGTTACAGTAATAGAAAAGCTTCTTTCTATACTGACATCTACTCCAGTTTTCAAAAGCTAATACATAAAAAACACATTTCAAGAATGAAAAGATGATACAAGCTAAAATAAATAAGTCCTTTCTAGGACATAAGTAATAATTGCACCGTAAGTTTTATCAGTCCCAGTGACAGTGCTCTGGCAAAGACATTCGTTTATCATTCGAAGCAAGTAATTCCATGTTTGTGAATGGCAGAATGAGACCAGCTTCGACTGGTTTATGAAGTGACTTTTTTCTTTCTACTGAATGATTGAGACAAAGGCCAGCAGGAATGGTGGTTCATCTTTTCTATCCAAGTGCCAATTCTTTTTATTACTTTCGTTTTGTTTCTAGTGCTGACGTTGCCTCATTCACCATCTGCTAATGTTAAGTAGGAAATGTTTAACTCTGGGCTACTCAGGATGAATTGCCCTGAGAAAGTAATTTAATAGTTACTATCCTTCTTACCTGCTGCTTTGAGTGTCAGGGAGGGAAAATGTTGCAGCCCTGGGAGTCAGCAGGGAACATGTCTGTATTCATCTTTGTATACTCTTTTAAGTCTAGCATAGTCCCAGGGACAAAGGAGGCACGAAAAAGAAATTGTAGAATCAAGTTGAAACAGACTCTAAACCTGCTGGAAAGGCAGGAAAATGTGATGGGAACAGCATGGAGCCAGTCTCTTAATGCTGACTCTGCCATTTACAAACTGAATAGACTATGGATGTACTTTGTAACCTCTTTGAAACTCAGTTTGCCCATCTATCAAATGGTAATAACCAACCTCTACCTTACAAGGCTGAAATGGGTATTAAATAATAGTGTATGTAAACTGCCAATTACCAAAAGAAGGATGGTGGGCCAGGCTATCTCTTATTAGATTTAGGCAAGGGAGAGACTGGTCTAGAAAAACAATCTTCTGTCTTCCTCTTCCCCCCAACTTTTATATAGGCAAAAAGATTCCAAGTGTTGCTTTAAAAAGTGCGCGAGGGTGAACTGAAACACACACACACACACCTCAAAAGGCAACCCGAAGCCAGAAGGACATGAAGGGAGATTAGAGACAAGATTGATCCACCAATTCTTCTTGTTATTAAACACAGGCTTTGAGCTGATCTCTGTGTTTGTATTGATAGTTTTTCATTTTTGTTTCTCCTCACCCTCCACCTCCACATCAACTGGGAGAACCACTTCTTCCCCTCCCCACCAGCTGCCACCCAGCTCACTGTTTAACCAATTGTCCTTACAGCCATATAAGGATTCCCTAAAACATCAAGGGTCAGGACATCAGTCCTAATTCCACACTTCTCACTGTGCAGTATCAACACCGCTGGGTGGATCAGTACATCTTGGGCACAAGTAGCCTCAGACAAAAGCAGAGTACTTATTTTACTTGAGGATTTGGACTACAGAGCAATATTTTTATACTAAAACAAATACAAACAAATTATGGAATAAAATGTAAAATGCTCATGAATTTTTAAGACAAAATAGTGGATGTTAAAGAAAATTCAAGCAAGATGGGATTGGGCAGGACCCTAGGCTAGATCCTAAATGCTCCATTTCCTAACACATGAGTATGCTTTCCCTCTTTTGGACATTCAGAGTACTTTGCAGACAGTGACAGAGAAGCACTGCCTGATGGATTTCCTTCGATACGGCTTTAAGTATCTCATAAGAAAGTGGGTGTTCTCAGGAAAAAGGTGTGTCCCTGAAGGTAGAATTCCACTGGACCAAATAACACAAGACATTCTAACATAGTATTTTGCCCTCTACCTCTATTTCCAGTTGCTGATTTGTAACACATAGTGTTAATTTTAAAGCAACTAGAAAATCTATCAGGTGAAAAATATTATGTGCAGCCACATATATAGCTGGTAAAAATTGCTGAATGCAAATTGGCTATTTTAGCCCAATTGTATGCACTTGTACAATATTATATATTCTTAATAAAATAACTTATTTAACAAGTATTCATGCAGCAAACATTATGGAGAAGCTACTATGTGCAAATCATTTCGAGTCACACAAAATGGAATAAAATATGAGTTTTAGGGCTTCCCTGGTGGCACAGTGGCTGAGAGTCTGCCTGCCGATGCAGGGGACGCGGGTTCGTGCCCCAGTCCGGGAAGATCCCACATGCTGCGGAGCGGCTGGGCCCATGAGCCATGGCCGCTGAGCCTGCGCGTCCGGAGCCTGTGCTCTGCAACGGGAGAGGCCACAACAGTGAGAGGCCCGTGTACCGCAAAATATATATATATATATATATATATATATATATATATATATATATATATATATATATATACACATATATATATATATAGTTTTACTTTCACGAAATCAACAATCCGAATAAGTGCTGTCCAACAGAAAAATAATGTAAGGCACATATATAATTTTAAATTTCTAGTATCTATATTAATGACATGAAAAGGAAATAGGTGAAACAATTTTAAATAATTTAATATTAAATAAATAATATATTTATTGAACCCAGTATGTCTAAAATATCATCATTTCAACATGAAATTAAGATAAAAAATATTAAGGAGATATTGTGTATTCCTTTTTCATTACTAAGACTTGGAAATTTGGTGTTTTCCACTTACAGTTCATCTCTATTTGGACTAGCCACATTGCCGGGGATCAATAGCCACATATGACTAGTGGCTATTATATTGGATAGCACAGACCTAGATCGTTTATAAATATTTGTTAAGCATATAATTATAGAGTTGCAGGTGCTTTACTAGTTCCTGAAGATATAATGGTGAACGAGATATTATCCCTGACCCCAGAGAACACAAGTGAGGATGACAAAGAAAAAGTAAAAAATGATTACAAGTGGTAAGTTTTACTACAAAAAAATCAAACAAGGTACTGAAGTAGATACTATGGGTGGGAATGGGAATGAGAGAAGAGGTAAGGGGCTCTATTTTAGATGGGGTTGTTGGGGAAGGTGTCCTTGTATAGATGGCATTTTTAAGCAGAGTCTGTGTATTAGTTTCCTATTGCTGCTGTAAGAAATAACCACAACCTTAGTGGCTTAAAGCAACACAAATTTATTATCTTACAGTTCAGATGTCAGAAATCTGAAATAAGTCTCATGGAGCTAAAATCAAGATGATGGCAGGGCTGTGTTCCTTCTGGAGGCTCTAGGGGAAAATTCATTCCTTGCCTTTGCCAGTTTCTAGAGGCTGCCCATGTTCCTTGGCTTGTGGCCCCCTTCATCTTTAAAGCCAGCAATCATACCACCTCTGCTTCCAAGATCCTTAACTTAATCACATCTGCAAAGTCTCTTTTGCCATGTAAGGTAACAGAGTCCTAGTTAAGGGATTAGGACATGGACATTTCTGGGAGGCCGTCATCTGCTTATCAAACCTGAAGGGTAAGAAGTAGAAAAAGAGTGGTTGAATCTGAGTCTAGAGTAAGAAAGAACTTGGCAAATTCAAGGAACTGAAAGAAGATCAGTGTTGCAAGAAGTACAGAATGCAAGAGGAAGAATGGTTAGGACAGGCTGGGAGCAGGGCAGAGGCCAGATCACACAGGACTTTTAGGCCATGGTAAGGAATTTGGGGTTATTCTATTACAGCTGGGAGCCGCTGAATGCTTTTAAGCAGTAGACTCAAATAATTCGTTTCATGCAATAAATGAATCAGCCTCTTTGCTGGAGGAAGCTGGATCAGAGTGGAACATGAGTGGAAGTAGAAAGACCAATGAGAAATGACACCAACCTGATTAAGACAATGGACCGAAGTAGTTCAGTCAATTGTGGTGCTGGTCATGGGGGGGCATATATTTATAAAAACTTTACCAAGCTGTGCACTTAAAATCATGCATTTTATAATATTTCATGTTATTAAATATTATAAAATTATGAAGTTAATTTTTCTTTTTTACAAAAGGAGAAATGAACTCTGGCTTTGTGGGATTGAAGACCACCTTGTCTTCAGAGTCTTATTTCCCATGGCAGACTGTACAAAAAATTGTGATGGTGTTCGTCTCATTCCATCCACATATCTTCCCTGCCCTTCATGAGAACTCAGTATACGCAAGTTGTCATCAATTTGATCTCAGGATAAAAACTCTCTTAGACCCAACTTCATCTGTTCATTCATTTTACAAAGAGCTATTGAACACTTGCAATGTGTACCATAATGTACAGGCACTAGGGAGCCAATGGTCAACAAAAGCAGGCAAAATCCCTATGCTAATTAATTCAGGTTACAGTCTAGTGGGGAAGATAGACTTTGATCAAATATTCACACCTATATGTATAAAATTATATGTTATAAGTGCTATGAATATGGTTCTATGAGAAAAGAGCTATGAGAATCTAGAGTAAAGTATTGATATTAGGGGGTCATGGAAGGTTCCCCTGAAAAAGTAATGCTGGTTCTAAAATCAGAAGGACAAATAGACTCTAAGTAGGTGATAAAAGTGAAGAAAGAAAAACTATAGTCAAAGGGAATGATGTATGCAAAGGGGCAGATCAGAAAAAAAGCTTGCTCTGTGAACTGAAAGAAGGTCACTATAGCTGCGACACAGAAAATCATGTGCAGAAATAACTCTGTCATTCCTCAGTCTACTATCTTGACCAAAAATAAATATGACCCTGTTTATATATGAAAACTCATATTAATAATATTAGACTGCATTAACTGAGCACTTACTATGTAGTAGTTGCTGTTTTAAATATTTTATATGTATTAAGTCATTGAATCCTCATAGCAATCCTGTTAAGGAGATACCACTATCATCCCCATTTTATAGATGACGAAACTGACACAGAGATAAGTAGCTTGTGCAAGTGGTAAAGCCAAAATTTGAAGCAAGCATCCTGAGGCTTGTGTTCATACTTACTTCCTAATTCTCACACTGCATGTGTTGAAGGCAGCCTGTCCCCACCTGGATCCCTGTGATAGGTAATTATGAGAGCCTCTACTACAGTTTCTCTTAGAGAAAGGCTGGTGACCAGGAACTGTCACTAACAATCCCAGGTGGGTTCGGTAGTTCCTAATTAGTGCCCAGAGAGAGGTGAAAATGCTATGTCACCACCTGTTAGAAAGAGATAAGAAGGACAATTGGGTTACGGTAGGTTTCAGTCACCCTAGAAAAGGACAGTGAGTCTCTATGAGAAGATGGCTAGCATATCCATTAAATTGCTGAGGGGAAGAAATACCTGCAAGGCAAGAGTGATGTGGTAGAAAAATCACCCCACTTCAGACAGACAAGAGACCTTGGTCCTTGTCTCAGCTCTGCCATTGACCTTGGACAGACCTTAGCATCCCCAGGCTTTGGGTTTCTCACTTGCAAAATGAGAGGGCTGGATCAAGTGGTCCCTTCAGACTCTCACAACTTCTGAAGTTACTAAGACACCAGGAAGTCAAATAGAGTGCATCTCCCATGTTTCTGAAAAAGCAGAATCATAGACAAGCTATATCCCTGAGCAATAGATAACCCAGGCCTTTCATGCCATAGGAATCCTAGATACAAGGATTACATAAGTAGGGAATTCCCTGGTGATCCAGTGGTTAGGACTCAGTGCTTTCACTGCTGGGGCCCGGGTTCAATCCTTGGTTGGGGAACTAGGATCCCACAAGCTGCACAGCACGGCCGAAAAGAAAAATACTTTAAAAAAAAGATTACATAAGTAAAGTCAAACAAACAAAAGAGAAATTCTGCAACCCTTTACAAAACATGAGGATTTTTCTAAAGATGATCTCAAATTGCTCTGAAATATAATTGTAAACAAAATCCAAACATCTACCCTCCCTACTAGTGTTCCTTATTCACTCAAAATCTGCATTTGCTCAGATCCATCTATTTCCTTCTCCTCCCTTCCCCCACCTTATTAATTGTACAAATAAGGGGCAGCCTAAACATTTGTTTCAAGTATGCAAATTTTAAAAATAATGAATAATATTATAAGCTTCCTTTGTGTTCCATTGTCATAAAATCTGTTGTTTCATCAGTCTCATTAGAGTAGGTTTTGACCTATACTGGAAAAACCACTCAAATGAGCAAACTCATCTGTGAAATGAGAGGACACAGGGGGACAATTGCCACGGCTTCCTCCCCCATGGACCATTATATGATTCTCCATGGAGATGATTATAATAGGCCAGCAGCATTGTCATTTTACATAAAAGGTAGGACCTCATCAGCAGGCTGCAAGCCTGGACATAGGATGCACCTAATATCTCTGTGGTACAGAAAAATCTTCTCATGGTAACTGACATGTTTTCTTAATGTAAATTTTAAGAAAGAACTTAGAATTCTCACACTTTTTTTCCTTGCCAAACGACATGGTTCTAGAAAAATACTATTAACGAGCACCTCGGTGTTGCTTTTCAGTTTTTTCACAGAACAAAAAACCCCAAATTGCTAAAAGAAGAGTCATTAAAGAAGTTACCTCCTATCCAGGTTTTCAACAAGTCACATTGTAGGCGTGTGAGATGAACGCACCAGAATTTTGATTATGTGTAGATTATGATTACGTTTTTAGTTTGGGACCATATGTGGCTGTTATTTTAAAAATGTTTTCATCTGAGAAGTAAAACCTTTTAAAAATTCTTATTGGGTACAGAATTCTAAGATTGGATTCTATATATTCCTTATACTTTACAGTTGCCAAAGTGTCAGATCATTTTGCCAAAGTTTCCTTCATTTTTATCTACTATTTCCACAATAAGGGCAACGTAATTGAATCGATAAATTAAGTTAGTGAATAAATACACTGAACATCCAATTCATATATTTCTAGCAGAATGCAACAAGCAATTCTATTGATTTTTCTTTAGTCTTGTTTATTCCATATCATTACATAAAACAAACAGCAAACCAAGCAATTATAATATCTTGCTTTTGACAAAAAATAACATGCTGAATAGGAAAGACTGTGTTAAGAAAGGAATTAAAAGCAGATTGATACTTTTGTCCACGTGGCAAAATATTTACAGATGATGATATTTTGATAATCACGGAGGAGAAAGATTTGGGTTCCTTTCTGATTTGCTGAATTCTTCCCTTCTTTGTTGCCACTGGGAAATCTATGAGCTGACGGCAGCTCTGAGTGTGGCATTAAGGTCCCACACACGCACTCATGCGATTCCAGAAAAGAATCTCAAGGAAGAGACTGGATTTCTTTCCCTTGACCCTCCTGCAGTTGAGTTAACTAGCTGCAGCTGAGTGGAGCCACCAGCGACGCATTTGATTATGAATCTGTTCCTCCCCCACGATCTCAGGCATTGACCTAGTTACACATATTTATATGTATACATTCTTATAATTATACATATGATCAATTCTCCTGAAGACCCCAAAACTGCACAGCAAACTCTGCCCTTCCAGCAAAGGTAAACTTACACTTCTTCTCTGCGTGTTTTTAAACATTATGCGTCTGCATTTTTACATTAGTTGGACATAATATAATTTTAGAGGCTAACTAAAATACAAAGTCCTACAAATTAAGAATGCATAATATTCCATTTTAAGAAATACCACTTTCTAAGCATTAGTATCTTTAGATTTTCATAAACAAAACATCAAGGATGATGCTTATACATAAATCTCTGACCACTTCTCTGATTTTTCTTTGGGATAGAACTTTTGAAAATAATTCTGTCAAATTGAGAGGCAATAAAACTGTTCTCATTTAACTGAATTTTCTTTCTTATTAGAGATTAAGTGTTTTGCATATGTTTTTTTCCATATGTATTTCTACTGGGAAATATCTATTGATGTCCTTTGTTTATTTTTTGGTTGTCTTTTTTTTTTTAAACCAACTTATTTTGTTTTCCTCAATCATATTCTTTAGGATTAACCAATTTCATTTTAATAACAAGACTGACTCTTTAGAGTTTCCCTCCATTTTCACTGATTTTTGAAATATTTAGAAGATAGTTATTTATCTTCAAGAATAATTGGGTTCTAGAAGCAACCCTGGATGTCCTCTCTGGTTAAGTCTTAAGTTTTTAGTATTTCATTCAATTGCATGTGTAATTTGTAGTTAAAACTATGGGTTTGTGGAAAGATAGTTTACAAACGCATCACACACCTTTATTTACTTATTTCTGTAAAGCTTCCATTTGAAGTTATTTTTTCAAAAATATCTCCAAAAATTTTTGTTAAAATGCCATTGTCAAAACCAGATGGGAGTTCTGAATACCCAAAGGCAGTGTTAGACTGCCACCTAGTATTTCGATGTGGAGCTGCCTAAAACATTCACTGAAGGTTTTCCTGCATTCATAACATGCGGAATACAGTAAACATAAAAATGTCACCTTATGTCCTGAATCTAAAAAGGCTAAAGACTAAGGTCAATGAATGCAAAAATGAAAGCTGCCATCGACTCAGGGGCGAGCGATGCTATATATACCCTCTGTGTTTAACGTTGCTCACTGTTTACTCTAGTTGCAATAAGAAGATCACCACTCAGAAAGTGGAGAAAACTTGGGTCCTCATTCTTAGCTTACTGCTAACAGATGTAATTTTCTCTCAAAACTCACTGAGCCTCTTCGGGACTTAACTTCGCTATAAAATACAAGCAGAGACAAAGGAAAGCTCTCTTCTCCCTCCCCATTCCCTAGGGTGCATATCAACAGTGCATCCTGCAGAGAACCGTGGGCTTCGGGACCCATAGTAGCTGTGGAAGTTCAGTTTCTGCAATGGTCCAGACTTTGGCCTCTTCTTGGTCACCTCCCATTTCTTCTTGCCCCTCCGCCATGGAGATGGAAGGGACTTGTCGGGAAATGCTTGAACAAACAATTGTGGTCTAAAAGAGAGCTTTCAGGAAGCAGGGACAATATAGTAGAATTAAAGACCTGCTTTCACAATCAGCATATCTACAATGACAGCGACAACAGTCAAAGTCCTAAAACACACAGTATCCAGTGCCCACACTGGACATCTATTACTCCTGGCAACGTTTTGATCCTCCTGTATTTCTCACCAGCTCTCCTGCCTGGAGGGACAGTGTGTTCCCTGAAATCGCAAGCACATGACAGAAGAAGAAGATGTCATGGTGGGGCCACTGATCTTCCTGGGGAAGACTAGAGACCATGGTGTGGAAGGGTCCACCTCCTCTCCCTGCTAGGTGATGATGCTGGGCGTAAGCCTGGCCACCGTGGTGTCCCTGGCTCTGGCTACCATTGTCCTGGGTCTCACCGGGAGACGTCAGGCTGCTTCCCACCCTGTGTGCCCAGTGTCTGCTTCCCAATAAAGGAAGAAAGTGAAAAAAATGCCTTCTTCCTGTGCTCCACCTTTTCCTTCCACAGGCTGTAAATATTCCCTGAAGTACAGTCTTCAGTAATCTGCTCTTCTTTTCTTTTCTTCATACTCTTGTCCTGAAAGGAATTACTTGTCTACACATCTTAAACTCTTAGGGTTTGTCTCAAAAAAATTTAACTCCTGGGCAGAACTCTTGCTTGAGTGCCAATCGTGTGTGTTCAGCTGCCTGTGGAATTTTTGAGGTCCCAGCACCCCTAAAACCATCTCCCTTCTCCACAATGTATAACCAAACACTCACAAAATTCTAAACGAAAAATGTTTTTGGTTCTGTTGTTTCTCCTGTTCACTCCTGCCTTTCCATATACAAGGGGCTCATCCTGGTGTGCTTGGATTACTGAAATCCTATGTCTTGAGTCTTTTGTCCTTTTAACCCAGATCTCCCCCAGGCAGAAGCCCACTTTTCTCCACTCTGCAGTGATAGCATCATTTTCTAGGTGTGTCTTGACATGATGCTTGGTAAGCCCTCCATCCCATAAGTGTCTGCCACATGAGGCATTTTCAACGCTGGTCCTGATGCTAAAGTCCTACCTCCGTGGTCCTAATCATGGCGATCTAGGTTCCCCTCAGTCTGGCCCAAATCTTTCTCTTAACCTTCTCTTTCTTCCTTCTTCCTCACCCTGTTCTACCAGGATTCCTGTGCTACATCCAACCTTATATCACCCAAGATTCTCAGATCATACCATCTAAAGCCTCGCTACTCAAAATGTGGGCTGTGGACCAGTAGCACTGGCAACCCTTGGGATCTTTTTGAAAATGCAGACTCTCAGATCCACCCCAGAACTTCTGAATCAGAATCTAACTTTTAACAAGACCTCTGGGAGATTCACATGCATGTTAAAATTTTGAGAAACATTGACTACACTCCCAGCCCCACCTCCCTGTCTTTATCGCTTCACCTTGTTTATTTCATCAATTGCACATTCACAATCTAAAAATATTTTGCTTTTGTTTTCTTTTTATTGTCTATCTCATCACACTGGAATGGAAACTTCATGAGAGGCAAGACCTCATCATATTTACTGCATATTTTTCTGGCAGGCACTCAATAAATAATTACTGAATGAATACATTCTGAGTTCACTCCCTTATTTCCACTTTTATTAATGCCATATCCCCAAGGCATCTTGCCTTGTCTCCTCCTTTTTAGATCTTGTCCATCCATCAAATCCTAACTTCTCCCAAAAAATGTTTCCCAAACATTCCAGTCATACTGGCCCTCTAATCTCCTAGTCCCTGTAGATCAGTTCAGTTACCCAATCACACATCACTTCAAATGCTTCTTGTGCATATGTCTTGTATCTCCAACCAGAATGCAAACTCCAGGAGGGCAGAGCCTGTGTTGTATATATTTTTGGTATTTCCCAGAGTTTGGCTTCAGGCTGATGAACGTGTTCATTCTGTGCAAAAAGAAAGACCCACCGGAAGAGTTACAGAGAAAGTCTGGAAAAGATAAAATCTAGAAAATGGTTTGGGCAGATCTCTTTACAAGAAGACTCTCTAGTGAATGGACTTTACGCGGGTCCTAGAGCAAGCTGGCATATGCTTTCCTATTACATTGGGTAAATGGGTACAATTTAATTCTTATAATTTAATCATATCACTTTCCAGTTGTGTTTTACATTTTGATATTATTATATAGTCTCACTGAGACTAATTTAAAACACTGTCTTATCATAGAATAAAATTTGCATCTAAAACTATGTTTGGCTATTCCATATTATAATCTTGCTACAATAAGATTCAGTTAGAATTAACTTAGGACACATGAGGTCCTAGCTTCCACTCTGGTTTGTTAATAAGATCTTCTTATTTTTGAATTTGAAAGTAGGACTACTCTCAAAGATGCTGGGGTAAGAAGTCTATTTTTAGAGGCTCTGATTTTTTAATCATATTAGTGAGGTTTGGAAGTCCCAGCCCTGTGATGCAGGGCTTTCCCGCCCATTCTTACACTGACCATGTGCTGCTTACAACCCAAATATGCCAAGAAATCTGGTTAATCATTCCACTAATCTTGATAAAATGCCTGGATATGCCCAGAAGAATTACATAAAGTAATACTTCATATCATGATGCAACGCAAGCTGGAAAAAGTTTCAAGCCTTAAATTAAATACTTTTCCCATACCAATTATCTAACTTTATTATGGCTTTCCATCTTCTCTTCTGTCTTCAGGGTGGCATTTAACAAAAAATATTCACATGCTCTCACAATACTAAATAGGAAATATCTTTGCATTTACATTATTAAAAAAAAGAAAATTGTCATAAAAAGTCAATAAAAATAGTTGCTAAGAATGAAGGGTAGAGTGAGTCTGAATTCTCTGCCTGCACACAGGTCACAGAGGCCCAGAATAAAGCAAAGTCTGAGGAAATACATTGAGCCACGTGACCTTGGTTTCCAATGGGTTTGATTTATAGTGAGGCCAACTGTAGTGCTTCTCTGACCTGGAAAGGAAAGAATGAGAACTTACCTTTTTCATCTGACCCAGAACTTAAATGAAATTCAGCAAATAAAATGAATTCAGTCATCCAAACACTAGAAAAATTTTCCTTCTCTAGGCCTCTGAACCGAGTTTATCAGAACTCATCTAATTACAACACACCTTATAATGAGAAACTGGCCAAACTGTTTCAGGTTTCTTCCGGTCTGAGAGTGGTGCTTTCCTATTTGGTTATCCTCCATTTATTAAGTTGTATGGCTTATTAAAATCCTTGGAAGCATGCTAAATAACAGGGAGTTTTGTTTTTCTGTTTGTTTTTGCCTTGAGCAGTATGGGTGACTGTTTTCTACTGGGCTTAGGACAATGTTCTCTAAACCTCCTACAGGACTGAGAGAAGAGCCTGAGCTGTGGCTGCAGCTCCTTCCTGTTTCACCATCTCATCCAAGGGGCTCATGCCTACACTTGCATTCTGCACGGTGACCCAGTGTATCTGTGCTAGGTTGACTCACTTGTCTTGATAGTATGTATATGTGTGTATTTTCCCTTGGCAATGCCAGTTTTTAAGTTTAAGCTGGTGGAGTACCAGAGACAGGGGTGAAAGTGTTAAACTTTCATGTGTACATTTCATATTAGAAATATGAATATTGCACAGCTACCTAATAACACAAAGGATGATAATTACAGAACAATTGAAGGTAAGCCGAGAAGGGAAAGTGGTTCACCTAAAGGGGGAAAAAAAAAGGTTGAATTGATGTTTCTAAAGAGCAAGAAATTACAGCTTGATTTGCTTCTGCCACACAATGTCTCTTTTTATTTGTTTCTGCCTACTTGAGAGTAGATTCATTGCACAAGGCTTCCTGATGTTTCTCCCATCATGGCACACATGGACAATGATAAGATTTGCTCAACACCCTGTGATCATAGCTCCTATCTGTTGGTGATGTCCACTTTTAATGTCCTTTTAAAAAAATTTTTTTGTGGGTTTTTTTGTTTGTTTCTTTGTTTTTTTTAATGAGTAGGCTAAACTACCACTCCCCCAGGTAGTGAGCCCCAAAAAGACTAATATAACTTGCAAAGATTAGCTGAGTTTACAATTTAATCTGCAATTCTAGAAGAACATGGACAATCTGATTCCTTGTGTGCTCTTTTCCCAAAAGGCATCATCAAAATGAACATAATTGCCATTTACAAAAATTATTAAAGACACAATAAATTTGAACTGATAACAAAAAGCTACAGATCTCTTAACTCCTCAGAGTCCTCCTGTCAGTGGGGCAAAATGATAACCAATGATTAAAAAAAGACAAACTTCAAAGCAAGGAGACCTAAGAAATGGATTATAAATTACAGTACAGGAGTAACAGGTATAACTTTCCTCATCTTCAAATTTAAGGTTCAGTGAGTTCAAAAAGAACCACTTTGAAGAGTGTTATCAGTGCTCCTAGGAGAGTCTAAAATGCTACCTTTACAAAAGTATCCACTTAATCTATCCTTGTTGACGACCCATCCACTTTCCAGACTAAATTACTCCTGTGGATAAAATTAGCATGAGTGACGGGGAAAATTCTTTGTTCTCTACCTAAGACTTGAAACTAACACCTAAGAGTGGTCTCCATTGGAGAGGAAAGAAATGGGAAGAGAGTAAAACACTAGACATTTGAATTAAACAGCAAAATCTCTTCCGAAATTCTTGTTTAGATGACTGGTTTTCCAAGGACAGACATGGTTAAAAACTAGGGAGGGATTACCCAGACAAGCAAGTTAAGTGATCTAACTCAAGGTCATTTCCTACATATGCATGTTTTTTCCTTTTCAGAAACTAAAGACTTACACAACCCTATGAAGAAGACTCCCAGACCCTGATGAATCAAACAAGAGACAAAAATTGTTTGCCTCAAAACACAAATATTTTAATGGACATTTTAAAATTGATATTATTTACTAAATTTACAAAGGCTAACAAGTTAAGTTTCAGCTCTAACAGGGGACCTGGCTCTGATGGAGCCAAGACTTAATATGCCAGCCAAGTACCAAGGGGTAGACAACACTCCCACCTGTATCCAGTCACATTTTCTAATTTATTGTTCCCTCCCCATTACACACACACACACACACACACACACACACTGCCCCACAGCATGACATGAAATATGGGACAGATTCAATGGAATGGGAGAAAAAAAAGTTGTTTTCCTTCAGCCTAAGAGCACAATAGACACATGCAATGCAGGGACAGGCTGATGATGAGAAGCTCTAGGCAGCAATGATGGAGGGACAAAGACATAAAGAGATGCTCTATGGGTGTCACTGGTCAGGGTGGGTCAGTGCTAGCATGTGAGTGACACAAGTGCATTGGTAGAGGCAGCACAAAAGCAATGAACAGAGAACAGTGACCAGGGCCTGGATGCAGAAGACCAAGACTTGGAGACAGCAGAAAAAAAGGAAAAGATGGAAGGAAGCAGATGTTTGACTCATACATTAAATATGCCCCTTTTCCCCCAACCACACCTTAGGGTCTGCAAGACGACATAAGGAAGAAGACCTTAAGTTTTATCAGTGAGCATATGGCCATCTCTCCTTCTCCCACCTTTTTGTTCCCACCTATAGAGGGTCCATTTTTGCTGCTTCCATGTCCTCCCCTCCCATTCTACATTCTCCTCTCTAATCAGACTTTCCTCATCCACTGAAATGGTCTTGTCTAAGCCAGAAATGGGTCAAACCCAACCATGTATTCTCATTCCTCGCTTCAGGGCACAATATTTGGACCTCTTCTCTATGCATGCTCACTTCAAAAATAATCCCATTCAGTCCTAGGCTTGAAATATGCTGATGGCTCCCCAGTTTAATTCTTCATCCCCAGATTCTCCCCTGAACACCAGATTTGTGTATCAAAATGCCTATTTCCACTTGGAAGTTGAATGAGCATCTCGAAGTTAACATATCCAAAACCAAATTTGATTTCCACCAACACCCCCAAAACTTCTCCTCCTGCAGTATTCCTCATCTCAAAGTCTACCAGTGCACATGTTTAGCCAAAAACTTGAAGTCATTCATGATGCTTCTCTTTATGCCACATCTCACATCAGCAAAACTATCAGCTCTTCCTCTACCTTGAATCTGCCCACTTCTCACCACTTCCATTACTATGATCCTAATCCAAGCTACCATATTGCAAGAGCTTTCTAATTGATCTCCTTGTGTCCACCATTACCCCACTACAGACTGTTTCCCCCATAGCAGCGTGAGTAATGCTTTTGAGTAATAATTCAAGTCATGTCACTTCTCTGCTAAAAACCCATCATGCAGAATACAGTTCAAAATACTTTTTCTGGCCTACTAGCGTTGCATGATCTGACTCACAACCATTTTTCCAATTTAATTTTCTGTTAACTTTTCACTGAGCTCTACCCACATTGGCTTCCTTGCTAATTCTTAAAAAAATAAATAAATAAAAGCAGCACATTCCCAGTTCAGGGGCGCTGAATTACTAAATTTACTGTTCCCATGCCTGAGATACTCTTCTTCAAATCTCTGCATACCTTTCTCCTCCTGTGACCCTTCAGGCTCTGGTTTATCACCCCTTCAGAAAGACCTTCCCTCATTCTCTATGAAACAGAGTACCTCCCATCCACCTCTTACCCTGCTTTGTTTTCCTCCTAGTACCTCCACCATTTGACACATTAAATATTTATTTGTCTATGATGGTACTTCTCCAACTAGAAGATAAGCTTACTGAGGGTAGAGAATTCTGTGGAGTTCATTGTTCTATCCTGAGCATCTAAAACCATGTCTGGTCAATAGCAGCTTCTCAATAAAAGCTGTTGTTTGCTGAATGAATAGAGGCTATTGATCCAGCTATTAATCAATCAATAAAATTGATCCTATCTTAACAAACCATTAAGGTGACCTCAGCCAGGATTCACAAATCAATGGGACCTTGGAGATACTCATTAGACTTTTGTAGAGAGGAAAAAGTTGGTTCTAAGCTAAAAATATAAGAGACGGAATAGTAAATTTGATGGAAGGAGTATGGAGATAGAAAATAGTCTTCACTAAGGTAGGAAGGCTATTGCAGTTAGAGATGCCCTAACTGAGACTATTTAGCAATTGCCTAAGAATCAAGAACACAGGCTCTCAGACTCCAAGGCCAAGCACCAGCTGCTCTGGGAGCCTCCAGAAACCAGGTGTTCCTTTTATGCTCCAAAGGTGGCATTTAATTCTCAAATGCCTTCAGACCATTTGAGTACAACAAGAGAGTAAAGGAGGCCTGAAGGCATCAACTAGAGGCAACAGACCCCCTCCAGGGGAGCAGCTGTGTTCCTCAGCTCCAGCTAGATTCCTTGTGGGGATTTTAGAGTGCAAGAATATTTGCAGCACAGTTGACAAAACTCCCATAGTTTTTATTTTTTTTCTTTTAAATTTTTATTGGAGTATAGTTGATGTACAATGTTGTGTTAGTTTCAGGTGTACAGCAAAGTGAATCAGTTATACATATACATATATCTACTCTTTTTTTTTTTAGATTCTTTTCCCATATAGGCCATTATAGAGTATTCAGTAGAGTTCCCTGTGCTATACAGCAGGTTCTTATTACCTTATTATCTATTTTATATATAGTAGTGTGTATATGTCAATCCCAACCTCCCAATCTATCCCTCCCCACCCTTATAACCATAAGTTTGCTTTCTACATCTGTGACACAACTTCTGTTTTGTAAATAAGTTCATTTGTACCATTTTTTTAGGTTTCACATATAAGCGATGCCATATATTTGTCTTTCTGTGTCTTGACTTACTTCACTCAGTATGACAATCTCTAGGTCCATCTGTGTTGCTGCAAATGGCATTATTTTGTTCTTTTTTATGGTTGAGTAATATTCTGTTGTATATATATATACCACATCTTCTTTAGCCATTCCTCTGTTGATGGACATCAAGGTTGCTTCCATGTCCTGGCTATTGTAAATAGTGTTGCAATGAACACTGGGGTGCATGTATATATTTTTTATTATTCATTTTTAATTTTTTTTTTTTTTTTTTTTTTGGCTGTGTTGGGTCTTCGTCTCTGGGCGAGGGCTTTCTCCAGTTGCGGCAGGCGAGGGTCACTCTTCATCACGGTGCACGGGCCTCTCACTATTGTGGCCTTTTCTTGTTGCGGAGCACAGGCTCCAGACGTGTTGGCTTACTAGTTGTGGCTCACGGGCCTAGTTGCTCTGCAGCATGTGGGATCTTCCCAGACCAGGGCTCGAACCCGTGTCCCCTGCATAGGCAGGCAGATTCTCAACCACTGCGCCACCAGGGAGGCCCCCACATGTATATTTTTGAATTATGGTTTACTCTGGATATATGTCCAGGAGTGGGATTGCTGGGTCATATGGTAATTCTATTTTTAGTTTTTTAAGGACTCTCCATACTGTTTTCCATAGTGGCTGTATCAATTTACATTCCCACCAACAGTGTAGGAGGGCTCCCTTTTTTCCACACCCTCTCCAGCATTTATTGTTTGTAGATTTTTTGATGATGGCCATTCTGACTGGTGTGAGTGATAGCTCACTGTAGTTTTGATTTGCATTTCTCTAATAATTAGTGATGTTTAGCATCTTTTCATGTGCTTTTTGTCCATCTGTATGTCTTCATTGGAGAAATGTCTATTTAGATCTTCTGCCCATTTTTTGATTGGGTTGTTTGTTTTTTTGCTATTGAGCTGCATGAGCTGTTTGTATATTTTGGAGATTAATCCCTTGTGGGTTGCTTCATTTCCAAATACTTTCTCCCATTCTGAGGGTTGTGTTTTTGTTTTGTTTATGGTTTCCTTTGTTGTGCAAAAGCTTTTAAGTTTAATTAGATCCCATTTGTTTATTTTTGTTTTTATTTTCATTACTCTAAGAGGTGGATCAAAAAAGATCTTGCTGTGATTTATGTCAAAGAATGCTCTGCCTATGTTTTCCTCAGAGAGTTTTATAGTGTCTGGCCTTACATTTAGGTCTTTAATCCATTTTGAAAACTCCCTTGGTTTTGACTCTTCTTTTGTCTCCTGGTTTTATGGAGTGAGCTTGTTGTCATTGCCTTAGTGTCAAAAGCAGTTCCTGCCCCCATCTCTTTGAGGCTAACACTGTGGAACAATCACAGAAAGTCTGCCTGTGGCTTCTGCCTGCAGTCCAACCATTTGCAACCTTGACTTTCAAGCAATAGTTGTCAGCCATTGTGTTAGAGACACCATTATGTCACAACCAGTTTTGAAGTGTATCACAAATAATTTGTTAATCCATAAGCATTAAGGGATCAACGTTTGCAAATTATTTTCTTTTGACTGAATTAGATTGTTTTCAATCACGCTAATGCCTTTATAGTTGTATGTTTGCATTCTGATAGGCATCTCTGAGCTGCAGATAAAAGTGTGGAGTTAACATGCAGGAAATTAGAAATATTCTATGAAGTATGTGTTACATGCTAACATCATTTTTTTAATGTCTACCACAAGAGAATAAAAAAGGTTGAGAACAGTTGCTTTAAAATTACCCCTGTAAGAACATATAATATTTTCCATTAAATTGGAACTAGAAATTTTAATTATATATACATTTAGTCCCATTAAATAGAAAAGAATGTCTTGGCAGGAAGTCAAGCCAGAGCACTTAGTCTGAACTATAAGGCCCCTGAAAAAACATCCCTTAATTCTTTTCCAACTTTATCTCCCATTCTAGACTTTGATTTCAGCCACCAACTCCTAGATTGTACCTTTCACATTTTTATATCCAAGCTCTTGCACATGATATGCCTCACTCCTGGTATCCATTCCCCACCTCTTCTCTCCTCTTATTTAAATCCTGGCCAGTCTTCAAGGCTAAAGTGATTTTCATATCATACATAAACCTTCCCTTTACCACTATGGCCCACAGAGATCTGCCCTTCCTTAGAGATTCTAAGATTATACTATCAAGAATTTATTATGCACCCTTATAGCAGCAGCTCTCTCTTTATGATAGAACAGTGTGGACTAAATCTGTTACCCAAGCAGTGCAAGGGACGGACTGTTTCAGATGTGGTTGCTGCCTTCGTCATAGCCCCTTGGGTGGTCCCAGAGGTCACTTTCAGCTTGATGCACAGTTCCCATATAGGCGGATGGTTTCTTATCTGCCTGTACCCAACAGGATTCTCAGCCCATGCATAGGATAGGCCAGAAATGCCAATGAGTTAAAATCCTCAGGAGCAATCCCCAATCAATGAAGGATGAGAGTTGGTGGATCAATACCCCAGCTTCCTCATCCTTGGTGGGAAGATCCTGAGGCATACTCCACATAGGTCCTCAGAAGATCCTTGACATGACTGTGCCCTAGTTACCCAGGATATTGACCTGTTTGGTTACTTCCCTTCCCTTCCTCCCCATGCTTCCTGGGATCATCTCACAAACTACTAGTATCTCAATCCTTATCTCAGGGCCTGCTATTTGAAGAACTTAAGCTATGACATTCCTTGAATAGATTTTTGCTTCTTTGAAAACAAGTCCCCTGTCTAATTGTGTGGACTCTTGAATAAGAGAGATACTCAAAAACAATACTCAATAACTACCTGAAATCTGTTGTTCAGAGGTAGAACTCTTACATTATTTGATCAAACTTGGAAAAGATTTCAACACTTTTGCCCTTGTCTTGTCTTCCCTCCCTACCCTTCCTATAAAGAGATCAATCTAATGCCCCATAAAACAGAGCTAGCTAAAACTAGACACATTTCTGATCCATTTTCCTTCTAGCCTCAGGTTTAAGAAAGAAGGTTTTGATCTGGGAAACCCTATGTTGACCATGGTCTCTGAAATAGATCTGTTGTTAGTCATTCACCCTTTAGGGAATATTTAAGTCTATGTATTATAATGCCTCAGGGTCTCATGTTTATTAATTCTTTTAACAAACTGTGAGATGATGGGTTTTAGACCTTTTTGAAAGAATTCCAAACATTAGAGTGCAGGTTTGTAAAGGAGTTTTTGAGAATTGAGGAATACTAATGAATTACTTAGTATTCAATTTGACTAGCAGTAACAGAAAAGCCAAAATAAACAAGATAATATTTATTTCTTTCTCTCAAAAAAGTTGGCATTGAGTGGCACAGGGCTGGTATGGTACAACAGTGCCAGGAACCCGGGTTTCTTTTCTCTTATTGCTCCTCTGTTCGTGGTTTGATTCTCCAGATTACCCCTGAGATGGTTGCTCCAGCACCAGCTGTTACATCCACATTCCAGCTGGCAGGAAGAAAACAAGAAGAGAAAGGAATGTTGCTTCTTTTTAAGGACACTTTCCAGAAGTTGAACAGCCTGCTTTAACTTACACCACATTGATCAGAATTTAGTCCCATGGCAATCCTTAGCTGTAGGGGTCTTTATTCCAAGCAGCCTTAAGCCAACCTAAAAGTTAGAGGCTGTGTCACAAATATTTCTATAGAAGGGAAGAATGGACATTGGGAGACAACCAAGTTGTCTCTGCTATGACTGATATGTCCCTAAAATGGCAGCAAAACCTGCCCAAATCAAAATATTATGCCAGAAAATAGAATATGTACATGATAAATAAGAAGTAGGTATGGATTATCATGCAAATACCTATTACACATCCACCAACAATTTAAGAGTCTCAGAATGAGGATGAAGCCTAGGATTTCAAAATGTAGGTGATCTAAACTCAATCTAAGCTCATACTGGAATGTCATGTGTATGCTTCTTTTGATAGTGCCTGTTATAAAGAAGGATACCCAAACTAGAAATCATCAGAACAGAGTCTAGCGTGATTTATGGGAGGGTAGCCTCGGAGTAGTGCTCACAAGAACTCTCAAGAAACTTCCCAAAGGAGAAAAACACTTCTGAGTTCCAAATCATATCCTGGGTTATACTGGGCTAGAAGACAATATTCTGAAGAACTTAAAGACAAGCAGCCATTCAAATCAGCTCAAAAACCAGGCAGAGGGCTTCCCTGATGGCGCAGTGGTTGAGAGTCTGCCTGCCGATGCAGGGGACACAGGTTCATGCCCCGGTCCGGGAAGATCCCACATGTCACGGAGCGGTTGGGCCTGTGAGCCATGGCCGCTGAGCCTGCGCATCCAGAGCCTGTGCTCTGCAACAGGAGAGGCCACAACAGTGAGAGGCCCGCGTATCGCAAAAAAAAAAAAAAAAAAAAAAAGGCAGAGGCAGTAGAATTTTACCATCTAGAGATGGACAGATAGCACTCCTGTTGGGATCTGTCTCTTCTGTTACCCTAATTCCAGATGCCGTTTTGAAATCACCATATACTGCAAGTGCCTTTTTTACGTTGTGGGTCACCTGCACCTTAGCACACCTTAGAACCAGGGTTACTGCCCTGTATAGAGCTACGGAAAGAACTGTTCTTTGAAAAAGGACACAAAGACAATGCAAGAAGGCAAGTTTTAGTGGAGAAGCTTGAAAGGTCTTTGAAAAATCAGACGGAATCATATTAATGTTCACCACATATGTCCTGGAGCCCAGGTGTTAAGAGGTGCTATGAGCATTTCAACTGGACCATGAAAGCCAAGCTAGAGCATGCAAGTTCCCTCTGGCCTGTGATGTAATGTTGGATATGCCCCAGATTCCACGGGCCATCAGTTTTACAAAATGACGAGTTATCTACGTGCTACCTCCTTGGCTATCTTGGGGAATTCTGTAAAAAGAAATGAGATAATGTGCATTGAAAACTCTTTGTTAAATGGTTATCAATTGTTTTAAGAGAAATGTAAAAGTGATAACTTTTTGTCCAAAAAAAAAGGAGCACCATTGGTAAATCACTAATGAGCAAGTTTTATCCTCTTCTCTCTTTGCAGTTTTGCTTGGTCAGCCTCTTAAACACCAACCAATTTGAGCTGCATCAGATGTTATGGGTTTTCCCCTCCTTTCAATTAACTTTAAAATCTTATTAGTCCAGTTATTAGCAATATGTTACAAGGTGCCAAGACTGCAGCTGTGAATGTGTCTTAATTAAAAAGGCACTGCCATGAGTTAAGAAACTTCAGCATTATTATAAACTTTATCAAGGCTAGAGAGAATTCCGTTTACAAATTGGTCCCAATTCAAACTTGGCAGAAGAATGCAAATTAGTGTTGAATTAGTTTGTTCTCCCCTCCCACTCCTCTCTCAAAACATGTAATTCCTATCAGTAATTAGCATCAGTAGACTTTACACTGGCACTTGGAAAGGTGTACCCCATGTAAAATAAGAACCAAAGGTGTGATGTTATTTTAACTTAAGAATTGATGTATGTAGAAGGAAGAGAATTGTGCTTTTAGATATATCATCCTTCCTAAGGGACATATAAATAACCCTAAATTTTACCTCCCTTGAACGGCTGGAATATAGTCAAAGTTTCTCTGCTTTACAAACCCAGGCAATTCTAAGAGAAACAAGAAACATTTGTCATGGACTCAGCCTCAGAGCACATTCTAAATATAGAATCATCTTGCCTTTGTCCACAGCTATTCCATTCTAATAGCTTTACCAAGGGCTCAAACAGCAAGTTCCTTTATTGAAAGTGGAACTAGTATGTTCAGGGGCAGAATATTTTGCCTTTTCGGGGCAAAAATAAAAGAAAATGCCAAACCAAAGAGCTCTGGTTATCTATATATTCTAATCCAGGTTCACAGACTATCTGATGCAAAAAATAAAACCACATAGAGGGGGCTCCCCGGGGGCTTCCCTGGTGGCGCAGTGGTTGAGAGTCTGCCTGCCGATGCAGGGGACACGGGTTCGTGCCCAGTCCGGGAGGATCCCACATGCCGCAGAACGGCTGGGCCCGTGAGCCATGGCCGCTGAGCCTGCGCATCCGGAGCCTGTGCTCCGCAACGGGAGAGGCCACAACAGTGAGAGGCCCGCGTACCGCAAAAAAACCCAAAACAAACAAACAAACAAAATATGGATCACGGCTCTACCTGCTTCCCTTTGACACCACTTATATATTGGACTCCAGTGTTTTTCAAACTTTAGAATGCTTTGAATCACTGGGAATCTTTTGGAAAACACAGATTCCCTGGGCTCACCCCCCAAAAGATGCTGACTCAGTCCATTTCACAAAGAACACAGAAATCCTGGCACTGGGATGTTTGGTGATTCTGAGCAGGGAGTCTTTGGATCACACTTTAAGAAACATGATTCTATTTTTTCTGTGACTTGGCCCCAGTAAAGGGGGAAAATAAAGGCATATAAACAAATAAGTTCTCTCTTCTTTGGTTCTCCTGGAAGTGGGCAATTAGGCAATTATCAAAAATTCACAACAAAGGAGTCATACAAAGTCAGTATGACCAGTGATTTAATTCAAAATTGTTGTTTCATGTGTATAAATCCACCAGAAAGGCTAAGAAGCATATTTCGTGCCCACAAAGCAATTGGAAAAAATCTTCTGGGTCATTGGAGCAGTATCTCAGGTGTCAGCAAGAAATAGCTTGCTAAAATATTAGCAAGAAATAGCTATATATAGGAAGTAATATTCTTTTAACCTTAAATATTAAAGAAGATAAACAAAACACCTTAGTTTTAGATACATTTGTATATTTCAGGATTCCTCTAATGCCTCCTATTAGCCATCTTTACTACGGAGTTTCTTAACCATAATACTATGGACTTTTTGGACAGGATAATTCCTTGTTCTGGGGGGCCATCCTATACTTTGTAGGATGTTTAGCTGCATCCCCAGATTCTATCTAGTGGATGCCACTAACACCTCCCCAATTATGAAAACGAAAATGTCTCCACATTGCCAAATGTCCCCCAGCGGGAAAAATAAACCCTGGCTGAGGATCACTATTATCACTTGATAAATACTTATCAAGTACTTATATACACATCATTATAATGAGTTGATCCAATGCCACTACCACAAATATAGCTAACATTTACTAAGTGTCAGGCACTATGATTTTTTTAGAAGAAAAAAAGCTTTTTCTTTTTTTTTTTCACCGTACGTGGGCCTCTCACTGTTGTGGCCTCTCCCGTTGTGGAGCACAGGCTCCGGATGCGCAGGCTCAGCGGCCATGGCTCACGGGCCCAGCCACTCCACGGCATGTGGGATCTTCCTGGAACCAGGGCACGAACCCGTGTCCCCTGCACCGGCAGGCGGACCCTCAATCACTGCGCCACCAAGAAAGCCCAGCACCTTATATTTTTAATCTCACTTAATCATCCTTATTAGCTCTCTTTTTACAGATGAAAACGTGATTTAGAGAGGTTTCAAAACTTTCCCAAAGTGGTACATGGTGGAATTTCACATCCAGGAGCTTTACTCCAGAGCCCAGTGTTTAACCACTGGTCTCGACTGTCTCCAGGGACAATTGATGGAGTTAAAATGATGATGTCTGTGACTCCTCATAGATTTTACTCCAAAACATGCAACACAACACAGGTATTCACAAAGAAAACAAACATCAGGGACAGCGTTAGCTGTTCAGCAAATCAGAAGAGCACAAAATTCTGTAAATAAATGACATACAATAGACCTCATTAATTCTAACTTTAATCATTTAGAACGTGCTATAATTCAGGAAGGAACTGGGTAAGCATTGACCTTTCTACTGTGTACAAAAGAAAAATCTGTGCAGTGATAGTAAACATAAGATTCTCAAGGGAGTTCTTAAGTACTGGAGAAAACACACAAACACTTACTTCTATACAATCCAGTTGCCATCTATGCAAAGACAAATCCTGCTTAGAAGCAAAATGCAAATAGTTCATCTAGTCATTGAAGTAGGTCCTTTACTGGGCCACACTTTGCCTAGCTACAGTGACATCATCCACTCAAAAGTAATAAGATTGCATATCTTTAAAAGTAATATTCAGGGCTTCCCTGGTGGCGCAGTGGTTGAGAGTCCGCCTGCCGATGCAGGGGACACGGGTTTGTGCCCCAGTCCGGGAAGATCCCACATGCAGTGGAGCAGCTGGGCCCGTGAGCCATGGCCGCTGAGCCTGCGCATCCGGAGCCTGTGCTCCGCAATGGGAGAGGCCACAACAGTGAGAGGCCCGCGTACCTCAAAAAAATACAGCCCCTAAGTCTATTTTTAGGGCCTGTGTAGGGCTTCTTCCCTGGGTCCATCCCCCACTGACAGACCTTCAGGTCCAAAGAACGTACAAGGGATGACTCTTTGCTAGAGGGTTATAAACAGAGCTTGAATATATGGGCTAAATATCCTCAAGGTCTGAGATGGAGCAGAGGGTAGGAGCAGTGTGGGCCATGAGCATGGTTGGCCAGCCAGGGCCACCTCTGCCCAGGACACCACATTTCAGTACATAACTTTAGAACTATTAGGAGCAGAGTCCAAAATTCCATTTTCCTAGATTATTAAAAATTATCAATGAAGGTAGAAGAATAGACCATATTTTATTGAATTTGTTAGCTTGATTTACGAATATTTAGACACATGGTATATGGGTGTACATTTGTTCTTCTACTTTGGACCTTAATACTATGAGCAGTGAGCCTGCTAGCTTTTGGAGTCCAAGTTTTATTGGGTCATTAAAAATATTTATTATGTTTCTACCTTGTGTGAGCCACTGTTTTAGGCCCTAGAGGAGAGTAGCAAACTGAACAGATAAGATCCTGCTCTCAGAGAGTTTAGATTCCAACAGGAGAAGATAAGTAAGTAATAATGTCTAGGTAAAACAATGCATTCATTCATTCACTCTCTCAACAAATATCAGTTGCCAAACACTGCTTCAGTCACTAGAACTGTGAGCAAAACAGACAAGAACCCCTGGCCTCATAAAGTTTATGTTATAATTTCAAATATTAATAAAAGTAAAGAAGGAAATTAAAAGGGATAAATTATTCAAAAGTAACAGATGAGAGACATTGGTCCCTTAGATGAGGTTGTCAGGAAGGAATCTCTGATGGTATCTACAGGAGGATAAGAAGACAAGAGCACAAAAAGCCAAGAAAAGAGACTTCTTTCAGAAGGAAGAGCAGGTGCTGTACCAATTTACATTCCCACCAACAGTGTATGAGGCTTCCCTCTCCACACCCTCTCCAGCATTTATTGTTTGTACAGCCACTGTGGAGAACAGTATGGAGGTTCCTTAAAAAACTAAAAATAGAGCTATCCTATGATCCTGCAATCCCGCTCCTGGGCATATATCAGGAGAGAAACATAATCTGAAATGTTCATTGCAGCACTGTTTACAATAGCCAAGACATGGAAGCATCCTAAATGTCCATCGACAGAGGAATGGATAAAGAAGTTGTGGTACGTATATACAATGGAATATTACTCAGCCATTAAAAAGAATGAAATAATGACATTTTCAGCAACATGGATGGACCTAGAGTTTGTCAAACTGAGTGAAGTCAGACAGAGACAGAAAAATATCATGTGATGGGGCTTATATGTGGAAGCTAAAAAAAATGATACAAATGAACTTATTTACAAAACAGAAACAGACTCACAGAGAATGAACTTATGGTTACCAGGGGGAAGGGTGCAGAGAAGAAATAGTTGGGGAGTTTGGGATTGACATGTACACACTGCTATATTTAAACTGGATAACCAACAAGCACCTACTATATAGCACAGGGAACCCTGTTCATTATTGTGTAACAACCTAAATGGGAAAAGAATTTGAAAATGAATAGATACATGTATATGTATAGCTGAATCATTTTGCTGTACACCTGAAACTAACACAACATTGTTAATCAACTATACACCAATATAAAATAAAAAGTTAAAAATAATTAAATAATTGAAGAAGTTATTTCTTCTGTGAATATACAGTTGCTGAATAAACATTTATTTAAAAGACAAAAAAAAAGGAAGAGCAGGTGCAGATGCTAAGAGCATGGAACTTGCAGTGTTCAAGGAACAGAGGTAAAGCACGTGTGGCTGGAGCATCGTAAAGCTGATGGTGAGTGTTGCTATACAGTTGCAAAGGAAGCAATTGAGAGATTTTTTTTTTATTTAATGTGTATTAGAGCTAAGTTCCCAGTTGCTGTGTTTTCTGAAGGTGTCTAGAAGGAGTCAGTGAAAGATTACAGCAGGAAAGCAGCAGCAGTGAAAGGAGGACTCTACCATAGTCTGGCTCATTTTTGCAGGTTGTGCCATGTGATCTTGTAACAGACGCAGTGATCAAGTGTTGTTTCTTCAGAAAGCATGTGCTCAGGCTTAGGTGTCCTCAGCAGCAACGTGAAAACTTGTTGATTCCACAGCAGACCTCCAAGGGCCTATTGCTACTAGTGGATGAGCTAGAACGGTACTCAATCCACATCTCCATCCAGCAAGTCATCAGATAAGCCTGGACTGTGGTCCACAGTCTGTAACTACTGACTGCCATACTTCAGGTTGAAGAACACTTGCTCTAGGAAAGAACCAAGATTTGTTCGGATGCCAGGCACTGACCCAGTGCTTCCTGCACATTTTCTCACTCAAATGAATTCCCGCAAGTCAGTGATGAACGTATCATTATCTTCCTTTAATAGAAGAAACCAGGGCTCCAAAGAGAAGGTAATTTCCCCAAGTCACATGTTGATAAATAGTGGATCCTTTGCAAGACTTGATGTTGCCTGCCTCAGCAAACAGAACATGGTCATTGGCCTGACTTTCACACAAAGGAGGAAGAAAGCACTCAGCTCTGGAGCAAGATACACCTGGAATCACAGCTTGGCCACTGTGTCACTGTGTGAGCTTGGGCAAATTATTTGACTCCTCTGAGTCTCAATTTACTTCTTTGTAAAGTGAAGATAATTGTAATACCCACAGTAAAGGGTTGTGGGGAGATAATGCATGTGAGATACTGTGGTTTATGATAAGAAATATGTATTTGGTCTTCATCCCCACTTCTAGCACAATGCTTCTAAAAGCTCTTGGAATTTCCTAAGTGGTGAGAGATATAAAGGGGCCTTTTGGGTTGCCCCTAAGCCACCTATAGGTGGGGAGGGGTTGGTTCCCAAGGGAGCAAACTATGTGATTAGAGGGTTGGAACTTTTGAGTCCCACACTTCAAACCCCAGGGAGCAGAGAGGTGCTGGACATTGAATCAGTGATTTGATCAACCATGCCTATGTAATAAAGCCTCCCCCAAAACCCAAAAGGCTGGGCTTCTGAGAGCTTCCAGGTTGGTGAATGTGTGGAGATTCTGGGAGAGTGTGTGCTTGGAGAGGGCATGGGAGCTCCATCCCCTCCCCATACTTTGTCCTATGTGTCTCTTGCATCTGGCTGTTCCTGAGTAATATCCTTTATAATAAACCAGTAATCTAGTAAGTTAAATGTTTCTCTGAGTTCTGTGAATAGCTCTAGCAAATTAGCCGAATGCAAGGAGGAGGTCATTGGAACTTCCGATCTATAGCCTGTAGGTCAGAAGCACAGTTGATAACTGGGTTTGCAACTGGTGTCTGAAATGGGAGAGGGAGACAGTCTCGTGGGACTGAGCCCTTAACCTGTGGGATCTGACACTGTGTCCAGGTAGATAGTGTCAGAATGGAGTTGAATTACAGGGCACGCAGCTGGTATTGGAGCATTGCTTGTTGGTGTGGGGAAAACCCCTCCCTACTGTGGAATTGGGTGCTCCGACCCTTAGCATGTCAAGTGCCTGGAGTGTAACAAACACTCAACAAATGACAGTTGGCTGCATTACTCTTCCTTTGCTTTGCCTCTCTCTTCTGTTCAGCATCTACCATGGAGTCCCAGTTATTTATTGATCCTGGGTGTTCTTACACCAGGAAACACCAACCATTTATTTAAAGATGTGCCAGAGTTTGTCAAATTGGTGTGCTATGAATGAAATATGAGCCATGAACCCTTAAGGAGCAAACCGTCTATTTGGGGAATCAACCTAACATTCACAGAAGACTTAAATGCTAGGCTGTGGGTTACGGAGGCAGCTGAGAAATGATCATCCTTATGGGTGAGTGCCTTCTTTGTTTGAAACATCTCCTGAGTTTTGCTGAGCAGCCTAAGCCCCAGTGAGATACTCCAATCCAGAGCCCAATGAATGCCACACAATTGTCTTTCTCCTCTCTTGATAAATTAAATGTCCATGAAGATAACACTCACTTAAACATTAGTGATCATCCTCAGACCTCAGAAGCTTCACAAGAAAAGCTCATTCTAAGATCTACTAGAGCAGAATCCAAACCTACTGTGTACTTATACACACTTGAATCTCCAGCCTTCTCTATGGTTTCTGGTTGAGCTTAAATATTTCTTGTGCCAGATGTTTGGATTTATTTAAAACGTTGAACACATACTTTGGACAGGAGGTAGAGAGACCTGCATGCAATTAAGGAGAAGTTGGGGTGATTAGTTCCATCTCTTCCTTCACTCTAATGCACATCCATTAAAGGCTTTCTGGCCAGCTCACATGCAGGCCTCAGAGGAGTCTCTCATGGGTTTCCATTTCCCTTCTGTGGCAGCTGCTCTCTGCATAGTTTACAAGACCATTGTCACCATAAGTGAGATCATATCATTCATGAAGTACTGGGAGTACTTAGGAGGGAAGGGCAAGTGGGTAATTTTAAGACATTGGTGTTGTTATTACTTTTTATTCTTAAAGGCTAAAGGGAGAGGCAAGTGGTCTAAAACAGTGGTTCTCAATCTATTTTACTTTCAAGCCATAATAAATAAATATATAATTTATACCTTAAGAAATAATCCTGAAACTAAAGTTTCATGTAATAGTACTTACCCTTCCTAAGTGCCATATACTCTAATAGTTTCTATTCTATCTTTTAAAAAAATACCAGTTGCAATATGCAGTTGATCTTATGACCCATTAACGAGTCATAACTTGCAGTTTGTAAAACAGTTGAAGAGTCTAAAACATATATTCATATTCTTTAGTAAAAGACAAATTAGACTCAGGCTACATATATTCTCCTCTCCTGATAAATATGTGCACATATGCACTCAAAGACTACCCATCCTTTCAGAGTAATGTTAAACCAAGGTAATTGGTCATTTCCCTGATTATTCTCACAATACTCAAGAGAGGACAGACTTGCTCATTAGATGAACTATTTGCATCCATTCTCAATATGTCATTTTAGTTTAGGAATACATAAAATGCAAAACATGAGCCTTCTGAAAAGTATGCATATTTATAAGTACTTCTGGTTAAGAAATCATCAACAAGCAGATTTTTCTCTTGAGATTTTGGATGGACTCATTTCTTAACATAAAATGCAAACATGCATATTCTCATTTTTTAAAGCATTGAAAGTTTAGCTTTATCATGAAAGAGGAGGAGAAGAAAAAAAGGAAGAATAGAATGGAAGGTGGAAGAATACAGATTAAAACATATTTTGTTGCTACAAATCTCTTTCAATATATTAGGGTAATTAGTATTAATTAAATATCCTAAGTTTATAGTATAATACCAGCCAAAATATAGCTCACTAAAGAGAATGTTGTTTTTCATATTTCACATTTAGTTGTCTGAAAAACTGCCAAACTGTCTTCCAAAGTGACTACCATTTTGCATTCTCACCAGCAATGAATGAGAGTTCCTCTTGATCCACATCCTTGTCAGCATTTGGTGTTGTCAGTGTTTTGGATTTTGGCCATTCTAATAGGTGTGTAGTGTATCTCACTGTTGTTTTAATTTGCATTTCCCTTATCACATGAGGTTGGACATCTTTTCACATGCTTAATTGCCATCTGTACATCTTTTTGGTGAGAATTGTTTAGTCAGTTCTTTTGCTCATTTTCCAATCAAGTTGTACCTTTTATTGTTGAGTGTTAAGTGTTCCTTGTATTATTTTGGAAAATAGCCCATTATCAGATGTGCCTTTTGAAAATACTATATTCCAGTCTGTGGCATGTCTTCTCATTCTACTGATACTTTGTACATTTTAGTATTGATAAGCATGTTGAGTTATTCAGCTTCCTAATGAAAGGAGAAAGATTTATATTATTTCCACATTGAATTGTCAGGCAAATTAATCTCCAGAGTTTCATTTTTATCAATATAGATTGTGGAGCCCTTGATAAAATCATGTTCCTTCCAGAAATAAAAGTCCCCCAAAATACATTTTATCATCCCCAGTTTGCTTTTCAAAAGAACTTTAGTTTTCCATAGCAAAGGAAATTTCATCATACACAAGTTGTTTGCCTTTGTCGGGGGGTAGGGGAATAAAATGAGAGGAGTATGCAACAAAAATGTGTTTTCTAATAAAATAAAAGATACTATTGCAAAAGAATAGGAAAATAAGGACTTCCCTTGTGGTCCAGTGGTTAAGAATCTGCCTTCCAACGCAGCGGACACAGGTTCAATCCCTGGTCAGGGAACTACAATCCCAGCTGCCTCAGGGCAACTAAGCCCTCGCATCACAACTAGAGAGCCCGTGCGCAACAACTACTGAGCCCACGTGCTCTGGAGCCCATGCGCCACAACTAGAGAAGCCTGTGCACCGCAACAAAGAGCCTGGGTGCTGCAGCGAAAGATCCTGCATGCCCCAACTAAGACCTGATGCAACCAAATAAATAAAGAAGTTTTTTAAAGAATAGGGAAATAGATAAATGAAACATAATAGAGAATCCAGAAATAGACCCACATAAATATAGTCAACTTATCCTTGACAAAGAAATAAAGGCAATATAATGAAACAAAGACAGTCTTTTCAACAAATGGGTCTGGAACAACTGGACGTCCGCATGCAAAAAAAATGAATCTAAACACAGATCTTATGCCCTTCATAAAAATTAACTCAAAGTGGAGCACAAACCCAAATGTAAAATGCAAGACTATAAAATTCCCAGAAAATAACGTAGGAGAAAACCTAGATGATTTTAGGTATGGCGATGACTTTTTAGAATCAACACCAAAGTAAGCCAGACTTCATTAAAACTAAAAACCTCTGCTTTGTGAAAAACAGTGTCAACAGAATGAAAAGACAAGCCACAGACTATGAGAAAATATTTGCAAAAGACACATCTGATAAAGGATCATTATTCAAAATATAAAAAGAACTCTTAAAGCTCAACACTAAGAAAACAAACAACTCAATTTGAAAATGAGCAAAAGACCGTAATAGACACCTCACCAAAGAAGACATATAAATGGCAAGCAAGCATATGAAAAGATACTCCACATCATACGTCATGAAGGAAATGCAAATTAAAACAATGAGATACCATTACACATCTATTAGAATAGCCAAAATTCAAAACACTGAGAACACCAAATGCTGGCATGTGGATGTGGATAAAAAACTCATTCATTGCTGGTGAGAATGCAAAATAGTTCAGCCACTTTGGAAGACAGTTTGGCAGTTACCATATAATCTGGCAATTGTGTCCTTGATATTTACTCAAAGGAGCTGAAAACTTACTTCTACACAAAAACTGCACATGGATGTTTATATCAGCTTTTTCATAATTGTCAAAACTTGGAAGCAATCAAGATGCTTTTCAGTGGGTGAATAAATAAAACATGGTACATCCAGACAATAGAGTATTATACAACACCAGAAAGAAATGTACTATTAGGCCATGAAAAGACATGGAGGGACCTTAAATTCATATTACTAAGTCAAAGAAACCAATCTGAAAGAGACTACTTGCTATATGATTTCAACTATATGACATTCTGGAAAAGGCAAAACTGCTTGCCAGGACAGGGCATGTGTTTGGGGGGATGAACAGGCAGAGCACAGAGGACTTTTAGGGCAGTAAATATATTCTGTACGATATTCTAATAGTGGATACATGTCCTTATATTTTTTTCCTAACCCATAGAACAATGTAGGTATCAATATACATTCATCAATCGTAGTAATTGTACCACTCTGGTAGAATACGTTGATAATGTGAGAAGTTGTGCACGTGCGGGGGAAGGGTGTACATGGGAACTCTTTGTACTTCCCCCTCAATTTTGCTGTGAACCTAAAACCACTCTTAAAAATTAAGTTTTAATTTAAAAAACCAGATAAGCATTAGAACTATTATGTGAGAGAAACTACTATGTAAGATTTTATTAAAAAGTGGTTGAGAATAAAAAATAAATAATATTGAGTATAGATACATTTTTACACATAAAAAGCACTAGCCCCATTCTTTATATAACTTCATATAACAAAAAATATACAAATACTTATTTCTGTAAGGAAGAACTTAGATTCTTCTGTGTTTCTTTTGTTATTGAAGTATAGCTGATTTACAATGTTTCAGGTGTACTGCAAAGTGATTCAGTTATACAGGTATATATCTTTTCCAGATTCTTTTCCATTATAGGGTATTACAAGATACTGAATATAGTTCCCTGTGTAGGTCCTTGTTGTTTATGTATTTTATATGTAATAGTCTATATCTGTTAATCCTAAATTCCAAATTTATCCCTCCCCCCTTCCCCCTTTGGTAACCATAAGTTTGTTTTCTATGTCCTTGAGTCTATATCTCCTTTGTAAATAAGTTCATTTGTATCATTGTTTTAGGCTCCACATTCAAGTAATATCATATGATATTTGTCTTTCTCTGACTTACTTCACTTAGTATGATAATCTCTAGGTCCATCCTAGAGATTGCTGCAAATGGCATTATTTCATTCTTTTCTGTGGCTGAGAGATATTCCATTGTATATACATATATATATATACATATATATATATACATATACATACACACATATATATATATATTACCACATCTTATTTATCCATTCATCTGTCAATGGACATTGCTTCCATATCTTGCTTGGCTATTGTAAATAGTGCTGCTATAAACACTAGGTGCATGTATCTTTTCAAGTTAGAGTTTCCACCAGATATGTGTCCAGGAGTGGGTTCCTGGATCATATGATAACTCTATGTTTTTCTTGTGTTTCCATATTTAACTGGGATGTCATAAATTCTGACTTTAGGCATGCATGAGTGGTCAGATTGATTTTCAACACAGCAGAGAAAACTATCCTGACCATTGAATTAGGTTTAATATTTAAAGAGAATTTTTATGGCTCCAAAATACTTCATCTACATTAAACACTGAAAAACATGGATCTATGAGTAACTTCATCCAATTCTATGCAAAAATCCTTAGCTACTATGCTACAAAGCACAGAAAAAAAAAGTGTATTCAGTAGGAGGCATTGTTTAGATAGATTTCATTTCTGATATTATCCTAAATTTATTTTTTTCAAATAGTATTTGTGTCTCCTGTCCCCAGAGGTCATATCTACCAATGCTAACATAGGGTCCCATGAAAGATCTAGCTTGACCTTGTATTGTTGGTTGGGCATGATTTACTCACCAGTATTTAAGCTCTCAACAGTAACATTATGGAACTGTTATTGATAACTTAGCCACTGTACAAGGGGAGTTTGGGGTAGGATATAAAAACATTTGAGACTCTTACATGATCACAATATATCCTGGGTTTGACTCAAAGAGCTGCCCGTCAAATTACTCAGATTTATAGGCATCAATGCACAGATCTAGGGTTTGGGTAATTGAAGCTGTCAATTTTATCTAGAAGCAGTTCTGAATGAATGACCCAGAAGTGAGACAACCAGAAGCTGAATAAATCAAGTGAGGTTTCTTACAGAACTATCTGTGTAATTACCTCAATTATTCAGGAGGTTTTGAGCATGGAAGCTTGACCTATGAAATCTTGGAGATCAAAAGACTTAGCTTCCATCCAGGATACCAATAACTACCCCAAATTACTTATTTTTCTTGTGCTACATGTCAGCTGGTGTATCTTTACCAAATGTCTTTTTTATCCCCTCTCCTCCACTTCAGAAAAAAAGAATCAATCAGTTATAAAAATATATTAGATCCAGCTACCTCTGAGACTAAGCCTTGGGAATTCTGAAAAAAAATGAATATGGGGCCTCAGAGAATAACCAGCTTGGTCCCCATGGGGGAAAGACTTTATCAGGAACCTGCTGAGCCAGAGAGAGGCAGTATTTCCAGCATAGATGAGGGTTACATTAGCCAAGATTTTTGAGGTTCCTGCAACAACCGTTTCTAGATTTTTTTTTTTTTCGGTACGTGGGCTTCTCACTGTTGTGGTCTCTCCCGTTGCGGAGCACAGGCTCCGGACGCGCAGGCTCAGCGGCCATGGCTCACAGGCCCAGACGCTCCGCGGCATGTGGGATCCTCCTGGACTGGGGCATGAACCTGTGTCCCCTGCATCGGCAGGCGGACTCTCAACCACTGCACCACCAGGGAAGTCCTGTTTCTAGATTTTAATCCAACACTGAGAGCTAATTAAAAACAGAAAATGCAGAGAGTGGAAGCAAGGTCCAAGACTAAAGGAGGGAAAAGGAAATTCGTGTTCATTGAGAACAGGCTATTCTAATAATAATACAAAAAAAACTACAAAATACAGGATACTTTAAATGTGAATTTTCTCTAAACATCATGTCACATATACACATAAGACCATTTAATCCTAACAAGTCCAATGTAACAGAAGAACAAACCTGACTGCATATTAGATCTATTCCTTTATCTCTAAACTTTGTGCTCTGTTGCTGTGCTTAGTCATGTGGACTCTATACCTTTATAAAAGAATATTGCCTGTAGCCTGATATTGATATATACATGATAGCCCATTCTCAAGGTTCTGACCTTTAAAGGTATAACACTTTTCCATTCATATAGAGATAAAAAGTTGCAGAACAGAGAGTAACATTTGTCTTGTTGGAGGTTTACAAGGACGTTGTAACCAGACCTACCTGGACAGGTGCAAGAACAAAGGATTCCTGCAATGACCAGCCACACTCCCTCCCCTTTTAATATAAAAGAAGCTTGAATTCTTACTCTTTGGGACACTAGTCCACTATCTTCTCAGTCTGCTGGCTTTCCAAATAAAGTCGCTATTCTACCACAACAACTCTTCTCTCCATTTATTGGCCTGTTGTGCAGTGAGCAGTATAAGCTTGGACTTGGTAACATCATGAAGTGGGTAGGTACCACTATTATCCTTCAGAGGGCAGCCTATGTTCTTGTCCTGTGCTTTTCTTGATGCTAGACTCTGTTCTCTATCACAACCAAAAATAAGATATAGGGCTTCCCTGGTGGCGCAGTGGTTGAGAGTCTGCCTGCCAATGCAGGGGACACGGGTTGGTGCCCCGGTCCAGGAAGATCCCACATGCCGCAGAGCGGCTGGGCCCGTGAGCCATGGCCGCTGAGCCTGCGCATCCGGAGCCTGTGCTCCGCAATGGGAGAGGCCACAGCAGTGAGAGGCCCGTGTACCGGAAAAAAAAAAAAAAAAGACATAACTGCAAACACATGAGGGAATGATATATATATATATATATATATATATATATATATATATATACACACATATATATATTTTAGAAAGGATTTCACAGAAAGATGAAAAAATATACCACACATAGTACAAGGCTTCATACATTTCCACATTAGATATTTTAGTTCTCATCATATCACCCTCTTCATACATACATCCTCTAGAAATTATTCTCTTATCCAGGCCCTCGGCATGGAGTCCCCTCAACAAGACAAAACCAGGCTGCTATCCCACCAGATACCCCTTGGAGACAGTGTAGGTACCATCTGTTTCCCCTCACACATGCATGCAGGCCATTAGAGCTCTACCTTAGCTGCCTATCAAATTATTCATCCAACCAACCAGCCTTTTCTTAGGGGAGAAATCTGATACCAAGAAAATGAAGTGTCCTCCACATCATCACAACATGTTTAATGCACTTCGGCCTTTTACTATTATTATTACATCCCTGTGACTTATTTATTATATAACTGAAGGTTTGTACTGCACTTTGTATGGACTGTTAATAGTTTTCCACTACAACATTGTTAGATAGGTATTATCACTTCCTGTTTTAAAGACAAGAAGCCAAAGCTTCAGAAATCAAATAATTCAGGATTATAACTAAGGTCACCAGTCATGCCAGTTTGTCTGGAACTGTTCCTATTTTAATACAGAAAGTTCCTGGTCCTCGGGAACTCCTCAATCCCGAGCAAATCAGGACTGTTGGTCACCCTAACACTAGTAAAATAGTAATGGTTTGTTTCCGACCCAGGTCTTCTGACTCTCCAAGTAGTCATTCAACGAATACTTATTGAAAGAGAGAGAGAAAGTGGGGAAAAGAAAAGAGGGAAAAATAGAAGGAAGGAAGGAAGGAAGGAAGAGGATAGGAAGCGTGAATTAGCTGAGTAGTGTTGAATCTGCCTCCAGAAACCTTTCATTCAGGGAACTTGCTACCAGATGGCGTGATACAATGAAAGACACAGACTGAAGGACAGAGAATGGGATTTCACTGAGCTTACAAGAGCAAGACAAATGGTTGTTTTGTGGCTGCTTGCTGATAATTGCTTGCATAAATGGAAAACTTCAGTAATTTTACCACGTGGTTGCAGAGCTGTAGGGGAGGAAACCTATAGCCCTTACCAACATCAAGCTATTGAAGGCTTCTGATACCTACCAAAATAAACCTTATGTTTGTGACTGGCCAGGTTACCACAGGTCTATTAACACCCCTGATCTGTTCTTGTGGGCAGGCTCACTCATATCTCAAAATTAAAAATTAAAAAATTCCTCCTTGAGTGAATAATATATAAAAGTTGCATGCTTTAGCCAAAATGACATTAAACCATTGTCTATAAAATGGCTTCAATTTCCACAAAAGTATAATATATAAGCTCTTGAAGAAAGACTGGAATGAGCTATGATGATAGTTACCCGGCATCTAATTAAAACGAAAGAGCCTGAAAATGGCTTTCTTATTATTAGTGGTATTATTAAGCATGATGGATTGTCCTGGCTGCCTTGCCCCATCAGAGGACATCCTCTTTGCTTCTGGGAAAAAGAGAGTTAATCAGAAGAAAATATGTCTTTTAAAATTCCCTCCAAAGTCTGCACTTTGAGATTTGTGTTTCATTCATTGATTCTTTTACCACCTTTCCTGATTTTGCCAACACACTAAAACTCTTGTAGGGCCAGAAATTCAACTTCTATTAAATGGTAATTCTTTCTCACTATAAAACATTTAGCCGAGTTAATATTTCAAACTTTTCATTACCATCATAAGGAAGCATTAATAGTGAGGGGAAAAATATCAGTCAGCAAAAATTCTATTACTTTTCCTTTAGTGAATGTGGTCATTAGATCCTTCCTTAGGAAGACCTAATTTCCTGAAAGACCTGAACAATGATGAGCTAAGAGGGACAGTTGAAACAGATAAATACATAATCGTAACCAAATGTAGAGAGCGTCAACCCAAGGCAAATTCACCAGCATCTATTCCTTGAGCAGTTCTACTCCATGTAATATATTTTTTCCCAGAAGAAACAGGTAAAGCAAATAACCATCCAGTGGCTCACCATCTGCATTCTTTTGAAGGTTAAATTTCATATTTCCTTTGTAGCTTTCTGATTTTACATATTTTTTACATCAGTATGACTTCTGATTATAAATGAGTGTGGAAAATACTCTGATGCATGGCATATTCTTTTAACAGAACCATAAACTTTGCAAGGATTCTTCAAGTGATGCTTAGGTCTGAACCCTCCATCCCCAAAGCAGGGATTTTTAATGTAGTAACAAAGACATTTCTGAGCTTTTCAAGCTTAAGGGTATAGAAAAGGAAGTGTTTTCTTTTTTCCCCTACCCTCAGTTTTAAGGCCTTCACAGAGTCGGCTCTAAATGGCTCACTGATCTATTATTTCTAAGAATTCAGTCTCAACTTTAGCCATAAATCTGAATAGAAATAATAGCAGTCCTTGGTGTAAAAACCAGTGAAAATGAAGAAGGGGATCAGAATAGGGAGATTCAGGGAAGTAAACTATTTGGTTTTTATAAGCTTCTACATTTTCCAAGCCCAAGATTTCCGACAGGAAAGGACAAGGTGAGATTCAATGGGGAAACAGTATTACAAATAGGGTGGCCGAAGTGAAGACTGAGGGGACAATAGCTGGCTCTAGATTGGGCTTCTTGGATCACACAGGGAGTGTTGTGTTCAATTCTAAACACTGTGCATCAAGAAGGGTCTGCTCGATGTCATGTAAATAGCAGTGGAAGTGAGAGAAGAAGAAAAAACCCAGAACTCCAAAGCCGCTGCTACAGGGGGTAGGTCCTAAGGAAAACTGAAGACAATTGGAGGGAAAAGGCAGAAAGGCATATTTCAGCATAATTTAAGGAAGACCTCTCTAAATTTTGGAGTTATCCAAAAATGAGAAGATTCTATCAAGGTACTGTCCTTCCCATTATTGGAGCTGTTCAAACAGGGACTAGATGGCCTCTTGCATAAGATACTGTTCAAGAGATTCAAATGCTGAGCCTGGGGGTGGAAATGGGTGCTTCTGGGATTTTTTCTGTCCTGCCTCTGAATTCTGCAATTGCTCACTGGGGTAGGTATTATGATATGTGGACTCAGAGATGCCTGTATGTGAAAATTAAATAAGAACTAGAAGAAAACCAGCATAATAAAAACTCAACTTACAAATGGCTCCAATAAACTGAGTCTTATTTTTCTTTTCTAACAGGAAGTCCAGAGATAGGCTGAAGCTGACAACGGAGTGGCTGGGATTTCAGCAAAAAAGAAGTTTCTGGATAGAATGTAAGCATCTGCTGCCCTCCAAAGCTGTTTTTGTGTGCAGAGAAGACTATCCAGAGGTGTGCTTCGGTTAATAAATTAACATTCAATGTATTAAATTTACACTTTTTTTCTTAAGTTTTCAATTTAACTTATTATTCTTATTTTATTTATAAGTTTAAAAAATGTAGGGGCTCTGAATAAATGTACTCCAATTTGCAAACTTAATTGTATACTTTCAGACATTTTTAACTATAATATAAATGCATTTGATGTCCTTTTAAAAATACTTCGATTTTCTGCCTGACAAAACTTCCCAAGTACCTAAATAATTCTAAAAAGTCTAGTAAATTACCGAAAATGTCCTGATGAGATTACACACATATATGTAAATATGCATATACATAAACATATACTATATACATAAAACACATAGAAACGTGTCTGTGTGTTTGAATTATGTTTGTGTGTTTGTGTGTGAAGAAGTGGAGGCTGGAGACTAGGGATACAACAGCTGAATAGTCTATATCTGAAAATTAAATAAGAACAAAAAGGACAACTTTCTCCATAGAGGGACAGCATATACAGTAATTAAGTCAAATAGAATGGAGAAATAGAGATGACACCATTTGATAGACCCCTGGATCCTGTCCTGAGACTTCCCAGTTAGGTGAACCTAGGTATTTCTTAGGGTTAAGCTAAGTTGAGTTGGCTTTTTGTTGCTTGAAACTGAGGGAGGTCCTCTGTCCATGCCTATGATAATATTCCCTTTCTTCTCCTTCAGGGTGAGAACAGATTTGTTTCATCATAATTTCCTCCTTATCCTCTATGTTTACCTTCTCCTTCTCTATTGTCTTCTGTCTCAAAGTATTTAAACGTATTTATGTATTTCTGAACATAGAGATAGAAAATTCCAGAATGACCTAGTGTTCTTTTCTAGCTACTCCTTGTCTCTCTCACTCCCTTCACAATCAATCCCCTCAAAATATTGATTTCCAAGCACTGTATCCCCCTCTTTAACTTCACACTATTCAAACTACCCCTCAAAAGGTGAACATACTCCACCAAATTGCCAAATACAAGGAACTTTCCCCAGTCCAGTCTCCTTGATTTTATAGTTGTAGCTGCCATTGTTTACTCTTTAAATTCTTCCTTTACATGACACTATTCTATTCTGGTTATCCTCCAGCCTCTCTGCTAGCTCCTTCTCAGCTTTTTCCCCATGTTGATTTCTCTCTATATCCCCCAACCTACAAATATTGGAGTCCTCCTTGGTTCTGCTCTTAATCCCTTCCACTGGAGATCTTGTCTACATCCCTGGCTTTACTCACATCTATTCATATGTTATAGATTTCAAAATCTATATCTCCAGCCTCTCCAGTGTCCTTCCTAAGCTCCTGTCCTCCAACCTCTCTCCTTAACTAACTCCTACTCACCCTTCAGCATTCATCTCAAGCATCCTCTTCTGGGAAGCCTTTCTTGATTTCTCTTGTTTAATGCTTCTCTCTGTTGCATCATTCTCCTCAATCAAAGCAGTTATCACACTGTATAGGAACTATCTGTTGCTATAGTTCTCTTAAGACTGTAAAATCCTTGAGGCAGTAATTATGTTGTATTTATTTTTGTAGCTGGCACATAAAAGATATTCAATCAAAGTTTATTGAATGAATAAAAGAATGGTGGTTGTTGATTATTGCAGACTCTCATACACTGGACTATTTGTGAAGTAATACAGAACAACATTCTAGAATTACTTCCTCATAAATTTGTAAGCTGAGATGGCACTTTGGAGCTTCATTTTTAATCTGTTCCTGAGATAATAACTGGATGACACTTATTGTTGAACTCAAGTAATAAATATTATCTACATACAGTCTATATATCCTCCCGTATAATAATAAGAATCATATTTTTGTCAACTATTTTTTCTCAAATTAATAAACAATTCCTTAGTGACTTCTCCTTGGTTTCTGGTCAGGTGAGCCAGTGGGGAAATACTAGGAGAAAGAAAGAAAAGGAAGTAGGAATTTGTATTTATTAGCTTGTATCATAATGAAGGGATTTTACAGGATGTGGACAATGAATATTGAGCCCCAAAGGACTATCAGCAGCAGGAAATCAATACCAGCCCTAAGACTGAAGGGGAAAGGGGAGGAAATGGTGCAACAGGTAACAGGAGCTTGGATGATAGACATTGAGTGAACTGCAACAAAGAAAGAGGGATAAATTCTCCAGACTTCCCTCTTTGCTCCCTCAGCTCCCACAGGGCCCTCCCCTTAAAAAACCCACCTGGAAGCCAGATGCAAGGGAATGTAGGTCATGCATTTTGGAAGGTAGAGAAGGACAGAGAGTAGGAGACCAAATACATGGTAACCAGGACACGCCCTGACTCTGCCTGTGTTTGTCATGGAATAGAGATTAGAAGAAGCAGTCCAATGAAGGAGTTGACTATAACTTCTATTCTCATTCTTTGCTTATTTACATCAATAGAGTAAAAACCCTCCTAACTATTCTCCTCTTAACCAACTTTCCAGATGAACCAACACTCTCTATCCCCTCTAAGTACCAGTACTAAGTACCCAGTGGGCTGCCATTCAATTCTGTTCTCAACAGGTGTCATCAGCTTCCCAAGAATCAATGTATTTGTTTCTAAACCTTCTTATGTCAGTTGTACTTGTTGTGGTATTAGGCTATTTAATTATCATGTCAACTCTAAAATATAAATACAAAATGAAATTCCTCTCATTTGAATCTGCATCACTCTATAGGTGATCCCAGCCAGTCTCATGGCTTAAATTACTATCTATATGTACTGATCATTTACAAGCCTGTTTCTCCTGTCTGGGTCATTCCTTGACATCTTCACTTGAATGTCTAATAGATAATAGATAATTTAATGTATTCAAAACTGAGCTTTGGACCTCCACTACAACCACCACCACCCCAAACCTGTTCCACCTGTGCTCTTACCCATCTCGATTAATGGTAGCTCCATCCTGCTACTTGATTAGGATGAGAACTTTGGATTCATCCTTGATTTTTTCGTTTTCTTCACATCTCATACCAAATCTGTCAGAAAGTCCATTGTTTCTATGTTCAAATTATATCCAAATTATGCCAACTCCTAATCACCTCCACTATCATTATATTGTTCTGAGCCACCATCATCTTTTACCTGAATTGTTTCAAGTTCCCTAACTGGTCTCCCTGTATCTACACTCTATTCTTAACCTAGCAATGTCATCCTCATGACTGATCATGTCATTTCTTTGCTTAAATTCATTTGTTCCCGTTTTCCCTCAGAGTAAAAGCCAAAGTCCTTATAATGGTCCACAAGACCATGTATGATCTGGCTCCGGGGGTCCCTCTCTGAGTTCATGTCTTATGATTTTCCTTCTTGATGACTCTGTTCCTCCCACACTGGCCTCCTGGCTTATCCTTGAACATTCTAGACACAGACCCAAACTGGAACCTTGGATCTAGTTGTTCCTTATATCTGGAACGCTTCTCCAGATATCTTTAAGTCCTATTTCCCTCCCTCTAAATCTTAGCTCAAATGTCAGCATCTCATTAAAAGCAATTTTGTCATTTAAAATTGCAGACCTGGGACTTCCCTGGTGGTCCAGTGGGTAAGACTCCATGCTCCCAGTGCAGGGATTTCCGGGTTCGATCCCTGGTCAGGGAACTAGATCCCACATGCATGCCACAGGTAAGAGTCTGCATGCTGCAACTAAAACCTGGCTCAGCCAAAATAAATAAATAAATATTTATAAATAAATAAATAAATAAATAAAATTGCAGACCTTTCCCCAGGACCCCTGCTCCTTCTGATCTCATTAATTTCCCCATTGCATTTAGCACCTTCTAAAACATTTTGTAATTTGATTATATATTGTGCTTATTGTTTGATGTCTACTCAATAGAATGTAAGCCTCCCCAGGCACATAATTGAAGCTTCATTGATATATCCAAGGCACTCAGAACAGTGACAGTTACATGGTAAGACTCAAATATTGTTGAAATAATTAAAGAAAAATGTTTAAGAAGTGCAACATTTTGAAAGTACTGTTTTTGTCAATGTAGATTTGTTCCTAATTTTCTGTTTCTAACTTACTATTTCCCCTCTTTGATCTTAAAAGAAAAGAAAAAAGCAAGTGCTGTGAATTTTCTAGAAAGTAGCAAGTTTTATAACCTCAAAATATAATTGTGCTTAGAACTACTGAATGGAATCAAAAAACCTGAGTTTGCTCATCAGAACATAAAAATAAAACAGGAGCCATATTTTTTATGTTGGTGAGTCCTTATAACTCTTTTTTAATACTCTATAAAATTATCATACTTTCATCTCCAGGTCTGGGGGATTTTTCCCTTTTAAAATTCTTCTGTAAAAAAAGTCACGAATCTAATAGGACAGAAACCCTTAAAACCACAGATATGATCAAGGCTCACTTCCCTAATAAATGTGCAACAAGACACTTGTCAGCCCTTGAAATAATGAGCTGTGATCTATGATAAATGGGCCAATAACACGTTTTCCAGGGCAGCATAGTTCAGATTGGTAGGAAATAGTTGAATCACAGCAGGATCTTATTTTTACACTAATTACTTCTAAACTCAAAACACATCTAAAATTAATTTCTTTCATCATATTAACACTGGGCTGTTAATCACTGGAATGTGTGCTGGTATTTGACAGACATAAAAAATTGATTTACATTTGCAAGAGGAGGAGGGCACACATAAAAGAATCATGTTCCTCATGTGGAATAAAGTTTCTAATATACTGCTCTATAAAATATATTGCTTGTTTACTAGTCACAGATGATTGTAAAGGTGAGTGCGGTAATGGCTTAATGAACTTCAAATTAAAATATCTCACCTTTCTTTAACAGCATGCATGAATTAAGAACAATATCTAATACAACATGCCTGCAACAAAAAGAATGAAATTATAAAATGCTTCAACTCCTCTTGTTAATTTCTGGGAGTTAATTTAATCATTCATTTAGTCATAAATACACACCAAAAAAGTATTGAATTTCTATGATTCCATACTCACATACGGCTCAAGGTCTAAGGTAGAAAATAATTTAAGGTAAACATGCAATAATTACTGTGACAGTGGAATGTATAGGATGCGGTGAGAATATAGGTGAAGACCAGGCTAACTACCTCCTCTGCAAAACAGGAATTAGTAATAGTTCCTACCTTAGAGGCTTAAGATGAAGATTAAAGGAGCTAAGGCACATGCAAGAACTTAAACAGAACCCGGCCCATGGTGACCACTCAGTCATGTGGGCCTTTATTACAGGCCTATTCAAGCCACACATTATTAAACATCCATGTCAGGCATGAAACTAAGCACAGAGAATACATTAGTGGATAAAATGGAGGTTTTTTTCCTACCCACGTCATAATGCTTACAGTCTAGCGGGGAAGACTACATCATGTAACTAGTGTTCCAGGAGAGGATGCAAAGAGTCCTGTGAAAAGAGACAGCCAGGCCACTAACAACTCTAGGAATTCAGGAAAGTTCTACAGAGATTGTAATAGAAACAGAATCAGTGGGTGCCCTCTCAGGATCCTGGCCACTAGGTTTACAACTAGGGTTAAGTCACAGCATCACACAGCTGGGGATGTGCTGACCTGATAAGGGAGGAAAGGGCTATCTCCCAAAGGAGTCATAAGCCTAAGTCACCATGCACTAGCAGGGGAGGTACATAGGGGACTGAATTCTGAAAATGCTTGATTAAGGAGGCAGAACATTAAAGTGGATAAGGAAGAGTTTGTTGCCTCAGTTGAATCCTATCTCTCTGTCCCAAGTGATAAGATGTACTACCTTGACCATGACCCCAGAAGAGGGTGCTAACTCATTACTAGCATGGTCCTAGAGACATGAAAAAGCAATGGCTGATGCCAAAAGGACAGAATTGTGGTGGAGAAAGGGATTAAAAGGCTCAGGGAAGAGGAATGGACCTATACTATGTCCACAGTGGCCAGAAGACCCTCCAGATGATTATGTCCCATGGGAGGACCCAGAGGACACAAAACACACCAAGGCCACAAGAATGTGCTGGTGAGAGGGGCACCAGCATCACTAAGAAGTTCAGCAGTGGTTCCCCTGTGCAGGTCCAGGCTGACAGTAGGAGAAGCTGTTACAGAACTTGGCTCACCAATAGCAATCAAATGATGGAATGCCAAAACAGTAGTGATCTGGTGATGAGACTTAACTGCCAAAAGTCTGAGGGGTCTCAGGGGACTGGCAAAATTGGTGTGGCGTCTCTACAAGTTATAGAGATGGCTAAGAGACTACAGGGGCCCTGGGGGAAATAAAGATGGACAACTGACAAAGATCCTATGCAGTTTGTACCAGCAGAAGAAATCAAGGGTGGATTACCAGTAGGCCAAGGGTAGTTACCCAATAAACAGTCACAATCTCTTTCCCAGTTCCCAGACCTGAGCCAGTTTTCCGACCTGCATCCCTCTGATTGATGAAGTGGCCAGGTCCTCAGAAGGACCTGAAACATCTCGTCAAATACACACAATGGTGATTCCCCCAGTCCTTCTGCAAAGGGACCCACAGCCATTTATGTATAACTGCACCCTGGAGAAAATGGACTAGCCAGACATCTCAAGAATGGTTGGACACAGGATCTGAATTGAAATTAACACCCAGACACATGAAATACCCCAGGCCTCTCCCCCTGTTAGAGTCGGGGCATATAGAAGCCATATAAGAAATAGAATCCTGACCACATTTGGCATACAGTGGGTCAAACTGGGTCTACTGGACCCACTTCATGTCATTTCTCCAGTCTCAAAATATATAACTGAGATCAACACATTTGGCAGTTGACACCTTGTCCTGTGGGTTAAGAGCTTTCAAAGAAGGGAAATCAAAGAAGAAGTCTCTGAAACTGACCTCCTCTGGCCAAGAAAATAAATCACAAGCAATGCTGCATCCCTGGAGGATGGCAAATGTGAATGATCTGATAAAGGTTCTGAGACCCAATTCCAATGTGTGGAGTGGGGGACAGTTTCCACACCAAGAAATTCCTGGACACCAGATGGATGTCCTACAATTCAACTCAATTCTGACCCAACCCAGAGATAGCATCACATTCCACAGGTTGAGGCTCAGTCCCACAGACTGCCCCTCCTCTTCACGTGCCAGTCACAAGCCAGGTTGTCACTTATGCTTCTGATAGATGGGCTACACATCAGAGGTTCCCACAACCCCCTTTTGGGGTCAATTAATTTGCTAGAGCAACTCAGATAACTCAGAGGACATTTTATTTACTAGATTACTGGTTTACAGGCACACCCTGGAGATATTGCAGGTTCGGTTGCATAGTTCCTGACCACCGCAATAAAGGGAATATCACAATAAAGCGAGTCACATGGATTTTTTGGTTTCCCACTTCATGTAAAATTTATGTTTACATTATACTGTAGTTTATTAAGTCTGAAGCAAAAGAACCAATGTACATACCTTAATTTAAAAATACTTTATTGGGGCTTCCCTGGTGGCGCAGTGGTTGAGAGTCTGCCTGACGATGCAGGGGACACGGGTTCGTGCCCTGGTCCGGGAAGATCCCACATGCCGCGGAGCGTCTGGGCCCGTGAGCCATGACCGTTGAGCCTGCGCGTCTGGAGCCTGTGCTCCGCAACGGGAGGGGCCACAACAGTGAGAGGCCCGCGTACCGCAAAAAAAAAAAAAAAAAAAAAAAAAAGCCAGCAGACTGATTCACTTTGTTATAAAGCAGAAACAAACACACCATTGTAAAGCAATTATGCTCCAATAAAGATGTTAAAAAAAAAGCCAGCAGAATATATAATATGATAAAACATAAAGAGCTCATTTGAAGAGCGATTAAGTAAATACCTAGTAGCCAAGCTAAATTAGTAAAGAAGTGAGGTGTCAATGCAAATGATAGAAAAAAATATCATTTGGGGAGCAGCGCGTTTTAAGATGCACATTGCAACTAGTTCATATTCTTATTCTGTCTTTCTCATGGACCACACTAGAGGGCGAACTTTGTCTTCTCTATAAATGTTCCCAATGCACATCTTTTTAAAGGGGTAAGACGGTCTTGGCTAAGGAAGATTGCTAATTTTCAGGGACTCTTTAAAACAACTGAGTAAGCAATTAGAAAAACTGGAATCAAAGGCAGCCAGGAAAACACAGTGTTTTAAAAGCAGAAGCCAATTTGAAAAACAAAACAAAACAAACAAACAAAAAATACCCTGTCCTGCATCAATGATTAATAAGCTTTGCATTTGGTACTTCATAAAGTGTGCTATGAAATTTGTCCCTCCATATTCTTACAGAGACTGTATATGTTTTAGTCCATTTTTAAGCTGAGGAAATTGAAGCTCAGGGATTTTAAGAAATCAGCTCAAGGTCAAACAGGTTTAAAGGAAGCAACTGAGTCAAGGAACGATTTAAACCAGTTCTTCTCTTTTCATGCTTGTCGCCCACCCCACAATCCTCAGTAGCCTTTCATCAAAGAATTCAGGACATCCCAGGGCAGGAACCAGGCTAGCCATTCTTACATGAACAAACTAGACTCTGGATGTCCCTGCTTTGTAAGAGCTAATGAGCAGAAACCTTTCCTGACATCTGTTATCTCTCTTGAGGCTATGTTTAAATCATTGACTTAAAATACAATTATGATACATGGATGATCATTTTGCCCGGGGAAAAATATAATAGGGTATGCACTAATTTATTTACTTACATTAAATAAAGCTTTATAAAGAAACTCTTTAAGTTCCAATCCAAATTAAGAGAAAATATAAATTAGAATGTGATTACTTAAGTCACAGAGGAACCATTGCTTTCAAAGGATTCACTCCAGGGTTCACTTGAACGAGAGCTGCCCAGCTGTATGTTAAATGATCCCATTTACTATGCAAGGCTCAATTTACATAGAAAATGCCCAGAAACAGAGCTGTTATCCGAGATGCATCTGCACTGTACTTTGTTTAGCAGCAAGATTTAAATTTATGGAAAATACCACATGGAAAAGAATCTACAGCAGCGTATGGCTCCACCTCCGGCCCATAAGTGGTGAGGCTGAAATGATTCTAAAGTTTCATCTGGTTCTTTCCCTCACCCCCAGTTGCAGACCTGGAACTAAGTTATCTTAGGCAGCTATCTCTCTGGCTGAAAACAGCCATCAGAAATATCCACAGCCTCCTACGGAAGCGCCATTCTCCTCCTCCTCAACGTATTCCACTTGTGGCCAGAAATGTAGTAGATGCCCAGAGCTGATTAAAGAAAAGACTCGGTCAGTCTTTCACTTCATGGAGTTTATGTCCCACCCGTCACCAGGTGCTTACGTGCCTCCTGGTGCAAAACACAAGCAAACAACCAGCAATGGGACTGAGCAATAACGCGTGTGATTGAATGATTTAGTCACGTGTTCCCTACTCTTGGGCAGCTACTCACGTGCCTGTCAGGCATTTTGTTTTGTCCACAGTGTTTCTCCCCTCTTTGTAGAGGGCTTGGGGAAGAGGTGCAATGAAAAGGAAATTGGTGGAAAACAAGAAACAAAAAAAGAGAGCCATTTTCTGAGTACATATTAGAAATTCATTTACTTTCTATTTATGTATTCACTTGTTTATGTATTTATTATCTTGCCTCATTCTAAAAAGATATTTAAAGCAGCATACGATACAAGCACCACATCATTATAAAAATAGAAAATCGGAGGGAAGGAGAGATAAGGAAACTAAGATAAGGGAAAGGTTAGTATTCCAATAACATGTGATAAAATCCTATACATTTGGGTAGAGTTCTGCAAAAATATTTCTAGAAAATATTCCTGTAAATCAGGCAGGTTTTTTAAATCCTAAACGGGTTTGGTTCTCAGCAAGCCATTCAAAGGGGGCAACACTGTTGGTTACACAATTTACATCAGATTAAAAAGCAGAGCAGCTCTTCCAAAGAGACCCAGTTCATCCGGGTACCAACGCCGCTGAGAAATCTCTTCCTTCAGTTTTCAACTTGTAGGCACCACACAACAGTACGCTCAACAAAGCAAGCTTTGGAGATCTGTAGTAGGCTGGTGGCTCAATGATAAAACTCAGCCTAAAGAAAGGGGTTCTGTGAGGGCAAAGCAATGTAGAGGTTAGACAATGCTGTGCGGCTGCAGGGGGGTGCAAATAGAGGAAGGAAAGAGAAAAGAAGGGATGTAGCAGGATGTACAGGGCAGAATCAACCTCTTCTGGATGCAGAGGGAGTAGAAGGGAAGCAGAGAAGGGACATGTGGCCTTAAAAGTCATCCTCTTCCTCAGGCAGATCTTAATGTAATAGGGAAGAATCTTTGTATTCTATTACAAGTTGATCCCTAAAGGGATGTTGCCTATAAGTTTAAATTATACATAATGGCCTATCCCTGGGAACCCTGCCTCCCAGGTAATGAGCATTAAGCTAAAATACCTTTGTTTAGTTCACAGGACACATCCTGACCAGGCCCACCTATGAATGGCTGCTGGAAGGAAGAAATGAACACATCACCTCTGGAACCAGGAAATGTTTGACTTTACTCTTACCTCTTTTAGTATAAAAGAAGCCTGAATTCTAATTCAGACAAGCCTGAATTCTAATTCAGACAAGATGGTTCTTTGGACAGTAGTCCACTATCTTCTCAGTCTGCTGGCTTTCCAAATAAAGTCTCTATTCCTTGCCTAAAAAACTCGCCTCTCAATTTATTGGCCTGTCGTACTGCAAGCAATACAAGCTTGGACGCAGTAACACTAACACTGTCTCTCCCATTTAGGAGGAAGGAAGACCAGCCAAACCCTTTCTAGGATTCCAATGTCTGCCTACATTTGAAAAGAGGAAGGAGTTTAGATCAGTGAAGTATGCTCTGTGGGGCTGTGGTCTGGCCCACTGACCGTGACTCCTGTGTCCTGTGGCCTGGTTGCAAGCCCTAAAATACCATAGTAAAAAGACATGTAAGAACTAAGTGAAAACCCAGGAGGAAGGTTGTATGTGAATGTGGGTGGGGAGAGTTCCCATGGTTGATCAACCTTGGTGCTTGAGAAGAACTATGTTGGAATACAGGGCTTCCTGATAATTTCCAGTTGGTGGCATGCATGGAAAGTACAGTGCTCATGGCCAGAGGGGTCAGCTGGGGACTTAGACTGACACAGCCTCACCTGGCTACCCCTAGCAGACCAGTACCTCCTCATCCCTCTCACCCCATTATGGCATGATGTCATGGGAAGTCCTGCTAATGGAAAGTCCCCTGGACAGAAAGATGGGTTCAAGCCCTCATCCAGTCAGCCATGAACTTCTGTCCATTTCCCCTAAGAAAGACTGCAGTCAAGGTCCAGAGCACTGTGGGAACATAGAAGAAAGGGGAAAATTCTAAATGAGTGATTGGGGAAGTAGCGTTTAAACTGAACCTTCAAGAAAGACTATATATATATATTTTTTTTATTATGCAAGCTTTTCAAGGGAAGAAAGTTTTATCTATCCTCATATCTCTGTGCCCACTTCTGAGCTGGCCCACCGCATAAGGGATGCTGGATGTGGTGATTTAACAACAATCTGTGGAATCCATGGAGACTCAAGAGCTTTTCCTCAGTTTAAGTGGAGACCCAGATGATGTCCTCTAGCAGATGCTGGAAATTCTGTATGCAGAGTCAGCCTCTGGATGAGCAGCCTCTGCAGTAGCACTGGGTCCACACTTAGGAGGACCCTGTGCTTGGTGTCGTGCTCTGCTGTCGCCTTTTTGAATTTCTCAATAATTTGTGAACAAGGGGCCTGCATTTTCATTTTGCACTGAGCCCTGCAAATTATGTAGGCAATCTGGCTGTAGCTTTTATCCTTTGCCAAAGGACACTATTAGTCCCTGTGGAGTAGGTACTGACAGGGTGTTTCAGGGTTATCGACAAGGGGCCATCTTCCAAATAGAGGAGGCGTCCTAAAAACTGTCTGCATAATGGAAGAGAACATGAAAAAAGTGTCTCAAATTGGACAAAGTCTTCTTCCAACAATCGTACAACGCTACACCTAGGCTTTGGATCATGAAGCAGAGCCTGAACACTTTACCATTTCCCCACCAGCAATTTTTCACCATGTTGTGCCCTTTCTTCCATCCAAATCCTAGAAGAAACCCCCCCAAAACTCACCTTCCTCACTGTTTAGTAGGCATAGTTATTCCTTCTAGACCCCTCTTTAACTGCAAGCTCCTTCAGAGAAGGGCTTCATCTTCTCTCCCTTTACATCCCACACCGCAAAGTGCCCTATTATAAATACAGTGGTCAAACAATCATAGTAAGATCTTAAAATTGCATCCCTTTGCATGTTAAAAATACTTTTGTGTAAATTGTCTTATTTGATGATTGCAATAACCCCATGAGTTTGGCAGGGCAGCTGTAAAGGGAAAACACTCCTGTGTTTCCCCTTTACTCACAAGCATAATACTTCTGACACAAGATACTTGGGATTTCAACACATCAAGCAATTCTGCAACACCAGCTGGGTCTGCTACAATTCAATTCAGTTCTGACACTATCTACCTGGCCTTAGTGTCAGATCGTACTAGCTAAGGGTTCAGTCCCACAAGGCTGTCCCCACTTCAGATACCAATCGCAAGTCCCAGGTTGTCACCTGTATTTCTGACTGACCGGCTATAAATTGGGGTTCTCATGATCCTCTCCTTGGGTTTGATAATTTCTAGAAAGGCTCACAAAACTCAGGGAAACACTCAACTTACTTGTACGTGTTTGTGATAAAGGATACAGAAGAGGATATGATTGAATAGCCAGATGAAGAGGATCCTGAGGGCAGGAGCTTCTGTCCTTGTGGAGTTGAGGTGTACCACCCTCCCAGCGTGTAGATGTGCTCACCAATCCCTGTAATTCTGGGACGTGTATGGAGGCTTCATCTAATCAGCAGGCTCAATCATTAATTCGGTCTCTCCTCCCTCTCCCCTTCCCGGAGGACGCGTGGGTGAGGTGGCGTAGTTCCAAGTTTCTAATCATGGCTTTTGGTCTTTCTGGTGACAAGTCCACATCCTGAAGCTATTCAGGGGCCCACTCAGAGTTGCCTCATTAGAACAAAAGACACTCCTATCAATCATCCAGGAAATGTCAAGGGTTTCAAGAGCCCTGTATCAGAAACTGGGGTCAAAGCCCAAATATAAGGAAAATAGATGCTCCTAGTGTGGCTTTTTAAATAAATTTATTTATTTATTTATTTTTGGCCGTGTTGGGTCTTCATTGCTGCGCGAATGCTTTCTCTAGTTGCAGCGAGCAGGGGCTACTCTTTGTTGCGGTGCGCGGGCTTCTCATTGCGGTGACTTTCTTATTGTAGAGCACAGGCTCTAAGCATATGGGCTTCAGTAGCTGTGGCATTTGGGCTCAGTAGTTGTATTTCACGGGCTCTAGAGCACAAGCTCAGTAGTTGTGGCGCACGGGCTTAGTTGCTCCACAGCATGTGGGATCTTCCCAGCCCAGGGCTCGAACCCATGTCCCCTGCTTGGCAGGCAGATTCTTAACCACTGCACCACCAGGGAAGTCCTGCTTCTAGTGTGCTTATCACTTGGGAAATGACGAGGGTTTTAGTAGCTCTGTGCCAGGAACCAGCAGGAGAGACATATATATATATATATATATATATATATATATATATATATATATATATATATATATATAATTTTGCAACAGATATTTATTCCCTTTATCCACATTGGGAAACCTAAAATCAGAGCTATTCTACACTCTATCTACACTGCTGACTCCTAAATCATGTTTTCAATTCTGAACTCCCCACTGAACGCTGGACCTATACTTCCACCCCTTTCTGGAATATCCACTTGGATGCCTCAGCAGCATGCTTCACTCAACACCTACCAAACCAAACATATCACCCCCTGCTCCCTCTCTGCCCCACCCTGCTCAAACCTGCTCCTCTTATGGTCCTTTTGTTCACTGATATCATCACCTTCCTCCTATTGCCCAAGCAGGATACCTAGGAGTCACCCTCTACTCCACCCTCGCTCCAACTTTCCAAGTCCAGTGAAGCAACAAACCCTGCTCTCTCTCTCTACCGTAGTCAGCTTTCAGAACACCAGCATCTGGCATGGGATCTCCACATCTTAGTGTCTTCATACGTTTTGGGTGAGTTAAAGTTCTCTTTGGCAGTATTGGTGACCAGGTCACTGCTCTGGCTGCTGCTGGCTGGAGAAGAATCAGCACTTCTGGAGTCCCTTTCCTGGTAGGTGGAGACTGGGTGAATAGCTTGGGGAAAGACACCCTTCTCATCCCACACAGGCGGTTGCTGGAGGGGAAGAAATTATCTCTTACACAACACATCTGTCTTGCAGAGTCAGGACTTTCTGCTCTGTTTTCCGACTCTGCTTTTTTTGGGTGTATTTTTGTTTCGTTTTTGGCACTCCCCTTCACGCCAGCATCGGCACCCTCAAGTCTATGCAGAAGTCTGGCCACCCTACGGTCCCCAAATGCCTCCACGCCCAGGCAATTTCAGAAAAGGCAGACCAGGTACATTTAAGATGAAACTCCCAAGTGCTGGCCACAGAGGCCAAACCTTCTGGACATCCTATGGTAGAACATTCCAGAGAACATCCTGAGTGATACCCTTAGATTAAGGTAGGTGCAGAGACTAGAGACTGCAGAGATGACCTAAAATTAGAAGCCACAAAGAGCCTTCTCCTGGGCTAGAGCTGAACCGACTGCATTAAACCTGAGGAAGGAAAGGAAATAGAAGTTGGTGGGCAGGCCCACAGAGAGGCAGAGAGATGCAAAGGGCAGCTCCCTGGGCAGAGTTCAGTGGGAAAATAAAAGGCAGAAGTAAATAAAGAGGTGAGGTTTAGTGGGCAAATAAAGGAAATATAACTTATTATAGCTCTGTTGAGGATTGGGAAACCCCCATTTCTCTCTCTGCTTCCTTTTTTGTTTTATTTTTCATTGTTTCTTTTCGAGTCTGTTTGCATTTCTCTGTTTTAATTCCCTCTCTCTCTCTGTCACACACACACACACACAGCCACTTACCATGCCCACTTAAACAACTTAGCTCAACCAAAGTAACTTGCTTCAACCAGTCAAACGAGGATAGGAAAATAGGAGAGAACATTATTTCTGGGCCTCTCTCTGGCCCCCATGCATCTGAAAGGTCTTGCCTCATGTAACTACATTCCTCCCCTCCTGCCCTATAATGATGGGAGGTAATTTAACCTTGAACAGAGCCAGTGGAATGGTGGTGGCAGATCCCCTTAATTATAAGACAAACAGACACAAAATATCTCCGCAGCAGGAGAAAGACAGCCCTGAGCCCCTAGCACTGACAATAAGACATTAAATTAGACAGAAGTATGAGGACTCCCGTAGGAAGTCAGGGAGAAGGCTTGGAGCCTTCAAGTGTCACCAAATATAGAAGAGAACATGCATGTGGAGGGCCTTGGCACACAAGGGCTGGTGGGAGAGAAACAAGACAGACTCTAGAGCCCCATCTCAACACCCACAGGGTACCCGGAGTCTCCAAAATATGAACTGTCAGCTGCACAGTCCAGAGATCAAAAGAGTACAGAAGTGCACAGAATTTGCTTTCTCATTGGCTCCTGCAACTTCTCTCTGGGGAATACTGAGAAATTCATGAAAACTGTAACTTAAATGTTGTGAAATTCATAGTGAAACTCAAGGGAGGCAACAAATAAAAAGTTTAACCACAGTTTAGGTTGGGGGTTAAAGAGGGGGATGTTTGGTGGTGTGACAGAAAAAGAGATCATAAAAGAAGGTGGCACTTCAACAACTCTGAGATGAGGGTCTGGCCCATGGTGAGCCCTCAATTCACACCCGGTTCTGCCTTTTCTCCACTATGATGAGGCTGACTCTCTTAGACAACATCCAGCCTACCAAGTTAAACAGCTGTCCACTCAGGCAAAAAGGGTCACAGCCCTTCCCACATTTCTGGGCAGAGGGGAGAGAAGCCATGTGGCAGCTATTCTGAAATGGCCCAAACTTGGATATTTTTTAGTGTGGATTGAAGGAGACTCACATCTTTTGATATTCCAGTGTTGCAATGACCTACACAGAAGCTAATCGAAAAAGAAGAGAGTAGAAATCTATACCTTATGGTCTGAACTTCAAGTATTGTCAAGAGGGTCAATTATCTGTATGAATCAGGTTGGAATATAAACCAGTGAGGGACACCAAAGCGGATCAAAAGATGGGCGGCAGAAAGCGATCTGAATAGAAGCAGAACAGAGACATACCCATCTCTCAGCTCCTCCTGACTTAAAGGTTCATCAGTATCTTAAGGGAGAGTTCATAGCAATATTACCCCCAATTTTGGTCTGTTTCGTGTCATTTGATTTTATATATATATGCAGAGAGAGAGTAAATAAATACGTAATATATACTATCATATAGAGTATATATTCTGTTTGGCCTCACAAACCCTCTGTCGCCTCTACCAAACGCCTTGAGGTATTGTTAAGGAGTGGTACCTGAGACCTGCCTGAGGACTGAAGTCAGGATGTGGGTACCCAGAGTAGATGAGACTCATAAGGAACACACGCTGCAGAATTCCCCTTTACCAGGACTCTTCCGGTTCAGGTGTGACATCCATTATGGGTATGACAAAGCATTGGGAAACCAAAGGCTGCAGGAGAGGAACACCTGTGCAGAATCACCCGGCAGTGAGAAATAATGATACCTTTTATTTACAGACTGCCTTTCTTCCAAGGAGCTTAAAGCCCTTTGAACAATATTACCTCATTAATGCTCTCAATTGCCAAGGGGCAGGCAGGAGAGGAGGCTGAAAAGCATTTTTCTTTAGACTTTGAGCTGAATGGCAATGAATGTACAGTTGCCATTCTGTTTCTGAAGTCTAATGGTTACTGGTGTTTAAGCAAATCACCTGGGAAGCTGTCAGACAGCAGGGTTAAGTGACTTGGGAGACGAAACATGTGTGGTAAACCATGAGGACAATTCACAGTCCCTATCTCATGGTGCCCTGTGCCAGTTTATCGTTTCTTAAAGTGATGGCTGTTTTTTCCAGAATGGGCCTGGAGTGAGGGAAACACCATTTTGGCCCGTGCTTCCAGGCCATTTCTCCTCCCTCAAGAATCCCAGCGTGGTTGAAACCCAAGCCATCAGACCAGTCCCACTGCTACCCTTCCCTTTAGCAATAACCTAGCCCCCTCCTGCTTATTACCCCTTATTCTCTGATCGATCTCAACATCTTTCTCTCCCCAACGATGAACATGTGTTGGCCCCAGTAGAGGACAGACTTGGACTGGACCTCCATGTATCTCCTTGTCTCCAAAAGCCCCACTCTAACAGAAGGACTGAGATGTGTAAGTTCTGGTACTACTGAGAGCTCAGACACCCTTGATCCAGCAGTCCTTGAAATGTCTGGGCAGGCCCTTTGTCCCAGTACCCTGTTGCCTGGGAGGTGGCCAGAGGCTTCTTTGGGGAAATTTCAGGAGCATGTGTATAATATAACCTGAACGTTCTTCTCTTCGTTTGTTCCAGCTGCTGTAAGAAAAAATACCACAGACTGGGTGGCTTATAAACAACAGAAATGTATTTCTCATAGTTCTGGAGGCCTGGAAGTCCAAGATTAGGAGCCAGCATGGTCAGGTTCTGGTGAATACCCTTCCTGTGGGTTGCAGACTGTCAGCTTCTCACTGTGTCCTCACGTGGTAGGAAGCTTTGTGGATTCTCTTTTATAAGAGCACTAATCCCATTCATACGGCTCCACTCTCATGATCCAAACACCTCCCAACCTCCCCACCCCAGTACCATCACACTGGGCATTAGGAATTTAACATGAATTTTTAGGGGGGACTCAAGCATTCAGACCATAGCGGTTCTTCCAGGGGACTTGAACTTCCCTTCAATCAATGGGCTCCCTGTCTCTGAACTGACTTTGATTTAGGGACTGGGTGAAGAAACTGCAATTTTCTATTGCAGCAGCTGACAGTCCTGTTATGGGTCTTACTAACTCACAGGATTTTAAAAAATACATTAATAAGCAGCCCAATAAGCTATCCATCTCTCTCTTCCCCCAGAAACTGTGATCAGAAGCCCTCTCCACAAAACCCAGAAACCAAGCCATCATGACCGCCCTCCAGCCTTGCTTCTCATTGTAGTTTATACCCACCTTGCCTCTGATGGCTAAGTTCTGGCCCCTGACGTCTTCTGCACCAGAATCCCATCATTCTTAATAATGCCAGGGAGCCCAGGCCAAGGGCAGCATCTCCTGCTCAGCCCCGACCTACAGACAAGAGCCATCCTTGGAGCTTCTCAAAGACACCAGTGCCCCTCACCAGAACTCTCCTTACCCTTTGTGAAAAAGGAATGTCCTCTGGGTCCACCAGGTTCTCAGTCTCACGTGATAAAACCATCCCAGTGTTTCCTCTTCCCTGACCCCTCCCTCAGTACCACGCTATGGTAGTTCCAGCAGCTCCACCTAACTTACGGAAGGCCACCATCGTGGCCAAGTTTCAGGAGCTATCCCAAAAGTGTTCTGGGAGCAATCCTAGCATCTTTGCCAGAATGTCAAAGTCCAGGTCAAAAGAAAGCCTTTTCACGTTAATAAATTCTTACCTGTACAGCTTTTCTATACCGCTCTAACCCCTCACCCATCACTTAGGCACGTTGCCCGATGAGCTGACATCTGCATGTCTCCTAATCCTTCCCCGTACATATCAACCAGGTACTATTACTTCTTCAGCCTGTAAGATCTTCTTCTAGGACAGGCGCTCCATATCCCGGGTGCACTGTGTTAGGCCATGACCCAGGCCAGGCTTGAGGGGATGGGAGTGCCGAGGACAAGGGTCACCTTCTGGCATGGAGAAGAATGTGGCTGGAGGAATTTTATTTGGGGCTGTGATCCCAGAGAGCAGGAGTAAACAACGGTGGAGGCGCACAGGGAAAGAGGGAAAGGGGTGCAAGGCTATAATATGAAGTTGGCCACCATTTCAGATGACTGGTGCTAAGTCCCTCTGAGACCTTCTGAGGACCCTTAGGAGAGGCATCTCAGAAGTGTTCATCAGGAAGATAAAAGTAGGAAGGTTTAATCCATAGATTCCTATTCCCCTTTGGTCAAGGGTAGCCCTGTGCACAGTAAATCCCCTGCACTTGCTGACTGTTCCTGTGTGATTGCAGAGCAAGTGCCTGGAACTTGCCCACTGCAGTGATACAGAGTCAGAGATGGGTTGAGAGGTTTCTGAGGCAGTGCCCAGGATATTCAGTACAATCACCAGTACCCTCCTCTTGCCCTATCCAGTGGTTCACGCTCACCCTCATCTTACTCCTCTCTGCAAAGTCTAAGGCTGGTTCATCTTTGAAATATTTCATCACTTGGCTTCTGGGTCACTACTGTCTTCTGATACTCTTTCTACCTTTTCTGCTCTTCCTTCTTACCCTCCCTAGCTGGTTCTTCCTCTTCCCAGTCTTTACATGTTGAACTGCTCCAGGGATTAATACTCATCCAAAATGGTGGCTTAATACTTGGGGTTTTTGTTTTCATCAAGACCCATTTCCCAGTGTTACAGGATTAAATCTACAAACTAAAGAATGTCAAATTTATATCTCTATCCCAGACTTCCCCAAACTCCAGATTCAAATATCTATCTATTTAACACCTGAAACTTGATGTCTGTAACAGAACTATTGAGGTCCCCACCACCATCACAAAAATCGACTTCTTCCTCAATCTGCTTCAGCTGTATAGCATGCACCACAGATCATCAGGTCACACAGATCAAAAACCCAAGATAGCCCTTGAAGGCTTCCCCATACCCTTTCAAAATGTACCTTGAAACTGACCTCTGTGGATCTTATCCACCAACGTCACCCAACTCCTAACACTGTCACCTCTCAGGGAACACAGCAAAACCCATCTCTTCCTTGTCTCATCTTTGTCAGTCCTTCATGTAGCAGCCATGCAATCCATGCAAGTGTGCATCAGATCATTTCATTAGCCTACTTTAAATTCCCCAGTGGCATCCACCACACTCAGAATAAACCACAGACTTTTTTCCATGGCCAACAAAGTCATCTGTGAGCTGCACTGGCCTATCCCTCCTCGACTTCTTCCCAGTCTCCACGACACTCATACCACTAACACTGGCCTTCTTTCTCTTTCTGCCTCAGAACATCGGCACTTATTCTTCCTTCAGCCTGAAATAATTTTTCCTCCACCATCTCACTCCCATTATTTCTGAGCTACCGCTTTCTCTTTGTTTGTAGCATTTAACACTACCTAGCAGTACACACACACACACACACACACGCACATCGTAAGTTCCACATGGGAACACTGTCTTTTTACCCCTGTATCCCCAGAACATAGAACAGTAATTGTCATATTGTAGGCACTTTATTACAAAAAGACCAGAGAATCTATAAATGACAATGTAAGATGAGAATAGAAATGACAGGATCACAATGGGAACAGCAAAACTTTAAACAATATGAAATATAATTAGTATTAAAGCCAATAAAAAGCTGAAAGGAAACTGCAAGAATTTAAAAACCGAAAGAGTAAAGGAAGAGAAATGCAAGGAAAAGAACAGTTAATTAAAAAATGCAGCTATTTCAGAATTGAAAGGTTCTTAAGTTTAGAATGAGGTCAGACACATTCTGCTTTTCAAGCCAGTATCTTGGATTAATTTAAGGGTGTTTAGTCACTTCTTTTGCTCATTGCATTTGTGGTACTTTACAGTTTAAAAATGCTTCCACATGCATCATTTCAGTTAACCCTCCTCCAAAGGATCTTGTTGAGATTGTCAAAGGAGTACTCCACCCCATTTCACGTTTATGGAAACAGAGGTTTGAGAATCTTGCCCAAGAGGTTTGGCGGCCGCCGCTGAGAGGCAAAATGGGGATATTTCCAAAAGTGTTTTTACTCCAAAACCTAGACACTTATACTCTATTTTCTGATTGCAAGCACCTATGATGATTTTTTAAGTAAACGTATTCTGAAATTTAGTATAGAGAAAGATAATTCTGACTCTTGAAAAATGTCTTTTACAGAACTTTTTAATTATTATTTCGGTCATTATCTGTATTTGCCACAAGAGAGCTGACTACGGTATAGGGCTTTGTGCTTAATTCTGCCCTTGTCAAAAAGAAGCTGTTTTTACAGCTTAAAAGAAACTGTAAAGTTTTCATTTCAGTTTAGAAATGCACCAGTCTTGGCATTCTATCTCCCTGGTTAAGTCGATAATAATTTCCTACAAGCTGATTTTTCAGTCATTTCATTCAACTGCTTTGCCTGATTTGGTCCTTTTTCGTATAAATTGTTTTTATCTTCTGGTTCCATATTTCAACCTGAACAGCTACAAATATTTAGTTGCATGACATTCAAAAACTGCAATCTTTTCTCCTTAATTAGATTTAAATATATGGAAATTATTCATTTTCTGTTTTTTCACATTTCTTTGTACAAAGAGGCAAACATCTTGGATTATTTTCTCAGGAAAAGATTGTGGAGCTATAGAGGAAATGGAAGGTGTAGCAAGCCATTTTAAGTATAAACTACACTATTGCTTTACTAGTTTACTTTATTATAAAAATATTTTTGTTCATTGAAGGAGAAAACTTGAAGAAAGCAATCTTGAACATTGCAAATTGATCCACAGAAATGGGTTTTGCATGTTTTCATTCAAATTGCAACTATTAAAACAATTATATTTCCCTAGTTAGTCTGAAAGGCTGCCCAAACTAACCTATGTGTGAACAGCCAATGATGTTGGGCTGATGGGCCCATATTCTGGTAAGACTCTTAAATGACCTGTTATGGAACTTTGCTGTTTTAAAACAATCGTCATTTTCAGATTTCCAGATTTAACCTAAGGCTGAGTCCCAACAACACAAGCTTTCCTTTCTATGGCTAGCTAGGGCTCCCCATCACTGGACTTGGACCTTGATTTTCAATCATCACCTATTATACACCCTGACATTTCTGCCTCTCTGTGCTTTTCCTATAGCTGCAAAGAACAAGTAAATGAAATGAGCCCAGAGGAGTAATCATCTCTGCTTCTCACTGCAGCTAAAATGAGTCAGGTTTCTAATTTAGGGCTGAGAAGAGGTTTAGGAACTTCTAGGAATAGATCAATATTATTATGGAAGATTAAGGAATTGTAACAAAACCACTGAATAGAATTTTAAAAGTCAAAATGAGTGAGTGACGGGCCATAATCTAAAGTCTAATAGAAGAACACACACTAATGGACATAAATATTATGGAACACTATACCCATATTACAGCATAATATAATTTTCCCAGGAATTTTGAAATATTTTTACCATTATATTCCTCAAGATACAAGAATTCCTGGGTATGTACCCTTCACCCAGGATGGCAATCTATTATTGTTGAACACAATTTTTACTCACTTTTACAATGGTCACATTTTAGAGCACTTCAGTTTTTAAATACTGAAGTTACTCAAAAGTAAAATTTAAATGTTGAAAAGATATGATATTCTAAAATCAAAGTAAGTTTAATAATATGGGCAATAGTGACCACACTTCCTCAACTTTAAGATGCACATTTTTTTTCACATTTTAGCATATCTGAAATTGGCATATATCTTACCATCAATGGCATCTTACAATTGAAAATGGTACCATTTTTGCTCTTTCTCAGTGGAATACACGCCACTGAGAAAGAAATAATGTTGCATCTTAGAATCGATGGCTTATTAAATTTGATGAAATGCAGCATTAGGAAAGAAACCAGAAATATTAGGAATGAGATGAGCTCCGGAAACAACAGCTAACACCCAGTAGGAAGCAGACCTCTGTTAGATGGTGTTTGTGGGCAATTGAAGAGGTTCTAATGAACTGTTTCAATCTGCAATTTATTAAGACTGAATAGTAATGATTCACTTGGTTGCACCAAGTGCACAAACATGGGGGCTGTGTCTGCCAATTGTAAAGCAGGGTTTTCCAGTTGGTCCTGGTCTACTGTGGCCAATGAAGATAGGCTTAAAGTGGTTGACACAGACATGAAGGAGTAAAAAGCACTGCCGAGTTACATCATCTAAGGCATAGTTTCTTATTTAAAGTACCTTTGGCCATGTCATAGTATCTAACTCAAGAAGGCGAGGATGAAAGAATTATCTAGGTCAGGGTTTCTCAACCTCCACAATATTGACATTTTGGACTAGATAATTCTTTGTTGGGGGTGGGGAGATTGTCCTGCGTGTTATAGGATGTTTAGCAACCTCTCCGACCTCTACCCACTAAATGCCAGTAGCACCATCACCTCCCCCCAAGTTTTGACACCAAAAATTTCTCCAGACTTTGCCAAATGTTGGGGTGTGGGGTGGAATCACCAAGGTATAGAACCACTGTTCCGGGTCTTTTCCCATTCTGTGGTACCACTGGCCCTTAAACAACACCAAAGTTAAGGCGCCAACCTTCACACAGTCAGAAACCCGCCACCAATTGTGCTTCAGTATCCTCTGGGGATTGCTCTCAGGACCTGGCCAGATATCAAAATTTGCCCATATTCAAATCCCACAGTCACCCCTTCACATCCACGATTCCAAATTCACAGGTTCAACCAACCACAGACCGTGCAGTACTGTATTTATTGAAAAAAATCCACACATAAGTGGATCCACGCAGTTCAACCCTACATTGTTCAAGGGTCAACTGTAATTCCAAGAAATTCATGTGAGGGAATAGAGATAAATAGATGCAAAAAATAAACAAAAGTTCATAAAAGCTCCCTTGAAATTGACAGAAATGATCTGAAGCTTCAAAGATACCTTCAAGTGTTCAGGTTACCAAAATTCCAGTAGATTCAAGATTAGAAAAAAAAAATTATACCTAGCATTTGAGTGTATAATTGAAAAAAATATACACACAGCCTTTACTATCAAACGTTTATCTATACTACTCTTAAAGTGATGAGAAATATATTGATCTATATGTGATCAAAAGAAAATCTGAAAAAATAAAGTGGTTGATTTGTTTGGCTGATGGAGTCATGGGTGTTTTCCATTCCTGTTTTATTTATACCATGAGTAGTTAAATATATCCTGCTTTCAGCTGTCTGATAATAACTAATAAAGATCAATGTGAATGGGTCAGAATGCTTAAATGCCACTGGATAATATCTAGCATTTTCTAAGTGATTACTAAGTACCAGGCATGATACTTATATGCTTTATATGTATTGATTCATTTAATATTTACAACAATCCTGAGAGTTAGGTACCATTTCCATGAAGACTTGACTTACCAAAGATTACACTGTAAGCAGCAGGACCCAGAATCAGGCTCTGGGCTGACTTCTTACCATATCACTACTGATCACACACTCTGCAAAAAACATGTGACCCTGACTGCCACGACATCCCTACCTGAATTCTACATCCCCAGAGTACTGGTCGACTCACAGTTGCTAGACATGTGCCTTGCATTTCTATTTCTCTGCCTTTACTCATACTGCTTTCCCCATTGGAAAATTTATTCCCTCTATCTGTTTTTTTTTTTCCTAAACCATATCCTTCATTTGATGCTTAGCTTTAGGTGGATTTTCTCCATGAAATTTTCTAAGATTATTCTAGCCACAGTGATCTCCCCTTTCTCTGAACACCTTTTACTGTATGCCTAATTAGATACCTCTTATATAAGATTTCAGTTTTTAGTGCCTGATAACAATAGCTAATATATATATGCATATATGCGCTTTAGTAGAGTTTCACATGCATTATCTCATTTTATCCTGGCTTCAAACATAGTTTTCATTACAGTGATTTCACAGGTTCAAAAGTCCAAGTGTCAGAGTAACTGGATTGTTCAAGGAACCACTTGGTAAGTGGTGGACTGGAACTTGAAGTCTTCTAGCTTCAAACCTCATGTTCTTCCTTAAAAATCAGGTCTTGTAGCCCAGATATCTATAAATGTATATAAGTGAGCCTCACCAACTAAACTTCAATTTCCGTGTTTTAATTTCCTCCATTTCTCTCACTCCTACCCCCGTACTTAGTAAGATTTAGAATAATTGTTTATTGATTGGATGATCTTTGCCTCCTAAACCTCAGAGCATAATACAACAATAATAATAGTAATAGCTGATGCTTCCTAATCTCTGTTTGTGGACCAGGAATTATGCTCAGCACTACTCAGGGACTGCAAATGAGGACACTGAGTATTAGATTAGGGGATTAGAAAAATAATCCTGTCAGCTGAAGCCCCGACCTCTCTTCAGTTGGATTTCTGTTTGAACTTGGTTGATAATAAACTCCCAATATATGTTAGTTGGTGTTCATACCTAATGCATGGTTCCTTGTCTGATATTTGTACATGTATTTTTCCTCATTTAATTTTGAAAAAAAAGTCTATGAGAAATTACTATTTTATCCTCATTTTTGGAAGAAGAAAATGAGTTTAGAGAGATTAAGTAACAAGCAGAAGGTCAAAGCAGATTTCAATCCAGCAAACTAACGCCTGACTTTCAATAACCCTTTATCACAAAAAGCAGACATTTCTAAGACTTGTGTTTCGGGTGCACATATATTTATTTGTAACTATATAAATATATGTGTATTCAAGTTTTCAAAACTGATCTAATGTCTAGAATATCAAATTTTCTGATGTCATGATGTCGATAGGACTGCAGAAGTTCCCAAGCAGAGGATATTGTCAGAGGGGCAAACATCAGATTTTTTGTTCTTCTTGGTTGCAGGCTCAGGAGCTGTCTCAGAGCACCACACCATCAGAGAAAATGATTGTCATGATGTTTGCCCAGCTGGGGTGGAGGTGGATCAGGGGAGGCTTGCTTCCTCCCCTGGAATGGAATGAAGTTCACTTCTCTGAACCAGTTTGCCTACCCTGGCAGCACACGTGACATGAAAAATGCAGGTGCCTTCATCAGGCAAGTATTGCTGGGTAATTCCCAGTTGTCTGAGGGTTATTTGGCACACTCTCAGTAGCTGACATCTGAACAGTAAGTAATCTGGTTTTCAGTGAGGTAATTATCCAGCAAAGCTGCACCATCCGGACACCTAAGCAGTGTGTTACGACATATGGAACAAATGGCACACCTGAGTAAGCTTACAGTCGCTAAAACACTATTATCTTTAATCACAAGAATATGTCAAAATGATTGCTCTATTTGTGTGCAGGCTTAAACCACCTGCTCTAAAACCACATTGTAGGTATTTGCTCACTCTTTTTTAGGATGCTGGGGATCTTGAAAGTGATTTTTTACTTATAAGTTAGTTCGGGAACATACCCACTAGAGTTTGGTCCAGATTCACAACTTCCAAATCAGGGACTTCCTCTGCCCAAGGAGACCCAAGGCTGAGAATCTTTGACCTCACCACCAAGTGTTCCTCTGTGCAGGAATTAGGTGGAAATTTCATATGAATCCTTTCACCACTGAGCAAACTTTCAGCTTTTTTACATAGAAATAATACAGAAATATCTAAAAATATAAGCATTTCAGAGGCTGGTGGAGAATGGCTGTTCTTTTTTCATTAGTGATCACAAGCCCCTTGACAGTGGAGAATTCATTGAATAGTTGGTGATCATCCTCTAGAAATTTTCAGAACGCTTTGCTGAAGTCAATCAACTCAGAAATAATAACTAATTTCTAGAGCCATCTTGCCGATGTGGAAAAGTTTATTATACATATGTGTTAGTTTACAAGAAGTAAATCTGGCGTAAGGACCAAGTCCAAATTCAGGGTATTTGTTTTTCTTGAGAGCAATTCGACCTCTCCTTTAGACAACGTTTATCAATTTATTTAGTCTCTCCATGCCTCAAGTTTCCTTCCGTTCATTAATTAGCAAGTATTTGTTGAGTCTCCCATGTGCCAGACTGTAAGCTTTGTAGATAAAATGGCAAAGAAATGGACAAAAAAAAAAAAAAAAAAAAAAAACCTTGCCTCACATAGCTTACATTCAAGTGGAGGAAAGTGTACAATGAACAAACAAATATGTAAGTGTAATATATAGAATGTCAGATAGTGATAAATTCTATGAAAAAGAAAGCAGTAAGGAAAATAGAGAATCCTAGTGTAGAAGGGCACGAAAGACATTATAATTGTAAATGGGGCTGTTCAAGACTTTTCCTAAGAAGGTGACATTTGAGCCAAGTTCTGAAGGAGTGAGAGAATAAGCCATGTGGATATCTGGAGGAAAGCATTCCAGAGGAAAAAGGAAATGCAAAGGCCCTGGGCTGCGAGGACACCCGGTGCCTTCCAAAAATGGCAAGGTGACCAGTGGGGCTGGAGCTGAGTGAGCAATGGGGAGGCATCAGGAGGCCAGATCTTGTCAGGCCTTTTAGGACATTTATAAGGACATGGGTTTAAAGCACCAGACTTAGAGCATCAGAGCTTAGAGTGTTTGTTTTCAGCAGAGTGGCATGATCTGACTTGCACTTTAAAAGGATTATGCTAATTCGGGCGTGGGGATTAGATTATAGGGGAACATGAATACAAGTGCTCACTCAACAAAGGACATGAGTAGCAGCCATTGCAATAATCAAGGCACAAGACAACTGTGGCTTGGACTGAAATAAGATCGGTAAATATTGTTGAATTCTAGATATATTTTTGAGGTAGAGTCAACAGAATGTCAATGGAATGAATGTGGGATATGAAAGAAACAAAGGATGACTGCAAGATTTTGGCTCGAGGAAATAGAAGCACGGAGTTTCCCTTTCCTGAGGTGAGGGAGACAGTGTGAAAAGCAGGTTGACTAGGCAGCAGTGTGGGAGGAAACACTGTGGAAATCAGGAGTTCCAGCTGGGAAATGATGGGTATGGTCAGACATCCAAGTAGATATGATACGTAGTTGGTTATATGAATCTGGAGGGCAGGGGACAGATCTTCACTGAGAATAGAACTCTGGGAGTCATCAGCACAGAGGTGATATTTTTAACTCTGAGACTTGATGAGGTCATCAAGGGGTAAGCCTCTAAAATTCAATCATCTGTGCAATAATGAGGAAGCAGAGAAGGAGACTGAGGAAGAGTTGCCAGTGATATGGGAGCACTTTGAGAACTGATGACAGTGTGTCCAGGAGGAGGAACTGAAAAGCTCTGTCTAGCTCTGCTGAGGTCTCATGAGATGAGGATGGAACTGACCACCAGGATCACAATGCTGAGATCACTGATGACCTTGGTGAGCGTCTTTTCTTCCAAAGAGAATAAGAAGAATTGAAAAGAGTATAGACAGTCTTTCAAGAAGTTTTGCTCTGAATGGGAACCAAGGAAAAGGACAATAGATGAAGAGGGATATGAAGCCAAGACAATTTTTTTTAAAAATCAGCTTTATTGAGGTGTGACTTACATACAATACAACTCATCAACTTTGGGTGTATAGTTCAATGAGTTTTGACAGATGTGTACATCTGTGTGAGTGCCACCACAATCCAGATACAGAACAGTTTCATCACCTTAAAAACCTCTTAGGTGCCTCTTCCCATCAATCGGTCTCTCATCCCCAGACCCGGGAAGCCACTGATCTGTTTTCTGTCCCTATAAATGAAATTTATCTTTTTTAGTTGCACATAAATGGAATCATCCAGTATGTCATCTTTCATATCCAATTTATTTTGCTCAGTATATTGTTTCTGAGAATTATCCATGTTGATCTGTGGATTGGTACATACTTCTTTTCCATTGCTGAGTAGTATTCCACTGCATGGATATACCACAGCTTTTTTATCTGTTTACCTATTGATGGACATGTAAGTTGTTTCTAGTTTGTGCTCTTATGAATAAAGCTGCTATAAACATTCATGTTTAAGTCTTTTGTGGATTTGTTTTTCATTCAAGCAGATGTTTTTGCTTAAGATCAAAGAAATTTGGGAATTACAATTGCAGTTATGGCAGTGCTGAGATTTTGAGTTTGTGATAACATCTTAGTACTGGGATGATATAGCTCCTTGGACAATAAATAAGCATCCTTCACCCATCGTCATTTATTCAGTATTGTACTCTAGCACTTCATGGGGATATTGACTTTGCCCTCAAGTAACACATAATCTAGTGAAGAAAACAAAAGTGTAAATAAATTGAATGAGGGTAGGCCTATTAACAGAATGGGCAGTACACTCAAGGGACTCATTGTCCAGAAAGACAAAACTGGCCACAACTATAACTTGGCTTAAGAAAATGTTTGTAGACAGTGATATCATGAGTTATCATGTAAAGAATGAATATACCAACGTTAAAGTAAAGTCAGGTATGCTTATGATACATTCCTAACCCTGAAGACCATCATCATCTTTCCCACCAACTGCACCCAGCATGCTTTCTCAGAACACCACCATGGATGCATTATTAGCAAAGAGCAGCCTTCCCATGATTTGATGACCAACCACTAGTGTGTGATCAGAGAAGCTTCGCATGTGTTGTGTCTAGTCCTGCCTGATTCACCTTTAGCATGATCTAGGATAACCCTCCTAACTTTCTACGCTCTTATTTCTTTTTTTTGCAAAGTGTAGATACAACATCTGAGTGGGATTAATGGAGAAGTGTTACGGGGTGTGTTTCCCAACAACAGAGTGAAGTGTGAGAACTGACAGCAAAATCTTAGCATGGGGACATGAGTTTCTCTGTGTTCCCAAAACTTTAACTGTCAGAGATATACATATTAAACCTACTCCTTCCAACCTACTAGGAGTAGGTGGGCCAAACTGTACTTTCATCTGAGAACTGACCTGGCACGTACAACTAGGTGTAGCTATCGTTGAGAGCTGGCCTGATGCCCACAGCTGGGCATGGGGTTTGCTGTTTGACAAACAATCGCCCAGAACACTGGCTTCAGACACAGTCACTCTGAGGCCATGATTAAGTGAGGCAACTGAAAAGCACTTCCTAATTTTATCTAAGAACAGACAGAAATACAGTCATTATGCAATCCACAAAACACCAAACAATCCAGTTGCTCATAGCTAATGTGATTGACTGCTCTTTCTTTACTAATTACAGTTTTATGCTTGCTCTAGACTCTTCTCTCTATAGATAAGACATTGAGATGCCTAATCATTGAACTGTCCCTGCTTTCTAACAGAAGCCACTCTAGACCATCCCCCAAAGTCACCCAACCAAAGTCAAGATCCTGTAATAAGTCATTTCTAATACCTTCTCACCAAGACATCCCACAGATAGATCCCCATGTTGTGTGTTCTCCCTTATTGCAATGAGTAATCAATTCAACATGTTAATTACATGTATGCCCCTGAAGGTCTTTCACCAGAAGGCATTGACAACACATTTGCTCCAGAATTTTCAGTACAGGAAAAGGGAGGCAGGGCTTAAGATGTCACATTTCTCAGAAATATTAACACTTAGCAAATCTTAGTCTAGTTTAAAAACCTTTCTGGGACAAAGAAGTGATTTCCTACCTGTAAATATAATGTTCCAGTAAGGAATGGGATGGAGGTGGCAATATTGGGACTGAGAAAGTCGACAAGAGTTCCTCCTCTGATTCCTCCCTCATGACCCCTGCCTTCCCAGTCCTGGGCAGTTATAGACACAGCCCTGCCCAGACTCTGATTCAATCAGCCCTGACCAGGGAAGGGATTAACACCAGTGGGTAGAGTCTGGAATTCATCTTGCTGCTGCAGGCCTGGTATCTGATGAGCCCCAAGCACCAGGCTGCAGCCCTGTTCTCTCACCAGACTTCAGACTCAATTTCCTGCTTATTATTCTAGTCTACTGCTGGGTCTGGAGCTTTGCCTGGAACCTTCACAGCCCATTGGGAAGGGATCCAACACCTTGTGGCACCCTTGCCCTTGCCCCTCCCCTGGAGGTTGTAGCTTGTTCCTTCTATTCCCAGTTGCTGGCAGGGGTACCATTCCAAATGTGTTTATCCTCAGGAGCCATGACGTGGCTGACCTTTCTGACACTGCAAATTGCGCCACTGGCTCTGGAGCCCTTCAGCTGAGAAGGTTCCCCAGCCCTGGGCCCATCTGGTCCTAGGTTTCTCCAGCACTTCCTCTTGGCCAGTCGCAGCACCCCTGACCGTTGAGCCCACCCAAGTTATAACAGCCCCAGCTCAGCAGACACAGTTTATTCATATGCAACAGGACACCTTCCTTGGCCATCACCCAACAGAGAAAGTTGCTACAAGAACCAGCCTGCTGAGTCTTTAGGGCTTCCAGACATAATTTTAGATTCAAGAAAACAGCAGGAGACAGGAGGGGCTTGCCTCTTACCACATGAAGGAGTGCAGAGCAAGAAGTAGAGTCATTGTTCTATGTGCCTAAATCACTTTCCAGGAGCAAATAAATGCAACTTCAAAAACCCGATGACTTAAAAATACATAAGGACTTGATCAACACTTGACTATTGAGTACCAACTAGATATCTAACAACCTCATAAGTATTCCATAAATATTTGTTCAACTAATGAATAGATTTGACAGAGAGGAAAACTGAAGCCCAGTTTCCACTGCTTTTGCTCAGTATTACTCAGCTAGAGAGCACAGAATTGGAACAGAACCAAGGTCTCTTAGCTCCAACTCAACACTCTTTCTACTAGAGTAAGGTCCTCATTAAATAGATATTGGTTAATTCATAACAGCACTAACTTCAAACCCTATTTTTACTGGTCTTTTGTCTCTAAAATTATTGAAGCTTTCCTAGCTTTTGGAAGCTAATATTGGCTGCCCAAGCACTTGGTCAAGAAATAGGCCACATATGCACCTAAATTCTGTGGCAAACTTGGGATAGGAACCCATTCATTACCAAAAGTTTAAAAACATTCTTATCATCCAAAAATATTTAAATATTAAAAAATATTATTAAAACATGTAGCATTTTCTTGTCCTTGAACCACAGAGTAGAAAGGGGGTATAGGAAACAATGCGCCATGGATGGAAGAGGTGGCGGTGGGCACAGAAAAGGGATGGAACGTCAAAGAAACACCTTTGCAAATTTCCTAGAATTAACCCTATCCTCCCCCACATCACTTCAGAAAAGAAGCCTTAAAAGGAGGAGTACATGTCACACCACTGTTCTTCCTGATGTAATCAAGGGTTGCTGGAAAGAACACAACTCTTATTAAAACACAAACACCAGCTGTGTTAGACCTAACTAATTTACACTTAATTAGAAGTAATCCCTTTAATCAGATGATTTGATTGCCTTGCTACTCAGAGTGTGGTCCTCAAAGGACCAGCAGCGTCGGCATCACCCTGAAGTTTGTAAGAAATGCAGACTCTCAGGCACACCCCACACCCCCTGAAGCAGAATCTTCAGTCTGCCAAGATCCCCAGGTGATTCACATGCACTGTGAAGTTTGAGAGGCTCTCTCTCAGCACTTCTAAAGATGCAAACAAACTTGACTGGTTCAGGCAAGAGGTCATGTGGTTCCTAGATGTCTTTAAGACATGGGTGGGAAAGACTGCAGAGGATGGAGAAGGTGCCAAAGACAAACTGGCCTTCTTAGTATGTTCCATAAGGACCTGGTGGCCTGAAAATAGTTGCTTCCACTGGAAATCATCTGGTTGTATAATGGATTGCTAAGACCTGTGAGATTCAACTGATGGTGTTGACATAAGAACCATATATGCTACGTATGTATATATGTATGAGGAATTAACTCAGACCCTCGTGATTGGCCTGTCAGCTGCAGCACTGGGCAAGAGAGGTTATGGAACTCTCCAAGGCACCTGAATTACAGCAAAGGTACACCCAGGTATTAGGAGACCCTTATCCTCATGCTCCTGTGATCTGAGTCAGAGCTCTGATTCATGTGCAAAACCCTCCAAACTATGTAAAATGCAGAAGTGTGCAATTAACTAGAGAATGAGAATCAAGAGCTGCTACTCTAATGAAATAAACCACTTGTTTTTGCTTATTCCACTGAAGCCAAATTACCTAAGCAGTATATTTTTCAACATAATTACTTATGTTTAAGATGTAAATAAAAACAAGAACAGTACTCCAGCCTCTATAATACGTCTCTCTTCCTTTTCTTTAACCACCTTTCTACTTGGAAGCCTGACTGCACCAAGCTTTAATTATCTGTTTTCTCAGGGGTGGAGTCTAAACCTCAAGAATGAACAGAAGTTACCTCTTTGGCCAGTAGGGAGCAGTGAAGAGCAGCAGAAGAGGAATTGGCTGCAGGCAACAGGCTTCTCCCTGGGGCAGATATAAGCAAACCAATCACAATGAGAGACCGAAAAATCAGCTGTTGGGCCTTGGAGGGAGGTAGAGTGCCCTAATTAAGGAGGGAGTGCCTCAGAAAGAGCAGAAATCACCTATATGACCCCAGAAGAGGGAAGTCGCAGGAAGCAGTCAGAAAGGAAGACAAGAGGGAAACCAGCTGATTGCATCCTGGAGGGGACAGTTCTTGAAGTCCAAGACCAGCCTGCAGGTTTGGCCTCATGGAGCTTCTTCAAACAGAGCTAGAATTCATTTCATTTGAGAGAACCACTCAGCATGTAGCCACTACCTCCCACATCATTCTTGCAGATGAAGCTCCTATGTCCCCCAGAGGAATGCAGTGAGGGTTGAGGTCTTAAATTGCCAATTACCTACCCCACAATAACAAGAGCTGATGGAGTTTGGAGAGAGAGAAAGGAGTGGGGGGGGCGAGGAGGAAATCACTCCTCAACCAGTCAGAAAGCTTAAAAGCATGATGTCCATAATATATTCATTTAACCAACCCCCTCCTTTGTAAGACAACACACCCTTTAACGGTAGGAGTAAATTTGGACCCAGGCAGATCCTCAGGGACCGGTCCCAGGGCACTACTTTTGTAAAGATGACATGAGCCCAAGTACTTAAATTTGAATCTGGTTTTCCAAATACTGTTTAAAAATAAACTCCCCTCCCATTTAACTCCTCCCAACAAGTCTGTGCCTATAGTACCAAACTTTCTCAATTTTAAATATTCAGTCCTGCTGTACCATTAATACACACACACTTATCAGGTAACTGTGAGTCAGTGGGAAAAATCTGGTCCCTATAGACATGCTTGTCTTCTAGAGAGATCCGACACCTCACAAGCAGAATATATGTGGTTTTTCATGTATACATGAAGCCAGAAAAAAAACTGAATTCTGAAGATACGCTTTTGAGGGATATTTATTAAGATCTTACGAACTCCTAGTTGCTATTCCTATGTTCTCCACTGAATTTAACGTTCTTAGCCTTTTCAATGTTTTCTTTGTTTTAAGGCTTTTTGGTCAAAATATTCTGAAGTCTTTGTACTAAAAACATCAACAGGGGCTTCCCTGGTGGGGAAGTGGTTGAGAATCTGCCTGCCCATGCAGGGGACACGGGTTTGAGCCCTGGTCTGGGAGGATCCCACATGCTGCGGAGCAACTAGGCCCGTGAGCCACAACTACTGAGCCTGCACGTCTGGAGCCTGTGCTCTGCAACGAGAGGCTGTGATGTTGAGAGGCCTGCACACCGCGATGAAGAGTGGCCTCCACTTGCCACAACTAGAGAAGGCCCTCGCACAGAAACAAAGACCCAACACAGCAAAGATAAATAAATTAATAAACTCCTACTCCCACATCAAAACAAAAAAAATCAAAAAAACATCAACAGTACCTCAATCCAAATTTGTAACACATTTCACACATGGCCTAGTTAATATGTGCTTAGACTCATAAGCAGTAATAATCACAATGGGTACAATTTCATGATTGCATGCTCTGTGCTGGAAACTACTAGGTGCATTATATGGTCTATTGCTGGTACTTCAACTACCACTCCGTTGGGCAGATACTATCTGCATTAGAGATGAAGATAAGTAAGTTATTTCTCTGTAGGCCCCACCACCTCCTTGGTTAATTCCACAAGTAAACATTAAGAGAGAGGGCCATATCCACCACAGAGTTGTTGCCTGCCTACTGTGGACCAGCCTTCTTTCTAGGTGTTCATAAACATTAGCTTATTTAATCCTCACAAAAACCTTGTGAGAGAAGACTAATTTTGACCGAGATGTGGGTGAGAAGACTGAATGCCATAAATAAAATACGTAGGAGTACAAAGAAAATAAATTATATTGAAAACAGCTATTTAAATGTTTTTAAAACTAAATTTATGACATGATAATATATTTGTTTCTTTATTATACCTGGTATCAGGTATAATAATTACTATCCTTTATAAGTGGTGAAGAACATGTAAAATAATATGAAACTATCTGATTTCTTTTGGTGTCAAAGTCCCAGATATTGCTAACACTACTGTGGTTTGCAGCCTACATTCTCAGTTGAGGGAAATGCTAAATTTCAGATTTACAGTGCTGAAAATAAAGATGTAATTTTTTCCATCCAAGCTTGTGGATCCTTTGATTCTATTCTCTTCCTCTTGCTCAGACCTTCAGGACAGTTGTTTAACTTCAGAATTTTTTTTTATTGTTTACAGGTAAAAAAAAAAAAACTCTCATTAACAGGATATTTTGAAATAGATGTCATTTTCCTCCTTAAATATCACTTGGTAGTTTTAACTCAGACACGGTTGAAACACAGCAAAGTTCACAGATTCAAAATATGTTAAAGGGCTTATTTGTTATCTGTGACTTTTAAGGGCTTCACTCTCTTTCTGTTTAGCCAGTCTTCTCTAGAAATCAGTAGTTTGGCCTGATTGAACATTTCTCAGGCACTACAGTTGCAAAAACCAGTTCTCCGTTTGCTGAAATTCTCCGTCTTTATCCTATAAAACCGCTAGATGGCGCTGATTGTTTGATATTCATCTTTCCCCTGGCATATCCCCTCCTCACCAACCTCCCCCCCCACCAAAAAAAACCCCTGATTTTAAAATGAAGAAGATTGTGTGGCAACTTTATCTACAAACTCCAAGAGTTGACATCTTTTTCTGAAGTGAATTAAAGCTTTTTTCATTCTATTCGTATTTTATCTTTTAAAGACCATTACATCATTTAATTCCTTTGATTCTCCAGAAGCTTTTTCAAGTCCATTAGAACTTCAATAATTCAAGATGTTTCACACCAATTAGAACTACCTTCTCTAAAACATTCTGTGTTTTTCCTGCAAAAACATAAGCCATGGGAAGCCTTGCTTCCTATCTGGGATGCTGGCAACAGAAGCATTTTTAGAGTAGTGAAACGATTCTGTGAAACGCCTTTCTGTCATAGGAGCTGAGATACTTGTCCTGCAGTGCTTGAGAGAAATCACATTTTTGGGCTGATGCATCAGTCATGGGTCATAAATAGGACAAGGGCTGCACTTAATAAAAAATTGGACCAACACACTCTACAGTGATATGGGATTTGTGAGAAGTACTTTTAAGGGAGTAATAAAATGTAACTATGGTTTAAAACTGTCTCTCAAAATAAGCACATTCATTATATTAGCAACTAAAGTAACATACCAGCCAGAAGCACTATCAAGATATATTCCTAGTAGTACTGAAGTCCTACTGTTGTATGCCCTTGGTGTAAAACATGAAAATTTACATGTTGTTAATTTTTCATAACTTTGCATACTGCATGTAAGATCACATGAAATAAATCAATGAGTGCCAGCTACTGTATTTATCATTTGGAACAAAAGGAGGAATCTGATTGGTTATCATTGAGAAGGTGGTATTCTCATCCTCTCAGCCTCTGATAGGTATCGCCACTGGAGCCATGATTGACAAGCCCACATCTGAGTGTGTGGAATCCGGTAATTCATTCTAAATATTTATACCTCAATTTACCATCAAAAGCCAGACTTGTGTTTAGCTTTCCCCAATTTAAAATTTCATCCCAAGACATAGCAACCTTCAAAATGTTTACTACATCTCCTAAAGTTAAGATTGCCATGAATACAAAAATAAGGGTTTTCCTTTCCAACAAGGTAAAGGAAAAGAAAAAAGGAATTAAACTCTCAAACCTGAAGAGGCCATTCTTAATGCTTGTTACCACTCTACCGCTTTGGGGCAAATACTTATGGGTCCATGCAGGGGAGGGCAGCCTTAGAAAGCAGGCTGGTATTAGATAAAACCCAAAGAAGCTTGAATGAGTGAAATGAGAGTAGATCACAAAAGGAGATTGTCTCATCTCTAGGTTTTCTTGTGGCTGCGTTTATGTGTTTACTTGAGAAGGGGTATTTATTTCCACATGGTGTTCAAAATCATTTGGCTGCCATGTCTAATATTCCCAGCCAGCATGCCAGGTCCCAGAGCACCACAATTTGTACAGTTCACCATTGGTTGCAGGTAGTGACCCCAGGATTCTTCAGTATTGCTTTATGGGTTATGAGGGAGACATTTTCTCCTGGGCAGGAAGGGGCTAAGGGAATCAGTCTAAGGATATATTGGGTGCTTTAGTAACAGTGGTTCCTTGCAGCATCTCAAGAGCAGTTTCCCCCATAGTGAGAAGAAAGTAAGAAGCCAACCTAGTCCCTGGAATGGAATGTTAGGGAAAAAAATTATGCCTTCCAGTTCTAATTACATGTGTCTTGCTAAATGCTTCTAATTTGTACTTTTTTTTTCAAAATTATTACTTTTAGATCTGGATATGGGAGAATCACTTTCAAAGGTTCATTTAGTTAAGTGCTTTTTAAGCATTTGTTTTGACTTAAGCTGGCCACACTCTTTTCCTAAGATTGCCCTACAAATTAGCATGGGATTATTGTCTTTTGCCCAAAGAAAAAGAGATGGCAAATAGTAATAATGGTAAGGCAAGTGTAGACCAGAACTCTGAATCTTGAAAGAGTTTACTTACTTTCCAACAAAAGGGGTAGCGTATGGGCAATAGAATACACATTCTGTGTGTGTGTGTGTGTGTTATGACACATAAGAATTCTTTTATATGTCAATAATTTTGTTTCTTTGGGAAATCGACTTCATCGGAGGCAGACTCACTTGGCCCAGTATTTTTGGACATATGCTCTAGTCTCTCTGGGTTTTTTCATCTGACCTGTCTGCATGATTAGACTACAGATCAATCAATATAACTCTTGATTTTCTGCCATCTTTAACTTTGTACTTTATGATGATACAATGATCTCACCGTGGCTGGTTTCAGCCAGACCCCTGGATCTGCCAGTTACCTTCGCGTGTGCCAGGAGGTGAACATGAACTCATTTCAGGAAAAACAGACTGATTTGTTCAGGTGTGAGCAGTGGCTTTTTTAACTGCCAAAGCATTCCAGCTCAACAAGATGTTCCAAGAAAATATAATTTTGGAACCAGTCCGTTCAGCTCTAGGTAGGAGAGGCCGCTTAATTACTCTCAGGTGGTCAGAGCAGAAACAGCAAGAGCAGGGTCTTAGCTACACAGCCACTGAAGCCTGTCAGGAGCAGGTAGGTGGGCTCTGAGCCCTCCTGAAGGATCAGGTACAGAAAGTAAGGGAAGGAACTGCGCCTGGTCTCCTTCACAACAGAAGTTACTGGAAAGTGCCAGAACCAAGTCATGGGCAGGGAGCAGAGAAGGCACAAGGTGGAGGGCATCTCGAGCCTGAATCCGATTTGTCTCAGATTCCCTGAGATCTTATCAGAGTCACTCTCTGCTGTTTTGCTGTCTGCATTCCTACGTCTCTCCTGCCACTTCTCATTACTTTATCTCCCACTTGAAAAGGTTTCATTGTTTAATAATCTGCAGCGTTTCTGCTAATGAATCCAGTCCAAATGTTTGAGCTGCAAGACAAGTCTGTCCTGAAACTGCTCTCTCCTTCATCCTGCTTCACATAAATGTGAACAAGGCAGAGAGACAGGGAAGAGAGATACCGTAAGGAAATAAATAGCATGTCGAGTTCTCTTTATTTAGACAGTGATTTTCCCCACACTTAGTTAAATTCCAAAAATTTCACTGGGCTCCATTCTATCAAAACTCAATTCCCTCCCAGGTGTGTTAACTAAAGTACATCCTACTCTGAAAAGGATCAAGGACCACTGATGGCTGAAGAGGAATGAAATTCAGTGCTCTGACTTGAAAGACTGGAAACCCTATTCCCATAAGCCTCAGGAGGAAACCTAGTTTAAGTAGGTGCCAGTTTACAAGTTAACGTGTTCGCATGATGGCAAAAGGGAGAAGCCATCTGACTTTATAAGCTAAGACAGCTTCACACTGAGATAATGTGAAAACACAGTTTTGGAAAGGCTGAACCTCAGACTGTCAAAGAATTTAAAATCTATGGTCTGGGGGCTTCCCTGGTGGTGCACCGGCTGGGAGTCGGTCTGCTGATGCAGGGGACATGGGTTCCAGCCCTGGCCCGGGAAGATCCCACGTGCTGCGGAGCAACTAAGTCCGTGCGCCACAACTACTGAGCCTGTGCTCTAGAGCCCGCGAGCCACACTGCTGAGCCCACGTGCCACAACTGCTGAGGCCTGCATGCCTAGAGCCCATGTTCTGCAACAAAGAGAGGCCACCGCAATGAGAAGACCGCACACCGCATCGAATAGTGGCCCCCGCTCGCTGCAACTAGAGAGAGCCCATGCACAGCAACGAAGACCCAATGCAGCCAAAAATAAATAAATAAAATAAATAAATTTATTTTTTTTTAAATCTATGGTCTGTGGCTAGGATTCCTCATAGAGATAAATTATAAATAAGGTTTCCTAGGGATCTGAGTTAAATCCCAATACTAAATATATCACTAAGGACAATCGGTCTGTCTGAGCTGGTGTCTGCATGCACAAACTAGTTTGGCTCTTTGATGCATATGAAAATCATTTTGGTTCTGAGAACAGATTAAATTCACAAGTGCCTTTTCCTCCCCTACATATTGCCAGACTGGCTCAACTGATTTTTTTCCCACTATCTGGCATAGGATAAATAATCCTATGTATATTCAAGACACAAAGGGAAAAGCAATAATGCCTGAAGAATTTGAGTAAGGCTAAGCCAGAGCCAGAAGCGCTGTTGCTATGAGAATATAGTGAGAACCAGTGAGAAAATGTGATCAGTGCCATTTGCTATAACATAACAATTGGTCTAAATCATGGCACTAAGCACTAGTCATGTTATTTTCTTCATCTTTAAAACTGATTGATAGTATTTTGCATGTACCACACAGAAGCATTTTGAAGATTAAAGCGATGCACTGGGTCCCTGAGTGAAAGGTGTTTTATAGTGCAAGATTTTATTATTACAACTATTTCTATATCAAGATTTTTTAACATAGTTTAGGTTTATAACCATCCTTCATCCAATGTGAAACTCTCCAAAAAAGTGGTAGAACATTTAGTCTGCTAATAAATAAATAAATAAATAAAATAGCTAATTTTGCTAATAGTAATGAAATTCAAAATCAGTTTTAAAGCAAAGTAAATATTTTCACCAATTCAAATAGAAATATTCAATTCTAACAAGAGTGCAGTGAAACTGATACCGCCACGCATTATTGGGGATGCTGTAATTAGCTTCAGCCATTTGGTAAATCTATTTGGAACTATATATCGAAAGTTCTTAATAAAATAGCTTAAAATATAAAAGAAGATTTAAGGACATGTTCAGCAAAGAACAACTTACAGCAATAGAAAAATTGGAGGCAATTCTAATATCTTCTAATAGTATGATTGAGCAAATTATAATACAAACTTAGAATCCTGATTATACAGTCAACATTGTGCTTACTTTCCAAGAAGCAGTGGAAAAAGATACTTACAATATAATGTGAGTCTCAAAAGCAGAATACAATTCAAAGAATGCAAAATGACATATACAATACTACTCTAATGCTATTAAAAGGTTAATATAAATAAAGAGAAAATGGAATATGTACAAATGATAATCATTGCTCTGTTAGGAGAATGGATACTTGGTCTTTTTAAAGGAAGTTGAACTCCCAAATCAAAGAAAAAAGGAACAAAGATCTTGAACATCAGAAATAGGATAGAAGTCATTGCCTTATCAGAAACAAGTCAAAACCAAAAACAACGAGTCTTCGTGGAAAGCCCAGCTGCAAAAACACAAACCTAACTTCAAGTTTGTCAATTTATTCAGGTAAAGTCGCTGATGAATCTGGGCTGAAGTATCAGGCACTGGTTTTAGTTACTCAACTTGAAAACCACCTCCAGGTTGTAGGGAAATGACAAAAGGGAAGCTCAGGCTTCTGAAGAAAGACTTGAAAAGTTAAATATGTTTCGTCTGGGAGGAAAGAGGGAGAGGTGATCTCATTTCAGTGTTTGGATACCTGGAGCAGATATCGCAGGACCAAGGAGGTGACGTGCCCTGTTCACCCAGAAGCAGTAGGAAACTGCAGAAGGAAAGGGTTACATTAGAAAGATTTCCTCTCAAAGATAATTATATGTTTATTCCAGTTTTAGTCTGAATGACAGGATTACAGTCCCCTCCCCATCTGTAATCCAGGGAGAATAATGCTTGCCACGTAAGTTTTAATGGATATAACATCTGTAAAATACTTTGAGCTCTTCAGATGAAACATGCCATGTGAATGGGGAGAATTATTGTTATTATTTTTGTCTCCTGCCTTCCCAATTGGTATGTTTCCTTGTGACATTTATGGGACCCCTCCAGCCAGCCAGCTGCTCTGTAACATGTCATCCCAGTGATATTTTAAATCCTTCACGTGGTTCTGATCTTACTCAGAACAAGAACAGCTGAAACATTAATTGTTTGCCATGAAAAAGTAGAAGCCACAGTACCCCTTCAGGGCTTAGGGGTCAAAGTTTTTCCTAACATCCACTTGAAGGCCTATGTCCAGGCTTCCTAGTGAGTGTATGTTTGATGGGTCTTGTCTTTCTATTTCCTTTGAAGATCATCAACTGATGGGAGAGCCTTGGACATGCAGCCTCCTTCCAAGATTTTTTTTATAAGAGTTCATTCAGATTCAACTAATGTCTATGAAATCCCTACTCAGTGTGTGTTTGGCACTGTTTGCAGACCTTTGACACACATTGTCTCATTGCTTAAAATAGCCTTTTCCCCTATTAAGTAGCAATACATGTTTTTGATTGTTCAAAAAATGGGAAATGCAGGGAAGTTTGAAAAAGCAAAAATAAATAAATAAATATCCTATACTAATCCTAATACTCAGGAAGACATTCATTGTTGCTGTTTCTGTGTATTCTAAGATTGTGTGTGTGTGTGTGTGTGTGTGCGTGTGTTTTTACCCACTTAATGTTATTTCATAAACATTTTCCCACATTATTAAATTTTCTTCGCAAGCACAGTTGGTCAGGCTGGCATAATACTCTGACCTATGTAGAGGCCATATGTTTTTATGCTTTACCTCACCTAATTTTCATACCATCTACAATTCAAGTGAATTAATTGATGAAGAATTAATTCATTGATTGTTTGTATAAGTCGTTTATATTGGATCTTTTACAATGTATTTGGTCTTCAAAATAACCCTAAGAGAGAGAAAGAACAGCTAGTCTTATCATTTGCTAGCTAAAGAAATAGACCCAGAGGGACAAAACCTTCAGCCCAGGATCACACATCCAGGAATCTGAAGAACAGAATCCAGGCTTCATTGAATATCACCAAATCTTGAACTCCTAGATTATTCTATTGGTTTCCACAAAGGTTGTCCCTCTGAGATTATGCTGATAGACTGGTGGTCAAATAATAGCAGTTAAATAAGGAAGGTGGATAATTTGTAGAGTGTTTTAAAAGATGCCCTCTTGGTCATTTCCTTGACACCTGCATTCAGACAACATATTTACTTCCCTTTATATTTACAAAGCACATTCACACTCTCATAATTTCCCAACTGATTTTCACATTAACCTTCGGCATCAGGCAGGTCAGGAAATATGGTCCCTATTTTACTTATGATAAAACTGAGGCCCAGAAAGAGGTAGTGACTTGCTGAGGTCATGTCAATGGTCTTGAAACTCAATCTGCTGACCCCTAGCTCTTCCCATTGTATCACATTGCTTGTGACTTACATTTATTTCACTTTCCAGCATTTTGATTACTGTCAATTTTGTTTGTCCTTTCTTCTTTCCCCCTGCAATCATTTTCTGGCTCTTCCATCTAGAAATATCTTCATCTCATTTCTGGCTCCAAATTCTTCCATACCTCCTAGTTACAGCACTATTGTTTCTTTTTTTTAATTTAATTAATTTATTTTTATACAGCAGGTTCTTATTAGTTATCTATTTTACACGTATTAGTGTATATATGTCAATCCCAATCTCCCAATTCATCCCCCCTCCACCCCCCACTTTCCCCCCTTGGTGTCCATACGTTTGTGCTCTACATCTGCAGCACTATTGGCTTGAATAGAAAAATCATTTTCCTTACTGAAAACTCTGCAGATCTCTATGAAAAGGGGTATCAGAGAAACTATAATGCTGAACAGTTTCTACGAGCCAGGTGCTGTGGCCAAGCTTGGTAGATACTATCTCATTTACTTCTCCTAACAGCTCTCAGGTACACTCTGTTATTTCACATTTCATTTTACAAATGAAACTAACGAAGCTTAGAAGGACAAATGACTTAAGGAGAAAGGAAGTTGGAACTTGACCTGAGACCATCTAACCCTACTTCTCCATAGCGCACTCACTCTTAAAATACTTCACTTGGCTTCACATAAGAAGTAAATAGAAAGAAAATTCTCACCTCACCCCCATTTTTAAAAGAAACTGAGGCAGGTCTGGATTTATAACCAAGTGGCTTTACTAAGAGAATCATGTGCCGCTATTACACGAACATGCACTTAATGATTGCAAACCAAAGTTCTAGCTGATAAAAGTGTATCACCCAGGTGGAAGTAAATTCAGATTTTTGTGTCTCGGTAAAGTTATAGGACACATACAGCTCTTTTCTCCGTCACCTCACCCCTTCCTCCCAGTTTCAATCACCGTAACAGTAACATTGACAGATACACATTCTCATAGTTTGTTTTAGACAAGTTCAGAAATCAGCAATAAAGAATAGAAGTGTCGGGCTTCCCTGGTGGAGCAGTGGTTGGGAGTCCGCCTGCCGATGCAGGGGACACGGGTTCGTGCCCTGGTCCGGGAAGATCCCACATGCCGCGGAGCGGCTGGGGCCCGTGAGCCATGGCTGCTGAGCCTCCGCGTCCAGAGCCTGTGCTCCGCAATGGGAGAGGGCACAACAGTGAGAGGCCCGCGTACCACAAAAAAAAAAAAAAAAAAAAAAAGACTAAAGCCGTATAGCTAAGGAATACAAGAATGTAGGATGTATTCTACAATGAAAAATATTTTTGATAGCCTTGCCTACTTCACAAATTAAAGTGCCTTACTGCCTGGGTTCTGCTGTAACAACTGGTATGAAACTTTAGCTGGAATTTCTATTTTAGTTAAATAGGACTATACAAACAAAAACAATTGGAGGAGTTCAAAGAAGAATAATTGCAAAAACAAAATTAAAAAGAAGATGAAGAAGAAGAATTCAGTCATAAGGTAATTGTAACGCAATTTGAAATCCATATTTGCAAGGGGAACTAACCTTCACACCTTCTCCCCTTTCTCTTTCCAATGTTGACCCACACTGATTTAAGTCATGGACCTAAATGACTTAAAACTTCCCTCCAAGTATTTCTCTGATCCAGACCTCATTCTCCTTTAATCAGTCCTGAGCATCAGGTACTAACTCATCTCCTGGTTCCTAACCTCTTGCCTGCCAAGTCATCCTTCCAGCTGTCTACAGAATTATCTTCACCAGATACAGAAGTGAACCTATCCCTCCCCAGCCTCAAAGTTTCCAGTGCTTCCTCCATTTTATAAATCCTGGCTGCCAAATGTCACCTCTGTAGGTCTCTGGCCAATCTCTCCAGACTCTTCTCCCAACAGATTCTTTCTCACAACCCTCCAACACCCACACTTCCCCATCTTTATGAACTCCATTTTCTTTTTCTTCCTTTCTTTTTATTATATTTTTTGAGAGTTATGTTTTATTTGGCAGAAATTTTTAGGATTTCAAGCCCATGAGGTAGCCTCTCAAGTAACCCTGAGAGAGCTGCTCCAAGGAGGTGAGGGGGGAAGCTAGGATGTATAGGAGTTTTGCAACAAAGGGCAGGTAGTAGGAACAAAAGATTCCTGTTAATTAAAGAAAACTAGAAATCTCAAATTAAGGAATTTAGCGCTTTTCTATGTATGGGATGATGCAATCATTCACTGAAATCATTCCTTTGTTAGGCACCTCAAGCTATCTGGGGGCCAGTATTCTGTAGTATTTTCACATCCTGAGTTTCCTCAGGGCCTACTGTAGGGAGTGGCTGCAGTCTGATGGCTGCTAGATGGCAGGTAGTCTTTTCCTTCCTGGGTTCACTCAGGGCTCACCAGCTCACCATCAGCAGTGGCTGCAATCACTGAACTCCATTTTCAAGTGTACAAAACTTACCAGGAGAAAGGAGAGAAGGAAAGGAAGAGGTCCAACACTTACAGAGCATCTCTCGTGCACTGGAGTCCTCATTGGCCATCAGGGTCCCATCCCAGACCACGGGCCTTGAGGCTGCATGATTGAAACAAGTACGGAGACTGCAGATGAGGAGCCGCTCAGTCTGGTGACCACCAGTGATATTGGAAGAACGGACAAGGTAGGAAGGAGAAGCAGTGAGACTTGCAGACAGCAAGATTAGAGGCCACAGCAGGAACTGGTGAGCTCAGAGCAGCATGGAACACACTGTGCTTCCCCTTCCTGGCATCCCTGACTCCTTATCACCACCAGGAGTGAGAATCACTGTCCTCCTTCTACTTGCTCCCCATTGCTACTTTTAAAATACAAAATCTTCACTTCGTTGAGCTTTCACACATCTTCCTATTCCACCCTCTGTGCCTTTCTCCTCACAGTCACAACAAATCTCCCCTTGAGAACTTTGAGGTCCAAATCCAGCTCTCAGCCTTTCATCTCCATCTGACTGTCACCAGGAATGACCTTAACATCCACGTTGACAATCTATCTGACCTACTCTGCTCAAAATTCTCTAATCTTCATGACTCTAACAGTCTTTTATCACTCATCGACCACCCACTCCATGACCACCCCCAAGACTTTGTCATTGTCCAGAGGTGCTTCTGCTTCACCTCTGACATGTTTAACTCTAATGTACCAATCCTTGACCACATTCTCTTGACCTCATGGCTCTTATTATATCTTCCCGTTTCTTGGTCCTTCCCTTTCATTCCATTCTGAGGCAGGAGATAGATGGGTCCCTGGCTGAGCAGCTAGAGTGTGTCCCGTGGACAGATAACCCCAAGATGAATAGGAGGAGGAGCTGAGCCCCACCCAGATAAAAGACCACACATTTCTCATTCTTGAGGTCAAGGACACCTTTCCGACTATACATGTGCAGAAAGGCTCCTTGGAAATCAAAAGGGAGTGATGTTGACCTACCCATAGGCCTCTTCACTAGAATACATCTTGGCTAAGAGATGCACATGCACACATGGGAGGACCCTGAGATAAACCAAATACAGACTCAGAATCAGGTAAAGCAAGATGATTGGCCAAAGGAAACCCAGAAGAAATGCCACACATAAGTGATTCAAACTACCACGAGGGCGCGACTTTCTCTCTGAGCCCGCCCGTGTGTCTATCCACACGTACTATTTTTCCTCCTAATAAACACTTTGTTTCACTATTTTCCATCTTTGTGGGAATTCATTTCTGCAGAGCCCTTTGGGCCGGGGCCTTGTCACTGGCCATTGGTCTAGTGGTTAGGATTTAGCACTCTCACTGCCACAGCTGGACCTCAATCTCTGGCTGGGCACCGAAATCCTGCTTCAAACTGCTGCAGGCCAAGGCCACCCAAGATGAATTCCTTTACATATTCATGGACACATACTTTCCTATCCATCCCAGATCCCATGGACCCTCATTTTAACCACTTGCATTTCAATCAATTCACTCCTCTTTTTAAGAAGGTGTTTATGCCTCCAACTTTATAGAGGAAAAAAACGAAGCTGTTGGACATATACTTCCTCAGCTCTTAACCCCTACCTAAAAATCTGTGTCTGCATAACCAAGATTTTCTTTTTCCCAGGCCAAATGGAGAAGTGTCCCTACTCTCAAACGAGGCTATTTTCTCCACTTAAGTTCTTGATCTCACCCCTTATGTCTTTGCTCCATTGCTTATTCGTTCTTTTTTTTCAGTCTTTCCCTTTCAACTGATTTCTTCCTCACAGACTATCAGTAAATTCAAGTACCTCACATTTAAAAATTCCCTTCTGAAAAATAAATAAAAATTCCCTTCTGCTTCCCCCTGACTATCTCCTAATCCTCCCTCCTTTCATTCCCATGTAGCTTCCCAGAAGGAATGGTCTAGACTCTCAACTTTCATTTATGGGCATCTTATTCAAATGAGATTATGATCCAGTAGGTCTAGGTTGGAGACTGAGAGTTTGAACTTCTGATAAGCTCCTGGGTGAGGCCAGTACAAAGGGTCTCTAGACAATCCACTTCTTCAACTCAGATGGACTCTTCAATCCACTGTAATCTGGCTTCTGCCCCACCACTTCCACACCCTGGCATGGTCACCAATGACTTCTTATTTGTCACATCAAATGAGTACATGTCAAAATTTATGACCTCTTAGAGGGAAATCCGGTTTACTATTCCTTTTGTGGAACTACAACCTTGACCTCCATGCTGCCACTCTATCTTGATACTTTTTCTCCTTCTCTGATCATCCATTCTTAGGCTGCACAACTGGCTCCTTTTCTGTCTTAGTCTGCTTGGGCTGCCATACAAAATTCCACAGACTGGGTGGCTTTAACAACAAAATTTTTTTTCTTACAGTTCTGGAGGCTAGAAGCCCCAGATCAAGGTCCAACAAGGTCCATTTCTGGTCAGAGCTTTCTTCCTCACTTGCAGATAGCAGACTTCTTGCTGTGTCCTCACATGGCCTTCTCTCAGTATCTATGTTTGGAAAAATCTCTCTCTCTGTCTTCCTCTTCTTATATGGCCACCAATCCCTTTGGATTAGGACCATAGCCTTATGACTTCATTAACCTTAATTATCTCCTAAAAAGCCCTATTTCCCAAACAGTCATATTGAGGGTTAGCGTTTCAACATGTGAATTTTATTTTATGAACAATTCAGTCTGTAGCATCTTCCTTTGTTCTATCTTCAAAAGTTCACATCCTGCAGAGTTCTGTCCTATGCTTTCTTTCTTCATTCCTTATGCCTGGATAGTTTCATCTACACTCTTGTCTTCAGCTACTTATATGTAAGTGAGAGTTAAATCTTTATTGAAAGCCCTGTTGTGTGTATCCAGACACCTTCTGGATGTTTCCACTTGAGTGACCCTCAGAAATCTCAGACTCAATATTACCTGCTCCTCCTCTTGTTTCCTCATCTTCATAATCCATTAGTCACACCAGACAGAAGCTGGAGCACCCTCTCAGCAGCCCCATGGCTCCTGCCCACTGCCACTTCCCCTGCACTCAAGTCATTCAAGCTCCTTTATACCAGTCTGCTTTTAGACCTCAGGACCCTCCAAGCAGGAAAGCAGAATGAGAAAGGATGTAGTCCTTACAGTCAGATTACCTGGATTTGAATTACAATTCCATCCCAACACCCACTAATGGTGCGACCTAAGGCAATATACTCACTGTGCCTCAGCTTCCCCATCTGTAAGATGAGGGTTATTATAATAATACTACCTACATCATTGTTATGTTGTTGTTATGAGGTGTAAATGAAATAATCCATATAAAGCTCTTAGCTGGGTACGTAATGAAAATTCTATTAATTTTCTATTAATTAGTTAATATTGTAGTCGTTTGCTCATCCTTTCCACTTTCCCTGGATTATCTTTCTCTTCCCTTGTCTCCCTATCAAATACCTATTCATCTTTCAAATTTCAGCCCAAAGGAAATGCTCTTAAACAGATGTATGTGGATACAAGTTGCACAACTTGATAAAGCTACTTTATAAACTTTGAATTGTACACTTGAAAGGGCTAAATTATATGATTGTAAAAAAATGCATCAAATAATTTTATGTATATATTTTTTTCTAGAGACTCGGGATTTACAGATGAGTAAAACCAGCAAATTGATATAACCAATTATTTATACCAAGAAATAATATTTACACACCAGAATAAAGAAATCAGGTTTATATAACGCAACAGCATAAAAACACTGTTCTACAACTAACAACTTAGGATGATTGATCAAGATCTAAGCCCTTAACACATCAGTGAGGGTTGTGAATTCGCCCAGCATCTCAGCTCCACCTAGAGATGCGAGGGACTTAGGGATGGCATTCTGCTCCAGACGATAGCATCACAGTTTGTGTTCAATCTAAAAGACTCTTTTCTGAGACAAGGAACCCAGCAGGGATTTTTCTCACTTGATTGGGAGGTGAGTTGTTAAAGTCAAATGCTCTTCATTCCACACACCACCACCACCACCACCCCCCACCCCCCACCCCCCCCACCCCCGCCCAGGGCTCCGCCATGTTGGGTCTTGTGGGTCGTGTGGCCGCTGCCCCAGGCTCTGGGGCCTTTCAGGGACTCAGCCCTTCAGCACCGCTACTCCAAGCCTAGCTCTTACTGTGAGCCGCTCCAGCCTGCCAGAGACAATGCCACTTAAATATATCCCTCGCCAAAGGCAGGCACCACCACTGGGCACACTGTGGCGGTCATTGGTGCAGCGGTGGATGTCCAATTTGATGAGGGACTGCCACCCATCCTAAATGCCCTGGAAGTGCAAGGCAGGGAGACCAGTCTGGTTTTGGAGGCGGCCCAGCATTTGGGTGAGAGCACAGCAAGGACCATTGCCATGGGTGGTACAGAAGGCTTGCTTAGAGGTCAGAAAGTCTTGGGTTCTGGTGCACCAATCAAAATTCCTGTTGGCCCTGAGACCTTGGGCAGAATCATGAATGTCATTGGAAAATATATTGATGAGAGAGGTCCCATCAAAACCAAACACTTTGACGCTATTCATGCTGAGGCTCCTGGATTCATGGAGATGAGTGCTGAGCAGCAAATTCTGGTTACTGGTATCAAGCTTGTGGATCTGCTGGTTTCCTAGGCCAAGGGTGGCAAAACTGGGCTCTTTGGTGGTGCTGGAGTTGGCAAGACAGTACTGATCATGGAGTTAATCAACAGTGATGCCAAAGCCCACGGTGGTTACTCTGTGTGTGCTGGTGTTGGTGAGAGGACCTGTGAGGGCGATGACTTATACCATAAGATGATTGAGTCTGGTGTTATCAACTTAACAGATGCTACCTCCAAGGTAGTGCTGGTGTACAGTCAAATGAATGAACTGCCTGGTGTTCAGGCCTGGGTAGCTCTGACTGGATTAACTGTAGCTGAATACTTCAGAGACCAAGAAAAGGTCAAGATGCATTGCTTTTGATCAATCACATCTTTCACTTCACTCAGGCTGGCTCAGAAGTGTCTGCTTTATTGGGCAGAATACCTACTGCTGTGGGTTATCAGCCTACCCTGGCCACTGACATGGGTAGCATGCAGGAAAGAATCTCCACCACCAAAAAGGGATCTATCATATCTGTGCAGACTATCTACATGCCTGCTGATGACATGACTGACCCTGCCCCTGCCACTACCTTTGCCCATTTGGATGCTACCACTGTGCTCTCCCATGCTGTCGCTGAGCTGGGCATCTATACAGCTGTGGATCCGCTGGACTCCACCTCTCCCATCATGGATCCCAACGTTGTTGGCAATGAGCATTATGATGTTGCCTGTGGGGTGCAAAAGATCCTACAGGAATACACATCCCTCCAGGACATCATTGTCATCCTGGGTGTGGATGAACTTTCTGAGGAAGGCAAGTTCATTGTGTTTTGTGCATGGACAATACAGTGTTCTTATCTCAGCTATTCCAGGTGGCTGTAAACTTAAGCTCAAGGATCAGCTCCAACATGAATTCATTTTTTAAATTTTTCTCTAGGTCCCATGAATTAATGGTCCCTCTTTCCTCCACTATATCCAGTATTTATGTCTATCACAGTTTCTATATAATTTGCTTACATGTCTGCTTCCCTTTTTTAAATGATGATATTCTTAAGAATGGAAACTATATCTTATGTCTTTGTATCTCCAGCTCCTAGCCCAGCAAAATGAATGAATGAATGAACGAATGGCAAGTTCTACTTGAATAATGGTCTGTGCAAGGCTCATGCATTTCATTTGATTGATATTAGTCTCTTTAAGAATTCTCCATCCTTCCCCACCATGCTGTTTATTTGTTGAAGAAATTGGATTATTTCTTCTGTAGAATTCCTACATTCTGAGTTTGGCTGATTATATCCTCTTAATGTTGTTTACCTTGTCCTCTTTCCCTTATATTTCCTATAAACTCATGGTTAGATCTAGATTGTATAAAAAATATGAAGAGTCTGAGATTTTATCCTACTTGTAAGCTGACAGGTCACTCTGCTTCAGTTCCATGAGTGCTGGGAGAAGGCACAAGACTCCTGGGACAGAGATGAAGGACACTTATTACTCACAACAATAACAGTAGCCAGATTATCAGCATTTGTGCTGGTTTCTGAGCCCCAATTCCCACAGAGTGATACAAGGATGGAATTTTACAAGCTCTTCGGGTGATTCTAATGTGCAACCAGATTTAAGAACCACTAAGAGGCTTGACTGGATTCAGTAAAGTCTAACTGCCCCATTATTTATTCTTCTACCCCAAATATTTAACAGTGTGCCTGGCACCAAGTCGGTTCCCAATAAATAATGATAGCTAATATTTATTGAATATCTTTATATATTCTAAACATCTGATATGTTTTACACTAAATCCTTTAAGTTAAGTCCTAGTGTCATGATTCTCCCTTTACATCGAAGGTGATGAGGCACGAAGAAGTAAAGAAACTTGCCTAGAGTCAGTGAGATGGCAAAGCCAGAATTCAAGCTCAGGCTCCCATGTCAGTGTTCTTATTCACTACACTCTAAGTCTAGCAGGACTGTAGAATGAATAACTGAATGAATTTCCTAGTTTCCTTGAGCAAATGATTGCTTTGTTGTATTAAATAAACTCACAAGATATACGATATTTGTTTTTCTTCCTTGATCGTTAGATCTGGAAAGACCTTAGTCTACTCCAACCTTTTTTTAATTTTTCACAAATAAAGTCAAAAATTACATGAAACAAAATGACATGCCCAAGTTACACAGCTAATTAGTGGCAAAGCTGGAACGCAAGTAGCAAAGTGCTACACACAGATGAGAACTTGGTAGATACTTTGATGTTGATGAAGTGTTGGAAAACAAATATAGCTTTTCTGCTTGCTTTGAAAAAAATGATTCCAATTTAACTGAAAAACACATGCTAGAGTTCAGAGAAAGGAAGATGTTTTCAGTGCAAATGACCCTTGACTCAATGTATTTTTCCCTCTTCCCCTCGGAGGTGGTCAATATGTGAAAAAAAGGCTTGGGCACCGGTCCATGGAGATGGTCACACCACTGGCTTCTGTTGGTCAATCTCTTTGGTCTGAAAAGTAAAGGGAACTCAAGGGGAGCAGAATTTAGTCACCACCATCCAGTCTATGAGTGCTCACAGTGGGGAGACAGACGTTTCCTGCTTCCGTGTATTCAAATATAAAACATGTGCACTTTATTTTCACAGACAATGTTCAAGAGCATTACAGGGCACAGGCCATTTTTGAAGACATATTTTAAAAATTAAAACTTATGTTGCCTTCGTATTTGGGCTACCTGCTATTTCTTTTTTCATGTGCCTTTCCTCCATTACTTAGAATTACCTGTTGCATATGAGGCAGATTTTATTTCCTGGAGGAATATGGCTCAAAAAGGTACTTTTTCTTTTATTCATTCAGTCACTGAACAAATATTCTCTGAGCATCTAATACATCAAGCCCAACAATGAACAAAGATCTGGTACCTATCTTCATGAGGTTAGAGTTAGAGAGAAGACATTAGTTAAATAAACATATGTCTATAATTATAAATTATATGAAGTGCTATGAAAGAAAAAAAAGGGAAGGATGAGATAGTTTAATACAGGAAATCTAATGTAGATTGAAACCTAGGAAGAGGACCCTCTGACATTTAACCTGAGATCAACATTGGGGATCTTAGCCAGAGCAACTATAATAGAATGATGAGGGCAGAAATATTTGAGAGACTTCTATGTACACTGAATTAAACTAGGTTGTCAACAATGATAAGCAATTATGAAAATTAAGGATAATTGGTAACTAAATAAGAAAGTAGGGGTAAGGTGAAAATGGAGCATGAGATTTATTCATATGACATTGGATTATTTTGAGTGAAGCAGTTAGGCATTGGGTTTGCTCTGAGGAGAGCAGTCAACCCATTGTGCCAAGCCCTGTGCTTGGTATTCAAGTACAGACTCAGAGTCCTCTGAATGGCACAGTGGCTCTGGGTCACCCGTTCAAGCCTCTTGAGGGTCTTATCAGGGTGATAGCTACCCTAGGAAGACCATGTTATATGGCCAGCCCAAAGTAATCCTGGGGAAACTAATGTGAATGCCAATTCTGTGCAAAATCCGGTAGTGCTCATGTAATCTCATTACATTATTCGCCATAGGAAAATAATAACAGTTTTCTGTGATGTGTTGATTTGTAATACTAGGAAAGCATGTAACCTGAAATATTAAAGTACAATTATTAAATAACTATGTTCATTCAGTCACAGATATATTCATTGATGTCAATACTCCAAAGCATACAACATGATTAAATTGGCCATGGCTGGCTAACATGGTATTTTCAAATGTCTTCACAGGGGATTCTGTAAAGACAGACCAGCCAGTTATTATGGTGGACATTTAATGATTAGTCTATCTAGGACTCCTCCTCTTTTCTGAAAACAGAACTTGCCATCTTTTGGAGGGGAACTGTTTCTCCCCAGTCTTTTATGTCCCAGTTCCAATAATTAGCTTCAAAAGATTGCTGCCCTCTTCTTTCATGAATTCCCTCCTTGGACACAATAATTGTCCTTAAGATTGGCCTATGACCCAATCTGAGCCAAGTCTAGTTTTTCACCCTCCTGGTCATAATAATTTGTCCAGGAATTGGACAGGTAATCCAAAACAAGGCCATCTAATGGTCCTGAGGTTTTTCAGTTGTTTCTGGGAGAAAAGTCCCTTCCTGTAGATGACAGTGCTGGTAAGATATGCTGCCAGGTAGCAGCCATGGTTCTAGCTTCATAGAGAAAGCTGGTCTATAGAAAAAAAATAAAGATGAGTCATGAAGTCCTGAAAGCATGCTGGTCCCAGTTCCAATCTCTGAATTCCCTGGAGCAGGCCTGGTTCCTGTATGCTTGAGGCTTGTGGTATAGCTGCTTTTCAATTCTGTGAACCTTCCAATCAACCAATATACACTCACAAATAAATGCTTATTTGACTTGAGTTAGAGTTGAAGTTCTGCCTCTGGAAACCAATGGGGCTCTGACTGAAACATGACCTATCATTTGTTAAGTTAGCTGGGAATACCCCATCCGAGGTACTATACTCTTTTCTACTCATGTAGATATGAGTGACATAACACAACACTCCTGCCCTTACCAACTACACAACAGACGTGAGAAATAGATCTCTTTCTCTGGCCCATTTGAGCATCTTTGAAAGACTCTTTTAAGAGAAAATTGCAAAAAGGACTTCAGCACAATACAGCATGACTGCAATTACTTTAGGAGATGAACAGTGTCTCTTGGAGTTGGGGGAGGTAACTTTTGATTTGCATCAAGAAGGATGAGTAGAAGTGTGCTAGGTAGACAGCAATCTAGAGAGAGGAAAAGACATATGTAAAAGCTTAAGGGTACATCATTTGTGCAATTTCAAGAAAATAAATGTAAACAACATTTTTACAAACAATTTTCCATCTCAGGGTAGGAAAGTCAAAAAATGTTTAATTGATGAGAAAGTCTGCTTTACAATAAACAATGGAAATAGCAATAGTTAAAGCTGGGTCCCTTGATTATTAAAAACTATTCTACATAAAAACAACGTAATGAATTTGATCTAGTTCAAACCAAAGGCACTGTGTTCTTTCCCTAGAGTAATAAAAATATATATTAAGATTCAGTCCCTGGAGCTCACATGGAGACTATATAATGAGTACACAAATAGAGCCATACAGAGGAAGAGGTAATCCCATCTATGTGGGGAGGTCAGTTAGGATACTAGGGAGAAGAGAATTTAAGGTGGTACTTGAAATGTTGGGAGAATTTCCTCAAGTAAGAATGAATTAGAACAGAAGTTCTCAAAGTGTGGCCTGGGGACCTATGGTGGTCTCTGGGACCCTTTCAGATGACCCATGAGGTAAAAAATTATTTTCCTAACAATCCTAAGACTTTATATGCCTTTTTTCTCATTCTCTCATATGAATATAGTGGAGTTTTCCACTGTAAATTTTGAAAATCTACATAATTCAGGAAACCAATATTTTTTAAATGATCATTGCGTGATGTTACAAAATCACACATGGGTAAAAGAACCCTTCAAATTGCAAGAGATGCCAATGAATTCTCATGTAACAAAGTTTGAAAATTTTATTGCTCTGGTTTCAAATTCCACATAACAATAAACTTTATGAAACTATGATTTGTCAAGTTTCAGTATAGTATCATAGAAAATTATGCACAATTACCTTAAAAGGCTTTTAAAATAACTCTTTTTTCCAACTGTATTTTTGTGTGAGATCAGATTTTCTGCACATATTTCAACTAAAACAAGAAACCCCAGCAAATTGGGAAGATGAATTTAGTTATCTTCTATTAAATGAGATATCAAAGAGATTTATAAAAATGTAAAACAATGTCTATTTTCTCAATAAATTTTTTATATTGGAAAATATCCTTATTTTCACAAAATATGTTTTTTGTTGTTGTTGTTAACTTGTGTTCTGGGTTGAAATGTGTCTCCCAAAAAATCCTAACCCCCAATACCTGTGATGGTGATCTTACTTGAAAACAGGGTCTTTGTAGATGATCAAGTTAAGATGAAGTCATTAGGGTGAAACCAAATCCAGTGTGACTGGTGTCCTTATAAAAAGGAGAAATTTGGACACAAAGGCAGACAAACATTTGCATTTCTTACATTTCCTACAGAGGTAGGAAGATGATGTGAAGATACAAGGAGAATATCATCTGCAAGCCAAGGAACAACTGAGGCCCCCAGCAGTTAGAGAGAGACACGGAACAGAACTTCCTCACAGCCCTCGGAAGAAACCAACCTTACCTACACCTGGATTTCAGACTTCCATTCTCCAGGACTGTGAGACAACAAATTTCTGTTGTTAAACCATTCCTTTACACCAGGACCAGGAAACTAACAACCCACAATGGTTTATTACTTTTAATGAATTTATAAAAACACTTATAATTTCCCAATTTTAATTTCTAATATCATAAATACTGATATACATAAAGCACACAAGCAAAAGCTCTTTGTGTCCTCAATAATCTTCAAGAGTGAAAAAAAGGTCCTGAGACCAAAAAGTTTGAGGCCCACAAGATTACAGGATTCCCAGGAAAGGGGCAACATAAGCCAATGCAGTGCTTCCCAAATACCAGTCTCCTGGCAGCTACACTAGAAAAGAACAACAGACTCCAGGGATTTCTCCGTACCATCGAATCAGAATCTCCAAAGTTCTGTTCCAGGAAACCATATTTCTAACGAATTCCCCAGCTAATTCTTATATGTAATCGAAGGCTTAGAGGCAGAAATGCTCAAAATGAGTCGAGAAGTATTTCATCCAACTCCTCTGGTTTGCAGGGAAAGAGACACACTCAAGTTAGCTCAAGTAATAGGGGAGTTTATTACAGAAATACCCTTGGCACCACCAGGGAATTCGATCTTTCACAAAACAGGTGCTGTAATAGGTCCCCACCTCAGAAAGAATTGGGAGATCGCAGTATCTCCAGGGATGCCAGCAAGCAGAAGTTCCTGGTTCTCTATGTTCTGCTAACACTATGACTATGCTTTATGACTACAGGACTCTATACCCTCCATACTCTGCTTCCTGCTGTCCTTCCTCCAAATATCTGCTTCTTCATACTTCTGGCTGCCCATAACTTTCGCTTATGATGCCTAAGTTCACCTCAAAGCAACTTTTCAGCTTCTGCTTTATTGTCAACTGACAGATTCCTTTGTCTTTCTTCATTTCAGTCCCTGAGATGGAAAAATCTAATTGGTCCAGGTTGTCTCCTAGCACCAGAACACACTCAGATTTGCTGGAGAGCTTATGGTGTTGCTACCCTGGAATCAGATGCCCATATCTAGTTTAATAATCTGTGAGCACAGGGCCCAGACAGAGTATAAAACATGATAATCAATCTAACAGGGCATTTTCCCCTTAGATGGGGCTGTGAGCAAAACAGTTATGCAATTATCTTCAGAACAATTTTTGGTTTTGCTTTTACAATTCCAAAAACTTTGATTTAAATCTTTATCAAGATAACCAATTATTAATATAACTGATTTGACCAACTCAAATGATTTTTTGACATAAGCATGACCGAAGCTAAACTGATGGATTGCTTGATGATAATAATGATGTATGATGAGACTTAAAGATCCTGAAACTACTATCTATGCATTTTCCTCTGACCCTCTAATTTATTCATTATTCTTTTTTTTTTTTTTTTTTTTTTTGCGGTACGCAGGCCTCTCTCACTGTCGTGGCCTCTCCCATTGTGGAGCACAGGCTCCGGATGCACAGCCTCAGTGGCCATGGCTCATGGGCCCAGCCGCTCCACGGCATGTGGGATCTTCCCAGACTGGGGCACGAACCTGTGTCCCCTGCATTGGGAGGCGGACTCCCAACCACTGTGCCACCAGGGAAGCCCTATTCATTATTCATTTGCTAAGTAACAATTCTAGTTCTCATTCTCTTCTTCCTGTGTCTTCATTCTTTCTTACCCTATGAAGCCCTCTGTCTTCTTCCTCCTTTATTCAAACCCCCTTGTGGTCTTAGATTAAAAACAAACAAACAAACAAAAAAATGAAGTTCGAGGCACTTTATAATTCCACTAGTTTTACATTAGAGTTTGATTTGGTTCTTGAAAAATTTTATAAAATGGCTTTGTCCTTTGCTTTTTTAAAGAAGGAAAAGACATAAAAATATTAAAGTATCATAAATTTAATAACCACTGGGTATTTCAAGTATTGGGGCTGTCACCTTAGAGCAAACTGTAATTGTTGAGATAAGGCAGATACCCTTTCTTTGTACATTGGTATCCATGGACTTCAGCATATGAGATAGTTTAGTTTTGTGTTTAGGTGAATTATTTGTGTGTGTGTCATTGCGTAATTTTTTCTGTGTGCTTGTGTATATGTTTGTAGTTTTCTTGGTATATGTGTGTGTGTCTCTCAATTGAACAAAATTGCATTGTTTTCTTATGTTGTACTGTATACTTTTCATTTGTTGCTCTGGACTGAAAGAAGACCGTTTCTATTTTGATTAAATTGTTGGATTGCTCAAAAAAACAAGCAGAAACATCTCCAAGATTTTGTTGAATCCAATTAGTTATATGCAACTTGTAGTACATCTGATTCTTATTATATGCTTTTGTGTTTTCTCCAGTAAATCGGTTGAAACTAAGTGACTGTGGCATTTGACCTACATAGTGAAGGTGTAGGTTTAAATGTGCATGTTTTACTGTTCTTTGTCCTTTGCACGTGAATATTCTTCTTAGGACACCTAAAAAAGTAATGTTCATTTTTGTATGTATGATAGCATATAACAGGATAGTGTGTTATCTTCTCTTTAGGGAGTAACATTGATTCAAGTTCATTTAAATCAACTAATGTTTCCAACTCAAACATTCATTTATTTGTAACAGAAATTACTGGCTCACAAAACTCAAAGTGGAGAAAAGCAAAAAACTTCAGGAGGTTACATCAAATTAAAAAGCTTCTGCACATCAAAGGAAACCATCAACAAAATGAAAAGGCAATCTACTGAACAGGAGATGATATTTGCAAATCATGTATCTGATAAAGGGTTAATATCCAAAACGTTTAAAGAACTCATACAACTCAATAACAACAACAAAAAATCTAATTAAAAAATGGCAGAGGGGCTTCCCTGGTGGCGCATTGGTTGAGAGTCCACCTGCCGATGCAAGGGACACGGGTTCGTGCCCCAGTCCAGGAAGATCCCACATGCCGCGGAGCGGCTAGGCCCGTGAGCCATGGCCTCTGAGCCTGCGCGTCCGGAGCCTGTGCTCCGCAACGGGAGAGACCACAACAGTGAGAGGCCCGCGTACCGAAAAAAAAAAAAAAAAAAAAAAAGGCAGAGGATCTGAACAGACATTTTTCTGAAGAAGACATACAGAGGGCCAACAGACACATGAAAAGATGCTCAACGTCACGAATCATCAGGGAAAAGCAAATAAAAACCACAATGAAATATCGCCTCACACTTGTCAGAATGGCTATTATCAAAAAGACAAGCAATGACAAGTGTCACAAGATGTGGAGAAAAGGGAACCCTCACTCACTGTTAGTGGGGATGTAAATTGGTGCAGCCACTCTGTAAAGAGTATGGGGGTTCCTCAAAAAATTAAAAATAGAACTACCATATGATCTAGCAATTCCATTTCTACTGGTATCAATTACAAGAAAACAAAAAATTAATTCAAAAAGATATATGCATCCCATGTTCACTGCAGTATATTTTCAATAGCCAAGAGATGGAAACAACCTAAGTGTGCATCAAGGTATGAATGAATAAAGATGTGGCATATATATACAATGAAGTACTATTCAGCCATAAAAGAAGAAAGAAACCTTACAATTTGCAGCAAAATGGATGGAATTTGAGGGTACTGAGTGAAATAAGGCAGACAGAGAAAAACAAATATTGCATGATTTCACTTATATGTGGAATCTAAAAAACAAAACCAAAAAAATAAAACCCAGACTCATAGATATAGAGAACAAACTGGTGTTTGTTTCCTCCCTAAAAGAAGGAAAGTTGCAGGAGTACAAAAATGGGTGAAGGGGGTCAAGAAGTACAAACTTCCAGTTGTAAAATAAATAAGTCATGTGGCTATAATGTACAGTATGGGAAATTAAGTCATGAACATTGTTTTAACTTTGTATGGTAACAGATGGTGACTATACTTACTGTGGTGACCATTTCACAATGTATACAAATGTTGAATCACTATACTGTACACATGAAACTAATATAATATTGTATGTCAAATATATTTCAATTAAAAAAACCTTCAGGAGAGGTTTGATCAAGGTGTCAGCCCCATTTCTCTACAGTTGTTCAGACTCTGCCTCCTCCGTGTGCTGAATCTGGCTTCAGGTCACCTTCTTCCACCTTCCTGAGGCAAAATGGCCTTAGATTCTCAAACCACATCACACACAAGAAGTGAGAATTATGTCCTCTCAATCATTGAACAAATGTCATCATATTCTCTCTTAAGGACCAATTCTAATCCTGTGTCCACCTCTGAACTAATCTCAGTGACCAAGAAAATAATATGCATTGGTTGGCTTAGTCTTAGCTGGGTTGTATTCAAGCTGGCTTCCTCTCTCTTGGTAGCAAGATGGCTATAACAATTCCAGGCCTCACGTCTATAGACCACCCATTTAGAAGATGCTTCTAATTCTACAACTGACCTAAGCGTCACTCTATTTATCATATGCTCACCTGTGAACCATTCACTATAGCAGCCAGTGGTGCAGAATTACTCTGGGGTCAGGCCCTTCAATGTCCGCCCAATAAACTAGAGCTGAAGATCAATCCTACCTAAACCAGATACAGCTCTACAGTGGGGCAGAGGTGAAGTGGATGTTAGGGAGCCAATCAGCCACGCCCTCCACACCAGTGGCCATCTCTCTGCAAGTGGATACTGCCTTCTCCCTCCTCTATCCCACGTGCACCTCTCCCAACGATACATGCTCCCTTGAAGAACACATCCTTGCCAGATATACAGAACTATTTTTCAATCAAACGTACATGACTTTAAGTTGAGTTGACTGTAAAGAAATCTGCTGGATATGTCAATCCCAATCCCCATCCCTTCCCCCCGGGTAACCAAGAGTTTGTTTTCTACATCTGTGACTCTGTTTTGTATAGAAGTTCATTTGCACCATTCTCTTTTTTTTTTTTGCAATACGTGGGCCTCTCACTGTTGTGGCCTCTCCCGTTGCGGAGCACAGGCTCCGGATGAGCAGGCTCAGCGGCCATGGCTCACGGGCCCAGCCGCTCTGCAGCATGTGGGATCTTCCCGGGCCGGGGCACGAACCCGTGTCCCCTGCATCGGCAGGCGGACTCCCAACCACTGTGCCACCAGGGAAGCCCTGCACCATTCTTTTTTAGATTCTGCATATAAGCGATATCATATTTGTCTTTCTCTGTCTGACTTACTTAACTCAGTATGACCATCTCTAGGTCCAACCATATTGCTACAAATGACACACTACTATATATAACAGAGATAACTAATAAGGACCTACTGTATAGCACAGGGAACTCTTCTCAATACTCTGTAATGACCTATATGGAAAAAGAATCTAAAAAAAGAGTGGATATATGCATATGTATAACTGATTCACTTTGCTGTACACCTGAAACTAGCACAACATTTTTTTTTAATTTATTATTATTTTTTTTTTTTGCGGCACGTGGGCCTCTCACTGTTGTGGCCTCTCCCGTTGCGGAGCACAGGCTCCAGACGCGCAGGCTCAGCGGCCATGGCTCACGGGCCCAGCCACTCGCGTGGCATGTGGGATCTTCCCAGACCGGGGCACGAACCTGCGTCCCCTGCATTGGCAGGCGGACTCTCAACCACTGCGCCACCAGGGAAGCCCTAGCACAACATTTTAAATCAACTCTACTCCAATTAAAATAAAAAGAAGAAGAATCTGCTGGAGAAATGTCAGTATAAATGCATTTACTCTACTTTTCTCTTAAGCCCTGTAATTTTTTTTTCCAAATCATAAAAGAAGACAGTCCACGACACAATTCTCCACACATCCTATTACTTTCAACATTTTATTACTGCCTTTCAGGTATTTTCTTTCTACCTATGCATGGCTCCATTTTGAACTTCTTATTTATTTGTGTGTCTAAAATGCGGGCCTTGCAAAACATAATAACACCTCAAAAACATTTCACAATCAGGCAGTGCTCCAGCACCCATGTTTTTAAAATCAGGCTGTTGTGAATTCTCCAAGAAGTCCAAGAACAACTGTGAATTGCTTCCTTGAGCACTCTCACGGGTGCACAGGAAGGAGTCCCCGCCAGCAGAACAGGAGGTGCCAAATCGAGGACAAAAATTCAATCTCCAACCAAAAAGACATTCATGGGGGTGGGAGGGGCTGCTATCAGAAATGGCCTGGATAAAGCCTTCTTGACCTATACAACCAGAGAAGGCATTACCCCATTTTTTTCAGTCTCTGCTTTATTTTCCAGGGACTAAAAAGGTTTGCCAGGAGTACCAGAGAAAGAAAAATATTCTATCAGTTGCCATGTAAAATATTTATGAGAAAAGTTGAAGCTTTTGGAAACTCTTTCCATTCATACATATCTTCATAATTGTAAGAAATGTTGGAACATTTGAAAAACAAGTGAAATTTCTGAAAATACACCTCTATTTCCAAATGATTTCACCTTAATAAAGGTTAGACTTTTCAGGTCAACTTAAAGCTTCATGGAAAAAAATTTCTTCTAGGAGACCTTTATTAGCTGCCATTTTTCCTTAGTGGTCAAACAATCTCAGTATCACTAAAGTACAATACTGTATGGATTTTTTTTTTGCCTCTGAAAGCTAAAATTTAAAAGCAAAATCCATACATAGTATGGATGCTCCTGGAAGAATATTACAGAATGCCCTACTCAAGCAGCTGGGCATGCAAGTATCACCTCTGAAACCCTGTCTCTCACTTGTCCTGAGCCAGTTTTCTATCTATTCAATTCAACATCCACAATTCTGCACACATCCATAACTATTACACGCGCTCCTCCATTTTCCAGAGCCACGCTGTGTAATATCCCTTTTCATGTTTGTTTTGAAAGCTAGAAATTGTGTTCTTTATACTCTGCATTTCCCACATGGCATGTGTGAGGTAGGATGTGTATTGAAAGTGTTCAACTAATCCCTACTGTGGTACAGGTGGGTAAGAAACAGAAAATGATTGCTGGAAAATGCAGCCCCAAAGGACGTATGTTTACTCACTTAAACATTTCTGAAAATTGAGGCTGGGTCATTATTCCTATTTCCATTTTAGGTGGAGATGATTAAATCATTCCATCCTGATGATTGTTATGTTGCTAAGTAAACTTCCCTAGCATCATTGTTATTTGTCTTAATTGATTCTGAAAGACTAATCTAGTTTCTATTTGTAAAAAGTTTCTGGAAGTTTCTTTCAGTCTAATAAAATCTTCTAAAAAATGGAAAATGTAGGAGCAGAAGAAGCCATTCATCTCCAAACTTAAGGGGACTGAGGGCCAAGCACCCCTCCAGAGTTCAGAGAAAACTGAAAGACACAGGAATCAGATACTTGGAGACCAAAATATTAGGTTTATTACTTATGAAAAAGAAAAAGAGAAGAAGGAGGAGGAAGCAAGGCTATTTGGGAGGACGTGGCTTTCAAGTTCTGACTGAAAGCATTGATACTTCTCCTTTGAATTTAACAGGATTGTGCATTTCTCTGGTCTCTGGAGCTGGGCAAATACAAACCCCCTAGCCAGCAGTAGACCAGAATGAATGCATGGTGTCTGCAGTATGACAGATATATAAAAAGGAGAGACAGAGACAAAGAAACAGAGAGAGAGAGGAGGAAAGGGCTCTATCATGTTCTTTCTCCCAAACTAACCCATCAGAAAGGCCCTCTTTATGCCCTGGAGACCAATGAAAGTGGGACAGTGAACAATAGGGGTTTTCCTCTAACACACAACTCCCACACCATGGAAACATGAGGCAGTGCAAAAGAAGGTTCTCATCTTAACATCTACAAGCTCATGAACATTACAAGAAATTTTCCTTGTCCTGAAGACCTGAATACAATCAACATGTCACCAAGACTAGCAGTGTACTCACCTTGAGAAATTGCCAATAAAACAGAATTACAAAAACAGAAAAAGAAGGCAAGAAGCAGTGAAACAAAATTGCCAAGCAGTCAAAGAACTGAGACGATTCCTCGATGTTCCGTAGAAAATGATTTAACTTGTCGTGCAACCTTCCATCGTGGTCTCTCTCCACCTGGATATTTAACCTCAGTGTTTCAAATAAGCAGGCATGCGTCAGAGGACGCTGATACTGATGCTGGTTCTCTTTCTCTCTTACACACGGAGAATGGGAAAACACAAATGTAGATGTTGGGAAAGTGGACGACATGCAAGCAATCAGGAGGAAGTGGGGAAGTAACAGATTAAGTCAGGGAGCACAGGCATTTCAGGCACAGAGGTCCTCCCTTCTAATTACAGTAGGTGGGCTTTTCGGAAAGGCTGGAACTAAGAAAAGTGGACTCTGGTTTCAGTAGAAGAACAGACCAACCTTGATGGCAATTAAATCTCATAGATTAAAATCCCATTTTCCAACAACAGGAACTCAGTGAGAAGGCCATGTGGCCCCAATTTGGGAGAAATGGGAGAAGTAAACCATCTCTGGGTCCTGCTGAGAGCTGGTATAACGGGTTATCCAAATAAACACAGGGAGATCAACACATATCTAAGAGTACTCTGAAATTCCTGTACGGCCTAAAAGTGTAGTGTGAGAAATAGTGAAATAATAATTTGAGGCTTTTGGGTTTTGTTTCCAAAAGATGCAATATTGAATATAAAAATGCGAAACATTTGCCAAAGTGAATTTCTTAATTATTTTTATTTACTTGGCCTTAAAGCCATTGAAAGGAACAATAACCTGGAAATAGTTTTGGCATAAAAAATGTAGGGTCACAGAGCTTTCAGAACTCAAAATTCCCTTCAGACAAGAAAACTGAAGCCAGGAGAGAAGGTATGGCTTTCCTAATTTCACACAACTCCTTAACCCAGTGTCTTATTCAATATCCATGTCTACCCCCTCCCAGGATGGTGTTCTTTCTGCTGCAGGACTTCAGAAAAGCACCCACCTGTGTGGTGCCTGTATGAAGGCACACCCTCCCCAAGGCCCCCAGTATGAAAGTCCAATTGTTTACAAGCATTGTTTCCATAATATCAGGCAGAGACCACACACTGACCATTACCATATGCCCAAGGAAAAAGTACTTGTGCAGGGAAGCAGGATATTGACTTGGTTAACTGGCTTTTTATTCATTTGTCTGCTTTTCCTGACAAATTTGTTTTGAGTAGTTGCGTTTCCTCTGATGTGGGGTTCAAGGTGATGAGACCAATTTCCAAAAGTCACATATTAAAGGTAGGCTAAGGACCTCGTTGGCCTGCCTTACACTTGCAGGTCTAATGGAAGTCGAACAGGTGGACTTTATTGTCCTTTTCAGAAAAGCCATCACAGATGGGGGCAGCATGCCAAGTCTCACAGTTTTGTGTCCATAAATGTGCATACATTCGTGTTTATGGTCCCCCTGCACGAATCAGGGATTATTTCATTCTGAAGCATGTAACATTTCATGTGAATTCCACTTTTTTTGCGTCTTGAAATATATCATTCATAGAAGGTATATTTCTCATCTGATATCCACAGTGGAATTTATCTAGCATTTTAACAATTTTGTTACGATGGACTTTTTAAATTATTATGTTTCAGATGAGTCATAAATCAGAAGACTAGACTTTAGAGGATCCAAACAGATGAGCCAGGATCTAATAAGACTGTACATTTCTCATCTCTATTAAGTTTGGTCTTTACAGCTGACATGATAAAAATTTGGAGAGTACTTCAAAGTAAAAAGTGTCAGTTGTCTAATTTTAAATAAAGATAAAAATTTGAAAACTCCTAATTATACCTTTTTAATTCCATGGACTTAGTGCATATTAAATGTGCTGCATTTAGCACCTTCTGTGAACAGAACAGAATATGTCTACTGGAAACCACAGAAAACAATCCCTGAGAATTCTGATCATCCAAGGAGAGAGTCATCAATTTATGAAATAAATTGCCTCACCCTACAGTTTCTCAGGATGTTGCTAAACATTCTTTAAGAAGAAAAAGATTTCAATAATAAAATATTCAAAAATAAAATGTAAAATGCATGAAGTTTTAAAAAGTCAAGATATTTCTTCATTGCTGAAGGTCTCAGAACCATATGCATGTTGGGGGTTGGGGATGAGTGGGTATGTACATTGTAAATCTCCAAGATGAGTGTGTGGTGAGCAATTCCCAAAATTATCTAGAAATTTCCTTCCTACCACCTTTTTTTTTTTTTTTTTGGAGCAACTATTAATCAGTGCCATGAAAACTCATGTAGAAAACCAGATATTTTGGAATTGAATTCAATCATAAAGGTTGTTTTCATGTTTTTAAACAATGCATGCCCACCCAACTCTCCAGGGTTATCAACTCCTTGGGGGCAGCAGATGCACCTTATAATTCTTTGTATCCCCCACTGTGGTTCTAGTGACCCACCTAACCTCATTCATTTCCTCCACTCTCCCTCTCATTCACTCCCCTTAGCCCCCCTCAAGGGCACCAAGCCTACCCTTGGCTCAAGATTTTACATTTTCCATTCATGTGCTTTATACCTTCTTCCCAAAGATAGTCACATGACTATTACCCTCCTTTCATCCAAGGCTCTACTAAAATCACTTCCTCTATTATTAATATTCCTTTTCCCCTTTCCCTGTTTATTTTTTTCTCATAGCACATAACACTACCAGACATAACATCATCTATCTACCTATTCCTTGATTGTCTCTATCCTCACACCCACCACATGAGCACAGGGACTCTGCTTTGTTCCCTGCTGTTCTCCTTGTCCCTAAGGCCTTGCCTGTTACATACCTGGATATAAGTAAGTAGTTACTGAAATAACAAACCAAAGAATCCTGCAAGAAAAAGAGGAAGTAGAGGAAGGCCCAATGTTTTACTCTATTATAATCAGTTCTATTAAAGGAGCTTCAGACTAAGGTCTCCCTAACCCTACTTCACAGATAAATATATAAATTTTTATCTATATAAAAATATAAATACAAAAATATATAAATTTTTAAATTAAAGATCAACCTTTGAAAACAAAAGATTATGGAAAAGAAGCATATTAGTAGAATAGCATGTACCCTACCAGCTGGATGTGAGAGGAGGTCTTTTGGAAGGCATCCTTTGTCAACTCATTGGCTGGAATTGATCATACATATTTCAACTTCATTTGTTTTCTTTTCTATTGGCTTTTGACAGTAGCTGGTGGCAACCCAAGGGAGCAGTGAAGAAAGAGGACTAGGGTGGCTGTCCAAAAATCTGTGTTCTACCCACCAACTTTGTCACTAAGTTGAACAAATCATTTAAACTCTCTGGATACCCTTTTTCACCTTTCATCTATTAACAAGATCCATGGAACACAGACTGGAAAAATTCTGCTTTATAAATATGTTATTATCATTAGTCTTACTTAATTGTTGATGTGATCTAGGCTCAGGTGAGTTTAGAAGATCTTAGATTAAAGAGCTAACAGGTTGTTACTGCAGAATTTCTCAGGGCCTTTAATATACTAACATATGTTATGACCCTCCAAGATTTGGGATACAGTAAATAGAGCTCTCCAAAGGAACTCTTAACCAAGGAACACTTTTAACAGCTCCTAAGACATTCCTCCCTGGAGCACCACTTTAGGAAATACTAGAAATGATCTCCAAGGCCACTTAATGTATTAACATTATCTGACCATGACACCATCATTCAAGGGGCAATTCTAATGCTATTGAAGAAAGCCACAAACAAAGGAACTTTTAAAATATTATACTCACTCAAAACTTAATAAGACAAACAAGCAAGTAAAAATTGGGTTTTCATTTTACTAAAGAAGATATACAAATAACTAATAAGTGTATGAAAAGATGTTCAACGTCATTAATCATTAAGGAAATGAAGATTAAAACCACAAGGAGATACTAGTACACACCCATTAGAATAGATATAATCAAAAAGATTACAGTATACCAAGTGCTGGCAAAGATATGGAGAACTCAAAACACACAGGTTGCTGGTGTGAATGTAAAATGATGTGGCCACTTTGGAAAACAGGCAGGTTCTTAAAAAGTTAAACATACACTTACCATATACCCAACAATTACACTACTGGTATCTACTTAAGAGAAGTGAAAATATATGTCCCCAGAAAAAACTTTTACTCAAATTTTCATAGTAGCACTATTTGTAATAGCTAGCTAAAACCCCAAAACAATCAAAATGTCTATCAATTAGTGAATGGATAAAAATGCAGTTTATCCACACAATAAAAAGGAATAAACTACTGATATATGCAACGGCACAGCTGAACCCGAAAACACTGTGCCAAGTGGAAGAAACCAGACATAAAATACTACATGTAGGGCCTCCCTGGTGGCGCAGTGGTTGAGAGTCCGCCTGCCGATGCAGGGGATACGGGTTCGTGCCCCGGTCTGGGAGGATCCCATATGCCGCGGAGCGGCTGGGCCCGTGAGCCATGGCCGCTGGGCCTGCGCATCCGGAGCCTGTGCTCCGCAACGGGAGAGGCCACAAGAGTGAGAGGCCCGCATACCGCAAAAAGAAAAAAAAAAAAAAAAACTACATGTAGTAAAATTTCATTTGTATGAAATTCCTAGAAAAGCAGAAGTATAGAGATAAAGCAGATCAGTGGCTATCTGAGTCTAGAGGTAGAATGGGAATCCACTGTAAATGGGAATGAATAAGGACTTTTTATGGGGTGATAGAAATGCTCTAAAACTGGATGGTGGTGATGGTGTACACTGTCTAAATTAACTAAAAATCATTGAACTGTATTTCACAATGTGTGAATTACATAGCATATAAATAATACCCAAAAAATCTGTTAAAAATAACAGTTCAAGGATGTCCATATGCAAGGACAAAATCAGAAATATGACGGAAGATCTCGGTGAAGGACTTGTGTATTATTCTTGCCTTAGACCATTCTTCCTAGAGTGTAGATATACACACATAAACACACAAGTCTTGGTGTAGTTACTTAATTAAAACAAGTTTTATTAGTGCTAATGACACCAGGACAGAAATGCTGCTCAATGACAAATATGCAAAACAATAAAGTCACTTCCTATAAACAACAAAATCTTTCTACATATTTATATAATATATGCATATATAACATGTATATGTATATATAACATGTTATAGCTGTAACAATCTATATCTATCTACCTAGCTTTATATCCCTGTATGTATATATGTCTGTGTGTGTGTGTGTGTGTGTGTGTGTGTGTGTGTGTGTATTTATATTGGGTTGGCCAAAAAGTTCGTTTGAGTTTTTCTGTAAGATGTTACAGAAAAATAGGGACGAACTTTTTGGTCAGCCCAATATATGTGAATTATATGTGTGTCTTATGTTCCCCTCTAGATAAAGCTAGAGGGAGCCACCAAAGACTCTCAGAAATCTGTGAGTCTTACAGAAATCTGATTTGCTGTGTTCATAATTTGGGCCACAGACCTTCTCTGAGGAGATGACATTTAAGCTGAGATTGAAATGATAAAAAGGAGCCAGCCATACAAAGATCCAGGAGAAAAGCATCCCATGCTGCAGGAAGGGGGAGTGTGAAGACCCTAAGCATGAACCAGTGTAGGGGTTCGAGGACAGAAGGGAGGCCAAGCCAGGGCAACTGGAACGTAAAGAGCCAGCGTGAACGTGGCGTGTTGAAACTGAAGAGGAAAGGAGGCGGTTTAAATTATGCTGGGGCTTGCAGGCCTTGCTATGGCTTTTGGATTTTATTCCAAGGGCAGTGAGAAATTAGTGGAGGAGAGAGACGTTATTTGGGTTTGTGTTTTTAAAACACCACTCTAGCTGCTTTGTGGGAGGCAAGAGTGACCACTGAGAGAAGAGCTGGGAGACCACCGCCAGAGCCCAGACGAGATACCACAGTGATGGCACGACTGTGTTTGTCGAGTAGTCTAATGGTTAAGAGCAAGGACGGTGGCAACAAAATGACGGAGGTTCACATCTCAGCTCTGTCGCTTCCCCTCCAAGTGGCTTCAGAGAGCTTACCAAACCTCTGTGAGCCCCACTTTCTTCCTCACATTAATAAAAACGGGTAATACTAATATTTATTCCATAGGATTGCTATGAGGACTCAATGAAAGAGATGATCATACTAAGTGAAGTAAGTCAGACAAAGACAAATACCACATGATATCACTTACATGTGGAATCTAAAAAAAAATGAGACAAATGAACTTATTTACAGAACAGACTCACAGACATAGAAAACAAACTTATGGTTACCACACACTACTATATACAAAATAGATAAAAAACAAGTTCCTATGGCACAGGGAGCTATATTCAATATCTTGTAATAACTTATAATGGAAAAGAATTTGAAAAAGTATGTGTGTGTACATATAAATATATATACACATATATACAGACATGTTTATATATGTATAACTGAATCACTTAGCTGTACACATGAAACTACACAACATTGTAACTCAACTGTATTTCGATAAAAAGAAATACATATAAGACACTTGGAATATATTAAGTGCCCCCAAAATGATAGTGATTATGACCCTTCAAAATCCATTCTACTAACTGTGCCATCATCAATCATGTAGCAGATGCTGCTTATGCCCTGCTCCATATCTCCTTGAGACACCTGAGTTCACCAGCAGGTATAATGGACAGTTTCCAGCACAGTCAACTTCCCATATTCAGCACCAGCATCTCTCCTCACTTCCTGAAGGGCTTTCTCTGGCATCACCAAGATTTGCTCAACAGCCATCAGGAATTAAGTACCCAGCCAGAGGCAACCATCAACCAAGGGAGGATGGTAGTTGGTGGATAAATTAACCCGGCTCTCCAACCTCTGTCTGCACATTTCAAGGTACATTCCATGCAGTTTCTTGAGGGGTCTCCAGTGAGACTGAGCATGGGTAACTCACTCACTGACTCACCTTTTGTTGGGTTTCCTCCTGCCCTGTCACTTTTCCCATTTCCTCACATCTGCTTTCTTGGATCACTTCCCAAATCAGCTACTATGACCAAATGCTTGTCTTAGAGTTTGTTTTAGGGGAAACCCAAACTAAGACACATCAGCTCTCTGTGTTTAGGCAATCTCACCATACGCTTTTATCTATAAAAGGGGTAATTAAGCAGTCAACTTCCATGATTCTAAACTTAGGCTACTTATTTTTGTCCACTTTTCCATCTAGCACATGATAAGTATAATCTATATTAATCTATATTAAATCAGTAATTTTAAATGAACACTTAAATATGGCTACACATTTTCCTGTATAAAGAATGAATGGTTTCTGCATAGTTAACAATAAGAAATGATATGCTATTTGGTTTTTGTGCTCACCAAATATGGTATCATAAACTGAATACAGGGACTTCCCTGGTGGCGCTGTGGTTAAGAATCCGCCTGCCAATGCAGGGGACACGAGTTCGATCCCTGGTCCAGGAAGATCCCACATGCTGAGGATCAACTAAGCCTGCATGCTGCAACTACTTAAGCCCACGCACCTAGAGCCCATGTTCTGCAACAAGAGAAGCCACCGCAATGAGAAGCCCGTACACCGCAATGAAGAGTAGCCCCCGCTCACTGCAACTAGAGAAAGCCCACACACAGCAACGAAGACCCAACACAGCCAAAAAACAAAAGATTTGGTCAAAAAAATAAAATATAAAAAAATTAAAATAAACTGAATACAGAAGCTTATATTGGCTGTTAAAATAAGGCTATGCTAAGCTAATTCAGCTTAAGAATGTAGCAGATTATATTTTCTAAAGATGGTCACTCAACATCTTCCATCTCCCACATGTGTTTGCACTGGAAGTTTGTCATTCCCCTATCCATAGGCAGAATCTGTTTTCCCTCCCCTTGAGTCTGGGTTGGTCCTGTGACTGACTTGTCCAATAGATATGATGGAAATGATGTTGTCCCAGTCTTAGGAGAGGCATTAACTAGACTTGCAGGGACAACTTCCTGTCCTTTGGAAGATAACCAAGGGGAAGAAAGGAGAACGTCCTGAGATGTCCGGGCTGTGTGAAGCCGAAGCCATGTGGAATGACCACGCACAGAGAGAGTGGCATAAGAGTGAGTGAAGAAGCCATCTTGGAGGTGGGCCCTCCAGCCTCTGCTGCCCCAGCTGATGCCTGGTGGAGCAGAGGCAAGTGACCAAGAGAGCCCGCCCTGAATTCCTGCCCCACAAAATCATGAGCAAAATAAATGGCTGTTTTAAACCACTAACTGTTGGGGGTAGTTTATTACACAACAGTTGAGAATTTTAAAGTATTTAGAATTAATAATTTGAAAATTCATAAAATGTTTTCTAGGATTAGACTGACTTCAGGAAGAAATTTGTAGATATGGTTTCCAAAAACGTGATGAAAGTTCTTGTGGGGAAACAGAAACAATGAAAGCAGAATCCTATTTGAAGTCTCACTTTTTTCATTAGCTGCAGAGTAATGAAAAACAGCCACCCTGAATATCCAATTTCCCCCAATACTTTAATTCTTTTCTTAGGCTGGAAGTTTTAACAATTCATCCTTTACTGTAAGTTGAAAAAAATACATAATGATTTTTTTAAACTTTTTCTATTTCTGGGCAGCAGATTTTGAAGGTGAAGCTTTAATCACATGCTAGTCTTATAATCACTGCTGGTTTTCAACTAAAGTATTACAAATTGGGCTTTAGTTCAATTTAAATTGCATGGGCCAAATCCAACCCTTGGTTATTACAGGCAACTCCCATTGAAATCATTAGTAGTTGTACATATGTAACTGAGGAGATAATTTGGCCACATGTGCTTTGTCTCCATGTGTCTCTACACAAGTGCAGGCACAGAGGCTGGGCTACACAGGGGAAACATCTTGCACTATTTGGAATAAGTTATCTTTTTGCCATACTGCATTCATGTCAACATGATGAAAAGAAAATGTAAATGTAAGGACAAGCAGCATTTCCTGCTGTAGCTTTCAATGTCCTGGTGGTTCCTGGCAACACCGACTCTACAAGCAGTTGCTGCTTCTATCAGTAGCCATGGGAAGGGTCCTTTCTGCTCCCCTCCTCCCTCGCCCACTCCTGGGAGACCCTGCTCCATCTACAGCTGATTGGAAGGGCAGTGCCTCAGTGTTAGGTTTTGGCTCCAGCTCTGCCGTGAACAACTGCAAAATGTTCAGTTTTGACCAATCAAACAAATGTCCAATGCACACATAATCCAAACCACTGGCCAGATGACATTTTTTACAGAAGGTCCTGGGGGGATACACTTTGTTCATTCAACAGTCAACAAACTTTTTTGAGCATCTAGAACAGTGGTTCTTAATCTTCAGCATGCTTCAGAGAATTCACTTCTCTAAGTCCCCAGATAATGCTAATGCTGCTGGTCCAGGGACCATACTTTGAGAACCACTGTTGTAGAATTTGGGTAACACTGTAGACATAGTGTCAAATAAGGTATGGTCATTACTGTACAATGTTGGATTCTAGCAGGGAAGATAAAAAAGGCAAATCAACAATTGTGGTATGGTCTGATGAGTGCTATCACAGAGAAAATACAGGCCTCCTGGTAACACATGACCTGATTTCGATTAAGAAGGAGAGGACAGCATAAAATATTTAGTGATAAAAGAAACCAGTTGTAGTGACCTTTGGTTTGTGTTTGTCAGCCAGTATCCCCTTTTCGTTCTATATCAAAAGAGCTGTTTTCCTTTTGGAAGCTGACTGTGCCTGGCTTACTATAGCCTTGTCAGTATCTGCTATCAATCACATGGCCTTACTTCTCTGCCACTGGGGAACACGTGATACAGGCTGGCCAATCACAGCCATTTTCTTGGGATTGACAATGAGACTGGGAGAGAGAAAGAATCTTTCTCCTTCTGAGATTCCCCAGCAATAAAGGACCATATATGCCTGGAGCTCCTGTGAACCATCTTTACCACCATGTGGACAGAGCCAATCTGAGAATAAAGCTGCAGCAGATCATATTTTTGCAAAGATGACCACAAAAATGTCTCCCATCCCACATGATCTTCTTTGACATGCCTCCTATGAAACAATGGGGTCTATGTTTCCTCCTCTTCAATCTGGAAAATGGCAGAAGTGACACTGAAACTAAGACATAAAAGGCAAACCAGGATGATCTGATCCTCTTAGGATGCTTGCTCATGGAACCCAGCTATCATGCTGTGAGGAAGCCCAAGCAGGCACAGGAAGAGGATACATGTCAGTGTTCTGGCCGACAGCTCCAGCTGAGGTCTGAGCCAACTGCTACCATCAATCACAATTCATGAGAGTAAATGAGCCCACAGACAATTCTGGCCTCCAGTCACCACTCAGTTTCTTTTCAGCTGAGGCCTCAGACATTGTGTAGCAGAGAAAAGCCCTCCCTGTGCCCTCTCTGATTCCTGACCCACAGAATACCATGAATGTAGTGGAAGGTTTAGGGTGGTTTGTTTTGTGACAAGAGTAACTGGAACAGAAGCCAGGCCAGAAGTAAACAAAGCTGAGAGATGGAAGGAAAAAAGAGAGGAGAGAGAGAGAGAAAGAACTTCAACTTCATCTTTACTTGAACCCCCTAGCTTAAACCTTGCCCGAATTAAGATGGACCTGATCTCAGCCATCCTAATTACATGAACTAATAAATTCTTATTTTTACCTAAGTTATTTTAAATGTGGATTTCTGTCAACTCCAACCTAAATAGTCTGAGTACAACAACCTTTAACTATCATGCAGCAAAGGAAAATTAAAAAAGGAATAGGAGACACAAAATATTAAGAGTTTGGTACTTGATGTCTCTTAGGATGCTATCAAAGATACTGTAATACCTTAAAATCTCTCAGAAAAGAAAATCATTAAAACAAGAGAAAAATAAATATTAGAATGAGAAAAATGTCAGGTATAGGTAAACATCTAAATCAGGCACATCTACAAATAAACATGGACCCTGTAGTAGAATGGCTGGCCTCTTACCATAGATCCATGTTGTGTGATCCAGTCACATCTTTTGTATCTCAGTCAAACTATTGAATAAACAATAATACAAAGGATGGGATGCTTCTGAGAAAGAGCTACAAAAAAATCTGGGACAGAAAGTTTGTGAGCAAAAACGAAATAGGGCAAGGGAATTATTAAATGGATGGATAGTAAAGCAAGATTTTAACAAATTTTAAAACATTCTATAACTTTTGAGAAGTAATTACTTCCTAAGGAGTAATCTTTCCCACTTCATTCTTCTTCCTCCAGGTGCTTTCTGAGCCAAAAATATTTGAGGGTTTTTTTTTTCCTTTTGAGTGTGATTATTTATTCCCAACCATAATCAACTAAGAAAGAAATACACCCAAACAAAAAGAAAGAATTTTAATTTCTTTGAGATTTTTGGCTATCATTATATCATTCTTCTACAGGTGCCCTGAGAAATAGGCAAGGAAATTATTTTTAAAGTTTACAAATGAAGATAGAAGATCTACAATGATTCTTTTCTCTATATTATGGGAAACACAAGGCTGTCAGTCTTCCTCAACATACAGTGTTAATTATTGTTATTAGTCAAAGAAAAATGCTCTGTTTCACAGTGAATTGGGCTTAAAGGACTGACTTAGTTCTCCACAAGTACAGGGTACTAGAAAGAACACCGAACTTGGAGTCATGGTACCTCCACTCAATAATAGATACATTGCTATGGACAAATCATTTAACTTCTGAGGCAAAATGTCTTCATATGCAAAATCCTTCATTTCACCCATATGGATGCTTTGAGTCTCAAAACAAGTATTGTGAAATTTCTTTACCAACTCTAAGTGCTACATGCTGTGAAGGGCTATTCAAGTTCAACTAATACAAGGTAGGTCAAACATGTTTAGATTTGGTGACCCTTAACACTGCCCACATCTGTATAACTGCTAACCTTCATCAGCAGAAGAAGTATTTTAAGGTATATATTATATAAATTCCTATACCTAAAAGTTAACTTTAACAAAAATCCTAAAATAAGCTCTTGGCAGCATTAGTTCTTAGAGTCCCGACAGCATGGGAAGCACCTGGCCCAGAGCTGGAGACCCCATTAGATTTTAAGGGTTGAAGAATGAAGAATTACTGGGAAAGTTATAACATGCTAAAGGAGCCCACTAATTACACTATTTTAGCCTGTTTCATCTGCAAATTATAGATATGATTGGAAATCTCTTTTTATGGCTAAAGGCACATATCTGATACAAGTGATTTGATAGAATAATTAGTGGATGTTAACTGATTGGGCAAGCAGGGTCAATACGGAGCTTTCTCCTGAAATATGTTTGCCTTAGTTAATAAAGGAACATTCTAAGCATCAACCCAAGGGCTGGTGGCTTAGCTGGTTACACATGGAAGAACAGCAAGTGAACTAGGAATGCTGGCTGCTTTCCCTTCTTTGAAACTAACATCCAGGAAGTGGTCAATTTTCCCAGTTATGACGATCATGACAAGATCATGACAAGACAGGACTTCCCATGATATTGATGACAAAACTTCAACAAAACTTCCAAATGTCACACAACCCATCTCCTGTGGGCTGAATTATGCCCCCAAATATTCATATGTTTAAGTTCTAACCCCCAGTACCTCAGAATGTGACTGTATTTCGAGATAGGGTCTTTAAAGAGGTAATTAAGCTAAAATGAGGTCATTAAGGTGGGCTCTAATCCAATATGACTGGTACATTTACAAGAAGAGGTGATCAGGACACAGACACACACAGAGGAAAAACCATGTGAAGACACAGAGAGAAGACAGGCATCTATTGGACAAGGAGAGAAGTCTCAGAAGACCTAACCCAGCCAACACTTTGATCTTGGACTTCTAGCCTCCAGAATTGTGAAAAAATAAATATCTGCCATTTAAGTCCCCCAGATTGTGGTACTTTATTATGGCAGCCCTAGCAAACTACTGCACTATCCATTTGCTTTTAGCCCAAACAATGATCTAATGGCTCAGCTGTTTTACAGATTTCTAGAGATAGAAATCCCATATTATTCCATAAGAAATACTTCTTAAAGACTGCCCCATTTCTATGCTCACATAGATGCTTTTTATAGTCACCACGTTAATTTGATCAAGGTAGAAACCTGTTATGCTCTCCTCCCCACATCCTACTCCTCCATCACTTTTCTCCTTGTTTTCAGCTTGAAAAGCATAGCCTGATGTGCTTTCCAAACAATTAAACTCTCTGTTTCCCTCTTCTAATTATGTTTCCATATGAGTGAAGACTCAAGTAAATTCAAATAAATTCTCAATATGTCAGTTGAGAATTCGACTCTGAAGGGAACTCTAAGATGAAGTTCAGTTTCAAATCTTAGTTTGGCTTTTCAACCTAACACCTACAAGCTAACATTTAGATTCAACATTGAGCATAAACATCTAACTATTCAAGATAGGTACATCACTTCCATTCTGATTTTCATCTTCTCATTCCATTGACTCCATAGTCAAAGAGCTGAGAAAAATGCCTTCCCTCCATTCCTCCAGAGGAGAGAAATTAATTTTCCAGTCATGTAAATAGACACAGGTTTATGGCTCTGACTTCTAAGTCACAGATCAGAAAACAGACTAAGGATGCTATAAACTGTTATGATTATCATTGTTGTTTAGATGTTTAGGAAATATATTTAATTTTGTCCTTCATCTACTTCAAGCAGGGAAAATCAAAAATTCTATTTGTAATAATATGATGTTTACCTCAGCAGAGTTTATTAGAATGTCATTCAACAAATTTTGTCCAGTAATTGCAATCAAATTACCTCCAATTGTGACTGAGGGCATGTAACATTTTCTCAGATTTCAGCATCCTGGTGGCAGGTGTCTTCGACTCTTGACTATTCCATGGATTTTAAAGGTAAATTAGATTAAATCATCAGTTACAGCTCTAAGTTTATTTTATTTTTCCTTGTTGAATTAAAGTCATCACCATATTTTTGTACCCTAATATGAGGTCCTTTGTTTTCCTGCTTACTTTATGGGATGTGGTGTTTGTTATTAGCATGTTGTATTTCAAATACTTCGTTCAGCCTTTAGAATCTTACAAAGGAAAAAAGAAGCCTATAATCCATTAAGGAATCCATTTCTAAAAAACACCACCATTGCATCAAAGAAAGTTGCTACATTTGTTTGGAAAAGTTCTAACTACAATGCAGTCATCTTTTCTGACAAGAAGTCAGAAAACTTTGATAGTTATAAACATTGGTAGTTATTAAACCAAAGCAGACAGTGAGAGGTCTGTGGTGTACTAAGGGAATAATTTCCTCTTTGTGTGTTTTTGTTTATTACTGACCATGGGATAAATGATTCAATCCTTCTCCACACTATTACAGAGTTAATACATAGTTATTCTCAGAAAGATAAATCTGTACTTTGTTTAGTTCTAGGTATAATATGTCTGTTGAGAATTAAAAATGTGTTGGCACTCTTTAGGAAGAAACAAAGAAAGAGTGTTTACTGTGACTTTTAGCCTCATATTTCCTTTTGCCAATTGCCAACTGGGTCATTCTTCCACAGCATCGCCCAGTTAGGATTGAAAGCTTTGCACAAATAACCTTTGCTAAATTAACAGCTCCTACTCTTCTGTTTCTTCCAGCATTTTTTCCTAATGTGCATCAATCAAGGCTCTTCTTGTCACTGGCTGCTTTCTGGCAAAAGCTACTGCCATATGGCCCCACTTCAACTTGTAAAAAAGGGTGGTTTAAAAGTCCATAAAGCACTGAAATCTTCTGAAAAATGAGAGATTAATGTTAGAAATTTTTACTACTGTCTTGCACAGTAGCTGCCACAGTTGAAGAAATTTATGACTGCAATAGCTTCTACTGTGTTGGAAGGAATCCATAAATGGCTCTTAACTTTACATGATGACACATATTAGCATTAATCAAAATTGTGATAGTCTGTTATCAACAAAGCAAGTATATCACCAAAATTATATTCAAGTTAAAGATAAGCCATTATCTCTATGAACTGGGGTAAATCACTTTTCTTCCATAAACCTCTATTACTCAATCTCTCTAAAGTTCATTTCCAGAATAGAATGTTAAGAGTCTATGGCCTATAGAGGAATTTTACATTTCTATACATAAACATCGCTGTTGGTATTTTAATTCTGGAATCTATCTTCTCTTTTCTTGGAAGGTAGGAGGTGCAAGTAGATCTGATCAAAATTAGTCACTGCCCAAGAACAAAGAAACAACCAGATGTGTAGCAGAGTCTGCCCTGCCAGAGTTCTTAAACTGAGACCTTATAATGAAAGGCAACCCTTAGAATGGTTTAATGCACATACCATACGCACAAGCATATAACCAAAATTTACCAAGCATTCAAATTAAGCATATACAACTCATTACAAATCTCTTATACAACCATATCTACAAATAAACTATGCATATGTGAGTTTCATTTAGATTACCCATACTTCCCCCAACTCAGAATTAGAAACAGAGTTGATATGGGTCTTTGTTCATCTCTCTGCTGTGCTCACAGGAGTCCAGCTAGTTGAACGTCAGATACAGTCACTGAGCACTTCTTTGTGCTTAAGACACAAGCAAAGTGTCTCTTTCGACAAGCCAGTTCAACAAATACGTGAGTTAAGAGAACCACAAACAGCAATAAAGTGGACCTGACCTCTCATTTATAAAATTGTTTGGCCTGTGAGATATGCAAAACCCTTAAATTTGGGAAACATGAGTCATTCTCACAGATACAAATTACAGAATAATTTAGAATAGCCCAGAATTTGGTGGGCCGCAGCTAATGCTACTGAGTTTGCAACACCCTTTCTAGACTCTGGCTTTCTTTCAATGCTAACCTCCTCAGCTCTTACTCACAGTGGGAAAGGCTGTTTAGTTAACCTCTCAGGAACCTCAGGTGTTGCCTTTGGTGGGGAAGGACTATCCAGGAGATAATCTTCCCCAGGAATCAAATTTCCCATCACTAGCACTTCCTAATTCCTAGCAGTAGTTCCTTCTAATAAGTTCTTTTAAGCCTGAATATTGAGAATTAGTGTCGCCAGTGCTGCCAATATCCTAACCACGCCTGACACAGCCCACTCTGGAAGCTACCTGGAGCTTGGTAGACCCTTCTTGAATGTACTAGCAGCTTCTTACTTCAAACACCTACATCCATCTGTCAGAGTGCTTTGTCTGACCAAAGGAGAGCATGCAGGGCAGGCTGGAAACGTCAGGAGTTAACACCCAATTAAATACAAGACTCAAGCCCCCAGGGATGTGAGTGGGTAAATACCCCAACCTTCCCACCTCATTAGTTGGATAATCCTCAGGTATTTCCCCATCTCTCATAGGGTCACCAGGGGGGGTTGGATCTGTCTCCCACAGCAGCCGTCCAATAATTAACAGACTCCTGTGCTTTCCTCTCCTCCCTGTCTCACTTTCCAACTCCCTCTCAGTGCCTCCTGAGATCACCTCCTGAGTTAATATTGTTTCCAAATCTTTGTCTGAGATCTGCTGTGGGGTGCTTCAAGATAAGCAAAGAACAAAGATAAAACTCTAATTGATTATGGAATTATCAGAATTCAAGCAGAGGGAGGGAAGGAGAAGAAGGAGTCTGTTCCAGAACCCCAGTTGCTAAGTTAGGAGAGGGGAAAGTGGCCATTGGCAGCAAACATTTAGGCATGGTCAAACACACATGTGTGAGCACCAATAAGCAAAAGAAATGGACCTTCCTACCACTTAATCAGGTGATCAAGGAGCAGAACTGATGGATTTGAAGTAATTGCAGGAGAAGGCTGGTCAACCACAGTTAGAAGGGCCAGTTCTGAGCAAATGAGCCAGGCAGGAAAAAGCCAGAGGCAGAAGCTAATTTAGATGAGTTAATAGATCGGCTTGAAGTGCACATGTCAGAAACTAATGCCACTTCCAGGGAATTACAGTAGAATCTTAGCTGAAAATGGGGTCATAAAACTGGATTTTCCCTGGAAAGTCAAGTTGCACCAGAGAAACTGGGATGCCTGATTCTACTTTGTCAGTGAGATGAAGCCAAGTTTCATGATTGCCCCTCTACCCAATGGAGCATGGTGGCTTCTAGGTTTAAGGAGTAGATCTAGAATCTCGGTCTCCCAATTTCTAAGTAACGTATCTTGTTAACTTACCAGTAAACATCTGAGTCCTTTAAAATGAAAACACACACACACACACACACACACACACACACACACCCCACAGATACTCCTGTCATATCTTAGGTACCTAGGCACATATTTGATGATTGAATAAAATGAAATGAACAAGAAACAAGATCACTAGTGTGCATTTTCAAATCTCATTCATGTAAAGAAAAAACATTGGCTTTTACTGCTGTAAGACTACTCTTATGTTTCTGTTATTGTTGAGTTTTGAAGATAATAAAATAAAGATCCTAATTCCAAAAGAGTGGAATCAACACATCAACTCTGCCGATTACATCATGGGTTTATTTCATCTTCCCAAGGCTTGCATTCTTTCTATTGAGTTTGATGTGCCAGGTCCCAAAATTGGGAATTGCATCAAGACAAATATTTTTTAAATAAAGTAAGTATTGTTGGTTTCAAGTATGGTTGTCTCAAATATAAACAACTACACAAATTCGAAACATGTTGGATGAAATGGTAGAAGGAAAACAGAGGAAGAAGCAAAGTAAAAATAGAAGCCATATACATAAGGGTATAGTGGATGAAGCAGAGGTTTTATTCTGGAATTGTATGAAGCCAGTGAAAAAGATACCATTTGGAACATAGTGTTGTGCAATTCTAGCCAATGTTAGAGGCAATCAAAATGTTTCAGGGGGGCTGAAATGTTTGAAACATGAGGACAAGTGTTGGCCCATTCAATACCTTAGAGAAAAGAAAACTATGGGAAAATGTTTTCCAAGGGTATATACATGAGCCAAATTCTTCACTCACATATTTGTACGTGGGACTTAATTGTGCACTTGGATATTTGTGGCAACCCTGCATTCTGCAAACTTAGTGCTTGTGTGAAACAGGAGTTAAGCATATGGTAAACTTCAGCTTGCATGGCAATGCAATAGCTTCTGTTAGCATTAAACTGCTCATTAGTATGCAATGGAAGTTTTTAAAAGGAAAACAACATTAATGACTATAAGCCATTTGTAAGCTATTTTGAAAGCCATAATTCAAAATACGATTGAACATAAAGCAGATATGGGTGTAATCCACCACCTCCATATATCAAGGTCCTCTACTAGAACCAGCCCACCTTAATATCAGAAAATATAAACCCAATTTAGCAGCCTGTGACATGTTTCTGAGAAGCGCACCAGAGACATATGGGGAGACCCTACAACTCATAGCTATATCACCAGCACGTGGAGAGAGGAAGAGGAACTTCCTGGCGAGGTGATACTCTCAGCTTCCTACACCTCCCTAAGAAGTTTTCAATAAATGCTTCCCAACCATTAGAAGAACAGCTCATTCTTATGCTACAAATCATGTTTTCTTCCTCGTGTTTATACAGCCGTAATCTTCAAACCACAGAACAGAGAAACAAGCTCTCACTTTAAAATTCAAAGGCTTTGAAAAGAAAGAAAATCACTTCTGTGAACAGAACAAATGCAGTCACTGAATTTTCAGTATTACAATTTCCTAAATGGGTGGTTGTGGTGTTTCAAGCTACTGCACACCCATGGTCTCCTTCCTCTTCTTCATATGTTTCACTCTACTTGACATTAACCTATAAAAACACATGTATCTGTTTGCGGGAGTTCCTTGGATCTTCCAGGTCTGTTCTTTCTTGGCAAAAATTTGATTTGACAACTATGGAGTATGCAGCAAGTGCTGGGCAGAAAAACTTAGAAGGGGAAGGCAATTAGCTTTAGCCCAAGTTCGTTTGGGCTGGTATGGAACATAATGATAAAGGACAAGATGTTGAGAGAGAGAGAGAAAAGGAGAGAGAGAGAGGTTAGATTTGAAATGAAACCTAAAGAGACAACTGAAATATATTAAGGATGGAGGTTTTCACCTGTCTTTCTTTCTTTTTTTTTTAACAACAGAATGTAAAAGTACAGAGCATGATGCCATTCAACAGAAACATGCCCCACACAGAGCGTAGCAGGGAAATCACTTCACTTGGTGGAACCACTGCCTGACTATAAATGGACAGAGTGTGAAATCAGAACAGAAGTCTGGGTCAAGGTGCTTACAGAAGGGTAGACGGGGAAAAGACAACTGTCCACTGGAGAACAATAAAACAAAACACTCTCAACTTCAGAAACTAAAGAAGAAACACGGATCTGCTAAGAACATGGTCCACAGAACCCTGTAGCCAGAGGGAAAAAATTACCAAAGGAGTGCTGAGCTACTATAAAAGCCACAGAAAAGTTAGATTATTTACTCAAGAAAAGAAGCTCAAGAGGGTCCACAGCAAATGCAGTGGGAACAAAGAAAGTCATTTCACATAAGCAGTAGCAATAAAATTTTAAAACCTTAATTTATGGGGAAAAGAAGAAAATTATCAGTCTCAGCCAAGAAAAATAACAGCTCTGCATATCTTCAGCTATTGGATTTTTGCATTCTTTTTTTTTTTTTGCGGTACGCGGGCCTCTCACTGTTGTGGCCTCTCCCGTTGCAGAGCACAGGCTCTGGATGCGCAGGCTCAGCAGCCATGGCTCACGGGACCAGCCACTCTGCGGCATGTGGGATCTTCCCAGACCGGGGCATGAACCTGCATCCTCTGCATCGGCAGGTGGACTCTCAACCACTGCGCCACCAGGGAAGCCCAGATTTTTGCATTCTTAAATACATGTCTGTGGTCTGTGATTCACAAGTCCTTTTGTGAGCGTGAAAACTGACCTCCATTAACTTCTCACTAAGCCACTTTTCTCCTACCAAAATGTGGATGAGGTATTTACTATCCTGACTCAGCTGCTGCACTCCATAGCATCATGGTACCATTGTTTACTGTGAGTATCTTAAAGCTCTCTGATAGCTCAGTGGGCATTTTCCTTATTGCAAATAGGCCCTTCCTCTGGATTGTTAGGAGGGGAAGGGAGTGAAGAAAGGAGTGAAGAAAGGAGTGAATCATTTGTCTGGGCTTTTAACTTAATCATAAAGAGAAGAACCTGGGAATAAAACGAGAGCCCCAAAAGGTATACTTCAACTTTGTCTGCAGAGTTTCATTTCAGTTAATAATATAATTTTAAAAGACTCAGCAAATGTGATTAAATATTAACAAGTGTCAGTGCTGGGTGGTGGAAACACCCATGTTTTGTAAATTATTATTCCCTTTATTTTTCTAAATACTCAGAAATTTTAAAGAAAAATTAATCAAAAGTAAAATAAGGTTAATGGGAGATTTGTATGGTGCAAAGTTTAACAAAGAATGTCTGTGGTCTTATACCAACAAGAATTATAAAGTTTAAAAGAGAAATGCACAAAATTGCCTGATCTGTTATTCCAGTGAGCTTCAGCCCCAGCTAAAAATTACCATTATGTGGGGGAAGTTTTTATAAACTACTACTCCTGTTCAATGTTCACCTCAGACCAAGTAAAAGTAAGAATCACTGAGTGTACGGCGCATGCATCTGTATTTTTAAAAGCTTTTCTAATGGTTCTGAATGTGTAGCCAGAAAAGAGGACAACTCATATCTCTTGGGACATTATTCTCTGTTAATCTGAGATGAAATCAGAAGGAGTGTGACAACAAAAACGGCACTAGAGTATAAGCCAGGAAATCCAAGTTCTAGACCCAATTTTGTTACAAGCTATGTAACCTTAAACAATTCCTTTAATCTCTTCGGAATCCATTTCCCTTTTCTGGACCATGAAAGTACTGTACTACATAAATAAAAAGGTTTGTTTCTTTTCCAAGATTCTATTAATTAAATATAAAAAGAAGAAAACAATTAGCACTGAGGTATTAACTGGAAATGTTTTCTACAACAGTATTTTCAATAGAATAATTGAGTATGTGATCCTCATTGCAGCTAACTTGTATTTGTCTTGCTTAATTTATGAAAGATTCCTACACATGGCTAACTCTGGAGGATCTTTTTAAGCCACTGTTGGAAGAGGGGATTCCATCTTTTCATTATCATGAATCAACGGATGCACGATTCAGCTGTGAATAAAGCTGCCTAACTGTGCTTAGTGGAATTGCTTGCCTTCTATCAAATAAAAATGGATCTGGCATTTTCAAATGACAAGAGTCAAGGAATACTCTGCAGAGGGTTGAGGGAGAGCTAGAGGGGCCCTGGGAGTTATAATGGAATACCTTTTTCCATCTCCTCACTTTCAGTCTGTATGTGTCTCTAGATCTGAATTGAGTCTCTTGTAGGCAGCATATATATGGGCCTTGGTTTTTTTATCCATTCAGCCACTCTGTGTGTTCTGGTTGCAGCATTTAATCCATTTACATTTAAGGAACTGATAATTATTGATCTGTATGTTCTTATTGCCATTGTGATCATTGTTTTGGATTTGTTTTTGTAGGTCTTTTTTTCCTCTTTTTTTTTTCTTTTGTTCTCTTCTTTTGTGACATGATGACTATCTTTATTGTTATGTTCGGATTCCTTTTCCTTTTTTGCTTGTATATCTATTACAAATTTTTGGTTTGTGGTTACCACGAGGTTTGGTATAGCAATCTATATATATACATATAATTGTTTTAAGTTGCTGATCTCTTAATTTCAAATGCATTTTAAAAACACTGCATTTGTACTCTCCTCTCCTCGCAATTACTGTTTTGGATATTATATTTTACATCTAATTGTTTTGTCTATCCCTTAACTAACTGATTAATATGAATTTGATGATTTTACTACTTTTGTCTTTTAACCTCTCTGCTGGCTTTGTTTGTGGATGATTTCCTGCCTTTAATATGTGTTTGCCTTTACTGGTGAGCTTTTTCATTTCATAATTTTCTTGTTTCTAGTAATGGCATTTCTTTTTCACCTAGAGGAGTGCCTTTAACATTTGTTGTAAAGCTGGTTTGGTGGTGCTGAACTCTTTTAGCTTTTGCTTGTCTGTAAAGCTTTTGATTTCTCCATCGAGTCTGAATGACAGCCTTGCTGGGTAGAGTATTCTTGGTTGTAGGTTTTTCCCTTTCATTATTTTAAATATATTGTGATACTCCCTTCTGGCCTGCAGAGTTTCTGCTGAAAAATCAGCTGATAGCTTTATAGGATTTCCTTTGTATGTGATTTGTTGCTTTTCCTTTGCTGCTTTTAATAGTCTTACTTATCTTTAAATTTAAAATTTGTATGGAAACACAAAAGACATCGAATAGCCAAAACAATCTTGAGAAAGAAGAACAGAGCTGGAGGAATCACACTCCTGGACTTCAGACTATACTACAAAGCTACAGCAATCAAGACATTATGGTGCTGGCACAAAAACAGACACATAGATCAATGGAATAGGATAGAGAGCCCAGAAATAAACCCACACACTTATGGTCAATTAATCTATGATGAAGGAGGCAAGAATATAGAGTGGAGAAAAGACAGTCTCTTCAATAAGTGGTACACAGAAAACTGGACAGCTACATGTAAAAGAATGAAATTAGAACATTTTTTAACACCATATACAAAAATAAACTCAAAATGGATTGAAGACCTAAATGTAAAACCAGATTCTATAAAACTCCTAGAGGAAAACATAGGTAGAACACTCTTTGACATAAATTGTAGCAACATTTTTTGGATCTGTCTCCTAAAGTAAAGAAAATAAAAGCAAAAATAAACAAATGGGGAGTTTCGTTCAAGATAATGGAGTAGAATGACCTTTTTGCTAGAGCAACAGAATCACAACTAACTGCTGAGCAATCATCGACAAGAAGACACTGGAACTCACCGAAAAACATACTCCACGTGCAAAAACAAAGGAGAAGCCACAATGAGACAATAGGAGGGGCACAATCACAATAAAATCAAATATCATTACCACTGGGTGGGTGACTAAAAAACTGGAGAACAATTATATCACAGAGGTCCACCCACTGGAGTGAAAGCTCTGAGCCCCACGTCAGGCTTCCCAACCAGGGGGTCCTGCAATGGGAGGAGGAATTCCCAGAGAATCAGACTTTAAAGGCTAGCAGGATTTGATTGCAGAACTTCTACAGGACTGGGATAAACAGAGACTCCAATCTTGGAAGGCACACACAAATTAGTGTGTGCATCGGGACCCAGGGGAGGAGCAGTGACCCCATAGGAGACTGAACCAGACCTACCTGCTAGTGTTGGATGGTTTCTGTAGGGGGTGGCTGTGGCTCACCACAGGGACAAGGACACTGGCAGCAGAAGCTCTGGGAAGTACTCCTTGGCATGAGCACTCCCAGAGTCCACCATTAGCCCCACCAAAGAGCATGTAGCCTCCAGTGCTGGGTCACCTCAGGCCAAACAACCAAAAGGGAAGTAACTCAGCCCCACCCATCAGCAGACAAGGTGACTAAAGCTTTACTGAGCTCTGTCCACCAGAGCAACAGCCAGCTCTACCCACCACCAGTCCCTACCATCAGGAAGCTTGCACAAGCCTCTTAGATAGACTCATCCACCAGAGGGCAGACAGCAGAAGCAAGAAGAACTACAATCTGGCAGCCTGTGGATTGAAAACCACATTCACAGAAAGACAGACTAAATGAAAAGGTAGAGGACTCTGTACCAGATGAAGGAACAAGATAAAACCCCAGAAAAACAACTAAATGAAGTGGAGCTAGGCAACATTCCAGAAAAAGAATTCAAAATAATGATAGTGAAGATGATCCAGGACCTCGGAAAAAGAGTAGAGGCAAAGATCGAGAAAACACAAGAAATGTTTAACAAAGACCTAGAAGAATTAAAGAACAAACAAACAGAGATAAACAATACAATAACTGAAATGAAAACTACACTAGAAGGAACCAATAGCAGAATAACTGAGGCAGAAGAACAGATAAATGACCTGGAAGACAGAATGGTGGAATTCACTGCTGTGGAACAGAATAAACAAAAAAGAATGAAAAGAAATGAAGACAGCCTAAGAGACCCCTGGGACAACATTAAACACAACAACATTCGCATTATAGGGGTCCCAGAAGGAGAAGAGAGAGAGAAAGGACCCAAGAAAATATTTGAAGAGATTATATTCGAAAACTGCCCTAACATGGGAAAGCAAATAGCCACTCAAGTCCAGGAAGCGCAGAGAGTCCCAGGCAGGATAAACCCAAGGAGAGACATGTCAAGACACATAGTTATCAAACTGACAAAAATTAAAGACAAAGAAAAATTATTAAAAGCGACAAGGGAAAAATGACAAATAACATACAAGGGAACTCCCATAAGGTTAACAGCTGATTTCTCAGCAGAAACTCAACAAGCCAAAAGGAAGCAGCACGATATATTTAAAGTGATGAAAAGGAAGAACCTGCAACCAAGATTACTCCACCCAGCAAAGATCTCATTTAGATTCAATGGAGAAATCAAAAGCTTTATAGACAAGCAACAGCTAAGAGAATTCAGCACCACCAAACCAGCTCTACAACAAATGCTAAAGGAACTTCTCTAAGTGGGAAACACAAGAGAAGAAAAGGATCTAAAAAAACAAACCCATAACAATTAGGAAAATGGTAATAGGTACATACATATTGATAATTACCTTAAACATGAATGGATTAAATGCTCTAATCAAAAGACACAGGCTCGCTGAATGGATACAAGACCCATCTATATACTGTCTACAAGAGACCCACTTCAGACCTAGGGACACATACAGACTGAAAGTGAGAAGATGGGAAAAGATATTCCATGCAAATAGAAATCAAAAGAAAGCTGGAGTAGCAATACTTAGATAAAATAGAATTTAAAATAAAGAATGTTCCAAGAGACAGGGAAGGACACTACATAATGATCAAGGGATCAATCCAAGAAGAAGACATAACAATTATGAATATATATGCACCCAACATAGGAACACCTTCAATACATAAGGCAAATGCTAAGAGCTATAAAAGAGGAAATCAACAGTAACACAATAATAGTGGGCGGCTTTAACATCTCACTTACACCAATGGACAGATCATCCAGACTGAAAATTAATAAGGAAACACAAGCTTTAAATGACAAAATGGACCAGATAGATTCAATTCATATTTATAGGACATTCCATCCAAAAACAGCAGATTACACTTTCTTTGCAAGTGCACACATAACATTCTCCAGGGTAGGTCATATCTTAGGTCACAAATCAAGCCTTGGTAAATTTAAGAAAACTGAAATCATATCAAGCGTCTTTTCTGACCACAACGCTATGAGATTAGAAATCAATTACAGGGGGAAAAAAGGTAAAAAACACAAACACATGGCGGCTAAACCATATGTTTCTAAATAACCAAGAGATCACTGAAGAAGTCAAAGAGGAAATCATAAAATACCTAGAGACAAATGACAACGAAAACATGACCATCCAAAACCTATGGGATGGGGCTTCCATGGTGGCACAGTGATTAAGAATCCGCCTACCAATGCAGAGGACATGGGTTTGAGCCCTGGTCCGGGAAGATCCCACATGCTGTGGAGCAACAAGAGAAGCCACCACAATGAGAAGCCCATGCACCACAACAAAGAGTAGCCCCCACTTGCCACAACTAGAGAAAGCCCACCTGCAGCAACGAAGACCTAACAGAGTCAAAAATAAATAAATAATAAAATTTAAAAACCTATGTGATGCAGCAAAAACAGTTCTAAGAGGGAAGTTTATAGCAACACAATCTTACCTCAAGAAAAAAGAAAAATCGCAAACAAACAGTCTAACATTACACCCAAAGAAACTAGAGAAAGAAGAACAAACAAAACCCAAAGTTAGTAGAAGGAAAGAAATAATAAAGATCAGAGCAGAAATAAATGAAATAGAAAAAAGAAAACAATAGCAAAGATCAACAAAACTAAAATCTGGTTCATTGAGAAGATAAACAAAATTGATAAACCTTTAGCCAGACTCATCAAGAAAAAGAGGGAGAGGACTCAAATCAATAAAATGACAAATGAAAAAGAAGAAGTTACAATGGACAGCAAGGAAATACAAAGCATCAAAAGAGACTACTACAAGCAACTCTATGCCAATAAAATGGATAACCTGGAAGAAATGGACAAATTCTTAGAAAGGTATAACCTTCCAAGACTGAACCAGAAAGAAGCAGAAAATATGAACAGACAAATGACAAATAATGACATTGAAACTGTGATTAAAAATCATGCAGCAAACAAAAGTCCAGGACCAGATGGCTTCACGGGTGAATTCTATCAAATATTTAGAGAAGAGCCAACACCCATCCTTCTCAAACGCTTCCAAAAAAATGCAGGGGGCTTCCCTGGTGGCGCAGTGGTTGACAGTCTGCCTGCCAATGCAGGGGACATGGGTTCGTGCCCCAGTCTGGGAGGAACCCACATGCTGCAGAGCGGTTGGGCCCGTGAGCCATGGCCACTGGGCCTGCACATCCAGAGCCTGTGCTGCGCAACAGGAGAGGCCACAACAGTGAGAGGCCTGCATACCACCAAAAAAAAAAAAATGCAGAGGAAGTAACACTCCCAAACTCATTCTACGAGTCCACCATCACCCTGATACCAAAACCAGACAAAGATACTACAAAAAAAGAAAATTACATACCAATATCACTGATGAATATAGATGTAAAAATCCTCAACAATATACTACAAACAGAATCCAACAGCACATTAAAAGGATCATACACCATGATCAAGTGGGATTTATCCCAGGGATGCAAGAATTCTTCACTATATGCAAATCAATCAATGAGATACACCATATTAACAAATTGAAGAATAAAAACCATATGATAATCTGAATAGATGCAGAAAAAGCTTCTGACAAAATTCAACACCCATTTATGATAAAAACTCTCCAGAAAGTGGGCAAAGAGGGAATCTAACTCAACATAATAAAGGCCATAAATGACAAACCCACAGCAAACATCATTCTCAATGGTGAAAAACTGAAAACATTTCCTCTAAGATCAGGAACAAGACAAGGAGGTCCACACTCACCACTATTATTCAGCATAGTTTTGGAAGTCCTAGCCATGGCAATCAGTGAAGGAAGAGAAATAACAGGAATCCAACCTGGAAAAGAAGAAGTAAAACTGTCACTGTTTGCCAAGACATGATACTATACATAGAAATCCTAAAGATGCCACCAGAAAACTACTAGAACTAATCAATGAATTTGGTAAAGTTGTACGATACAAAATTAATGCACAGAAACTTCTTGCATTCCTATACACTAACAACAAAACATCAGAAAGAGAAAATAAGGAAACAATCCCATTCACCATTGCAACAAGAAGATTAAAATACCTTGGAATAAACCTACCTAAGGAGGTAAAAAACCTGTATTCAGAAAATGCTAAGACACTGATGAAAGAAATCACAGATGACACAAAAGGAGAGATATACCATGTTCTTGGATTGGAGGAATTAATATTGTGAAAAAGACTATACTACCCAAAGCAATCTACAGGTTCAATACAATCCCTATCAAACTACCAATGGCATTTTTCACAGAACTGGAACAAAATATTTCACAATTTGTATGGAGACACAAAAGACCCTGAATTGCCAAAGCAATATTGAGGGGGGAAAAAAGGAGCTGGAGGAATCAGACTCTTGACTTCAGACTATACTGCAAAGTTACAATAATCAAGACAATATAGTACTGACATAAAAACAGAAATATAGATCAATGGAACAGGATAGAAAGCCCAGAGATAAACCCACACAATATGGTCACCTTATTTTTGATAAAGGAGGCAAGAATATACAATGGAGAAAAGACAGCCTCTTCAATAAGTGGTGCTGGGAAAACTGGACAGCTACATGTAAAAGAATAAAATTAGAACACTCCCTAACACCATACACAAAAATAAACTCAAAATGGATTAAAGACCTAAATGTAAGGCCAGACACTATAAAACTCTTAGAGGAAAACATAGGCAGAACACTCTACAACATAAATCACGGCAAGATCCTTTTTGACCCACCTCCTAGAGAAATGGAAATAAAAACAAAAATAAACAGATGGGACCTATTGAAACTTAAAAGCCTTTGCACAGCAAAGGAAATTATAAACAAGACAAAAAGACAACCCTCAGAATGGGAGAAAATATTTACAAATGAAGCAACTGACAAAGGATTAATCTCCAAAATATATAAACAGCTTATGCAGCTCCATATTAAAAATAAAACAAGCCAATCCAAAAATGGGCAGAAGACCTAAATAGACATTTCTCCAAAGAAGACATACAGGTGGCCAGGAGGCATATGAAAAGCTGCTCAACATCACTAATTATTAGAGAAATGCAAATCAAAACTACAATGAGGTATCACCTCACACCAGTCAGAATGGCCATCATCAGAAAATCTACAAAAAATAAATGCTGGAGAGGGTATGGAGAAAAGGGAACCCTCTTGTACTGTTGGTTGGAATGTAAATTGATACAGCCACTATGGAGAAGAGTATGGAGGTTCCTTAAAATACTAAAAATAGAACTACCATATGACCCAGCAATCACACTATTGGGCATATACCCTGAGAAAACCATAATTCAAAAAGACTCATGTACCCCAATGTTCATTGCAGCACTATTTACAATAGCCAGGTCATGGAAGCAACTTAAAGGCCCATCGACAGACAAATGGATAAAGAAGATATATAAAACGGAATATTACTCAGCTGTATAAAGGAATGAAATTGGGTCTTTTGTAGAGATGTGGATGGATCTAGAGACTATCATACAGAGTGAAGTAAGTCAGAAAGAGAAAAACAAATATCCTATATTAATGCATATATGTGGTATCTAGAAAAATGGTATAGATGAACATGTTTGCAAGGCAGAAATATAGACACATGTAGAGAACAAACATATGGACACCAAGGAGGGAAAGCAGGGGTGGGTGTGTGTGTGGGGGGGTGGGATGAATTGGGAGATTGGGATTGACATATATACACTCATATGTATAAAATAGATAACTAATAAGAACTTGCTGTATAAAAAAGAAAATTAAAATAAAATTCAAAAAAACAAGAAAATCAAAAAATAAACAAATGGGACCTAATCTTACAGGCTTTTGAACAGCAAAGGAAACCACTGACAAAATGAAAAGACAAGCTACTAAATGGGAGAAAATATTTGCAAATGATATGACTGATAAGGGGTTAATATCCAACATATATAAACAGTTTGTGCAATTCAACATCAAAAAGAAAGAAAAAAAGAAAACAATTTAAAATGGGAAGAAGAACCGAACAGACATTTTTCCAAAGAGGAAATGAAGATGGCCAACAGGCACATGAAAAGATGTTCAGCATTGTTGATCATCGGGGAAATGCAAATTAAAACCACAATGAGATATCACCTCATACCTGTCAGAAGGGCTATCATCAAAAAGAACACAAATAACAAATGTTGGCAAGGATGTTCAGAAAAGGGAACCCATGTACACTGTTGGTGGGAATGTAAATTGGTGAGCCGTTGTGGAAAACAGTATGGAGGATTCTCAAAAACCTAGAAAAACTAAAAATAGAACTACCATATCATCCAGCAATCCCAATCCTGGGTATATACACCCCCAAAACAAAAATACTACTTCAAGAAGATACATGCACCCCAATGTTCATAGCAGCATTGTTTAAAATCACCAAGATATGGAAGCAACCTAAGTGTCCATCAACAGATGAATGGATAAAGAAGATGAATGGAATACTATTCGGCCATAAAAAAGAATGAAATTGATACAGCCACTATGGAGAACAGTATGGAGGTTCCTTAAAAAACTAAAAATGAACTACCATACGACCCAGCAATCCCACTACTGGACATATACCCTGAGAAAACGATAATTCAAAAAGAGTCATGTACCACAATGTTCATTGCAGCTCTATTTACAATAACCAGGACATAGAAGCAACCTAAGTGTCCATCGACAGATGAATGGATAAAGAAGATGTGGCACATATATACAATGGAATATTACTCAGCCATAAAAAGAAACAAAACTGAGCTATTTGTAATGAGGTGGATAGACCTAGTGTCTGTCATACAGAGTGAAGTAAGTCAGAGAGAGAAAAACAAATACCATATGTTAACACATATATATGGACTCTAAAAAAAAAAAAAAAGGTCCTAAAGAACCTAGGGGCAGGACAGGAATAAAGATGCAGACGCAGAGAATGGACTTGAGGACATGCAGAGGGTAAGGGTAAGCTGAGACGAAGTGAGAGTACTACCAAATGTCAAATAGAGAGCTAGTGGGAAGCAGCTGCATAGCACAGGGAGATCAGCTCAGTGCTTTGTGACCACCTAGAGGGGTGGGATAGGGAGGGTGGGAGGGAGGGAGATGCAAGAAGGAGGAGATATGGGGATATATGTATATGTATAGCTGATTCACCTTGTTATAAAGCAGAAACTAACACACTACTGTAAAGCAATTATACACCAATAAAGATGTTAAAAAAAAAAGAACACACGAAAAAGAATGAAATTTTGCCATTTGCATCAGCATAGATACCTTGGAGGGCATTATGCTAAGTGAAATAAGTCAGACAGAGAAAGACAAATACTGTATGAAAGCACTTATAAGTGGAATCTAAAAAATACAACAAATTAACGAATGTAACAAAAAAGGAAGCAGACTCACAGGTTTCCAGTGGAGAGGTGGGGAGGGGCAATATAGGGGTGGGGGAGGGAGGTACAAACTACTGGGTGTAAGATAGACTCAAGGATATATTGTACAACATGGGAAATGTAGCCAATATTTTGTAGTAACTGTAAATGGAAAGTAACCATTTAAAATTGCATATTTTTTTTAATTTTTAAAAATTAAAAAAAAGTTAGAAATAAAAAATTAAAGCAAACTTCCACCAGTTGTTTTGCATTTACATCTTTTAATTACATAGGACAAATTTTGCAGTAAATTACTGTCTTTTGCATTGGTAAGGATCACGACAGTCTGTCTTAGAGAACAAAACGTGGTTTTCAACAGTAAGATTTTTTTAACATCTTTATTGGAATACAATTGCTTTACATAGCTAAATATGTAATAGCTAAAGCAATCTTGAGAAAGAAAAATGGAGCCAGAGGAATCAGGCTCTCTGACTTCAGACTATACTACAAAGCTACAGTAATCAAGACAGTGGGGTACTGGCACAAAAACAGAAAGATAGATCAATGGAACAGGATAGAAAGGCCAGAGATAAACCCACACAATATGGTCACCTTATTTTTGATAAAGGAGGCAAGAATATACAATGGAGAAAAGACAGCCTCTTCAATAAGTGGTGCTGGGAAAACTGGACAGCTACATGTAAAAGAATAAAATTAGAACACTCCCTAACACCATACACAAAAATAAACTCAAAATGGATTAAAGACCTAAATGTAAGGCCAGACACTATAAAACTCTTAGAGGAAAACATAGGCAGAACACTCTATGACATACATCACGGCAAGATCCTTTTGACCCACCTCTTAGAGAAATGGAAATAAAAACAAAAATAAACAAATGGGACCTAATGAAACTTAAAACCTTTTGTACAGCAAAGGAAACCACAAACAAGACAAAAAGACAACCCTCAGAATGGGAGAAAATATTTGCAAATGAAGCAACTGACAAAGGATTAATCTCCAAACTTTACAAACAGTAAGATTTAGTGTAGAAACACTGCTTAAGCTCTCAGATAAGGGTGAAGGGGAGACAGAGTAAGAACTTTTAGGCTACAACTACCTTAGACCTCTCCTCATCTATCAGTATCCGGATGTAGGTGTGGAATTGATGGGGATGGGGGTGGATCATCCTTCCATGACCACTGGTCTCTATAATAGCTTACATAGCCCTTGCCTTTCGTCCAGTATCTTAGATGTCCCGCTAATTCTTTCATCATGCCCAGAAACAATTATGTTAAGGTCAAAAAGATTATAAAATTTCAAAATATTTGTTATTTATATAAATTTTATGTTATTTAATGAGTTTGAGTAGTATGGATGGGTATGTGTGTTTGTTGCATGGTGGTAGTCAGAATACATTTAAACTTTTTATATTAGTTCTTTTGGGAAAATAACCAACTCTGTAAATCTCCTCACTATAAGCTATATTTTCCTGGAATGTAAACTTGACATATGACAGAGCCCTTCTTCACCCTGAGTGGTGCTGTCCCCATTTTGCCTGTCTGTGAGCAAGCCATCCTTCCTTGAGAGAACACTGAAAATTCTCTCAAGTTTAGATGGCACCTTTGCTGACCCCTTCTTTGTAGGGTTAAGTGTGATAATCTTTAAGCCCAAGTCCTTTCCCCCTAGAACAGAGGAGTTCTCTCTGTAGAAGAGGGGAAGTATCCCTTCCTTAATGAATTTAATCAGCATTCCCAAAAGAGATGTGTATTTTCATTCTGCACCTCCATACTGGTTCACCTCTAGAACTTTATCATGTGAAGATAAAATAAAACTGGCATTGTTTTGAGAAGCCCATGGAACTTCATTTTAGAAAAACTGAAAGAGACCAAAAAAAATTGACATATACTTAAATCCAGTTTTTAAATTCCCTAATCCTAAAAACTTTCTAGCAGTCCACAAAATCTAGAAGACATAAAGAAAAAGTATGAAGCATCTAAAGGAATATATATACCTATGTTTATGAGTGTATGTAAGTAGACAGCACAAAAAAAAAGGAAAAACAGAAAAAGGCAAGATTTGCCATCATGTACATAGGGCTTTAACAAATCAGTAAAAAGAGTAAAAACCTGATAGAAAAATGAGCAAATACTATCAATGGGTAGTTCAAAGAAAATGAAATACAAATAGCTAATAAATATGTAAAAGATCCTTGATTTCACGCATAATTAAATATATGCAAGTCAAAACAATGAGATTCTTTTATTTTCTCAATTATAAAATGATTTTTTTTAATATTTAGAACTTTAATGAAAATCTGACATGCCTGATAGTTTTGAGGAGACAGGTTTTCTCATTGTTGATGAACATATAAAATAGTGCAACATTTTTGGAGAACAACTTGGTAATATCTATCAAAATTTTAAATATACATGCATTTGACCCAACAAATCCAATGAATATAGTCTCCTGAATAAACAGATGTCTCTATAACAAAAAACTTTAAAAAAATTAATTTGCACCAAGAAATTATGATACCTCCATACAATAGAGTACTGAGCAGCTGTTAAAAGAGAATTAGATTTACATATGTTATTTTAAAAGAATCTCCAAGGTCAAAGTACGAGAAATATATAGTCTGTAATCTCATTTGTACAAACAAAGAAAAGATCAAGTATAGAGAGAAATATAGGTATATGCATAGATATAGTTGGATATATTCACTAGCGTTTGCATAAACCTTTTCTGGAAGGACAAGCAAGAAACAGTTAAGAGGGTTATGGGACTCCTTCCACTCACGCCACCGTGGTTTCCTTTTGCATTTGGCAAACTTTTAGTAAAAGAAGGCTTTCCTTGGCTTTTCTAGGTAAGTTAGTCTTTCCATGAGCCCAGAGATTGGGAAAGGTGTCTAGAAACTTCCACCATACTTTGTCCTTCCTGCTCATTGCCTAGAGGGAAACCACTGTAGTTTTACTTGAGTTGTCTTTCTGATGGTCCCTTTGTAAGACTCATTTCCATTGTGATCAACTCTTCACAGGCCACAAAGACCCCATTTATCAGTGTCACTCACTAAGCCTCAGAGGTTCCAGCAGCTACTGTTATGGTCAGGTAGGAAGGCTCCTATACCGACTTAGAGCATGATAGTGCAGAAGGGTGGTGAATGACTTTGCCAGCCATCATAGTCATAACTTTGTCGGGCCTGTACAAAGGCACAGAACCATAAGGAGGACCTCTCAGTAGATGTGATTACTCTCTAGCATGAACCATTTTGAAATCCCAGCCTTTGACTGTAGGAGCTAAAGGTAGACAGGCAAGAGAAGCTTCATTTCCTGAGAATTCCAGAGCTCCTTCTATGAATGTGAATTAGTATTTCCTTTGTCCTAGCTGGTTACTCATTTTTTCATTCATTGGTTTCTTTGCCATACCATTTCCCTCAACCCACAATCCCATCCTAACTTATTTTTTTAGGAAGAACCCTCTTTCATTGTGTACATGAGTGGATGAAGACTTGCTGGTGTATGGATGAATTTAATGAATTTCCAGATACAGAACCTTATGCAGTTGTTATATTCATTTTCTTGAAAAAGTAGGTTTATATCATGTTGCATCATTCTTTTCAGCCCTAGACTCTGTTAATTTCCCATTCAATGGTGTGGGAAAATAAAAACCGTTGTTTTATGCATCTTAATTTATGCCCTGTAAAAACACTAATAGATAAAGAATTCTCCAAATTGGAACAATGATGACTGAATTGGATTTTTTTAAGAGTATGGTTTTCCAAAGAGTTTACAGAGAAACATTCTTAAAAGGGCTGAGGATTTTTGCACAGCATTAATTTCATTGCACAAGTCTATTTTGGGTACACGTTGTCAACAGATCCTAGTGGCTAGTTTATTTCAAATGCACAGTTCACATACTAGGACATAATGCCAAGAGAAATCATAACCAAGTCCATGGCCTCAAGTCTTGGTCTGCAGAACACAGAGAAGTCAAATGAGAATACAGACACAGCCTGGTAGGCTTGTACACACAATTCTAGAAGACTGCAGTCCTGGTTCTAGGCTTAGATTTGCTTCTACCTATAAGTAAGACCTAGGATAAACCATTTAAACACTCCAGTTTCATCTGGACAATAAAGGAAACGGGCTTGATGATCTTGGAGGTCTCTCCCAACCTTCCAGTCTAGGGAAGACAGGCAGAGATATCCTTATTAAAACCCCATTTTCCAATAAGAACTTTTGTTTCAAGAAGCTATCATTCCCTCCTCAGGCAGTTAAATTTGTTTCACCTGAAAACTAATTTCAAGAGAAGAAGTTAGTTGTTGTGAAGGTTAAGTTCAGAGTGGGAGTCATGAAGGGAGAGATTGTGATTGGCTGAGACTTTTGGAATCTGACCTACTTGTTCTACTTCTGGCTTCCTTCTTCCTATAATTTTCAAGGGCCAGAAGAGGTAGGCTTCAGACCATCCCCTTCCTCTAAGCCTTCCTGTCCTTCTACCCCAGAACAGCACACCTCAAGTCCAAACATCAAAGACAGAGGGCAGAAAAAGGAGTGTCCATCCTGAACTACAGAAGAAGCTGAGTCCTGAGTCTATGATCTGAGTCTTCTGGGCTTGATCTTGATACGTTAACAGGAGTTAAAAGAATCTAGAAAATCCCTTATGTCTGGGATAAGCTTGGATTTCAAGATTATTGGCCTGCTGAAAAATCTGTTTTGTCTTTGCCTTTGCATTCCTTTGTAGCAATCCTAAACCTCCCCAAGGCAATTAAATGGGCACGTCTGAAAGAATTAGGGAAGAGAAGGAAGAGGAAATGCAAAGAAGAGAAGAACAGGAATACATTTCACAAAATAGTTTCCCTATTACATTAGCAATAGGTTATGTGGTATAAAAACAGAGACGAGAGGAAAAGGAAATGGGAAAAGCAAGAAAAGATCAAATACAGCTTACTTCTAATACGTTGGTATAATGCCAATTCAACCTTAACTGATGTATTTGGGAGAATAGCTCACTCTCCCATTTGTCCTCTCTTGTAGTCTGGCTAAAACATACAAAGATGTGAACACCTTAATTTGTGACAAAAGATCATGCCACAGTATACATGTCTAAATAATATACATTTTCTTGAAATTATACCTATTACCTACCATCTTGACCTAATTTCAGAGGTACCAATAATTTTAATGTAATTATTGAAATACACATGCAGAAAAAGGCACATATTCTACACTCAAGTCAATAACTATTCATGAAGTGGATATACCTATATAACCAGCAACCAGATCAACAAACAGACCATTATCAGTACCCAGAAACTTCCTCGTACTCTCTCCCAATCACTACAGGCCCCCACCAATGATAAATCCTAGCCTGACTTTTAACACTACCAATTAATTATACCAGTTTCTGAACTTCATATACACAGAATCATATACCCTATGTACTCCTTTGTGCTTGACTCTCTTACTGGACATTGTAAGATTCATCCATGTTGTTGATATAGTTGTAGTTCATTAATTCTCAGGCTATAAATTATTCCACTGTATGATTATACCACAACTTCTTATTTATTACACTGGAGATGGACATTTTGGTTTTTTTTTAGTTTGGAGCTACTTTCAGTTTGAATAGTACTGCTATGAACATTTTTGTACAGCTCTTTTGAGAAACATATGAACATATTGCTATTGGGTTTACACCTAGAAGTGGAATTGCTGGGTCACAGAGAACATGAATTTATCTTGAATAAATTCTGCTAACAGTTTTCCAAAGTGATTACACTGTCACCAGCAGTATATGAGAGTTCCAGGTGATCCATATCCTCACCCACACGTGACATTCTTAGTCTTTTTCACTACAGCCATTCTAGTGGGTAAGTAGTGATATTGCACTCTAATTTTAATTTGATGTGGGGAAGCAGTGTGTGTGTGTGTGTGTGTGTGTGTGTTTTCATCAAGTGATGTGACACAAGGCTGAAGAATGTTTAGGTCTCAACACTGGATCTCACTTTGTGAAGTCTGACAGAGATTCATTTTCCTTATCTATTGAATGAGAGAGCACTTGAAGAGAACTGTGGCCAGCAGTAGCTAGCCACTTTAATTTATATCAATCTATACAAATACATACACACAGAGACATAAAGAGAGAGAGATGGATAGATAGATGATAAATGATGATAGATGATAGATACATAGATACATAGATAGATAGATAGATAGATAGATAGATAGATAGATTGACATGTTTTCTTATATTTCCAGACAGAGTTGAGATGCGCATTACACAAATCACTTCCTGTGGTACACACCTCCGTTAAGGGAATCCAGAAACTGAAAGAATAGTCACCATTTAGGATGTTGGGAGACACAACAAAAGGAACAGCTTCATCCTCTCCTCAGGGAACACAATCATCTGAAACAGCACCCATCTTAAGGTAGAGTGCAAGGTGATGCCCAGGGAACTTTGAAGAAATGAAAGGATAAGAAATTTTGAGAACACAGTGTGTTCTAATGGTTCTTAAAAATATGATCTTCTGGGCTTCCCTGGTGGCGCATAGTGGTTGAGAGTCCCCCTGCCGATGCAGGGGACAGGGGTTTGTGCCCCAGTCCAGGAAGATCCCACATGCCGCGGAGTGGCTAGGCCCGTGAGCCTTGGCCGCTGGGCCTGCGCGTCCAGAGCCTGTGCTCTGCAGCGGGAGAGGCCACAGCGGTGAGAGGCCCGTGTATTGATCATATATATATGATCATATATATATATGATCATATATATATATAAGATCATATATATATGATCTTCTTTGAAAACTAAAATTACTTTTGACTCTGAGCTATCTTGTGTGTTGGGACATAGTATTCACAAGATCTGAAGCTGTTTATAATTCTGGTCCAACCACATCAAAATCTTTGAATTTGTAGTACATGATGGGTTTCAAGGAGTTTTCTTATCTATTGGTCTTTTCTCTCAATCTAATTAAAGTATTTACCCAGGATAAATCCCTCTTTACCTGCAATTGCTAAATCCTGCTTTAGCCTGTTGAGTTTTAGGAGAGGCCAGAAGTCAGATCTCACAACTGGAGAGGGAGAAGATTTGGCTCATTGGCCTTCATGTTGGAGAGTATCATTTCTGACCACTAAACTCTTCAAACATTATCTGCTTATTCTTGTCCCCCAATTCCCCAGCAACTTTCAGTGAATGAGTTGGAAAGCTGGGTTACCCTCTTCTAAAATAGGAAGGGCCTCAGGAGTGCCCTTCTATGCCTGAGGGCAATGGAAGCATGTCTCCCGCACTCATTTGCTGGGTGTGGTCCACACTGTAATTACCTGATTGATTTCCCAACTATCATCACATTTGATCTCCCTTTACTTTGTCTCAGGAGAGAGGTAATGCACACAACTTAGAAACACTCTAACGCAATACGTTTCTCCATGACAGCTAGCTTGTCACGTCAGAAAATCTTGATCTTCATGATGCAAAAGCAATCTGTTTTCTAGAAAATGTCTAGTCTTTCTCTCTTTGTCAGTTCATACCATTTCCTCACTCTAATAGCTGGCCTCAGATCTGGACTAAAGTTGAGGGAAGGTGAATGCCTCTAACTCATTAAATCAACACAACCACATCTTTCCATGGGAAATAGTAGGTGCTTTGGAGCCAAGCAGAAGTAGCTTAGAATCCTCCCTCTGGCACTTGCTAACTATGGGAGCTAAAGCTAGTTACCTAACCCTTCTCAGACTCAGTTTTCTCATCTGTAAAGTGGGAAAACTGGTTTGTTAGTAGGTTTAAATAAGATACTTCAGGTAAAAAAAACAACTTACCCCAATCCTCAATAAATGTTAGGTATTACTATTATTACCATTTTTGTCCCATTAACCCCATCACAAACTGTAGCATTTGTTATTAAACTTGTCCCATATCTCCAGGCCCTTTCTGCTTCAGTGAATTTTGGCCTGATTCCCAACAGCCCAAACCTGCTTTTTCTGGGCACCACAGCCTACTTTGTCCACTCATGTGGCAGGTCAGATGTGAGAGGAATTAATGCTTTCTGGAAGCAGTTTTCAACAAGAACAGACAGGAGTTGGTACAAAAAATACCTCAGCTCCCTCACTCCTAGGGTAGGATAAATTTCAAGGATATGTTCTATCTACACTGACTCTAAGAAATGCCCCAGTGGGATTAAGCTCCAAAGGCCCCAGTCAGTAACTAACTAGCTTAGTGACCCACACTTTGTTGGCTGCCTTCCCTTCCCGGTCTCTCTTCCCCATTTCCCTCCTAGTATTTCATTCACCTCCCAAACCAACCACTTACACTGAATCCTCATCTTAGGCAGGGACAGCTTCTAAGGAAATACAAACTAAGACACAAACAAATGGCACCACAAAGGACAGAGCTATGTTGTGCTGTGTACGATTTCAGAAATCTCACAGTTACTGAGTCAGAGTGACAATTTCAAGGGTGGCAGGGATGGGAGGTTGGCAAACACTGGGACCTGCCATCTGAAGATTTGGGTTTGACCAGCTCTGCCATTTGCTAGCTGATAAAAATTGGCAATTCGTGTGACTGTTATCAATTTATCCTGGTCAATTTAATATGAAGATAAAATGGCTGCTGTACTGCAAATTGTGTTGGGAGGACCCAATAAGAAACTAATCTTAAAACTACTACAACTGTGCCTTACTCAATAAGTATTTATGGGCATTAAATGAAGAAGGGAATGACTTGTATGAAGGAATGAGATGTAAAAATTCCAAATGATACCAAAAAATAAGGTCTTCTGATATACTCATGTGAAAGAAAACTTCCCTAACAGCAACTGCCCTTACTCTGCACCCCGTTCCTACTCATCATCATCTGTTCTCTAAAGAAAAAGAAACCACTATGTCTTCTCAACAAGGGCCAGGGCCAACACCAGCTCCATCACACTACATCAGATGATAATGGTAAATTCTACTCACTTTGGACCCCCAAAATTCAAATATTTGACACCTTATAGACAAACTCCTTGACCATTTGTCTGAAGCTATTGGTTTTTATTTGGATGCTTAGTATTATGAAACAGGTAATAAGCATGAATTTTTTTCCCAACCTTCAGGTGTAAGATGTATCACAATTTTTCATGGTCCATGGGAGAGTGGAGACTCCATGGACTGTATCCATCTCTCTGGCCAATTTAGCAGCAGTGACATTTTGGCAGTTGCCAAGGCTAAAGCACTGGGTGTTCTGCCCCTCAGCATCTATGAGACCTTTTCAAACATGCTGCTACTTTCCAAAGCATCGTGTTAAAGCAGGACGCAAGTGCTTACCTTTAGAGAACCCACCCTCTTCTTTCATCCTTTCTTCTCCTTTGAACAATCCAAATTGTTGTGTTCTCTCTTGGGGCAAGAGAATTCCTTCAATCTGACAAATCCATGACTATCTTCTTGACACCTAAAAAGGGAAATACCTCTCTTTTATTAGCAATGAACAAACAGCAAAAAAACAAGAGTTGTTCATTTTTCCACTAGAAAATCTTTTCCTGTATATATAGTTTTGCTCATTACATCACAGCTCATTACATCATCACCTCCAAATAGTGATGGTGGACAGGGTGGAGACATATGCTGATGTTTGCTAGAAATAATTAAGCCATAGGAAGCAAAATAAACTGAGAGGCATTTGTGTTTCCCCAACTTATTTCCTCAACTTACTTAGTATTGGGGTACCAAACGTGGCTCATGGTCACAAGACTCTGGTTATGGTAAGCAAAAGAGACTATCACTGAAGGGACATTAAGGATGCAAAATCGGAGACATGGGGAAAATGGCGGAAGAGTAAGATGCAGAGATCACCTTCCTCCCCACAGATACACCAGAAATACATCTACACGTGGAACAACTCCTACAGAACACCTACTGAACGCTGGCAGAAGACCTCAGACCTCCCAAAAGGCAAGAAAGTCCCCACGTACCTGGGTAGGGCAAAAGAAAAAAGAAAAAACAGAGACAAAACGATAGGGACGGGACCTGCACCAGTGGGAGGGAGCCGTGAAGGAGGAATGGTTTGCACACACTAGGAGCCCCTTCGCGGGCGGACACTGCGGGTGGCGGAGGGGGAAAGCTTCGGAGCTGCGGAGGAGAGCACAGCCACAGGGGTGCGGAGGGCAAAGTGGAGAGATTCCCGCACAGAGGATCGGGGCCGACCGGCACTCACCAGCCCAAGAGGCTTGTCTGCTTACCCGCTGGGGCGGGCGGGTCTGGGAGCTGAGGCTCGGGTATCGGGTTTCAGTCGGAGCACAGGGAGAGGACTGGGGTAGGCAGCGTAAACACAGCCTGAAGGGGTTAGTGCACCACGGCTAGCCGGCTAGCCGGGAGGGAGTCCGGAGAAAAGTCTGGAGCTGCCGAAGAGGCAATGAGACTTTTTCTTCCCTCTTTGTTTCCTGGTGCGCGAGGAGAGGGGATTAAGAGCTCCGCTTAAAGGAGCTCCAGAGACAGGCGCGAGCCGCGGCTGTCAACGTGGACCCCAGAGACGGGCATGAGACACTAAGGCTGCTGCTGCCGCCACCAAGAAGCCTGTGTGCGAGCACAGGTCACTCTCCACAACCCCCTTCCGGGGAGCCTGTGCAGCCCGCCATTGGCAGGGTCCCGGGATCCAGGGACAACTTCCCCGGGAGAGCGCACGGCGCGCCGCAGGCTGTGCAACGTCACGCCGGCCTCTGCCGCCGCAGGCTCGCCCCGCCTCCATGCCCCTCCCTCCCGCCCGGCCTGAGTGAGCCAGAAACCCCGAATCAGCTGCTCCTTTAACCCCGTCCTGTCTGAGCGGAGAACAGACGCCCTCCCAGCGACCTACACTTAGAGGCGGGGCCAAATCCAAAACTGAGCCCCCGGAGCTGTGCGAACAAAGAAGAGAAAGGGAAATCCCTCCCAGCAGCCTCAGAAGCAACGGATTAAAGCTCCACAATCAAGTTGATGTGCCCTGCATCTGTGGAATACATGAATAGACAACGAATCATCCCAAATTCAAGAGGTGGGCTTTGAGAGCAAGATTTATGATTTTTTCCCCTTTTCCTCATTTAGCGTGTATGTGTATGCTTCTGTGTGAGATTTTGTCTGTATAGCTTTGCTTCTACCATTTGTCCTAGGGTGCTATCTGTCCATTTTTTTGTCTTTGTTTTTGTTTTGTTTTGTTTTCTTAATAATTATTTTTTATTTTAATAACCTTATTTTATCTTACTTTATTTTATTTTACTATATCTTCTTTCTTTCTTTCTTTTCTCCTTCCTTCCCTCCTTCCTTCCTCCCTCCCTCCCTTCTTTCTTTCTACTTCTACTAATTCTTTCTTTCTACTTTTTCTCCCTTTTATTCAGAGCCGTGTAGATGAAAGGCTCTTGGTGCTACAGCCAGGAGTCAGTGCTGTACCTCTGAGGCGGGAGAGCCAACTTCAGGACACTGGTCCACAAGAGACCTCCCAGCTCCACAAAATATCAAATGGCGAAAATCTTCCTGAGATCTCCATCTCAACACCAGCACCCAACTTCACTCAACAACCAGCAAGCTACGGTGCTGGACACCCTATGCCAAACAACTAGCAAGACAGGAACACAACCCCACCCATTATCAGAGAGGCTGCCTAAAATCATAATAAGTCCACAGATACCCCAAAACACACCGCCAGATGTGGACCTACCAGCAGAAAGACAATATCCAGCCTCATCCACCAGAACACAGGCACTAGTCCCCTCCACCAGGAAGCCTACACAACCCATTGAACCAACCTTAGCCACTGGGGACAGACACCAAAAACAACGGGAACTACGAGCCTGCAGCCTGCAAAAAGGAGACCCCAAACACAGTAAGATAAGCAAAATGAGAAGACAGAAAAACACACAGCAGGTGAAGGAGCAAGATAAAAACCCACCAGACCTAACAAATGAAGAGGAAATAGGCAGTCACCTGAAAAAGAATTCAGAATAATGATAGTAAAGATGATCCAACATCTTGGAAATACAATAGACAAAATGTAAGAAACATTTAACAAGGACCTAGAAGAACTAAAGATGAAACAAGCAACGATTAAAAACTAATAAATGAAATTAAAAATACCCTAGATGGGATCAATAGCAGAATAACTGAGGCAGAAGAACGGATAAGTGACCTGGAAGATAAAATAGTGGAAATAACTACTGCAAAGCAGAATAAAGAAAAAACAATGAAAAGAACTGAGGACAGTCTCAGAGATCTTTGGGACAACATTAAACGCACCAACATTCGAATTATAGGGGTTCCAGAAGAAGAAGAGAAAAAGAAAGGGACTGCAAAAATATTTGAAGAGATTATAGTTGAAAACTTCCCTAATATGGGAAAGGAAATAGTTAATCAAGTCCAGGAAGCACAGAGAGTCCCATACAGGATAAATCCAAAGAGAAATATGCCAAGACACATATTAATCAAACTGTCAAAAATTAAATACAAAGAAAACATATTAAAAGCAGCAAGGGAAAAACAACAAATAACACACAAGGGAACCCCCATAAGGTTAACAGCTGATCTTTCAGCAGAAACTCTGCAAGCCAGAAGGGACTGGCAGGACATATTTAAAGTGATGAAGGAGAAAAACCTGCAACCAAGATTACTCTACCCATCAAGGATCTCACTGAGATTTGATGGAGAAATTAAAACCTTTACATACAAGCAAAAGCTGAGAGAGTTCAGCAGCACCAAACCAGCTTTACAACAAATGCTAAAGGAACTTCTCGAGGCAAGAAACACAGGAGAAGGAAAAGACCTACAATAACAAACCCAAAACAATTAAGAAAATGGGAATAGGAACATACATATCGATAACTACCTTAAATGTAAATAGACTAAATGCCCCCACCAAAAGACACAGATTGGCTTAATGGATACAAAAACAAGCCCATATATATGCTATCTACAAGAGACCCACTTCACGCCTAGAGACACATACAGACTGAAAATAAGGGGATGGAAAAAGATATTCCATGCAAATGGAAACCAAAAGAAAGCTGGAGTAGCAATTCTCATATCAGACAAAATAAACTTTAAAATAAAGACTATTAGAAGAGACAAAGAAGGACACTACGTAATGATCAAGGGATCGATCCAAGAAGAAGATATAAAAATTGTAAATATTTACGCACCCAACATAGGAGCACCTCAATACATAAGGCAAACACTAACAGCCATAAAAGGGGAAACCGACAGTAACATATTCATAATAGGGGACTTTAACACCCCACTTTCACCAATGGACAGATCATCCAAAATGAAAATAAATAAGGAAACACAAGCTTTAAATGATACATTAACCAAGATGGACTTAATTGATATTTATAGGACATTCCATCCAAAAACAACAGAATACATATTTTTCTCAAGTGCTCATAGAACATTCTCGAGGATACATCATATCTTGGGTCACAAATCAGGCCTTGGTAAATTTAAGAAAATTGAAATTGTATCAAGTATCTTTTCCGACTACAATGCTATGAGACTAGATATCAATTACAGGAAAAGATATGTAAAAAATACAAACACTTGGAGGCTAGACAATACACTACTTAATAAAGAAGTGATCACTGAAGAAATCAAAGAGGAAATTTAAAAATACCTAGAAACAAATGACAATGGATACACGACGACCCAAAACCTATGGGATGCAGCAAAAGCAGTTCTAAGAGGGAAGTTTATAGCAATACAATCCTACCTTAAGAAACAGGAAACATCTCGAATAAACAACCTAACCTTGCACCTAAAGCAATTAGATAAAGAAGAACAAAAAGACCCCAAAGTTAGCAGAAGGAAAGAAATCATTAAAATCAGATCAGAAATAAATGAAAAAGAAATGAAGGAAACGATAACAAATATCAATAAAACTAAAAACTGGTTCTTTGAGAAGATAAACAAAATTGCTAAACCATTAACCAGGCTCATCAAGAAAAAAAGGGAAAAGACTTAAATCAATAGAATTAGAAATGAAGAAGGAGAAATAACAACTGACACTGCAGAAATACAAAAGATCGTGAGAGATTACTACAAGCAACTCTATGCCAATAAAATGGACAACCTGGAAGAAATGGACAAATTCTTAGAAATGCACAACCTGCCAAGACTGAATCAGGAAGAAATAGAAAATATGAACAGACCAATCACAAGCACTGAAATTGAAACTGTGATTAAAAATCTTCCATCAAACAAAAGCCCAGGACCAGATGGCTTCACAGGCGAATTCTATCAAACATTTAGAGAAGAGCTAACACCCATCCTTCTGAAACTCTTCCAAAAGATAGCAGAGGGAGCAACACTCCTAAACTCATTCTATGAGGCCACAATCACCTTGATACCAAAACCAAACAAGGATGTCACAAAGAAAACTATAGGCCAATATCACTGATGAACATAGATGAAAAATCTTCAACAAAATACTTGCAAACAGAATCCAACAGCACATTAAAAGGATCAAACACCATGATCAAGTGGGGTTTATTCCAGGAATGCAAGGATTCTTCAATATATGCAAATCAATCAATGTGATACACCATATTAACAAATTGAAGGAGAAAAACCATATGATCATCACAATAGATGCAGAGAAAGCTTTTGACAAAAGTCAACACCCATTTATGATAAAAACCCTGCAGAAAGTAGGCATAGAGGGAACTTTCCTCAACATAAAAAAGGCCATATATGACAAACCCACAGCCAACATTGTCCTCAATGGTGAAAAACTGAAACCATTTCCACTAAGATCAGAAATAAGACAAGGTTGCCCACTCTCACCACTCATATTCAAGATAGTTTTGGACGTTTTAGCCACAGCAATCAGAGAAGAGAAAGAAATAAAATGAATCCAAATCGGAAAAGAAGAAGTAAAGCCGTCACTGTTTGCAGATGACATGATACTATACATAGAGAATCCTAAAGATGCTACCAGAAAACTACTAGAGCTAATCGATGAACTTGGTAAACTAGAAGGATACAAAATTAATGCACAGAAATCTCTAGCATTCCTATACACTAATGATGAAAAATCTGAAAGTGAAATCAAGAAAACACTCCCATTTACCATTGCAACAAAAAGAATAAAATATCTAGGAATAAACCTACCTAAGGAGACAAAAGACCTGTATGCAGAAAATTATAAGACACTGATGAAAGAAATTGAAGATGATACAAATAGATGGAGAGATATACCATGCTCTTGGATTGGAAGAATCAACATTGTGAAAATGACTCTACTACCCAAAGCAATCTACAAATTCAATGCAATCCCTATCGAACTACCAATGGCATTTTTCACAGACCTAGAACAAAAAATTTCAAAATTTGTATGGAAACACAAAAGACCCCGAATAGCAAAAGCAATCTTGAGAACGAAAAATGGAGCTGGAGGAATCAGGCTCCCTGACTTCAGACTATACTACAAAGCTACAGTAATCAAGACAGTATGGTACTGGCACAAAAACAGAAAGATAGATCAATGGAGCAGTATAGAAAGCCCAGAGATAAACCCACGCACATATGGTTACCTTATCTTTGACAAAGGAGACAGGAATGTAAAGTGGAGAAAGGACAGTCTCTTCAATAAGTGGTGCTGGGAAAACTGGACAGGGACATGTAAAAGTATGAGATTAGATCACTCCCTAACAGCATACACAAAAATAAACTCAAAATGGATTAAAGACCTAAATGTAAGGCGAGAAACTATCAAACTCTTAGAGGAAAACATAGGCAGAACACTCTATGACATGAATCAAAGCAAGATCCTTTTTTACCCACCTCCCAGAGAAATGGAAATAAAAACAAAAATAAACAAATGGGACCTAATGAAACTTCAAAGCTTTTGCACAGCAAAGGAAACCATAAACAAGACCAAAGGACAACCCTCAGAATGGGAGAAAATATTTGCAAATGAAGCAACTGACAAAGGATTAATCTCCAAAATTTATAAACAGCTCATGCAGCTCAATAACAAAAAACCAAACAACCCATTCCAAAAATGGGCAGAAGACCTAAATAGACGTTTCTCCAAAGAAGATATACAGACTGCCAACAAACACATGAAAGAATGCTCAACATCACTAATCATTAGAGAAATGCAAATCAAAACTACAATATCATCTCACACTGGTCAGAATGGCCATCATCAAAAAATCTAGAAACAGTAAATGCTGGAGAGGGTGTGGAGAAAAGGGAACACTCTTGCACTGCTGGTGGGAATGTGAATTGGTACAGCCACTATGGACAACAGTATGGAGGTTCCTTAAAAATCTACAAATAGAACTACCATATGACCCAGCAATCCCACTACTGGGCATATACCCTGAGAAAACCATAATTCAAAAAGAGTCTTGTACCAAAATGTTCATAGCAGCCCTATTTACAATAGCCCGGAGATGGAAACAACTTAAGTGTCCACCATAGGATGAATGGATAAAGAAGTTATGGCACATATATACAATGGAATATTACTCAGCCATAAAAAGAAACAAAATTGAGCTATTTGTAGTGAGGTGGATAGACCTAGAGTCTGTCATACAGAGTGAAGTAAGTCAGAAAGAGAAAGACAAATACCGTATGCTGACACATATATATGGAATTTAAGGGGAAAAATGTCACGAAGAAGCTAGGGGTAAGACAGGAATAAAGGCACAGACCTACTAGAGAATGGAATTGAGGATATGGGGAGGGGGAAGGGTAAGCTGTGACAAAGTAAGAGAGAGGCATGGACATATATACACTACCAAACGCAAAATAGATAGCTAGTGGGAAGCAGCTGCATAGCACAGGGAGATCAGCTCGGTGCTCTGTGACCACCTAGAGGGGTGGGATAGGGAGGGTGGGAGGGAGGGAGACGCAAGAGCGAAGAGATATGGGAACATATGTATATGTATAACTGATTCACTTTGTTATAAAGCAGAAACTAACACACCATTGTAAAGCAATTATACTCCAATAAAGATGTAAAAAAAAAAAAAAGATACAAATAGAATGAAAAAAAAAAAAGAATGCAAAATCGTCAAAAGGCCAGAAGACCCAACTTAGAAAGTGAACAACACACAGATATATCTAAAGGCTTGGCAACTGGAACCACAACAGACGTCTTGCAACAAGAACTGTCAGGTCCATACAATGTCCCATTGATGTTACGATGACTTCCATGCCTCCCACATCTATGCATCTCTCCCTCAGAGCCAAAGTTCCCAGAAAAAGGGAGTAATTGGCCAGGTCATTAGTCTTCCTTTGGCTGCAGTGCCACAGAGAAAGGGAAGCAGTCTCCTCAAAGACAGATTATCCACAAGGAAAGATTTCCCCCAAATGGTGAGGAAGGGGATCAATGTAAAAGGGGAGATTAAATAATGAAGGACAACATTCCATCATTGACACTCACCAATTATTAATCTTTAGTAGGTCTCTTCTTTTCTAGGCCTGTTTCATCATCTGTAAATGAGAGTGTCGGTCTCAATTATATGTGATTCCTTCCAGCCCTCAAAGATTCTATCACCTACTCCCCACTTCTTCCTCTGATCATTATATCTCTGGGGGTCAGCATTAGAGAGAGCTTACAGATGGGTAGCATCTAATCAGGGGTGAGAACACAACAAATGTTTAGTGGAATTAAGTTCATCATAGAGAAAATAAATTGGTCTGATATTCCACTGACATGTCTCCCTGTTTACCTATATAGTCCCAAGAACCACCATTTATTTTATTCAATCACAAGGGGAAAATACTTCATTTCCTTCTTCCTACCAAATGGCTTTCTCCATGCTGATTCTGCTCTTGGGTCTCTTTTACACCCAAAACATTTGTTTCTCTGGACTGAAGGAATCTTCCTGTACTTTTCTCCAAATCCTCCACTTCACGGCCTTATGCACTTGAATTATCCATCTAACCAAATCTAGAAAGCTCATAATTTATTTATTAAACTACAATTTAATTGTTCCCAGTTGCCCATGTACTTTCTTCTTTGAAGAGCTAAATTGATTGTTTTTTAAAATCAATCATTTCGGCTATTTTAGGCTTTTATTCTCTGAAGCATGTCTCTCTGTTTTTGTTTTTGGTTTTTTAAATTCCTTTTTCATTCTGGATTAAAAATTGTTTTACCACCCTTTTTCCCAACCATCATCAATGACTAAAAATAACCAACTTTGATTCTTTCTGTCCATTATTTTTAGCGAGACCTTCAAAGAATACTCTGTATTCATTTCTCTTCTGTGCAGACTTCTCCAGCTCCCCTATCATTTCCGTTTAGAAAACAGGACAATTGGTCTGAAATGATTTGTTTCTCTCTCTCTCAGATCTTTACACAACTCTCCTTGCTTTCTCCAGTGTATTATGCACATACTATTTTTGTTAGGTTCCACATTCTTCTTTTTTTCAGAAGGCCTGCGGTTCTTTGAGCTTTAATTATGGTGTCTTAAAAGATTCTTCAGCTGCTTTCATGCTCGTGAACTTTATACTTCCTCTTATTGCACCTTATTCACCAGATTTCTTAATTCTCCAAAATTTACTTTCTTGAAATCTGATACCTTTGTACAGCCTCATTGTTCGAACCTACCTCTCATTATTCTCAATGTGAGTTATCTGTGGACATGGAAACCCTTTTTCCTGCCAGACTGCTATCTTCAAATAACACTGTTTTACTTCTCCTTCCACCCCACTGCAAAAAGCTAAATATATTATTATTTCTCCCCAGCCATTTAGAATCTCTAAACCTAATCAAAATTCTAGCATATCATTAAATCAAAATCTTTTATTTATGACCCAAAAACCTTCCATTTATCTCTCAATCCAGTAAACACCTTTGTTAGAAGGATCAGGCCATTATTACCTAGCACAGTACCAGACTTTGTTTTCAACCGTCAGTGATCAATTTCTTAAAGAGCTGCATCTAATCTAGAAAGAAGGAAATATTGTCTATGATCTCAATATGTGAATCAATTGAAAAGAATTACAAAGAAAGCTAAGGTTCTGGAGAAGTTGGAAATATACATATTAAATGTAAGAGCATCTACCTTTTTAAAAGCAAGTTACACACATATATATGGAATCTAAAAAAAAAAAAAGGTTCTGAAGAACCTAGGGGCAGGACAGGAATAAAGACACAGACTTAGAGAATGGACTTGAGGACATGGAGAGGGAGAAGGGTAAACTGGGACGAAGTGAGGGAGTGGCATGGATATATATACACTACCAAATGTAAAATAGATAGCTAGTGGGAAGCAGCCGCATAGCACAGGGAGATCAGCTCGGTGCTTTGTGAGCACCTAGAGGGGTGGGATAGGGAGGGTGGGAGGGAGAGGCAAGAGGGAGGAGATATGGGGATATATGTATACATATAGCTGATTCACTTTGTTATAAAGCAGAAACTAACACACCATTGTAAAGCAATTATACTCCAATAAAGATGTTAAAAAAAAAAGAGCAAGATACAGGTAAATACAGAATTTGAACATGGAAGAATGAAAGTTAAAACCACTTCCTGGAACCAAATTAGTTCTTGGAATTCTTTTGGCTCAAATGTAAGGTAATTATCATAAAAGTCATCACATACTGCAACCCTGTACTGACTTCAAAGTGAAGTATCAACAAAGATGATCACTCTTAAACATGAGAAAGAACATCTTGATGGAGGCAAGGCAAATAACATATGAATTCTGGTTCATTTGAGCAGAAAGAGAACCAGTAATTGAAGAAAAAGGGTTTAACCAAAAGGATTTGAGCCCATTTGATTAAAAGTATTTTTAAAAGTCTCACATATGCATCCCTGAATATTAGAGCTTCTGAGGTTTATCCATCACTAGTCATTTTCCAATTAACTGCACATCCTAATAGCCCCTGATCCTAGTTCAATGTCTTCAGTGACTGATAATTTTGTGTCTTTTCAGAACAAATATTTAAAGCTGAAGCCTTAAGATTGTGATTACAATCATTTTGTGGGTTTGGGTTTGCAATCCTGATTATTCAGAGAGTGTTTATTTCTTCTGGGTCATCATTTTGGCATCAGGTAGCTTCCACCAGGTAAACTGGGTGCAGCACTGTAGATGTACTGGCTGGGATTTTCTCAAAAAGGGAAAATTCAATATCATAATAGTTCAGTTAATTTCTCTCTTTAACAAAAGTTATAAAAACATGTGAAATAATTATTAACTGTGACATTTGCATCCATATGTTTAAAATGTTACACACATGATTTAGCAATAAAAATGAAAAAAACTGCAAAAAATACAGCATGGAAAAATCTTAAATAATGTTGAACCAAACAAACACAAAATGAGGGATATTCTATTTAAAAAGGAGTAGGGAAATGCATGTATTACAAAAGTTATTATTATATAAAAAAAGGAAGAAAGGGTGAGGAATTAGCCGGGATTAGAGGAAACTAAAGACATGACAATTAAATGCAACAGTTGATCCTAAACCGGGTCCTGTACTAAGGAGAAACCTTCACTGAAAGGGGAAAATTGCTATAAAGGGTTGTTTAATAAAATTGCATTATGGGCAGTAGATTGTACTGTATCAGTATAAGTTTATATATTGATCACTGTACTATGGTGACATAAGAGACTATCCTTATTCTTAGGAAATATACACTAAAGTGTTTATGGATAAAGTTCCATGATGTATATAACTTACTCTCAAATGGTTCAGAAAAATGATGTATATATGAGGAGAAAGAGCACACATAAATAATAAACCAAATGAGGTAAAATGTAAACGGTAGGTAAATCTGGACAAAAGGTAAATGGGAGTTCTTTGCACAGTTTTATTTTTGTAATTTTTTTAGAATTTTAAATTGTTTCCAAATAAAAGTTTCTAATGACATACAATTAATCAAAATAAGCCAGATTGAACAGAATGCCTTCTAAGTGATTCCATTTAGACGAAGCTGCAAACCAGGCCAAATTAAACTATATTCTTTAAGCCTTCATAATTAGGTAGTAAAACTATAAAGATAAGCAAGGAAATAAATACTATAATAAGTATGGAGGTAGCATAATCCCATAATAGGATACCACAATAGGATAGTGGTTATGTCTGGCAGGGAGGGAGGATACTACTTAGGGTAGGAACCTGCTGGGGACTTTGGAGTGCTAGTAACATTCTATCTCACATCCTGAGTGAAGATTGCGTGAATATTTGCTTTATAATTGCTACGCAGAATATTTACTTTTTATGAGTTTCTCTGTGCATGTGTTCTCAAGGAAGAAAGGAAGAGAAAGAGGGAGGGGGAGAGGAGAGGAAAGAGAGTTAGGAGAGAGATGAGAGGGAGCCAGAGAGGAAAGATACCAAGGTACAATTTATTATCTGCCTTTATACTCTTATTGATGAGTGATTTGCATTACTCTAGTCAACCTTGTTAAAATAAGAAGAAAATAGCTACTTAATCTTATTTTAGAGCACAAGCCCACTATTGCTTCCAGGTTCCTGACTTAGCACAAACCTGAGCTTTAGAGCTGTCATGTATCAGGTATAACTAGATGTGGTCCAGGTAACTACAGAAAGAGGTAATTGACAGAAGCAAGATCTGTAAGGTCCAGTTGCAGACTTGGAGAACACCCAGGGCAACAGGTAGACAGCAGTGTTGAAAGGATAAGAGAAGAAACCAACAATAACCATTGTTAGCCCTCCTACATTTTAACCCTTTTGATCCTCTCCCAGTGACATACAACTTGGCATATAAGTGAAGGAGCATTGTATGGCTGCATAGGCTGAGAACCCATCCATGAGGCTGTGTAATCATCTGCTAGCCTCAGCTCTACCCCTGTCTCCCACACCCACAGGCTCTGAACAAATGATGCTTGTCAGTACCTGAAGCAGGCTGTCCTGTTTTCTGCATCTACGTCACAAGTGGTCCCTTCCCCACTCCTTGCCTAACCACTGCACATCCTTCAGGTCTCAGCTGAAAGTTTACTTCTTGGAGAAGCCTCTTTTAATGCCCCAATCTAAATTGAGTCTCCCTGTAATACTCTCTCATGGCATTCCATCATTTTCCTTCATAGCATTTATCATACTTTACAATTATATATGTATCTGTGGAACTATTTACTTTCCCACCAGCTTGGAGTTCCTGAGAGCAGTGTAATATCTATTTGATACCAGCTGTTTTCCCAGTTTCTAGCACAGTATCGGGAACACAGCACTCAAATGTATTTGCTTATTCATGAATGAATGAATGATTTGTCAACCAGCCCCTCTAAAAATTTCTACTCTCTCTCCCAACAGGTAGAAACATGACAGAAAAATTGGTTAAATAAGTCATCACATATAGAAAACAAACTAGTTGCTACCAGTGGGAAGAAGGAAGGGGGAGGGGCAATATATGGGTATGGAATTAAGAGATGCAAACTACTATGTATAAAATAGATAAGCAACAAGGATATATTGAACAGCATGGGGAAATAGAGCCATTATTCTGTAATAACTTTAAATAGAGCATAACCTAAAAAATATTGAATCACTCTGATATATACCTGAAACTAATATATTATAAATCAAATCTACTTAAATTTAAAAAATAATAATATCATCATAAACCCTCCCATAACCATAAAAGATTTTCTATAACATTGGCAGATTCAAAGGAGATCATGTCTGTGAAAGTACTTTATATATAGACATCAATTATTTTTTTCTGAATGTTTGGAGTTCCATATAGGAGACTGACTCATTTTTCCATCTCTTGGTAATGCCTATCGTGAATCCAAACACATACTGGATGCACAGCTAATCTTTGTCATATGCGTGAAAATCTAGTTTCCTAAAGTGATTACACTTCTTAAAGAATATTTTAGTACATCTGTGAACAAAAAAGAAGTTATATAGAGAAAGTGAAGCAGGGAAAATACCTAAACAAAACATAGTTCACTAATGGTTCCCCTTTAAGAATTACTAAAGAACATACATCTCCAGCTGTTAAATGCCATTATTAGAGGAAATAGCAAGGACAGTGAGAAGTAACTAGTCTTAGATTCAGGAGACCGGGGTTTAACTGATGACTAAGTCCATTTCCACCTAACCTCCCAACTTTTGATTTCCTCACTGTAAGTTGAGGTCACTGGAGTTGATTTCTTTGGTTCATTATTTAGCTGTTAGAAAGCTTTGTGAGATCAATAAATTCTTCAAAGTTTGTTAAAATATAAGATTAAAATATTCTCACCAAGAATTGGCTTTCCTTTTAAAAAGATTAAAGTTAAGAATCATTTCTTCGATGTTTGGATGAGAAATCTCCCACTGTCCATGAGAAGTTTATGTTCACTCTTAGAAGAATTCTACAGAAAATTTTCTAATGATTTTGCAAAATTGGATATACAGGACTTGTCACTGGGGCAAACTGATACAGCATGGTTAACTTACAATTCAGGCATCAGTCTTGTGACATTGACATACACACATAAAGGAATTCAACTGTACAATAACAACATAGAGAAGAAACTGGACTGTTTCTGAAAACAGCTGTCTGACTGGCTCAGCATATAGAACTAATTGAAGAAAGAGGTTCAAAAAACCAAGTGAGGGATTATATTTTAATTTGTGCAAATGCATATAGAAACCATGAAATTAATCTGTTCTGCATTTGGGTGGTGCCCAACTCCCTAAAATTTTAAGTAATATATGAGCAACATTTCTTTAAACTATACAAATACAACAGCAGCTGGATTATAATGTTCTGTTTACTGACTAGTTTTGGAAATATTTCCTGCCTTAAGTTTAAAGTAATAACTATGGATTTTTCTTAAGATACAATCTACCCTAAGTTTGTTTTCTACCTCTGTAACTCTATTTCTGTTTTTTAGATAAGTTCAATTGTCCCCTCCCCCCTTTTTTTTAGATTCCACATATAAATCATATCATAAGATAGTTGTCTTTCTCTGTCTGACTTACTTCACTCAGTATGAAAATCTCTAGGTCCATCCATGTTGCGGCAAATGACATTATTTTGTTCTTTTTATGGCTGAGTAATATTCCATTGTGTATAGGTACCACATCTTCTTTATCCATTCCTCCAATAAAAAAAAAAAGATACAATCTACCCTACAAGGAAGGATGACATATTTGTTCTGGTCCTAAAAATACCCCCATGTGCAGTCAAGCCAAACAGTAGAGTGCTAGTTAACAACTATACTCCAATAAAAATTAATTTAAAAAAACATTTTTGACCTTCCATTTTTATTGTGAGGGGCGGCTGTCCTCTGTTTCCTTGAAGCATACTCATTAGGGACCCTAGAAACCAACATGTTTTACACAGGAATGGTCCTCTTGGGCACCACTTAATACTGAAAAGCAGATTAGAGGAACATCTCATTAAGGTCTTATACTTGTGAATTTCTAATGTGGAGCACTCTGAGGTTGATAAGAAACCTTTAGCCAGTGAGATGTGATTCAGAATCCAAAATGAGAAAGAAAAAATTTTTGCAGAGAAATGGTGTGTCTACAATTGTTTGTCTGCCCAAGGCTGATCCACAGAATTTGAGCTGTTCTTCCCTCCTATATACTCACCCCACACTCATTCCAAAACTCAGAACCCAGGGGGCCAAATCCCACCACGCCTGAAAGAATTGAGTCCCAGGATGTTTGCCAGTATAAAGCTTTGGTCCAAGTGTTGTCCTTCAGCAAGCCTAATTCTTAATAAATATCCCTTTAACACTTGTAATTTGTAAAACATTGGGCTAGACTTGAGGCTTGAGGAATAGGAAAACGTGTGTGTGTGTGTGTGTCTTAGTTCCTTGACCACTGCTGGCTCACAAACTTAATTAAACTTTAAAAAACCTATTTTTTAGAAGTAAAACATATATTGTCTGACTTGAATCATTTAAGAGATGTTTGCAAGATTCAATGTGAAAGATCAAAAAGGCAGATTTAAAAGATTCCACCTGAAAAAGAAAAATCTTACTCTTCTCAAAAGAATTCCAAAATACATTAGCCCCTACCTAGTTAAAGCACAGCCACAGATTTCAAAGATTCAGATGCACTGCGGGCCAGACCATGTTCACCTAGTGGACTGTCTCTATAGAGTGATTCCCTCCTGTCGTCTCATGGCCACAAATCTCATCTCCCAACTCCATTATTTTAAAGGCGGTTCCAAGGGACACCATCCTTTAAAAAGCAGTGTGTCTAATGTCCAAGTATTGAGGTCAGCCCTCTGGAATGACACTCTGTGTCACCACGGGAGCTTGCTTAATGTCACAGTGTCTCAGTTTTCCAATGGATAAAGTGACTATTATAGTAACCACTTTATTCTCTCAGGGACACTGTAAAGACAGTTTTAAATTCTCATAGCAAGACTTACTATTATGCCAAATGAGGTATCTTCTGATTTCAGTCATATCTTTTTTTTTTAGTTTTTAAATTTTATTTATTTATTATTTTTGGCTGCATTCGGTCTTCGTTGCTGTGCATGGGCTTTCTCTAGTTGCAGCGAGCAGGGGCTACTCTTTGTTGCTGTGCATGGGCTTCTCATTATGGTGTCTTCTCTTGTTGCACAGCACGGGCTCTAGGTGCACGGGCTTCAGTAGTTGTGGCACTCGGGCTCAGTAGTTGTGGTTCACGGGCTCTAGAGAGCAGGCTAAGTAGTTGTGGTTCACGGGCTTAGTTGCTCCACAGCATGTGGGATCTTCCGAGACCAGGGCTAGAACCCGTGTCCCCTACATCGGCAGGCAGGTTCTTAACCACTGTGCCACCAGGGAAGCCCAGTCATATCTTATGCAAATATATAAACATGTGGTCCATTTATCAGCTAATAATAATAATAGCTTAATAATAACAACAAGCCTCTAATATGTCAAGCAATAAACTAGGTATTTTTAAAGACACCATTTTATTTAATCCTCACAACCCTTCTAGTTAAAGTCAATATCATTACTACCCATTTTTTACATGTGTGGAATCTGAGATTCAAAGATATCAAGAGACTTTCCCAAGACCATACAACTAATCATGGTGTAAACAGAATGCAAACCCAGGTCTGTCTATAAGATTCAAATTACAGTGTTTTTCCACTAGGTCAGAATTATTGTTTCCAGTAAAATTATAATATATGAAGCACTTCTATAAAAGTTCCAAAAGATAAAAATTACTGGGTTATCATGATATTTATGATTGAAAATAATAAAATCATTAGTATATTTGGTATATGTGGTTCAGTCCATATAGTCAGTAATTACGAAGTACCAAAAAAAAAGCTGAATAAGCTCATCAAATAAATCAATTCAGTCAGGCAAATTAGACACTTTTATTAAGAAAGTCAGTCAAGGGCTTCCCTGGTGGCGCAGTGGTTGAGAGTCCGCATGCCAATGCAGGGGACACGGGTTCGTGCCCCGGTTGGGGAAGATCCCACATGCCGCGGAGCGGCTGGGCCTGTGAGCCATGGCCACTGAGCCTGCACGTCCGAAGCCTGTGCTCCGCAACGGGAGAGGCCACAGCAGTGAGAGGCCTGCGTACCGCAAAAAAAAAAAAAAAAAGAAAGTCAGTCAAATTGTTTATGCTTTTTATCGAATTTTTTATTTCCCTGTGAGTTACATGAGTGGGCAGAATATACTCACAAACAGGGTAAAATCTTTTCTGTTCTCAAAGGCAGTCATATAATGCGGTGTCATGGGGTCAGGGGAAGGTCTGGAGACTATTTTTAGCATTTCAAAGAGTCTTACAGATATCAAATATGTCTACTAGATAAGGCAGAACAGGCTAACTAAATAATCACATTCCTAAGTTTTTGACCAAAATTACTTCAGCTCAATGCAATAATACTCATGATCTCATCTTGATCAGAAAGACTGATTGGGAGTTGCATGTGTCTTTGGTTAATAAAAAAGTATCAAAAAACATAATGATCACTTAATGTCATAAAGGTATATGTGCCAAGATTTTTATGCTTATTACAGTACTATAGTTATGGTATCAAAAGGGGTGGGAGCTGGAAACTAGATGCTCAACCATAAAGGAATAACTAAGTAAACTATAGCTTATTCATACAACAGAATACTATGTAACTATAAATAGGCCAGGCCAGGCATCACTTCAAGAAATGTTATAGAAAAAAATACAGAAAAATATAGAATAAAATAAGCAGGTCACAGAACAGCACTTATTACATGGATACTACATGACTTATGCTCTCACCTAGGTTAAGAAGATATGGATAGAGATATGTATTATGTGGATAGCGATATGCATATTCTCTATGTACTCAACACGTTAATAGAAAAGTGCAAAATTGCTTTAATAGAAAAGGAAGTGGAGGGAAGTAACCTGAACTGGTAACAGCAGTAATTTCCAGGAAGGGGAAGAAAATAGTGACAGATAAACAGGGTCTTTCACTTTCTACTCTAAACCTTTATATGCCTTGAATTTGGACAATGTGTTGTAATTTTTAAAATTCATTAATAAACGCAAGGGGGTCCTTTTGTTTGGTAAACCTTTCCAAACAAGGACTCCATATGGAAACAGAAAAGAAAATGAGTCCCTGGTAGTGAAAACTAGATGACCCGCTAGTGCAGAAATTCCCTTCCAGTGCACACACATAACACACACACCCACTCTACCAGGGAGAGATCAGGAGTGAAGCATTTATAAAGAAAGCTCTGTTTCCCATTGTCAGAAATCACATTGCCATGCAATGACTCTTCTCTGCAACCTTGAAAATACTGCAAGCTGGTAGCTAAGCATAGTAAACAAGTAGGAGGACCAACACGAAGACACTTCAGGATCGCTGGCACCTTCCCGAGACTTGTCCTGCTCCCAACTGGACACAGGTGTGCCTGAGAGGGACACCTGCCATGTAATCCCACCCTATGAGAGGCAGGACCAGCCTCGCCATTCCCCCTAAAGTAAACACACACCGGAACTGCTCCATCAGCCGTGGCAATGAGGGACTTGTCATCTGCCCAGCTCCAGCTCTGGCACAACAGCTCAGCCCATAATAAGAGAATTGGTGTGTGCCAGGAGTACCCCTAAAGCTCTGCTAAACATTGAGACTCTCTAAAAGATAAGAAATGGACTTCACAAGGCCTTGGAAATATGCACTTCTTAGGATATTCCAGTGTGACTATTTCAGAGAGTTCAAAGTAGGTCTTGACTGCACTGAGATTGATCAGGAGAAAAGAGGGGGGCTTATCAGGACCTCTTCTCACACCTGTTTCACAGTCAATCCAAATCTTTTATTCCAAGTTTCTTAGTTTGCCTCAGACGGGCCTAACCACCACGTACTTTTGTGCTCTCTCGGCCTAGACTTTGCCAGGAACTAAACAAGTATGAGTCTCTGCCAACGCCAAGGCATTCGGTGGAAGGGTCAGACACCATCAGATAAAGGCCATGGAGGGCGTGGGGAGAGACGAACTGAGTAAGGAGGAAAGAAGAGAACTTGCAGCACAACTTCTGGACAGTTTTGCTGAGAGCCACCCCTCCCCGCTTGTGGATAGGATGCTATGTGATGGGAGAAGGTCTCTTCCCCCTCTCTGGTAAGGCTGCGGTAATGAGGCCAGAGACGTGGTGTTACAGGGAGCAGGTAAGCCTGTGTGGCAATTAAAGGACCAGACTTGCCAAGGTCAGTGCAAGCAGGTGTGGTCCGAGCCAAAGGAGACACCAGTCAAGTGAGGCTCTTCCAGGTGACAGGAGGAAAACCGAAACAAAACGCTGCAAGAGGGCTTCCCTGGTGGCGCAGTGGTTGAGAGTCCGCCTGCCGATGCAGGGGACACAGGTTCGTGCCCCAGTCCAGGAAGATCCCACGTGCCGTGGAGCGGCTGGGCCTGTAAGCCATGGCCGCTGGGCCTGCGCTTCCCGAGCCTGTGCTCCGTAACGGGAGAAGCAAAAAGTTGCCAACAATAATGTAGCAAGTACATGCAAGCAGAGTTCTACTAGATGCAAAAACAATTCAAATAAATTATTCAAGTGAGATGTTAACATCACTACCGTGGTAGTTTTAAAATATATGTATGAAGTCTTTGATGCTCCTCCTCTCAAGTTATGGAGCCTAATCTTCCTCACCTTGCCAATGGGCTGGACTTAGTAACTCACTTCTAAGGAACAGAGGAAAGCAGAAGTGCCAGGGTGTGGCTTTGGAGGCTAGGTCATAAAAGTCACTGCGGTGTCCTCCTTGCTTGTTCTCTTGGATTGCTGGCTCTGGGGGGAGCCAACTGCCACATCCAGAGTAGCCCTAGGGAAAGGCCAATATAACAGGAACTGAGACCTTCTTCCAAAAGCCCAAAAGCCAACAAGGAACTGAGGCACCCTGTCCACGGCCCACAGCCGTGGGAGTGCGTCATCGGCCAGCCCCTGTCAAGTCTTCAATGACTGCAGCCCTGGCAAAGAGCTTGACTACAACCTCATGAGACATCTGAGCCAAAAATCCCAGTTAAACCACTTCTGGATTCCTGATCCTCAGAAAATGTGTGAGGCACGAAATGTTTGTTGTAGTATGCTGCTACGTTTCAGGATAATTTGTTACATCACAATAGATAAGTGATATAATTTCTGAGACAAAAATCTGTTCACTTCAGCATCATCTTTACAAGAATATAAACTTTTGTCACAAAACCGTTCATCCTTGTTTTAGGTGGTCCAAATATTTCACTACCAGTTACATATTAGTTCAAATTCAGTTCTAGATAATGTTATACTTATTAATGGTAGAGGACCTGTCACATTCATCTTTGTATACTTTGTTGTACTTAATATGGTGTCCTGTGTATTGGATGTGCTCAATAAAAATCAATTGAATAAAAAAAAAAGATTTGAACAGAAAAAAAAAACAAAGTCACACTCTTAGCAGCCTTTTTTTTTTCTTTTGAAAGCCCTTAATTGACAGCGTATACACCAGGCTGTCCACTGAAAGCTGGTAGTTTGCCAGACAGACAACGGGGCTCAGTGGAGCCCACAGCAGCCTGCCAGGCTGTCCGAGAGGGTCCGTCCATGATGGCTCCTTCTTCTCTGTCCCTGACACCCCAGGGGCCTCAGCCTCAGGGTGTTCCACCCTCTGTGGCCTCCAGCAAGATGTTCTCCTCTTAAATATCCATTCCTATTTCCACTTGTCACCTCCCTGAAGTCTCAGACTTGATCACCCTCCTCAACAAACCCAAAGCCATCCGGCCCCAGGACCCATTCTCACTCACCCTAGCTCTTCACTAGCACTTCTCAGCAGCTGAATTTCACTGAAAGCCTCAGCCCTGACACTCACTCTGAAAACCTGCACTACACACCTAGTATCTTCCCCCAAAATATTGATGATCCTGAGCTAGAAGACATGGGTTTACTTCTTTCGCTCACTCATTGCTGTTTACTATCTGACTCTTGCACTGGAGGGCAAACTTCATGTCACCAGAGAGCTTGTCTTAGATGCCTCCACATCCTTGTCCCTGGAGAGGTGCTGCCCAAAAGTACAACCTCAAAACACAACACTTGAATAGTTGCTCTTCTGAATTGGGAGGTACTGTGATATTTGATTTCAAAGACTCTGTAGAAAGAAAATAATAAAATGTATCTTACAAATAATTTTTATATTAATTACTTGTTGAAATGATAATATTTTCAAGCTATAATGTTAAAAAATATTTAAATTAATTTTACCTGTTTATTTTTTGTTTAGTGTGACAACTAGAAAACTTTAAATTACCTAGGCGGCTTACATTCTATTTCTGTTGAGCACCACTGACCTTGACTTATGCCTGGCACATTTTAGGTGGCCAATACTTATTAAATCCATCCATACATATATACATATATAAGTACTGTGGCTCCTTGGATCCACCATTTAAACTGTTTAAGCCTCTTTTCATTTTTACTCTTTGGCATGACAATAAAAATAGTTATCCCACAGGACTTCTAATGAAGACTAAAAGAAATAATGTTGCCCAAAGTTTAAAATATTACCTAAAGATATGTTATTTGTATTTAAAGAATGAGAATGCTTGAAGAATGAGAAATGAAGTGTAATTGGATAATCCCCTAATTATTAAGACAGCCCTATTATCAGGACATATAAACACTGAGAACAACTACTGTGAAAGGGATAGGATTAATAGTCTGAAACCACATTCATTATCAGTCTTACAATCAGAAATCAGACTTCAGCAGAAAATCAAGGGTTTGCCAAAATTATGGCAGAAAATAGATTTCTTTGACAGCTTAGGGAAAATATAGATACCTAATTATTTTGCATTCCAGATTTCAGCTTGGGTAGGGTGTTTCCCCTTTGGGTAATTAACTGTTCTGTTTGGTAAAGTACATTTTATAAGTCAAGTAGAAAATGGCTTCAAACTGAAAAATAAGATGGGATAATGAACGAAAAAAGTCAGGTTAACTCAGGAAGAGACAAATCACAGCCATTTTGACCTGGGCATCCCTGAATGTCTATCAGTAACAACCGTATTCTCAACTCTCACTAATATGATTGAAATACACAATTTTGGGGGAAAAGCAGAACCAAAATATCCCGGATTTTCTTCTTTATCGCAGAACAGGTGATTTAAATATAAGTGCTTAAGGTGGATAAAAAGTCACCTAATTTGCAATCCAGTGAGTATCATATAAATTTAAGGGAAAGGTGGCTACTGGCCTAATTTCATGTTCCACATTTAAGCAAATGAAATCCACTTTTAAGAATTGACATACTCAGTTTCTTCAAAAGATACCTGTGAATAGGAAGTGTGTGTTTTGTTGTAGAGATAGAAGTCTTTGTTCTTTTTTCTCTCTCCATTACTACATGTTTGTAATTCTCCACTGGAGGTGGTGGGAGAGTCTGCTCCTCAGGGGACATCTGGCTATGGCTGGAGACATTTTTGTCACATCGTGAGAGGGGTTACCAGCATGTAGTGGGTATAGCTATGGATGCTGCTAAACATACTGCCAAGACAACCCCCAGTAACAAAAAGTTGTCCAGACCAAAAGGCCAATGGTGCTACTGGTGAGAAATCCTGTACCAAAGGAACAGATGCCTATAAGATGTTTCAGGAATTTTTTTAAGATCAAATGAAGTTGAGCACATCCTTGATGGCCTCAGGCAACCATCAATGCATGAATACAAGGCCAAGGAAACAACGAAAAAGTTAACTGGTTATAACTCATTATAGAAAAACTTAGGGATGAACCATTAGTCTATAAGAACTGATCCAGGAAAAGAACAATGTTAACAAAATACTTAATGTAACTGAGGCACAATTTATAAGGATGAAAGACTTCCTTGACACACTTCATTCAACATTAACTCATTGAGTCTTTGGTATCCAAGACAGCTGTACTAGGGAATTTGGAGGATGTAAAAGCAGAAAATCCCAAAGTTTACCATCAGCAAACATACCATAGACTAAACTTAAGACAGCCTTTGAAGAAATATCTCTGGAATTAAAGAAAATCTGGGAGGCATTGCACCAGAGAAAATAAGGATCCTGGCTTTGGAATCATCAAAGGACAAATAAGGACTGGAATCAAGACATACCCTGGGAGAGACTCTTAATCCCTCTGAGCTTCAGATTTCTCATCTATAAAATGGGGATAATAACACCTACTCAGTGGGGTAGGTGTGAGGATTATGTGCAATTATGTATGTAAATTGTCTGGCATGAAGCCTCTGCTATGGTGGTTACTCAATACATGTTTCTTGATTACACTATTACTGTTCTCAACTTAACTATACCTAAGTAATCACAGTGAGGTGATGTGAAAAGGAAGGCTTCTTGCAGGTGTTGTGGAAACACTGGGTTTTTTGAGAAAAAGCTAACTCAAAACAAACAAACAAAAACTCTGAACTCCAAAAAACTATTATAAAAGAAAAAGGTAGTAAAGGAGTCAGGAAACCTGGTTATAACAATACTGATGATAAATCCTAGAAGACATAGGAGTCTGTTAATGATGAAACATTCTCAGGTGAAAGGCACAGTGCTCCAGAACACAGTACAATTTATGTTATTTCAATAAAATAAGATGGAACCTGGACTTTGAGAAATAATCTAATATCTATAGCTAAGTAGAAATAATGAACTGGTTGCAAACATTCTCAGATCAAAGTTTATTTGCAAAAATCTTTTAGGATCTGTATGACAGCTCCTGGATGTCAAAAGGGTTTGAATCATAGGCTAAGTTAAAAACTAGTAAATATGTATTTTTTGTATTGGACATATTTTAAAACGTTCCATAGAAATCCCTGTTAACATCTTTGGTACTGTCACCAACAACAGATTTCTCAACACTTTTCAAGTATTTTCATACCTGTATTTTAAGTTTTTATTTGTCACTATCCTAAAAGATAAATAAGGCAGGTATTAATATTCCCATTTTGTTGGTGAGTATATAGAGACTGTGAGGTTAAATAATTGGGGAAACTTTGCCACAAATTTGTGGAAAAAATCTAGCACTCTCACTCTCTCTTCAGCCTTCTTTTCATATAATAAGTATTTCTTGTCACATACATAATTAAATTTAATGTATTTTTGAGCTTCTAATCAACAAAAATAAGTAGTTCACAGTTAGCCTCAAAGACCTACAATCCAGTATGTACATAATTATAACACAGGGTTGACATCATGATGTAAGGAATGTGCAAAAAACTTGCTCTGTGAATTGAAAGGAGGGAGAGATCACATCAAAAAGGCAGGAAAGACAGGAGGTAACATTCCAAGGGGGCACAGATGTATGGGTGGCATTTTTACAGAAGATGCAGAGAAAGAGGTTCCACAGAAGAGGAAGAAAGAAGAATACTTCAAGGTATTTTCAAGGATCAGAGAGGGAAAATTTGGCCGGAGCATAGGGTACCACATGCACAGGGAAAGTGGGAGTTGGAAACTTAAATTAATGCCATATTGTAGAAGCATTTGAATGCCTGGGTGAGGAGTTTGTATTTAATTGTGCAAACACTGTGGAAACTTCCAAAAGCAGGGGAAATTAATTTAAATTTCTACAAACCTCTTAGCCACCCTGCCTCTATCTCCCACTGAATTGTGATTATAGCTCTTTATATACGAGTCACTCTGGCTAGTCTCTAAACTCCTAAAGACTAAAAAGTCTTAATAATCTTTAAATTTCAGTGGCAAGGTTACTCTGCAAAGCACACACTAACACTCTAAAAGTTTTCAGAATAAATAAATAAGTATGAGTGAACTAATGGCTGAATCAATGAGCTAAAGAGGGGACATGGAAAGGAAGGGTATAAATATAGGAAATAATGTGGAAGAGACACTACTATTTGGACTGGATTGACTCAGCAGGAAGCTGTGGAGAGAAAAGAGTAGACATGAGTTTGAGTCTTTGCTTCAGAGTGGCTGGGAGAATGGTAGGTTTCAAAAACAAGAAGGATGAGACTGGTCCATTAGGTGTTTGGCTCATCCTACCTATCATGCAATCCCTAGTGTTCTGAGGGCTCCTCAGCCCCCTCCAGTCAGAGTCACAGATCAGTGGCTCCTCACCCCAGAGGTCCAAACAGCCGTGTGGCTGACAGGGTCTTGGTGCTCTGGCCTGGTGTCAGGCCTGAGCCTCTGAGGTAGGAGAGCCAATTTCAGGACACTGGACCACCAGAGACCTCCCACGTAATATCAATCAACGAGAGTGCTCTCAGAGATCTCCACCTGAGTGCTAAGACCCAGATCCACCCAACGGCCAGCAAGCTCCAGTGCTGGACACCCCATGCCAAACAATTAGCAAGACAAGAACACAACCCCACCCATTAGTAGAGAGGCTGCTTAAAATCATACTAAGTTCACAGACACCCCAAAACACATCACTAGATGCAGCCCTGCTCACGAGAAAGACAAGATCCAGCCCCGCCCACCAGAACACAGGCACCAGTCCCCTCCACCAGGAAGCCTACCCAACCCATTGAACCAACTTCACCCACTGGGGGCAGATACCAAAAAACAACGGGAACTATGAACCTGCCACCTGCGAAAAGGAGACCCTAAACACAGTAAGTTAAGCAAAATGAGAAGACAGAGAAATATGAGGCAGATGAAGGAGCAATATAAAAACCCACCAGACTAAACAAATGAAGAGGAAATAAGTAGTCTACCTGAAAAACAATTCAAAGTAGTGAGAGTAAAGATGATCCAAAAACTTGGAAATAGAATGGGGAAAATACAAGAAATGTTTAACAAGAAGCTAGAAGAACTAAACAGCAGAGAAACAATGATGAACAACACAATAAATGAAATTAAAAATTCTCTAGAAGGAATCAATAGCAGAATCACTGAGGCAGAAGAATGGATAAGTGACCTGGAAGATAAAATAGTGGAAATAACTACCACAGAGCAGAAAAAGAAAAAAGAATGAAAAGAATTGAGGACAGACTCAGAGACCTCTGGGACAACATTAAATGCACCAACATTCGAATTATAGGGATCCCAAAAGAAGAAGAGGAAAAGAAAGGGACTGAGAAAATATTTGAAGAGATTAGAGTTGAAAACTTCCCTAACATGGGAAACGAAATAGTCAATCAAATCCAGGGAGTGCAGAGAGTCCCATACAGGACAAATCCAAGGAGAAACATGCCAAGGCACATATTAATCAAACTATCAAAAATTAAATACAAAGAAAAAATATTAAAAACAGCAAGGGAAAAACAACAAATAACATACAAGGGAATCCCCATTATGTTAACAGCTAATCTTTCAGCAGAAACTCTGCAAGCCAGAAGGGAGTGGCAGGACATATTTAAAGTGATTAAAGGGAAAAACCTACAACCAATATTACTCTACCCAGCAAAGATCTCATTCAGATTTGATGGAGAAATTAAAACCTTTACAGACAAACAAAAGCTAGGAGAATTCAGCACCACTAAATCAGCTTTACAACAAATGCTAAAGGAACTTCTCTAGGCAGGAAACACAAGAGAAAGAAAAGACCTACAAAAACAAACCCAAAACAATTAAGAAAATGGGAATAGGAACATATATATCAATAATTACCTTAAATGTGAATGGATTAAATGCTCCAACCAAAAGACATACACAGGCTGAATGGATACAAAAACAAGAACCGTATAAATGCTGTCTACAAGAGACCCACTTCAGACATTGGGACACATACAGACTGAAAGTGAGGGGATGGAAAAGATATTCCATGCAAATGGAAATCAAAAGAAAGCTGGAGTAGCAATTCTCATATCAGACAAAATAGACTTTAAAATAAAGACTATTAGAAGAGACAAAGAAGGACACTACATAATGATCAGGGATCAATCCAAGAAGAAGACATAACAATTGTAAATACTTATGCACCCAACATAGGAGCACCTCAATACATAAGGCAAAGGCTAACAGCCATAAAAGAGGAAATCAACAGTAACACAAAAATAGTAGGGGACTTTAACACCCCACTTTTACCAATGGACAGATCATCCAAAATGAAAATAAATAAGGAAACACAAGCTTTAAATGCTACATTAAACAAGATGAACTTAATTGATATTTATAGGACATTCCACCCAAAAACAACAGAATGCACTTCCTTATCAAGTGCTCATGGAATATTTTCCAGGATAGACCATATCTTGGGTCACAAATCAGGCCTTGGTAAATTTAAGAAAATTGAAATTGTATCAAGTATCTTTTCCTACCACAATGCTATGAGACTAGATATCAATTACCAGGAAAAAAACTGTAAAAAATACAAATACATCGAGGCTAAACAATACTCTACTAAATAACCAAGAGATCAGTGAAGAAATCAAAGAGGAAATCAAAAAATACCTAGAAACAAATGACAATGAAAACACAACGACCCAAAACCTATGGGATGCAGAAAAAGCAGTTCTAAGAGGGAAGTTTATAGCAATACAATCCTACCTCAAGAAACAAGAAAAATCTCAAAAAAAATACCTCACCTTAGACCTAAAATAATTAGCGAAAGAAGAACAAAAAATGCGAATGTTAGCAGAAGGAAAGAAATCATAAAGATCACATCAGAAATAGATGAAAAAGAAATGAAGGAAACAATAGCAAAAATCAATAAAACTAAAAGCTGGTTCTTTGAGAAGATAAAACAAATTGATAAACCATTAGCCTGACTTATCAAGAAAAAAGGGAGAAGACATAAATCAATAGAATTAGAAATGAAAAAGAAGTAACAACTGACACTGCAGAAATACAAGGAATCATGAGAGATTATTACAAGCGATGCCAATAAAATGTACAACCTGGAGGAAGTGGACAAATTCTTAGAAAAGAATGGACACCCTTCCAAGACTGAACCAGGAAGAAATAGAAAATATAAACAGACCAATCACAAGCACTGAAATGGAAACTGATTAAAAATCTTCGAACAAACAAAAACCCAGGACTGGATGGCTTCACAGGTGAATTCTATCAAACATTTAGAGAAGAGCTAACACCTACTCTTCTCAACCTCTTCCAAAATATAGCAGAGGGAGGAACACTCCCAAACCCATTCTATGAGGCCACCATCACCCTGATACCAAAACCAGACAAAGATGTCATAAAAAAAGAAAATTACAGGCCAATATCACTGATGAACATAGATGCAAAAATCCCCAACAAAATACTACCAAACAGAATCCAACAGCACATTCAAAGGATAATACACTATGATAAAGTGGGGTTTATCCCAGGAGTGCAAGGATCAATCACTGTGATACATCATATTAACAAATTGAAGGATAAAACCATATGATCATCTCAATAGATGCAGAAAATGCTTTCAACAAAATTTAACACACATTCTTGATAAAAACTCCAGAAAGTAGGCATAGAGGGAACATACCTCAACATAATAAAGGCCATATATGACAAACCCATAGCAAACATCATTCTCAATGGTGAAAAACTGAAACAATTTCCTCTAAGATCAGGAACAAGACAAGGTTGCCCACTCTCACTGCTGTTATTCAACATAGTTTTGGAAGTTTTAGCCACAGCAATCAGAGAAGAGAAAGAAATAAAAGGAATACAAATCAGAAGAGAAGAGGTAGAAGTGCCACTGTTTGCAGATGACATGATACTATACATAGAGAATCCTAAAGATGCTACCAGAAAACTACTAGAGCTAATCAATGAATTTGGTAAAGTAGCAGGATACAAAATTAATGCACAGAAATCTCTGGCATTCCTATACACTAAGGATGAAAAATCTGAAAGAGAAATTAAGGAAACACTCCCACTTACCACTGCAACAAAAAGAATAAAATACCTAGGGATAAACCTACCTAAGGAGACAAAAGAACTGCATACAGAAAACTATAAGACACGGATGAAAGAAATTAAAAATGATACAAACAAATGGCGAGATATACCATGTTCCTGGATTGGATGAATCAACATTGTGAAAATGACTCTACTACCCAAAGCAATCAACAGATTCAATGCAATCTCTATCAAATTACCAATGGTGCTTTTCACAGAACTAGAACAAAAATGTTCACGATTTGTATGGAAGCACAAAAGACCCCAAATAGCCAAAGCAATCTTGAGAAAGAAAAACGGAGCTGGAGGAATCAGGCTCCCTGACTTCAGACTATATTAAAAAGCTACAGTAATCAAGACAGTATGGTACTGGCACAAAAATAGAAATATAGGTCAATGGAACAGGATAGAAAGCTCAGAGATAAACCCATGCACATATGGTCACCTTATCTTTGATAAAGGATGCAAGAATATACAATGGAGAAAAGACAGCCTTTTCAATAATTGGTATTGGGAGAAGTGGACAGCTATGTAAAAGAATGTAAAGCATGTAAAAGAATGAAATTAGAACACTGCATAAAAAAAAAACTCCAAATGGATTAAAGACCTAAATGTAAGGCCAGACACTATAAAACTCTTAGAGGAAAACATAGGCAGAACACTCTATGACATAAATCACAACAAGATCCTTTTTGACCCACCTCCTAGAGAAATGGAAACAAAACCAAAAATAAACAAATGGGACCTGATGAAACTTAAAAGCTTTTGCAGTGCAAAGGAAACCATAAACAAGACAAAAAGACAACGCTCAGAATGGGAGAAAATATTTGCAAATGAAGCAACTGACAAAAGATTAATCTCCAAAATATAAGAGCAGCTCAAGCAGCCCAATATCAAAAAAAAAAAAAATCCAATCCAAAAATGGGCAGAAGATCTAAACAGACATTTCTCCAAAGAAAATATTCAGATTGCCAACAAACTCATGAATGGATGCTCAACATCACTAATCATTAGAGAAATGCAAATGAAAACTACAATGAGATATCACGTCACACCCATCAGAATGGCCATCATCAAAAAATCTACAAACAATAAATCCTGGAGAGGGTGTGGAGAAAAGGGTACCCTCTTGCACTGTTGGTGGGAATTTAGATTGATACAGCCACTATGGAGAACAGTATGGAGGTTCGTTAAAAAACTAAAAATAGAACTACCATATGACCCAGCAATCCCACTACTGGGCATATACTCTGAGAAAACCATAATTCAAAAAGAGTCACGTACCACAATGTTCATTGCAGCACTATTTACAATAGCCAGGAGATGGAAGCAACCTAAGTGTCCATAGACAGATGAATGGATAAAGAAGATGTGGCATATATATACAATGGAATATTACTTGGCCATGAAAAGAAATGAAACTGAGTTATTTGTAGTGAGGTGGATGGATCTAGAGTCTGTTATACAGAGTGAAGTAAGTCAGAAAGAGAAAAACAAATACCGTATGCAAACACATATATATGGAATCTAAAAAACAAAACAAAAAAGGTGGTTCTGAAGAACCTAGGGGCAGGACAGGAATAAAGATGTAGATGTAGAGAATGGACTTGAGGACATGGGGAGGGGGATGGATAAGCTGGGACGAAGTGAGAGAGTTGCACTGACATATATACACTAACAAATGTAAAATAGATAGCTAGTGGGAAGCAGTTGCATCACACAGGGAGATCAGTTCGGTGCTTTGTGACCACCTAGAGGGGTGGGATAGGGAGGGTGTGAGGGAGATGCAAGAGGGAGGGGATATGGGGATATATGTATACATATAGCTGATTCACTTTGTTATACAGCAGAAACTAACACAACATTGTAAAGGAATTATACTCAAAAAAAGATTTTTTAAAAATCACCAAGAAATATGGGACATCGAGTTTATTTGAGGTACATAGGCGATGATGAGGGTAGATAGATTATCAATAGGGTATCACATAAAGTTAGTTGAGAAGCCCCAGCTGCATTTCTACATTTTAGTGCATATGTAATGTGAATTGTACCCTTTGGCAGAAACTTTACAGGGCATATTGTATACCCTCTCAATGAAAGAAAAGTGTGGTTGTCTGAAAATTCTATGTTGATGAAAGTGGACACTTTAAAGATCATGGTAAATTTTACACACTACTATATATAAAATAGATAACTAATAAGGACTTACTGTATAGCACAGGGAACTCTACTCAGTACTCTGTAATGGCCTATATTGGAAAAGAATCTAAAAAAGAGTGGATATATGTATAACTGATTCACTTTGCTGTGCACGTGAAACTAATACAACATTGTAAATCAAGTCTACTCCAATAAAAATTTTTTTAATACATTATAGATTTTTACTTTCATATAATCCATTTGCAAAGGTTTCTGTGTAATAGGGTACCCCATATCAATAGATCTTTTTTACTCGAAAAAATAATAAATAAATAAAGATTGTGGTAATTAATTACTTGTGATATTAATGAACTTTGAGAAGAACACTAGATACCAGATTACGGACTCAGGAAATCTGTTTAGTTTATTTTTGCGCAATCCTAACACTGGAAGAGTTCAGAGACTCGCAGAGGTGACCACTGCACAAATAGCATTGCTTAATGCAATAAGTGCTATAAAAGAGGCATGATCACATGACAATAATAAGCACAGCACCTCAAACATTTTTGCGATGTTTTTCAGTGAATGAGCGGATCCATTTGTGTGTGAGTGAGTGAATGTTGGCTCCACAAAGCCTGCAGAATGCAAAACTGTTTTCTTTTTGTGCATCGGCATTTGATGTATTCTATATCAACCATAGTTCTTAAAAATATCTCTAGACAATTGAGATAGGTATATGAGAAGTGTTGATTCATTTCCAGGTATTTTAAGGCATTTCACTTTACTATGACAGCCTTCTTCTCCTGTCAGGGAATTGAGGAACAGGTAAGTTTGGCAAAGGCTGGATAAATGTGTAAATGGGTCATTTCTTACACAGGATTACAGTACACAGAGCAAATAAGCCCGTGACCATCATACACACACACACACACACACACACACACACAAACACACACACACACAAACTAAGGCCAGCTGAGAGCCAAAAGCTTGAAACCAATGAGAGAAGCCACAGCAGCCCTCCATGAGGTATGGCAAAGCAGACAGGGTGGTTCCAAAAGGTACAGGCGAGTGCAATAAAAGAGAACAGACAGAATTATTCTGGTACCTAATCATCATTAGTAGGGGACAATTCTTACAGGCAGATGTTTAGAGTTTCTGTGTTCAAGAAATACCACCTGCAACTTTACACAAAAGTTTGTTTCAAGTTGCTTTCTTTTTTATGAACATGGACTTAGAGATATTTTTTAACTTTTGAGAATATAATACATTCAATTATGCTTTGATAATGATCTATTAGTTTAAGAAAGTTCCAGTCTAGAAAAAAATTGAGCATTAAAAAGTATAGAGGGCTTCCCTGGTGGCACAGTGGTTGAGAGTCTGCCCGCCGATGCAGGGGACACGGGTTCATGCCCTGGTCCGGGAAGATCCCACATGCCACGGAGCGGCTGGGCCTGTGAGCCATGGCCGCTGAGCCTGCATGTCCGGAGCCTGTACTCCGCAACGGGAGAGGCCACAACAGTGAGAGGCCCACATACTGCAAAAAAAAAAGTTAAAAAAATAAAAAATAAATTAAAAAAATAAAAATAAAACGTATAGAAAAGCATCAAAAAAGTACAGAAAACAATTGAGCATTAACATTTCTGGTGTGTACATCATGATTCTCCCCCACCAACCCCAGACAGAAGAGGCCCAATCCAAGAGCCCCTCCAACTGGTCTGTACCCGGGAGACTCAGTACCAAGTCCCCTGGCAGGACGGCAAAGGACTCGGGCTTGAAGAGTTCGATTCTGCACATGTGTCAGAAAGATGTGATGGGAGCGTGTTGCAGTCACACAAAATGCAGTGACTTCATCAGCAGTGCAGTGTAGCCGAGGGGAGTGTGAGTGGAAAGAACAAGACGGTTGCATGGATGAGGTGATGGTTTATGCTGGCAACATGACCGCCTCAGATGTCGCCAATGTTCAGGCAAGTCTCCTGACCCTGGCTGAGTTCAACCCTACGGTGTTTTCTGGCTTAGTTACCTCCAAGTTGGTTTTGGCTCAAGACTTTCCTGATGAAATTATTTTTCTTACCCCCTGCCTGCCCAGCTCTTAATGGTCACAGAAAAAGCCAACAACCACAAGGTACAAATCTCAAGGGACTCTAGGAAGCAACTGACATAAGAACCCAGGAACTTTTCTGGAGAAGTACTCATTTTAAACCATTTTTAAATGAAGTAATAAAAAGCCTCACTAGGAAAACAAAAATACTGGTGTGGTGATAATTTTAATTTCTTTGAATGAGATACATATAACTGGTGCTTTTGTAATTAAGGATTCCAAATAGCAGAAATGTTCAGCTGTGATTTTATATATTGTAGATATTATTAGTATCTCAACTTAATTTTCCTTTAATTTTATGCCATTAGATATGGGAGTAGGCTATGTGACATTCTTGCCTGATGGGTAATCTTACCATGGTTGAAAGGTTGGCACTGCATCTACCTGGAGACATATAGCTCAATAGAAACTATGAAGCGACAAAACTAAGAAAGGGGGCTTCCCAGGTGGCACAGTGGTTGAGAATCTGCCTGCCAATGCAGGGGACACGGGTTCGAGCCCTAGTCTAGGAAGATCCCACATGCCGCGGAGCAACTGGGCCCGTGAGCCACAACTACTGAGCCTGTGCGTCTGGAGCCTGTGCTCCGCAGCAAGAGAGACTGCGATAGTGAGAGGCCCATGCACCGCGATGAAGAGTGGCCGCAACTAGAGAAAGCCCTCACACAGAAACGAAGACCCAACACTGCCAAAAATAGATAAATAAATTTATTTAAAAAAAAAAACTAAGAAAGGCATGTGTATTGTTCAGTGGTAAGATGGCATTTTCACATCACAAAGAATTTGTTATATGTTATTTGGCTTTATGAAAACAGCTACTGCAGAAGTGTAGAGACAGAGGGAGAAGAAGATAAATTATGGAGGAATATAAAGAGAGTGTGGATTGGGGATAACTAAAGTACTTTAAATTGGTCTGAAAATCTCAGAATAAGTTACTTGGAGCCACTGTTAGGGACTTTGGAACTCAGGTGGAGGTCTATCCTGGCAATAACATTTGGAACAAGCTCCATTGCGACCAATGTGAAGGAGATGATCAAATAATTTGGTCAAACTGGGATTCCATTAAATCAGTCAGTGATTTCTCATCTGGAAACAAGGCAAGTCATCAAATACCCCTGGGGCTTCTGTTATTATTTTGTAACTGTAAAGGAGAGGGCAAGCTGATCTCTCAAATTCATTTCGATTAATTTCGTGATTCTACAATGCTCCCCCCATCATCTGTGGTGGGAAATATCTGTCCTACTCCCAAACAGTTGTCTGATCTAAAGAAGGGCCCTTTGTCCCATCAAAGAGGCTACTCATCCTCACCATTTTATTTCTTAACACTTAGAACTTTCATGAAAGATCTAATCAAGGAGACACCAGATGTCAAAGCATCCTAATTGCTGTAGATAATGATCAAGAGTTTAAAGGCATTGTACATGCATGTGAAACATTTGCTGGGGGAGTGATTCCCCGGCAAGAACATGGAAACAGCTGTCTCACTTGAGTTTAAGTTTTTATGGTTAAGGAGATATGCTATTTCCAAATCAGATCACATGAATTAACTTTTAAAATGAAGATTGTCCTTCTGTAGTTACACAAAGCATATGCTAGTTTTAGTCAAACCAAATGCTGGGGACCAAAGGACCTCACTCAACTTAAGTAAAATGTGTGTGGGTGTGGGTGTGGGTGTGGGTGTGTGTATGTGTGTGTGTTATGAAGGAGAGAGAGATTGAAAATGTGTGTATGCCTGTGTGTATGAGCTGGGGAAAACAGAAAAGTCTCAAGTTCAGTCATTACTTTTAACATTTTCTCTTTATCACTGGTTTTAAGCACATCAATTGTTTTGTGTTTTGATGTAATTTTCTTCATGTTTCTTGGCTTGGAATTTGTTGATCTGTTTATATCTGTGAATTTATAGTTTTCATCAAATTTAGAAAGTTTCCAGCCGTCATTTCTTCAAATATATTTTCTGCCCTCCCTCATCCCATATCCTCTCCTATGGGCACTACAATTACATGTATGCTTGTCCATTGGAAATTGTACTGCTGATCACTGATGATCTGTTCTTTTTTTCATTTTTCCTCTGTGTATGTTTTTGAGTAGTTTCTACTGCTATGTCATCAAATTTATTAATCTTTTCTTCTGTAATATCTTATCTGTGATTAATCTCATCCCATGTATCTTTTTCATCTCAGACACTGGTTTTTATCTCTAGAATATTGATTTGGGTGATATGTATATCTTCCATGTCTCTACTTAACATAGTCAGTCTTTCTTCTAGCTTCTTGAATATACGCAATACAGTGATAATGATTGTTTTAATGTCCTTGTCTACTGATTCTGTCATCTGTGTCATTTCTGCATCAGTTTTGATTGATTTTTTCTCCTCATTATTGGCAGTATTTGCCTGCTTCTTTGCATTTTGGTAATTTTTTAATGGTTGCTGAGATTTTGAACTTCACTTTCTTGGGTGTTAGTTATTTTTGTATTCCTAGGAATATTTTTGAACTTTATTCTGCTAACAGGTAAATTACTTGAAAAGAGTTTGAGGCCTTCAGATCTTGCTTAGTTAGGCAGAACCAGAGCAGTGTTTAGTCCAGGCTTTATTTTCCCTGATACTCAGGAAAGACCCTTTGTAGTACTCTGATATCCCATGAATTATGAGATTTTTCACTCTGGCCATTGGGAACAGGCACTATCCCTGGCCCTGTGTGACCTTCAGGCATCATTTCTTCTAATCCTCTTGAGTGGTTCCCAGCATCAAGGAATTTTCTCATGCACGTGTGCTAATCCCTGTAAAGCTCTCTCATGGTTGGTGTTCTGCTCTTCCCACTCTAGCTGGCTTGTCTTCCCCAGACTGTCTCTTCAACTCAGATTGTGTACATCTTCTTGTGTTTTACTTTGTGTATTGCAATCTACAAACTTCCTAAAGGAAATAAGGTGGGGCAATTCCAAAGATCACCTCATTTGTTTTCTATCTGTCAGGGATTGCTGGCCTTGGTTGCCTGATGTCCAGTATCTTGAGTGTTGTTATTTTACTGTCCAGTGTTTAGTTGTTCAGGCGGGAGGGCAAATCCAATCCGTATTTCTTCATCTTGATTGGAAGTAGAAGTCCTCAAGTCCAATCATTACTAAACTATTTAAAAGTTTATAAAGCAACAAGCATCAAGGCATAATGCAGAGTTTGGAGGTGATATTCACGAGTAAAAAGAGAGAAAGACTAAATGAATAGAGAAAAGAGAATCTACTGAAAAAACTAAATCTTCTAAAAAATTTCATTGGCAAAAATTGACAAATCTTTATGTTTAAAAAAAACCCCATAAACTTAGAGATAGATCATCCTGCAAATTTTGTGAAAGATCTGCTTAAGTTCACAATAATCTGAAAATCTGAGACTTGGAGCTTAGCAGAAGAAATCACATTTATAAAAATTTGATCTTTTAACCATGGGAAGAATGCTACACTTAGGAGTGTCTTTATGAAGTGACAGAGTCATGCCTGCACAGTGCCTAACATACACACAATAAATTCTTGTGCAATAATAAATATTACTGCAGGAGAATACAGAAGAGAATGGCCAATACAAGATCATAAACTAGTCTGAGAGAGTTATGCCCCAGTGAGAAACTAGTAGATATAAAAAAAATTGTACTGATTTGCTAAAAATATATGTATTCAAAGATTCTATGAAGACATGGGACTTCTGGGGGCACTCAAAATGTTATTTCTTGACCTGGATAAGGATTACACAAGTATTCATTTTACATCAACTTATTAAGCTCTTGCTTTATATTTTATGCACTTTTCTAAATGTTGATTATAGTACACAATTACAAAAGTTTTTTTAAGATCATATAGAAACCATAAAAGAGCCAGTTTAAATTGTCAGCTTTGAAACTAAAAAGCTGAGTAATTCTACTCTTCATAAGAAGTCATCATAATGTCATTATAATATATTGTCTATTTACAAGTTTAAATAAAAATTGAAGAGGTTTTTTTTGATAAACGGCTTTCAAATACATAATCTTCTTATGACCCTGAGGAATAGGTATAATTAATTATTCACCTCCATTTTCCAGATAGAAAAACTGGGGCTTGAAAAGCTAAATGACTTGTCCAAGATCATATACAATAAGGAATTGGTGGAGTCATGTTATTGCCACTGTACCATAATCCTGCATCTTTCTTGATTTTATAATAATGTAGTATGTAAAGGGTAGTATGGAAGACACTGTTGGTTATCTCCAAGCAAGCATTTCTCCATGTTTTCCTTGTTAATATCTTTTGCTCAGTAATCAGGTAGCCACTTCCTAGAAAGGAGTAGAGTAGTCCTTCCCAGGCCCAGAATGTAATACCTGATTAATTTAAACCAATCACAGTAATCACATCCTCTTCCCAATAATTGTTTTATGAAATAGGCATGTCAAGGCATCTTGACCAGGGAGATGCAAGAGAAGACCTGCTATGGAGCCTTACTGTGTAAGGACATGATATTTGAAGCTGTTTGGACATCTTGACAAGTCTGAGGATAAAAGCAACCTGATGAGAATGCTAAGGCAGAAAGATGAAAAACAACCTGGATCTCTGATGACATGGTTGAATCCTATAAGTCAAACCCTAAAATATCCCTACTTCCAAAGTTATTATTCTGTGGGATAACAAACCTCCCTATTATATGAGCTATTTTGACTTAGATCTTTCTGTTACCTGCAGCTACAGGCATTCCTACTAATATGCTAAGTACTGAACTGCATCATCTTATTTAATTTTCATTAGAAATTCTTTGAGACAGATATTACTACTGCCATTTTTCAGACGACTTGCAGCTTAAAAATCAGTTAGTAATTTACAGCAGTTCATGAAGTTAAAACAATGATTCAAACCTATTATGCTTGACTCCAGACATGTCACATGATAAACCCTGCAGTAGACTCTTTCAAAAGATGATGACTCAGTCACATGGGATCATTAAATATTATTTCGTTGCCATCATTTTAGTTGTGGCTATAGTAAGAATCAATGTTGTTTTCTCTTTTCTCCAGTCCTCAAACAGAGCCCTTCAGGGCAAAATTTTTGCCTCCTGGTACTCTGCAACCATTCTTCCATAAAGATTTCCTAAAAGTCAAGGGAGGGCAACTGTTCCTCATTCTGAGCAAGTGCTTCCTAACAATACAATGATTACAAAAAAATGTCTCAGGAAGTAGTCAGTTCCCAGCCATAGGGCTTTAAAACTAGGTGGCCATAGAGTAAAAATGTGGCATTAATCTGGAAAGTAGCTGGGCAAAATAATGTATTCTTAATTTACAATTATAAAGTTTCATGAAACTCATAAGTTTTCTATGGAATAACTTATCTGTATCCAGCTGACAAACTTATCTATTTGTCATCTTTCTTATTCTTATCTTAATTTCTGAAGAGTAAATTGATGAATGAAGTAAAAACCCAAATAACTTACAACTTCTCTAGGAAAAGATTTTCAAACAGTGCACCATGAACATTTTATAGCCTGTCATTTCTTTCAATCTGCAAATACTAAGTTTCTGCTCTGTGCATGTCACCTTGCAAGGCATATTCTAAATACAAAAAAAAAAAGTATAAGACACAGTTCTTCCCTTGAAGAATTTGTAACAACTTACTTGATCATAGGTATGCACATTAAAGTTTAAACAAAAATATAAAACAAATCAAGTAGTGCTATTTGACAGAATATAATTACAAGCAAAATGGAGTAAATTTTAAATAGGGTCTGGGTCTTATAAAAGAGAGCTGTCCTTCTTGCACTTTTTAAAAAATAACCTCAAGCCAACAATAAACCATTTGCCAGTTGTTGAATTTTTTGTTTTTTACATTCTTGGAGTAAATACCCATAAGATAAGCACTACTCACTTGCTAAGATGACCAAAATATTAGTCTAAATCTTGACCAAAGTCAAGCCCATGGAATAATATATTTTTGGCCATGGTCTTTCATTTTATATTTAGAGGAGGGCTTCCCAACTTAGTGCCCACAGATCTGTCAGAGTTCTTTAATAGATCTCAGGGAGGTCTGTGAAACTGAATGGAAAGAAATTATATCTTCAGTTTCATTAACCTCTAACTGAAATCTAGCATTTCCTTCAACAAAATACAGTATTATTAGTAGTTTCTATGATATTGCCACCAATAGAAATCACAGATATTTTTGTATCACTCTATAATTTTGCAAATATCTCAATGCAGTATTTATGCTCATTGCTACTTCAAAATAACATTTGTTATCAATCCTCTTACTAACTTATGTTATTCAATGCATTAATAAAACACAAATATTAGAAAGAGAAATTAAGAAAACAATCCCATTTACAATCACATCAAAAAGAGTTAAATACCTAGGAATAAACCTAACTGAGAAGGTAAAAGACCTGTACTCAGAAAACTGTAAGATTCAGGGAGATCAGCTCAGTGCTTTGTGTCGACCTAGAGGGGTGGGATAGGGAGGGTGGGAGGGAGAGGCAAGAGGGAGGAGATATGGGGATATATGTATATGCATAGCTGATTCACTTTGTTATACAGCACAAACTAACACACCATTGTAAAGCAATTATATTCCAATAAAGATGTTAAAAAAAAAGAAAAGAAAAAGAAAACTGTAAGATGCAGATGAAAGAAATTGAAGACGACACAAAAAAGATGGAAGGAAATATCAGGTCCATGGATTGGAAGAATTTATATTGTAAAAATGACCATATTACCCAAGGCAATCTACAGATTCAATGCAATTCCTATCAAAATGCCATGGGCATTTTTCACAGAGCTAGAACAAATAATTTTAAATTTTGTATGGAAACACAGAAGATCCTAAATAGGGAAAACAATCTTGAGAAGGGGAAACAGCTGGAGGAATCATGCTCCCTGACTTCAGACTATACTACAAAGGTACAGTCATCAAAACAGCATGGTACTGGCACAAAAACAGACACATAACTCAATGGAACAGAAAAGAAAGTCCAGAAATAAACTCATGAACTTATGGTCAATTAATCTATGACAAAGGAGGCAAAAATGTCAATGGAGAAAAGGCAGTCTCTTCAATAAGAGGTGCTGAAAAATAACCAGACAGCTATATGTAAAAGAATGAAATTAGAGGACTTCCCTGGTGTCACAGTGGTTAAGAATCTGCCTGCCAGTGAAGGGGACACAGGTTCGATCTCTGGTCTGGGAAGATCCCACATGCCATGGAGCAACTAAGCCCATGCATCACAACTACTGAGCCTGTGCTCTAAAGCCCGCAAGCCACAACTACTGAGCCCTCATGCCACAACTACTGAAGCCCAGGTGCCTAGAGCCCATGCTCCACAACAAGAGAAGCCACCACAATGACAAGCCCACACACCACAATGAAGAGTAGCCCCCACTCGCCGCAACTAGAGAAAGCCCACGCACAGCAACGAAGACCCAATGCAGCCAAAAATAAATAAATTAAATAAATAAGTTTATTTAAAAATGAAATTAGAACATTTTTTAACATCATATAAAAAATAAACTCAAAATGGATTAAAGACCTAAATGTAAGACCAAATACTGTAAAACTCCTAGAAGAAAACATAGGCAGAAAACTCTTTGACATAAATCACAGCAATATTTCTTTGAATCCATCTCCTAAAGTAAATAAAAGCAAAAATAAACAAATGGGACCTAATTAAACTTAAAAACTTTTGCTCAGCAAAGAAACCATCAACAAAATGAAAAGACAATTACTGAATTGGAGAAAATATTTGCAAATGATATGACTGATGAGGGGTTAATATCCAAAATATATAAACAGTTCATACAAGTCAACATCAAAAAAAAATCAATTTATAAAACGGGCAGAAGACCTGAATAGACATTTTTCCAAAGAAGACACACAGATGGCCATCTTTCATCTTGAGATGAAAAGATGCTCAATATCGCTAATCATCAAGGAAACACAAATCAAAACCATGATAAGATGTTACCTCACACTTGTAAGAATGGCTATTATCCAGAAGACAACGAATAACAAGTGTTGGCAAAGATGTAAAGAAAAAGGAACCCTTATACACTGTTGGTGAAAATGTAAATTTGTGCAGCCATTGTGTAAAACAGTATGGAAATTTCTCAAAAAACTAAAAATAGAACTACCATATGAACCAGCAATTCCACTTCTGGGTATACATCTGAACAAAATGAAAACAGTAATTGGAAAGGATACATTCACCCCAATGTTCATAGCAGCATTGTTTACAATTGCCAAGATATAGAAGCAACCTAAGTGTCCACCAACAGATGAATGGATGAAGAACATGTGGTGTATATACACAGTAGGACATTACTCAGCCGTAAAAAAGAATGAAATTTTGCTATTTGCAACAACATGGATGGATTTGGAGGTTATTATGCTAAGTGAAATAAGTCAGACAAAGACAAATACTATATATCACTATGTGGAATCTAAAAAGTAAAACGAGCTAGTGAATATAACAAAAAGAAATACACTCACAGGTATAGAGAACAAACAAGTGGTTACCAGTGAGGAGGTGGAGGGAGGAGGGGCAATACAGGCACAGGAGATTAAGAAGCACAAACTACTACATATAAAATAAATAAGCTACAAGGATATATTGTACAACACAGGGAATATAGCCAACATTTTATAACTATAAATGGAATATAACTTTTAAAAGTTGTGAATCTCTATGTTGTACAACCGGAAATTACATAATATTGTACATCAACCATACCTCAATTAAAAAAAAAATTCACATACAGAACACAAAAAAACACAAATATTACTATGTCACAAATTTGGCATTTTTTAACATATTTTTATCAACATTTTATTTCAACATAATTGATCTTTTTTGTAATCCTATGTATTTTGTTTTATGCGTTTAGAAACAATATTCTTTTTTTTTTTTTTTTTTTTTTTTTCCATTTTTTTTAAGTTTATTTATTCATTTTTTAAATTAGTTTCTGCTTTATAACAAAGTGAATCAGTCATACATATACATCTGTTCCCACATCCCTTCCCTCATGCATCTCCCTCCCTCCCACCCTCCCCATCCCACCCCTCCAGGCGGTCACAAAGCACCGAGCTGATCTCCCTGTGCTCTGCGGCTGCTTCCCACTAGCTATCTACCTGACGTTTGGTAGTGTATACACGTCCATGCCTCTCTTTCGCCTTGTCACAGCCCACCCTTCCCCCTCCCCATATCCTCAAGTCCATTCTCAAGTAGGTCTGCGTCTTCATTCCCGTTTTGCCCCTAGGTTCTTCATGACATTTTTTTTTTAAATTCCGTATATATGTGTTAGCATACGGTATTTGTCTTTCTCTTTCTGACTAACTTCACTCTGTATGACAGACTCTAGGTCTATCCACCTCATTACAAATAGCTCAGTTTCGTTTCTTTTTATGGCTGAGTAATATTCCATTGTATATATGTGCCACATCTTCTTTATCCATTCATCCGATGATGGACACTTAGGTTGTTTCCAGCTCCGGGCTATTGTGAATAGAGCTGCAATGAACATTTTGGTACATGTCTCTTTTGGAATTATGGTTTTCTCAGGGTATATGCCCAGTAGTGGGATTGCTGGGTCATATGGTAGTTCTATTTGTAGTTTTTTAAGGAACCTCCATACCGTTCTCCATAGTGGCTGTACCAATTCACATTCCCACCAGCAGTGCAAGAGTGTTCCCTTTTCTCCACACCCTCTCCAGCATTTATTGTTTCTAGATTTCTCTTTTTTTTTTTTTTAATTAGTTTCTGCTTTATAACAAAGTGAATCAGTCATACATATACATCTGTTCCCACATCCCTTCCCTCATGCATCTCCCTCCCTCCCACCCTTCCCATCCCACCCCTCCAGGCGGTCACAAAGCACCGAGCTGATCTCCCTGTGCTCTGCGGCTGCTTCCCACTATCTATCTACCTTACGTTTGGTAGTGTATATATGTCCATGCCTCTCTTTCGCTTTGTCACAGCTTACCCTTCCCCCTCCCCATATCCTCAAGTCCATTCTCAAGTAGGTCTGTGTCTTTATTCTCGTTTTGCCCCTAGGTTCTTCATGACATTTTTTTTTTAAATTCCGTATATATGTGTTAGCATACGGTATTTGTCTTTCTCTTTCTGACTAACTTCACTCTGTATGACAGACTCTAGGTCTATCCACCTCATTACAAATAGCTCAGTTTCGTTTCTTTTTATGGCTGAGTAATATTCCATTGTATATATGTGCCACATCTTCTTTATCCATTCATCCGATGATGGACACTTAGGTTGTTTCCAGCTCCGGGCTATTGTGAATAGAGCTGCAATGAACATTTTGGTACATGTCTCTTTTGGAATTATGGTTTTCTCAGGGTATATGCCCAGTAGTGGGATTGCTGGGTCATATGGTAGTTCTATTTGTAGTTTTTTAAGGAACCTCCATACCGTTCTCCATAGTGGCTGTACCAATTCACATTCCCACCAGCAGTGCAAGAGTGTTCCCTTTTCTCCACACCCTCTTCAGCATTTATTGTTTCTAGATTCCTTGATGATGGCCATTCTGACTGGTGTGAGATGATATCTCATTGTAGTTTTGATTTGCATTTCTCTAATGATTAATGATGTTGAGCATTCTTTCATGTGTTTGTTGGCAGTCTGTATATCTTCTTTGGAGAAATGCCTATTTAAGTCTTCTGCCCATTTTTGGATTGGGTTGTCTGTTTTTTTGCTATTGAGCTGCATGAGCTGTTTATAAATTTTGGAGATTAATCCTTTGTCAGTTGCTTCATTTGCAAATATTTTCTCCCATTCTGAGGGTTGTCTTTTGGTCTTCTTTATGGTTTCCTTTGCTGTGCAAAAGCTTTGAAGTTTCATTAGGTCCCATTTGTTTATCTTTGTTTTTATTTCCATTTCTCTAGGAGGTGGGTCCAAAAGGATCTTGCTGTGATTTATGTCATAGAGTGTTCTAGAAACAATATTCTGAGAAAGGGACCATTTACCTGACTGTCAAAGGGTCCATGGCATGAAAGAGCTTAAGAACCCCTGGTTCAGGTATTTTACTTCCTTCTTGAATATTAATGAATGTTTTGCTACTAGCTTAGCAGATATTCATCAGAGTTCTGTGTTTCTGGGTCTGTCCCACATTGCAGCTTTGGGTTTTCAATATTTCATAGATTGGATTTATAAAAGGAGATCATTAGGGTTAAATAGAACAGAATTTTAGTTACTTTAATTTTTAAACTTGCCTTTCACATATACTTTGGACATTTTTATCCCTAATCAATATGAAAGGAAATTGGTCCCAAGCCTTTCTATAGCAGAAGTGTCCAGATATGATGCATGAACTCACCAAGACTTGGATCTGGAACATATTTTATGGATTTCAGGAGTTTCTACCCTGGAAATGAGCTTTTTCCTGCCATAAGAAGAGGTATAATCTCTTTCTTCTTTCATTTTTCCCTTAAACTCTCTGAGCACAATTTAATCTCAATGAACTCTGTTCTTAAAGATCAGATGCTTGCTGTTTGAAGAGTTTATATTTCTTTTATATACAGAGCAAGTTAATTCATATTATATAAATATTTTTATGTTAAAACCTTGTCATACAAATTTGCATTATTTCTTTAGACTAGGTTTGATGACTCTGAAATTAAATGTGAGGTGCTTGTATTTCAAAGAAATAAACATGAAAAGGTGATTTTTTTTGCCATTTAAACTCAGATGGTGAATTTATATTGCTCCATTCATGATGTTACCTAGTATTATAAGTCAAGATCAATAAAAATTAAGCATAAGATACGATATTACATAGAGGTAGCTCTTATGCTGTTTTATTTTATGTGGATTTGGAAAAAGAATTTTAGGATGACACATTCAGAAAGAATTTTGTATGTGTGGGGTGTTTTAAATTTATGAATTTCTTAAAATGCTCCCATTACAAACAGCCTCTGGGCATATGTTCACACTGAAGAAAGAAAAACAAGAAACGGGCCATGAATGGCAGACCCATAGGAAGTCATGGTCCAACCATGACATTTTTGGCCAGAATCTTGGTCTACAGACTGCTAATTCCCATGGAATTCCAAGTAAGAATTTAAGCATTTCTGTGTATATCGATTTGTTCCTCTAGCCATCTGGAAACATGTTTCTAAGGAATAATTGGGGAAATGGGGGTCCCCAATAAAACTCATGTCTATCCATTTTGTTTTTCATGTGATAAGTCACATGAATCAACATAGGGAAACAGTACTTAACTATTAAATCTTTTTTTTTCTTTTTTTTGGCTGCACTGGGTCTTTGTTGCTGCATGCGGGCTTTTTTTTCTCTAGTTCCTCTTCCTTGTGGTACGTGGGCTTCTCATAGCGGTGGCTTCTCTTGTTGTGGAGCACAGGCCCTAGAGCGTGCAGGCTTAAGTAGTTGGTGCGTGGGATCAGTAGTTGTGGCGCACGGCTTTGTTGCTCTGCAGCATGTGGGATCCTCCCAGACTAGGGATCGAACCCATGTCCCCTGCACTGGCAGGTGGATTCTTAACCACTGTGCCACCAGGGAAGTCCTCAAGTACTTATTCTTTAAAGTAAATGAGAATGGTTTCAGCCATGAGCAAATTTCACAGAAGACACGTTCTTGCAGCAGTTGCTCCAGTGAGATTCATTTTTATGGCTCACACAGTTTCATATCTATAATTAGATAAATTTATTTCTTTTTCAAAGAACCATCCTTTGCCTCAACTTACATGCTTTTTGATCCCATGTACCCTCACAAGAGATCCAGTATGAAAATTAAGGACAGTTCAGACAAGTCAAGTTCTCAAGGTACATGGATGATACCAGTTTTGGTATCTCCTTCATGTTTTCAAACACATGTACACAATAAAAACCAGTTAATTTCCATTTTTAAACCCTACAGAACCTACTGGAGAGATTATGAGGTTGTTTTTATGCCTTAGTGTTTCATCTAAAAACAAAAAATTGGGTTTGCCTTGAAATCATCAAGACCTGGGTGGAGGTATGCATCACCGGATTAGGAAGATTGTGACATCTGATAAGCTAATGACACAGAGCAACGATGGAAGATGCAGAATGAGTGGAGCATCAGAGTTCCAGTAATTCATGCACACTTAATTTATCTGGAATGTGTGTGGCCTGTGGTCATGGACATGAAATTCTCCGAGGCTGAGTAATTTCCACAACAACGCTCTTCAAGTTTGCAGATGATTTCACATTTTGAGGAGGTGGGGAATAGTAGAGAAAAGACCTAAGGTTCTTGTTTTCCAAAATAAAAACTATTTATATTGAGGAAAACTGGAATGAATGGCAGACTTTTGAAGGAGAAAAAGACAAATCCTCTTCATGAGACTCTTGTAGCCCTAAAGATCTTATTAATAAAAGTTCATGGCTCAGAGAATAGAAGAAAATTTTCACACTTGGATTTGGAATATCTAACTAAATGTGTTCTGATATAGAGATCCCCAGATAAAAATACTACATAGCATCCTTCTGAAAGCCATCATGTAGCTTGTGATTGCTTCCTTCCAGGTCTAGGAAGTCACCACTTGATTCACACATTAAATTAAGGATGAACTTTAGTCTTCCCAATGATGAAGATACTAACTATATAACCAAGACTGATTTTGAAATATTTCCTAAAAGAAATTAAATGATCTATTTTGACAGATGTATAAAACCTTTTTCTTAAGATTTTTTTGATGTGAACCATTTTAAAAGTCTTTACTGAATTTGTTACAATAGTGCTTCTGTTTTATGTTTTGGTTTTTTGGCCGTGAGGCATGTGGGATCTTAGCTACCTCACCAAGAATTGAACCCACACCTCCTGCACTGGAAGGCAGTCTTAACCACTGAACTGCCAGGGAAGTCCCTCAGATGTATAAAATTTTAAGTGATAATATCAAGCCAAATATAATCTAGGTAGTCCATGTAAGATGTGACATATGCAAGTTGGCCCAAATGCAGAGAAAATCTTAAAGGACATTTCAAAACAATAAATCCAAGAAGACATGCTACTAGAAAAACATGGATTTGCAAACAATCAAAATCTCTTACTATTTAACCCCTGCCCCATTTTTTAGGTAATCTCATTTTTAAGGCAACTCATTTTAGAATGTTTGTAAACACTCTAAAACCACAAGTTCTGGAAAGAAATATAGCAGAATTAAAATCCCAGAACTTCAGATCATGCCAGTGTGACTTTGAGCAAGTAATGTAATTTTTCCAAGCCTAATTTTTACTGTAAAATTGAACTAGTTGTACCTACTTCATGGGGTTGTATGAGAATTAAATAAGCAAGTGTCTATGAGGTACTGAGCAAAACACCTAGCACTCAATAGCACATAAGCACTCATTAAAGGATACATTATAATTATTTTAATATCAATCACATTACTACTTGTTGATTCAAGGCAGCTTATAAATATGCATGAAATACAAGATGAAATAAATACACAAGTAAATCAGTGCAAAAGGAAAACAAGGGTAAGAAAATAATGTGAGGCCAGGAAAGAAGTAAGTACACGAAGCGTGGGCTGCTTATTCTTTCATTCATCCATTGAACAAATTTTTACCGAATAAATAAATGTGCTCAGCTCTTGTGGTGGGACAGTGCAGTGAACAAGACACGTGAGCCTGCCTTCATGGAACATATGATTCTGTATATCTGGGAAAGATGAGGAATATATAAAATACCATCAGTATTAAGGCTTTAATAGTCATTTTCTCCACATTTTTGATATGTTATCTTCAAACCACTGCCATGTCAACAATATAATTCATAGGATGAATTTTCTTACTTGGGTAGTTTATGATAATCTGCAACATTGTAGGACATGTAGTATACATGCTTCCCCTACCAGCATGATTAGAATGATGGAAGCATGTACATGTGCACACACACACACAGAGCGTGTGTGGAGTGCTTGTAGCATGCTTTGTCCTATGTATCTCAGCATGGCCCCACCACCTGGGGATGGATCCTAGAAGGTCAGGGTTGGACATCCTGCATCCGTCTATCCTGCATCCATGAGCACTTGTCCCAGTTTTCCTCTCCAGCTGTCGTGTCAAAGGAGCGGCACTACGCACCCAAGGGGATGCTCAAAGTGATGACTGAGGTGGAGGAAAACAACTTCAGACATTCTACTTATATTTTGCAACACTAAAAAGATAAATGGGGCTTCCCTGGTGGCACAATGGTTAAGAGTCCACCTGCCAATGCAGGGAACATAGGTTTGAGCCCTGGTCCGAGAAGATCCCACATGCCGTGGAGCAACTAAGCTGGTGTGCCACAACTACTGAGCCTGCGCTCTAGAGCCCGCGAGCCACAACTACTGAGTCCACATGCAGCAACTACTGAAGCCCACATGCCTAGAGCCTGTGCTCTGCAACAAGAGAAGCCACTGCAATGAGAAGCCCGCGCACCTCAACAAAGATCCAACGCAGCCAAAAATAAAAATAAATATATTTTTAAAAAAGATAAATGATACTTTGCTAATGTTTAATGTATGGATTGGCACTAGGGCCATCACTCAGCCTGTATGCCACGTGGGGTGACCTGAGAGAGAAAGAGACACTTCCTAACACAGTGGGGCTTGTAGGCAACACCTTTGCTCTGGTATCCACCTGCAGCATACTGGAAAAGTCTGCAGTTTACACGTGCCAGACTAAACTATTTTAGGAGTGACATTATCTGGTTTTAACTGAACCTAGTAACAAAATGGACAATCTGGCGCACCCCCCTCCAATATAAAATACAAAGTTAAAAAAAAGAAAATTTCCATAATCTCATGTCAGGGAAAGTACAGGCTAACCTGACAGGACTGGTAAGTTTTACTGATGACACATCTTGTCATAAAACAGCGTGAGAGTTAATTATAGTTTGTTAGTAGGCACCCAGTAAAGGTTGGGTAAATGTGTACATATGGGAATAGATCTTCCTCCTCTCTTTGCTCCTGTTGTCAATTCTAAAGAAATACTATAAACTCATTACAAACAAAAAAAAGTCTGGCAAAAAAAAACATGCATTGAAGATAACATAAATAATGGAAGTACAAGTGAACAATTAAAGAATAAAGAAAAAGCAGAACTGAGACTTCCCCTGTCCCCAGTGAAAGCTCTTTGGAGTCACATCAGTAAAAACAATGACAGCTTAATTAGATCTGACAAATGGGCCACCAGCAAAATTAGACATGATCAAAACTCTTTGAAGTATGAGTTTTTATCCACTATATTGATGTATAACCTTACCCCCAGTGTGCATGATGGGCCTTGTGATATTATTTAATAATGAATTTCAGTCATCATGATTAACAAGGCATTTAAAACCTAAGCATGAAGAACATGAAATCCAAACTTTTTTGGATTTGAAATCCCAATTTTTCAGCAATTTTAAAGCCACATAATACTAGACCAGGGCTTTACAAAATGTCTCTGAAACTTAATGGAAAAGGTTTTGAAGTCATTTTCAAGGTTTATTGTATAATAATGAAAGAGAAAAATGTTTGTCTGGCACAAACAAATCATTTGAGGCCAAGATTACAGGGATATCAACACTTGAAACTCAGACCCTGCCCCACTCAGAGCTGCGGCAGCAAAGTGAACACCAGAAGGACACAAATTTCCTGAGGAAGCCATTGAAGTGCCTATTTTTCCAAAAATTAGCACTTTGCTATAAGAGAATGTTCATCATGCTTTTCACAAAATGGAGTAATCGTGAAAAGCTTTGTTACCACAGAGGTTTCCTGGTTGTCCCTTAATAAAGTGATTTTGAAAGTTTCTCAACTTGAAAAAGAGTTACATATTTTTCTTTTACTACAACACAAATGTTCCAAATTTGTCAACATTTTCTCTGATAACTAGTAGCTGTCAGTTGTATGCTACCGAGCAGATCTATATCATATATCTCTATGTATTTATATCTACCTGTATATATATCTGTATATATATATACATTTAAATTTCATCTATTCCTTCAAAATAAAGGTGATAGTTTAATAATAACTGCGAAATGATATTGCTTTTAAAGAATACTTCAGGCTATGAATTTCAAGCATTTAAAAACAAAGTTTAAAAATATTTTCATTGTTACATGACTTGTGGAAGGAAAAAAATGTATTTCACTATAAAAATTTAGATCCGTGCACTCAAACCTGGAAGAGAACTTTCTAACCTGTTTTGAAATCTTCCAAATGAGAAACTTCAGTGTTTTTAAGAAGTTTGTTAAAAATGTAAAAATTCAGCAAATTTTGATTTTATTTGAAACAAATTAAATGACATGAGAGAATAAAGAAATTTATCAGCCAAATTTCAACAAAAATATTGCATGATAGATGGATGGAATTTAAAAATAAGTCTCGTAGTTTAGAAAACCCAGCATGGACATATATCTTTCATTTGAATCTATGCCTCTTTGAAAGGTTTTTTTTTTTCCAACTATGAAATCTATTTTAACCAAAGATCAAAATAAACGAATTTGAGGGCTTCCCTGGTGGCGCAGTGGTTGAGAGTCCACCTGCCGATGCAGGGGATGCGGGTTCGTGCCCCGGTCCGGGAAGATCCCACATGCCGTGGAGCAGCTGGGCCCGTGAGCCATGGCCGCTGAGCCTGCGCGTCCGGAGCCTGTGCTCCGCAATGGGAGAGACCACAACAGTGAGAGGCCCGCATACTGCAAAAAAATAAATAAATAAAATAAAATAAAATAAACGAATTTGAGACGATTTTTGGATAACTGTTTCATAATATATTTAACTGATATTTTCGAAATAATGGAGCACATTTGATCACACTGCTCTCATTAAAATATATTTAGTATTGGGGGCTTCCCTGGTGACGCAGTGGTTGAGAGTCCGCCTGCCGATGCAGGGGACATGGGTTCGTGTCCCGGTCCAGGAGGATCCCACATACCACGGAGTGGCTGGGCCTGTGAGCCATGGCCACTGAGCCTGCACGTCCGGAGCCTGTGCTCCGCAACGGGAGAGGCCACAACAGGGAGAGGCCCACATACCGCAAAAATATATATATATAATATATATATATATATAATTAGTATTAACTAAGAGTTAAATATATTAATAATATTCTAGTGAGAGCAAGAGTACACCATATACAATAATGACTAAGATAAGGCTCTAAAATTTATAAAATATTATTTGTTTCTTCTTGAGAGCATCCTAAAATGTTTAACTTCCATTCTTATATATGTTTTATGATGCACAGAAAGTGCATGCATAAAAAATTAAAGCAGTAGGTAACATTAGGTAATTTATAAATAAATATATTTATTACTACTAGGGGTTTAGGTTAAAAAAAAAAAAGAGAGAGAGAGAGGTAGATAACTCCACTCCAGTGAGTATTTCTTAAAATGTGGTCCATGAGCTACCTGCCTCTGGGTCACCTAGGGTGTTTGTTAAAAATAAAAATTCCTGAATTTCACCCCAGAACTACTGATTCATAATCTCTAGAGGTACAGTTTAGGGTTCTTGTGCATGCTACAGTTTGCAAACCAGGGCCTCTGGACAAGAAAATCATGCCTGACTCTAAGCTATTATATGCATTCCCTGTGCCCAGAGACCAAAGATTGAGTATAAAGGATCCATCCCCTTGGTTGACAATAATAAGCCCATTAGCCCATTCTCAGGTTTACTAAGAATAATTGTCGGGGAAAGTAGCAGCTATATGTCCAGTAGAAAGAGAATGCATCACACATACCTGCCTGAAAGAGAAAAGAATTGAGTTTATTAGGAAATTTTTAACTTTTCTAAAACTTTTCATCTCTAGAGCTCATGTTAATTTATGGATGTTAACTTCTTCAACCATACAGATTCCTATGGGCTAGTCAGAAGACAAGACTATGAGATTCTGAGCATAAAACAAAATATCAAAAAAAAAATCTAAAGGATAATACAATAAAGAAATGTACATATTAAAATAGGCATTTAAAAAAATCTTAGTTTATCTCCAAGTAAAATTACAAAGAAATAAAGTGTATTTTATGACAAAAATATTGAGCATCTTGTAAATACATATTTTCCTCTATTTTAAAAATAAATAGGACTTTGCTTCAGTAATACAGAACCAAGCATAGCAATTCTGGTGCTTCCTGAGACCCTCTTTGGCCTTATAACCACAAAGGCATGTGCTTTGGGGATCTTACCTTACAATTTGAAGGCACATCTCAGCTTTCCTCGTCAAGCAAAAACTTTCTGCATGTTCTTAGTCCTGTTCTGTGTCATCTGCCTGTCAAGAAAGCAGTTGCCTGTTTGATTGTTAATTGCCCTTGTTTTTTATTATAGAACACATTCGGATTTTGGTAAGTAACATGTTCTTCTTTGTAATTAGATATAGTAGTTACAGCATCTTTCAATTCACCATGCCATTTTCCTTTAATCAGCACATCAGCCAGGCTTTATGATGATGGAAGCATATCTGTATTTTTGCCACAGCAGTACAACTCAAAGAAAATTGTGTTGTGAATACAAGTTGTAATTGGAATGAAATTCAAAGGTAGGAGTGTTTTTATTTTACAGGCCTGAAATGTGTCAGTGCACAAAAGTAAAATATGGATACTTCAATCATTTGCATCACCAAGATTCAGAGATTTTCTACAGGCCTTAGGACGTCGATAGCTGTAGTCATCCAGTGACCATGTACAAGGTACTTGTGAGAGGATATATCAGTGAGAATTCTCCAGAATCTACTTGGTAGGGCAGATGGGCAGGCTAGAAATTCAGGCAGGAGTCAATGCTGTTAAACGAGAATTTCTTCTTCTCCAGGAAACCTCACTTTTTGTTCTTAAGACCTTCAACTGATTGGAAGGAACCCACTTACATTATCAAGGGTGGTCTCCTTTACCTAAGGTCACCTGATTGCAGATGTTGACAATCTCTAGAAAATATATTCACACCAACACCTCGATTAATGTTTGATTAAATCTCAGGTTCCCATAGCCTAGCTAAACTGACATAGAAAACAGAAAACTAAGCATGATAGAAGACCAGAATGTTTTAAACACTTCTCATAAATTCCCTTTCAAGAAGGTTTTATTAGCTGCATTGTACACATAAAGAAATTGAGGATTAGAGAGGTTAACTGATTTGTCCAAGATCAACAACAAAAAAATAATCAGGTCAGCTAAGCTTCCCTGACTCAAGCTCAGGATCCACGGGGCACACCCACCCTGTGTGGTTCTCCCTCTCCTCTGTTGATCAGGAAACATAGGAACAGGGCCCTATCATCCTCATTTCCTGTGTTTATCTGGTGGTGAACTACACCCACCTCCTCCCTTTACCTTGAAACCAACTCATTCATGAATGAGGGCTCAATCCCAGTGACAAACCAGAAAATGGGAACCGTTGGGTAGAGGAAATGATGGAAAAACGTTCTGGAGTCAGACTCCTGAAGTTCAAATCTCAGTTTTGCCATTTACTACCAGTGTGATCCTGGGCAAGAAACAAAATCTTTCTAATATTGAAAAAGCAGAATGTTAAGAGCTTAGATGCTAGAGCACAGACTGCCTGGGTTTGAATCCCAGCTCTGCCTTTTACCAGCTGAGCAACACTGGGCAGCTCCTTCCTTACTTCTGTTTTTTTTTGTTTGTTTGTTTTTTGCTTTGCGAGGGCCTCTCATTGTTGTGGCCCCACCCGCTGTGGAGCACAGGCTCCGGACACGCAGGCTCAGCGGCCATGGCTCACGGGCCCAGCCGCTCTGCAGCATGTGGGATCTTCCCGGACCGGGGCACGAACCCATGTCCCCTGCATCGGCAGGCGGACTCTCAACCACTGCGCCACCAGGGAAGCCCTCCTTACTTCTTTTTACTTCAGTTTTCACATGTGTAAAATGAGGATAATAGTACCAACCACATAAGGGTTGGGTTTAAATGAGAAAATGTATGTGAGGCACTTAGATCCAAGTCTTGCACAGACTAAGTACCCAGTTTTCATTAACCATTACTCTGACATTCTACTTCCGGTCTATAAAATGAGAATAAAAATAGGACATCAAGGCATTATTGTGGGAACTAAGTATGATGTTGAGAGTGGAGTGTTTAGCCTAGTCACAGCTCACTGGTAGACGTCTAGCAAATGTTGGCTGTCCAGCTGTCCACTCAAACGCAAGTTCCTAAGAGTAGGACCTGTCACCCCATCTCACCACTGTATCCCAACCACCTGACATGTGTCAGGCAGTTGAAAACATTGAGAAAGGGATTTAGTATTATCTACAACCAAAGGCCATGCCTAGCAGGAGGGTGAACTGGGATTAACACTGGAAAAAATGGGAGCTAGAATCTATCACTGTGAGCAAATGCAGTGAGCACCATATTTCTTGAATTAAAAAACAAAAAAAAATTGGAAAAAAACTATTATTTTCCTTCATACATACACATTTTAAACATATGTACTTCTCTACTTTTGTTATGCCTCCTCAGACAGCAGAAATAAATCCAAACGCAGCACTTAGAGAGAGTGCCTAGGATGGGTTCCCTTAGCAAACGGCCGGACGGCCAAATCCAGCCTGCCACCTGTTTGCATGTGCACACCCCCAGTCAAGAATGGCTATGACAGATGAATGTTTACGAATGATTTGATGATGGCCAGCTAACTTTGAAGCCCCATTAAATGAAATGTTACCCCCCCCAAAAACTCATTCTGCTCATTAGTAGATCTGCATGACAAAGATTATACACAATAACTGTGGTGATTATTATGTTTTTAATCTTGCCAATTAAAAATCCGTGGAAAATGTTTTCTCTCTTTTGAGATGAGTACCTACATAATATCCTTAATTTTGCCCGTTAGCCAGCAAAACCTAAACTGTTTATTCTCTGACCCTTCACAGGAAAAACTGCTGTCAGAGAATCTGTCTTGTGACTTTTTGTGCCCAACAGCTGGTTACCGTGAACTACAAGCTCCTTGCCGACAGCACATCCACTTTGCAAAGGGGGAGTATATTGGGGTCTCAGAACACTTCTTAAACCACAGGAGAAAACAAGTTCTATGCTGTAGCAGTTTTAAACTACGGAAACTGTACCCACCCAATTCCAGTCCCACGCACTTAGGCGTGAAATATATTTATAAACCATGTGATCAGAAACACTGCATAGTGTTTTCGGGTCGTGGGAAACAGGGTCGCCTTGTTGCCTAAATGGACCCATTCTTTGGGAAGAAGTTAACTCATATCACATGGTTAAAAGTTAGCTTCCAGGAACCTCTACTGAGGTTCAGGAAGCTATCATCTTCTAATTTATTTCACTTATTTATTTAAAATGCCACCTTTTCCCAAGAGCACTTAAAAGTACACTCCACTTCAGTTTCATGCTGGATTAAGACATTTTGGCTGTTGACAGTTCTTAAATGATGAAAGCTCTTAATTTCAACCAGCTTCAAACATTGAAAGTCTATTAAAGAAAAACATGAGCTGATTCTCTGTGAGGGAAGACAGCTCTTGCCCAATAGACAGAAAGTTAAATTTTTGGAGCTCTGGAGCCTGAAGGAAAGAGAAATTACAGAGACAAAGTTCTTTATCAAGATCCTTATGATTCAAACAAGGTTCTTCCTGGAAACTCAAAAATCAGGATCTATGTCAAATGTGAAAAAAAAAAAACACCACCAAAATGAGCTAGAAATTTTTAGCAGTCTCCAGTGAAGTGGCATAGATGATAGACAGATAGATAGACAGATAAATATGTATATATGTGTATATGTATACATACATGCATATTAACAAAATATCCTAAAACATGTCAGAATATGAGAGAAACAGGAATGCAGAAGTGCAGTAAGAGAAAGGCAGTACCAGATGGGTCTTGCTTGTGTTTTGTCTCTAGAAAGTCAGTAGGAAAATGAGGTTGGAGGCCAATTGTGACACCCCAAGCTGTCGGATCTGCAGATAATAAGGGAACATCGCAAGCACTGCTCTCCCAAAATAGAAACTCTTCACTTATAGAAGCCACAGGTCATGACCTCCCGGGTTTTGGCCTCCTTATGTATCATCCATTCCTAAAATTACCCTCCACTTCTGCCTGCAGGGTCCATGCTGGGAAAAGAAACAAAGAGGTTTTGACAATTCTTAAAAAGTAGAAAAAGAAAGAAGCAATGTCTTTGTGAATTTTTTTTTCTTTTCACCCATTTGGACAGGGAACATCAGATTCTATACGTAGATAGTTACAGATAATTTATTAATACATCCAAGTGTCAAAACAGTTTTGGGGGGCTTAACACGTCACAAGCACTCATACAACATCTCTTTAAAAAGGCAAATATGTATAATTTCTCACCACAAAAATTCAAAATACACATTTGAACTAAATATTGTAAACTGTCAAAAGACCTTTAATGGTGCCTTTCACTGACTTGAAGTTCTCACAGAAGGCTCCACATAGCTCTATCACTTCTATAACAAGTTTTATGACAGAAAGAAACAAAATCAAAGAGGAACCACAGAACCGCAAATCGTAAAGATGAAATTGACCTTGAGACATTAATTACTCCCTCCCTCAGCTGCTCCTGCTGCCTCCACCTTTACCCCACACCACAGCCCAAAGAATATTTTTCTTTTTAAGCCTCAAAATATGAGATACCACAAGTTCCCAACACGAGCAATTGCCTCTTACAGAAAATTTGACTTACAAGTGACCTACATAAGGGGCCCCTTTTTACAAAAGGGGCCACTTCCTGCCCCTTTTGATTCCACACTCACAAGTAGCAAAGCTAAACCCTCTTAAGGAACCCCTCAACCCCCTCACCCTTGCTGGGAAGAGCCCCCCATCCCACAACCCACCCCCTGCCATTAATGTACCAATTCTCATAGGAGCATCTTCCTAGTAGAAGTCACTGGAGTCCCTGACTCTATTCCCAGTAGACAAACCTCACTCCTTCTTCAAGCCCCCAACTTTGTCTAAATAAAACAAAAGTAGGATGGGAAAATCACCAAAGTTAAAAGGCATGTATTTATAAACATACAAATATACAAATGCACAACATATACATACGCATATGTACAAAGATTCATAGGTATAACTTTATGTGTGTTATATGCACATGAAATGTATAGATACAGATAAACATATGTATAGGGAAGAAAAATTCTTGACATGTGAAACCAGATAGGAAGTGTAGTAGACACAGTTGGTGCCCCACCAAGATCCTCATTACTGAACTGGTGCTCCCATCCCCTGGTTGAGATGAGGGCTAATAGTTCAGGGCTGTACCCTTCCCCATCAAATTACCCCGAGCTAGAGGAGAGGCATTGCCCAAAGATGTTAGGCTCTTAGAGTCCCAGACAAAGGGTCTGCACCACGTCCTCAAGGTAGGACAACTCTTGGTGTCTTTCATGCCTCAGAGTTCCATGTGGGATCAGACTGAGGCTGGGCTTCAGCTAAAGCCACATTTTGCCTGGCTTCTGTCTCAGTCTGCTACACTTACTCCCTGCCAGTGTCCACTTGAGAGCACTGCTTCAATAAATCTGTTGCTCGAGAATACCTGTCTCTGGTTTGGCATCTAAGGAATCCAATCAAAGCCAGGGAGCAGCAGAGGAAATGACCAAATATAAAATCAGAAGAAAGGATATGAGTTCATACATACAAAGTCATCTGTTACTTGGGGAGTTTACTAAAGAACATGTCAACTGAATTGACAGGAACTGGTATTCCTGTCAACTCAGGAATACCACTGAGAGGTATTCTGCTGTTCTTCCCAAGAGGGAATTGGACCTAGGTTGGAATTGTAGAGGAAACACAAGTGCTAGATTGGGGGGAGGGGTGGTGTCATGGCATGCTGGGCTGCAAAGGACAGAAACACACCCAAGCTGGTTAAAATTAATGGAAGTGGTGGTGGTGGAAATGAAGATACAGATTTATGAAATCCAAAGAAAAGCTTGTTAATCAACCTCAAAAAGAATAAAGAAAAGGAGAACACTAGGACCTCAGCAGGATTTTGTGGACCTTCCCTTTCATGCACCACCTGAACAGATGAAAGGAACAGATGCTGTTCTTTTCAATTTTAATAATAAAACTCAGGCATTTAAAGTCTCAAGTAAAACCCCATAGAATTCTAGGAAGATGGCTGAAGTGGCAGCGGCAGTTTGGGGATCTTCCTGAATCCCTACACAAAAACTAACAGAGCAACTGGAAAGCAAAACTAAAAGCCCATGGACATTTACAATAAAACTAAGTGACAGAATGAATGGATAAACAAATCATGATATGTATCTACAATGGAATATTACTCAGCCATAAAAAGAAATGAAATAAGGATACATGCTACAAAGTGGATGAACTTGAAAACATTATGCTAGGTGAAAGAAGCCCGACACAAAAGGTCATATAGTATATGATTCCATTCACATGAAATGTCCCAAATAGGTAAATTTATGGAGATAGAAGGCAAACTGCTGGTTGCCAGAGGCTGAAGTCCAAGGAGAATAGGGAAAGATTGCTTAATGGCTATGGGATTTTCTTTTGGAGTGATGAAAATGTCTTGGAAGTAGACAACAGTGATGATTTCCCAACATGGTGAGTATACTAAATGACACTGGACTCTACACTTTAAAGTAGTTAATTTTATGTTATATGAATTTCACCTCAATTAGAAACAAAACATTCCCAGCCAAAGCACTAAAATAAATAAATAAATAAATAAATAAAATTTTAAAATGAAAAGAAAAAACAAAACTATGTGACGAGGCAGTCCTACACGTCAAAATATAAGTGGATGGGGCCAAACTGCCAACAGCCTCTAGATCTGTAAGTTATTGGTGTCTGAATAAATGAAAGCAAAGGGAAGCAATAGGGCATCTGACAAACCTGAGACAAGGAAAATATCACAAAAGTAGACAGATTTCCCTGGGAAATGTGAAGGGTCAATTTGAAATCCACAGCTGGAAGGGGTCATGCCTACTCCAGCAGTGGATGCAGACAAGGAGCCGTCCAAGGAGTCCTGAAGAGGCTGGGGCAATGCAGCCCCTGTGAACTCTCAGAACTGGCCCCCAGGCTACCTTCTAGAACAGGGGTCCAGCCTGAAGAGAAACTACTAGAAGGAAAACAAAACTAAACAGAACAGGAGCAACAGAGATGAAGGAAAGAGATGGTTCAGATAAAAAGGTGCAAGAGGAAGAACAGCCAGGAAATCTCAGAAAACAAGTCTCCATTTTATTGAACATGTGAAAAAAGAAAGGAGAGGGAGCTTTGTGAAGTTGAAAAGCTTTCTGAACTCAGTTTTTGTCTAAAGTTCAGGAAAACTAAATTCATGTAAAAATGAGTAACTGAAAATATTAAGGTCAAATCTACAAAAGTGCCACAAGATAAAAGAGAATGGGAGAACAGTAACATCCAGCATGACAGAAATATGTGCTCAAAGACCAGATCAAAACTGTAATGGACTGTTTCAAAATGGGCTGGAAGATATTATGAAAACAACCAAGACATAAATCAGCATTAGAGAAACTCAGAAGTTATGTGGCAGAATTCAAGAAAGAATTAGAAATAAAAGGAAAAAAATCATTTTAAACATGAAGACTAAACTGGATGAATACAAGAGACAATACACATAATAACTAATGCCTTATGAGAAATAGAAGGTGAAAAGGAGAAAATGTTTTTTAATTTTTTTAGTCTTTTGATTTGTGTTTTGGTTTTGGGAGGGGTTTTCTTCACCCATTTTGCTTACTCTCACCCACCCCATAGAAAATATTTTAAATTAAAGGTAAGTGAAGTAAGAGATAAAAAGGATTTAAGAGAACATGACAGATATTGAAGACAGGCCAAGTCCAATTTACAGATATAGAAATTTCCTTTAAAAATAAATAAATAAAGGAATAGAATACTTAGAAACTTTATTTTTAGAAAATTTTCCTGAAATTTAAAAAAATGTATAATTCTCAAGTGCATGAGAACATTGGACCAGAACAACTGACACTAAAATGTATTCTAGTAAAATTACTAGGCTTTAAAGAAAAAGAAGAAATTTGAGGAACATTTAGGCAAAAAAAAGAGCACATGATTTATAAGAGAAAAAAATCAGATTATCTTCAGAGTTTTTAACAGCAACATTTTATGGGAGAAGAAAATAGGTTAATATATTTAAGCTTCCCAAGAAAAGAAAATATGAGCTAAGGATTTTGTATCCTGCAAAGCTGTTTTCAAGTATAAAAGGCACACAACAACTATTATCAGCATTTCAGGGAGTACTGTTCCCATGAGCCCTTCCTGTGGAATCTACTAAAAACAAGCTTGAGACAGCCAAAATGACAAAAAAGACATAAACATGAGGACTACTAGTGAGCAAACATAGAATAACTTATAGAACACAGATTAAATGAGCATTCAAAGGGAAAAAGTCTGAGGAGTAAATGGCTATATATCTGACAATGAAGACATAGTGCAGCCATAAAAAAGTGGGAGAGTGAGGATAGCATGTACTAAATAAAACTAGCAATAACTGTTTTCAGTAATCAGAATGGTGAAAGTATCATTGGCATTGTTATTCTGAGATTAATGTATGAATAATGTAGGACAAAGTTAATGTAGAATTCTAATTCTATCATCCCCTGTGCCCTTAAGAAAAAGAAAGAAGGGGACTTCCCGCGTGGTCCAGTGGTAAAGAATCTGCCTTACAGGGGACGCAGGTTCAATCCCTCGTCAGGGCACTAAGATCCCACATGCCGTGGGGCAACTAAGCCTGCGTGCCACAAATACTGAGCTTGTGCGCCTCACCTGGAGCCCACGTGCCACAAACTACAGATCCCGCACACTCTGGAACCTGTGCGCCACAACTACAGAGCCTATGTACCCTGGATCCTGTGCACCACAACAAGAGAAGAGAAAACCCGTATGCCACAACTAGAGAGAAGCCCGTGTGCCACAAGGAAGAGCCCACGCACCACAACAAAAGATCCCGCAAGTCTCAACAAAAAACCCACGTGCCACAACTAAGACCTGATGCAGCCAAAAATAAATTAAATAAATAAATAATGAATAAATAAATAAATGTTTAAAAAGTAATAAAGTTACTCCACATCTTAGAGAAAAAAGGAAAAGGAAGATAAAGATTTAATATAGGAGAAGTAAAGACCCTGTATTCCTAAATTTGAATTGGAAATTTCAGTATGAATTTACAAGGTTAGATGTATGTGTATATGTCTATGTACATATGTGTGTGTTTATATGTGTGTATGTATGTGTGCACATTTATATGTGTGTATCTGTGTGTATATCTCTGTGTGTATGTATCTATGTGTATGTTATGTATGTACATATGTGTGCGTTTACACGTGTGTGTATATGTGTGTATTTACCTGTGTGTGTATATGTGTGTGTTTGTGTGTGTACATGTATACATGTATATCTATGTATATGTGTGTATGTGTTTATATGTGTGTGTGTACATATTATGTATATGTGTGTGTGTGTTATTATTTTTCTCTCCTTTAGTTCTGGACACTGAAAAGACCCAGAACAATGACCTACCGAAAATCAGTGAGGGCACCCCAGTACCCAGATTGCTGTCTTGAAATATTTCACACTAAAAGAAACCAGAACTTCTTGGAGAAATGGCTTATTATTGGTCTGAAGAAACAAATATAGAGGATGAGCCAAGGATGTACCAGAGAGTCAAAATGGTATCAAAGACAATTAGGGTCACATTAAAGGGAATCAGGAGCCAATGTGAAGAGACAGGCCAACTTTAACTTCAACAAAAATAAGAACTACGGTGGTTTGAAGTCTATCAAATATGTCTAAATCCATGAGATTATAATGTTTAAAATCATATTAATAATTAGTCATCTGAGATGACAAGAATCAAATCCATTGTCTTAAAAACTGAGTAAACAGGACTTCCCTGGTGGTGCAGTGATTAAGAATCTGCCTGTCAATGCAGGGGACACGGGTTTGAGCCCTGGCCTGGGAAGATCCCACATACCACTGAGCAACTGAGCCCATGTGCCGCAGTTACTGAACCTGCCCTCTAGAGCCCGCGAGCCACAACTACTCAGCCTGTGTGCCACAACTGCTAAAGCTCGCCCGCCTAGAGCTCATGCTCCACAAGAGAAGCCACCGCAGTAAGAAGCCCACGCACCATAACGAGGAGTAGCCCCCGCTCGCCACAACTAGAGAAAGCCCACATGCAGCAATGGAAACCCAATGCAGCCAAAAATAAATAAATAAATTTATTTTAAAAACTGAGTAAATAAAAGGAAAGAATCACATATTTTCTTGTCTTTTCTATATGAACTGTACCAGCGGATAGAGGAGGGCAAGCATCTCTTTATAAAATTATTCTAGCTACTAAATGAAAACAAAATAATAAAATTAGAGTTACCGCGATTTTTCAATCCTCAGTGAATTAATGCAACTAGGCATTGCATATCGATATCTCCTAAATCAAAAAAGCAAAATAACTATGATAGCCCTTTTTGCAAATGAAACACCAACCCTTATGCTGTTTTCAAAGGGAAGGAACCTGAGTCTAATCTAGCACCTGCATCCTGCTGCTAATTTTCTGAAAAGACAGAGGACTGATGAACATGCAATCAGCAAAGTCCAGATGGAGGAAAAAGCCTGCAGGTTAAACACTCTGGGTTCTTCAAAAGATAAATTACAAGCAAAAGAAAGAGTTTAAGGGAATACCTGTAAACAGACTCTGAGACAGAGACTTGCATGCAGAAAGGTTCATTAGGGAGTGAACTAAGGAACAATATCCGTAAGGAGGTGAGGGCAGCAGCATCAGGCAGAGGGGGAAGTTGAGCTATGGGTTAGTCATAACAGACACACAGCTGGTGCCACAGCAGAGCACAGGAGCTAGGTGGCCCTTCACAGTTATTCAAATTGACAGAAGAGGACCAAACCAGGCAGGCAGAGTTTCTTTCCACATGAGCTTCCCCAGTAGGGTCACTTACTTCAGCAAACCAGAAAGGAGAATCTCTACAATGAATCTGCTAACAAAACAGTCTTCTATAATGTAACAATCACAGAAGTGACACTCCGTCACCTTTGCCATATTCTGTTGGTTCGAAGCAAGTCATAAGTGTCCACTGAAGGGGATAGAATTATACAAAGGCATGGACGCAAGGATCCACAGTGCCCCGGCAGCTGGAGGTATGAGTGCCTCAGTCCTGAGTAAGGAATAGAAGGACCACCACAATATCTATTTTACGGGGCAAACTGTAGATTAGAAGAGACTTCTAGTTCTGAGAGGCTTCTAAGGTTTTTGGTTTTGTTTTGTTTTAATGAGCAAGACTAAACCACAGGGTCTAGAATGCACAGTTTAGTAATAAAAGAAGAAAGAAGCTCAAGAAAGTGATAAATGTAAAAGTCAGGATAGTTATTGGGATTGGACAAATGAAGGGGCTTCAGAGTTGGCTGACAAAGTTCTATTACATGATCTGGAGGGTAGTTATAAAGGTATTTGCCTTATTATAATTCATTAAGCTATGCATTTGCATTCTTTTTTTTGTATCTGTATTTTATTTTAAAACTTAAAGGTTAAGGGGGACTTCCCTGGTGGCACAGTGGTTAAGAATTCGCCTGTCAATGCAGGGGACATGGGTTCGAACCCTGGTCCGGGAAGATCCCACATGCTGCAGAGCAACTAAGCCTGTGCGTCACAACTACTGAGCCCATGTGCTACAACTACTGAAGGCTACACACCTAGAGCTCGTGCTCCGCACGAGAGAAGCCACCACAATGAGAAGCCGGCTCACCGCAGTGAAGAGTAGACCCCATTCAACGCAATTAGAGAAAGCCCGCGCACAGCAACAAAGACCCAGTGCAGCCAAAAATTAATTAATTCATTCATTCATTAAAAGAAAAACAAAAACAAAACTTAAAGGTTAAGGGGAAAAAAATCCCAGGATAGAAATATCATTAATCCAGTTGAGACAATTGTCCAGTCTCTTGAATCAAGTGGTAGCTAAAGAATGTAACAAGATCCTTGAAAAACATGGCCACCCAAGCCCACCCCTTTTAGCAGGGCTATAGCAAATGGCCAATTTCAATAAAGGATGAGTGAGCAAGAAAAAATGAGCAGGACCTCTTACAACTCCAAACATTTTAGTTTTGGTAGAGGCAAGATGAAAAAAGTGGTGTCCAGTGGTATCACTTCCAACTTAGAAGCCCTGTTCATTTAGAGTAATTGAGGTCAAAAACATGCGGATATTTCCTAATATTACCCAAGCAGCCATGTGGATGATGGAATCAAGCTGTGTCAAAAATTTTCAGTACCATGGTAATAAGAGGTTATACCACTGAGAATGTTATTTGGCTATAAGCAACAGAACCAATCTCAAACTGGCTTAAACAAAAAAGAACTTTAGGGCTTCCCTGATGACACAGTGCTTGGGAGTCTGCCTGCTGATGCAGGGGACACGGGTTCGTGCCCCGGTCCGGGAAGATCCCACATGCCGCGGAGCGGCTGGACCCGTGCGCCATGGCCGCTGAGCCTGCGCGTCCGGAGACTGTGCTCCGCAACGGGAGACGCCACAGCAGTGAGAGGCCCACGTACTGCAAAAAAAAAAAAAAAAAAGAACTTTAATCCCACATAACAGAAAGTCTGAAGCTGAATAAAGCTTCAGTGTTGGTTGATTCAGCAGGCGGATGATATCAAGAGGAATCCAGGTTCTTTCCTCTCCTCTCTTCGGCCCATATCTGACGCCTCCCAAAGCTGGATCAAAATGGCCAAATTAGCACCAAACGAACATCACACCATGAAACAATGTCAGGAGGAAGAAGATGTGTCTGTCTCTTCCTTTGACTTTTTCTTGGGAGGCAAAACTTTCCTTGGAAACCAGCTGATAGACTCCCTTTCACTGAGTCACATGCTTAGTTTTAAGCAAATCATCATCAAGGGGCATTAGATTCCCTCTAGACCAATCATACCCACCCTGGAACTGGGTGGGGGAGGGGTCAACATTTCCTGACCACCCAGCTGTACGGGGTTGACTAAATACCCAAATAATATCACAGTTCTATTAGGAAGGAAGGAGGAAATGGATGCTGGGGAGGCCATTAACAGTGTAACTAACAAGCAACCAGCAAGTGTACCACATAAATAAATCCTCCATCTGTGAGCTTTGTTCCTTAAAAGGCTCAATTACTGGCCACAAAACCTTAGCAGACATGTGGGGAAAAAAAGGAAATGTTTTACTAACTCCCTATAAGGTCCCTGTCTTTAGAGCCTTCCTCCATCCACAATTGGGTCAGCAGACCCCCACCCCATCACTCTCATCTCTTCCCATATGTCCATCCCTGCCTCAGCCCCTGGAATGTCTCTTTCCAGTAATCAGGGAGAATTTAAGGACCATAACACAATGTCAAGTTTAGTCAGCCCTGATATTCATCTGCCTTTCTCTGAACCCTCACAAACTTCCTTTCTTCAGTAAGTCCTAATGAGCCAGGCATAAGGCCTTGCTACTAATGGTAAAAATTATGAGCTTTGGAGTCAAACAAATATGGGTTCAAAATATAGATGACCTTTACTTGCCATCTGTGTAACACTGCACAAATTTCTTTTTTGTTTTTTCTGAATTATAATTACCATAAATATTATATTAGTTTCAGCTGTATAACATAGTGATTCAGTACTCTTATACATTATGAAATGATCACAATAAGTCTAGTTGCCATCTGTCACCATACAAGGTTACTACAATATTATTGACTATATTCCCTATGTGTACATTACCAGCTGGTGACTTATTTATTTTATAACTGGAAGCTTGTACCTCTTAATTCATTTCACCTATTTCTCCCATCCTCCACAACCACCAGTTTGTTCTCTATATCTATGAGCCTGTTTCTCTTTTGTTTGTCCATTTGTTTTGTTTTTTAGATTCCACATATAAGTGAAATCATGCATCATTTGTCTTTCTCTGTCTGACTTACTTCACTTAACATAATATCATTCAGGTCCATCCATGTTTTTGCAAATAACAAGACTGCATTCTTCTTTGTGGCTGAGTAATATTCCACTGTATATATAAACTACATCTTTTTATCCATTCGCCTATTGATGGGCATTTAGGTTGCTTCTATATCTTGGCTATTGTAAATAGTAGTGCAACAAGCACAGGGGTGCATATATCTTTTCGAATTAATGTTTTTGTTTCCTTCAGATAAATACCTAGAAGTGGAATTGCAGAACATATGTTAGTTCTATTTTTTAATTTTTTGAGAAAACTCCATGCTGTTTTTTGTAGTGGTTGCACCAATTTACAATTCCACAAACAGTGCACAGGGTTTTTTCTCCACATTCTTGCCAATATTTGTTATTTCTTGACTTTTTGATAATAACCATCCTGATAGGTGTGAGATGATATCTCATTGTGGTTTTAATTTGAATTTCCTTGATGATAAGTGACGTTGAGTATCTTTTCTTGTGCCTGTTGATCATCTGTACATCTTCTTTGGAAAAATGTCTATTCAGGTCCTATGCCCATTTCTGAATTAGGTTTTGTTGGGTTTTGGGGTTTTTTTTGATGTTGAGTTTTATGAGTTCTTTATATATTTTAGTTATCAACCCCCTATTGAATATATTGTTTGCAAACATCTCCCATTCAGTTGGTTGCCTTTTCCATTTCGTCAGTGGTTTCCTTTGCTGTGGAAAGGTTTATAAGTTTGATGTAGTCCCATTTGTTTCCCTTGACTGAAGAGACATATCCAAAAAAATATTGCTAAGACCAGTGTCAAAATGCTTACTGCCTATGTAAGAGTTTTATGGTTTCAGGTCTTACGTTTAAGTCTTTAACCCATTTTGAGTTTGTTTTTGTATATGGTATAAGAAAGTGGTTCAATTTCACTATCGTGCATATAACTGCTCAGTTTTCCAAACACTATTTATTGAAAAGAGTTTCTTTTCCCCATTTTATATTCTTGCCATTTTGGTCATAGATTAATTGACCATAAAAGCATGAGTTTATTTCTAGGCTCTCTGTTCTGTTCCATTGATCTATGTGTCTGTTTTTGTGCCAATTCCATACTGTTTTGATTACTATAGCTTTGTAGTATAATTTGTATCAAGGTGTTTATACATCCTCCTTTGTTCTTCTTTATCAAGATTGCTTTGGCTCTTTGCAGTCTTTTTTGGTTTGATGCAAATTTTAGGGTTATTTGTTCTAGTTCAGTGAAAAACGCCATTGGTATTTGCATCTAATCAGCAGATTGCTTTAGGTAGTATGGACATTTTAACAAAATTAATCCTTCCAATCCAAGAGCACTGTGTATCTTTCCTTTTATTTGTGTCATCTTCAATTTCTTTTGTCAGCGTCATAGTTTTCAGTGTACAGGTCTTTCGCCTCCTTGATTAAATTTATTTCTAGGTATTTTTTATGCAATTGTAAATGAGATTTTTTTTTCATTTCTCTTTCTGATAGTTTGTTATTAGTGTAGAGAAATGCAACGGATTACTGTATACTAGTCATGTATCCTGCAACTTTATTGAATTCATTTCTTAGTTCTAATAGCTTTTTGGTGGAGTCTTTAGGGTTTTTTATATATTGTATCAAGACACTGAACAAATTTCTTACAATTGGAGATGATAGTATCTCCTCCTGGAATTGTTGTGATAATTAAATAAAATAAAGCAAGTGACATGCTTACCAAAAATTCCTGGCACAAAGGAAGCATTTGATAAAAGTTAGTTTTCATTATCACTTTTTCCAGGAATTTGATTTGTGCTAATAAAATCATCATGCTGTAAATCACAGCAAGATCCTTTTTGACTCACCTCCTAGAGAAATGGAAATAAAAACAAAGATAAACAAATGGGACCTAATGAAACTTCAAAGCTTTTGCACAGCAAAGGAAACCATAAACAAGACCAAAAGACAACCCTCAGAATGGAAGAAAATATTTGCAAATGATGCAACTGACAAAGGATTAATCTCCAAAATTTACAAGCAGCACATGCACCTCAATAACAAAAAAACAAACAACCCAATCCAAAACTGGGCAGAAGACCTAAATAGACGTTTCTCCAAAGAAGATATACAGACTGCCAACAAACACATGAAAGAACGCTCAACATCATTAATCATTAGAGAAATGCAAATCAAAACTACAATGAGATATCATCTCACACCGGTCAGAATGGCCATCATCAAAAAATCTAGAAACAATAAATGCTGGAGAGGGTGTGAAGAAAAGGGAACACTCTTGCCCTGCTGGTGGGAATGTGAATTGGTACAGCCACTATGGACAACAGTATGGAGGTTCCTTAAAAATCTACAAATAGAATTACCATATGACCCAGCAATCCCACTACTAGGCATATACCCATAGTTCAAAAAGAATCATGTACCAAAATGTTCATTGCAGCTCGATTTACAATAGCCAGGAGATGGAAACAACCTAAGTGTCCATCATCGGATAAATGGATAAAGAAGATGTGGCACATATATACAATGGAATATTACTCAGCCATAAAAAGAAACAAAATTGAGTTATATGTAGTGAGGTGGATGGACCTGGAGTCTGTCATACAGAGTGAAGTAAGTCAGAAAGAGAAAGACAAATACCATATGCTAACACATATATATGGAATCTAAGAAAAAAATGTCATGAAGAACCTAGGAGTAAGACAGGAATAAAACACAGACCTACTAGAGAATGGACTTGAGGATATGGGGAGGGGAAAGGTAAGCTGTGACAAAGTGAGAGAGTGGCATGGACATATATACACTACCAAATGTAAAATAGATAGCTAGTGGGAAGCAGCCGCATAGCATAGGGAGATCAGCTCGGTGCTTTTTGACCACCTAGAGGGGTGGGATAGGGAGGGTGGGAGGGAGGGAGATGCAAGAGGGAAGAGATATGGGAACATATGTATAACTGATTCACTTTGTTATAAAGCAAAAACTAACACACAATTGTAAAGCAATTATACTCCAATAAAGATAAAAAAAATCATCATGCTGCTATTTCAAAGTATAACCACCTCTTCACAGATCATTACCTGAACTTCTGGGTTTTTTTTTTTTTACAGTAATAGCAATGATTTAATAATGCATTGGGAATTTTTCTCTTAAATTTGTATTTGTCTATTTATCCATCACTTCCGATCTTAGTTTTATCCATCTATTTTATTTCTTTCCCCCCTAAATCTGTTTATCCCATCTGAAAAATGAATATTTAAATCATAATATACCAAAGATGCAATCCGTTATAGCTTATTGTGTTAAAATAATAAATGATAATTTCATGATCTGAACTGATATTAATGTGGATGAGTTCAAATCTTAATTGTGTATGGCTGACCTTTGCACTAAGATTAAACAAAAGTGAATTTTGAATCATGAACACGTGAACAGAACTGACCCACATAGAAATGCTGGAGTAGAACTCTGTTTGATAATTCTAGCTTGTGCACAACCTGCACAGCTATATGGGCAGCCATGGGTCCAAGATACTTCATTTCTCTCCTGGACCATTTCAGTAGCCTCCTGTCTCCACTCTTGCCTCCCTCGAGTCTATTCAAACAACAGCCAGATAAATCTTTTAAAAACAGCAATTAAAACCCTCAGTGTCTTCCCTTCATGCTTAGAATAGAATTCAATATTCCTACTGGGACCAGCAAGGTCTCCCATGATCTGGTTCTTTCCAACTCTCCCAGACACATGTCCCCTTCTCTCTCCTCTTTCACTTTTTCCCAGATGAATTTATCCTCCAACACACCAACTCTTCCCCTTTACATTGTCTTCACACTTTCTGACCCTTTGTCTAGAATCTTCTTCCCCCAGCTCATCGCATAACTAATTCTTTCCCATCATTCAAATCTCCTCAAATATCACCTGCCCAGACACACTGGGTCTAACCCCTACCTAAAACAGCACCCCCAACCCTAATGTCTTATCTTGCTTTATTTTTCTCCTTTCTATTACAACCTGACCTCGCATTTATTTACTGTCTCCCCTCCTAGAATGTAATCTCCATGAAGGTAAGCATTTTGTTTTGCACGTCTCTACATCCCAACTCCTAGACATGTGTCTGTCACATAGTAGACACTCACTTAATGAATTCATACCACAGTGGTGAAAGCTGGTCACAACACAATCACTGTGACGTTTTGTAGAGAGTTGGGAACCATCCTTATTTACTTATAATGTTTGCAATATAATGTCTGTTATATAGATGATGTTATTATTCTTAAAACCCTTTCAAAAGTACCACTGAAATTTCCAGTGTTCAAAACAAACACAAAGGGTTTCTAAGTCAATCTAAAATATCAAAGAAATTATTGAGCAAAAGAGTTAGACAACCTGATACATTGAAAATAAATACATGTTAGATATACTGTGTTTTACATCAACTTAATCAGTATTAAAAATATACTTTATTTTTTACATTCATGGGAATAGCCTGTGGAAATAAATGATCATTAATGGCCACCAATGAAAATCAGAGAAGCTCTCGTGTTGTAAGATTTATGAATGTTTTCAAGTCATGAAAAGGAAAAACGTCAGCTTTCAGCTCCTAGCTTTCCAGTAAAAGGATATAAAACAGCAGAGTAATTATGTTCTGCAGATGTTGTGCTAATAAGTTTCCCGTTGCATATTAACTCAACTGGGTGCTGGGGGGCAGGGGGCAAGGAGGGAATTGATATATTCCCATATTCAGTGGTATTAGTTCATAAAGAAGGGTAAAACATGTTCTGCTATACTGCATGTACTCCCAGAGTTAATTCCCAATGAAAGCAGAACTGCATGGTCTTTATAGCCAGAAATATAATAAGTGACAAATTCCTTCAAACTGTTCACCATACCTGATTTGAACGTTTTTTCTTCTTTTTCTGTCCATAACTTAAAAGAACACAATCCAAAACATTCCATTACAGATGTCCCATGATGAATTAGTGGCATGTTAATAGTGACTTATAAAAAGAGAGAAAGCCATTATAAGTTATGCTGCTTCTTGAAAACTCTTTTGCAAGTAAATCAGCTTTTTAGAAAGTCGGTCTTTTTTGTGTGTTTAGGCAATAATTTGGCTTTTCAGGCTGGAATTAGCTGCATAAGGTGTCTACGTTCCCCCTGCGATAGGAGCCTTCTACTAGTATTTAGCACAGTATCCTTGTTTCAGTGTTCAAAGAAGACTTTCGTCTTCAAAGTAATAGTTCTCCGCCATGGAAGGGTCACATTCTTGTTTCAATGCTCACTCTCATTGAACTCCTGGTAAAGATCTTTCTTTGAAATGGCTTTCTTGGAGCAACTATAACCCAAAAAGACAGTTAACGCCAGGAAAGAGTAAAACAACATGACAAAGAAAATGAAGAAATAGGCATTGTCATATGGTTTGGATTTTGGATTTTTTTCTCTTCTGTAGCATTTTTTACTTTGCTTTCCAGTTTTCTTTCCAGTAGTTGAAAAACACTGAGAGATGCAAGAATCCAGTTCTCTTGATTCATGCTGTAGCTTTTCTCAAAAATGAAAAATGGTAACATCAACTTGAGATCAAACTAGTATCCTGTACTTTACTCCTTGGAAGATAGCAACTTCCCTACTTGCTGAATTCTGGCTGATTGACTGTGCATGATTTGCCCTAAAACCCTAAGTACACTGAAAAGAAATCTCAGTTTTAAAACTGAAACTAAAATGCACTTACAGACTGAATACAAATGTAAATATTCATTGCAACTTTAATTAAAACAAGTTTTACCGTTAGGGTAACATGCAGACTTGACTTCCCTTTTTTTTCCCAAGAAAAATAAATTGAAGTGGAAAAGGACACATCGGTTTTCTATATAGTTCTTTCAAACAAAAATCTGAGTCATACTTTTTATTTCATACATTTGCCCTTGAAAAAAATAAGAGATAGAAAAAGCAAATTCTAAAATCTTCAAGATAGACCCAAATTTTAATATTTTCACTTCAGTTCCTTTACAAACAAAACCATGTTCTAACTTCACTCCCAAGAAAAGGAAATGCTCTCATAAATTTCTAAGAAAATGAAATCCTTAACTGTCCTGAGCAAGGCAACCCCAGGGGGACGTTTCAGATATCTTTTTGGTGTGGTTTGTCCTAGATGAAGTCCCCTTGCTTGATATTAGTGACCTGGGCTTCTGTGGACACTAACTTCCTATTGTGTTTCACCAGCACAGCCACCTAAAGTAAATTGTTGTTTTACAAAGTAGTGAAACCCAATCTCAGCTACAAACATGCTCAAACACACACAAACCTTCCATCTCTGGACAAACGACAATCCCAGCTGTTTCTGCCTGGGATCTAAATTCTCGTGGCCAAGCACGCCCCCTTTGAAGTGGAGAGCACCTCTGCCGACCTGCATTTTGCAAACTTTGCACTGTTTCTCTAAGCCTGACCCCTGAACTGATTGTCTGATGACTAATTCACATGCTAAGCTCGCGGTATATCAGTATCACTGGCCTGCCTGCGTTTGTCATTAAGGGTTTGTAGTGAAAAGAAAGATGAAAGAGAAAGGTGTAATATTAGACCAGCAGCCAAACATCTTATGAGTGTGTTTTGAAAATGTGACTTATAAGAGAAATAGGCAACTCATTTTAAATAAGTCTTTCAAGTTAGGTGAAAGGCCTGTATACTTTTATTTGTAACTTCCCAAACTTTCATTCCTTTCTTTCCAAACTATTGGCTACTGTTAAAAGTATACCTTATACATGAACAACCTCACTGCTATGTGAGTTTCAAAACTGCATAAGAAAGTAAAGATTAATTCAACAGTGCTCGCATCTGAAACTAAACTGCCTTTCTGCTACCGTCGTTGTCACCAACGTAGTCTAACAGAAATTTAAAATGTATATGGATGCTCCTGATTGAAAAAGCTAAGTGGCTTGTTAAATCAATTACCAATTTTTCTGAGTTGTTAGGATAACCTTTTGTCTTACACGTATATACAGAAGATGAAAAATCTAAAGTATTTTAATTTTTTGTCACAAAAAGTAATTTCACTGAGCATCATTTTGTCCACAAGATTTATGTGCTATTAATACTGTGAAAGATAGTCTGTTGGGACAGCTTGGCAAGTGCTGCAATGAAATTCTTTAGAGAAAGAGTAGGGCCTCTAACTGTGGATAATGGCTCTTTGAACACCCTTTAAAGACCCATTTCCATAGACTGGACCAATTCTTTGAAAGGAATACATAACGAGAAGTCAAATAAAAGGGGTGGGGCAAAATGAGAAGATTAAAAAGAGTAAAAGATTAAAAGAGAGAAAGAATATAAGGAAAATTCAAAAGGAAAAAAGATCAAAAAGAGGATTAACCATGTTACTTGTTGTTTTTCAGAAATTAAAAAAGTATGGAGGATAAGGAATTTGTTTCCTTTTGGCCCAAGAAAAATGCCAATTATGGTAGCTAAACTGCCCGGATCACATATCAGCATGCTTTGGAAATGTGAGAAATGGATGGGAAATATAAACACGGAGCAATAGCTTACAGTTATGTTATGAATTAAGCCAGAAAAATATCAAGATTTAGTCACTGAATAAGCTGCCAAGGTTAATTTTCCCTGATGAACTTGAGCAAGATCAGACTAGAAGCGATAGCACCGTAGCTGCGTGTTTTGTGCAACAGCCCCGCTGCCTCTTCCAGATTCAAACTCTCCATGTTTTCATTTAAAAAAAACAAAAACCTCAGGCTCAGAGAACATAGCCAACAATAATGAAGTCATGAAATCCCTTCTCATTTCTCGATTTTTATTTGATCAGTGTCCTAAGTTCTGAGTTGAAATCTCTGATAGAGTGAAAGCAGCTAGCCAACCCTGCCATGCAGAATCATTTAATAATGGTCTTTGAAAAAAAAAAAAAAAAAAAGGGCTTCCCTGGTGGCGCAGTGGTTGAGAGTCCGCCTGCCGATGCAGCGGACGCGGGTTCGTGCCCCGGTCCGGGAGGATCCCACATGCCGCGGAGCGCCTGGGCCCGTGAGCCATGGCCACTGAGCCTGTGCGTCCGGATCCCATGCTCCGCAACGGGAGAGGCCGCGACAGTGAGAGGCCCGCGTACCGCAAAAAAAAAAATAATAATAATGGTCTTTGTATAGGAGTACCTTTTTGCTTTTTTATGACATCATTTTGGTATCAGGAATTAATCCTTTAAATTCACTTTAAAATATAGAAAGTGTTTCAGGATGTATATATTAATCAACTTGATAAAATTAATTTGAACATCTTAAAATGCAGTATTTACTTTATCATTGAATATGTGTATGTGTCAGACTATTTAGTTTATGTATGTGTCAGACTCTTTAGTTTATTTTAGTCCTGGTGAATTTATAGCACTTTTTTCATTATGTTTTTTCTGGTTCACATATTTCTTTTGGGTTTGGCTTTTTTGGTTGTTGTTGTTGCCTTTACTTCAGTTAACCTAAAAACTAAAGATTTTTTTAACCACAGATTCTTTTAATTGCCAAATATTAATTGCTTGAAAAATACAAAAAAAAAAAAAATAACTTAGAAGCTCTAAAAGATAAAGCAGAGAACTAGGAAATCATGAAAAAGAAGCTAGGATGAAGAGAAAAAAATCAAAAAGCTTTTCTATTACACTAATGCCAAATGAATTCTAATAAAAATACAGATTTAAATTCTAAACCATGTCGTGAATTTATCTAAAAATCTGTTTATTGCATTAGGTACTCTAATGATACAGTTAATATAGTCTTTCTTAAACCCTCAGGGGTGTATAAACCAGCAACACAATTAAATGGGACTTTGAATAGTAGCATCATTATTCCCTCCTCTTTTATGAACTATGTAAAATGTTTCCAAACTCCCCGATGTGTGTAGCTTCATTCAAAGTCCTCTTAAAGGCAGGTAGTACAGAATACAATCCAGAAAAGGGCATGAATTTTACATTAATTACTCCCTTTGTCAGTGGTCAAAAGGAGCAGACTGCCTGCTTCTGAGGTGGGGGTCACTATAAACAAACAACTTAGGTCAGGAGCCACAACAGCTACTTTACCTCCCGTGGTCGCCATCTTGTGTGCACTTTGGTGGGACGGTTGGGGGTGGGAGCCATGAGCGAGCTAAGGCAAGAAGGGTGCTAGGTTGCTGAAGGGCTGGGAAGGTAACTGAAAATGAAGTAGCTTACACAGCAGTCCCACTTCTGGAAATCCATCCTGTAGAAGCAAAAGTGCCAACATGGAAAGAGATACGAATAGAGAGAGAGATAGAGACAGAGACAGGGACAGAGATAGAGATATATAAATAAATTTACCCCAGCATATTTACTAGCAGGAAAAATCTGAATGTTGGTCCTTCCATCAGAAAACGGTGTAATGAATTAAGACAGATCCACCCTCTGCAGCATTATGTAGCAACACAAAAAAAAAAAGCACAGTAATGTGCAAAAAGCAAACTAAAAACAACTCCATGTGTGCAAATATAGGTTTATATATTTGTATAAGCATAAAGAATAAGTGGAGAGATACTGTTAATTTGGGGAGTTGGAGGGAGATACACAGATTCTTAACTTTTTATATATATGCCTCATTCTAGTTTGGTTATGAAAAGTATAGAATTTTATATACATATACTAATAAAGGATCTTAAGGAGAAAAAATACATGGGTTTTGTCCCACATCCATTTTCTTTGGATCCTTTGCCCTAGAATCTGATTTTTTGAACCAACCTTTAGGCCTCTGAAAGTGACAAAGAAAATGGGGAGAGGGTGTCTAAGTAGGTAAAGGAAACTGAAGTTGCAGAATATCTGGATGATCAATGTTTCAGCATGAATAAATATAAAGTGCAAAGGTCCTGAGGTAATGGGTGCTTGGAGTGCTAAGAAACAGCAAGGAAGCCAGTGTGGTTAGAGCTGAATAAACAAGAGGATTACAACAAAGGAAGCTGTAAAGGGATCCAGGAGCCAGATTATCAAATAGGTTTGCAATTTTTTTTGTTGTTGTTTTGCTGCAACTCAAGGTAAGAAAAACACTTTTGCATCACAAACCAGCACATGCTTGCATACATGTACACACACAGAGACAGACAGATCACAAACCACAGTTGAAAAACATTGATTGCATTTTATTCTAGGTGTGAGAAAACATCACTAGAAGATTTGATCTACATTTAAAATAATCACTGTGGCTGCTGCATGGAAAACAGACTTGGTGGGGTGCTAAGAGTGGAAACAAAGATCACATTTGGAGAGTACTGAGGTAGTGGTCTAGGTATTGAGAGAGAGCAATGACTACATTAAATTGTTAGCAACAGAAATACTAAGAGGTGATTGGATGTGAGATATATTTTTAAAGCTACTACAATGTGCTGGTAATTTGGATGTGCAGCATGAAAGAAAAAGAAGAGTCAAAATGACTCCCAATTTGGGGGCATGATCAACTGGGTGAATAGTGATGCAACTTACTGAGATGAGAGGCAGCATGGTTGAATCAGACTGTGATAGAAGGGGAATGAGTGGTTCTACTTGGGATACATTAAGTCTGAAGTGAGAAGGACCATGTGGTTTGCTTTGGCCAATGAAATATGAGCAGAAGTGAAGTGTGTCACTCTGTTGAATATGTAAATTTGGGTGGCATCACAATCTAGATCTAGACGGCTAGCTAGTAAACAAAAGGAAACAAACGGAAGACTTTGAGGGCAGGATTTTTCAAACTGTTAATCTTGGCCATGAAATTAATGTAGGGATCAAGACCAGAATTATTTTCATGAACTGGAATAAAATGAAATTAATAGAATAGGACAGGACAGGATAAAACAAGATAGAGCTGAATCGAACCACATAGGACAGGAGAGGATAGGATAGAATAGATCAAAGGACACCATATGTACACTTGGCAAAAAACTGTAGCTTTTGTGATGAGCCATGTAAGAGAGACAGTCTGTAAGAAAAATGTAATGAATGCTTGTATCAGAAAACAGTGTTTTATCTTTTGCTCACCTGCATCTCATTTAACTTTCCAGTAGGTAATGATTTACCATAACAGGATAGTTAACATTGTACCTATTTTCAGTTAGGACATAGGAAGTCAGTAGAGAAAATCCTGAGGTCATAACCTAATGCTAGACCTTCCCTCACTGACCCTTTTCTGCCTTGTTCTCTTTCTTTATAGCAGTTTATAAATTATATGAGATACATAATATTAAAAGGACTGAAGGGCCCAGTCACGACCACCCCTTCCATGGTTATTTCTGTGTGTAGTCACGGATCTTGATGATGGTGTCATTTTCCGTGTTAATGTCCAAACCTCTATTTGTACTTGTGTGTCTTGGAAATTTAAGATCTTAAAATTAATAAATCGCAGTTTCCTTTCTGCTCTTAAAAATTCAGGTTTTATACACTAGAATAGAGAAAAAATGAGAGAATCTCCATGGCATCTATACATATGAGTGCTTACTAATGGTTACCTACTATTATAGTAAAATTCAGCATGAATAATCCCTTCAATTCAAGTTCAGTGACTTGTAACACTCACCCACCAATTTTTATTGAAAGGCCATTAGGTCACAGGAAAATTACCCCATTTATTTCTCATGAGAGTGCCGTAAGGGATGCGTTAATATCTCCACTTCATAGCTGAGAAAACCAAGACTTATGAGGCTTGGATGAGTTGCCTATTCAGCTAATCAGTGGGATTTAGGATTACAAACCAGATCTTTCCGAAGCCCAGCCAGGTTGGTTCTTACTACCCTACACCACAGCAGCTTCATCGAAGTGTGCTGTTAGCATTGCTGTCAAAGGAGGAGATTGGAAACACCCTACCATCAAAAAGCAAGTGGTTAAGTAAAGTATGGTGCATACAGCAATGGCCACTAATGCAGGAGAGCTATATGATAGATAGAGAAAGGTTTTTTTAAATATATTATGTAGAAATAATCCAACAACCAAGAATAAAAGACAGAAGAGTGTTATTGAATATTCTTATTTGAGTACCAAAAAAGGGATGTATGCATACATCCATATACACACCACATGTATTTTCATATGAAGAGAAAATTTTGAGTATGATATACCAGAGCCTGTTAGTAGTGGAGAGGCTGGAGAGAAGGATTGGGAATCTAGGTTAAGAAACAGAATTACTTTTCATCATTTACCAAGTGTGCTATTAACCCACATAGTCATCACAAGAGCTCTAGTTGGAATAATTCTAGATCTCTTTCTAAGCACAAGGTGGGAACGCATATCCTTCACCTTTTTTGACGTTAGCCTGTGTGGCTTGCTTTGGTCAATAAAATGTGAACAGATATAAAATGTGTCTCATCTGGGCAGAATTTTTTTGTTTGTTTGTTCTGTGGTACGCGGCCTCTCACTGTTGTGGCCTCTCCCAGTTGTGGCCTCTCCCGTTGTGGAGCACAGGCTCCGGACACGCAGTCTCAGCGGCCATGGCTCACGGGACCAGCCGCTCTGCGGCATGTGGGATCATCCTGGACCGGGGCACGAACCCGTATCCCCTGCATCGGCAGGCAGACTCTCAACCACTGCGCCACCAAGGAAGCCCTGAGCAGAAGTTTTAAGAGCCAATGTTCAACTCATCTATTCCCTTCTTCTGTCCCAGTCTTGCTGAAAGCATGTGCAAAAATAAAACCTCCATCAGCCAGGGTTCCTGAGTGACCACGATGAGCAGAGCTCATTGGACATGTAGAGAAAGTTAGAAGTAAATCTTCATTGTCTTAAGCCACTAAGATTTGAGGCTGTTATGGCAGTGTTGCCCAGCTTATCCTGGCTGACACAATATCAAAAGAAATGCTGATGTAAAGAAAAACATAAACCTGGTAATTATGATAGAACTTTTTAGTATTTTTAGATGTTTAAGAGGAAAAAAAAGATGTGTTTTAAAATATAAGCCAGTTCATTCATTAAATTAGGCAAATATTTATTGAGGACCAAATATATCCTAGGCCATTATAGGCGCAGGAGAAGTACCATTAAGTAGGACAGACAAGATCCTTACTGTCACAATTAACACAAATAAGTGAGCAAGAAAATATCAGGTAATGATGTGCCCTCTGATGAAAATAAACTGCATAACGTTATTGACAGGGAACGGGTAACTAGCCTGAGAGGTCGGAGAGACCTCTGGGAAAAAATCACTTCAGCTGATGGCTGCCATTGTGATGATAGTTCTAAATCCACAAGGAAGTTTTCTTTTAAACTTCTTTGTAGTCTCCAAATTTTTTCTATATTTCATTTCAAATCAGAATAACACCATAAAATAAATAAATAGCAGTGAAAAAAAGGATGGGGTGATAGAGCCCTCAGTTAGAAAACCCAGGAAGTCCAGCCTTCCTCGGGAAAGTGAAGGACCATATTCAGTTACACCTGCAGATGGAACTGATAGAGTCCTAAGTGGATGCAGAAGCCAATGTTGGCACCTCTCTAAGTGGAGGAGGCCACCAATTGAAAATTTATCCCATAAAACATCAATCAAGATAGCAGTAAAAGGGATGAAATGTGTACACACGTAAAAACAATTGAAAACATATTTGCCTAATTAGATAGACAAAGATATCAAGATGAGTGCTGAAAGGGGATGAAAACCTAGGAGATGCAGAATCTCTGCTCTGATGGAACCCAATTCCAGGGCCAGTAACATGGCCTCAGGGACAAATGCCACCAATTACAAAAACACTAAAGAGTTAATAAAGCCTGTGAAGTGTTTCCAAAGAAAGGAGGATCTGAAAGAAGGAAGCCACAGTTCCGCTTTTATCAGCAATTACTCTTTCATATTTTTGTATCAAGCTAACTTTATTAAATCATTCTGCAAAGGTCAAGTGGGATGTGTCTTTCTTGAACTATTTTCATATTTCATGACACAGACTGAGTAACTGGATAATATACACTGTATTTCCAAAGACTGAAAGACATTTATGCCCAAGTGCTGATTTCCTGTGGTGTGATATTGGTCACTTAGACAATGGGGATTTATATGATGTTGTGTGTGTGTAGTAACTCAGCCAATGCCTTTTTTGTGCATGAAGATCTTCCAGTTACCAGCTATCAGAAATACAATTTAATTGCTTATCATTAGAATAATGAATTAATTCCAATTCATCTCTTCAGCAATAGGGCATCATATCCTCAGGTTGCCATAGTCAACACGTTTTCTTAAATGAAATAAATTACTTACAAGGCATAAAATCCATTTAGCTGCTAGGATAATAATTTATGAGATACCAAAGTTACCTTCCTCAAGATGTCTTCTTTTCCTTAATATTGGGGAAACGCTTGAGACTGTGAAACGCTAATCAGTCCAAAAGAGGACCCCAATATTTAAATCTTTACAATCATTTTGAAAGTGACAATGAAACAACAGTGCACTATATTTATATAGTATCCTATGTCCAAAATTTTTTAAATTTTCACGAATACCTCATCTTTCTTTCAGCACCGCTAACAAGTAGACATTGTCTGCTGTGTTATCCTCGGTGCAAAGAGGCTAAGAAAACCAAACTATTACCCGTGGTTATGTTTGGGTTGTGTCTCTTTAAATGAGTTTTTGTTTGTTTGTTTTAATCTTTCTAGTTTTCTATGGTTTCTAATTTTTCTTTAATGGACCTTTAGTATTTTTACAATGAAAACAGAATTTTTAATGTTGTGAAGTAAATACTAACAGACATCACTACCCTTATAATAGACCCCATAGGGCAAGGATTAACATCTTTTCTCTGTCTTACTTTCACCAACCCATTGGCCTCTATGTAGCACACACGTCTTCATTAAGAAGTAGAGATCAGGGCTTCCCTGGTGGCGCAGTGGTTAAGAATCCACCTGCCGGGCTTCCCTGGTGGCGCAGTGGTTGAGAGTCCGCCTGCCGATGCAGGGGACACGGGTTCGTGCCCTGGTCCAGGAAGATCCCACATGCCGCGGAGTGGCTGGGCCCGTGAGCCATGGCCGCTGAGCCTGTGCGTCCGGAGCCTGTGCTCCGCAACGGGAGAGGCCACAACAGTGAGAAGCCCGCGTACTGCAAAAAACAAAACAAAACAAAACAAAACAAAAAGAATCCACCTGCCAATTCAGGGGACACGGGTTCGAGCCCTGGCCTGGGAAGATCCCACATGCCGTGCAGCAACTAACCCATTACATGCACCACAGCTACTGAGCCTGCGCTCTAGAGCCCACAAGCCACAGCTACTGAGCCCGTGCACCACAACTACTGAAGCCCGCGCTCCTAGAGCCTGTGCTCCGCAACAAGAGAAGGCACTGCAATGAGAAGCCCGCTCACCGCAACGAAGAGCAGCCCCCGCTTGCGGCAACTAGACAAAGCAAGCGCGCGACAATGAAGACCCAACACAGCCAAAAATAAATAAATAATATTTTTTTAATTTCAAAAAAAGAAAAAAAGAAGGAGAGTATCAGGTCTTTTATCTACTCCCAGTGGGGAGGGAAAGAAAAATTAATGTTTCTTGAAGTTCACAATATGCACCAAACCTGTGTTGACACATAAAATTAACTCAGTTAATCTCACCACCCTATGAATTATTACTCACTTAATTTTGAAAACGGCAGCTCCGAGAAACTACTGCCTGGAAAGCATAAGTAATTAATCATAGGAGATTGAATGAGGATGCAAATCCACATCTGAGTGATTCCACAGCCATCCTCCCTCCAGGAAGACACACGCAGGTCAAGTCTCATCATGTTACTGCCCAGGATTTCCAGTCCTGTCTCCCTCCAACACAACCTTCACGGAGGAAGGAAATTAGATAATGTCCCTCCTCTGCTTGAAAGTCCTCAGTCACTTCTCCTTGCATAGAGAATCAAATCCAAACTCCTTACTGTGGCCTACAGGGGGCCGGGCATGACCCAGCCCAGGCCAGCCTCATGTTATGCCATAGTCCGCCTCTGCAAAACAGATGCAAGGACCTAATTTCAGTACCTCAAACAAGCAAAGCTCTTTCTCAAATCCAGGCCATCACACATTCTATTCCCTCTGCTTAGAAAACTTCTCTGTTCACTTCCCAAGACTCATTTTTTCTCATTCCCTGTCAGACCTTCCCTAAAGACTCCATCTAGGTAGGACCCATTAATCTCCCTTTGCATCTCATTCTGTTCCTTTCCAACATTTAGCACTATTTCTAATTATACGTTTGCTTCTTTACTCCTGTAGATCTATCTTCCCTACATGAGCTTCCAAAGTCAGGAACCAAGTCTATTTGTTGAACAAAACATCAAAGACACTAAAACAATTTCTGGCTAGCAGAAGATTCTCAAAAAGGTGTTTACCAAATAAATGAATAAAAGGCTTGGAGCTCAGTTCTCAATGACTCCCAATTCACGTTCTAATTGTTAGCATAATATTGAGTATGTTGGGGAGGGTGGGAGGGAGGGAGAGGCAAGAGGGAGGGGATATGGGAACAGATGTATGTGTATAACTGATTCACTTTGTTATGAAGCAGAAACTAACCATTGTGAAGCAATTATACTCCAATAAAGTTGCAAAAAAAAAAAAGAAGTGGAAAAAAAAATATTGAGTATGTGCCTCACTCTCATCTTCAAGAGTGTGCTGGAGCACAGTTCTTCCTTCCCTCCCCATCTACACCCTGGATTTCACTGGTTTCAACTGATCCAAGGTCATGACTGCAACAAAACGGAACGAAGTTGGGGCTCTTTCAGCAAAGAAGACATATAGGAATCACCATTTAGGTAGTCAAACACTAGACCACCTCCTGCCCTGGACCATGAGGTTAAAAGCTCCGGACTTGTGCTTGCAAAACTCTACTCACACTTTCTCCTCTCCCCCCACAAATACACATTCCTATAAAATCCAACCCAAAAAGAACTAGAAATGGTCCTCTCCAGCAGTGAGACATTCCTCTGTGTGTCAGCACAGGGGGTGGGGTGTTGGAGACCACTGCCTCAGACTGACCCTTACTGTATTTCCTTTGCATCTTAGCAACAGACCTGTTTCCATGACAAAAGTTGCCTTGATAAATAAGCCATCATCAGTAAGGATTCTTTGGGGCAGAGGTCAGGTTATTATTTTGTTTGTGACTTCAGTCCCATTATTTTGGGAATTCTCAGTGGTAAGAGAGAATCATTTAAAAACTATGACTATGTATGGCAAAGGAAAAAAAGAAACTATGAATACATCTGCTCAATAAGTTATATTCACATAAAAGAGCTATTTTTTGACTTCTCCATTCATGGTCATTAAAAATAATTCCTCCATTATTTTAGTAACTGGGATAGCTTAATGTGCAAGTTTAAAAGCCCAGGAGTAGGTTTTACAGTCTGCATATTATGACCAATGTGATTAAATAATAATATTAATAGCTAAAATTTATTGATTGCCCACCTTTAGCCAGGCATATGCAAGATAACATTTAACCCTCAATAGAGTCCAATAAGGAAACCATCACCATTTTTCTTTCTTTACAGTATTTCAAATTAGTTTAGAGAAATTAGATGACTTATCAGGTAGTACAAATTTTTAAACTGCCCATGGAGAATTTAAAACCTAGGTCTAGAGTCCTTAAAATCTATAGCATTAGGCTACACTGCCTTCAGAAAATTACTTTCAGAGCAATACGTCATTCTTAAGGATGTGACAATGTAAAGGCGTGGGAAGAGGTTTGTCTCAGAAGAATGTCCCCTACACTTTATAACCCTGTCAAGTCCAGGAGCTTGGGGTCCATTTTCAATGTCTCTCTGGAATCCCTAGGCGGAGATGATGTCGTCTCTTCTCTGGTGTGCAGTGAATCCCACCTCAGCTCTTGTCCCCAGCACCAAACAGCAGCTCTCCAAAATGATCTTTCCAACAATGTATGTCAGGTTGTTTCTCCCTCCTTTAAAACCTTAGTCTACCAGCCTCATAGGTACTTAGAAGGAAACTCTTACAATGGCCTTCAAGGCCCTGCAAGACTCAGCCCCTTCCATCCCCTCCAGTAGCCTTTCCACCACTCACACCTAGCTGGCTATGCTGCAAATCTCCCCAAAAGAATCAATCCAGTCTCCAGTCCACTCAATCCCTTTGCGTGAGCCACGAAGCACAGCTAAAAGAAGTCATCCTGCCCTCTCCTGGGTGCTCAAGGCTGCTCCACATCCTCTCTGTGTCCCAAGACAGATCCCTCACTGCTCCCCTGAGGCCATTTTATTTATTTTATTTTTTAAAATCTTTATTGGAATATAATTGCTTTACAATGGTGTGTTAGTTTCTGCTTTATAACAAAGTGAATCAGTTATACATATACATATATTCCCATATCTCTTCCCTCTTGCGTCTCCCTCCCTCCCACCACCCCCCATCCCACTCCTCTAGGTGGTCACAAAGCACCGACCTGATCTCCCTGTGCTATGCGGCTGCTTCCCACTAAGCTATCTATTTTACGTTTGGTATTGTATATATGTTCATGCCTCTCTCTCACTTTGTCACAGCTTACCCTTCCCCCTCCGCATATCCTCAAGTCCATTCTCTAGTAGGTCTGTGTCTTTATTCCTGTTTTACCCCTACGTTCTTCATGACATTTTTCCCCCTAAATTCCATATATATGTGTTAGCATATGGTATTTGTCTTTCTCTTTCTGACTTACTTCACTCTGTATGACAGACTCTAGGTCTATCCACCTCATTACAAATAGCTCAGTTTCTTTTCTTTTTATGGCTGCGTAATAATGGATAAAGAAAATGTGGCACATATATACAATGGAATATTACTAAGCCCTGAGGCCATTTTAAATGCTTGTCTCCTTCCCTTGCACTCAGCTTCAGAGAAAACAGAGGCAGCAGAGGTGGACTCCTGCAACTTCGTGGCCTCCTCACCCACCTGCCAATACATCTGTGTTCTTCCTTACTTCCCTTACTTAAGTAGAAAATGTTTTAAAAGCTGCTCATTTTCCTGGATAAAGCCGGTACCTCCAAATACTTGCTTCATCTTATACCCTTCCAACTACAATTCACACACCCTTCAGGTGGAGATCCTTCTTCAGAAGAGCACATTAGGACAGTCTGAGTCACTCTTCACTCATTTATTTATTCAACAGGCAGGCACTGAGTACTCATTTTGGGTCACACCTGCGACTAGATACTTGGGTTACAATGCTCTACAATACAAAAGAGTAGGTCTACGAAAAAGACAGAACTAACGTATATCACTGGCATTTGGCCACAACCCTAAATTGAGTTCCTTATTCCTATAGTCTTATGTATCATCTAACACTGATTCCAAATCCATGAGGCTCGTCTCTGGATCTCTTTGCATAAGTACTGCCACTTGTCACTTGTTCTGCTTCTTGATGTTTGACACCAGCTCTCCTTACCCATAAGTGATTAAACACCAAAACATCGCTTACTCAGAATGGTTGAGGCCCTAGTCTTCATGCCCCAAATAGATTTCCTCCTATAGAGATCTCGGTTCTGGTTCCATGTGGCAATGATGTAGTTTGAGGAAGGATTCTTCCATGGCATGTCCACACAAAGGGCATTAATTAATCCATCCCTCCCCCATTTAAGTCTCTTTCTTTTTTTTTTTTTTTTTTGCAGTACGCGGGCCTCTCACCGTTGTGGCCTCTCCCGTTGTGGAGCACTGGCTCCGGACGCGCAGGCTCAGCGGCCATGGCTCAACGGGCCCAGCCGCTCCGCGTCATGTGGGATCTTCCCGGCTCCGCGGCATGTGGGATCTTCCCGGACCGAGGCACGAACCCGTGTCCCCTGCATCGGCAGGCGGACTCTCAACCACTGCGCCACCAGGGAAGCCCTTAAGTCTCTTTCTAAACTCACAACCATAAGCCAGTGACCTGGTCCATTACACTGGTTCCATATGCCAAGGTTAATGAAGGTCCCTCCTAACATGGAACGGTTCCCCAAGTATCCAAGTGTGTGTGAAAACGCATTTCCAAACTGGGCTACTTAAAATCCTAAATCAATATGTTTGTTTCCATCACAGATGTAAAATACACCTATTTCTAGGAAAATTGCTGTCAAGGTATGACTCAGCAGCTGACATTCGTACATGCACTATTCAATAATTTTAAGCTCTAATTTTCAGTTTTTACATTTTAAGTTTTCGAATTAAATTCTATAAGTACACGAACAAAAGGGAAGCCCTTCACACACAATCAGGTTTGAACACAGTTGAATGCCAAGAATTCAAAGTCCTGAGGGATGCCTGTTCCAGGGGGTAAGACTAGGGACCCCGACTAGGGTTAGGACTGGGGAAGTCAGATCCCCACTCCCCTGGGGATGGATTAGATACCCAAAAGAAAGTCAGGGGAAAAATGATCTACAGAGAGTTTCAACATAAGAAATATGAGCAGAGCAACAGATCTCAGAGACAGGTAGAAATAAGAGAAGGGTATAAAGAAGTATATCAAAAAGAGGTATGAGCCACACATGGCAAGTTCTGAGATCAGGAGGGGAGGGAAAGTGATATGTAAGATCAGTTTCTACTGAGTAATCCCACATCCTGGTAGCATTTCTCTCATGTGTTGAGAGTGAATGATTTTTCTTTTAAATGCTTGTTTTCAACTTGAGTTTGGCATGAGGACAGCTTGACATAATGAAGTGACACAAGCAGGATTTGCAGAGGTAAAGCAGTGAGTTCCACCATCAGGCTGAACAGAAGTCAAAGCCTGCTTCTGCTATTTCTGACAGGGTGTGACCTTGCCCAAACTAATGAACAACTCTGGACCTCAGTCTGTTTATCTGTAAATTGGGGCTAATAATGTCCAGCTCACAGGATTTTGTGAAGATTAAGCAAGATAACAAGAGTAAAAATTCAGTAAGGATTACCTTCCTTTCCTCTTCTTATTTTTGGAATAGATAATTGTCAGAAAAGGGGCAACATATTTGACTAGAAGGATGAGTGTATTGCTAAAAAGACCTTAAGGCATTTAAAGAATTTGGACATTTTTATCTACTGCACTTCGAGTCCTTGGAGTTTTTAAAAGATGAGCTCAGGTGCTTTAGATCAGCGCTGAACAATAGAACTTTCCACGATGATGGGAATGTTCTTTATCACTGCCCAGTATGGTAGCTTCTGGCCACATGTGACCCTTGCACACTGGGGATGTGGCTAGTGCAACTAGGATCTGACTTTTAAATTTTATTTACTTTCAATAACTTATTTAAGTAGCCATACATGACTAGTTGCTACAAATTAGACAGAACTCCTTTATTATAAGGTTCTCTCATACCAGTCTGGGAAAGCAGAGAGAGTTTAAGCTCACCGGCTCTGAAACTGGACCTCCTGGGTTCAAATCTCAGCTCTGCCCTTGGGTGATCTCTCGTAAAAGAAGTATGCTAATGACATCACCTGCCTCATGTAAGATGTTGAGAGGAATAAACAAGGTAATACAAGTAAGACCTTGAAAGAGCATCATGATCATTTCCCCAATAAAGTGTCCTCATGCTTTACCATAGCCATGTATTTGCTTCTCTGCCTTACCCACTACATTATAATCACCGCTGTAACACCAGGGCCAAGCACCATGCTTGGCACATTTAGACTCTCACTAAATAAGTGTTGAAGGAACAGAGGGAGGGAAAAGAAGAGGAAAGGAAGGAGAGAGGATGGAAGAAAAGGAGGAAGGGAGAGGCGGAAGAAGAATGAATAAAATAGGCAGTAGGGCTTCCCTGGCGCAGTGGTTGAGAGTCGACCTGCCGATGCAGGGGACGCGGGTCCGTGCCCCGGTCCAGGAAGATCCCATATGCCGCAGAGTGGCTGGGCCCGTGAGCCATGGCCGCTGAGCCTGCACGTCTGGAGCCTGTGCTCCGCAATGGGAGAGGCCACAACGGTGAGAGGCCCGTGTACCGCAAAAAAAAAAAAAAAAAAAAAAAAAAAAAAAAAAAAAAGGGCAGTAATGCCTTTTCATGAAGCGTAAAGAAAGCTTCTAAAACAAAATAAATAACAAAATATGAGAGCTTTCAATAAAAACCTCAGTGGATATGACTGTTGGCGCTGAAGATGGAATTAAGTACTCTGAGGGGAAACACACTTCCAGGTGACAATGAAGAGGGTTGACAGCTCTGTGAGAACCAGGGAGACAGGAAGGTGGGCTTGAGGGTCTTTTCTAGATTCCACATCTATGAAAACACAAGCTGCAATCCTTAAATGTATGTTCAGCCAAGCTTCTTCATGAGAACACAAGTGTGGGTTGGGTAACCTTATTCATCCATGTGACAGTCTAATCTAAAAGGCCAATAAAAATTAATTTTAAAAATATGTATCTATAGTTGTGAGGCAAACTTTGTTATATTACTATTACTGAGTTATGCAGATGAACAAGGTGAACATGAGGTTGATTTGGTCATTGGAACATCCTGATAATTGGTGGATGAATTTTGAGATTGTCTTTCCTTCTTATTCCAGAATAACCTTTTGTGATAATGATAAAGTATATACCAATATTTGATGTAGGATTATTTCTAGGTAAAGAAATAAAAGAAATTTAATATTTGAAAAAATAAGTTAAACAAACAGGGCTTCCCTGGTGGCGCAGTGGTTGAGAGTCTACCTGCCGATGCAGGGGACACGGGTTCGTGCCCCGGTCGGTCCGGGAAGATCCCACATGCTGTGGAGCGGCTTGGCCCGTGAGCCACAACTACTGAGCCTGCGCGTCCGGAGCCTGTGCTCCGCAACGCGAGAGGCCACAACAGTGAGAGGCCCGCATACCGCAAAAATAAATAAATAAATAAATAAATAAAAGACATTAGATTAGAAGTGAAGTATATGCTTTGTTGGTTCCCCATTTCCAAGTTTTTATTAATACTGCCTTCACCAGTTCCCCCAAAAAAGCAGTGTTGGGCAAGTTTTCATAACTGTTTATTCATTATAAATAGTAAATATTTACTGCACTTTTTACAGGAAAGACATTTTTACAACACATTGTTGTTGGCTGAGGCTGCAACACGAAGATAGCACTTCTCTTGATCCACCACCCCCTAAGACCAACGTAGGAACTAAACTCAGTACTATGTCTAGTCTCACTAACTCACTATGTCATAGTTCTTAACTCTAAAAGGAATGTACTTGTGCCTACCTCATTCATGGTTCCAAGAATAGAAAGAAATAAATAACACTGCATTCCACCTTCCTGTTCCTCTTAACATCTCAAAAAACAAATTTATTGACATTCTAAAATGTCACCACACAAACGTATGTAAACCTCAGTTCCTATCATCTTTCAATTTCAGGTATTATTGTATAATTTAAAAGTACATGACAGCCACATGGACATTTCTGGTGTTGCCCTGCCTCTCATAGAAAAGAGAAGAATGTAAACGAAGTCATTTTAAAAGCATTATTCTCAAACATGGTCTCTAATCAAAAGGAGCAAGCCGGGTATTGGTTGTCCAGCAAATGGCAAACATCACTGCATTCTACCACAATGAATCATGGGCTGCGAAAATAAAGCACCTGCAAAAATATAGTTCTGATTCTGTTTCTATGGCCCTGGCCAATGCCAAAGCATCCATGAGGTACACAGTATTGCACACTGATAAGCAGCTGTGGGAATGCACATCACTTCTCCACCATGCCCTCCCCCCGCCCAGGTTGGCTTCCAAATGAAACTAAATTGGGCAAATGTCACACACCTCTCCCACACTGAGAAAGAAAACAAGCTTTTCTTCTGGTTCCCCCATATCCTGTTAGCAAGACGTGTCCATCCAGGACATGTATTGACAACTGAATTACAGATGAGGATAAGATAACAAATAATTTATTTGGGAGGTCCTTTACATCTAGTCTAACTTCCTAAAAATGGTGGCATTTATTTTTATATCCATTTCCAGTGTGTAAAAGTCAAGGATTCCTCCGTTCCTGCTTCATGGCGTGAGCAGTTTTAAGGTTGTAGAAGTGTCAGCATTGGACATCAAACTTGTTATACTTTATTCTCCGACTATATTTTCAGAACATTCTACTTGCCCAAACCAGTCAAGATAAATCACACACACACACACACACACGCACACACACACACACATGCACACAAATGGAATGTTTTAGCTCCTTGATCATCAGCACTAGAGAGTTGGGATATTTGATATGTAGCCATGTTAAATCATTGCCTTAAAATGTTGCATTTGTCTTTTATTGTTCCGGATCTTCCTTTTCTCCACTGCTTTTGTCCAACACGTTCAAAAGAATTTGAAACCAACTACTGGAGAAAGAAAAGCAATCATTCTCCTTTGTCTCCTGTCGAGACTGCCCCCCAAGAGGGTGATTTTTTTTTTTCTGAGAAGATTCTTCACGTCTAGGCTGTGGAGACCGGAAACAGGGCCAGTTTAAGCTCCAAGTGGACAGTTCACTTATGCGATATCTGGCTTGAGATAATGAAAGGCACCTGTAAGGAAACACATGCAGCTTTTCAGGTCAGGCTGGGACAATTCACAGCAAGGGGCAAAATCAGCTACAGGCTGACAATGTCATATTTAATACCGAGGTATCAAAGGATCGAGACGAATATTTTTATTCCTAAGACAAGTTTGACAGAACTCTGTGTCCTTGGGATTATACCCCATATGATCCTTGAGCTGACCTCATTAAGAACATGTGTTTCTAATGCCAGAGGTTATTTCATTTTGGCCAACCCTTGTGTTTTACCTAGTGGCAATCAGCTTTCACGTCTCAGCAATTAATAACCGCAAGATGTTGCTGACATTGGTTAAGAAAATAATTATACTGGGAGGCCTTTGCTGGAACAACCAGCTGGCTTTGCCACAAAATTGATACCAGGATGGAAGGCTTAATCATGCTGGCGGCTCCCCTTTCTCAAGGAAGAGTTAAAGTGTTTCACCCTTCCAGGAGTAATTACCCCCTAGAAAGTCCAAGGCTTACTTTGTCCATACTGCCCATATTGGTAGCCTGTGACAGGGTCCATACTGTAGCCCGTGGTGCTATAGGTGGGTGGACAATAAGACTGAGAGGTTGGCAGACTGTCCAAGCTCTTCATATGGTCTAGTCTCTGACTGCAGCTGGCCGACACCGTCGTGGTAGGTTCCAGGCCCCCAGTGAGAGGCGAGAGCGCATAGTCGGTCTGGGGCTGATGGGGTACCCCACCGTGGTTGGTCAGGAGTCCCATTACCTAAAATAAACAGGCAGATTAGGAAGAAGTGAGAATGCAGGGAGGACCAGACCCTAGCCTGTAGCTGAAAGGATAACTGAAAAAGGCCAAGTTTTACTTCTTTGGAAATCTACTGTTAAAGAGCTGTCCCGAAGACGGTGACCTCCATTCAAAGTGGCAGAGATATTACATCATGCCCAGTGATAACACCTGACTGCAGTTTCAGAAAGAAGGAGAGGGGGAAAGGGGAAGGAGGGTGGGGGAAGAAGGGAAAAGAAAAAGAAGGAAGGAGAGAGGGTGGGAGAGAGAGGACACCGTGCCCCTATTGATAAAATCATACTGGAAATTCAAAGGAGGGACACAGGGACAGACGGTTGGAAGGAGGAAGAAATTCTATCTGTTCGTATTGAATAATGTTTAACCATGTATCACAACTGGGAGTTTCACATGTCATTTTAAACAGGCATTTGCTTATATTGTTTTTAAGTTGAATCCAAATCAAATTCTTTTTGTGTATTTTGAGATCTCTGTGTCTTTTTTCATAGAGTTCCCTCTCACAAAATCTCCACTCCCCATCTTGGCCATCCTTCAGTAATTAGAAATTAGTACACCCTCCCTGATACTCCCTTGCGTTTTCCTCATCCCTCTTACTGTGTAATTAGTACTTGGTCACCTACTTTGAATTATGAGAGCTCTGAGGGGAGTCATCTACCGATTTTCATATCATCAGCACCTAACAGAGGGCTGGCACATATTAGGTACTGAATGAATGAATGAATGGTAAATGATTCTCCAAATAACTGCCTCCATTACCTAATCCTTTCACTTCTTCTCTAAACTAACATTTTCATAAGAAGTGTTAAAAAAAAAAAGCCTGAAATGCAAACATGTTATAAAAAGTCTACTCGGTTTTTAAAATAACCCTGGAGAGCAAGCGAACTTTTACAAAAACAAAACTGTGATAACAGAACAACTTTCCGATTAGCGCGGTGACAAGTTTCACAAACACAGGCTCGCTGACCCTTACAACACCTTGTGATGGAAGCAAGTAGATAATTAATTTTGCATCTGGAAAACTGCCACCCAAGAGAGGAAGTGATTTTTCTCAACTTCATGCAAGTCAGTGGCAGGACTCAAAAAGCAATCGCAGAAGAAATCGACTGCTGAGTGAAGAGCTTCCAGAAAACATCACCTGCTTACAAAGTATTTCAATGCAGGGACCCACCACGGCACAATATTTCCATCCTAGTCCTGTTGTATTTTAAGACGTTTGAAGCATATGGAGATTAAAGTGTACAAATAAGAGCAAGATGAGAGGGCAGTCATGAAACTCAACCCTGATTGTAGGTCTTGGGTTATCCACCAAGGTAATTCAGGCCACAGAATCCTGGATGGAGGCGTACCAGCAAGGCAGGAGGGAGGGATGAATCTCGCATTCCAGAAAGCTTCCTAAATTAGATTCCAAAACCAGTGAGGCCACAATCCCCTTTGGGAAGGGTTTGCATAATCCTCATAACTAAACAAAATCTTCTTGAAATAAAGCTTTAAACTGATCCATCTTCAATTAGCCCCAAAAGACCAAAAGAAAAAAGAAAGAGAGAAAACAGAAGAGAATCTGTTCACCACCTTCTATGGATTACCCTTTCTTCCTCCATTTTAACAAGCCATGATTCTCCTCACCATCCCACCCCGGCAAGTCTCTGTTCTCCATCTCCTTGTCTCCCTTTCACTTGAGTTCTTCTCTGTGTGAGCAGATGGGAAGGCGGGCTGGTGTGGGGAAAGCAACACAGTCTTACTCACATTCCAAGGGATCAAAATTTTCTTGAGCTTGAGATTTTTCAAAATCTCTAAAAATTACTTATATTCCCCCCCCCAAAAAAATCGTATGTTTCAGAGCATACTTTTGTTTTATTGGGGATTAGGGGAAAGTGAGGAGTCACAGAGTAAAGTAAGAATAGGAGTCACAGCTAAAGGAGGATGAAAAGTCACCAGAACGTGGGGCTCTCATACGCTGCTGATTACAGTAAGTTAATTACTTCATTTTCTCATTTAAAAAACCTGAACATAGCCCCAAATGCATTTATTTCCTGAATGTTCTTCCATATATATATATTTTTTCTTTTTTGCCTTTCTTTGAGTTCATGTAGATGATTTTGCAGTATATACTTGGAAAATTCATAAATGTCAATTGATATACTAATTTATTAAATATTTTCTTTCAGCCCAAATTACGAATGTCTATTAGAAGAGAAGTCTTTAAAGTAGGGGTTGTTCAGTGCCAAACACAGTCCTTTCAAATCAGGAGTACCTCTCTGTGTACTGGTCTAATGGGCAAGAATGGACAAGGAAAATTAAAATATTAAAAATGTGATATTTTTAATGAAAGGGGTATTATGGCACAGGGCACAAATATTTTACTGTGTAAATAATCTGTGCTAAGTTTTTTTTAAAAGTACTTAGAGGGCTTCCCTGGTGGCGCAGTGGTTGAGAGTCCGCCTGCCGATGCAGGGGACGCAGGTTCGTGCCCCGGTCCGGGAAGATCCCACATGCCGCGGAGCGTCTGGGCCCGTGAGCCATGGCCGCTGAGCCTGTGTGTCCGGAGCCTGTGCTCCGCAATGGGAGAGGCCACAACACTGAGAGGCCCACGTACCGCAAAAAAAAAAAAAAAAAAAAAAAAAAGTACTTAGAAAAAGCAACTTTGTAACTGTATAAATTCAAAGAAAAATATCCAGTGGTACTGGATAAAAAGGAAATATATTTTTAATAGTATCCTTCATGAAGATACTTACTTGAAATTCTGTTAATGGTATACCTCTTTAAGGAAGAAATGGAATACTCTATACACAGTCACAGTTGAAGAGTAATAGTAGAATTCTATTCAAAACATGAGCACTCTCCCATGAGCTATATGTACATTTTTGTGATAAACTTTTTTTAATCCTCTGCCATATATTTCTTGTTTGCATAACTTTGAAGGCTGCAATAATTCTGTCCATGGGAGGAAAAAAACATGAAGATCCTAAAAGAGAAGAAATGAGTCCTTCCTATAAGCAAAATTCAGCTGATGATGTTCACGTAGCAACTTTTTGCAGCTGTTGAATTAGAAAATATCTTAGGACAGGAAGACCTTGAAATATATTTGTTGGAGGATGGAGAACATACAGTACCATCTGCCAAGGCTATATTCTAGGGCAAGAGAAAGATAGCTCCTTAAAGGTGCCAGGACACAGTGTCCTAAAGACATCCCAGCTCATGATCCAGTCAGGAGGGATGGCTGCTGTGTGAATGGAATAAGAGGGATGCTTGATGGATCTTCGTGTCACTATTATGACTGTCACACACCGGAAGCTCATGACAGCTCCTGCTCTAGCAGTTGCCCTTAGCTCAGCAGCCCAATACTTGTGGAAGCTAATGTGAGGAAATAAAGAGGACCAGAGACCCGTTATCTTGCTTAGAGACAGATATTCTCCCACGAGTTTTTCTTTCCACTGTGATGGTCACACATTGTAATCATGACTTCTTTCTCAAGAATTGGATGAGGATGGGAAAAGAGGCACTAATACTTCCCTACATTTGCTCTGAAATGGAAATGAATGAATAATGACAACTAACGCAATTTATTTCAATATTTCACACTGAGAAAACTTGAGAACTGTACATCATTGTAACAGCTTCTTATTTAAAAATTAAAAAGGAAATCTGTGTTGGAAAAGAAAAATAACTATATCAATACAAAATGCATTACTTTCCCCTAACATAATTTAAAACCTCAAATCTCTATGGAAGGGTCCCATTACATTTTTATGTACATTTCTTTAAAAGCAATTTTGCTATTTAATGTGGTTCAAGGGAAGCTATGGAAATTTCTTTCTGCTGCACAAAGTTGGTAAACAGACTTCTTAGAACTCCCCCAATATGGTCATGGAATGTCTTCCAGTCATATTTTCTTTTTAAGAATATTGTCAGGATCTCTTTCATATAAGCTTTTCCTACAGCAATTTGTAATTCAAAGCCTAAAATAAAATCTCCATTGGTTGCAAAGTGGGGGATTTTTCCTCATAAGCCATTAATAAGCTATTTCTATTACAGGGCTGGCATTTTTGCCTGATTTTATTTTATTTTTTAATTTGAGGTAGGAGAAACACAATTGCCTGGTTTTCACAAACAATTTCACAGGAAAAGAAATAGACTCAGGGCTAATCAGTTCTCTCTACTGAACATCAATCACATTCTTATTAAATGTCAGATGAGTCCAGGAACTACAATGAACCAGAGAAGTTTTCCTTTTATAAAGATCTCTGTCCTGTCTCCTTGGGAATGGAGGTGGGAGGAGGATTTTTTTTTTTTTTTTAACTTTTAGTTGAGTACAACTCTTAGGTGAGGCATCTGGAAAAAAATCTATTAAGTATATCAGTAAATTGTTACCTCCAAAACATTTCCCAGACACCGTTTCTAAATTGTTTTATGGCTAACCTTTAAAAACAAATTCAAGCCTTAGTTCTGCTGGTTCCTCAGTCATTCCCTTTATTAGAGACTTGATTGAAGATCTTTTTAAGCTCATTCTCAAGTTTCAGAATTCCAAATAAGTTGTTTATATCTTGATTGGAAGATTATATGGTTCAGGAAAAACTAACTCTTTACAATTGCTTCATGCCATATTTCTCTTGAATTAATTTTCCTATTGTAAGATTAAATATAAAAGATAAAAAACTATGAGTCAAGTTAAGATTTACATTTAAAACAATGTGTCTGGAAAATATCCGTCTTGGCTTAAGTGTTATGATTTTGCCATCAGTTGAAAGTACTCAGAGCTTATCAGAAATCTAAAATGATTTAGCAAATTATGGTGTACGTCTAGGCGCTTCTTTTTTTTCCTTAGCAGGAATCCTGGTTCATGTCTTTATTTACGTTTTTGCTCTTAAATAATCAGATGCTTTTCTGATTTAACATTTAATAATACACATTTAGTTGCATTTTAGAAAACCACTGTGAATTACAGCTTTGTATGACATAAAGGGGGTTTTTTATAGCTTCTACACTTTTCTCAAAAGGCTAATGATTATACACTTTTAAAATTTGGATATAATTTATTCCCACAACCAAACAAAAAATTCAAATGTTTATGCAAGTGTTCTTTTTCCGATACGGGTACTACTGGAGTTACGTTATGCTTAAATATCAGTGACTGTATCTTTGAGGCTGTAACTAACCCTAAACTTGAACAGCAGAGATTTTCCTGAAAATGTTGTCTTCAGATTCAAATGCCTTGGGAATTATCCTGCAGTTGATTAGCATCTAAATAATTAGATTTTTTGGCCCTGTCTGTTTGAAAGCTGTAAGAGGGAAGTTGCCTGAAGGCAGAAGTTTCTAGCAAGGTAAGGATGGTGACCTTCTCACCCACCCAGAGTTACGGGAAGGGCATGGCTGACCTTTACCTAACCAGATAGAAAACCAGTGCATGTAAAATGTCCAGCTTATTTTTTATTTTAAACCTTAGCTAACATTTTAAAGTAGCTATGTTTCACACATGATGAAAAAGTATGCGTGTCAGACAAGTGTGGTTCATATGGTACATATATTTCCAAGTTTTATTTGTAAAGAGCACAGTGAGTACCTTCTCAGTTAAACTCTAAGTGTTATATATGCTTTAATCTCCAGCTCTGTGACAAGTTACAGAATGACTTTTACTTTATTGATTCTTTAGAATACCTATTTCTCAATAGACCTAAGCTGTCAAATGGATAGCAATATTCTTTAGAGACTGATGACTAAAATATAAATCTAGGCAAAAAAATTAGCATAGAAATGGCTTGCAAGAGACATATATACATATACACATACAGAGTTTACTTCTAGACAATGATGAACAATCATACTGTGTCCATCTATTATCAATAAAATAAAGCCCATTAAGAAAAAGCTCATTTCACCTAAATGAAAAAGTATGGTTAATACAGTTTGTATTTGACTATGTTGGACCCACCATGGGCTGTAATAAAATTCTCATATGTTTTAATTCATTTACGCATGCCTGCATTTAATATGCTTTGTGACCATGTCTACAATTAATATGATTTATGAGAAAAGAACATGTGTGATATTGGGGGGGTAGTGTGTAGCATACATATTTTTTCTTCTATGAATGAAAAATACAGCAAAACGGCTCAAGGAAAATTGTTGGCTGTTAGCATATTAAGATGGACTGACAGAGCCCTGAGTAAACTTGGGGGAGTTAATGATATCCTCTTATCTGACCCTGACACATTTGCAGCATGTAATTTACAGAAGCTCTGTCCAGGGAATCTTGACAAATGCTCCTAACGATGTCAGGGCAATGTTCCATTCTAATGTAAAACAGATGTGGGTCAGATACCCTCATTCATCACTTAACACAGAGAGTCTCAAACTCTTTCTGAGAGGAATGACATTACCTGCTGTTAACTCTTCTCATTTCAGGAAACAACAGCAGCCCTCTAAAGAGTAAGCACTCAAACCTATCACCATTTCAAAAACATGACTGTAGAAAATTAAGCATATATCTCGGTTTAATTTTATGACTACTTCTGGACCCGTTTGCTAAATATTAATTGACCTCTTGAGACCTAGGATTCCAAATATAGAAAGGGAAAAGCTCTACACTTGGGCATCCCACAGTACTTCAGTGAGATGGTGTTTAAAACTTTATCTCTAATTGCCCATAAGCTAAGCCTGCATTCAAGAAAATCCAGGGCTGATTCACCTAATAACCATTCATAAATGCACACCTTGCTGAATCTTAACTGCCCAGTTCTGTCTGAGATTCACGCAGAACTTTACCTAGGGGTCCACGTTACCTTTTAGAAAGAAGGACCTCCACACTGCCCCTCTGAAGCATAGGGGTGCTGGGCTACACTGTATCTTCACTCCCCAAAAACTTCCCCTTCCACCCAGTACTACAACTGTGTGGAGGGCAGACATTCCAGGCTACTGAGGGAGGAAAAATTTGCCCGGCTCAACGGTGAAATTTCTTCTTTCTTCCAGATCATGTGTGATGCATGTGTGATTCATGTGCGATGCAGGCAAATATTTCTGTGGCTGCCCGAAGTCCATGGCATAAGACTCCATCTACTAAACGCCTGAAGATTACAGAAGAGAAACTTCCCTACACTTCTCTTCATGTGAAGGAAGATAAGTCCTTAGGACAGAGAAAAGAGCCAACTGAAAAGATCAGGTGGTAGTGATTTAACGAGTAGATATCAGGAAAATTGTTTCTATTAACTATGGGAAAGCAGTGCACGGCCTTGCAAAAGTCTGAGAATGAACTTATCCTTCAGGAAGTGTTTTCTGCCCTGTTTCACAGGTTTTGTGTTAAGGCAGAATAAGCTTTCATTTAAGATGCATGGAAATTTGTAACAACTCTATACATATGGGACAACATCTGAGAATGCAGCCTTCTAAGAACCAGAAGCTACTATTCCAGTAAGCTAAAGTCCTACCTACTTTAATTCCCCACCTTCCCGACTCCAGGGACACTGGACCAATAAAGATGTTGCGGTGCTTTTCCACCTGAAAACTTACTTGTGTTCTTGATCATAAATTGGGCAGTGGCTATGTCTCCTATTCCCAGGCAACTTGAAGTAGCTGGCAACATCCAGGACCCACAGTGAGGCCATATACATAGTTCTTTGACCTACAGAAATTAAATCTGCTCCTACAGATCTTGATAAAATAGAGTCTTTGTAATTTAGTGATAAAAGGAATACTCCCCAATCAGTTAAATCAAAATTACTTAGATTGCCCCTTACTTTCTAAAACCTTGCTGTTGCACCTGTTGTTTTAGCTACCTTTCTCTTTTGCTGGTGAGAGAGAAGTATAGCGTTCATAAGATTCTCCTGCCTTTGAGGTATCTAGTATCATAAAAGCTAGACTGTAGATTTTTTAAAAATGAGTTCATGTCAATATTTTATTTCGAGGGGCTTCCCTGGTGGTACACTGATTAAGAATCTGCCTGCAAATGCAGGGGACATGGGTTCGAGCCCTGGTCTGGGAAGATCCCACATGCCGCGGAGCAACTAAGCCCGTGAGCCACAACTACTGAAGCCTGTGTGCCACACTACTGAAGCCCGTGCGCCTAGAGCCCGTGCTCTGCAACAAGAGAAGCCACTGCAGTGAGAAGCCCACGCACCACAACGAAGAGTAGCCCCCCGCTCACCACAACTAGAGAAAGCCCGCGTACAGCAACGAAGACCCAATGCAGCCAAAAATAAATAAAGAAAGAAATAAAGAAATAAAGAAATAAATTTTTAAAATTACATTTCAATAAATCAAAACAAGAACAAGAATAGGAAACAATAAGACAACCCTGTCCCCTCCCTACTCTTAGCCCCATGGAGTGAAGGATGGTTGCCTCTTCTTTTCGTTGTAGTGGGTTCTCATGTTATTGTGATCTGAATTACTCAAACAAAACCAATTTTTGTACATTGTATTTCTGGGGAGTATCATATCCCAAGAGCATTACAATGACTGCATTCTGAATGGACACCAATATGTGTCCTTAGGTCTTTAAACTGTCTGAGTAGAATACCTTAAAATACTCCAGTCCACCAAGAAACTGCTTTTCCTTTGATGGTATTCAGCTTCCACATTTGTCTTATTCATCAGGGACAAAGAAAAGTATGTTTTTTTGTCAGACGCCTGTGTGATATTTTTCAGCAAACAATAATGAGAGCTCTATTGCAACAAACAGTATTATCACTTTATCAAAATGCGTTTAATCCAAAAAAATGCATTTAATCCTTTTAAGTACTGTGTTTCTCTATAGGGTGACTCTTTTTCAATATCTCCTAAGTTTAACAGGAGGATGAAACAGAAGCTGAGATAGTTGAAGCACCTTGCCTGAAGACACACAGCTAGTGAGTGGCTGTTAAGTACTGGAATCTAGTGCTTTTGACTTTGGGGATCCTGCTTAGATCAATGAGTTATACCCACATGGCCGTCAGTTCACTAAACAGGAATTCTCTCTGTTTTTACTCCCTTTTTCTGCCTATCTTAACATTATTAAGCAGTTTATAGCTTCTTCTTTAAAATTACTCTTTTTCCTGCTAAGGTCACTTGCAGAGGGTGACAATGTATTGAAGCAGGAGATAACATCAGACATTAAATAGAAGAAACATTCACTAGTGAAAAAAAATTAAAGAACAATTCTAGAAATGGACAAATCATGAGTTGGGTCTCTACCCATTTTTTTCATTCAGCACTTCCTAGGAAATGTTCCTCAAAACTTGGTAGTCTGATACTCAACAAAAGGGATCCCCAGTTAAATTAGAGAACACTGAGTTAAACAAACATGTTTCTATACTGCAAGCCTTGTCAGAGCCTTTAGTAGGCTAATGTGCACTGGGACTCTGAAAGGTAAAGGGATATAATTTGAAATATTTACCAAATCGTTGACTCAAAATCCTTTTTCTCCAAAGCACTATTCCAAAGAGCCCACTTTGGGGAACAAGTCTTTATTATGAGACACTGTTTGGTTTCTGGGTGTTCAAGGCTGATTATGACCTAGTATCATGCCTCTAGAAGCTCATGGTCCAAAGGGGGATGGATATGCTATAATACAGTGTGGTATGTATTTTAACAAGGTATAAACACACTAATGTGGCATCAATAGAGACTAAAACAAGAAATATTGCCTACAAGTGTCATAGAAGGGTTCATACTGAACTAGAAATTTTCCCTTGGCATCTTATATATAGAGGGTCAGCTCTTTAGAGGGTTTTTACACTTGATCTTAGCCAAAAGGCCAAGAAGTGATATAGAGGGTTTTTTTAATCGGCAACTGTTTAATTAGATTTTGTAATGCAAGCTGCCCAAAATGAGACATCAGTATTTTGTGGAGGGGGAAAAGATGGTTATTTCTTTAAATAATGCCTGCATCCTTCATTAGTTCAGTGCTGAGGACAGCCTGCCCAGTCATCTCACAGCTCCAAAATATTCCCTGCAAGGTAGAAACACAACCCTTTGATTCTACAAAATGCACTATCTCAAAGGGTCTCCCAATTTACCGTCTTTTCCATTGATCAGCAAAGACAATACAATCACTAAACTCAGAAACTCTAGTTTACTGAACTCTAGCTAAATGTCAAGAGGAATTTTTAAATATTACACTATACATTGAAAAATATACACCTCTGATGAGACCCAGACTGTTTTGCAGAGACAGATTCTTTAAAAAAAAAAAAAAATAGTGTACAACTAATGACTGAATCCAGTCTTCTGTGTCTGCAGTACAAAGCACACATTCAGCCTCTAATTGAATAAATATGCAAGTATTGAGATTTCTATAGATATTGCCATTTTGCAAATGCAGTAATAAATTAAAAGCTTTACATTGCATTCCAACCACATATAAAGGGTTGATTCAGACCATTGGCCTCACACTAGAATTCAGCACGGCTTTCCTATGTTTTACTGACGAAAAAGAAAAACTTTTTATTCCGGTAGCTTAGTTATGGACCAAGCAATCACACTCAATTTTTTCTCTTCAATGGCTAAAGGAATTCAAATGGGCCTAAATACCTTGGGGTTGTTACATTTTTTGTCCAATGTACAAGAGAAAGTAGCTGATGGAATTTCTACTTAAATCAATTTAATCAATTTAATTCACAAAAAAATTTTAATTCAGCAAGAAAGGTTTTCTTGTGGCTCAATTCAGTGACGTGATGTAAGATTCAGTCACTGGTGGCTGCTGCTCCCTCCTTTTCTTTAAAAAAGAGATTTTGGCCAAGTACTTGTTTCTCTCACAATTCTCCAACTAACCCAAGAGGCTGTGGCTAGAGCTGACATAAACCAGGGCTCTCCTCAAGCTCTTTAAGGGTAGCAACCACAGCCTTCGGAGAAAAACCAAAGGCACCAGGTCAATTACAGCCTGCACTGATTCAACAAATGGATTAGCAGCAATGTTTTCACCACCGAGCAGAATATCTTGAAAACCTAATATGGCGGAATGGAAACATGCAAATGGCCAGTGGTTACTCTGGTGTAGCTGAAATGGGCTTATTTATGATCATAAACATCCTTGAGCCTTCATAAACATGTAAAAGGCTTCTGCAGCCCTGGTTTTGAGCTCATGAATTGCTTTAGAAATGAAACAGAAAGAGGCTGAAGCTTCGGAGAGGCTGCCACTTTTGTACAGAATGTCTCTCTGTCCAAGCTTTGTTTGACACCCAATCAATCTCTTTAATCAAAAGCACTCCTTTTTCTTCCACAGATGAATTTCTGGAAATTGTAAAGAGGTAGTGCCTTTGTTTGGAAAAGAGTTGGTGGCAGGCCACCTGTTTGTCTGGTTCTTCACGATGATAAAGATAGGTTGAGGGCACAGGATCTGCAACCTGTTTGTGAAATGGACAAAACAAATGGCCTGGCATCAAGTAGCTTCTGGATGTGTGCCCAAAATGTCCAGAAAAATAGCCCTCCTGAAACAGGAGCTGGCCCTGCCATCAGGGTAAATCTTACTGCTTTTACATGTATCAACAGTACTAAAGAAGACCAAGGAATTGCTATACCACAGTGAAAAGGATATTCTCTCTATACAAAACAGAAAAGTACCCATCACAACCATTCTTAATGACTATACCCCATTCGCATAACAAACTGATGTGTAGTAAACCGCACACCTTCGATGGACAAAGATCATTCATCTTGCCTTGCAGCTAAGGAATTTGAGATAATTGTGAACACTGTGGTCCAGGAAATGACAAGCAAAATCAAAAGCAGTCTTGAGTTCTGTGTACACATATTAATGCTTAAATGCTTCTCCCTAGTAAGTTTCAGGAGTAACAAATGTTTGTCAAAAGAAACTGTGCTGAGCAATTGAAATCTGATTTGAAATGGAACCACAACAGTCTAATACATATATGCATGAAATGGAGAAGCTGCCTAATAAGCGTAGCTGACACCAAATATGCAATTTACATACATTACACACTGATAATCTCAATTTTAATATTATTCTTTAAAAGTAACTGGATGGGTGATGGAGTTAAAATTTTTCTTTTATAAAATGTGAATAAGAACAAAAGTTTATCCTGACGTCTTCCACCATTAACCACAATCTCCTTAGTGTAAAGATATATCTGCTCTTTCTTGGGTCTGTTTCAGAGGCAGTATCTCATCCCCACAAAGCTGTGATGATTCAACCAGACTTAACAGATGAATGGCTGATAAACTTGATGAGATCTGCAGACCTGCTCTTTGTTCCTGAGGTGCTGAGTGGTGAGCAAACATTCAGGCATGTTTAAGCCTGGTACACAAATCTTTATGAGAATTTTTTCTTTCCTCAGTACATTATCCATGAAATAGGACAGGTGTACTGGTTATTCAATTACATCTTACACAAGACCTGGCCAAAATTTGAAATGAGGCCTCTGAGCATAGATCTTACTGTGGGGATTTATTAATAACAGTTAAAAGTTGTCTATAACAAAACTTTTTTTTGTAATTTAAGCCTATTTTCTTATTTTATCATTGGTTTCACTCATAAACCAGAAACGAAAATCTGCCCATCTGTCCTAAACATAAAATGTGTTCATAATAATCCAGATTTATACCAAATGTATTTTTAAGTATTGCTGAATTGAGAGAGTACTCAAAATTTATAGCCTCTGAGGTTACAAAGAGGACTTCCTCTTTTTAAGGAGGAAAATGCTTAAAATGAACGTAGGAAAGGCTCAGAAAGCTTCTTGGATATCAAATGGCTCCGTAGGAAAAAAATGTCAATGATATAAGAGTAAATGAATCAAAACCATATGGATCAAATTTTCCCTAAAATACACAGTTTGAAAAATTAAGGAGGAAAAGTGCTTGGCAAAATGTGTTTTAGGTTTTACCAAACCCAAAACATTCGAAGAATCATTTGCAATGGCTGATGAACCCTAAATGCAGCCAAGTTGGCCCATTTTTGTATACTACATAATAATAAAAAAAAGCTTCCTAGATAACTTCCTAGTGTAACCCACTGATACTGTATTTCACTCAAAAAATCATTAGAAGCTGTCACCAGAAACCGTGGCGTTTGTAGGAGTAGGGGGGTGTTGAAATGATATAAGTTTGTTCATTTAATTGGCCTTGTTTTGGGGGTTTGGCTCTGCGTGTTTTGGAGGTGGGGGGAGCAGTGAGGGTAATGTTTCTTGCAAAGGAAAGTTAATTAGAAGAACATGGGTCAAACGTTAATTAGTCTCACGTCTTGAGCATGAGCATATGGTAGTATTTCCTTGGCACTCCGTATTCCAAGTCGGCATTCCTTTTTTTCTCCTGCACATGCAGGAAGGTGCTGGGAACACACCAGCTGGGTTTGGAGGGGAAATACGTGGTCTCTATTTCCCTTTGCTCTTTCTGTGGTGTTCCCACACCAAGAAAACACAACTTTTCAAAAGAGGGTGCTACTGCAGGGTAGAGGGAGTTGAATGGTTTTCTTCTCAGATCGTGTTTTGTCATTCATTATAAAAGCCTCATCTCCTGAAAGGGTTATATAGTTCAAATGGTCCTAGAAATTCAGAGACAGTAGAAAAGTTCAAGGGAATTAGCCTATTCCCAACCCACCCATCCCTGAGAATCTCAAGTTCCCTGACAAATCCAGCTTTTGAGGGAGTGTGAAGCCCAGCCCTCCATCTGTGAAGGCTTTTGATGGTTCCTGCAGGAAAATCGAGCTGAATATCACTGCCGGAGCCCATGGAAAACTTTCTGCAACATTAGGCTTCTTCAGCAAGTGAAATGTGTAATTTGGTTTATTAAAGAGAGGCATGGACATATATACACTACCAAACGTCAGGTAGATAGCTAGTGGGAAGCAGCCGCATAGCACAGGGAGATCAGCTTGGTGCTTTGTGACCGCCTGGAGGGGTGGGATGGGGAGGGTGGGAGGGAGGGAGATGCATGAGGGAAGGGATGTGGGAACAGATGTATATGTATGACTGATTCACTTTGTTATAAAGCAGAAACTAATTAAAAAAATAAATAAATAAACTTAAAAAAAAAAAAAAAAAAAAAAAAAAAGAACTAGTAATAACTGCAAGAGAGGTAGACTTGGATTTTAACTCTGCCAGTGACTCTAGCTGTGTTGCGCTGGCCTCAGCTTTTCCATAAATAAAATGGGAATATTCCCCAGATACAGTTATGGATTCCCTCAGAACAAGATACACTTTTCCAACGATTCAGTAACACACAGACGCTTTTAGCAATTTGAGGAAGGATACGACCAAAGCTTCTAAAAGTTTTCATCAGGATTCTGAGATTTAGAATGTCATAGATGCCTGTCAGTCTACTACTACTCTAATCCCACCAGCTGGACAGTGTAACCTTTTCCTAATTCACTGCTTCACACCCATCCCTCCCGAAGCTGAGAATTTCTCTGGGAAAAGCACTGAGGGAATCTAAGAAACACCATTTGACTAATGGCTCTGATTCCAAGCTTTTTTTTTTTTTTTTTTAGGCCGCAGGTCATGAGAGATCTTAGTTTCCCGAACCCACGGCCCGGGCAGTAAAGCACGGAGCCTTGCCCACTGGACCACCAAGGAAGTCCCTGATTCCAAGCTTTAAAAGAATCTTCGCTCAAGGGAGCAGATATGTTAGAGACCCCAAAGGAAAATCAACTACCTCCCTCACACAAACAGAGAAACAATTTGCTTACCATAATGGTGTCTATTAATTCTTTGACAAGAAACTAGAAAGCCGATTTTACAACAGTTCACATACATTCTAACTCATGCAAGTCTGAATGGCAAACAATACATCAATTTCAATGACACTAAGAAAATAATCAAATAAAATGCACAAATAAAATAGCATCCACTAAAGAGATTTACAATGAATTGATCATAATGACTCAAAAAACTTTAGCTCCAATTCAATTTAAATTAATAGGTATGGGGTGTCCCTGGTGGCGCAGTGGTTGAGAGTCCGCCTGCCGTTTCAGGGGACACGGGTTCATGCCCCAGTCCGGGAGGATCCCACATGCCGCGGAGCAGCTGGGCCCGTGAGCCATGGCCGCTGAGCCTGCACGTCCAGAGCCTGTGCTCCACAACAGGAGAGGCCACAACAGTGAGAGGCCCGCGTATCACAAAAAAAAAAAATTAATAGGTAGGTAAAGACCTATGATGAAGGGTAAAGGCAGGGAATACGTAAGATGCAAAGTTCCATATTATATAATATAGAACATGCATACTATCTCAATTATATATATATGTGTGTGTGTGTATATATATATATATATATATATATATATATTTTTAAGCATAAGACCCAAAAAGAGCTCAAAGGCAATATGCAAAAATATTAACAGTGACTCCCCAGGGGAATTCTTTTCCTACTCTAGAGATACCTTTTTAAAATTTTTTCCGTTTTCTACAATAACCATGAAGTACTTTTTATTATTGGGGGAAGTTAAAAGATTGATAAGAAAAATGTGTAAAGCAAAAAAGCACGTAAAGAGTGCATTAGCAAAAAGAGTGTTAATTAACCCAAATCCAAAGTTTAGAAAACTAGTTTCTATAAAATGATTTTAAAATATGAATAAGACCCCCGCCTCTATTTTTTATGAAACCTGTCTCCTCTTCACCCAACTGGGTGCTATCATGAATGAGATTCGAGAGTAGGAGCTGGGAATCCTCTGTCCAGTCCCAGCTCTCTCACTATTAGCGCTGTGACCACAAGCTCTCTGAGCCTCAGTTGATTTGTCTGTATATTAGACATCTAGATAGAGACAGAGGAAGTGGAAAAGTTGGAGAAGAGGAGAAATGGCAGTCGCAGGTTTAGTTCCATTTTTAATATTATATGATCCAGTATATTAATAAGCACTTCTCTATAGCAAGCAAAAAGACTAAGCCATGACCACCCTTTCTTTACTCTCTTCTTTAGTTAACAGGTAAACCAGCTGTTAGATGTGGACTCTTTTCTTCAAACTGTCTTTACAATATTTTTAATAAAGCCAAACAATCAAAACCAGGGTAGTGCACACCTCCCCACCTTGCTTAAATAGAGGCATTCCTGAGAAATGGTAAATCTTAAAGGCTATAGAAATCTGAGTTTTAATTCCCAACTCTCCTAATGTTCCTGTTCCATCTTTTTGTAAATATGTCTGGCAAGATATTGATTCACTCAGCCTTTTTTCCTCCAACTTTGCCTAAGGAAATAAGGAGGAGCTTCATATTATTTGTTTCTTTTCTAACTCACTGGAGATGCTAGAAGAACTAAGACAACATGGGTTCCTAGTGGTAGGTTGAGGAGGAAATATATGGTAGAAATGCAAAATGTCCTGGATATTTGCAATTTAATAAGTGAGGAGTTAACATAATGTGTAAGAGCATAGTAAAGAAATACAGAAGAAGCTGCCTGTGGAATTTTCCATGGCTTGATATTGGAGTGATTCCCACCCTACCGCCAACTCTGGAATCATAGCCAGGCTTCTTGAAATCAAGGATTAACAGTTTCAAGGTCAAGTGCTAGTACCTCCACTTATACAACACTGTATAATACACTTACACTTCCTATAACATACAAGAGCAGACATCTATATAATACAAGAAACTAGGAGCTTCACTTAGAGAATACAGGTTCGTGTCATCATTTGTATTATGCTCGAACACTAAGAAATGCCAAGAGAATCCTGGGTCTCACCTTACAGAAGTGGTTCGAGTTGAAGTTTACTTTTATGCAAACTTTCAACTAAATCATGTTCGTAAAAAGCTCTTCTATGGCCCCAAATGACTTATAAAACTGCAGAGATAACTACTTCTGATGTTACTTCTAAACTGTGGAAGAAGCTTCTATGCTATAGATCCAGACATTTAATGATGAATCTATTAATATAAATCCATGATTTTCATGCAAAATCACATTCATGGATGCCAGCACTTGGAAATTAAATGTATTAAAGTCCTGTAGGAAGCACGTCCATTGTTTTCATGTTGTTATTTTTCAGCTGAGGCTTAAAGCCACCTCTTATTTTTTATCCCAGGATGTGCTATAGGAATCTATGAAACTTAATTACATTCACTGTTACAAAAAAGGATTTATGAACTTTTGCCTTTAGGCAGAAATGTTTATTTCATTGCCTTTGCTATTCATTCTTTTCAACTCCAACGGCTTTGAACTTCTCAGCTGCTCGGAGTTATCACCGTTGTGCAGAGCCCAGGAACTCCACTCCCAAGACGCAGACCACAAGTTGAAGAAAACGAAGCAGGCGAAGATATACGAGTCGTTATTTTGGCCACCCTTTGTGCCATTAAAATCTCATTTTCTGCCTATTAGAATGCCCTCTTGGTGTTTAGGCAGCAGTGATAGTCAGTGATTAGTGTGTAATTGAGTATAATTGTCTTTTCACTTTTCATTTGTGTCATTCTGAGCTTCTCTCTGTTTTTCTAACCACCAAGAGGAAAAAGGGGGTTAAGAAAAGATAAAGCTGTTAAAACTCTCACTCTCAGCCCTGAAGAGATGCTCGATTGCAATTATAGATTGCAACCCCTTCGTGACATTTCTCCAAATTCAGCGGGCAGCTCTCCTCGCCACCTGGGCCAAGTGCTCTCTAATAAAATCAAGTGATCTGTATTTAAACAACTGCTAATAATGTCAACCTCAGACAGATGCCACATGTAGGAAATTTAACCAACCCTCTGACATGCAATTATCAAGGCAATTTATTAATATAATCTCTCAAGAAAAGCTCATAGTCCAATGCAAATTAGAAAAACAATTACAACATTCAAATATCTATATATTCCCAAAGAGCAGTCATTCTCCTAATCTGTGCGTTTATAACTCATTTATCCTAGAGTTCTGTAGTCATCAGCTGGGTCTCTCTCCACACAACTTGTTAAACTCTTCTCCAAATATCGTATAAAAGCTTTGGTGTTTTCTTATTAAGTGTTCTTGCTCACAACCCTATCAGCTGACCAGATACCATTAAAAAAAAGAAATGTGTGTGAACCTCTTACCCAAAACCCTGAACAAGGAATGCAGAAGATGAATGCCTTGACAACTAAGTATAACATAAAATCTCTGTGATTACATGAAAAGTCACTTGGATTTTAAGTCTAAGCTACAACTTTTGATACAGCCCGTAGGAAGGGTGGAGAGAAAGGAAACTAGAAAACTGAAATCATGTGGCTTGTATAAAGAATACATTATGGTTTAAATTTGGCAATTCATTATATGACTGCCTTGGGGAATTGACTATTTGGTTCTGGTATACAGCAAATCGTCTGTCTGGAAACACGGGACTGACCTGAGGTGAAAGGCCATTGCCAATGGCGGGGTTCATGGGGTTGGAGGGCCCGGACGGAGGCACAAAGCTGTCTGTATAGCTGGAAAATCCATGCCTGGTGCTGGAGAGGCAGTAGGCAGAGCTGCTGTCCGGGGTGGAAGGAATAGTGCTTTGGTGTACAGTGCTTGGAGGAAGCGGCTGAGGTCTGTGGACCGTGCTGCTGGGATCCGACACGGCTGCAAGGAAGAAGGTCATCAGCCATAAATCTCCTTTGGAGGCCAGCAGAGAAAGTTCAGTACAAAGGTTCACAGTCACCAAGCCATCAGCAGTATATCCTGGTCAGCCACATGTACATTTCAAGCTGTCCTTCTTGACACTCAGGTCTAGAACCACTCATAACAAATACAGCCACATCTCTGCACATATGTGCAAGTACCTAATTTATCTACATACTTTCAACACACACTCACCCAGAAGAGAAATTCAGAAATCACATCAACAGTGCGAACAAACCTATTTTGGTAGTGAATGTTATTAATCAACGTGAGGATTAACCCATGTAAGAATTGCAAGTCTCAAGATTCTTATCAAATATCCTTCCAAAGCACTTGAACATTCGTGTGATAGTATAGTTTCGAATGCCTGCAATGCTATCTTTCATAACGCAAACTAATTTAGTTTTATCATGTATCCCATTCACCTCTATGCATTAAGACAGGGGGACTTTTTATCAAAGCTTACCTTCCCTCTATTCCTACTGCAGTTAGGAGCCATCACAGAACTTCAGTTAATGGCAGACTGGAGTATAAATGTAAAGTTTTAACAAATGAAAAGCAAATTGCATGCTTATTTAGGGAGGCTGTTGTTTTGTTTTAAAATACTGAAACAGTATTATATTACAACACATTTATCTAGAGAGATTCAGACAGGTCACAGAACAAACTATGTTTCTGAAATGTGACAGGTATCAGTACTTTCAGGACAACCTCATGTAACGTAATGAACATACAAACAGCCACAAGGACACCGCAGAAGATTTCACTGCATAAATTAAGCAGCAAGGAACAAGATTGGGAGTTGCATCTTAACCCCCGACTCCATTCCTCCATACCTTGCGGAATAGCTGTGGGCTGGTAAGAGGTCTCGGACAGCTGGTATGTTGGCAGAGTCGGCATGGCCGTGGGAGGGAATCCCCCCGGAATGAGATGGTTGAAAGCCATCAGTTGATTGGCCCCAGCCTGCTTCCTCCATCTTGCACGGCGGTTGCTAAACCAGACCTATGGATTTAATTTAAAATTTGAGGATTTCACTGATGAAATAATAGTACAGTCTTAATGAATTTTTCATGCTAAAACAGATTAAAGGCCCCTTACTGACAGGGCAAATAGACACAAGAGCCCTCCACCTTCTGGGTTGTATTGTCAGGGAAGAAAGGAGAGTTAGATGTCAGGGGTCAGTAGAGGGACTTCGAGGGCCTTCCATGGTCCTGCAGAGCCCCCACGAGCCTGGGGGTGACCATGGGGAGGGATGGTTAAGCAGGGACGGGAACAACGGAAACTCCCTGCCATCACCATAAGCACCTCCCACCTTCATGTACCGCAGCAAAACGGGGAGGATCCAGGGGTCTGTTTGACCCCCGCGTGACATGTGTCCTAATTTGGTCTTACCTATCACACCAATCCTTGTTTTTTATAGTCTTATCAATGTGTTTGTATTTCTATGGACATTATGTGCACAATTCCTGGAAAGTCATATAAATTAACCAGAAGGATAAATGGAGCTCTTTTACCAACCCTTCCAGAGTGTGAGACATTGTGCTGATCTTCATGGAAATAGATGATGAAGAGGTAAGTATTTCAAGAAATGAAAGCATTTTATCTATGAAGCTCTTTCAGATAGTGGGTTTATTTATTATTTCTTTCAACAGCAGCTATAAGCACCTATCTTTTCAACAGAGGGCTAAAGGGGTGGATAAGATAGGACCCCTGCGCTCAAGTAGCTTACTGTCTCTCCTCTAGGAACTCACAGAGTAATCAAGGTCACCAAAATAACTGCTCACAGGAGGTAGAAACTCCACGTTTGAAAATGCAGAGAAATCAGGAGAAGTTTAGAGTGGAGACGAAGTTTCAACTCCTTTTAAAGCTTGGATATGATTTCGAAAAGTGGTCATGCCAGTTGGAAGAGATACAAGAGACCAGCATGTCTACGAAAAGTTGAGACTTGATTTCCTTATAGAACAAAGTTAACAATTATACAACTTAAATGTAAATTTCAAGTCACAAAATTTTTAAAAGAGTGGAGAGAGGAATGTCTCCCTTCTGTAGCAATAAAGCCCAGTTTAACAGGTACTTTGCCAAGGTATCTGCTTAAACTTATGCCAGTCACCCAAGCATTTGTCTGGAAAAGAGTTTGGTCATCTCTAACCATGATGCAAGACAGTTGTAAGGAAAGCTGTTTGAACTTCCTCAGAACACCAACATTTAATACTCCTTGAGTTTCCAACAGGAAAAGAAGGGAAGTCAATATTTTCCCATGTTGATACATAACTGAATTAGAGTTTTACTTAACTTAATAAATTGCCACCTGGGATAACAGAACCATTGACAGTACTCAATTTCAGGTCTGCATCAATTGTGTTTCCTCAGTGCAAGTCTAAGCGTCTGTTACCAGGACTCCCAAAGGCATCAGGGTAAGAAAACTGTTTTCAGGGAAGTGCTTGGAACAAGCTGGTGAGCCTGAGGAGGCTGGGGGTAAGAAATTAGGGTTGTTTTCATGCCTGAATGCACTGTACTATACCACGCACTGTGTCATATTTTATAGTATAAAACCTCCAGATTAATGAGGCACACCTGGCTCAGGTGATGGGTTGTTTTTTTTGTTTTTTGTTTTTCTCCCCACACTTATCTAGACGAACCCATGTGCAGTGCATCTTCAGCTTTATGTACTAGGCTGGGAGGAGAGTTGAATTTCCAAAAGTTCTGATGTGACTTCACTCATTCAGACTTACTGTCTTCAAATCTACTGGTGAGATCCCTTATGAAGAACTCAGCAGCTTGCCACTTCTGACATTATCAGAGTATGTTGCCAACCTCTCTGTGCCAACTTCCTGCTGTAACTTTTAGATAAGTAAACCAAATTTGATTTATCCAGTGGGTGGGCTCTGCCTGGTTATTCCATCAGTCTTAACCTACTTTTGATTTACATTCATGCTAACACCTCCATAATCCATTTTTTTAAATCAAAAATGTCTTTGCTCAGATAATAACTTAGAAGAAACATCATAACTACAAATCCCTTCAAAACATTAAATCCAAAAGGCTAGGGGTATAAAGTTTTGGGGGGTTATTTCCATTTTTCCAAAATGATACAAGTAAATATTGATGACATGGAATAAACCTACCAGGAGTTGGATAAAAATTCTTATAGTTACAATACAGCATATATTATAACTACAATATAAGATGAAGAGAAATAGTTGGGAAGCAAATCTTTACTGAAAAACAAACCTTCAACAGGACGTTTAAGAGTTTCCCAAAGGAAGGAATTTAAATGTTGTTTAAATTTAGGCTAAATAAATCCAGAGGGCTATTCCTGAGGGAAGCAGGGCTTACTGAAGACTGAGCTGCCTGTCTCTGACCATTTAACCAGATTTTTCTATCATCTTGCCCCTGCCAGCCTCTGCAACTCCTAGAACCAGCTGAAACTGCCAAAAGAAGCACTAAAGGAAAAATATATTGAAGTTGCAAAATGGGAAATGGCCCTTGCCTTCTTTATGCTTTGAAACTCATAAACATCTATTTTTAATAGAAAACAAATGCCCTTGAAATCACCTTCATTTTAAGTACCCAAACTGGCTATACAAAGTGATCCTGGGGTACTGTTATTAGCCCATCTTTGACTGAAAGACATTCCCTTGGTCCTCAGAAGTCCTACCCAACTCTTCCAATATTGTCTCTCTAATTCCTAACAGACAATCAAGGAATAATCTACTGAATGGCATGTGTAAGTGCAGAATACTGAATAAGTTCATCTAAAATGGGTGGAAGGCATCTATGATTCAGTTACTATCACGAGAAACTTTGTTTTGAAAAGGGTAGCAATTGCAACAGAGACAAACTGGCCTTTGATGTTCTGGAGGAGAATATGAGTGTTCCACCAATTTCTTAGCCAGAAGGGCAGAAAGAATAAGTTTTACTAAGCTATCTACCTATTAAATGTCATTCTACGATCTCTAATTCAATGTGATTTCACTCTCCCCACGCAGCATTACCTGGCCTTCCACATCACACTTAGCATGGTAAGAAAGTGGGGCGGGAGACATACATTGGTGGATAACTACTACCAGGCATGGTTAATTGCTTACAATTGCCTGTATAATATCACACTACATCAGAACCTTCCCTCGCACCAAGTTTTTATTTCTTTTGATGAACTGCAGCCTGGTTCATTTTCATCTGCTCCTGGGTCTTTCCCTACTCGTAGGTCTCTCTTCAGAGCCCTTCTACAAAGTCATATTCACGCTTTTGGAAATGATATTTAGACCCATTCTGGAGTAATATAATATCAAATGATTTTTGAAGCAAAATTTAAAATATAACATCATGATAACTAGGGGGAAAAGGTAATGAATCACAAAAGAATAGGTTTTTATAAATTTTTCTCTTCACGAGTAAAAAAAGTACCATTTGTTCTCAACAATGAAAGTTGTAAAAAAACAATATTTTAAGAAATACGGTAATACTTTTCATTCACATGGGAGCAGTGCAGACCAGGCAATAGTTGAATCCCACCTTTCCCCACCCCTCACTACCTCTGTGATCTTGAACAATTTGCATAATATCTGTGGGTCTCTGTTTTCTCATCTGCTAAATGGGAGAAATAAAAAACTCCTTCACAAGATTAAATGAGACAATATAATCAGTTAAATGAGAGTACAATCAAAGCTTGCAAAACACCTAAGAGATACTGTGTTCAGTAAATGTTAGTTATTAAATACAAACGTCACACTGAGAAATCCAAGAATTAGAGACTTGCTTTGTTTTCTAAGCTCTCTGGTCTACAGCCAAAGCCTTTTGTGCCCCTGAGCAAACAGGAAAGTACCCAAATAACACCTCAAATAATTGAACGCTAGTTTGGCTTGAATGGAGACTTAGGTCCAAATTGCTTCCAAGGTTCATGGATTAGTGTTAATTGTCCCATGGTGTAAGCCTAATTTTGCCCGTCAATAAATTACTGGTTCACATTTTTGGCGTGGTCCTCAAAGGCAATCTAACCTACATTGTTCCAGATGGGTTATTTCAAAAAGGCATTTAAAAAATGGGAAGAGAATGTAATCATTAATCCTTAGAAAGAGAACTCACAACAAGATTATAAAATGTTTCATTAAATACTAGAGCTGATACTAAAGTGCCAATTACAGTTACTTTCCAAGTAGGTAAATTCAGGACAAGCTGCTTGTTGCCTGGACCTTCCCACTCACTCCACTCCCCCTCTCCCATATCACAGCCGCCCAGCCCTCTTACCATTGCTGCTACCCCAGCCTTGACCACTGTATGGAGAGCAGGTTGGGGAAAGGATGAGCAAGGCTGAAGAGGAGAAATGCCACGCTCCTGTGAATGTCAGAGGATCACGACACACATGAAAGCGTACTTAACTGCATCTTTAAATACCCCAAGAGCAAACTCCTGCAGAGAATTGTAGGATGACCACATTTTTGCTTTATTATGGAGTTCAGGGCCAATATTCCGTACCTGTCTTAACTTTTAAACTATACAGATCTGGGGCTTCCCTGGTGGCGCAGTGGTTTAGAGTCCACCTACCACTGCGCCACCAAGGAAGCCCTAGGAATATATTTTTAAAAAAACATACTTCAGGGGGCTTCCCTGGTGGCGCAGTGGTTGAGAGTCCGCTTACCACTGCACCACCAAGGAAGCCCTAGGAATATATTTTTTTAAAAAAACGTACTTCAGGGGGCTTCCCTGGTGGCGCAGTGGTTGAGAGTCCGCTTACCACTGCACCACCAGGGAAGCCCTAGAAATATATTTTTAAAAAACATACTTCAGGGCGCTTCCCTGGTGACGCAGTGGTTGAGAGTCCGCATAACACTGCGCCACCAGGGAAGCCCTAGAAATATATTTTTAAAAAACATACTTCAGAGTGTGGTTGGGAGTCCGCCTGCCGGTGCAGGGGATGCGGGTTCGTGCCCCGGTCTGGGAGGATCCCGCGTGCTGCGGAGCGGCTGGGCCCGTGAGTCATGGCCGCTGAGCCTGCGCGTCGGGAGCCTGTGTTCCGCAGCAAAAGAGGCCGCGATAGTGAGAGGCCCGCGTAACGCAAATAATAATAATAATAAAATAAACTATACAGATCTGTTAGATGGCTTTAAACCACCATTGGGCTTCCCTGAGGATCACAAATTACTGATGCTATAAGGGTCCTGAGAGATCATGCATCCTAGGGATTTTTAATTAAAGGAAAGAACGTGGTGGGGGGCGTGGAATTCCCTGGCCGTCCAGTGGTTAGGACTCTGCTCTCTCACTGCTGAGGGCCTGGGTTCAATCCCTGGTCGGGGAACTAAAATCCCATAAGCTGTGTGGTGCTGCCAAAAAAAAAAAAGAAAGAAAGAACAAGAGGTGGCGATTTTGGGGAAAATGATGAGAGCTAGGGGTCCTCTCTCCCTATTTAACACTTGTGCGCGCACACACACACACACACACACACACACAGGCAAAGGCACAACATTTGTGCACAAATCTCAAGTTTCCCAGATCTCCTGAAGTCCATCCATGATTATCCTGGTCATCCATGGACCCAGACTAAGATCATCTGATCTAAACCCCATATTTTCAAATTTATATTTAAATTTTTAAAAACCTGCAGTCCAGCAGGATTACAGCAAAATTGTGACTTGCTCAACAAAACATTTCTGGCAAAGCTGAAACCAAAACCCACATCTTCTGACTCCTAGTTAAATGCTTTTCCACAAGCAGCTTCCTTTCCTGTCTTCCATTACCTGGGTGGTAAGAGAACAATACTTGCCTACTTCTTGGAGTTTTAGGTGGAATATTTACTAAAACGTTTACACATCATAAATGTCTGCAAGTCACCCTTCCTTACAAAACTTTAGTGCTTGCCATTATTTGCATAGTAACAACTACCCAGGAGGTGAATTAGGCAAATTAGTCTTTGCTGTACAATAATTCTTAGATTGTGTACTCAGATTTGACTCTGATAAATATAACATGGCTACTGTCTAAACAAATTTTTATGGAATACTGACATAGGTCTAATTTATTAAAGATTTAGTCTCATTTTTATCCAGAAGGGTTTAGAAGTTTTTTTTTCCCCCTCTCGGAGGGAAAAAAAAAGGAATGTAGACACATTTGGGGTTTTTTTTAGGGGGGGGGGGGCGTTGGTGTTGGGTTTTCCCAGGTGCCCCAAATTAAAATAACTCACACTCTCTGGCTATCACTCAAACTGAGTTGACTTTGCTACTGCTTTCCCAGATCCTTCTAAAAACTAAAGGATTTTGTTCTGGCATTTTAATCAGTGATTAACTACTCCCTTCTTTTTCCTGCTGGGTTAAGTAAAAGATCCATATGCCGGGTGTTGTAGGGAATTTGTTAGGCTGTAGATCATAGCTGTGGTGCAAGACGTGATGTGTCTCAAGGGAACTAATGAAGCCATAAGGAATGTAAAGAGTCACCGGGTTAAAGCCACATTAGGACAGCTGTTAGGTTAATGAGGGCCCCGCTTTGGAGAGGAGGTCACTGTATAGAAAAATATGAACCACTCTTTATTGGTTTGATCCCATGTCCTCTGGAAGTTAATGGGCCATTCTTATTCTCCTTTGACGTTCGCTGAGCCAGATGCGAGTGCCGGGCACTGTACAAGCTGCATGCGGTTGAGATTAACTCTGTGCCCCCATCCTTGTCTTTGGCAAAAGCAACAATGAACGAGGTAGAGCAACACAGCACACTCTTTTCAATTTTCCATCGCTCCCTTTGTTTGATTTCTTTACAGCCAATGTTTATTTTTTGACTCTGAGTTCAGAACTGATCTTCAATCTATCTTAAGGACAGACCCAGTATGTGGGCTTGGCCAGCCAGAGAGGATAAGGACCAGATCCTGGAATATAGTGGGCACTCAATAAAAGTTTGCCAAAACAATGGAAGAATGAATGGACCTCACTTTACATTTAAACCAGGTGATCACAGAACTATAATAAAAGCAAATAGATTTGATATATGTAATATTTGTAGCATTATTATATATATGATAATACATGCACGGTATATATTACCATAAAATAACGTGATATTTACATATACATATATAAATATCATCATGATTTGCGGTTAGCGGTGGTCATTTCTGGGAAGGAGCACTATATCCCAATGTAATAGGCAGAGGGATTGAATAGCTCCAGCTGTAAAACATTTGTGTTGCAAACCCCAGTGTATCTGTGACTCTTCTCTACACTCACCTTTGCACCCACCTCCAGCTCACACAATCAGCTGCCCACATTCCACCTTTCAAGGCAGTTCTATCCTTTCCCTTCTCACTGCCACTGACCTACTTCAGAAACCACTCAAAAGTTTGCTGTTGTCTAGGTACCACCCCTAAACTCCACAGAGTGCCTGGTACATAACAAGGATCCCTGAAATGATGAGTGAATAACATGAATTGACCCACTTCTGTATGTTATATCTGATATAATCATATTCTCCCCATAATGATATCCAATGTTAAGAATGAACATTTTCATAAGTACCAAAAAATAAACACTAAGAATACAAAGAGAGCAAATAGATTTTCAATCAATCATATTCCTTCCTACCACCCTAGCACTCCCTAACCTTAACCAACTTGAACTATTCACTGTGTGCTCAACATGACTAGAGTGAAAAATGAAAGGTCAACTGATATGCAACTCATGTGCTTCCGAGTCTCTGTGCTTTTGCTCATTATTCTGTGTTACTAAAATACTCTCCCAACCTCCCTGTCCAATGACTATCTATCTGAACTCAAAAGGCCATCTGAACCCTCCCTTCTTCATGAGCCCCTCTTGTTTACTCCAATAAAATCTCACCCTTTCCTCTTCTCGACTCTCCCTGCACTTCAGCTCTCTCTAACACACTTACCATCTCGGCTTTGTTTTTAAATTATTCGTGCATTTACTTTACTACCCTTTAAACACTAGTTCCTTGAGAAATGTGTCTTAATTCATCTTAGTGTTCCTTGGCCTTCCTAGCACTGTGATGATCAGAAAGAAAGTCAAGTTGAAGAAAACAATCCCTCTGACTGGGCTCTGCAGGCTACAAGAGGCTATTCCAAAATAGTCTGTGATTGGAGAGGTAGTTCCATGCTTATGGGAAAGTGTTGATCAATCTGGAGACCACATCAACTGCCTAGTTCGCTGCTGAGTCCCCAGGCTCACTCTAACTATGAACATCAAGTATCTGGCAATAACATGACATTTCCAGATAAAGTAACTTCACTCCTGGGGCAGTAAGGGGTTCCAGGATACCCTGAGGCATTTGTAATCTTTCCAACCACGCTTTACTACCTTGAGAAGAAAGTTCATTATTCATAATGAAACATGATTCTATCACTCAATAGAAACATATTACACCAAAGTAGCCTCTCCAGAGGGTTCAGAACACTTCTGAGTTGAAAAGATAATTTAAAATGTTCTTTAAATAATATAGTTACTTGAAATGCTTCTAGACTTAAAGGAAGGGATTTTACCTTATATAACTTTGCACATCTTCATAATTGAAAGGCCATAGGGAGGAAGTGTATGGAATCCAATTACCTCGATCACTTACTAGCTACATGACTTTGGGTAGCTACTTACACAGTCTGAGTCTCAGTTTCCTCATCTATAAATTGGGGATATTAATAGCACCAATCTAGGGTTTTAATGGTGAGTAAATGAATTAATTCTTGTAAAGCATTTAGAACAGTGCCTGGCACAGAGTAACCACTCAAAATTTTGCTATTATCTATGTACCACCCCCAAAGTCTATACAGTGCTTGGTACATAACAAGGATTCCTGAAATGATGAATAAATAATGTGAATTGACACCCTTCTCTGTGATATATCTGATATAATTACATTCTCCTCGTAATGACAACCAAAGTGTAAAATAAGAACGTATACTTTCATAAATACAAAAAAAATACTAAGAATACAAAGAAAGCTAATTAAATGGATCACAGTTTTAAATCTATACATATAAAATACTTGTATCAAATAATATGATAGAAAAGAAGCCAAATATAGCCATCACATCAATAAATTTAATTGGACTTATCAACCTATTAAGAGGAAAAGGAAAACTTTCTGACTGGTTAGCAAAGTAATATGTTGCTATATACCACAGACATACCTCGGGGGAGATGGCGGGGCAGGGGGCGAGGGGGGTGTTGGCAGGAGGTACTTGGACCAAGCACATGCAATAAAACGGAAATGGAGATCATGATGTTATCACGACAAGGCGAAATATGAAGGAAAGAAATGAGAGAGAAAGGAAGAACTTTATAATGTGAGAGGCTGCCGTTCACAATCAAGGTCCATTCCTGATATATTTACTTTCTTGGCCTGAAATATGCTTTAGAGGAGAAGACACTCTTGTTTCCTGTGTGGGTTTAAGCAGGACGGGGATGTTTGGACGTCAGTACCTGTACTCGGGCCTCGGTGAGCTTTGCCCTCTGGGCCAGTTCCTCCCTAGTGTAAATATCAGGATAGTGAGTTCTTTCAAAAGCCCGTTCCAGTTCTTCAAGCTGCTCTGCTGTGAAAGTGGTCCGGCTCCTGCGCTGTTTCCTCTTGAGCGGTAAATCTGGTTCAGAGTCGATGTCAGAGCCTTCATCTGATTGGGGTGCCGAGGCTAAAAGCACAGGAGAAAAAAAGTGATCAAATGTGAATCAGAAAACAAGTCTGGGGAGTTCACTGGTGGCTGAGCGGTGAGGATTCAGCACTGTCACTGCCATGGCCCGGGTTCGATACCTGGTTAAGGAACTGAGATCACGCAAGCTTCTTGGAGCATCCAAAATATGAAAAAAAACAAAAACAGTCTGACCAAGCTATAATGATTCAAATCCTAGTCTAAAGTACATTCCCAATGTCCTCCCACTGACACAAAGCCCCTCCTTGCAGTATTACATTATTAAATGGTATTTAATCTCTTCCCCTATCCCATCTCCAAGGCCCCCAGGCAGAAATAATTGCTCTCTGCATCTGTCATTCTAAGCCCATTATGAGCTCTTAGAAAGCAGAGACAGGCCTTACTCCATTTTTCTGGCCCATGTCCTTAGCCTTTAATGGGTACTCCGTTCTTGTCTAATAAATGAATCACATTTAATTTGGTTCCTGATCAATCTTCACCAGCTTTTAGACCAGGAAAAAATTTGTTAAAAAGTGATTTTTTAAAATTACTATTCCAAAACTGACTTCATATCTAAAAAGGCAATAATCGTAAACTAGTGCAGGATTCCTATAAATTTGTAGACTGTACCGCTCCTATAAGAAACACCGTGTTAAATTTACTATCTCATTGTCAGATATTAGGAAATGCTTTAAGGAGAGTTTAGATATTGTTAAAGCAAATCTCAAGAACAGACTCAGGAAGAAGCGGGCATAGTCTACTGAACTGTTTCTAAACAGAAGTTCAGAATCTGGGTCTGATAGGCAGCTGCTTAGGACCACTGCCTAGTTTGAGGAGTGCAGTGCAAAATAAAAACGCAGGACCCCCGTGTTCACAAGTTATCACGAATTTCAAGATGGCAACTACAGAGCATAAAACTAAGCACAGGTCCTTCTGCACATGGGGCCCTGAGCGACTGCATAGGCCACACGTCCCTGAAGCCAGCCTTGCTACAGGCGCCCTCCTCACCAAAGCTTGAATTTGCCTGTATGAGCACGCATCAAGGAAGGAGACCTTCCAGTTTTAGTTTTTTTTTTTTTGGCCGTGCCACACGGCATGCGGGATCCAAGCTCCCCGACCAGGGATTGAACCCGCGTCCCCTGCAGTGAAAGCGTGGCGTCTTAACCACTGGACCGCCGGGGAAGGCCCGACCTTCCAGTTTTAGTATGCAGGCGCCCAAGAAACTGGAGGAGGAGCTGGGAAATTAAGTAGAAATTTGCATTAATGATGCAATTTGGTGTCTGTGAGTTATGACAGTAGAGGCTACCTGTTGGCCAATAGCAGGTTCTTCAGCTTGAGGATGCACCAGACACAGGGCTCTCCGTAGGAGAGCAGCCCCCTCCCAGAGGCCTGGACCTCAGGACAGTGGCAGAGGTTGGCAGAGGGCTCCCAGGCCACAGACTCTGAGTGTAGCGTGGGAGCCAGAGCAGCCTTGCCCCTGAACACATGCAAATGCTCTCAAAACTTCCAAATAACTGGAGGATCCTCTGGGGAAGAGGCTGAGGTGTGCTGTCAGCGGATGAGGAGAGAAAGCCAGAAAATTGTAGATGACTAATGTCAATGTCAAGGTAACTCATTTGCACCCTCAGGCTGGTAGAACCTGGGGAAATGCAGGAAGTGCTAGAAGCAATCCTAAAATGAAGTATCTCCTATACTACTAATTCTCTTTTCTCTTAAGCTCAAACTTGATTCTGCCCTATAGAAATTTAAAATTTCATTTTACTTCAGTATAAATTCTAAGCTGCCCCAAAAGGTACACATCCAAAATAACCCACAAATATAATTTTAAGTCTTCTAATATTTTAGTACTTCTACATTTTATTCACATTCAAATACTGTGAAATTAAGCGAGTGAATTAATAATATATATGACAAATCAAAGAAAACCAATACTGGCACGTAAAAGCAAAAGGGAATTATAATATGTAATGCTCTACTGTATGTTAGCCATTATGCTTGGCTTTTCAATTATGTTATCTAATTTAATGTAAAATGGTCTAATTTAATATAAATCTTATTTTAGGAAATTTTAGTATTAACTGAAAGAAAGAAAAATAGACTTTAAGTATGCTAACATTTTACAGGAGTATTAACATGCTAAGAAATATGTCATTCATTGCATTATAAACTTCAAAAGCAGCCAATACAACTTACATGTGTATACCTTTAATAAACGTGAACCAAATTAAAAGAACAATAATTTGTGCCTAATTGTAGGGCAGTGGTTCTCAAACCTCTGGAGCATCAGAATCACTGGAAAAACCTGTTAAAAACCAGATGGCTGTCCCCTCTTCTAATTCCATACTACGTCTGGGGTGGGCTCTGAGAATTCGCATTTTTAACACATTCCCTGGTGATTGACGCTGGTGTTACTGATTCTGGACAGACACTTTGAGAACCCTCTCTACAGAATATTTCAGATTAATTATTCACTTCCCCCTCAAAATTCCCAAGTATATAAAATATTTTCTGCCACAATTTATCCAAAAAATTGCTCCCACCTGTATTTTTTTCAGTTATAAATAATGTACTCCCCAAGAAACAGGTTACTCATTCCCCTAAGAAGAAAATAAATTTTTATAAAATGTTTTCCTTCCATGCTTCCAGTTTCTGTTGCCCTGACTTTTTGGTCTAAAGTGAATTCAGGTGAAAAACTCAACAGCATTTAAGAACTGACCAAAATCTCTCCTCTGCCTGTGAGAACCTTAAATCTTTGCTTGCACTTTCTCTTACTATGATCCCATTAGGATAACAGTATGTGGAAATTTTCATGTTCCCTTTGGGAGTCTCTGGGGCTAGTAAATCCTCCCAAGTAAATATGATGTGCCATGCACTGTCAGGTCAATTAATCAAAATCATCGCTGGTTTCTGGAGAAAAAGGGTTGCTTAGATGTACAAGTACCAACCAGAGTTAATTTTGAGGGTCAAGACCACTGTTTCACCTTAACAATTGACATCCCCCAGAATAGAAGCTCTATGAGCTCAAGACCCTTCCTTTGCCTTGTTCAGTGCTAGAATTACTGCTGGAACATAATAGGTGCTCAATAAATACATGCTGAATGAATAGAAGTACAGGAGAAAAATTAAGTTTTGAACCAAAATTCACTTTTCTATCACCATTTTACATCTTTAAAATGGAAATTCTGCGCTTATGAGTCACCCAACTACCATTTATAGATGAGCTTTGGGGCAGGGGTTGTGAATCCTTGAAAATTACTTGGAAATTCTTGCAAGTACTTGCATGCCTGAATTTTTCTAGGGAATAATTACCAATTTTTTCAAAGAGGATTGTGATTTTTAAAAAAAGATGAAGAACCACCAACAGCCAGTGATAAACAAGACTAAGAATATCTGAGTTCAATAGCACAGCCTTTACCACCAAAAATAAATTTTTCTTTAACAAGCTAGGAAATTACTACTTTTATTCCTAGACTGTTTATTCAAAAGCAATCCAAAGGTTCCATCTAACTAGGAAAAACTCCAAATAGCATCATTTTAAAGACACCGAGGAAACGATTTGCCTGATTTTTCTGCTAGAAAATTATCTGAACCAACTGATCGTTTTTGACACGATGAAGCCACAACCTTACAAGTCAATTCTAACTTTTCCCCATCTGTAAACTCCAAAAGGATGTGGGCTTTAAAAAATGTTCAGTCAGCAACCCTAGATTAACCTACCAGCTAGGAAATACTTGCTCTTTCTAAAGATGGAAACACTACCATTTCTTACACTACTCAATAGAATTAAAATATTTTTTGTGGTTTTTTAAAATTTATTTTATTTTTGGCTGCGTTGGGTCTTCATTGCCGCACGCAGGCTTTCTCTAGTTGCAGTGAGCAGGGTCTACTCTTCGTTGCAGTGTCTCAGGCTTCTCATTGCGGTGGCTTCTCTTGTTGCGGAGCACGTGCTCTAGGCAGGCGGGCTTCAGTAGTTATGGCTCACAGGTTCTAGAGCGCAGGCTCAGTAGTTGTGGCGCACGGGCTTAGTTGCTCCGCAGCATGTGGGATCTTCCTGGACCAGGGCTCGAACCCATGTCCCCTGCATTGGCAGGCAGATTCTTAACCACTGCACCACCAGGGAAGCCCTAAAATGTATTATTTACACAGAACATGGTTCACAATAATGTCCTAAATTTGAATCATTCAGTTTTTACCAAAAACAAGTCTAAAACTTAAATCCCATTTTAATGGCACAAATTAAATCAATCTGTTGAAGTTCTATTTTACATATTTAACTTTACTCAAGATACTGGAATAAATTCGATACTAGATACCAAGTATGTAATCTTGCTAAATATTTCAGCAAAGTAAAAACAAGGCCTTTCTTTCAGACAGCTTGACAGAAAGAAATTATTTTTTTTCTGTGAATAATATTTAAGCTATGACTTGAAAACTACAAGCAGTGTTAGCAAGACAGTTATCTAAATGTTAATAAATTGCCAGGACATAGCAACTAGATTAAATATAATTTCTTCAGCCTCTTTATACTGTCTGGCCTTGATATTAAAGGGAGACTTTCATACATTTAAGTTGCTCAGTTACATTCTACACCTGCCTTCACAAAGTTTGCTTTACTGTTCTTTAGAGATATTGTCCCCTAATTTGAAATTCCAGAATAGTTCTCATAAGAAAATCCATATCAGTACATAATACATGGTCCTTTAAGTGGAGATTTTATTGTTTTAATTGCATAAAAATTCTCAGATTTTATCCCAATCCATATTCTTATCAGACTCTGAAAGTTTTGATTCTATTACCAAAACCCCTTCACAATCCATTCTCTGACTTAAACATTTGTTTAACTCAATGTCGCCAATGAACCTGGAGCAAACCTTACCAAGAGGTGGAGAATTTCTCTCCTTTCCTTACATAACTACACAAAAACCCATGAAGTAAATACTCACCCCAGAAAAAGGAAAGAAAGATTCAGAGAGGTTATTCGGGTCACACAACTTGGAAACTGGGATTTGACCCAGGTTTATGGGACTTCAGAGAACTCTCTCTCATCTAGCCTGGAGTGTTCTAAATAGGTGTTGAGTTTCTTTATCACAAACACACACACACACACACACACAAACAGTCCTTTTGAAGAGGAATACAGGAAACACACCAAAACAGGAATCCCAATGTAAATCATTTAGCTGATTGCCACTACTATTCTTATTTGTCCCAAATTTTCAAAACTTCTTAGAACCAAATGAAATTGACAGAAATACAACAGTTTAATCAATAGTATATGCCAAATCAATTTCCCAATTGAATTTAATTCAACAGATATTTATTGAATTCTTTATATATTCAAAGTATAGATGTTTAACAACAATAAAGCACTAAGAAATTGATCAATTTTCCAAGATATTGAATGAATTTAAGAAATTAAAGCAGTCAGTCTGACCATGTGCAGTCTCCATTAATAATCATCACAGACCCTTAGTTCTAAGATCCAGGGTCAATAGGGAAATACTATTGTCCACAAGCAGTAGAACTGATCGCTCTGTTTATATCTTTATTAAAGTCTTCTTTTTTGATATAAAAGGCACCTTAGTGAAAGGATATCAAGAGCTGTAAAGTAACCTCAAATTCTTTTTAGGCAAAAGCGCAGGAATAAAAACTTGAAACCTGTTGGGATATTCACAAGTTATTCAGCAGAAACCTCAGCGTGATCACCGGGAAAATGTCACCTCTCACCCAGGTGCCTGAGTGTTTCGACTCTGTGCTTTATTCCTAACTTTAAAAGAAGTTCATTTCTTCTTTTTCTATGTTAAGCTAATTCTAGGTCTTAGGAGCAAAATTTTTAGTTATCCCAATCATCTCACATTAACTCCCCAAATCAGCCTTGGGAAAATGGACATTTTCTGCTTAAAGAAAAAAAAAAAAGATCAAGCATAGGCAACAATCATACCCCATAGGATTACAAATTCTTCTTTCGGAAACAAATCAAACTGGGAGGAGAAGGCAGAAGTATTACCACCAGCGGACCAACCATGAAGTTTAATTAAAGAAGGAATTACAGAATTAGAGAGTATGTCTTTGTCCGTTAACCCCTTGTGACCTCTTCTATAGCCTCAGGAAATATTTCATCCTAGTTAATGCTATTATACATGAGATCTTACCTCAATTTTATAGGGATTTAGTCACGTGGAATTCTATAATTATTGGTTTCCAGACCAGTATAATTCAGAGATGGGAGACAGGCAAAAAATGGAGAACCCAAATCATTCACAAGCATGCATTTGGCACACTGTCTTTCTTCTCAGCAAGACTTTTCATTTGAATAATTAAAGAATCAAAACATGACAACCATTTAAACTCTATGTTTTCCCCAGATATAACACAATGCAATTTACAGACACGGGAGGAGGTGGGGGGAATCTCTCTCTGCAGGTTTCGAGGCTGAACTTCCTTGGTCAACTGTCATTTATTCTAAGACAGCCTCAGACCAAATCAGATGGTCGTCCCATCTGTACTAACCTTTCCGAGCTAAACCTGTCAGCGTCGGCACTCAAAGCTATGTTCCACCGATGAAAGAACAAGATAAAAATAAAAATCATGCCTAAGAGCCCCACAAGGTGGTTTCACCCTGTGTCAGACAGCTTGAGGGTATTTCAGAAGTATATCCCATGAGGTCTTTAACAGGTCAACTTGAAGTTGGATGTACTTACTTGGCTAATTGTAGAATGTCTCCTGTGTTTGTGAGTTTTACCATTCAACACGAAGGGGACAATGGGACAAATAACTGTTTTCTGATCTGAAATAGCCCTTTTACACTGAGAGAGATGTGAATGACCTCTCTCGTGTTTACTCGGGTGAAAACCAGGAAGAGTCTGATATTCCCTCACAGACCCAGAGTAAATGACAAATGACACTTTCCCTTTGTGATCTTTGGGATTTTTGTTGACTTATTTGGAGGCTTTTGTTGGATCCCAAGAAATGGCCTGTGGCCGAGGCCTATTCTACCGATTTCCACGCTCCATCTGTGGAATCCATCAATGGAGCGTTTACCCTCATTCAGGGCTCTGACACCTGCCTGGCAGGGAGCAGCAGACACAAAGAAAGCCGGAGTGGATGAGAAAGGGGAGGTTGGGTGTTTTTTTTTTTCCAGAGGAGGGAGGAGGGGGAGGTTGAAATGGAAGCACAGTAGGGGTTAATCCAAGCCAGTTGAGAGACTTCAGCACCTGGAAGCTTCTCTGCCACATTAATTCACAAGCTAAGAAGTAATCGGCAACATTATTTTTTTAATGTTTTTAAATTGTATATACGTCAAGAGAAGGAAAAAAGAAGAGACCCCGCTGAAAGGAACAAACCAAAGATTTACAACAAAATCCTAAAGTAGATCTAGAAAGCGTGTGTGACCTAACAAACTCTCGAGCTATCTAATGAACTTTCCAGAATTCCTAACTCAGAACTAGGATTTGAGTAATTGTGACCATGATGGTTGATAAACTAGGAGAGAGAGTTTATAACCTGATCAGTGGCCTCTTGGGTGTGTGTGGTGGGTGGGGGGGACGGTCAGGGGGTCTTGTTTTGCCTTTATTGCCTCTACAACTTCTCCCCCAATTTGCCAGCCCAAAAATCTTTAGCAAGTGCAAAAAAAAAAAAAAAGCAGGACAGTGTATGGCAAGGATATTCTGGGCTCTCTCGGAAAGGTTCTTTTAAGAACTCTAAATCTAATTAAGACCCTCCAGCCATTCACCTACTCTTGTTCCCGCCCAGCAGTCCCCATTTGGGGGCTGCAGAAATGTAACGCCGGTCCCCTCCCCTCTGACCCAAGCCCTTCCCTCGGAAGCTGCCTTCTCACAGCACGGGGTCATTAGAAGGAAAATAAGCTCCTGCCAGGTTGGTGCTAATCAAAATAGCGCAAATAAACCCTGACACTCAACAACTCCCCGAGTCCCTGCTGCCCTGGGAGGAGAGTACAGATTGGTTATGAATATGGCCGGCCGCGGGGGCAGTCCAGGAGGGCCGTGTGTGCTCCAGGGCCCGAGAGTGACTTGAAATGCACAACATGGACCATTGGGTGTTTATTTAAGATAAGGGCTGACAAGCAGAGGCTGGCTGAACGGCCAAGCTGCCTCCGAGGCAATGAGCTGCATGGCCCTAAAGACCCCGGATCCTGAGGTTCCAATAACATTGAATTTCAGGTGCGTGTTGGATCTCTATTCACGTTACACTGAGGAAATGTTACACTGAGGAAATGTAATCCGGTGGAGTTCTCTCCTAACAGCCACTACCTGACCATTAGTCACTTAAAAGGCCTCCTTTGTAACAATACAGCTAGAAAAAAAGGCTATTTCTCCTTATTGCAGCCCCCGCTAGTGATTATTTTTAGTAGCTGTATTCGTTGATGTGTTTAAGTAAAAACATGTTTGTGCCCTTTCTTTTCCCCGACACAAGCAACATGTTGCTTAAAGGAGCCACAAAATCCCAACCAAACTACTGTTTCAGCACCTCCTTCCAAAGGCATAAAGTGAAGAAGGAATCATGACTACTTTGGGGGACCCTGACAGTGACCCAGATTAACCCAGATTTACGTGTGTGTAACAAGAATCCCTTTAACGAAGTGAATCTCTCTCATCAAGCAAAGATGAAGCCACACTTCCCTACCTGACCCCTGCAAATGATTTCTACTCGCAAATATTTGTCTTAAATGGCTTTTTGAAACTTCGTGGTAACCACCACCAGCGTATTTCAAAGAGAAAAAAAGAGGAAAGCCCCAAGAAAATGTGTTGCTATTCAATTAGGAAAACTGATTAGTTAACTAATTAGTCAGCTAACAGCTTTCTAAGAATAGTCTCCCCTGATAAGAACTTTCCTCCCTCAAGAGCTTAAAAGTCAGTCATAATTAAAATTAAGAGCCAGAGCTCTCTCTGTGCTCAAGTCTCCGTGTCTCTAAAAGCAGTAAGCTAGGTTTTGGTTTACTGGGATTGTATTGCAGGGAGCAAAGAAAGGTAATTTGCACACTGAAGGGGAACAGGAAAACAGTAGTTCTTGTGAAAGGAAAAGGGCCAAGTGACTTTTATTTACAATTGCCAAGAGAGAGGCCATTATTGACCATATGTGCCACAATTGCCCTCTTATCACGGGCTGGCCATCATGTCCTTTGGGAGCTGTTAATGAACTGGGTAATTGAGCTGCTGACATGTGTTACCAAAACAAAACAATAGGAAGAAGAGACAAATGAACATTTTATTTGCCAATCAGAGTAGGTTCAGCTTTTCAGGGAGCTGCAGCTAAGTAACTGACTGAATACATAAAACAGTGCATTGAAAGCAAGCAGATGCAGACACAATAATAGTTAACTGACAGCTTATGGCCCATCTGTGCTTAACATTTTGTTAGAGAAATTACTTGACTTGCTAAAGAGACAAGTCATACATCTGCCCCAAGTGCTGCATTATAAGAGATAAATCATTAGCTAAACTGTTTCATGACAATGAAAATGACAATGCTTATTAACAGTTATGCTGGGATATTTTGTCAGCACAGCTTGACACAGTTATTACTTACTAAAAGTGTGACAACTCATAGATATTCAATGGAATTGAGTTAGGAAAGAAAATCAGGACAGCAAACATTTTGAAAGAACAATAGGCATTTTTAATCTCTCAGGATTAAATATGCATTTCTAAGATGTTATGAATGAAAAAAATAAATCCATGAAATAGAACATAAGATCTTGTTCCATATAGTAATTATATATCTTTCTTCCATTTACACCTTATTTATGCACAACTGTAGAATATTGGAAATGCTCTCGTTCTGGGTTGCTTACCATTCATATCACCAATGATATCAGTTTAAGAAATAATTGTGGCTAGCCATTTTACTTTCCCAAACATACCTTCTTTTCCTCCTTTGGGAAAATATTTCTCTAATAGGGAGAGAAAAACCATGTTGCAAAACACCCACTTTATGAGGAGATTTAGCTTATGTTTTTGTTACTGCATCTGAATTGATACCATATTTTTTGGTCCAAGTGTAGAACAGCTTAATTCTGAAATCATTTTTATGTAAACTGGTTAATTAGAGGCAGAACATGGATCTCTCAAAGCCCTTCTTGTGATAGTTCCTTCAACATTCTGGCAAAATCACCTCCATAATAGTAATAATGATATAAGAAAAGCTGCTATTCACTGATTTACTGACAGCTTACTAAAGCCAACCACTGCTTCCAACGTTCTTTATGTGCATTTTCTTTCATCATTACCAAAACCCTATTGGAATATTGTCATCCCCATTTTACAGATGAGAAAAAAATGAGGTCTCAAGAGTAATGTAACCTACCTGATCAATGAGAACTAAGAGAGGCTACCCAAATATAAGATCAATGATTAACACTGTTATTTGAGGAACAGGTCCGTTAAACCATTGATGTGGGTTGAAAAAAAAATGGCCAGTATCGTCACATTTTTCTTCCAAGTCACAGTCAACCCTATAAATCCGTTGTGAAAACATGACCATAAAGGGTGAGTGATATTTTCCATGGTGGTTGGTGTATGTGAAATTATGTTACATACAGTTACTAAGAAAGAATTCTGGCTATGAAACCCAAACCTTAACTATATTTACAGAGCTTTAAATAAGACACAATTGACAGAGAACCATCCTGCCTTTGTTTTCCACTATCGAATATTTTTGCTATTGTGTGCATCGGTCATTTAAAAGTCATTTAAAAGTCATTTAAAAATAAACTAAGGCTGAATATATGAAAGAGGTGACCAGTTACACAAAGAGCCTTTCAGCAGGTAGAAAACAAAAGAATGCTTTTGCCACCCTTATGAGGACAAGATAACCCAAGACACACAAAACCTAAACAACTAAACTTTGTCAGGATTAGCATGACTTGGAGATGTTTGGAAAGGAGAAGAAAGGCAGATTAAAGAAGAAAGTTAAATACTACATTTTTTGTGCCAGAAACCAACCAAAGGAGTTAAGAAGATAAATGACTAAGAGACCTGAAGTACCAAAGCAAAACATTTACAGAATTTCAGAATCAAAGGAAGCAACTTTTGGCCAGTCCCTTCATTTTGCAGTTGAAGCTCAGAAAGAGCAAGTAGGGTTGCCCCAAATCACACATCTTTCAGTAAACATTTACTGAGTGCCTAAGATTTGGCTGATATCGTCCTTGGCACCAGGCATGCGAATATGAATAATGTATGGAGCTTAAACTCAGAAAGTAAAACTCAAATCACCTTACTCCCTCTCCAGTGCTCTTTCCAGTGAGTCAAAGTAAAGTATCAGTATATACGGAAGATAATCCAGCCATGCCCTGCAGCAACAGGAAGATTAAGTGGTCTCTCAAGGCTGAAAAACCTAGATACATTATTTACTAAATAACAGAGCCATAGATTCTGTGAGCCTGTGATCTTTAATACAGAGATCAAATTAATACATAAATGCTTTAACTGACACCTCCCATATGGTATTTCAAGATTGTTTCTTTGCTTTCCGTTTTCTATTGGTTCCAAAAGGAAGAAAAGAGGCAGTACAGGAAGCTTGTTTTGAAAATCCAAATCTTATCTGGGTCAATTATTGCTTGTTGGAAGATAGAAAGAGGTAATAACTGAACATAAATGAAAGAGGAAACTTTTCCTGGAGGCAAAAGAGAAGGCTGAGCTTAATTCTCCCTGGCAAACGCATTAGTAGCAACATCAAGGTCATCATCAGAAATCACTCATGGGAGACCTACGGTGCAAGTAGTACTTTGCTAGAGGCTGGGAGGAAAGGGATAATGAAGAAGAGAGTGGGATTTCTCTCCTTCATCCTGCAAAGGTGTGGTGCTTCCAAATTAGTGTCATATCCCACCAGAGGACCCCAGGAGGAACTGGCAAACCAGTCGAGATGACTAAGCAGATAATGTAAATGATACATCACTGTCCTTGGTTAAATAGGGATGGCTGATTTTTGAAATTTTGTTTTCTTCTCTTTGCAACTAAGCAACAGTCACCGTTGAATTCAGAAGAGATGATACCAAAGGCTGGAGCAAACTAAGCAGTAAGCCATGGTAGAAGACCCCCGGCTCTAGAGACACGCCAATCTACTTCAAATGCCCACCTGGCCACTTCCTCTCTGATGTGGGGCAAGCTGCTTTAACACTCTGACTCAGTTCGTTCATTAGTAAAATGTGGTTTAAAACATATGCTTCAAAGACTGGTTTTAAGGAAAGAAGAGCTTGTGAAGCACAGAACAGCTCCTGATGTGCAATATATCCTCCGAAAATGTAGCCCTCTGCATCCCTTCACCTTCATATTATCCAACCCCACCGGGCATTAAAAAAATATATACCATGATAAAAATGCTCTCTAAGTTCTAAGACTCAGAGAGAAACACAATCACCAAAACTTTGAAGATGTATGTAGCATTTCCTGATTTTGTGAAATAAGAGCATCCTCCTATCTCCCATCTGCTTCCCCTTCTCAAGATCCTGCCCATCATCAACCAGTATATACATATCCACTTAAAAAGGCTATTCAGTTCTTGCTGCATTTCCAATTCCCTTAAAAATCTAAAACGTAGCCCAGGATACTCTACGCCTCCTGGCCCAGGGCACAGGTCTGTGCTGTGGGATCAATGATTACGGTAGCGAGGAAAGTAAATAAATCCTGTGCTCCCAAATACCTCAAGGCTTAAACGAGAAGGCTGAGCTTAACAAAAATCAGGCAAACAGCCTAAAAGAAATTAAGTATACTTGACCCTCTCCTTTATGCCAACATTCATTTCGATTTCCATGGGGAAGAACCTTGAGTATGTCTGCTTGGAGGCAAATTCTCATCTTCAATTGTGTCTACTGATATGAATCTATATAGGCAAAATGAAGCATAGTTTTGACCAATTCACCATCTTCTCATTTTGATCAGTGGCCACAACCAATGTGAATAGGTCAGGTACCCAACTCCAGAAAAGAAAAAAAAAAAATCAAGAACTCCTTCAGAAGCAGGCTTCTGTGTGAATTGTTGGGCAACTGCCTTTCCTCTCCACATTAGCTTTCCAGGAACTATCTTGCAGAGCTGGAAGGAAATGAATAAGGAAGTTTTAGGTAGGAGAGAGTAAGGGAGGGGAGGACAGAAGAGGAAAGAACAGAAAAGATGAGGGTCAACTTTCCTTCCTCATAATGAAGAGTAATAACACAATAAGTGATTTCAGAGTTAGTGGGTTGACCCCAGGCACTCCTTTCTCCAAAAGGCTCTGATGACAAGTCTTGTTGAGTCAGGAAGGCCTGCTCGCCCAGAATGGGGAGGGCAGAGGGTAAGGGTCTGAAAATGCGTCCTGATCTTTGGCAGCTTTGAATAAATTAAGGAGCCTTCTGGATGTGGACCAAATGTAGTCCTACTCACCTTCCCACCCACACCAGCCAGTAACTTTAACTGGAAGTCACCCCATCAATATGTAAGGATAATGCCAGCATTTAAAGACTATGTTGCCAATTTAGTTCAAAGTGAAGCCCTACTCTTCGTCACCCAATTGTAAGTTTATTCCCAGGAAGAGTTTCTTGGACAAAATACATTTTTGTATTTTGTGGTGGATTTTTGACTTTACATTATAAAAGTAAATTACATTATAAAATAAAATTTGAGCAGTGTCTACAATTAGAGATTAGATTGCATAAATGGATGGGTGGACGGATGCATAGTTGGATGGATAGATGGATGCATGAATGTATAGCTGGATCAAGAGAGAGATATACATTGGCCAGTCTCCTTTACGGTATTTCTTTCCATTCTTCTGTTCCATGTATATTATTAACGAAATATAAGTTTTTAATAAAAACCCTCTCTTGATTAGCTACACAATTAAAAAGTAAATACATTTTTTTCCTCCAGCAAGTATGCAAATGAATTTGTTGTTTTAGAATAACAACCAAATTGTTCGGTTGGTAGTATTGTTGATATGTGAAAATTTCACTTGAGTTCTGAGGTTATGTAGGGTGCTTCCAATTTGCTCATCGGACACTTGCAGATACATTTGAATGTACAAATATAAGCATTTGCCCATATGAGGACCGAGATAAATGACGTGTATTCAAACTGCATTCACATGTGAATGCAGTTATACAATTCACTCAAACAAGCACTGAAGCCACTGTCATACATCTCTCTCTCCACTCTCACAGTAAGTAAGCCACAGTTTTAAGAAAGCTTTTCAAAGGCCTGAGTCATCAAAGGTGGTTGTCCTTACTGACCATCCTCCCAAATCCTCATCCCCATTTCCAACCATGATGCAATTATGTAAGAGGGGGCCCTTAAAATGCTTTCTTCCTGGTAGAAGAAACCAGGGCAGGATCAGTGTGTGAAGGTCTGAGCATAAGATGGGTATAAAGAGAGACAGTGGCTAGAGAAGAAAACCAACAGAAGAAAACCAACTGAAACAGGAAGATGATGATCCAGGTAACTAACATGTAAATTGCAGGGGAAAAATGAGGAATATTGTTTAAAATATTTTTTCCACTACTTGCTAGAGATGTTCATGTTTTGTATTAAATGCGCTGCTTAGCACAGAATTTTTAAAGCTGGAAATTACTTTAAAAATCATCACGATTTACCTTACTGATAAAAAAAATAATAACTGAGTTTCAAATGAATGAAATGGTACCTCTATCATCATCTGGCTTGTTAGTGACAGAGTTAAATCTCAAACCTAGGTCTTCAAATTCTAAATTCTGTTTCTTTTCTCTGTATCACACTATCAACTCATAATTTTCTGTGGATCTGTGGGTGAAGCGACTTCTATTTTCTGATCAACTATGGTAGGTAGAAAACTTCTCCCAGATGCACTGAATCCAAAAATTAATGAAATGAGATGAAGCACTTTGGGCTCAAATTGGGCTAAGATGGAAAAAAATATCTAGCAACTCAACCATTATACGTACATTTAATCATTATATGATTCTGTTTTTTTCTGATTATTAAAGTTCTTTACCTCATTATATCTTTGTAACAATTCTGTGAGTTAGAAATTAGTATCCTTGTTTCTCAAATGAAGTTGATACTCAGAGTGTTTAAAAGGACTTGCCCAAAGTCTCAGCAAGCCAATAAGTTTCCAGAATTAAGGAGATAATCACCAATCTTCACTCTAAAATGCATAAGAATGATTTCTAGATCATCTATTTCTTAGTATCATTCACAAATTTCTTTGCTCAAGTAACATGTATATTCAAATACCAAGCACTAATAACCAATTTTTACAAGAAATAATGACTAATATATTCCTGAATAAATCAGCTTCAAAATGTAGAAAACTATTAATTAACATGAAGTTGAACACGTACACGAATATCTACAAAGAGTTCACCGAGTAGAGTTTAAAGTTTTCATTGGACTGAAACAAATCTACTTCCCAGAATCCTCTGTGCTTACCAAAATGGACCAAGGATTGGTCATATCTTGACTTTTCCACCTTAACTCACTGTCTGTTCTACCACCTTTCTGCCCATCTTTACACAATGTCAGGTCTCAAAACCCAGTTCCCTTCCCTGAACCTCCCAATCCTAAATACCCCTCCTTTCTCTGTACTGCAGGAGCACTTCATCTTTTCCATTCCATCGACACTTTTCCTTCCTAATTGAACTATTGACTAAATTTTCAGGTCAACCCTTTTACAACCACACATTTCTCTGACCACTTCCTCGAATGTGTATAAATTTAGTTGTATGTCCCAGTGGTGCTTTTTCATTTAAAGGGTCAAACAGTCAGAGGTCAGCAAACCAACTAATAAGTTTATACAGACAAATCTAACGAATGCAAACACCGCCTTACTAAGAGGTTTTAAGGGAACTTGGTTCTTTGCTTGCCAGTTGAGTAGTTGTGCAAGCGAAAAATTAGAGGCCATTTGAAGAGAAACAGCTATGTGTGTCAAAGTTCAATGGTTATTTAGACTGCCCTGATGCTGAGGAATTCACAAAAGAAGAGAAATTGACAGATGGTGTCATGGCTTTATCACAAAATAAGGAAAGAATAATTAAGAGAAGCATGGAGACCATTCTATCTCAATTTTTCACAGAATTCCAGTTAATTTTGGAGGCATCCAAAGGCCAGAAATAAAGAGACTCTTTCTTGGCTTCAGTGGTTACCAGTGAGAGAAAGTATACGAAAGTGTTTTGTAAACTGTAACATTCATGTAACGTATGTACTTTTGTCTTCATCATTACCACCATATCATCATTATTATTGTAATAGATAATGCAGCACCAAACTTTATGAGCCAATATTAAATTAAAGAGGCAATATATTAAGCCTTTACTTTCTACAGAAAATAAAAAATATGAGTGTATGAGGTTCTTTTCTGATAGCTTATGATATCTGCCCTTCTTTTTCTCAAATATTCTGATTTTTTTTTAATACAGGAATACAACAGCAATGTCATTCCTGTCTCAGCTTCATGCCCCTTTCCCTGAGAAAAATCTTTCTTTTCACAATGTCTTCTTCAGTCTTAGGCCTTAGGGAAGATTTACTCTCAAATCCCAGAATTCTACATATCTCCCAACAAAGGTGTTTTTCTTTTCCCCTTCCAAAAAGGTTTAAGTAAGTCCCAGCCTGCAAATACAGAGCCAGAAACAGATCCAGGCTTCGTGGGGTCTGAAGCTTTTACAATTTGGGGGGACAGGGTTCTTTAAAAATAACCCACAAAACTAGCTTATTTTTGCCTATTTTACAAAATCACATGACCATGTGACACATTTTGAGGGCCCTTTGCAAGGACTTGGAAGGACTCCTTGCCAGTAAGGGCTCTGAAGTTAGCTTCACTGTAAATCCACTTTTGCTCATAAACCTCTGGTAAAAGCAGAGAGTCCCTAAGTGCAGTGCACAAGAGAAGGACACTTTTTCTACATCCATACTTCTTGCCATGAACATAGTGTAAACATCCCTAAACAACAGCAATGAAGCCCAGTTTACCCCCCAAATAGCAGGGACAGACAAGTCAATCAATACTCATGATTGTAACCTTCTTTCATGGGGACATGGGGTTTCTTCCTCAATTCCAGTGAAATCAGCCTTCAGGGGCAGTCAGTTCATCAGCCTGTGAGCAAAGCCCATTCTATAAACTATAACAGAGTCATACAGTCATGGATAATACAGAGAACCTCATGATAAGTACAGAAAGCCATTTTGCTTTGTTTTCAAACCTTAAAGAAATGTCTTGGGAATCTGGGGCATGTCCTGGGTAGGGATCTCATGAGGCTGGTGATACCCTCATGAAATCACCACCATGAGTGTGGTTCTTCCATGTGCTTGTTCCTTACACTCATTAGCCTCAAAGCGAATGCAATTCAAATGACTTGTGAATTATTATTTAAATATTTTTTCTGCAATGAATATGTGTTACTTTTTTTTTTTTTTTTTTTTTTTTTTTTTTTTTGCGTTACATGGGCCTCTCACTGTTGTGGCCTCTCCCGTTGCGGAGCACAGGCTCCGGACGCACAGGCTCAACAGCCATGGCTCACGGGCCCAGCTGCTCCGCGGCATGTGGGATCTTCCCAGACCGGGGCACGAACCCGTGTCCCCTGCATCGGCAGGCGGACTCTCAACCACTGCGCCACCAGGGAAGCCCTGTGTTACTTTTATAGTAATGGAAATAGTTCCAGTATTGAGAGGTAACCACAAAAAACTTGGGTATTTTTATGAGAATTTGCAAACAACTTGAATCAATTCCATATTTTAACCAGGACGTGAAATCTTTTGGCACCTAAAAGATGACACTACTAGCACCCTCTTAAACTTGAAAAAAATCAGAAAAACAATCATAAGCACAACTAAAATTTCTATGCATGTTAATTAATATTGTCACATCTTGCATGGGAAATTTTGGCACCACAGAAACTGGAAAAAATTATTATGAAAAGAAAGAGGGAGGACTTCCCTGCTGGTTCAGTGGTTAAGACTCCACGCTTCCACTGCAGGGGGTGTGGGTTTGATCCCTGGTTGGGGAACTAAAATCCCACATGCTGCACGGTGCGGTCCAAAAATAGAAAAAATTAAAACTGTTTTTAAAAAAAGAAAGAGGTACTTGCACCAGATTTAGGCCAGATATAATACCCTAGAAAATGAAGTGGAAGAAATGGGGCTATTACAAAGTTACAAGGAAAAAAACTGGTTGGCTGTTTCAGGCACAAGTGCCTTATAATTTCACTTAAATATTACCTTGCATTTCTCCTTTAATTGCATCTGAAGATATGGCTTCACTCTCACCTGAGGTTTCTGAATTCTGAATATGTTATAGGACCTCACACAGTTTTACCCCAAATAACTCATTCAAGACTAAATTTCTTTATATTTCTTCACTTTAGATCAAGCACTAATTTTCACTGACCTCAGTAGTTCTAATACATTACCATCTGAGAAAGATTTCTTAAAGATGAAATTTTGCCAGGACTCCACAAAATTGAAAATGCACTTTGCATTTAAAGGACCATCTATCCCATCACTTCAATTGTCTACCAGAAGTGTTCCACTTTGAGGGTATAACCAGTCTCGGATGAATGAGGAAGGACTGTCGACACCCCATCACATGCTTAGCAACAGAACCAGATGTTGCCAACGGAACTCTAATAATGGGAATCTCCACAAACATAGATGTGGCAATAGGAGATAAAATAATACTTCCAAATTGGAGATGTAATGGTCTATAGCAGGGGTCAGCCAAACACGACCTACTACCTGTCTTTGCATGCCCTGTGATCTAAGGATGGTTTTTACATTCTTAAAGAGTTGAAAAAAATTAAAAGAAGAAAAACATCAATGCATGAAAACTAAATGAAATATTAGTGTCCATAAATAAAGTTTATTGGAACATAGCCATGCCTATTCATTTATGTATGGCCACATGTTACAAAGGAGTAGTTGTGACAGAGACCAGTGGTCCACAAAACCAAAAATATTCACTATACAGTCCTTTATAGAAAAAGGTCTATACAATAGTACCTGGTCTATACAATAACCAACATCTTATGGGTACATATTACACACCAGGTACCATGTCAAACATTTTTACTTGCTTTTGTTCATCTAATTTGCAAATTAACACCATTCCCCATTTTATGGATGAAAAAACTGAGGCACAGGAAGAGTTACTTAACTAGTATGAAGTGGAAGTAGATTTGACATAATAACTTTCTCAGGTAGATGCTTGTGTTTATGAATTCTGTGCCAAATTTCATCCTCACATTCCCTGTCACCCCCAAAGCCCACCACCACTAGCATCACCCAGGGGTAGGCAAAATATAAAACACAAACTCTCATTTTTCCCTAGCATGATGCAAGTCCCAATCCCTCTGCAGTATGCATGGAAGGATGCCCTATCCTATCTCCAGGGATGAATGAAGACAGAGTTGTGGGGGATTTTTTCCCATGAGGACCCATGTCCCTGTAATGTTACTCAGCTTTACAGAGCAAGTGCCAAACCTAATTCATGAATTAATCACACCCAAGAACCAAAGCTATTACTCAGTTCACAAGCAGATAGAGAACCAGGAAACTCTTTTAATTGATCAAGTTTCCCAGATGGTTTGAAGTCTTGCACCTATGGTTACTTTAGCTCAATGTTGACCTTGACTTTGACTTCAGACTCTTGGATTGTCTTGGATCTCCACATGAACTCAGTGACCTCTGACACAAGCCACTAGCTATACCCACAGAAATGCTAGAACCATAGTTGTCACCTGACTCCCCACTCCTATGTCCCGATGCCCCATACACAACTGGCAGGCATCCTTTTTAATCTAAGTGGCCACCACCGGGGCAGCAAATTTACCTATTTGGTAAACAAGGAAGCTAGAGGCAGCACACACACACACACAAAAAGAACTGGTATTTTACTCCCAGGATTTATTCTCAACCCAGCCCTTCAGCTGGGCAAACAGTTGCCTAAATTGTATCACCCTCAGATTTACCATCTGTTAAGGGGTAATAAAAATCCATAGGTGGGCTTCCCTGGTGGTGCAGTGGTTGAGAGTCTGCCTGCCGATGCAGGGGACATGGGTTCGTGCCCCGGTCCGGGAAGATCCCACATGCTGCGGAGCGGCTGGGCCCGTGAGCCATGGCTGCTGAGCCTGTGCGTCCGGAGCCTGTGCTCTGCAACGGGAGAGGCCACAACAGTGAGAGGCCTGCGTACCGCAAAAAAAAAAACAGTGACAAAAACTGGTGCTTCTGTCACTTATAAAAAAAAAAAAAAAAAAAAAAATCCATAGGTGATAGTAAGGAACAGATTTATAGGAGCATGAATGGACTTTGAAAAATGTGGAGAACTGAAGAAAGGTAAAATGAAAGTAAGTTATAGTTCTGAAGTATAAAATATGTATCCACATTGGACATTAGTATGCTAACTTTCTCAAACACTGAAGACATTCTAGGGTGTGATTCAGAATCCAAAACTTCATGCTAACCAAGACCCTATTTATACGAGTAACCCTAGATGATGCACCACCAGAAAGAGCAATAAAACAAGTTGTCAAAGATATAACCAGAGTCCAGATAACAGGACAGAACCTACACCATACATATGTTTAGACATACGTTTTCTTTTCCAGGAAAAAAAAAGGGATCAAAGTTTTTAATAACCTCATCACAAAATTTTTCTCTAATTCCTCAATTATTTATTCACCAAATGTTTATTTAGTGCCTACTCTACGTCCAGGTCTGTGCAAAGCAGTACACGCAGAAGGGTGAGCAGAACAGAGCTCACAGTTTAGCAAATATCAAATTAAAAAAATATCTGACATCCAATCTCCAGGAAATGCCAATTGCAAAGGTTTTTTTTCTTAATGCATAGTTTCACTTTAAGTTTTCAGTCAGACATATTAGATGGTTTACCAGATAATAGTTGGACTTCTAATCCCATTTTGTGTTCAGTGGATATATTATTTGCCTGCGGGGTGGGTAGTGATGAGGAGCTGTCACAGTCTTTTTTCACTTTACATGTTGTCAGTCTTTTCTCACCTTACATTTAGATTGTCTTTGTTGTACTGAAATATGTCTGTTCTGACATGCTTCCTCCTGCCATAAGCATTGTCCAATGCTTCAGACATATATGGTTGCTCTGAAGGTCTGAAAGTCAGGGCCTCTTAGATACCCAGAAAAACCTTTGGAAATCTGGGTTTCCCAGAGTCTCTGAGCATTATTTTATCACAAAGTCATCTCTGAGACCCATCTCAGGGTCTGCCCCTAAACTGATGTCTCCATTAAGGCCATGATTATTTAGGATGCAAGAAAGTATCGTCGCTGTCTGAGACCACTTGAAGATCTCTGAGATTTTTTTTCATATTATTTTCATATCACTTTACAGTGTAAGCGTGTCAGACATCTCAGTTAATATCAACATGCATTTATCATAAACCCTCATGTACTTAAGATTTACTATTAAACTTTCTATTCTCAACTCAGTCAGTTGGATGAGTTGCAACTCATCCAACTGAAGAGAAATAGAGATTTTGTTTTGTTCAGTAGCCAAACTCATTTACAGGTTTCATTGGGGAAAGAGGGAATGTGTAGTCTTCGAAAACATGAGTCATGGGATCTGATTTTAATACTGAAAATGAGGGAGGCAGTCCCACTCTTGAGGTTTTGTGATAGGAAATGTCTGCGCTGCCTAAATATGGTCACAGTCTCAAGGAGATGGGGGGAGGAGTATCAGGACCTCCTAGCTGGAGAGTCCTCATTAGGTGCTGAAGTTAGCACCACTATTACATGGGGATATCATGCAAATCATCTACCAGCATCCACATCAGAATCACCTGAGGTGTTTGCTAAAAATGATGATTGCTGAGCTCCACGCCAGATCTGCAAAATCGAAATCACCTGAAGATGATCCCAGAGATATTCTCTTATGCAAGAAGCCCAGAAATTAATTGTAGTAATATCTACACTTATCTAGCACTTACCATATCAGTCAAAGTTCTGAGAATTTTTTTGTATTCTAATTCAGGTTCTCTATGTATGACTCTTAGGTTCTGTGAAGTTGGACCACTGGGCTAGATTTCAGAGAAAGATGCACGTGGAGTCAAATCCCAGATCTGCCATTTTTCCGGCAGTGTGGTTGCCGGCAGGTTATTAAACCACCAGCAACCCCAGGGAACTCATATGTAAAACAGGGATAATAATTCCTATTTTGCATGGTGTTGTGATGATAGCATTTCTTATACACATAAAGTACCCAACAGAAGCGCACTAGAACTCTCCGCCGAGAGCTGACGCAGGACGCACTCTCTTCCAGGGGGCGCTCAAGTGCCCTTAAGCAAAGGTCCGCCCTTGAGCACTAATGACAAACCCGGTAGCATTCTTTACTCGCAGTTGTGAGATCCTCCCTTGAGAATGAGCAGCTCCTTCCCTATGGCTTGTGCCGGAGCCTGTCCTTGGACGCCTCAGAGCCCCTGGACTCTTTTTCTTTCTTCCGGGATCGGGACTGTGCGGTAATCAATCACATTCCAGGGGGGCAAACAGTGGAGACAGAGCTCTTAAGCGTTTTCAGAGTTTCCACGAAGGACTTTCTCTGCTCACAGAAAACCATTCTCTCCCTCCGACCAGCCCCGAGGACCCGAGGACTGGGCTCACCATCGCCTGGAAGATGCCTTGATCCGAGCAGGACCCCCTCTCGGCCGCTAATACCATCCCTCCCTCTCAGAGCCCCCTGCGGTCCCTCCTTGATCCCTCGGGCTCACACCGAGGCAGGCACTTCCTGATCTTTCCCTCCCCCTCTCCACTCCCACAGAGACAATCCCCCAGGTACAAAGACCCCCTAACCTCCTCCAGGCCCTCAGCCCGGGAGACTCGGAAACCGCGCTTTGATTTCTCTACTGCAAGGAATTAGCTTTTCTTTACTAGTAGCCTGGAAGTCTCATTTTCTCATGAATACAAAATTAAATATTGTATGTAACGGCGATGTTTAAACTAATCATCTTTTAAATTTCCTTCTCCAAAAATTCAGAAAGTGAATACCAATACGGTATCCTTATAATGTTATGCTTCAGCTACGCAACTTGTTTCAGGGAACTGACCCCATCTCGCAAAGCAGGCGTCGAATTGGATGGATTGGTTCTCCTCTCCATTTTGAAATTTTACGCTGTCCCTAGACCGACTCTACCTCTAAAGGTATTAAACTTCAGCTCAGCCTGCATCAGGGAAGTGGACCCTGCCACTGTGAGACAGTTTTGCTTAATAAGGCAAATTGGAGACAGTAAGTATAACTATTAATAGTTATAAAATGCTGTAGAGCCTGCTGGTAAAATCAGGAAAATATTCACAGAATGGGCACACACAGACACACCATGTCATAGGCTCTTTTCTTTGTGAGGAAAAACTACTAAATGGGGAAAAAAAAAACCCAAACTGTCTACATTTTGCTTCAATGTCTCCGCGTGCTGTCCCTTAACAAGGACACAAAAAATATTTGTTTACTAAAGGGCTCAGCACTTTTAGGCCTTCAGATAATCTAATTCCTCACACTCTTTGCCTGACTATTGAAGTTATGACGTCATGGTAATTCAAGCTGTATATTGTTTTCCTTTGCTTTTAACTTATACAGCTAAACAGCCGATTAATAATAGACTTTTATGTTTTAAGCATTAGCAATATGCTAGAACAATTATTTTTCCGCAGGTACCAGAAAAATTAAAACCAGCACAGCTTGCGAATTTTTAAAAATTATTATTGGAGATTTTATCACCCTAATTATAGAGACTTCTCAACGACTTCCCCTGGGAAACTGCCTATTTTCCAGACACTGTTTCAAAAACATCCTTCCATTTGTGTAGAAAAAATAATCATATTAACTACCTGTCTCGGTTCATCTTTTTGAATGCTGATCAGAATGCCTGCAGTCACTGGTCCAAATGCCCTCCCGCAATATTTTCCTAAAACAAACAACAACGAGGGATGCTGGAGAGTGGAGGGCCATTTGCATCTGAGAGCAGCGCAGACTTCGGGGCCTGCTGAGGCTTTTGTGTCCACGGGGTCTCCCCGCGTCGCCCGACCGCCGCTGCTGACCGCGTCCCCGTCCGGTCCTGGCTCGGAGTCCCCACACCACCACCACGGCCGGCCGGGCAACGTCCAGGCGGGGGACAGAAGGGGCTTTGTAACGGTATGGACGGCAAACCCTTCCGGGAAAAAGGGAAGAAAAAAAGAACCGCTTCAAGGAAGAGGAATATTCGAGAGACAACCTTCCATCCTAAAACCAACGTGATTTTCTGGAGTGCTCTCAAGAACATTTCTATTTCATGCTGAAGCAAATTAGGACTAATTCATATCACACCATCCAATTTGCGGGGGGACGGGGGCCGGTTGGCGGAGGGGGCGGCGAGGGGAGAACTATAGTGGTGGAAAGAATAGTATATTTATCTGCCCCTTACTCTGAACTTAGAAAAGGCGTCTGTGTATATAAGCTTCAATTATTTCATCTGCAAAGTGGGAATAATAATATATAATATAATAATAATATATATCTCACAGCATTGTTTTAAGGATTAAATTATATACTGTGAGGCTTTATTATTATTATCATTATTATTTCATAGTAATTATAAGTGAGAACAATTTTCTGATTTCATTATTAAATAATATTTAATAAACCTAATAGGGTAATTTTTTAAAAAAACGGAATACCTTGCCACAAATTTATTTAAATACAAAGCTTATATTCAGAACCTGAATGATGACCCTCCCCCCACCCTTTTCATTGACCTAGAGATAAACTTTGACCTGTTGTTTGATAATCACACTTTTTCTGAAGATGCCTTGTTCCTTTTAGGCACAACAGCTTGACCCCAGAATCTGGAAACTGACATGCATCAATATACCTCTTTCCTCCCTCTTTCACTTGCCAGCAAGAACCTTTAACCTTTGGACTTGATTCCTAACCCTTGCATATTGTTTGCAATTAGTGAATATTTGGGGCAGATGGAGGATTCTTTTTAATCTGAGTTTTATTGGATGCTGACTATATCTTTCTAAAATGTGGATCTGAAATTTAGTTCTTAAAAAAAAGAGGAATTCTTATTGGTAATGCTGAGATTTTTTTTCTCTGAGTCTTATTCTCTTGGGTCACATCTGGGATTGACTGCATGGCACTGATTTTATACACACTATAAAAATCTCAAACCCTGAGGCATACTGTGAAGTGAGCCGCTAAAATGGCCTTGACCAGGGAACTAGAATAAGAAAACTTCTTCCTGCAGATTTCCACCTCTGTGGCTTCCTTTTTAAAAAATAATCATCATCATCATCTTAAAATTTAAATTTTCCTAAACCAAATTTATTTTATCTTTTACCTCATCTACAGCTGCTGAGATCTACCTTCCAAGAGTGGTTTGTTGGGAGAGGAAAAACCTACTCTTACTGCCTTTCAATGAACATGCACACGTGTGCACACACACACACACACTGAATCAACCGAACACAATGTATCCAACAGAACATCACTGCTGAATAAGCCCACTCCTCACTTCCTGATACATTCTGAAATGGAAATTCCTAATTCCTGAAATCGTATTACATTAAAGGCAGGAATCACATTGCTTCTGCCTGTTTTATATCTAGATTAAAAGGTAAGACCAAAAGATTGTACAAAGCAAATAAACACTTGCAGGTACTCTATGATATATCAAATATAAAGACTAGGCGTAGCATTATACCAATCAACATCTATTAAGAACATCAAAATACAAGGGTTTATAACTACTAGTCCAAACAGAGAAATTACTCTGGGAAATAACACTGATTGTGTTTAGAGAAAGAAAAATACAAATGCCTATGTTTTTTGAAATATTTCAAAGCCAGAGCTGGTGCTACAGAATTCAGCATTTTTGTCTTTTTTCTTTTTGTTTTAATGGAAAAAATCAAAAAATATCAAATAACTTTTGCCATAGAATCTGAAATTCAGTACTTTGGAGTCATCCTTTACCTTATTTCACAGATATATGGTAGGAATTTATTTTATCTAAAAGTAAAATGCTCTCAGGAGAATGAGGTTCTCATGCTGATTCTGCTATTTACTACCAGCTCAGTGGCCTTGGATCAGCCACTTAACTGCCTTGAGGCTTGCTTTCATCTCTGAGGTGAGGAAAGCCATGCCAATCTGCAGCACATCACAACATGAAGTAGCAAATAAAAACTACATATAAAAGAACCACAGAAAAATAAAGCATTATAATTATCATTTACTGAATTGTGTTAGTTTTACTGGACTATATTTGTATCCGTTCTTTAACTAAGAAATCAAAGAACTTACTTTCATTTACATGTGGCTATGTTTCAACACCATAAGGTCTTGGTTGAGGAATGAAAAAAGTATTTCTGAAAACACAAAATTTTAAAAATAATGCTCTCCTTGTAACCAAAGAACCTAGAGCCACCTAGACTTCGTATAATTAAAATGAACTCAAGTAGCCACAACCGTTCAGCATCACACCCTTCAATGCAGTGCAGTCTCAATGCAAAATTCCTAAAATTACTTAACTGACAAACTTTAACCTTGGATATTCATCTCAATATACAGTTTTTAAAGAGTAACCTGAGACAAGCAGACTTTATCTAACCCAAAGTCTCCAAAATTTAGATCAACAAACTGAACTATTCTGGCAGACCTGGTATGCACATAACAAGGTGCCAAGAGGTCCAAAATGACCGATTTTAACAGCATCCTTCAAAAAACCAAGAGTTTCATAGGCAACCTCTGCCAAATTTGAGATTTACTTGTTGCATCCTTAATTATAGTTTCAGCTCATGTTCATAATGCTCACGTTGACTTTGTAAGTGTTAAATGTTCATTCTGTTCTAAATGTTAGAAAATGGGTAGGAAAAACATGCTAAATACCTGGCATACATGTCAATTTGTATAAAACATTAGGACATGGCAGTCAAAGTTCACTGGAACTTTGAAATAAAATTTTAGGCTCAGAGGAGAAGGTACCAAGAAGATTGTAACATCTTTCTAAGTATTCTCTTCTGAAGCAGAGCAGGGGATGAATTTCTTTCTTCCCTCAAAGCAGAAAAAGAGAGCAAAACTTCCTACTTTCTATTTTCCTCCCTGAGTTCCTGATGTTCTAGTTTTTAATTCATGGGACAGAACATTGGTCTGGAAACCCTATAATACTGCACATTTGCAAATGTTTCTGAAAGGACCCAAAGGCCTAAATCTGTATAAATTAAATAAATTATACACAAGTCAAGGACAGGTTGACCTGTTTTTCATGAATATACATTAAATGTTTTATGTATGCCTTCCTTGTTCTCTGAGACTGATTTTGAGTGTTGTGTGACCAATTCAGAAAGCAGGTTAAACGTGTGGTGATTCAAAGTTTATCTCTGGTGTAGACATGACTTTGCTCAATCTCTCTGACTTATAGCCAACCATTTCACTAAAACTGAGCACTTACATAGAGGAAGAATTTGTAATAGAATGGCATCCCCAATTTGGTAGATGATTTCATTAATTTTGCATGTAATAGAAATAGATTCATCTTATTATCACGCTCTGATTTCCAAAACTCTTCAAAACCAAAACAAAACATCTTTCAGAAAATAAACTGTTCCCAGCAGGAATTTTTGTAGATATAGGCTGATTCTAAAACGTATGTGGAAAACCATTAGAATAGCCAAAAACAATTTTGAAAAAGAAGAAGTTTGGAGGAATCACATTACTGGATTTTAAGAATTACCACAAAACTATGGTGATGAAGATGTGGTATTGGCAAAGGAATTGGCTTATAAATCAATGAAACAGAATAGGGAGTTCAGAAACAGACCCACACAAACACCACCAGTTGATTTTGACAAAAGTGCAAATGTGATTCAACAGAGAAAGGATAACCTTTTCAACAAATGGTGTTGAAACAACTGGACACCCATATGCAAAAATAAATAAACCTTGCCCTAAACGTAAAACTAGGTATAAAAATTAACTGAAAACAGACCACAGACCTAAATGTAAAATCTTTTATAGGAGAAAATACTCATGACTGGGGCTATGCACAAAGTTCTTAGACATGATACTAAAAAGCACAACCATAAAATAAAAAATCAATAAATTGGACTTCATTGAAATCAAAATTTTTTTTTCTGCAAGAGACACTGTTAGAAGAATGAAAAGACAAGCTAATGACTGAGAGCAAATATTTGCAAATCACATATTTGACAAAGGAGTTGAATCCAGAATATAAAAAGAACTCTCAAAATTCAACAATAAGAAAACAATATAAACAATTTTAAAATGAGCAAAACAACTGAACAGATATCTCAGTTATATATGGATATATGAAGGATATATGGATGATAAATAAACACATAAAAAGATGTTCAATATCATTAGTCATTAGGGAAATGTGAATTAAACCATGATTAGATATCTCTACACATCTATTAAGGATAGGAAAAAATTTAAAATACTGACACTATCAAGGCTCGCACCAATGCAGAGCAACCAGAGCTCTCATCCATTGCTGGTGGAATGCAGAATGGTATAGCCATTATGGAAAATAGTTTGGCAGTTTCTTATAAAGTTAAACATACATTTAACATATGACCTAGCAATCCCACTCCCAGGCATTTACTCTAGAGAAATGAAATTTTGTGTTCGAACAAACATTTTACACAAATGTCTATGCCAGCTCTATTCATAATGAACAAAAACTAGATATAACCTAAATGTTCCTCAGCAGGTGAATGAATATACAAACTGTAGCACATCCATTTGATAGAACAGTATTCATCAATATGGCTTGAAATGATACACACAACCCAATGTTCACTGAAGCGCTGTTTATGATAGCCAACAATTGGAAGCAACCTAAATGTCCATTGACAGATGAACGTATAAAGAAGATGTGGTACATCTATACAGTGTAATACTACTCAGCCATAAAAGAAGAATGAAATAATGCCATTTGCAGCAACATGGATGAAACTGGAGATTATCACACTAAGTGAAGTAAGCCACACAGAGAAAGACAAATACCATATGATATTGCTTATACACAGAACCTTAAAAAAATGACACAAATGAACTTATTTATAAAACATAAACAGACTCACAGACGAACTTATAGTTACCAGGGGAGAAGTGAGGGGAGGGATAGATTGGGAATTTGGGATTGACGTGTGCACACTACTATATTTAAAATAGATAACCAACAAAGACCCACTGTATAGCACAGGGAACTCTGCTCGGTATTCTGTAATAACCTAAATGGGAAAAGAATTTGAAAAAAATAGATACAGGCATAGGTATAACTGAATCACTTTGCTGTACACCTGAAACTAACACAACATTGTTAATCAACTATGCTCCAATATAAAATTAAAATTAAAATAAATAAATACATCCATTTTTTAAAAAGGAATGAAATATTGACACGTTCAATGGCTTGGACGAATCTCAGAGTAACTATACGGGGTAAATGAAGCCAGTCTCAAAGCGTTACATACTGTATGAATTTATACAATATTCTTTTCTTTTTTTTTTTTTTTTTTTTTTGCGGTATGCGGGCCTCTCACTGTTGTGGCCTCTCCCGTTGCGGAGCACAGGCTCCGGACACGCAGGCTCAGTGGCCATGGCTCACGGGCCCAGCCGCTCCGCGGCATGTGGGATCTTCCCGGACCAGGGCACGAACCCGTGTCCCCTGCATCGGCAGGCGGACTCTCAACCACTGTGCCACCAGGGAAGCCCTATACGATATTCTAAAAAGAACAAAACTGGAGAATGTATCAGTGGCTGCCAGGAGCTGGGAGTGGGAGGAGGGTGTCAGTTCAAAGGGACAGCATGAAGAGATCTGGGGGGTGATGGAACTATACTGTATCCTGATCGTGATGGTCATTACGTGAACCCATACACATGTTAAAATTTCAAGAAAGAACAAATATATGTACACACATGTTCATAGCAGCACTATTCGTAATAGCCAAAAGGTGGAAACAGCCCAAAGGTCCACCAGTGGATGAACAGATAAACAAACGGTGGGTATACAATGGAGTATTATCCAGTTGTAAAAAGGAATGAAGTTCTGATACATGTTACAATGCGAATGAACCTCTAAAACATTATGCTAAGTGACAGAGATTGTCACTTATTGTCACATATTGTATGATTCTATTTATATGAAATAACCAGAATATTTAAATCTATAGAGACAGAACACAGATTGGTGGTTGCTTAATGGGTACAGGGTTTCCTTTCAGGGTAATGAAATAGTTCTTAATACCTTAGAACTAGGTAGAGCTGGTGGTTGCATTACATTGAGAATGTACTAAATGACACTGAATTGTTCACTTTAAAGTGGTTCGTATGAACTGCACCTCAATACAAAAAACAAAAATTAAGTCTATTTTACTATATGATAATTTCAAGATACAAACTTAAGTCACAAAATGAAGGAATCTAGAAAAAAATAGTAAGAGTCTGTAACTTCATGCTCAGATCACCTCCCTGAACACAGCATAAAGGAAGAGTTAGAGTTAGGTTGTTACATTCCCAAGAGCTTCCCACTTCCGTGTATCAGGCTCTGTTCTTCCCCAGAATGCTCCTGCAAAATGGTCACTCATAGTGGGAGAATTTTTGTCCCATTTAAAAAAGAGAACTCAAGTGTATGGAATCCAATTTCTTTTCAAACAACAATTACTTAATAACAAATATTAAAGAGACCTATTTTGACATGGATGGAGGCTTGAAAGGATTATGTTGAGTGAGATAGAGAAAGCAAATACTGTATGATCTGCCTTATATGTGGAATCTAAAAAAGCCAAACTCATACAAACAGAGACCCAAATGGTAGTTACCAGGAGCTGTGGGGGGGCGGCTGGGGAAAGGGGAGATCTTGGTCAAAGGGTACAAACTTCCATTTATAAGAAAAATAAGTTCTGGAGATTTAATGTACAGCACAGTGATTATAGTTAATAATACTGTATTGTATACTTGCAAGTTGCTAAGAGAGTAGATCTTCAATGTTCTCACCACAAAAAAGAAATATTCATCATGTGATGTGATGCAGGTGTTAGCTAACGCTTTGGTGGTAATCATTTTGCAACATACAAGTGTATCAAATCAACACATTGAACACCTTAAACTCACATCATGTTATATGTGAATTATATCTCAGTAAAGCTGGGGGCGGGGGAAAGAAGTCTACCTAGCCTTTTGAAAACAGGATTATGTTGTAGAGTATGTAGCTTGTTCATTTACAACAGAAGAAAGATGAAAAAGGAGTGCTTATTTTTCCTTTTAAGACTGAGGTAACAGGACCCCTGGTTGTCCTCAGCTGCTTGGCAATCCCCACATACAACATGTGTTTGACTGTTCCATGCCTTTGCTGCCCATGCTGTTCCCTCTGCCCGTAATGCCTTTCCTCTAGCCCTTCTTGTGCAGATCAACTCCGAGTCACCCTGTAACGCTTAGCTCTGAGATATTCTCCTCCAGGAAGCACCTCTGAACCTGGAGATGGCCAGACGAATTTCCCTGCATTGCTTCGGTGCCCTAGACTTTAAAAGCACTTCGACATCTTAGATTGGCATGATCTGCTCATGCGACTGTCTTCCCTTCCAGGCTATAGGCTCGTGGAGAGGCAAGGGGCATCTTATTCATCATTATTCTCTCCAGTAACTTAGCCTATAGTAGGCATTTGATGAGTGTAGTTGATTTGTTGGTTGTTGTATGTTTCTCACAAAATTGTCTGAATTGGTTTCTGAGCAAGTGCTGGTCTCTCCTTATTCATACAGGATCTGTCACCCTTGTTTTAAAATGAATTATAATTCCCTACGTTGTATACTTTCCCAGTTGTTCTAAGTTAGCCTCCTGTGGATTCTTAATACTTGGAGCAAGATTTTTCCTCCAACCCTCTCAGGATACTGGCAATTACAGCGTTAAGCAAACCAGATTTCAAACAATACCAGAATAGGACGGTGGTTTTGACTTCTCTAGTTCATGCACATAGAATCTGAAGGAACAGACAGAATTCACAGTTAATGCCTATGAATGAACTGAACTCTCAATTAGCCAATCAGTAAAGCAACCATCTCCTACCTCACACCAGAACCTGGCTCACCAGTGCCTGGAGAGGGTATCTCTCCAAGGTTTTTAAAGCAGAGCCAACCCAGTAGTGTAGCAGCAGCCAGTAGCTGGTCCAGGTGTGGGGGGACCTTCTTAAGAAGAATATAAATTTACAATTACAAAAGCCAGGTACAAAGTGAATATTTGTTTAGAATGGGGAAAAAGTACAGTAAGTTACTGGAGCCACCTTTTGTGTTTATCTCTCAAGGCAATTTAGTAGGAATTAGTACACGGAAACACATCCTGATTTCCTCTGCCCACCCAGAACACTCTACAGCACCCAGCAAACTCCCAAGGTTTCATGCATGCAAGAGTCCTAAAGTTGAAGCTTTATCACCTTCCTGGGAAATCCACCTCTGAGCCACACCCCACAAATAAGATTAATAAAGACAATACTTGATGTTTATTGAGGGGCACTTGTGCCCTGTGTATTCTCTCATATAATTTTTATCACAATTGTATAAGGCAAATACTATTATTGGCCCCATTTCATAGACCTACTAGCTGCAGAGTTGCCTGGCACAGTCACTGAGAACAGACCCCCTTCTCAATACTTTCTTAATGTCACTTGCCTTCCCAGAAGCCACAAGCCAGTTACATAGTGTGGCAGTTACAAGTGCATGTTCTGGAATCCAACAAACCTGGATTCCAAGCCCAGCTCTGCCTTTACAAGCTGTGTTACTCCTGCGTCCTTAGATAGAAAATAGGAAGTACATTATATTGTTGCTTTGTTGTAATCTGTCTGGCCCTTGAAGGACTGATTGTTGACCCAAGGATACATTCTGATTTGGGGGAATCACTTAAAACCATAAGATCCCAAAGATCATACAGATTCCAGGAATTCTTTGTGTACCTCTAAGAAGCAGCTGAGGGGATGACAGAATGGGGTCCATTGCATTGTAAGCCTATGAAAGGATATGGCATTGAACCTGAATATAGCAGGAGCTACAAGTGTAATAATTGTAACACTGCACTAGAGTCAGCCATTTGGATTCAAATTCTCCAAGGTACAGGCAGAGCAAATGACAAAATGTATCTTGACTTCAGAACCAGTCTCACCTAGAGATTGTACATGATTCTGAGTTCAGGAAGGGGGGCAAAGTTAACACAGGAGACAAAAGGGAACCCAAATTGCTCTTCCCCTCCACTGTTCCACAGCCTTCATTTCTGGCAACAGAACTCAGGGGTTTGTGTGGGGAAAAAGAGGCTAAAAAGGTAAAAGTTGGTGGAAATTTGCAAGTCACCCAGGATTAGGAAAAACTCAAATAATGAAAATGCTCCCAGTCTTTCTTTCGACTTCGAGCTGATTTTGATCAGAAAGTTATGTCAATGTTTCCGTATTCTAAGACCATGGACATTTCCTAATATTTCCAGATACTATGATTTTTAGTCATCCTGAAAAAGAACATAAAAATGAGCTCTGTAATTTTAAAACGAAAATAAAACAAGTTTTCAAAATTAGTCTGAAAAAAAGTCGTCTTTCTAAAAGTGGAAAAGTTCCCATAGTTATTATTGATGAAAATGTCCTAGATTTTTCTATTTCTATTCCCAGAGTTTCCCCTTATTTGACAATTACTATTTAAGTATGTTTTTATTATTATTTAGGCTATTTCTCGGTACTTTTCTCCCAGGACACCTAAGGACATTTGTAAATTTCACTGAATTCCAGTTCCTTAAGCAGCTACTACTCTCTGCTAACTTTGTTTCCAAGTGGAAATGGCTCCTAGTCCCTCAAACATTCTTCTGTCATATGTAGCATTAAACAGGACAGGAGAGAATTTATGCGTTGGCTCTACTAAATAGCTGAAGCGATTTATGTGTTCAAAAATTAACCATATAATTTGTTTTCCTAGCTTTGTATACAATTCACCCTGGGTGACCCACAAATCAGGTTTGTTTTTTTTTTAAAGAAGGAAGATTTCAAGTGCCAGTGCATGATTGGTGTGTTAAAATGCAGAGCAATTGAGCACTTAGTTCAATAATGGACTTTTTGCAAAGGCAAAAACTTCTAAGTTAATAGATACATTCTATTCTAACAGTATGTCCAAAAGCTGCATAACAGATCCTTCACATCTATTACTGTCCCTCCAAACAAAACCCATTATGCACAAACCCAACATCAAACAACAATCTGCAACAGCCCATATTGCAAATGATCTATATAGAGTCCTCAGGGGCCCTTTAAAAGGCGGCCACGTTTTGCAATTCAGAGACAAGTTCGACCTATCTGCAGACATTCCAACGGGTGCTTGGGGTTTCCTCCTCTCTTACCCACACACCCCTGAGAGAGTTAGAAATCTTTTTAAAATCAGTTTGCTCAGCGTTCAAAGGAGCGTGTGGTTGACGCTGTTCTTTTGTTTTTTATCATGACCGATAAAAGTGGAATCCAAAACTATCCGTCCTAACCGCAAGAATAAAAACCCATCCAGCCTCCAATCAGTCTCCCAGTCCTTCCTCCTTCCCTCGCTGTTGAGGATTTTCTGGCCACCTCCCCACAAGGGTGTGTCAACAGTCAACAGCCAGGCACGATGGGGAAAGCTAGGATCCGAGTGCCGGCTTCACTCAATTTCCACGGAGGCAGCAAGGACTCTTAGCCCAATCCGTCATATTATTTGAGCACAGCTTTTGCAGGTTAATTTTTTTTTTCCTGAGAAAGAACTTTCTTGGATGGCTAAACGTGTTTATCTTTAAGGGTTGTTACAGGAGAAATCATGCAGATTTCAGCCAGCTCCAGATGAAACGTGTTCAGTGATTCTCCAGCATGCTAATGTTTGAAAATGCTATATTTGTGCCATATTTGGTCCTTTGACCAGGAACAGCAACTTCAATCAGCCTCCGCCCCCATCCAGCTCCCTCCCACCCCTTCCTACTCCTTTATGTATATATGTTGCATAATTATGGAGCAGTGAGTATTTATCACCTTTTTCTGGGCAGTAAGCAGAAAGAAATACAATACCATTACTTCCAGTTACTGCCTTTCCCAAGATAATTAGGTAACACAGTGCAGTGAGCTTCGCAAGCCTAATGCTGTTCAAGTTAAGTGATTGACATGGCTCTGTCTGGCTGCTCTATTAACTGTTTCATTTTGTTGCTATTTGCAGTTTGCTTGGCTAATACTCCGAACAAATACAGACTGTTTCTTTAGCCCTTTTTTTCTCTTTGACCTTCTCCTGCCCATTTTCTTTGACTCACTTCAAACTGTCTTGAAAAGGCCTGTTGAATACACACAGTCCATCAGAGGCCTAGGTTCATCCCTACCCTTGCCCTGAATGCCTTACTTCAAAGATGGGCCGCATTCTTTAATTGCCCTTTGAATTAATATCAAAGGGTCACAATGCGAGTGCCAAAAGAGAAAGGGGCTTTAATGAAGCAAAGAGCTACCATTCATTTGCAGATAAGCACGTTTTTATGCCTGAACGGTCACCTCGGCTACAGGCTTCGGGAAGAGGGGGCTGTCCCGGAGAGGACTTTTCCTTAAGTAGTGATTAGTTCAAACAAACAAGAGTAAACAAATAAAAGAAAAAGTCTACAGACTGCGACAACATACAATAAATAATAAGATGAAAATCGGGAGCTGCACATCCCCATCCCCACATACTTCCCTTTAAAAAAAAAAAAAGGAAAGAAAGAAAAGCTGCACCTAATTAGCAAATTCATTCACCATTTTTAATCCCATATTTCAACACTGAAATTCCAAGGATGGGGGTCAGCAACATGCCTGAGATAAAGTATTTTCAGTCTGAAATTTTCTACCGTGGGTAACACAGAAGGACAATATCATGACTTTAAAATGCAGGAAAGAAATGGAACTTTCAAAATAAATGTCCCAGTGCTCAGGACATAATTACTTTTGATACAAACAGTTGTGCTTCAATTATTGTCTTCACTAACTCTTTCAGTACAGAGAATGTCGTTTGAATCTAAAATAGTAAAACATGTCTGTGTATCTTTTTATTCACCAAAGCCATATTTTCCATTTCTCCCAGAGGAATCACCATTTAGTGCCCAATGTCTTCATGGTAGCTGCAAGTATAGAATGATACACTAACAGCACCAGAGGTCATTGTAAGGTAAAATACAGCTCAAATCATAAATGATTGCAGAGTGAAACAGTAAGCCATACTTCCCCTCTGCATCATTCTCCTTTCCGAGAGGTTGGTGATTAGGGAAGGATTTCAGTCCTGGTGAATTATCATCTTAGCTAAAGCTCAGACAACATTCTTGGTGCACAGCTACAAAGTAGATGGTTGGCTTCTGGTAGACATAATATTTGGACCAGCGCCTGGACATTTCTCTTCAGTGGATGCCTTGGTAAACAGAGTTTATGTTACTCTCAGTGACGTAACAAGGAAAGTCCTTGTTCAAAAGTTTCAATCAGTCGCCAAAAGTGACTTGCCAGTTTTGAATTCGTGCGCAAAAAAATTGCCACTGCTGTGTTAAAAGAAAGAGGGAAAGAAAGCGTTCTCCCTTATCTTTGAAGAAATCAAAAGCATCTTCTCTTCACTGGCCTTATTTCCCATGAGCTTGTCCATCTGGTTCAGAGTTGCCAAAACAGAGTGAGAAAAGGGCAGCAAATAAATGTCAGAGAGGCAGCCAATCTGCATAAACCTCCAACTCCTTCCAGAGAAACTCCTTCCTGGCCTGCTGGGCCTTCCAATTTTGTGACATGAGCCAACAGGCATTGGAACAATGTGGAAATCAAAGGACCTATTTTGCACAAATCCAAACCCTTAAAAGCAGTTTCCCCCAAACCACTTTTCCACTAGATGTGCACCAGTGTGCTGCTCTGCAATAAAGCAATGTTATTCCAGCAACCAAGTCCCATATGTCCTGGATACAGAATTATTTCAGGGTATTCTGAGCTGACCACAGGAAGGCGCACTTAATTCTTGTTAAACTGTACTCAAGGAAAGCATTAAGGCAAACCAGCTACCAAATCTTATTTCATTGAGTACAAAAGCAATGGGCAGATTATAAGTAAATAATACTTTATACTTGTTCAGAACTTCAGATGTGTTCAGAGCCACTAATGCATCACAACAATCCTATGAGATAGTGGAGCATGTTATTGTCACCCCCGCTTTGGAGGAATCCAGCTCAGAACGGCTAGTGAGTTTCCCTTCATCACACAGCTAGCTAGACATTGAACTGGGACCAAAAGCAAAATCTTTTAACCAAAAAACCCTTCATAAGTCCACAGTTACATCTGGTGCAGAGCTAGATCAGCGGTCCAGTGTACTGTGGGGTTTGGTTTTGTTTCTTTGGTTTTTTTTAACCAAAATACTCAAGCGAAATAAACTTCAAGACGCTGCAGATCCAGCTTAATGAGCCACAGGAAAATTGTTCGGACCATATATATTTCAATGCTTCCCCAGGATACTACAGTCATATAAATACAACCATTGATAAGCTCCATTCAAACACAGCAATCATGTTGGTACTGATACTGATGATAATGGTACTGCTGATGATTAACGATTATATCTTGCATTTCTCTAGGGCGTTACTCAGAGTGTTTTTCATAGCCACTAACTGATGGAATTAAATGATTCCTTCAGATGAGAAAACAATTTTTTTCACTTTAATTTCAAGTGCCAAGGAATACAGCAATGTAAGTCTCTAATATGCCTTGATGCCAGGTGAAGTAAAGCAATGTGAATTTTTAAAATCTAAACAGCTAGTCACTGAAGCTACCCAAGTAATAGGTTTCTTACTGCCTGTGTAACTCTCAATGAAACTAAGGGGCACTTGATACCCAAGTAAAATTTGTATTCCCAAGGGACAAATCTTTCATGACAGCCTTCTCTTTTCTAGACACCTTCTCACTTGCAGCTTCTGAAATTCAGGTCCCTGTGAAAAACCCCTATCTGAAGCTTAATTTGCAAGCTGAAAAAATGCAACAGGAAAGGTATTGCAACTTTACAAATAGCTGTTTTATTAAGGGGCTTTCTAGACTTAAAAGAAAGCTTTGTCCAGATGCTGGCTAAATCTCTCTCCTGTAGGTTTTCACTTTCTCTGTGTCACCAAGTCATAACCAACAACGCAGCCGGCGTTGCATGCAACCCTTCAAGCAGACAACATTGACCTGGGATCTGATGATTATTTAGTTTAGGAAACACTGCCTAGTAGCCTCCACTGTTTATCCCCGTTAGGAATCGAAAGCACACTTGCAAGAATCTCTCACCTTCCATGAAGAAAAAAGCAGAACAAGCCGTCCTGAAGTCTGTGGACTTAGAAAAGCGGTGTTAGCTCGACTTCTTCAAAAATGTCAGTCCACCTCTTCTGTTCTTGCTGCCAGTTCTCCCAAAAACCAGCACGGTGCCCAAGCACGGCGTAAGTGTTATGTCAACTAAAGAGGCTTAAAGGGGAAGAAAATGTGATCTAAACAAACCTCCCTGAGCAGACATCCTGCTGTAGGCTTCAATGGGAAACATTTGTTATGAAGTAATAAGAATTTGCATAATTTTGGGGAAGACTTTGTTTTCAAAGTAATTCTATTTTTCACCTGCTTAGCCCTTTGCCGTGTATGGCTTTGGTTAAGTTTTGTTGATGGAGGCTCATGTTTAACCAACTGTTTTTAATTTACAAATTAAACTTGTCAGAAGTAGAAATCCTTCCCTTGGAACTCTTCCAATATGTCAAGAATTAATTCTAATGAAAACGGCATTGCCTAAATGCAGGATGGCCAGTCACTTATTTTATTTACACAAAGTCCCTCTCAGTTTCTTTGATAAAAGCAGCTAAATCTTTTTCCTCTTTCATGTTTTGTCAGCACTTGATTCCTTTTGTCCCTTGGCTATTTGCCTAGCTGTGGACAATAAGGCAGGAAGAATAGAAGCAGATTGTTGGAATGGCCCTCAATAAACCTAATTATGACATGTTGACTGCCCTCACCATGACACAGTCAAGGGACCCAGGCTTATTCAATTACCCTTGCCAGGTTTCTCTTTCAGACCTAAAGTTATCCTTTGACTGTTTGTATTTCTGAACAGTATTCATGTTCATTGTGAAAGAAAATCCCCTGGACTTTGAGGGGTTTTTAAGTTGATGCTGTTATTGTAGCTAATTTTTATTAACTGAATGATAACATGATAAAGAAATAGACTTTTGTTACGTAATAAGAACAAATCAGTGTGTGCTTAAAAGTTACACCTCTCTTTCCTTTCTCTTCCAGCCAGCCTGGCAGGACATGTAACCTGAATTAATAAACAAAATAACTTCTTCAACCTGCATGTCCCTTTCAACATGATACTGAGTCTAGCTCCACAGAACGGGACTGTTGCTTCGATGTGATTCTTCTTAACTTAAAAAATAATAATCACGTGATTGGGGGTATTTTGGAGGTGTTTTTTTTTTTAACCACCAAGAAGGTTCCTTGCCCTATTAACACCAGAGAACATAAGTTCATTGGTACCTTTACGCCAACAGCTATTTCTTCAGCTGTTTGAGATAGACAGGATGCACAGTATTTAATTAAATCCCTGGCTGCTGGTTGGAGGAGCCCTTTCCTACTCCAACAGATTGTTCAGAGATCACGATGCCAGTGGTTCCTGCAAAGCCAGTGTATAAAAGCTGTGTGTCAAGTGAACAAAAGAGTGGAAAAATGAATGAATGCCAAAAATCAGCTACTGATCCATCCTAGCTTTTAAATCAACTAGGTCTGATAGAATTAACATTCAATTGTATTTAAAACTGCACAAGCCTAGCAGGAAAGATTGTTTTGTAAGTTGCAGCATCTCTGGGTAATTTCTTTTTCCTTCTTTTTTTTTTTTTTTTTTTTTTTTTCTGTTGAGAAACTCATTGTTCACTTTAGGTAATTTGACAGCTCTTGGGACTATAATAGAATAAAAATTCAACCACATTATAACAAAGTAGGTGCTGTAATTTCTTGAATTTGTTCCTCAGTTCACTTCCTTCATTAGAAAATTCCCATCATTCTAACAATAGCACGTCTAAATTGTAATGTGCTCTGCAAGTGAATTTGGAGTTTGGTGGGGTGTGGTTTGGTTTGGTTACCAGGGAAATTACCTTTGTAATCTTCATGTGAGAAAGAGACGTCACAAAGGACTTATGAAATAAAATACACAGAATCCTTAGCGTTTGAAGAATGTTTGGAATAAGTACTCTCTAGAACATGTTCTGCTCTGCTGGTCCCTCTCCTGGCAAATAGCAACAGTTTCAATTTCTCCAGATTCTAAAGGGATATTTTTAATCTCAAACATCCGCAAGCTGAATTGTACAACAAAGTCTTTAAGTATTATTAACATAAATACTTCTAGTGGAATGTATATTTACTTTATATTATAGAATATCATTCTACAGTTTAGTTTTAGCATTTGTTGATTTCATTTTCTTTAATTTGTATAAATTTACTTTAACACTGATTTTCAAAAACAATTACAAAACAATTACAAAACTGTTTTGTAATTGAACAATTACAAAAATAATCATAATGGTACTCTACCTATAAATAAAAAAACACTTCTTTTAATAGTAGCATGGAAAACAGTAAATGTCTTACCACTAGAAAGTTAGTGGCCTCCCAAAGTGTTCAAATTACTTTAATCAGCAAATGTAACCTCATGAATAAAGTTCTAAAAAGTCTACTTTTGCTACTTTATAGTGGAAATGTTATTAAAATATCCAAGATGTCTCACTATCTTAACCTGAAGCATACGTATTTTTGCATTCCCTAACATATTTTAATGTTTTTATATAGTTAAACAGAATAACAACTCTTCTTCAAATCTCAACTAGCACTTCCCTAAGAAAACATGAAAAAAAAATAAGTAAAGGAAATCAAATACTCAGATCGACTACTGCTCACCACCCCAAACTTGGCAAAGCGTTATAAATGCCTGTCATTTAAAAAGTTATACTGTTATCTTGCTATTCAAACTATATTAAACAAATGAATGCCATAACTCTCACAAACTCGACTTCTTCATACCTGTTGGAACCCAATTCATGTGGAGTATAAGTCAGACGTCTGCTTATGGGTACGGAGAGGGAGTCAATAACTTAAATTGTTTTGATTTGTATGGAGTTACTCAACAAAAATTCTAACGTTGACCAAAAGTAGCTGAGATCAGATTTCTTCTTTAATCTATAGGTCAAGTAGTGACTTTCTCTCTTATCAAATAAAAATTTTAATTTGCGATTCAAAGTTCAAAATTGCAATACATTTGATCTGAGTACAGGATAATCACTAAAAAAAAATAGAAACAAACTCTTTCATATGGTAAACAGTAGTGCTTATTATTCTGAATGTATAAAGAGGTATAGTTTCTCTTCCTGATGTTCTCATTTTATAATGTTCTGCTTCTATTTTTAAAGATTGGTAGATATTTTTTCAGTATTTGCTTACAAAATCCGTTTGTTTAAGATAAAGAAAACTACAACAAAATTTAAGCCACAGATATCAGATATATAAGAAAAATTATGCATGCATATATTAGATTGGATATTTTACATGCTCTAAAAATTCCTCAAACAAAAAATGACTTTCCACAATACGTTTTACATTGTTAATTTTATCCTTTAGTCTTCGTAATTAAGGGCTGTAGCATTTGAACCATTCTCTATTCTCAGAATATATATTAAAAACTTGATATGTAGTAGATGTTGACTTCTGAAATAATTTTCCGCCACAAAAATAAATAAGCGAGAGGAAAAATTTATTAAAATCTTCCCTTGTTAGGCTACGACATCTTGCTTTGAGTTGTTTTCAATGTAACGAAAAATATTTCTTACATTCTCCTCAAGTTTCTAAAATGCTTCATAGCAAAGTCCTTGAAAACACAAAAAAAGTTTTCAGATTTGAAATTATCTCCCATTTAATCTTTACAAGTTTTCTCACAAACTCGGTTTCAAGTGGAAATTTTTGATCGATTCAAATATGATTTTTTTTATTTGTAAGTGTATATTGCATGTATTTTAACTCAGAGGCAAAAAAAAAAAAAAGCAAATCTTGTTTATCCAATTGAGTTTCTGAGAACTACTAGTGAGGGAGCTAATTTAAGTTTAAAATATGACAGCAGAATCCGACTAAGTGAATGCACCATTGTCTGATTCTCTCCCTCCTCAAGCCCAGACAGTTCCTAGCTTTGACTTCATCGGTTGCCAGAAATCTCGTGTGTTCCTCTCTGGGCACAGGAAAAAATGTCTAGGCACAGATGATTTGAAAGAAGGAATGTTACCGTCCTGCTTAAGCAACTCTAACTTAAGGAGAAGTTCTCTAACCAATACCCCCAGGCCTTTCCAGCCTCATCTGGAAGCCACAGCTACGACAGGAGGTACAAAAAAGCCTGCATTTCCCTGTGTGGATGGGGAAAAGCCAGGGTGTCTACCTGTTCAATGGTGCAGCAAGTCCCCACCCTCATTATTCCGGCACCTAAGGGCATCCTTCCCCCCAGAGATAAGACAAGTAGGAGTTGCTCACCTCCTAAGACATCGAGGGGCCACGAGGGGCCTCTCCATTCTTGCCCCGATTTCCCAACTGCCTGGAGGCCCCACTGTTTCCTCAAACAGCTGCCTGGGGCTTCCCAATGTCTACCAAGAGCTGGACATGGCCGCAGCTGCCACAACCTGCCAGAGCTGGGAGAGACTGTTGCCTTCACCTGGCCAACACTTCCATTTTTCAAAGGAAGAGAGAATGAGGTCCGGAGAGGGAAAGCAAGCTGGTCAAAATCATAGTTTCAGAGACCTACAAGAAACATCTAAAAATTGCCTAATACAACCTTTACAGCTGAGGGGACAAAGGCCCCCCAGAATTAGGGTCTTACCCACCTGCCTGTAACCAGTGAGTGGATGGAGGTTCCTCAGCTTCCTGTGAGGAGTTGGTCCATGATCCCTCTAAGGGGCTCCTTGCAAGGACTGAGGATGCTGTGTAGCCTAAAGGTCACATGGGTAAATTCTCAGCAGCTCTGGATTGCCAGACCCAGACTTTGGCTCCAGAAGTAAACAAGATAAGGCATAAGAAATGAGGAGGGGCTTCCCTGGTGGCGCAGTGGTTGAGAGTCCGCCTGCCAATGCAGGGGACACAGGTTCGTGCCCCAGTCCGGGAAGATCCCACATGCCGCTGAGCAGCTGGGCCCTTGAGCCATGGCCGCTGAGCCTGTGCGTCCGGAGCCTGTGCTCTGCAACGGGAGAGGCCACAACAGTGAGAGGCCCGCGTACCGCAAAAAAAAAAAAAAAAAAGAAATGAGGAGGTATCCTAGAAACTCTAAACTCCAAGATACAAGTGGAGGGGAACTGAGTATCAGTATTATTATTAGAATATCTTTCTGCTGTCACACACAGCTGTGCCAGGCCCATACTCCATGCACAGGGAGCCCATGTGTCTTAGCCTCTACCTTTCCCACCCTAAACTGAATGAGGACAAGGGTAGATGCATTTTTGTGGGACCTGAAGCTTTTATCATTTAGGGGTCCCCTGGAAGGGATACACACAGGTGAGGGGCCCTGGAACTGAAGGTTCCTCAGCTCTATGGTAAACCCACCTCTGCCCAGGACTCCTCTTTCATCCTCCACTTGAGAGGGCCTGGGGGAGATGTGGGCTGTTTCTAGATGCTTGTATCTACTGTCATTACCTAATACTTACAAAACATCAATCGAGTCTAAATGCCAACTATGGGAGCTCAGCAGGAAACCAAGATCATCAGAGTCCACAAACACAGCGGGCTGTTTCTGAACCCCATATATCACAGGTGGAATAAATGCCACCTGTCCCTCTGGGACCCTACTGGCTTACATCCTCCAAAGCAATGTGTTTCTGAGGCTCTCCAGGACCCTAGCACTCAGAGTCCAGGAGGCTCTGCCTTCCAGAAGACTCCTGGAAGTGCTTCAGAGCACTTTCCAGAAGCTCTCCTAGCCAGTAGATCCATCATGGATGCCCCGTGGGCCCTACTCCTTCTGAAGAGGAGAACCTCACTTCTTCTGACTTCTGACAATGGTCCAGGCACCACTAGAAGCATGAATATTCAGATCAGATATCTGCTCCTTAGAAGGTTTTAGGCTCAGAGGCAAGATGGGCCCCAAAGTGCCCTCCCTGTCTATGGCTCTAAGCCAGAACAGATGCTGTATGTCCTTCCTCTGGCCCTGCTTTTTGCCAAGAAACCCAAAGGACACAAGCCAAGTCCCTTCCCTGGCATTCAGGAAGTGTGGAAAATCCACCTACAGGAGAAATGCTCTTCGTTCCCACCTGCCTCTGCCTACCCCAGATAGCTCAATGGGGTACCACGCCCTGGAAGGCCATGCTCACCAACAAAGAGCTTCCTCGGGCTTCCCTGGTGGCGCAGTGGTTGAGAGTCCGCCTGCCGATGCAGGGGACGCGGGTTCGTGCCCCGGTCCAGGAAGATCCCACGTGCCACAGAGCGGCTGGGCCCGTGAGCCATGGCCGCTGAGCCTGCGCGTCCGGAGCCTGTGCTCCGCAATGGGAGAGGCCACAACAGTGAGAGACCCGCGTACCACAAAAAAAAAAAAAAAGCTTCCTCATAGCAGAACTAGTCCTGCCCATTCACAGTGAAGTTGGGATCTGCTGGAGTGTGATTTGAGGGGCAACAGAAACCTATATACCTTGCCCCAACCAAAAAGCTTTCCAACATGGGTACCTGGAATTCTGCCATTGGGGAGTCATTCCTCCATGCCAGGCAATCTGCTCCCAGGGGCCTTTTGGAAACTGCATCCTTAGGAAGGGCAATTGGTCGAGTCAACGTGAATGGGGTAGAGCTCGGTGGAAGCCATGGTATGTGTGTGTGGAGTTGGAGTGCACAAGGGGAGGGTAAGCAGGACAGGGGTCGGGGAGACAGGAAAGAAGAGAGAACAGCAGCTGAGACTCCCGCCTTTTCACCCAAGGTCAGCCCATAGAGTCCTTGGTGAAGAGAAAGTGAGAGAAACATTTTCACAGGGTTTGGGAACGGAAGATTGGGGGAAGGGAGATTATCAAACATCCCTGTACAAAACCCAAACTTGTTCCGGTAACATCATTTCCTATAAACTACAGTCTGAGTGACCGTCTCCTAAAGTTTTTCCAAAAGGATTTTCCAAGTGCCAGAAATATCAATGTGAGAGATAGTCACTGTCTTTCCTAATGAATTTAATTTGAGCTTTCAATTTAAAAAATAAATAAGTAAAAAGGATCCATTTCAGGGGAAAAATCATTACTTTAAACAAGTAACATTAAATTATAGTAATTCAATAAAACGATGAAAGTTCGCCAGCCAGCAAAGAGTCAGACCAAATTTAGCTCTCTATGTCATTTGTATTTTGTAGTAAGGAAAGTGTTCCTCTCCTTATCTGCCCCAGGTATGTGCTAGTACTCCACTGGGAATGCAAGCCTGTGTAGCGGCCGTTGGCTTCAATTTGTCTAAAAAGGACAAGCCATGTGACACAAAGCTGTGCCAGGGAATGAGTACTTGACCTACAGAAGATCTGTTTTTCTCCACACCCACTTCTTGAGCCTCTGATGAAAACGAGATGAGGTGGCCTTCCCAGCTCCCAAATGACTTTGTACTCAGGATGCCCCGAGAAACCCTAGCTGACACTTTCCACAGGCAGGAAGAAGACAGACAGAAGTTGAGGCCCCAAAAGTTCACTGACAAAAGCCCGGAAGCTAATTCAAAATAAGCCAGGCCTTGAGTTTCCACCCTGGCCTTCTACCTGGAGCTGATTCCCTGTAGAATGGGGGACATTCCCAGGCACCCCTCTTGCCCCTGCACTCTTAAGCCAGGCTCTTTGTAGTTTCTGACCTGTTGCTAAATTCCCAGTGCTCCATTTGCCTTCTTCTTTCAGACAAAAATTCAGCAGTATTCAGAGCTTGGCAGGGCCAGTGACCACAAGCAGACATTGGCTCCTGGTAAGAAGCTATAGAAATTGCCTTTCTATTGCCCTCTGATAAATGTGTCTTGCATGCATACAAGCCCCGGATGTGTCCCATCTGCGTAAAAGTCAAGCAAATCTACCACCTGGAAAGTTTCCACCCTGCAGAGCTTCCCAAATCATATTCTACCCTGGCATATTGCAGGTTCCCTGGATGCTCTGTGAGGAGATCCAATTTATTTGCTCGACCTCCTGAAATGGACTCCCAGCCCCCTTTAGAAATGGTCTGAGAGGATTTTATGTCTTAAAAATTTCCAGAACATAACCAATAATTCCAGACACTGAGATCCCATTCACTTGGGAATCATGCAACGGAAACTTGAAGTGTTTCACCAGATGAGTTCATGGGTCTCTTTTTATTTTAAAAAGTTACAAATCTAAGAATCAGAAGAGAAGGGGCAGTTCTCCCACTGGAACCCCTGCTCCCTGATGCTGAGCCAGTTCCCTAGAGAACGCCTCCGCCCGCTGCCTCCTTCACCTGTGGGATGAGAACGATGTGAGGATGTGGTGAGAATTTAAACAGTGGCTATTCTGCTGAGGTGGACCTGAAAACCACTGATTTTATGTGGTCTAAATTTCTGTTGAGAACCTCACAGCAACCTGACAAACAAATCACAATTTACCTCGTTGGGATTAATCCTCCCAAGACCCTCCTTCCTACATGGAGAGCCGCATACTTTTGCAGGTAGTAATCAGATGTCACAAATTATGGGCCTGATTCAATCCAAATTATGCACAGAGCCAGGAAAGGGGGGAAAAAAAGCTGCTTTTCATTCTTCTCGGATCTTTGCAGATGCTCTAAATGCCAGGCCTGTTTACATCCCCAACTGACTCCTCTGGAGTTCCGTAAGGCAGTCAGAGGGGAAACAGAAAGAGAACCAGGGTTCCCAGCTGGCTGTTTCTATCGAAGCACAGACAAAAGTTCTAGCATTAGGAACATTAGGAAAACACACCTTCCTGCCTTGTGTCTGGCTGAATAGTGCTACATGCTGTGGGGCTGGCTGCAGGAACAGTCAAGAAAGAAGAGTTGTTTTTGTTTTTCTGTTATTTTGAGAAAAACGAATCAAGATTTTGATTTTCAAAAATAAATCCTTAGCCCCTAACTTGTTCTCCTGTTTCCAAAAGGCCCAGTCCTAAGAAGGAATGACTTGAAATACTGACTTTAAAATATGTATTGGTGGGCTTCCCTGGTGGCGCAGTGGCTGAGAGTCTGCCTGCCAATGCAGGGGATACGGGTTCGTGCCCCAGTCTGGGAAGATCCCACATGCCGCAGAGCGGCTGGGCCCGTGAGCCATGGCCGCTGAGCCTGCGCGTCCGGAGCCTGTGCTCCGCAACAGGAGAGGCCACAACAATGAGAGGCCCGCGTACCGCAAAAAAAAAAAAAAATATATATATATATATATGTATATATATATATATGTATATATGTATTGGTGTTCACATCTCCAGTTTTCTCAGGGGGCTTTGGAGAGTGTTGTTTTCTCATATAGTTGGAGCCCAGTTCTTTCTGGTTCATTCCGCAGACTTGAACTTCCAGCTTAGGTAAGCCAGGTACTCAGCAGCATCAACAACTGAATTCCTGAGCATCAGATTTAAGGGAAAATGGCCTGAAATGATTTGAGGGAGGCAAGCTATGTGCAAAAACATAAAAAGTCTTCTGTGCCTAGAAGGGAATGGATACATACTCCTTAAAAGTTCATAAAATTAAAAACTAACCTTTACCAAACTCAAGAAACCCCTAGAGAATCAGGCCAGCATTTTTCAAAAATTAGAAATACAACACCATGTTTTATTAGACATAATCTGCTTTCTTACTAGTTCAAACCTAATTTGGTAACCCTGAAAGACAATTTCTCTTTTGTAACTAAACAATCAGAATAAGTTGTCTCTGAATTGTTCTAAAAACTATCCATAATTTTTCCAGCGCAGAAAGAAAAATAAGAATGTTTAACATAAGTGTACCATTTTTGATGGAGGCGAAGTGAAATAAACAGTAGATAAGAAAAAAAGAATAAAAAGGGGAACCAATAAGTCAAAGCAAAAAGCTTTCCTTGGATTTAGAGAATGTTAAATTTGGAGAAATACCAAAATATTGGAGGAATTTCCTAAGCAGAAATTTCAAAACCTATGCTCCTACCTATATACAGTGGTAGAAGGAAGTGTCTCTTTTTTCTTGTACAAGTGGCCACAGGCAAACACGCACACACTCCATGTTTAGTGAGCATTCCTTCACCATTTGTTCTCAATGCAGAACCCAAATTCCACCAAAGCTATCAAAATCACAAATGTCATTCCCTTTGTCTCTACCACAGAGGAATTATTTTACAAATAAAGTCACACATGTGCCAAATGGTACTGTTGGATTGGAAACACTCTAAATGCTGTTAAATAAATCATCACTTGCCAATAGGATGGAATACTATGCAGCTATACAAACAGGCTGAGGAGACCCTCAGCCTCTGATGAGGAGTGATTGCAGAGATATATTCTAAGGTGGGAAAAAAAAAAGCAAAACACAGAACAGTTTCTACAGTGGGCTACCATTTGTGCAAACAAAGAGGAGAGAATATTTTTAAGAGAGAAATACAACTGCTTGTTTATGCAGACTCTCTAGAAAGACAGCCAAGATACTGAGGGTCCTGAGTGGGAAGAAGACTTGTCATTGCACGCCCTCTTCTATATTTTGAATTATGTACAGAGTGTAGGGTTTACCTGGTCAAAAATAAATATGATTTAAACATACAATCTGACAACGCATGTATTTTTCACTTGAGGGGATGGACAAGAGGGCAATCCTCGGAATAAAAGAACGCTTTCGTTTTTTAGGCTGAGAGTTGGCCCCCATAATCCAGGAGTCCCCTTGCCTCTAAAAGCCTTCAGGGGGCTAGCACAGTCCAGAAGGAAGGCCCAGGGCTCACCAGCGAATTTTTATCAATTCACTGGGGGTCGACCGGCCAAGGAGCCGGGCTGCCCGCTGAGACGCCTAAGCCGTGACAGCTGCGTAAACTGGCGGTGCCCCAGCCTGACCTATTTCAGAGACAGGTCAGCCCAGTGCATGCAGGGATAAGAAAACAACCTTCCTTCTCTCCAGTGGCTGCACTGGCAAGCTGCTCCAGCAGGAGAACCACAGGGCAGGAGCTCTCCAGCCCCCCGCAAGTCTTACAAGCCAGGCTACTTTCTTTTTACCCTCGCTTTGCACCTTACTCATACAGAAGTCCCAAGCTTTGGGGGCTGGGTAGAGAGGGAAACTGAATAGAGAGGTCATTGAAATGTATCCTCCAGCTTAACAAACACTATTTTGGAAAGTTTCCTTAATATTTCTGAACTCCAATTTTAAAGGAGAGGGATTAAGAAGAATCATGCAGAAAGAAAGAAGAATGCACACAATCTCACGTGCGGAGCCATAAAGACGTTTAAGAACAAGGAAGCAGGCTGGAGAAGGGACGCAATGAGAAATTATACAAACACAATTCCACAAAATGAAGGACTGCACCAGGATTTCAGGAATAAGAACGTATGTGTGAGATCCATTTTCAAAAAGTAACTTATTTGTCAGTTCAGTGGAGGAAAAAAATCTTGTGCAAATACACAAACAAAACAAAGTTTGATTTGGAAGAGTTTTAAACAGCCAAGTTAGTCTAAGAGAGAAAAGTAAACTACAGAACAGGAGAAAAAGTAATTAAGAAATATCTTTTGACATCTCAGCAAATGGTTTCCAAATTTTATTATTTTTCAAACTATTAAATCAATATAGTCTATTACATTAAAGAGTTTCTTATAAACTCAATTTTCTGGAATCAGTGAAAGTGAATTTTTTGGTGAGTGTGTGCATGCTTGTGTGCATGTATGTGTGTTGGTCTTCATTGTTGCTCCTAAGCCTGAATTAAGCTTTTATTTGCCCTTGGGCAGAGCCCATCTGCCAGTAGGCTAGTCACTTTCTGCATGTTCAGGGGGCTTTTTTCCCCACAAGATTTTGAGTTTTCCTGTGAGATAGGTGTAACTTGCACATAACTTGCATCTCTTCATTTTATTCTCATATCACCCTGGGAAGTTGGTATAATGTGCCCCCATCTTACCAGACATCAGAACTCAAGGGGCTCACACCCAAAATGTGTTGTTCTCAATTTTAGAGCAAAATCAGTGATGCAAGACAGACTACTTTTACCTTGGGTGCTATGCTCTTATAAGGCAAGCAAAGACATGAAAAAGGACTTTGGGGTGTGTTTAAGTCAGACAAGAAACATTCATTTGTATTAGTGAACTTCAGTCAGGAAACCAGCCAAGTGGGGATTCAGAAAGAAGGAACCTGTTGCTTTTCTTATAATAAAATGAATTGGGCCAATTAATTTTCTTTAGTTCAGGTTAAGCTCAACCATGATAATTGGGAGACACACACACACACACACACACACACACACACACACACATACCCTGTGGCCAAGATTTTCTTAATCATGATAATATGTTTGAATACTGGAAGAATTTTAAAATATGTGTTTGAAGACAGACTCTATGAGTCTATAATTGTTTAAAAACAAGATTTTTTTCAAAAAGAAGATAGACCCTATAAAGGAAACAAAAATGATGTTAATACCCTCAGACAATGCTGAAGTAAGTTAATGCCTATATTAGGGTTTGCCAAAAGAAAAAAAAAAAAAGATAAAAGACATGAGGGGTATGGTGGCTGTACTCTTAGTTTATCTGTGTACCTATAAAAATTACAAGCCTACAAATGTAGGCTTTCTGTTAAAAATGTAAATTTGTATGTGACCATACAAGCATTGACTATGAAAGTATACAAAAACCAATTCCATGTTGCTAGATAAATTGCACACAGCCATTAACTTTCCTTTCTTAGCTATTCTACCCTAACTTACTTATTGTTTGCATGTAATGACATAAAGCCAAGTACATTTAATTCTGTAGTTGTTTCCATAAATATGCCTACCATCTGATTATAAAATTTTTTTTAATTTACATTTAAGCCTCCTTAAAACTATACTATTTGAATTCTCAATATGATCCTGGAAATTTTTAATGCTGAAAAATCAGTGGTATTTCCTCTCCTTCAATCCTATGTTAGTCAGCCAAGAAGAGTCTCCCATCCTTGTCACAAAGCATTTTGATCAGCTATTTTAAAATAGAATCCAATGGAATCGGATCCAGAATGAGTGGGAAATTGCTCCTCCAATCAAGAGTTTATATTAATATGCTATTGTAGATACAGTAAAGCTGGCCAAATAAAAGTACATAAGAATCAACTCACTAAATGGGTTTAAGGAGACAAATATATGGCTAGTTTGTTATTGCCTGTCATGAGTTCTAGTTTGTTTTACTGGGGAAGATTCATTTCCCAATCACTGCAGTAAGAAGGAGGACATAAAAACTCAGACTACTTACTTTGATTGAGTTGCTTCACCGCAAAGAGAAGGGGTTCTTTGTTGTTTGGGGTTTTTTCAGCTTAAAATCCTGCAGCTAAAATTTAAATGCTATGAACTTTGTTATATGCAATGTGCAAGGTAAAACTCTTTCTCAGGATTTTTTTTTTTCCAAGAGGAATGTGCACCAAATCAAATTCGAAATGTTACACCACTGTTCTTTATTAAAATACAACTATTTCTTTAAAGAAAAGTGGCCATTTCCAGGGCAGAAATTATCCGTTAGTCTCTTCTCAGTTTTTATCAGGAAGGAAGGAAAACAGACATTGAATATATGAATTCATAAGGCCTTTTATTGCTCAAGTGTCTTCAACAACTATTTTCCATGTTTTTCATAGCTCCCTTTGACAATGGTGAAGCTTCTAACTCATCTCTCTTAAATAAACATTTTATAACATTAACGGCCATTTTGATAACTGCTCATTTTCCAGTTACAAACTGGAAAGTACATATATTCTGTTCCTTTGAGACCATCACAGAAATGTGGGGGAAGCTTTCTAAAAGGAGAGACGTCCCGATTCCAGCAAAAGTTCAACACTGTTGGAGCTCAGTGTATGGCCCAACACTGCAAGACAGAGCTGAAAGCTGAGGTGTGCCACTCTCCACCCGAGACTGTCATGAATGGGGCGAGAAAATCTTTCCTAACAGAGCAGAGGATGGTCCTCTGTTCCCACTTTTGTGTGTATCTTCCCAGAGAGTGGCAACTTCTGAAATTCCCTTTCACTTTCTCTGATCGCAATTCCCCACTGAGGCAGCCAGTGTTTTTTTTTTAAATAATAATATCAAATGTTTATTTTTTCCAGCCTTATTGAGATATAATTGACATAGCCCGTTATTGAGTCAGTAATTCTGCCTTGGTACTGACATCAGGCCCCACTCAGAGTATGACTCTGCTGTCCCCCCTGGCAGTATATGAATAAATAGCCTGATATCCAAGGCGGGAAAGTCACTTCAACTCCACATGTAAATGAAACATGAAATATACATATACATGGAAAATGCAGCAAAGAACTCTCTAGCAGTGCATCTGGACCCAGGACAAGGCAGTCATAATAGATCTGCACTGACTCACACTTCCAGCTTAATCTGTGTCAGGCAGTTGTCCCACACTGCAATGATTGGGACTATTTCAAAGGACATTTGAGCACAGATAGATTATTAATTAATTGGGAGATTATAATACAGAATGTTAGAAAATACCCACTAATGATTCTGACTCTGTATGTCAAGATTCATCTTGCTCAAGAGTGAATAAGGGGACTTGCCTGGTGGCGCAGGGGTTAAGAATCCGCCTGCCAATGCAGGCGACACGGGTTCAAGCCCTGGTCCGGGAAGATCCCACATGCCGCGAAGCAACTAAGCCCGTGCGCCACAACTACTGAGCCTGCGCTCTAGAGCCCGCGAGCCACAACTACTGAGCCCACGTGCCACAACTACTGAAGCCCGCGTGCCTAGAGCCCGTGCTCTGCAACAAGAGAAGCCACGGCAGTGAGAAGCCCGCGCACGGCAACGAAGAGTAGCCCCCGCTCGTCGCAAATAGAGAAAGCCCGTGCACAGCAAAGAAGACCCAATGAAGCCAAAAATAAATACATAAAATAAATAAATTTATTTTAAAAAGAGTGAATAAGAGTAAAATAAAATAAATGAAATAAAAATAAAACCCTAAGCACAGTTATTTAGTAGTGAAATGAACACAGAGAAAGGGATTCAGAAAATCCCGCACATAGGCAGATCTATGATGCTCAGTTGAATATTCAAAACTGAATCTGGCATAAATTTCACAACCTCAGAGTGACTTGTTGGAATTTGCAAATTAAGCACAGAGATGGTATTTCCAAAAGAGACTTTGCATGCATTTTAGCTCTCATAATAAAAGAAAAATCTATCCAAATATATTGAACTCTTAAACAAAACAAAACAAAAAAAGCCTAACAGTTCATCAAAAAATCAACAGCCAAAAAAGTCATAAAATTATTCAAGGAACTATTTTTCCTAGCATTCAACAGCAGTGCTGAATATGAATTGGTAAGCTGTGCTGTTACCTCAAATTCTGATGACTCTAGAAAGTGTAACCTACAAGGAGAAATAAATCTTTGTGTGTGTGTGCGCAACTGGGTATAGTTTACTGCCAACATAACTCATAGTGACCGACTTATAAATAAACTTTAACTCTACACACAAACAAACACATATCTGCTCCTACATTGTAGGAGGTTTAAAAATATACATGGGACTCATCTAACCATCCATAAACACAAAAATTGTGAAAACATATGTAGAGAAATGCAGTCAATCTAACTCCCAGTTTCCTGTGTATTTAATTGTTCTCCAGCTAGTTTTACACAAAACTCTGACATCTTGCCTTTACGTCATTCCAGCTTGGCAGGTAACTTCAGTAAAACTTCCATATTTAGAAATTTAGTGACATTCAGGATCTTAGCTTCCATGCCTCTCGTCACCTCCCCCAAACGAGAAGTTATTTGATGATAAATTCACCATCTTAGCCTAAGTTCTAAACAAGAAATCACCATAGGATAATTAAAAACACCCCATGAATCTCTTCTCTGCAAACTTAGGACACGTAACTGGTTTCGGTTCCTATTTCTTAAAGAGCATTCAGTCAATCCTCCTTAGAGGTTTCAGAGGAAAAGGAGGATTTTCCAAGACAGATAAGTTGAAATGATCCCGCTTTGATCTCAGTGGTTAAGAATCCCTCACAATGGAAGATGGCCACTGAGAGGCCGGGATCCCGGCCTTTTAATGCGTAACAATGGTATCAACAAACAGCTACTTAATCAATATTTGGCCAGAGCTGCTGAAAACTTCCTTTTCAGATTTTAATTCCTAGTTGTAAAACAACCCCAGAGCAGCCAGTGAGATAAGGCATTAAACTGACTGCTTAATTGCCTTTTACTGTCTTGTTAGTTATATATGTACATTCTTAATGGTTCTTTAATCTTTATTTACTCACATAAATAAGTTACCTGCCATAGGACTCCACCGAACTCAATCAACCTTCTCTGCCCCAGCCCTGGCCAAACTCTCTCACCGTTTATTGCTGTTGTTGAGGCTTTTAATATTCATTGGCTATTTATTTACGTACAATGTGAGCATTTAACCTCATAGTTAGGAAGGAATTTTTTTTCCCTTAAAATATATGTATTCATGAATGTTGAACCTGAGTTCGGTGGCAACGCTCGTATTCACCTGATTAATTTCCGCATATTCTACTCCCTGAACTGACGCGCCCTTGCTGGTTCCACCTCACCGCGCCGATGGCTTTTACTGCACAGCCCTGGGGACTCTTAAATGACCCTTCAGTAATTATTACCCACGTGAAGCCCCTACGTCCCCGCTCCGATGCTATCAACAAGCAAATCAAACTTCAAAATAAACGTACAATTTCAAGCATTAGTTAGAAAATCTGCATGTTTTCAATAAGACTAGAAAGTGAGCCTACAGCCGTCAACCAAACAAAACAAACCCTCGAAAAATAAAACTACGATCCGAACTCGGGTGTTTCCTTTCAAATCGGTCCAACAGGAAAATCGTTACCGTTATCTCCTTGAAAAGAACACAGCGAGGTTTTTTAATTTAATGCAAGTTTTGATATTTCCAATACATTTTTAAACGGGTGATATTTCCTTGTTGAGTATTGTAAGGGCTTCAGAAAACATGAAATTTAACCCCAAAGACCAGAGACGACATTGGGGTCAAATTCGTGATTCTGACAAATGGACTCGGAGAGTGGGCCGTCCACTTTAATAAAGGTTCCGATGCCACAAACCTAAGATCCTATAGTCCGTGATTTTAATCTGTGGGAAAGTTCCTCCCTCCCCCGCCCCCGCCTGTTCCCCGCCCTTTGCCTCGCGCCAAAATGTCCTTCCCTGCTAACTTGAAGGCTTGGGGGGGAGGGGGGTGTCCGGGGGGGCGGGTGAGGGAAGAAACGGCCTTCCGCTCCCCTCGATGTCAGTAGCACTCCCGTTAATGATAAAATGTTCTTTTCATGATTCCACTGGAAACGAAATAGTTCCAGGACTTTTAAAACGTCTGTACGTTTTTAATTGCTTAATCTTACGTCCCGCTGAAAAGTTGATGCCGTCCTCGTTAATTTTAGAAAAGCTCCTAAGTTTACAAACTCAAGCAAAACTTTTGTCACCTTTACTTTCTCAAATTAAAAAAAGAAAAAAAGCACTGTTTTTCGTAAACATCAAATTGAAAGGGAGCGTTCAAAAAAAAAGGAGGGTAAGCTCCAACCTACCTATGCTTGGGGTCTCTTGACTCAATCTTTGAAATTGTTGCAAACCTCCCACGCTCACTGGTGATTCTTAAAAGGGGTAAAGTCCTATGAAAGTGTATCTCCAGCCCCAATCAAAACATCAATTTGGCAATCTGGCCTCTCTCCCCCTGCACTCCCGAGCTGCCACTTCAAAGCCGCAGCAACAAGTCAGTAATTGTAACTTTGCATCTAAATATTTAAGCGAGAGTCTTGCAGTCGCGTGTCCATTTACAGTCCTCATCTGTGCTCTAATTCCATTACGGCACAAAGCAAAAATGTTTCCCAAAACTCACAAACAGGAAAAGCGTCACCCTGCTGCTGCTGCCGCTGGAGGAGGAGGAGTTGATGAAGGAGCAGTTTCTATTGATTAGTCACTGCTTTTGTGTTAAGGGCTTTCTTTAAAATAAGAAAAAAATGGGGGGAGGCTGCAGAAATTTCACTAATGTGAGCCTCAGGCAAGGAAGGGGGAAAAAAGAGGAGAAGAAGAGGGCGGGGGAGGCGGGCTGTGTCTAGATGAAAGTGAGAAGGACATAAAGGAGGCAATTGAGTCGGCTGCAGCCCGGCGAGCTAAGCTTCGAGCCGGCCGGAGCGCAGGGGAGGGGGCGGCGCGGCGCTTTGGCGCAGGGCGCAGGAGTGGGGGCCGGCCCATTGTGGCGGCGCCCGCGGGCCAGCTCCGCAACGCCGGGGGAGGAACAGGGACGCCTATTGAGTGGCCGCAGCGCGGGCCGTGCCCACAGCCCCGGTTGCCGCGACCGGGGCTAGGTTCCTACCGCTGCGCCTGCTCGGCTCTTGGGGAGAGGAAGGGTGTGTGGGGAGGGGGGAGGGGGAGAGATGAGGAGGGTGCTGGGGAGGGGGGTGTTCCTGGTTGCCCTACCCTCTCCTTCCATCCTGGCAAAAGAGCTGGAAGCAAAGATCCAGGAGGGGCGCACAGCATCTATTGCGCGCCTAGGGCGCACGGGCCTGAGCGCCCCGCGTCGGCCCGAAGCGAGGGACACGGCAAAGTTCGGAAGGTGAAAGAGGCCATCCAGAAGAAAGGACAAGACCCTGGAGAGGAAAACGAGGGCCGTTCTGACCTCTTTCGGGGTACCTCTCTCCCTGCGTCCCAGTCTCTGACAAGTAGAGAGAGGTACTCGGGAAAGCCAGTCTCAGAAACATCCGGCAGGCCGGAAAGGAAGCTGGAACCTCCAGAGAGAGCGCGCCGCCCTGATCATGACACCTAAACGTCCCTCCTCAGCCAGGCTCCTCCTGCCCGGCCTGGGAGCTCAGAGCCCTTTATCAACTTTCAGTCTATTTTCCAAGCGGGGCAGCCTGGGACTTTTGCAGCCCAAAGGATAGAGGGAATTTTTTTTATTTTTTGAGGTTTCTAAACTTCCCTTCAAACTACACTCCACTCTGTCCTTTCTCTGGGCCCCTCTTGTCCTCCAGGGCTCATCTGGAAAGGGAGCTAGAGGCACTGAAGAGACTGACGCTGCATCTTCCCTGACAACCCCAAATTAAATTAGACTTCAGCCTCCGAGTTGTGTGTATGTGTGTGTTTTCAACGGTTCAGCCCCTCTGGGGAGAATACTCTGATTTTAAAAATGGTAGCAATTGCCCTTGAATGGCAGCGGGCCCAGCTAGACGGCCCAAAAGACTAGAAACATTTTGTAGGTGAAATGGCCACTTTTTCCACGCTGGAAAGTCCATAAAACTTCCTGGCGCAGCAGCTATTGGGGCTCATTGAATAATTCATCCCTCATTGCAAGCCCATAATGTCTATTCTCGGCCCTTTGTGGGGCTGTTTTCTCTTCTTTTCTCCTTGAATTATAAAAAGGTTGCCTTCCTTTGTTCACATCAAGCTGCTGCGAGCCGGAGCTTTGTCTGGGCCGAGCTAAAGTGTGAGTTTCAATGGACTCTCCAGGCTTTGTCTCCCAAGTTCATCTCCAAGTGTAGATTGTGTAGAGAAGGCCTTCTTTGTAAAAGCTGGAAAAGTTGTACAAATGTTTGACCAGCTCATTTGGGGTGTTTTGTCTCCTGGGCCTCGGTTGCCGGTGCTGAGAGGGAGCTGTCGAGCTGCGGAGCAGGCGCCTCCAGCAACAAGTAGCAAAGCCTTGCCACCCTTCACCCCCGCTTCCCAAGCCTCTCCTACCCTCTGGGCTCATTGCCCCGCTGCCTGCAGGGCCCCGTTAGGTTTGGGGTTGGCTGGTTTCTTGCCTTCCTCCCTCCCCAGCACCTCCATGATGCATCTAGACCTAGAATAAAAGCTGGGTGTCTTCTCAGAGACCAGGGCAGAAACGCACCCCTCCAAAAGGAAGGGCTTAAACTGAGTCCATGTGAGGCCCCTGCTTTAGAAGGAGAGAAGCAACAGCACATGTATCTCCCCTGCCCAGCCTGCCGTGGGTTTTGGTGTCTTTTCTTGATTGCCTGTGTGTGCCGGGGCTTCTAGGCACCTGTTTATCGCTGAAATCTGTGGTTCGGATTTATAACATTGAAATCTGGGTCCCTTCGAGGTTGTGTACAGAGTTTGCATTGATTTGTAAAGCTGCCGCTCCGGAGGGCCAGCGGTCCGCCCCGGAGCTGAGCAATGAAGGTAGAAGAAGCGACCACTTTCCCGACCCACAGTCCTACCCTGGATGCCACCGGCTGAGGGCTCAGGCCCAGCTGGTTGAAGTGGGTGACCGCTCCAAGCCCACCTGGAGAGCCGCCTGCCCTTCTAGGGCAACTCAAAAGTCAACTCAGCCCAACGAAGTCCCGGCCCCGGGCAAGGGAACGCCACGCATGGGGGAGGGGGTCACCTGGCAACTCCCGGCCCTTTGCGCTTTGGAGGAGGCGCAACCATCCCCAAGGCCAAAAGTGCTCAGACGCAAAACGGCTGAGACTCTCCTGCTGCCGTGAACCCTTCCAGGTTCAACTCCCACGGGGTTGGCTTTCTTTTGTGGGAGTGGGCGTACCTTTAGAGTCTGAAGACAACCCGCCGGCTGCACTTATGACTCCGCGGGGGAGATTTCCTCTTGAGGCTGACAGATCGCAGCCAACAAGAAGACAATGGTCCGCACCCCTGGGCGGAGAAAGGGTGCCGGCATTGCGAGCCCAAGAACCCAGAGCCCCTCGGTTTGTAACCCAGAGCTTAGGCTTGTTTTACTTCCCAGACACGCACAGCTCAAACCCTACCGCATTTGAAAACCAATTTAAAACAGACAAAAAAAACAGCCAACTTACAGATATACATTTATAAGGCAATCAATGTGCTGCAACCTTGGGACCTCACTACCTTAAAGAGTTTTGAGTCTCTCTCTCTCTTGTCCTCGTTCCCGTCCCTCTCCCTCTCTCCCTCTCTGCGCCCCCCTCCTCTGATGTGGAAACCCCTTTGGAGACCCGGGCCTTTCCTAAGGGCGGAAAAAGTTCCTTTAACCTCCGGAGGCTCACGGACTGCCCCCAGCCTCACAACCGCTCAGAGACGCCCAGTCCCGTACCCCAGAGGGCAGCAGGGTGGCCCCGCACCCAGACTGCAATTTGCAGGTCTGCCTTCCGTGGGGCTGCGAGTGGTGTGGAGGAAAGGTTTAAAAATAGAAGGAAAAAAGAAAAGAAAAGATTTTTGTGTTCACTGTAAGTGCGTCGTCTCTGGTCTTTCACTTGAACGCTCTTACCCGGGTGCAGGGGACATGAGCGAGAAGGGACCTTGACACGAGCGGCGCCGCGCCGCCCTCAGGACCCCAACGTCAGATCCCGGAGTCCGGGGAGGCGCCGGTCCCCAGGGCGCCGCCCAGCGCGCCGCCGCTTACCTCGTTCGCTCAGGATGCCGTCGATGCTGTGTTTCGCCTTCTTCTCACTCTCCTCCGCCTCCTTCCTTTCCAGGTCGGCCTCCTCCTCCTCGCCTTTCCCGAATTTACTCCTCAGGATGCGGCTGATGGAACTCACTGGGGGCGGAAGGAGGAAGGGGGCGCTTACGACTGAGACGTGCAGGGCCGCGCTGCAACGGGCCCCCCGGCCCCCGGTCGGGGTACGGGTGGGGGGCCTAGAAGGCCCGCCCTGCACAGCTTGCTTCTGCCTCCTCCGGCGTCTTTGGGCATCCTCGTCCTTCTGCACCCACCCCTCACCCTCCCACGCATACCCCCCATCGCATAATCGGCCTCTAGGGACAGCGAGCCGGGAGCCTGGAAAGCTCGCACCTCCAGGTTAGGGCCGGGAACCGCGGTCTCGGTCCGCTCTCCCCAGTAGGAAGTTTCCCTCCTAGACTCCACAGACGGGTCTCTAGGTCTCCAATCTAAGAGATTTCTCGCGCCAGCCACACTGCACCGCCTCAACCTGAAGGCATTGCGCCCCGCGGTTCGCGGTAAAGGCAGGAAGAACCAGAGAGGACCCGTCCCCTGCAATTCAACGTTTTTCTTTTTTCTTTCTTTCTTTCTTTCTTTTTTTTTTTTTTTTGAGGCCATAAAGGGTTTAAATTTCAACTGCAGGATCGTTTCCTATTGTAAAAGTCAAAAGAAAATGCACTCTCCCCCATTTATTTTTTCCAGATTCCAGTCTGGTAAACAAATCCATGCTCCGAAACATCTCGTTCTCGCAGGGGGGAAAAGGGAGTTTCCTTTTAATTAAAAACAAACCCGCGCGCCCTCGCCCTCGCCTGCACTCGCCCCTCTTCTCCCTCCGCCTCCCCTTGGCCGCCGGGGGCGCCGGATGGGCCCTGGGACTCTCGGGAAAAAATCCCGGCCGTTGCCGAAGCCTCCCCTCCTTGGCGCGCACGGTGAAGTCTCGGTTGGCGCGGCCCCATCTCCCTTCGGTTAGGATTACCAAAACATTTGTTTCTCTTTAAGAGGGAACATCAATATTAATAAACGCTTGGCCTCCGCCTCGCGCTTCCTGCCCTGCCTCTTCGACAGAAATCCTCTTTGGGGAGCCCTCAGCGGCGGTCTCTCACCCCCAGGACAAGCAGCTCATCACTCCCTCCATAAAACGCCAAAAACGTCTAGCTCGTAAATATTTCAGAGCCCTGGGAGGGGCCGTCTTCCGATCGCCCAGATCGATCATTGGGGTGATGATGGTTCAGATGGCCCGCCCGGATAATAGCGACTCACGCCTTGCCCCAGGAAGACGTTAATGAGCCTGGTACCTGAGGGTACGGTGTTTCGGTCACAGACCGCGTCCTTGAGTAATTTGTCTCGAATTTCCCAGCTGAACATGCCCGGGTTCTCTCTTTTGTATTCCTCAATTTTCTTCTCCACGTCAGGCGTTGTCACCTGCTTTAAGAGAACAGGCAGGCAGGCGTTGGTACCCAGTCCTCTGGGCCAGATGTGGCGGCCGCACCACCTCGGGCCTGGAGGGACGCTCCTTCTTGCGCCCCCTGGGAAGGTCCCTCTGCTTAGCAAAAGGACCCCTGCTCTCTGGGGCAGTGTACTTTAGAAAGGGGCAGAGAGGAAACCATCCCACCCGGAAGCAGCCTGGGAACTCTTCTCCCCAGATCAGCCCCTCAATCGGCTTAAAATAAGAAGAGGTATGACATATTGGAAGGGGTGTACTTTCTGATCCATGGAAATAAAGAAAGGCAACCCCTTACACTGAATCAACACGAAAACGAAACTAAAAAAGGAATGCTTGAAAGAGGAGCAGAAAAATCAAGTTAGATCTGCAACTTGGGCCTTTCCAAAGAAGCACAAGATTTTAGCTAAGGTGAAGACCAAAATGAAACGCAAAAGGTGAGTGTCCAGGTTTTTTAAAAATTAGAGAGGATAGCAAATATGGATAATTTTAGAGACTGGCTCTTTTTTTCCCAATAAAAAGAGTTTCCAGAGATTCTTAGAGAGGTTGCAAAGGGGGCTGGCATGGCAGGAGGAGAGGCGGTTGTCTGGAAGTCTTCAGTTTACCAGAACCCTCCTTTTGGTTTTGCCCTGTGGCAACTAGAAAATTATATTGGATTTTCCCCACATCCAGAAGAAAAGGCAGACCGTATACAATCCCCTCCCACTCAGCCGTAGCCAGTGTGATTCTCTTTCCTTTTTTAAGGAGAACCAAAATAATTTGAGGATAGCGCCAAAGTACCTTTTAAAAGCCAAGTCATTGGCTCATTACAAAGAAAACAAATCACCCTGGCTTTTGACTCCTTGAAGACAATTTGGACTGGAGGAGACTGGGGATGGGAGTTGGGAGAGAAACCATTAAAAACCAAAAGTGGCTCCTTGGATTAGTTTTGGAAAAGGCAGTGCAGTGGCTGGGAGCTGGGATGATGCTTGGGGAAGAAAGCAGCAACAGGTGGCCACATACAGCTTGCACACTTTGGGTGTTTGCCTATTAAAATAATTTGATGGGGATTCCAGGACTCTGAGGCATAAAAAACAAATGCTTTATCACCTTTGCAAAAAGGCTGGAGTTTTTCCTTAGCATTTATCAAGGAGCGCCAGCTAAGACAGCACTCTAGCCACTTCCCTTCAACCCCCAATACACACACACACACACACACACACACACACACTCACACACACACCTTCTCAGATTTAGAAAAACTCCTCAGAAAGCCCCAGATGGCCATCCTTGCCCCCTGCCCATTCTTCCCTAACTCGGGACACTGCAGGCAGGAGGCCTCCAGGGCCAGGACCACGCGCTCACCTTGGGCTTGCTGCCACCGATGGCGCCGGGACGGATGGAGCCTGTCTCCTGATATCTACACAGGATCTTAGAGACACAGCCGTGGGACACACGCAGCTGGCGGGAGATGACACAGGGCCGGATGCCATGGTGGGCCATCTCCACGATCTTGTGACGGATGTGGTTGGGTAGTGGCCTGCCGTTGATAAATACACCGCCAAGTTGGTTGACCCGGCCCTGGCCGAGGGGGGTGGACACTGAGAGCAGAAGGCGAAGAGAGAGACGCACAGAACGTCATTTCGGGAGAGCAGAGAGCAGCCCAAAAGATGAACCCACCTAATTTCTCACTCCTCTGGCCAATCGCCATGTTACAGCCTCAACACCGAAACTGCTCCATTCAGGCTCCCAGCCCCAGACCCTGTTTCAACTACACTTGTTCAAATTATTAAGCAATTCAGGGGCACATAATCTTGTGTGAAGGGAACAACCGGGGCAAAATAACTCGCTCCAGTGAAATTGTCTTCCCTTTGGGCCCAGGAAAGGGGACAACTTGTGCGGGAAGACTCTGAGGCTGGAACAGCCTCCTGGCAGAAGGATGTTCACCCAGGCCTTCTCGAAGTCGCACTAAACCCTGTCTAATTGGGGCAGCTTTCTTTCTAGGGCACTTGGAGGAGCTGACAACCCTTCGGGTTTCTGGCTAAGAGGCCCGCAGCCAAAGGTCAAAGAGGGTCCTGAAAGCAAGCCGCAGGTGTCAGTACGTGTCACCTGTTACACCTCGGGACAGAGGCGACAGTTGGGTCTGCTCGCAGGTCCCCTCGCCTCCGCTGGTGCCCTGGATATTACATCCTACTCTGGACCGAGGGCCAAGGCTAGGCGCCACCCGGTCAGCATCCCGGCTCGGGCGCCTCAACCTCGCCAATTGCCTAGAAAGTTTCGGGCTTGCAAATCCTCTTGCCTCCCTGGGATTCTAGAACCTTCAGGCTAACTGAAAGGCAGTTCCCCAAACAGGTGGTGGAAACTTCGAGATGCCGCTGGAGATGAATGGAATTCTAATTAATGAATCAATTAATACTACATTTTCCAAACTCCACCACAACTTTGCCGCGGCAAGAAATTCCTTCCGGAATTAACAAAAGTTTAGCAAACATGGGAGCAACCGAGACAGTTCTGAGATGCCTTCGGGTGGACAAAATGCTGAGGAGTCGCTTTCTGGTGCTCAGAAGCCGCCTGATCCTCTCCCCACCACAGCATTTCCAAAACAACAGAGGAAAGCGGAACGGCCCAGGAGCAGGCCTGACGGCCAAGCTCCGCGTGAAGTTGAGAGAAGGGCGCTTCGTTTGCCCAGAGAAAATCGAGTCGGGATCTCGCCCAACCGTTCCCTCCTGGGGCGGGGGTACCCCGGGAATGGGCTCCTGGACGCGCCAAAGGAGCCTGTGGAGACCTGGGGCTGGGTGGAGCAGCCCCGCCGCGGCCCCGGGATCTGGGCGGCGCTGAGGCCCTTTCTTACCTTCCAGCGGGAACCCGCTGCGCGGGTAGTTCTGCCCCGGGCCCGGCCGCATCATCCTGGGCACAGCTCCGGCCAGTGTGGTCATCCTGGGGACAGCGCCGCTTGGAAATTATATCCAGGTGAAGGCGAAATAGAAAGACGAGAGAGGCGCTGGTGACCCTCGGCAACTCCCCCGAGCGTGGAGAGCCCCTCCCCAAAAAGACTGGAGCGAGAGGAGGGACACGGGGAGGGGGTTGCTCGCTCCTAGTCCAAAGAGAGGCTCGAGGTGGAACCGGGGAAAGGGGCGGGCAGGGAGGGCCCAGAGTCCAGGATCCCGAGCCCAGGGCGGAAAAGTTTGGTGAGAAGCTGGGCGAGCGGCCCCGCGGCTGGGAGCGCTGGGGAGGGGGCTCGGAGCGCCGCGACGAGCCGAGGCGGGGGGGCCGGGGGCGGTGCGCGGCCGGCCTGAGTCTCCTCCCGTCGTGACACCGAGTGCGGGGATCCGGGCTCGGGAGCATTTATTAGTTCTTTCACCCAAAGCTTGGTCAGGAGCCCTGAGCTGCGATTGGCCGACGGGGAGACCGTCCCGGGTGGCGGAGACACGCGCTGATTGGGCGACAGCGGCCACTTTCTCTTCCCATCCCCGGCGGCGCCGAAGCCTCGGCAGGCCCGGAGAGGAACCTGCGCTGCGCCTCTTCCCCGGGAAGAGAAGGGTACACCCACGGAAACAGGGAGAGACAGTCCGAGGGAGATGGCAGCTGCTGAGACTGGAGAGGGGTCCGCGTCTGTCTGTCTGTCACTCTATGTGTGTCTCTCTCCTTGACTTCCTATTTCTCCGTCTCCTTATCTCTCGGTGTGCATCTCTGTGTGTCTTTCTCTGTCTCTGACTCTTCCTCTCATTCTATCTCTCTGTGTGTCTCTATGTCTCTGTTCTTCTCCCTGCGGCTCTGCCTCGCGCCCATTTTTCTTGGCTTACTTGCCAATGAAGGGGGTGCAATTACAATAAGAAGGCATTGGAGCCCCCAGACATCTTTAGTCTTCCTTCCTCTGGTCCATGCCCCTTGGCATAGGCTTATTATGAGGGTCTTCCCTATGGGGTTCCTCTCAGGAAGAGTCCAGAGTGTGCTGATAAGTTCTTTTGTCTTCACAGTCTGGGGGCAGGGATGGTGTGAAGCTTAGGTAGTGGCTGGAGGCCCCAGTACTGGTTGGTTGAAGGCTGGGGAAGGGAGGAGAAAGAAAAAGGTCTCCTCTTATTGATTAAAAAACCCTCTCTAGGAGGCCCCAGCTCTAAATCTGGAGGTATAGATTTCCCAATGCTTTGGCATTGGGGAATGCATCTATATGTTAAAGTTTTGCCCGGCTGCAGCATTTGTTCTCAGGAATTTATTATGGTATTCAGACTAAACTGCTGGAAAAATAAAAGGAGCAAAGTCTTGGCTAGGAGCTGAAGTGTCCCCAGCAGGATATGACGCCAGGAGTGTTGTAAAGACTGTCTGTCCTTAGAGAAGGTGCTATTGTGCATAGCCTTTTATTTATAACTTGGTAAGTGCCAGCGAACTCGCCTCCTTTACACCCCCGAGTGCCAGCCCCGCGCTCAGCACTGCGCTTTATTCGCTCGAGTCTATTCAAGGACTGTCACTCGGGGCCTGCGAGGTATTCAGGGCCTTAATCAATCAAAAGGATGAGAATCAGGCAGGTTTTTCCCTTTGAAATAAAGGAAACAATGACTTCTGGGCTTCAAGTTCCCCCTTTTCCTTTTACGATTTTTGAATTTTTTCTGCACTGGAGTTCTCCACCCTCTCTCCTTCCCCTTTCCCTTAACTCACTTGACAGTTTTTACATGAACTCGGGCCCCCAAACCCAACTCCCCACCCCCTAATTAAGGCAAACTAAGAAGGCAAGATGGAGGGGGGAGTATAGCTGCTCAACCGACTGCGAGTTGGCTCTTCAAAAATCCACTCGCAAGTGGGAAAAGCAGGCAGCTTTCAGCTCTGCCCAAAGTAAAAAGGTTTGGTTGACCCTCTGAGCAAGGGGAGACCAGCCTCTGGAGACACCAGAAAAAGTCTGGACATACCCTCACCCACCCAAGTGGGGAGGGCCCCACGTGCATTCATAGTACACAGGAGGGACACTGCTTAGAATGCAGCCCTGTTTAACCTGGTTTTACATAAAATGATTCAATTTGTCAAGGGGACAACTTTCTCAGTTCCTTTTTGCACACTTGAGAGCCACAAAAGCCTGTGTCCTGTTTCCTAAGCTACTTCTCGAGCTAGACTTTTTCCAAGTTTTCTGTCTCCAAAGATTGAGTGGAGCGGCCAGAGCACTTTCTAGGGTCACCCGTCCTTGTTGAAGGAGGGAGACCCCAAAGTGTGTTTCAAGAGGGCAAATACAGACTCAACTCACAGTTCAAAGGAACCCTGGGACCCGCGGCAACGAGGGCTTAAAGAACGTCCAGGACTGAGTCTCATTTGTTTGGGAGCCGAGGGCTACGTCTTCAAGCCCTCCCCACGGACCCAGTGCTCTCCCGCGGGGCGTTCTCTCTCTCGAGAGCCCGCGTATGCGGGAAGGGATGCGCTTGCCGCAGACTCGCTCTCCCGGGTTTCGCATCCTCCCAATTGTAGAGCCGGGAGGACCTTTGAATGGAGGTGCTGCAGGTTGAAATGGATTTCTTCCGAGGGCCCATAGGTGCCCATCCAGTAGGCGCATCCATAAACCGACCACCACTTGCTATAAAAATGTACAAATGGAGACGGGGGCGCGGGGGGGCGGGGAGGGGAGGCTGGCGGCCTGCAGCCCGGGAGTCTCTTTGCTGGCCTCTCCCCTGCCAGACCTCTCTGAGGTATATATGTAGCCAGAAGATTAACTCGGCTCTTCCTCGGCCTGGCAGCAGCCAGAGGACCCTGGAGACCCAGAGACGGGTGGGTGGGCATCCTCAGGCTCCTGGCAGCTGGGCCGGTCGGGCTGCGGGGTCACTTCCGAATTCCCCAAATTCCCTGAGGTTGGTATCCCCGAGGTCTGACTTGGGAGGGCCAGGACAGCGATGCTGGCTGAGACTCCCTGGCCGGTGGTGCCCACTCGTAGTCAGGCCAGACCAGGCGGGGCGGGGAGGGGGAGGCGGGGCGGGGAGGGGAGGCGGGGTGACCAACAGGTCACTGGAGGGCGGGGTAGTTCCCGATTTCCCAGACTGGTTTCTAAAGAAAGCACCCGATTCTACACTCCAGCCACTCCTTCCCTATCTCGGAAGCTTGGGCCTCCCCTCACTTCTTTCCAAAGTCTCTCTGGAAGCCGAAGCTACACCCACACCTGACTCCCCGGAGCAGGAAGGGGATCTCCACCAGGGCACCTCCCCTGCCGGGAACCTGTGGGCCCCGGAGTCCCCATTCCACTCGCGGGCAAAGGAGTAACCCTGCAGTGGGGTTTGGAAGGCGGGCGCCTGGCCCTGCAGCCCTGAGCCCAGGTTTGGGGGACAGTATCATTTCCTCAGACTGACAAATTACCCAGAGAGCAGCCAGGAGAGTCTCCAGCACAGTTCTGTGAAGGAACTGTGGTGTCCACCCGCACGTGCACTTGCAAAATGAAACTGGAGCCCTGAGGACAACAGTAGGATAATTCGACCCCAAAAGGAAAATAACTTGCAGCTGCTTCCTCTGCCCCCAGTTTCAGAGGCACCTCAGGTGAAATAGATAGCGGCTGCCCCTCCAAGCCTGTGGGGAGAATGCCCGGTTCAGTAGAAGTCCCTCCCTCCCCGCCAGCTTGGATGCGTGGATCTGCAGTCCAGTCAGGTTGAGTGGAATCTGCTTTGGGCCAAGTGACACCCTTCAGCCCACAGCCCCGCACTTGTGGACCCCAGGCCACAAGCGTTTCATAGCCCACGGACTTCTTGGGCCTCCGAGAGGAGAGAGACCACTTCATTCTAGCCAGACACAGGCCTTAGGAGGAAATTATGAGCTGTGTTAAAATAATGTCCCTGAACTGGAGGTGGGGGTGCCTTATCTGGAGGGTGTAGCCTCGCGGGGATGCGTCCCAGGGTCGCAGGCATCACTCAGGACACAGTCCGAGGTTCGAGCAAACGCGACGGGAAACCCTCAATTCCGCAGAAAGGTTTTCCCGCATTCGCCGGGAGGAAATCAAAACGCCAGATCCTGACCACGCGCTTCTTGGCCGGATACCAGATTGGTGATTGCTGGGGTTAAACCCGTGGCCCATCGCAGCGCCTGGCTTAGCGACCGTGATCAGGCCCCCAGCTGTTGTTTGTCAAAAGCTTTGGCGCCGCTATTCTCCCCCACTGGAAAATTAGTCGGGATGGGGTCGGATTTAGGGACTGGACAGGGATCTGCGCATCGCACTGAAATGTGGTGTGGGCCAGCCGCAGTGGTTTTGTCCCCGAGGTGCCCCTGTAGCTAGGGAAGCGGCCCCAGAACGTGTGACCGGGTTCTCAATAAAGAACATATGGTTTGTGAGAAAAGAAGGAAGAAGGAAAAAGAGGAAAGGAAACAGAAGGGAGAGGAAGAAGTGAGGTGTAAAAAAAATATTTTTTGAAAGGCAGTGAGGGAGGGAGAGAATGAATCTCACAGCAGCTTGTCTCCTACAAGATGTTCATTTGGTTCTGCAAAAATTATTTTTATGCAAATAAGGAAGACAAGATGCCAGAGTCTGGGAGAGGGGGGAGAGGTGTCTCATAAAAAATAGAATACATACTCTCTAACCTTTCAAAAAGTGTTTTGCCCAACTCGGAAAGGGTGTGTGTGTGTGTGTGTGTGTGTGTGTGTGTGTGTGTGTGTGTGTGTGTGTGTGTGTGTGTGTGTGTGTGTGTGTGTGTGTGTGTGTGTGTGTGTGTGTGTGTGTGTGTGTGTGTGTGTGTGTTGGGGGGTGGGTGTTGAAGTTTACCAAGAGAAATTCGGTAACTGCTCTGCTGGTTTGTGTATAAGATGCCAGCACACAGAGCCGCGTTTGAAGGGATCCTGGGGTGAGAGGGGGGAGGTAAAGATTTAGGGGTCTTGGAAAGGGGGTGCTGGCTGGCATTGGGGGCAGTCTGGGCCTTGAGGAGGAGAGGAAGTGCACAGGCCAGATCTGAAGTGGGGTGGGAGCCGAGCTGGGGACGTGGACGTGAGGGCTGGGGGAAGCGGGAGGTCTTCTGGGTTTCCTTGACGTCTGGAGCAGAACGAAGAGCAAGTGACCACGCCAGGAACTCCTGCCCCAGGGTGCCTGGGGGCGCTTCTGGACACGAAGTGCCCGGACTGTGTGTTCCGCTGGTGTGGGGCGGGAGAGGCGTGGAGGGGACGGAAGGGGAAGCAGTGGAGGGGGTGGACTGACAGGCCTTTCGCTTTGATCAGGCCAGGTCTCCCTCGGACTCCGCCGCGGCCCCGGTGACTGCGCCAGCGCCATGAGCCGCCATCGCCTCTCGGCCTGAATCCCTTCAACCCCCGCAGCAAGTTTCTCTGCCAGGTGGATTTCAGAGGGAGAAACGGGGGGCGGGTGACACAAGGAGCAAGAAAGATCTGGGAGGCTGTTCAAACTCAGGGTATCGAGCTGAGCCACAGTGAGGTCCCGGGGGCCTAAGGCGGCAGAGCTGTGAGTGAGTCCCTGACCTGCGGTTCCCAGTCTTTAAAAGCGGGTCGGGAGCGGGGACTGCACAGCCAACTCGGAGGAGTAAACGCAACAGGTGCGCGGAGCTGGAAGACACCAGGTTTCCGTGAGCGGGAGACCGGGCGCGACTTGGCTAAAGCCCGAGGAGGGCTGGCAGGGACGGAAGAAGATGATTAGGAAGTGTTGTGCGCAGTCCGCCTCCCGGCCACGCCCCCCCACTTCGGAGCGGCCCCCGGGAGCTCACCTGGTACGAGGAGAGGAGGGGTCCCTTGCCCTGGGATACGTCATTTCCTGACCCCCTCCACCCTTTCAAAGGTGGAGGGGAGGAGGAAAAGAGGAGGGAGAAAGAAAGAAAAGAAAGAAAGAAAGAAAGAAAGAAAGAAAGAGAGAGAGAGAAAGAAAAAAGGAAGGAAAGAAAGAGGGAGGGAGGGAGAGAAAGGAAAGAAGAAAAGAAAAGAAGTCACCACAACCAAAATAGGCTGCCTCAGCCCTTCCAGTCTCTAGATAGGACTTACACCAGGTTCCTTCCTAGGTCTTAAACTTTTTCTCCATCTCCCTTCCCCCAGGAAAACACCTATTTCCTCATCTAAACAAAGTTTCTCTTTTGGGGGATGAACCTTTCATCTAACCTTGGGTTTGCGGACAAGGAGTGGAAGAAAACTTTTGATTTAGAAGTTTAGAGTAAGGAGAACCCTAAGGGAAACCCCTGAAAGGATGAAAACTGACCATCTCGAACTCAAAGTGATGGGAAGGGGCGGCCAGGAGAAGTCTGAGCTGGAGCGAGCGCTGGACAGAATTGCAGACCCGGCCCTAACCAGCTGCCCAGAGCCCTGCCACAGAAAGCTGTCCCGGGTCCCCTCGGTGGTCCCAGGTGCAGGTCACCCTCGTGGCCTTTCTTTTTTTTTTCCCCAAGAAAGCCCCGCGAGAGGCATCCTGGTCCCCAGACCCCCCAACGCCCAGCCCCGGCCAGGAGTTAAGACAAGTAGCCCCGAGAGGCATGAGCTTCAGAAAGCCTTTCTTCTTCTTTTCATTTCTAAACGAAATCTAATACTATCTGGCTGCAAAAATATATGTCACTGGACCAGAGTCTGAAAGGTTAACATTTGGATGTGTAGGAAATGTAATCTGCATGGCTAATTGATTCCCAGTATATCAGTTTAAAGGATAAAGATCAATATCTACATGATGGATATTGTATTAATAGGGGCATAAATAAAGGCCGAAGAGTCGTTACGAAAACCTTTGAAGCCGCTTCCCGGCTCCTGGGCCCTCCACGCTGCCGGCCACTCGCGGCGTCCCCCACCCGCCCGCCCCCAGCCCCTGCTGGGTGGGAAGCACTCGGTCCCCACACCCGGAGGAAATGTTTCCGGCTAAAGCGGGAGTGTTTTAATGCAGCGAAGCTCAAGAGAGAGACGGCCCTTTTCTCCTAGGCTGTAGCAGGTGGACAGTAAGGCGGGAGAGAGGGAGGTATTTTAGCAAAACGCACCGCTAAGATGCTTAGAAACAGACACAGAAGACCCACACAGGGACATACACAGTCACACGTTCGCACACGCACAGGCACATAGAAATCCACGCACAGGGATACATAGCCACGCAGACACACAAACATCCATCCCGAGATGGGTTCACACACGCACATGCCCACGCGCGGGGTGGCTTCCCAGCCTTTCCTGAGCGCCTTTGGCCTTAGGGATGCGGAGCTGGCCTCTTCTTCCCGCAGGCCCCTCCCTGAGAGCACCGAAGGGAGCCCCGGCCGAGCCCCGGATCAGTGATCCCCGCCTCTGGAAGCCCCCTCTGGACGGGAGGGGGAGCGGTAAGGAGGTGCAGCGGGGAGCGAGCCGGAAGGAGCAAGAGAGGGGAGTGCCCGCCAGGTCCCCAACGTCCTTTGAGGAAAGGGAGGGCCACCCCGAGCTAGAGTGATGGCAGACTGTGGGAGGGGGTGTTGAGTGCCAGGGAGTAGGTCCCCGAGACCGCGAGGCGAGGGGAACAGGATGGGGGACACCTCGATCCGGAACGAGAACGCCTCAGTCCGGTGGTGGCCTGGGTCCCAGCGGCCGCCTCCACAGGGCAAAGCCCGCACCGCCGAGCGAATTTTCCACATGCAAATAAATCACCCTTCGCGTCCTCCTCTCCATTAATTAAGAGGGACGTTTCGACAAAACGGGCGTAATCTTTATTAATTACGCAGCCCTCAGTGCGCGGGGCGCATCAATCAGGCCCAAAGCGAAAGTACAGCGGGCGCCTAATCCCTTCCCGGAGCGCTTTTGGGGAAGGAGCCGAGAAGCAAGCGAGCGGTGTCCTCATCGTGTCCACCCTTCCCGGCTGGCGCTGCAGTGGCGGCCGGGGGAGACGCGGCCCTCCGGGCCACGCCAGGCCTCTCCCCGAGCCCACAGCCTGCTGCGCGCGCGCCCGACGGTTCCCGGAGCCCCGACAGAGCCCGGTGTCCCCCACTCAGGTCCCTCCCGCATCTGGGCACTCGCTCGTTTACTCACACAGCAACTCACAAGCAGACTCGTTCGAACACACCCCACGGCCAGTTTCTTCGGCCCCCTGCCCCCCAGCCAGCTCCCCACCCTCCTCTTCCCTCGGATGCTCGCAGAAGGAGCCGGACCAAACTCGATTCTGCGGGGCCCGAATCCGGGCTGAGCAGCGTTTCTGGGAGGGACTCATTTACTCCTGGGGCGAGGAGACAGGGGTGGAGAGAAGAAAACCCAGTCCTGTCGCCCCGAGGACGCCCCTGAGAGCTGCCCTGGGGGGCGGGGCGGGGAAGACCTTAGAAGCTGTCCAGGAGGCCAAACCCTCCCAGGCGCTGGAGGGTGCAAGAGGACGCCTGCATTGGGCAGGAGAGCGTGGGAGGGGTGGGGCTCTAGTTCTTGGCAGAGAAACCCAGGAAAGCTCGAAGCCTCCAGATCCCGCGTGGGAAAGCTGGCTGGAGATGGGGACCGCCAAATTCAGCTTCCTTCCAGGCAGCCCCACTGCACTCTGTCCGCTGAGGGCAGGGACCCTTGAGCTCACTCCGGAAAGCGTCCTGCGGTGGGGTGACTGTGAGACCACCCCTCTCAACCTGGCCAGCATTATTCCCTCGGTCTGAGCTCCTTCTCACCCTCCCCCCCCACCCCTCTTACACCATCCTAGCAGGTCCCTTCCTCTCTGTACCTTGAACCTGGAACATCGGAGCTGAGATGCTTCCGCTGGAGCCCCATAAAGAGATTCTGCCGTATTTAAAAGGGGGGGGGCAATTCAGGGCACAAACCTAATAGGGTAATTATTTCCGAGGCCATAGCAGAAGAGGTGGGTGCTGCGCAAGCCCTCTTCGTGGCCTCTCTCAGATCGGACAGCGAGGATCCGACCCCGAAGGATGTAGGGTGCGCTCCTAGGTGCCTCTCTTGGTTTTGCAACCTCCAGCCTGGCGTCGGAGGTTGGGCCTTCAGCCTACTCTACCCTAAAGGACTGGTCTGCCCGCCCTTGCATCCTTCCGCGTCCTTGGCGGGCGGGCTTTTCGTAGCCTTCCCAGGAGGCGGAAAGTCTCAACACGCAATCTGAGCTTCTCTCATGAGCGAGGTGCCCGGAGCAGCCTGCTTTGGCGCACGCCCTGGGGACCCGATGGCCCGAGGAGAAGCGGGACCTGCTGTCCTGCTTTGGGCCGTGCTGGCGGAGCCCAGAGGTGAGCGAGGCGGTGGCCGGCTAGCACCCCCCTCCTGGCTTTAGCAGCACCTGGAGCGTCGCCCTCTTTCCTGCGGCTTCCTCCGTGCGGGCGCTGGGCGTGCTCCGTGTCCGACACTCTCTCAACCATTCATTCCCCCTCCGAAAATTTTCATTAAATGTTCAGGCTCCTTTACTCACTGGTCACCTCCAGGGCCTGAGACACTTGCAAGCCTGGCCTTTGAAGCCTTTCCCTGGGGCAGTTTTGATTACCTTACTCTCCCCCTGCTCCCCCCACCACCATGGTCGGCCTGGTCTTCTGGCTGTGTTCCCAGAGCTGTCTCAGAGCTTCGCATTTATCCCACATATACTTCTTGAGCGTCTACTACGTGCTTTTCCGAGGGCTGGGGCTACACTTGTGATGAAAACAAACCACAGTCCTCATCCTGGCAGAGCCTATGTTCCAGAAAATAACCAAAGAGAATATAAATGTAGCTTGTCAGGAGATTGACTGTAAGGGTGCAGCTCAGCTCTGGCGAAGCTCGCAGGACTTAGGGGGAGAAGGGGTATTCAACCTTGGAGTGGGGTGGAGTGGGGCGGGGGCATTGCTATTTCAGCAGAAAAGGCCTGGGCAGGTTCAGTAGAGGTAGATTCCTGCAGAGAAGGGAGGTAGGAGGGAGTGATTGCTGAAGGAAGGAAAAGGGTGAAGGGAGAAAGTGAAAAACACGTGTAAACAGAAAACACCTTATGGAGTTATTACTGCCAGTGGGTGGAGCATCCTGAAGTCCTGGCATTCTCGGCGCCGAGCCTGGGCAGCCAAACCTGCAGAGGTGCTCTGCCTGGAAAGAGGTAGCTGTTGGGTCCTCTTGGGGCTTGAAGTCTCTCCAGATGTTTCCCACTGTCCTCTTTCTGAAGACACTTCATTCAGGCTCCTAAAGGGGTGACAGGGGACTGAATCTTCCCAGCAACAGACGGAGGCTTCCTTGAAGCCATCCCTCACCCCACCTCTGGGAGTAAGGCAGATGTCACCGTTGAGGGTCAGGAGATCGAGATTTCCCTGTTCCCTCCCTTCCCACGTCTGTGGCTCAAAAATCCAGCAGGAGCTTGGGAGTCTTCCTCTCAGAGTCCATTGTCTGAAAATTGCATTATTATTTGAAAGAAAAGGAAGGCCCAACTTCTTGGTATCCAACCCCCCAGTCACTGGGACCTGTCATTCCCATTCCCCAAACTGGAGAAAAGTCCTTGCAGGCAGGAGAAAAGTTGGGCCGACTAGAAATGCCCTGCTCCACAGGGCGGGGCTGATGTGCGTGTCCCTCCTGAATGATTCCCAGCAGCTGCCACCACTCTGAGGGGAAGGGGAAAGGAAGGCCTCCTCCAGAGGAGCCCTAGACCCTAGTGAATCCAGTCCTCCTTCCCCAGCTAATGGCCTTGTGAGGTAAACGTGAAAGAAACAAGCAGGACCATTCAGGAGAGAATGTCTTCACAAGGCTTCACACGTTATTAATGGGAAGGCTTTGAAAACACCTTGCCCTGTGAAAGTCTGGGATCAAGGGAACCAGCAGATAAAGTAGAGACTACAGCATGCAGCCCTGCGGTGGGGGCTTGAAAGGAGGCTGTGGCTTTCTCAGAATGGTAGCAGAAATACTACTCAGCAAAAGGGAGCAGTTCTTACTTGTCAGAAAACTACTGATAAAAGTCTTACTAGATTTTGGAGCTACTTAGTAAGGGAGAAAAAGAGAAACAGTGTGTACCTGCAGCAGAGGTAAGAAGGCCCACGTGGAAAGGGAATCCCTCTAGCACCTCAGACCTATGTTTTCTATCTCCAAAGCAGGCTGAGGAGGTTCTCCGAAAACCCAGGCTGTCCTGTTACAATGAGATCATAAGAGTCATCCCTGTAATAGAAACAATAATCAAAGGTCCCCCCAAACAAGGTCACATTTCCAAGTAGGGGAGGAGGCATGCACTCTCCTCCTCTGATTGGTGAGGTAGTCCCACTTTCAGAAAGGAGCAAATGGTGTGGTTTCATGTGGGCAGGATGACCCAGGAAGGCAGGAGCTAGATCCTGGAGCATTGTGAACTCTGTGGAGAGATTGGCAAGTCACTCCAGGAGGGAGAAATCAAAGAAGATTCCTGAGCTCAAAAAGCAGGAAAGTACCCTAAAAATAGAAGTTTTCAGAGACAGACAAAAAGAGAAGAAAATGAAAAGTCCTGGAAGAAAAGAGGATTGCTTGAAGACTGAAAAGGGGAGGGGGAGAGAGAATAACAAAATACTGAAGAAACATTATGACTAAGATATTGCTGATTAAAAAAATCCTAATTGATGTTAGTCAGGGTCAGTTCATTGTAGACAACAAGGAATGACTGTTTCTAATTTGAAGGACACATTTGCACTGGGAAAGGACACAATTTCACTGTTCCAGAATATGTGATCATGGGGGAGATACTTGTATACTAGGGGCTACCAGGATACAGAGAGTTGACTTAAGAATAAGTCATTTAGTTTGTTCCCAAGGTTTTAGAATTCATTTATGTTAAAAACAAGAAATAGAGATAGGACTTTGCCCACTCACACATTACAGAAGTGCACGGTGATGGGAGAAAGGATGGATAAAATCAGCACTTGGAAGAAACACTTTTAAGGTACCAGTTATCAAAGTACCAGTGTAGGGAGGTCAGGCTTTTCTGGTGCCACCAACCTCTCCCCACCACTACAGGCTGCTAAGCCATCTCTCCATCACCTGTCCCAGGCTCCCTCCCAGGAATCAGACCACACTTTCCAGGAGACTTCTCAGAACATTCCCAGTGTCCTGGGGTTGGCAGCATGAGTGCTCAGAAAGCCTGGCACTCCTTGGTCTAGAGGCTTGGGCTCCCCATCTTGGAAGAACTGGGGAAATTGTGTGGCGACAACAGCACTTAATCATACTGGCACATTATCATTGTATAATAATAGTAATAAAACATTATATAAGAGTAATAGCATATATGTATTGAGCACTTCATAGGTACTGGCATTATCCTCAGCCATTTACAAAGATTAATATACTTACTGCTTAAAAAAACTTAGATTGTACCCAATTAAAATGAGAAAAAAGAAAGGACCAGAAAAAGAAAAGAATAGAAAAGAAAGGACCAGAGACATTACTTAACTTGCTCTAGGTCACACAGCTAAGAAGCAACAAAACTAAGATTTAAACCCCCCACAATGTGGTGTTGCCACTCCTGTTCAGTTAGAAAGCCCTACAGGTTTCTAATGCTGGCATCGAACCCCAAAGGGATGGAATCTGGGAGCTGGTTAAATACTTTACCTCTCATTGTTTGCCCTGTTCTGGTTGTAAATGTAAATACATGTCAACAAAAGTTACCTTTAATGCCTCTGGGAGGTACTGATCTACCTTATCTCGATTGAAAATAATTTGGAAATTTACTCCCTTTCAGTTCCCTTTTTAAAACCTTCCAATGAAACCATCCCACTTTAAAATTTTTGCTTATTTTAAACAACCCTTTTTCTTACTCCCAGAGTTTATTAGCCTATATTTCCGTGAGGAGAAGAACCTGAGACACTTAGCATCATCCAGCCGCGCCTGCTTCGGGCCGGGCACGTGGCAGGCAGCTGGTGAGTGTTGGCAGAAAGAATCCAAATCTTCCTGCCCCCTGCGGATCAGCGCTATATTTGGAACGTGGCGTGGGCCGGGCTTCTTGAAGTCCTCCTAGGCCCCTAGCCGTGTGGCGAACCACTCCTCCTTGCGGACCGCCTCATGGTGGTGGAAGGTCTGGGGTCCGATGCCAGCGCCCCCCACCCCGCGGGGAACTGCGAGGAATTTCCAAGAGGAAACCCGAAGATGCCCAAGGTATTTCCAAGCCCCCAACCCTTCGCGTCCACGTCCCGCTGACCCGCCCCCCGCGACAATGGGAAGGTTTGTCAGGACACCTTTTGCGTCTTTGAAAGCCGTGGGGACAATGCGGACGGCGGCGGGAGGAGGGAGAGGGTTTCGGAGCCCCGTGGGGCTGGGATTCGGGGAGAAGCCAGGTTGCGGACCAAAAAGCAGCAGAGAAATGACGGGACAGACAAGCGACTCCGCGCCCCGCGACCACCGCACTCGGCGTCTCTTTCTTCTTAACCTACGTATTTGGGGCTTCTCTGCTCTTTTTAAGAATAGATGCAGGAAACTCCCTGGCGGTCCAGTGGTTAGGACTCCGCGCTTTCACTGCGGAGACGGGTTGAGTCCCCAGTGGGGGAACTAAGATCCTGCAAGCCCCGCAGCCGGGCCAAGAGGAAGGGAGGGGGCTTCCCTGGTGGCGCAGTGGTTGAGGGTCCGCCTGCCGATGCAGGGGACTCGGGTTCGTGCCCCGGTCCGGGAGGATCCCGCATACTGCGGAGCGGCTGGGCCCGTGAGCCATGGCCAATGAGCCTGTGCGTCCGGAGCCTGTGCTCCGCGATGGGAGAGGCCACAGCAGTGAGAGGCCCACGTACCGCAAAAACAAAAAAAGAGGCAGGGAGGCAGGGAGGGAGGGAGCGAGGGAGGGAGCGAGGGAGGGAGGGAAGGAAGGAAAGAAGAAAGGGAGGGAGGGAGGAAGGAAAATAGATGCGATCCGAGAGCTATGGGGCGGGCGCTGGGAGGGCCCGTGGACATCCAAAGATGGTAAGGACACCACTGGATCATAGACCTTCAGACCCTGAAATCGGGACGTCACAGAATCCGGAGAGTTAGGGCGGAAGACCAGTTTCCATACGAAGACAAAACAAATAAACAAGCTAAGCAGCATGTCGAGTGGCTGGGTTTGCAAGGCACCGTGCCAGCTGGTTCCCCCGCGCGCGACGAATGGACTGGTGACGGCGTCCTTGTGTCTCCGACTTCTCCCCGGCCTGCCCTTCGGGATCGCAAGCTTGGGGGCTACTGGGCTGGGGTTTGGGGTCGGGGGCTGCGAAAGGGACACGCTTAAGGCGTTGTCGTTGGCCCAGTTGTGCGGGGACTAGCCTGTCGCCCCGGGCGGCCTCAAGTTTTCTCCAGCCCAGGAGGCTGCGCGGGGGCGGCCACAGGCCAGCCCCAGGATGCGGATTCCACCCCGCCCGCCCAGGAGCCTCCCCGGGGACCTGTCGCGGTGGCTGCCCTCGGTGGTCCCCGCGCCCGCTCTTTTCCCCGGATGGTCCTTGAGCTCAGTTACGAGCCACCTCGGGCGTCCGCGTTCAAACGCACAGAAATCGAGGTAATCCCCCTCATCCCACCGCTGGCCGCTGGGTCTCAGCGCAAATGCCTTTTACACCTGGATCCAAGAGTGTGGAATTAATTTGTACGCTGAACGGCTACTCGGAGGTCTTTTGAAAGAATGTAGTAACTCTCTCAGCGAATATCTTAAAACACTACTCTCTGCTCTGGATCTGCTCGCACGTCCACACCTGTTGGTGACCAGCAGCTTCCCCTTCAGCTGTCACGGGCGATGACACCCACAACTGTCAACTGGCGAGGTTTTGTTAATTTAACCTCTAGAATTTCCTGGTTATCCATATAATCCACCCTCAAATCCCCACGTTGTCACTGAATTTTGACTTGGAAAGCACACCCCTATTTTGAGGGACCAAGGGGAGCCCACGGAAAAGCCCTGTAATGTGCGGAGACGCAGGCGTCATCCCCGCCACATTAGGAAAGATCACGAGCGCGCGCAATTAGGAGGCAAATATTTACCTAAATTTCCTGGGAATACAAAGTTAACAGTGTGAGAGTGTGTGTGTGTGTGTGTGTGTGTGTGTGTGTGTGTGTGTGTGTGTGTGTGTGTGTGTGTGTGTGGAGAGACAGAGGGAACAGTCAGAGCAACAAATAGTTATCCAAATTATGGCCGTTTCAAAAATCCAAGCATTAGTCCACAATCTCCTATTTTCTAAGAAACCTGGCGGCGCTCAGTTCGTTAAAGTGGGATTGGGGCGAACGTCGCATTTCAATAAACAACGTTGTGAAGTATAATGGCTTTCAAATCTGCTGCTCAGTAGAATCACCTGGGGCGCCTTTTAAAAACTGCTGCGCCTCCCCTCCCCACCCCCGCCCCTACTCCCAGACCAATTAAATAAATGTCTCGACCCGGGGGTGCTTCCGCGTTTTGTTTTGTTTTGTTTTGTTTTGTTTCTTAAGCGCTCCAGGTAATTCTAAACTGCAGCCAGAGTTGAGAACCTCTGCTAAGGCTCCAATCAGGAAATAAGTTTGCTGTGTGTGAATTGAATAAGAAATTGACTCTAGGGACAAATCTTTTCCTTGCAGAGTTCAGTCCCAAATTTTCTTCCAAGCAAAAACTGTCTGCTTGACAACTTGAAGTTAATCCTTCCCCTCCCCACCCCACCCACCGCCCCCGCCCCAAGCTGCAAGTCAGGTGCAATTGCTCTCCACCTCCCAAGTTTGACTAGAAACTATTTTTAAATGCACACACAGGACACGTATAAATCCTATCAAAGTATCATTTCCATATGATAGAGAGTACTGTCATTGTGGTAAGAGATAGCTGAGCCACTCAATTATTACCATGGTTCTTGAAATAACTGCTGAAATAAAAGTGTTCTCTTCTTGCAGCGATTAAACACTTTCTCTCCCGTTTATTTCGGAATGTGTGTTTGTAATACTAGGGGTTAGAAGAATTTTTTTGCACATCTTCTCTACCTTCTTTCTTCCTACTTCAGCACTACCCCCTCTTCCACCCCATGGAGATGTGGTATTTCTAAGCCAAAGATAATCCAATTTTACATGCAAAGACCATTTTTTCTAAAGGAAGTGTGCACATTCTTCCTGAGCTCCTAGGAATATTCTTGGAAATTGAACACTCTTACTTCCCTGAATGTATTTTATAATCAGGCATGATGGTGAATTTATCACAGAAGCAAACTTGCCTCTCTTTGGCATGTTTTAGTTTTGTGTAAGAGAAGGGAAGCTGCAAGTTTGATCAATGGATAGAAACAATGCTAATGGTATGTATTACAAAGCTTTTCTTAAATGCACGATGAAAAGAGATCTGGCAAAAGATAGATAAAATCTCATAATTTCTTCATTCACATAACTTGGAACCAAGATCCGGCTACGGTCATTTCTGATACTCATTTCATAAATATTTACTGTAGTAAATATTTGATATTCCACAAACTTACGCTATAATATATACAATGAAAATGTATTGTTTCAATGGAAGAAGTATGCTATTTACCTTTAACAGGGATGCAGTTCAATGCCCACGGCATGAAGGTAATCATCTTTGTATCATAATAGAAATTTAAAATACAAATATTAGCTAATGGGAATTAAATGATTAAAGAGGATGAGTTGGATCACAGATTAATAGGGGATTACTCAGCTACTGAGATGATAAATTTAGCAAGTCTATGAAGGATAATTTATTTAAAGTGGCAAAGATTGAAGAATTAGTAAAACGGGGAGTAACACATAATGAGAAATTTAATAGCTCTTGCTCTCAATGTTGTGGGGAAATTTCACTGCATTGTAAGCTTATCCCAACTATGTAGGTGCTGCTAGCTTTGGAGGGGATGGGGCAGACGTTTTTATAAAGAAGGTAGCCAAAAGGATTCATACCTTGAAATCTTAAAATGCAGAAAATGATCGGAAATGGAGGTCAAATGTCTTTTAGTCTCTCCACTGTCTCCTGTCACTGACTATATTGCAGTTAGAGTTTTGCTGTAATAGAACTGATTTTTCTCATAACTCCAGGTGCTTTTTGGTATGTTTTTTCACCTTTCAAAATTCCTTATGAAGTCGGGGGAAAGCAATTGTTTACCTAAGTCCCCCAGGGTCTCAGGAGTTATTGAGGGGAAGTGTGAGAAAAGGGAGCCAAGTCACTTAACATTCAGTCCAGGGTTTCCCATTAAGCCAAGTCAACAGACTAGTTATCTGCCACTTAGCATATGCCAAGAACTGGCTAAGGCTTTGTGGATAGAGTGGGTGACCAGACAAGGTTTCTGCCCTTGTTTTTACATTCTGGTTGCAGGAGATTGAGATAAAGATCCACATAGGGCTTGTTTCCAAAGCATTTTCACCCATATACCCTCCTATGTATACAAATCCTTATGCCAACCCCAAAAGGAAAGCAGGGCTGATTCTTTTTGTTCCCGTTTTGCAGATGAGGAGCCTGAGGCTCAAAGAGGTTAAATAACTTGCCAAGGTCCTTCCAAGAAAGGAGAGAGCCATTACTCAGACTCATATCTCCTGGGTGAGATTACTGGTCTTTAGAACCCAAACCAAGGTTCTTTATGGATGTGGACACTGTTCACCAAAACATATTACATTTAGATGCCAAGTATTTAATCTATCAAGAACTGACAAGATGAGTTTCTTTCACTGGAAATTTAGATTCTATAAAAGCCTCAAGATAATTCTAACCAGCAGCCTCAGAACCCAAGCAGAATCTGGGCCATGGAAACCACGAGTTCTTGAGCAGGTATTCAGGCCAGACAAGGTCGGGCTTTTTGCAGTGATTTTACTAGTAGTTCATACTCATGAGCTGGAGATGTGCCCAGGGTTGAGTCAAGCTCTTCCCAGAAGATGAGAATTTCCATGAGAAGAGAGAAAATACTCCACTGTCACAGGAGCTCTCCAGACAATTCACTGGTCATTTAAACAATTTCTGCTAAATTCATGCTCTAAGATGCTTGTACACCAGGACTTTCCATGTGATGCAGGAACGGTGAAATCACATCTGCAAAATGGGGGAACAGCTGAATGCCAGAAAACCACTAGAAATTGGAAAAATGTTTTCCATCGCCTCATCCTGCCACTCAATTCCTGATAAAGAAGTCAGAAATTAGCAATAAAACAAAGTTAGCCAAGAAAAAATAATCTCTCCATGTTCAGGTACTAAGCTACTAATTATATTATTTGATTTTAGACCCTTGCAAATTTCTCATTACAAGAGATTTACATCTGCAACCTACGAAAGAAACAAAATGTGGCTTGTGTTGTGACTCAGGCAATTCAAAGATCTCTTTCTCATTTATGAGGAATAATTCAGTTTATGTCATTGTTGTACCTTCCTCTGTGGAACATAAATAAACTCTATAAGAAGCAAGCTGGTCCCCAGGTAACTTTAGACAAACTTCTAGGTTGCCAATTTAAGGGAATGAAATAACAAACACATGTGTGTGCCCACATGTACATGTGGTTACATCCACAAAGCCAAGTTCTGTTACTAGCATGTACATTCTAGTAACTACACATATATGTGTAATTGCACTTGTACAACTAAACAGTTGTGAATACTAGCACAACCTCGGCACTGGAGGTAAACAAAGGATACAAGATTAAAATGAATACAGAAATAAAAATAACACAAGTTATTTGTTGGAGGTAAAAGTAAATTAAAACCAATCCCTGAAGTGTGATTCTTAGTATTAGGAAACTGAAAACATTTTGCAGAAACTGAGAACAAAATCTGACAACAGAGTTTGGTTTTAGGGGAATGTTATAGTAGTGGATTGGGTAAGTCTTTAAAATACAACAGATCTCACTTGGCCTTCAGGAATTCCGTTAAACCCTAGAAGTAATTCCATGAAATGCCTTTGCAGTGTACTCCCACATGTGAGTTATTTCTCTCTCAGCCCTATTCAAAATGTGAAATTATTGATAGAATTTGGATGAGGATGTGTATTTCAGGAAAAGAAGTGCCACCAAAATAACTTGGAGCAATTTCCCCATGAAATAAGTTTCATGAAAACAGGGTTTTCTATAAATGCTTCTTGTTTTTATTGACAGTGCAGACACAAAACATACCATATTGCAATTCCTAAATTGCAGCCATACCACTTATCAATGGCCCATAAATTACTTCACTCTATGATAGATACAAATGCTCCATTCAAGTTCGGTTAATAGTGTCAAGATATCATGCAGACAGCTTGCATAAATACATGAGGAATAACAGCATACCCTCAGTAGCTTCTGTGATTTTTAGGCATGAAAACTTTGTCTTATTCCATATTTCAAAAGATGGAATAAAGAATGTTTTCATATAAAATACATTTGGAACAATTCAGGGTTTTTTTCTTTAAAAAACATCTAATCCACTTGCAACATACACTCCCAATTCATCTTTTTAGTTACAGAATCGGATAGGTACGTATTCTTTTTCATCTAATGTGATCAGATGTGAACATTTCAGTGATTTCTAATAATATCAAACAGCTGAATTCAAAATAATATTTTTCTGATAAGTATAATATATATTTGTAATCAAAGGAAGAAAGACCTGTCAGTTGATTTGTCAGTTTCGTTTTTTGAGCAGTATTTTCTATTTGATCAGATAATTGAAAGTCAGTTGTTTCACAGTATAAAATCTTCAATCAATTACCAACACGCCTTTACTGTCGCCCCTACTTTTGAAATGTATTTGGACTAGAGGTACGGGAGAAATATTACTGCTTATCAAACAAGTTTTCCAGAAATCTTAATGCACAAAATTTCCAGATTTATATATTCTAAAATAAATTATTTAAAAAATGAAATTAAGAAAAAAGGCAGGGGAAGCCTACAATTTCTATTCCGCGTGAATAGCTTTCAATATCTTCCAGGTGGGGGCAACAGTAAGTCAGCTTTGAGAAGAAAGGAGAGAACGGGCTCGTTAAGCTCCCTGAGCCCAGTTACAGAAGATGAAATGACTTCCTGGTAGCAACACCGTGAGTAAAACAATCACAAGTTTCCAGGAGATGGAACTTCTGGGCTCTGTCGGGCCGCTAGCAGACGGATCCACCGCCCTGTGCGCGCCACCCCTGCTGTGCTCCGAAGACTCCAGCTGCAGATGTGAGCGCGCACGCGCGCTGAGCACCTGCCCAATCGCGCACTGATGCGGACTATTGGTCCGTGCAGCCTCCCAACTCAGGCCAGCGCCGTGCCCCCGGGGGTTGAACGTGACTCTCAGCGCTCCGGCTCACTCACTCGCCAGGGCCTCCAGGAAGCAGGGAAACCTTTCACGTTTACATCTCATTCATGCTTCCTCTGGACAATTCAGGTCCATTCACAACTGCTGCAGACGTGAGCTAGCACCTATATACCCTTAAAGAAACTCGCAAGTCACAGCAGCCAGAAAACCAGCTTCCAGGCGGGGCAGCGGGCATCCCACTCCTCCTTCCTCCTCCTTTTGCAAATCCTCGGACCCCAGGGAGGGATGGCTGTGCACTCTGGCGAGGATGAGGGTGGTGCATGAAGCGGAAGTTGACCTTGCACAGTCCAGGGAGAGGGACTGCCACCAGCATCCCCGCCTCCTCGGTCTCCCTCTCTGGCCCAGCGCGGAAGCGTGGACCTGAAAGGCCAGAGACGCGGAAAACCGAAGCTCTGCCGTGACCTGGCGGTGAGGGGGTGAGCGGCCGGGGGCCGCCCTCCGCAGAGGGCGGAGAAGCTCGAGCGCACCGGGCCAGAGGGCCCCTCCTCTCGGACCGCGCTGGAGGTATGGGAGGGAGGCCAGGCGTGCGGCCCCACTACGTGTCGCTCCTCCGCGCGCCGCCCGCCTCCGCCGCTGCCCGCGCCCTCGGGCCGCCGCCGCCGCCCCCAGCCGAGCCTGTGGCCGCGCCCTCGGGCCGGTACTTGAGCCAGCAGATAACCCAAGTGACGACGACCGAGAAGAGCGCCAGGATGCTGGCCACCGACAGGCAGATGGGTCCCACGGGCGAAGGCAAGGGCAAACCGGCTGCCGGGGCCGCATCAGGGGACGTCCCGCCCCCCGGGGGGGGCCCGCCGCCGCCGTAGTGGTTGACGAAGATGAGGCCGGTGAAGAGCAGCACCACCATGGAGAGGAAGGAGAAGACGACGCACACGCAGCCCGCGGTGAGCGCGGCGCGCTTGCAGTTCTGGCAGCTCTCGTAGGAGCCCGGGGCGCGCAGGCCGGCGCTGGCGCTTGGTCCTCGGGCAGCGCCCTCGGCGGACGCCGGCGGACGCGGCGGGGCCGGGGCGGGCGACGGGGCCGCGGCGGGCGCTGGGTGGCGCGCGGGCAGCGGCAGGAGGCGGTCCTGGGGCAGCGGGTCATGCGCGGCGCGTAGGGCCAGCGGGAAGGCCTCGGCGAGCTTGGTGTTATTGGGAAGGCCGTACACGCGGCTGTCGGGCAGCGGCGTGCGGTGGCGGCACACGGGGCAAGCGATGGCGCTGGGCGGCCCGTGCCAGGGCGGCGGGCGCAGCGGGCGCTCGGGCGCGGCGGTGGCGGCGGCGGCGGCGGCGCGGAGCTGCAGCTGGCTCAGGCACTCCTGGCAGAAGGTGTGCAGGCACGCCAGCAGCTTGGGCGCGCGCCGGTCTGCGTCGAAGTAGTTGTAGCAGATTTTGCACTCGTAGTCCTCAAGCGGAGGGAGGCCGGAGACCGTCACCGATGCGTTCCTGGCTCCCACGTCCCGGCCGTCCCGGGCTCCCGCCGCGGCGTCCCCGTCCCCTGTCGAGCTCCGGGGGCTGCTGGTTGGGCTCCGCTCGCCGCCGCCGCCGCCGCCGCTGTGGCTCGCCGGCGCTGCCATGGCATGACTCGCCCCTCATCGGGGGTAAGGAGAAGCGCCTTCCTCCCAATGCGCCGCCGTCTCGGCTCCTGGCACGGAGGAGGCGCTTCTGCCTCCCCCTCTGGCCGCTGTTGCCTGGCGGGGGAGGCACCACTGGCTGGGCCGGGCGGGGGCGCAGCGGCGACCGCCTTCCCCCCACCCCCCCCAAGGAGGCGCGGGCGTCGTGGTCCCTCCCAGTCCCCGGGAGCCTCTCTGCCGTCCCCCTTGGGCCTCTCAAGGCGAATTCCCAGGCCGCTTTGGACGTCGGTTTTTGTTGGACTTGGAATTGGGAGTTGAAGGAGGGTGGGGTGTGCGATGCAGGAACGGAATTTGGGGTGCGGCTGCTTTAAGGAGTCGGTGCCCGTGCAACACCCCACCCCATACACACGTTCAGGGTCGTGGTAGGAAACCTGGTCCTGCTTTTTCCTTCTCCTTCTCCCCCCCACCCGCCCCGTATCCTTGTTATTCCGTGTTTATCCTCCTTGGGCTGGGGCTGAGTCCCTGGCAAAGACTTCTCTCCCCCCACCCGCAGGAGCTCACCGGTGATGTAATGCGGGACCCGTGCAGGAAGGGGAAGCAGCAGCCTCAGCAGTGGCGGCAGCGGCGGTTCATGTCCTTTGTGAAAATCGTGATCTCATTTCTCCGGCCAAGGGCGAAAGCCAGTCACCACCAAGCCATTTACACTTTCCGCTTTTATTAGCAAAGCCCAGGCAGCCCTGCCTCGTTCTTCTCGGGGTGGAAGCCGAGGGATGGCATTTTCCTTTCATCATCTAGAGGAAATTTTCGATCTGAACAGTGTGTTTCCCCCCACCCCACTAAATATTGCTTCCTGAGCTTTAAGGAGGCATGAAAACGCAAACTCATAGCCAGATCTTGCTGATTTCCTGACGCTGACTGTAGGGGATGGTGGTAGCTATCAGTACTTCGTGGGTGAGCATGCGGTTCCAGAGCCAGAGAGGGGACATGCAATTGTCAAAGCGGTTCACAGAATTTCAGTCCAGCTTAAATCTAGTCCCTGGCATCACTCACCCCCTTGGTCCACTTAAACTTTTAATACACAAATGTAGAGAGCTGGAAGCTCCGTGAGTAACATGAGACAGGTCTTCTTGATTTTATTAAAACCAAGAGAAGCCATGTGAGCAGGTTAGCAAGAAGTAGCACTTCTTGAAGGAACACTCAGTAGGGTACAGGAGTGGTGTGTTTGGGGACTATCTGAGAGGTGATGTTTAGATACTCCTAGTAAGAAAGTTCTGTTCCCCTGTTTCTCCAGGTTGGTCCTCACCCTATGAAGAGAGAGCCTCCCCAGCCCCAAAAAGGAAGAGAAAGAGGATGGCTCTCTGGGTTCCCATGAGATGGGAATGTTCCCACTTTCTATCTGGATTCTCTGCAGAAGACAGCAAGATAACCCAGGGGATATTTGTGGAAAGGGTGAATGAATGGGAATCAAGCTGAAGGAAGAGAAAGAAGGAAAGAAAGATGCCAGTACCACCCATGTACAGACCAGAGGAGGGATTGTCATAAATAACGATTAGGTTTCTATGACATTTGAAAATAAATGTACTTTTTACTGTATGTGAACAGTGAAAGTGATTGATATCTTAAGTTTGAGAGACCTTAGGTGAAGCTCATTCAGAACCACGAGCTTTCCATTTCCTTGTTTCACATTTTATAAATGTGGTTTAGGGTGATACTTTTTTTAAAAAAGTATATCATTTTGTGATGGAGACTGTGATGAGCAGAGGGCAGGGTGATGGGACATCAGAAGAAGGCCCCAGTCTGGCCTTGGAGTATTACAAAGTTTCACAAACCAAACTAACCTGGAGGGAGTTAAGTTCCTGTCCTTCTCTCCCTGTCCTCCCTTCTCTTTCCCTCCTTTAGCTGTTAGATTGTGAAGAGCCTGGAACTGCATTTTAGGCAAAATTGGAAACTGGTTCTTCTACTTTAAGTCCTGAGTAACTCTGTGCTGAGAAGAGAAATAATGCTGATATAGGAAAAAAATTTAAGCAGGGCATGGAAAGGAGAGAAGTTCAGAGACAGGAATGGCTGGTGTGCATTTATGTCCCACCCACCCAGGTCCTAGGACATGTGCAACCTCCATGCCAAAGAGGACTGAAAGTGTTCTGAAGGTCTGCGTATTTGCATGTGGGGTGCGTTTGGGCAAAACATTTAAGATTTTGAAATTTCACTCTAGTATGCATTCTCACCATTGAATGGAAGAATTGAGAGATGGAGCACTGGGCCACACCAGGGTTTCTCAAAACCTCAGCCCTGTTGACCTTTTTTTTTTTTTTTTTTTTTTTTTTGCTGTACGCGGGCCTCTCACTGCTGTGGCCTCTCCCGTTGCGGAGCACAGGCTCCGGACACACAGGCTCCGCGGCCATGGCTCGCGGGCCCAGCCGCTCCGCGGCATGTGGGATCTTCCGGGATAGGGGCACGAACCCGTGTCCCCTGCATCGGCAGGCGGACTCTCAACCACTGCGCCACCAGGGAAGCCCCCTGTTGACCTTTTGAGGTGGAGAATTCTTTGCTGGAGGTGCTGTCATGTGCATCGTCAGATGTTTTGCAGCAACCCTTGCCTCCACGAACTTGATGTTAGTTGCAGCCCTCCCTAGCGGTGACAGCCAGAAATGTCCCCTCGGGGCACAATCACCCCTGGTTGAGGATCTACACCAAAGTCACTGGTTTGGCTAACATGAAACCAACAGCAGAAACATCTCCCAACTCTTAGTGGCACAAAGTGAGCATTACCAGTCAAAGTAATTATTTAGTAGTTATGGGCATTTCTTCCATGGCTCACGGTCACTTAGATACCATGGACCCTTTGAGAGGTCCAGGTTTGGTTTCTGTTGATAATACAATACATTCTGTTGATGGGGTCATAAACAATTGCCAGAATTTGGTTAACAATGCTGGAATTTACTCTGTGTCTGGCTAGTACGTTAGCCAGCATCTCCAATTATTTTATATCCTAGGACCAGTCCCTCACTTTTAGGACTCACAAGGTGTCATGTGGCGTTTCCATCAGTGGAAGGAAGGGCCGTTCGTGAAGAGTGTGAGTTTGCGTGACGCAGGCCACAGGCATCAACCTTAACAGGCTGTAAGGCCCAGTGCTCATAGTGTTGCCCTTAGCAGTGTGTAGTGAGGTTTGGTCATTCAAGTAGGAATTAGGTTTCTACTGTGGTGAAGGGTGTGTTGAAAGAGATCTTAAGTCAGTTACAAGGAACTCAGTATTTATGTTAGGATTTGAATTGGCTTTGCAAGAATCCTGCTCGTGCCTTGAATATATTAGACACTCAATATTTGCTGAATCGTTTTCTTTTTGAGGACCTGAGTAAATGGGAGACAGCAGAGGTTTCGGGTAATCTCTTGTATACATTCCCTCCATCTACCATCTAAAAAAAACGAATGTTTAAGTTTTTGGGACAGCTGTTTGACAAAGGACTTAGCGGGGAACAGATGTTCACAGAGAGTGTGGATTGACTGCCCTGAGTCTGAGTTCAAGATCTGCTCCTTACCCTCTCTGCAGCATTGGATTGCTAGTTAGCTTCTCTGTGCCTCAGTTTCCCAAACTGTAAAATGGGGATAAGAATAGTTACCTCGTAAGTCTGTTGTGAAGAGTGAACATGCTATACATATAACACACACAGAAGAGTCCCCAGCCCCTGTTAACACTCATTACTGTTTATGTTAAGATTTTCTATTTCTGATCTCAATAATCCTCTCTAACACCAGGTGAGAGAGGCCCAGAGGGTTCTTTAACCAGCCCAAGGTGACACAGCTGATAGTGACAGAGTGGTCAAACTCTTCCATTATTTCAAAGATAGAGATACAGGTAGCATCTCCCCAGAAAGGCCAGGAGGAGGCCTGACCTATAAACCTCACCACACATTACTGATCTGTCAGCTGTAATAAAGCTCTGTATAAAATACGAGGATAAAGTGAAATCTCATTGGTAGTGTTGAAAGAATAGATGTATAGACAGATAATGCCACTCAGAAGCAGGTAGTAAATGAGTCAGTCAAACAGCTGACATTTTCAAATAGAAACTGGGTTGATTCAATCTGACATTTATTGAGGTCCTATTCTGGAAGGCATTAGTGCTGTGTGATAAGGTAACCTGGCCTCCAGAAACCAAGAATTTAGTAGAGGATATTAATCATGTATGCAAAACTGGGAGGCAGAAGGAAGCAAGTCTGTGGTCCAGGGATAAGGCTCTGGTGGGAATAAAGAGGAGAGAGAAGTTATTTCTGCCATGGAATGTGGGAAGTTTGCACAGATTCACAGACAGTGTATTGGGGATTTAGGAAGATGAAGAGAGAAAGACGTTCAAGACAGCAGCAGGGAAAGCAGGTGTGTGGAGGACATGGTAAGCAGCCTGCTTCAGCAGTGACTTGCCGTCCAGGAAAGCTCAGAACCATGGTAGCAGGGCTGGGCTTAATTCTGTAGACAACTGGATGCTCCACGTCAGAGCCGTGGCAGAAGGGCCTGTGGGAGTGCTGGGTTGGCTGGGATTGGAATTGTCTTCATCAAGAGAAAGCATGGCAATTAAGAGGGTACTTAAGGAGCTGGATCTCACTGCTATATACTTCAAAGATAAAACTTTTTAAAGAATTAATGCAATAGAATTACCATATGACCCAGGAATTCCACTCCTGGGTATATATCCAAAAAAACAAAAACACTATTTCTAGAAGATACTTGTACCCCAATGTCCATAGCAGCATTATTCATAATTGTCAAGCTATGGGAGCAACCTAAGTTCATCAACAGGTGAATGGAGAAAGAAGCTGTGAGATATATATATATATATATATATATATATATATATATATATATATATATATGATGGAATACTACTCAGCCATAAAAAAGAATGAAATTTTGCCATTTGCAACAACATGGATGGACTTCAAGGGTATTATTCTAAGTGAAATAAGTCAGAGAAAGACAAATACTGTATGATATCACTTATACTATGTGGAATCTAAAAAATACAACAAACGAATGAATATAACAGAAAAGAAACAGACTCACAGATACAGAAAACAAACTAGTGGTTACCAATGGGGCAAGGTAGGGGTAGGGAATTAAGAGGCACAAACTATTATGTATAAAATAAGCTATAAGGATATATTGTATAACATGGGGAATATAGCCACTACTTTACAATAAAACTGTAAATATTATAAAAGATGTATAAACTTTAAAAATTGTGAATCACTATTGAACATCTGTAACTTATAATACTGTACATCAAATATACTTCAGTCAAATAAATAAAGAGCAAATGAAAAAAGAATTAATGTGCTCTGTTTATGGCAGTAAGTTCTGGCTCCTCATGGAGAGGCAGTGCGGTCTCATGGTTAACAAGCACTCTGCTGCCATGCTGCCTGTGCCACTTACTAGCTGTGCAATACCTGGACAAGTTGCTTAACTTTTCTGTTGCCTCAGTTTTCTCCTCTGTAAAATGGGAGAGTAGTATCTACTTCATAGGGTTGTTGTGGAGTTAAAATGAGTTGATAGATGTTAAGCTTCAAACAGTGCTTAGTGCATGGTAAGTACCATAAAAATGTTAAAAAAAGAAGCTACCCAAACAGGCCTAAACTGCAGTGATTCAAAAGATGCTTATTCTAGGGAGATTATTATTTCTTTACTGGTAAATAAAAATAATTCAGAACAAAACCTATCTTGACCAGATGATCAAAGTTAACATCAACAGTGATAACTGCAGTTGATCACACATACCCTTGATATGATATGTTGAGAATGACACTTTCTGTGATATTCCTCTCAAAAACCCATAGCCATCTAATCATGGGATAAAACACAAGGCAAGTCCCAATAGAAGGACATTCTACAAAATCGCTAACAAGGACCCCTCAAAACTGTCAACATCATCAAAAAGAGGGAAAGTCTGAGAAACTGTCGCAGCCTAAGTAGATAGGACGACTAAATGTGATATGACATCCTGGAGGGGAGACTGGAACCAAAAAAGAGACATTAGGTAAAGACTGAGGAAATCTGAATAAGGCGTGGACTTGAATGAATAATCATTTATCAACGTTGGTTCATAAGTTACGATAAATGTGGCATATTAATGAAAGATGGTATTAATCGGCAGAACAGAGTGGAGGAGATGGGAATTCTCTGTGCCATCTTTGCAATTTTTCTGTAAATCTAAAACTCTTCTAGAATTAAAAGTTTATTATTTTTGTTAATGTGGTCAGTTTATGGGGATTTGCAATCACAGGCCACTAAAATTCCCTGGATTAAGACGTATCTGCTCTGGGCTTCCCTGGTGGCTCAGTGGTTAAGAATCCCCCTGCCGGGCTTCCCTGGTGGCGCAGTGGTTGAGAGTCCGCCTGCCGATGCAGGGGACACGGGTTCGTGCCCCTATCCCGGAAGATCCCACATGCCGCGGAGCGGCTGGGCCCGCGAGCCATGGCCGCGGAGCCTGTGTGTCCGGAGCCTGTGCTCCGCAACGGGAGAGGCCACAGCAGTGAGAGGCCCGCGTACAGCAAAAAAAAAAAAAAAAAAAAAAAGAATCCCCCTGCCAACGCAGGGGACACGGGTTCGAGCCCTGGTCCAGGAAGATCCCACATGCCGCAGAGCAACTAAGCCAGTGTACCACAACTACTGAGTCTGTGCTCTAGAGCCCATGAGCCACAACTACTGAAGCCCACGCACCTAGAGCCAGTGCTCCGCAACAAGAGAAGCCACTGCAATGAGAAGCCTGTGCACCGCAATGCAGAGTAGCCCCCGCTCGAGGCAACTAGAGAAAGCCTGCACGCAGCAACGAAGACCCAATGCAGCCATAAATAAATAAATTTATTTTTTTTAAAAGATATATCTGCTCACTATACATTTGTATCACTTCAAGTAAAATCACTTCAAGTAAAATCACTTCAAGTAAAATCCATTAAGCAAAGTTGAAAAAACCTTCCAAAGAGACATCTGATTTATTAGTTATTGCATTAGGGTATTGCATTAATTCTTATTACAATGTGCAGATCATAGTGATTTTTAAATGTGTATAGAAACAGTGCAACTACTTTAAAGAAAATTCAGAAAAGAGAATTTTTAAATCTATAACCCAACACTTCGGCATAGCTATTACCATCACTGAATTTATTCTTATTAGCAAATGTTTTTATATAGTTGTAATAATAATGCATGTACTTGCTTCACTTTAATTTGATTGATTCATTCAAATTACTATTTATGGTGTCTACTATGTGCCAGACTGTTTTTGAGGTTGGTGATATTAAACAGACAATGACAAAACAAAATGCTTGTCCTCATGGAGCGTATATTCAAGTGTGTGTGTATGTGGGTGATATAAAAAAAATAATGAATATATAATATGATGATAAGTCTAAAGTCCTACGAAGAAAAATATAGTAGGATAGGAAGACAGGGAGTATTGGGGTGTGAGCGGATGGTTTGCTTTTTTAAATAAGGTGGCCAGGAAGGCCCATCTAATAAAGTAACATGTGAGCAAAGACCTTAAGGAAGTGAGGGACAGAACCATGTGGCTCTTCAAGGGAAGAATACCCTAAGCAAAGTGAACAACCTGTGCAAAGGTCCTGAGGTGGGAGCATAGTCGATGTGTTCCAGGAACAGCAAGGAAGCCAATGGCCGAAGAAGAGTGAGCTAGGGGAAATGACAGGAGATGGGGCCACAGAGGGGGTCGGGGCAGGGATGATCATATAGGGTCTTGAAGATCATTTTAATGGTTTTTTAAACTTTTAATTAGAGTAAAATGAGAAGCCATTGAAGGGTTTAGAGCAAAGAGGTACATAGTCGATTTAAGTCTGAAAAGAATCACTGTTAGTGCTGTGTGAAGAATAGCTTAGAGGGGACAAGTTTAGAAGCAGGAAACCTGGGTAGGTGGCTCCAGTTAACAAACCACAGAGAGAAAGTTGCTTGGATTGGATGAGACTGGTTGGATTCTATATGTGAAGGTGAGGCTGACAGGATTTGCTGGTGTGGGGTGAGGAAGCATGTTCCAAGGCTTTTGTCCTGAATCCAAAAACCCCAAGCTTATATTTTTTACTCAATAACAATCATTAATTTAACAAATATAAGCATTTTCCCATAATTATAATAATTTTTATAACCATGACATCTTTCATTTTCTTGCTCAAATATCACATCAGGGATGCTTATTCTGACCATCTGATCTAAAAAATTTCAATCTCCTCCCCACCTGATGTCCCTCTTATCCTTAATTGGTGGGGTCCAGTGCAAATTGAAAATGTGGGAACCTTGTTTAAAAATTAAGAATTTTAAGAAGGTTGCCAGCAGAGCATTAAAACAAGAGGGAGGCCCTGATGAGAAGAGGGCCCTGTCACAAGCCCATGAAGCCAGCCCTGCATACGCATGCCATATAATTAATTAACCAATATTCGTTTTTTGTTTTTTTCGGTACTTGGGCCTCTCACTGTTGTGACCTCTCCCATTGCGGAGCACAAGCTCCGAACGCGCAGGTTCAGCGGCCATGGCTCACGGGCCCAGCTGCTCCGCGGCATGTGGGATCTTCCCAGACCGGGGCACGAACCTGCGTCCCCTGCATCGGCAGGCGGACTCTCAACCACTGCGCCACCAGGGAAGCCCTTAGCCGATTTATTTACTGTGTATCCCTCCTCATATTCATGTAAGCCTATGGAGGTAGGGATTTTTGTGTTTTCTTCCCTTGCATATCCCCAACACCTAGAATAGTACTTAGCATATAGTAGACACTCAATAAATATTTTTGCATAAATAAATGATTCTTAATGGCTGATTAACTTTTTATCCAACTACTCTACCATAATTTCCTTAAGCATTCTTCCATCAATGGATATTTGGGTAAAATATTTGGCTACTACAAATCATGTGGCAATTAAAATTTTCATCATATAGGGCTTCCCTGGTGGCTCAGTGGTTGAGAGTCCGCCTGCCAACGCAGGGGACACGGGTTCGTGCCCCGGTCCGGGAAGATCCCACATGCCGCGGAGCGGCTAGGCCCGTGAGCCATGGCCACTGAGCCTGCGCGTCCGGAGCCTGTACTCCGCAGTGGGAGGCCACAACAGTGAGAGGCCCGTGTACCAAAAAAAAAAAAAAAAAATTCATCTTATAACCTTTTCTATATTTTGGATTAATTCCACAAAGCCAGTTCTCAGAATTTTTGTAGACCATTGTCCTCAAAAAATATAATTTACAAAATACTATTAGCTGATGACTTCACATCATATTAAGCATTACTTAGCCTTTGACAATTTGTGTTTTTTATTTAAGAACACATTTTATCACCCAGGAGAGTGCTTTTGGTCTGTTAACTTTCATGTTTATGAAGGAATAAATTTTTTAAAAAAGAAGAAATTTTTTCTCCTCAAGAATGTCATTGTAAGTATTGAAACCATTCCTCTACCTATTGCTTGTTTTAATTTTGTTTCAGTGAGATATCAGTTAAAAAAAAGAATAATTAGGTCAATTTTATACTTCATATAATAAATTCATTGCACTTCCTCAAAGGTTTTCTTGTTTCACTGGACTTTTGATGTTTCCATACTTTGTGACTACTTTGTGTTTTGCTGCTTAAACTGTAGTTTATGCAAGAAAATACATGTCTGTTGCTCCTCCCAGGGACTATTAGAAGTTGCATTTAAAAATTTTCAGCTCTTTGTAAGTGTAATTATTAGAGGTACCACCAAAAGAGAAAAGCCGGAGGCTCCAGTTGTTCATAATCCTGTGTATTTGTCATTACTTATGCGGACCTGTGAAGTGTTTAATGCCCCAGAGCTTATACCAGCTGGCAGATTGATTGGTACTACGGTTGGGTTTTGTGTCAGCTGACAGTCACTAAGGCTGATCAAGTGTCTACATACCAGAGCTAAACAGAGTCAAGTCTAAACAAGATGGGAGATAGGTAAGAAACTCACAAACTCTTGTGTCAACATTTTTTATATAAGAAATTTGAAAATGGCTCTTATGCTCTTAAATTTGCAGATCTTTGCAGCAGTATTTTGCAATGCCTTTGTTTTTCTACTCCCATTTTAGTATGAAGGTGCTAATACAGAACACAAAGGTCCAACTTGCTTACCCAGGACCATCTGGCAAATTTAGCTAACATCAAAAGCTGTGTTCCTTCTAAAGCCTCTAGGGGGAAATGTGTTTCCTCACCTTTTCCAGCTTCTAGATGCTGCCTGTATTCCTTGGCTTGTGGCCACCTCACTCTGAGATCACATCCCCTTTCACTCTGACTCTGACCCTCCTGTCTCCCTTGTAAGGACACTAATCTTGGGATGAGGATGTGAACATCTTTAGGGGCCATTATTCTCTTGACCACAGCAGCTCTGCAGCCCCCAAAAGGCTGCTTGCAGTTGGTGACTGGCCCTTAGGTTGCAGCTGTCCCAGGCCTCACTTAGCTGCAAGACGGCTGAGAGGCTCAGTATCTCCCGGTCCTTTATGGTCCTCCAGTGGGCTGCAGTACACCAGTTGGGAAACTTTACCATAAAATGTAAAATAATGTAAAAGCAGATTTCTTGTCACAGGGACTGCCAGCACCTGCATTTATTTTCCTGACAATTTTCTCCTACAGCCAAAAGTCTCCTTTGCTGCCTGGAGTGCTGAGGAATTCACACACACACACACACACACACACACACACACACACACACCCCACCACCACCACCACCACCACCACCACCACCACCACCCGGGGAGCAGCCCTCCACCACTGACTAATGGGGGTTGGTGTGTCCCAGCTCCCTCCCCCTTCAGGTGAGTTAATTCTGAGGCATGTGTTCTCTCTTTGTTCTCAGTGATGGTCGGATTGACAGTGCACCCCTTAGTGGGTGTGTTTCCTTCCCAGCTTCCTGTTCCTACTCCTCTACTGGTGTTTCCTTGGGATCACCTCTTACCTCAGGGTCTGCTTCTGGGGGAACCCAAGTTAAGATGTGGGGATAAGCTTTGAAAGGGAGGGAGAGCAGAAAAAGAATGTTCAGACACATTTGCAAAAGCTGTTCTTGTTGAACCCCTCTTGAAGTACAAATGGGAGGGGCAGGTAACAGGAACTCATAGATGTACTTTAGGGGATTCCAGGGCATGAAGGTGTGTGTCTCATGTTCAGAATGTATCCTGGGGAGATTCCAAACCCTAAAGGCCCAGAGAAGGGAGTAGCAACGGTGATAGGGCAGATCGGTGCAGAGAGACTCACACAGCTCATCCCACCACCCAGTTCCTTGTTGCTCCAAAGCGCACGTGAAACTTCCAAAGCCCTGAGGGGGGAGCGGAAGTGTCCGAGAGAGTTCAGAGGCAGATCCTGGTTGGGAGGGGGAGGGGGCAGGTGGACCTGAGAGCGGAAGTCCCAGCAGCACGGCATTATGTGCACCAGGGAGCAAGGAAGGATGACAGTCATCTGAGCAGGGGCCACGAGGGACCCGCTTGCTCCTCCCCCGCTCCTGCCTCTGCCTTCCTTGAACCCGGATGCCATTCAGGGTGAAAGGAAGCGGAAGAGGAAGAGAACCACAGTCCCGATGTGACTGAGCAGTTACCCCCATAGCAGGTGATTTTTTTTTTTTTTGCGGTACGCGGGCCTCTCACTGCTGTGGCCTCTCCCGTTGCGGAGCACAGGCCCGGACGCACAGGCCCAGCGGCCATGGCTCACGGGCCCAGGTGCTCCACGGCATGTGGGATCTTCCCGGACCGGGGCACGAAGCCGCCTACCCTGCATCAGCAGGCGGACTCTCAACCACTCCGCCACCAGGGAAGCCCTAAAAGGTGATTTTTAAAGTGCAAGAGAGGTGACTGAGTTGTTGGCAAAATTAAGTTTGTTCTTTTGCTGTTAATCAAGTAAAATGGGGAGAAAGATGCTTATAAATCGGGAGCATAAAATATTGCACCTACCATTAGAGAAGGTATTTCATTTCCCATTATTTGTTTTAACTGGTCCACCATCCATTCACATGGAGCCATGAATATAGCTCTAGGGAACAATAGGGTCATTGGATAATGTGGAGTAACATACACCTGTTAAACCGAAACCAATGTATTTTCCAATCTTCACACGTGTGTGTGCAGGTGTGCTCATGTGCGTGCGTGCGTGCAGACGTTCCCCTGAGCCGCTGTGCTTTCATGGCTCTAAGGAAGTGGGAGGGTGAGTACCACCCTGGAAAAGAGATGGACTCATGCGGAGTGCAGGTAAAACTAGCCCTACCTGGGAAGGGTCTGAAGGGAGAAGGGGTGCGGAAGAGTAGGGTGTCACACAGGTGTGTTGTGTCCTGGCTTCCTCCGTTCCTTCACTGACCAATCAACCTGTACGGGTGAGGTGGAGCTCCAGAACTTATCAGGCAATATGAAGGAATTATTGTTGAGTTTGTTTGTTATAGTAATAGCGGTGGGGTTAGGGAAAATGTTCTTATCTGCTATAAATGTATCCTGAATTATTATAGGAAAAGAGCGTGATATATTGAATTTGCTTTAATATACTCAAGCAAACATAAATATATAGATAAATAAATACATTCAAAAGTGGGGGAGAGGGGCTTCCCTGGTGGCGCAGTGGTTGAGAGTCCGCCTGCTGATGCAGGGGATGCAGGTTCGTGCCCCGGTCCGGGAAGATCCCACCTGCCGCGGAGCGGCTAGGCCCATGAGCCATGGCCGCTGAGCCTGCGCGTCCGGAGCCTGTGCTCCGCGACGGGAGAGGCCACAACAGGGAGAGGCCCGCGTACCGCAAAAAAAAATAAAAATAAAAAGTGGGGGAGAGAAGAAATAAGATTGTCACATATATGAAAATTGTCGAAGCTCAATGATAGGAATTCAGCTGTTTGTTGTGCTGCTTTCCTTTGTGATCTTTGAAAATGTTCATTTCAGTTGTTAATCTAGAGACAGACTCCAAATTGGCATCATTCTTATAAAAATAGCACTAATACTGCTTATATTTTTGAAGGTCTCATTAAGCACTTTAGTTTTGAGGGATTGGATTAAATGATCTTGAATGCAGCTCTTTTATTCATTATTTTTTCTTTACTCTTTTCTTCTTCTCAGACTTCTTTTAAAAATCAAGGAACAGCTAAGGGGGGGCGGCGGGAGCCCAGGGGGTTCCTTCAGAAACAGGGAGGAAAAGGCTTTCAGTTTGAGTCCTAGGAGTCCTTCTCTCCTGTCTTTCTCTCCAGGCGCTGCTCAGAAGTCAGAGCCCAGAGCCCTATCCTCATCATTCCAGACATCTGTGAGTCATTGCTCCAAAACCCAGAATGAGTGGATCAAGGGAGATGAAGAGCAGAGGTAGGAGATTATCAATTAATGCTCTATGAGCAAAATGGGAAAACAGTATCAATTAATGCTCTATGAGCAAAATGGGAAAACAGGAGCGTCCTTTGCAGTGGATTTAAAGACCTGCTTCTCCTCCATACATGGTCTGTGAAGCTTTTTGTGACTCAGATCTTTTCAAAGAGATGCAGGTCTTGGAGATGGGGCCTCTCGTCACCTGGGGAAGTCGATGAGGCTAAAATTGCCCCCAGTGGAAGCCATTCAAGAGATTGTGCCTTCCAAGCAACCTGCCGCAGGCTCACTTCTAAAACAACGTCTTCCCCCTCCTATCATTTGGCAACCTTTGTATGACAAAGGCAAGGTAAACTGGACTCCTTTTCTCCAAAATGTCTTTGCAGCCTGGGACCCTTTTAATCAAGTCTGTACGGCTGATAGAGTAAAAAAATGTTCTCCTCTGACAAGTCTGCCCTTTAATTAGATGTTATAAAAAATACTTAGGTAGAAAATGTGTTAAATAAAAGCTCTTTCTCTTTGACCTATGAATCTTCTCTTTGAAGAACAAAAGTAAGGTACAGTATTTTTTTTTTAGGTGTCCAATAAATATTTATTTATTTATTTATTTTTATTTTATTTTATTTTTTTTTATTATTAGTCTCTGTTTTACAACAAAGTGAATCAGTCATACATATACATCTGTTCCCACTAGGTACAGTATTTTTAATAAAAAGAAAAGCAGCTTCTTGGATGCCACAAATAGGAGTAAATGAAACTGCAATCATGTTGCATTTCTTACTATGGTTTGTTCTGACACTTCTAACACAGCAATGAATCCCAAAACTCTAAAGACTGCCTGAATGTTGTGAAATATTAAAGGCATTTGAGTTCCCAACCTAACAGCAGGACTGTCTTAACCTCTAGGGAGAATAAAGGCCAAAGATGGTATAAGTCTATACACACAGTAACCACCCCTTTGACTGAAAGAAGAGGTATTACAGGTGCTCATGGACTGTGGGGCGTGAGGAGATGGCCCAGCCCCTGAAACTCTTTTGGATACTTTGCAAAGATCTTTGTAATGAAAGGCTTCCCAGACCTATATGGGCCAAGCAAGTCCTTGATGTGTTTAATTGCCAATTGTGAAATTTGAAAGGAATTTCAAATAAGAACATTTCAGACCCATCATGAAATTCTCACTCTTTAGCTTTCTTGTTTTATAATCTCTTAAGTATTCTGGCTCCAAGGGGAATTTTTTAAAAGAACTACATTTGATCAGAACAAAGGTGAACAGAAGTAGTACTAGAAGGTCTAGATATAAATGACTTCAACTCATCTTTGAGTAGCTCCAGGACAGTCACTGGTTTTATTTATGATAAAAAATACATAATATAAAATTCAGCCTCTTAACCATTTTTAAACGTATAGTTCAGTAGTTTTAAGTATTGTTGTGAAACAGATCTCCAGAACTTTTTCATCTTGCAAAACTGAAACTCTATACCCATAAACAACTCCTCCTCCCCACCCCCCCAACCCCTGGTAACCACGATTTTACTTTTTTTTTGAAGTACAGTTGACATACAAAATTATATAAGTTACAGGTGCACAATATAATGATTCACAATTTTTAAAGGTATACTCCATTAATAGTTATTATGAAACTGTCTGTATTCCCCATTTGTACAATATATCCTTATAGTTTATTTATTTATTTATTTATTTATTTATAAATTTATTTAATTTATTTATCTATTTATTTAGTTTTGGCTGTGTTGGGTCTTCGTTGCGGCTCCCGGCCTTTCTCTAGCTGTGGCGAGCCAAGGCTACTCTTTGTTGCAGTGCGTGGGCTTCTCATTGTGGTGGCTTCTCTTGTTGCGAGCTCTAGGCACGCGAGCTTCAGTAGTTGTGGCACATGGGCTCAGTAGTTGTGGCTCACGGGCTCTAGAGCACAGGCTCAGTAGTTGGGGTGCATGGGCTTAGTTGCTCCGTGGCATGTGGGATCTTCCTGGACCAGGGCTCGAACCCGTGTCCCTGCATTGGCAGGGGGATTCTTAACCACTGCAACACCAGGGAAGCCCCTATCCTTATAGTTTATTTTTTACATTGTACCTCTTAATCCTCTGCCCCTATTGCTTCTCCCCCCCCGCTTCATCTCCCCACTGGTAACCACTAGTTTGTTCTCTGTATCTGCAAGTCTATTCCTTTTTTAGTACTCTTTAGTTTGTTGTATTTTTTAGATTCCACATAGTATAAATGATATCATACAGTATTTGTCTTTCTCTATCTAACTTATTTTACTTAGACTAATACCCTCCAAGTCTATCCATGTTGTTCCAAATAGCAAATTTTTGTTCTTTTTATGGCTGAGTAGTAGTCCATTGTGTATATATACCATACTTTCTTTATCCATTCGTCTGTTGATGGACACTTACATTGTTTCCATATCTTGGCAATTGTAAATAATGCTGCTATGGACATTGGGGTGCATGTATCTTTTTGAATTAGTGTGTGTTTTTTTTGGGGGGGGATACATATCCAGGAGTGGAAAACTGAGTCATATGGTAGTTCTGTTTTACTTTTTTGAGAAACCTTCATACTGTTTTCCACATTAACTGCACCAGTTTACACTCCCACCAACAGTGTACAAGGGTTCCCTTTTCTCCACATCCTTGCCAACGTTTCTTATTTGTCTTCTTGTTGATGATAGCTATTCTGACAGGTGTGAGGTGATTTCTCTTTGTGGTTTTGATTTACATTTCCCTGATGATTAGCAATGTTGAGCATCTTTTCATGTGCCTGTTGACATCTGCATGTCCTCTTTGGAGAAATGTCTATTCAGGTCTTCTGCCCATTTTTAATTGTTTTTTTTTATGTTGAATTGTATGAGCTGTTTACATATTTTGGATATTAAGCCCTTGTTGGTCATATCATTTGCAAATATTTTCTCCCATTCAATAGGTTGCCTTTTTGTTTCATCAGTGGTTTCCTCTGCTGTGCAAAAGCTTTTAAATTTAATTAGATCCCGTTTGTTTCTTTTCACTGCTTTAGGAGACAGATCCAAAAGAATATTGCTACAATTTATATCAAAGAGTGTTCTGCCTATGTTTTCTTCTAGGAGTTTTATGGTTTCCAATCTTTCATTTAGGTCTTTAATCCATTTTGAGTTTATTTTTGTATTTGGTGTTAGAGAATGTTCTAATTTCATTCTTTTACATACAGCTATCTGGGTTTTTTTTTTTAGCACCACTTATTGAAGAGACTGTCTTTTCTCCATTCTATATTCTTGCCTCCTTTGTTATAGATTAATTGACCATAAGTGCATGGTTTATTTGTGGGCTCTCTCTTTTGTTCCATTAATCTATGTGTTTGTTTGTGTGCCAGTACCATACTGTTTTGATGACTGTAGCTTTGTAGTATAGTCTAAAGTTAGGGAGCATGATTCCTCCAGCTCTCTTCTTCTTTCTCAAGGTTGTTTTGGCTATTTGGGGTCTTTTGTGTTTCCATACAGATTTTAAGATGATTTGTTCTAGTTCTATGAAAAACTCCATTGGTTTTGTTTTTGTTTTTGTTTTTGTTTTTGCTGTACGTGGGCCTCTCACCACTGTGGCTTCTCTCGTTGTGGAGCACAGGCTCCAGATGCGGAGGCTCAGCAGCCATGGCTCACGGGCCCAGCCGCTCCGTGGCATGTGGGATCCTCCCAGACCAGGGCACGAACCCATGTCCCCTGCATCGGCAGGCGGACTCTCAACCACTGAGCCACCAGGGAAGCCCCCTCCATTGGTATTTTGATAGGGATTGCACTAAATCTGTAGATTGCCTTGGGTAGTATGGCCACTTTAGCAATAACAATTTTTCCAGTCCAAGAACATGGTATATCTTTCCAGATGTTTGTGTCATCTTCAATTTCTTTCATCAGTGTCTTATGGTTTTTCAAATACAGGTCTTTTACCTCCTTAGGTAGGTTTATTCCTAGGTACCTTATTATTTTTGATGTGATAGTAAATGGAATTGTGTCCTTAATTTCTCTTTTGATAGTTCATTTTTAGTGTATAGAAGTACAGCCAATTTCTGTATATGAATTTTGTGTCCTGCAACTTTACTGATTTCATTGATGAGCTCTAGTAGTTTTCTGGTGGTGTCTTTAGGATTTTCTATGTGTAGTAAGTATCATGTCATCTGCAAACAGTGACAGTTTTACTTCTTCCTTTCCAATTTGGATTCCTTTTGTTTCTTTTTCTTCTCTGATGGTTGTGGCTAGGACTTCCAACACTGTGTTGAATAAAAGTGGTGAGAGTGGGTGTCATTGTCTTGTTCCTGATCTTCGAGGATATGCTTTCAGCTTTTCACCATTGAGTATGATGTTAGCTGTGGGCTTGTTATATACATGGCCTTTATTATGTTGAGGCATGTTCCCTCTGTGCCCACTTTCTGGAGAGTTTTTATCATAAATGGATATTGAATATTGTCTAAAGCTTTTTCTGCATCTATTGAGATGATCATATGGTTTTTATTCTTTAGTTTGTTAATATGGTATATCACACTGATTGATTTGCAGATACTGAAAAATCCTTGCATTCCTGGGATAAATCCCACTTGATCATGATGTATGATCCCTTTAATGTATTGTTGGATTTGGTTTGCTAACATTTTGTTGAGGATTTTTGCATCTCTATTCATCTGTGATATTGGGCTGTAATTTTCTTTTTTTGTGATATCTTTGTCTGGTTTGGGTTTCAGACAAAGATGGTGTCACCCTGGAATGAGTAGACTAAGTTCAGAAGCATTCCTTCCTCTGCAATTTTTGGAATAGTTTGAGAAGAATAGGTATTTACTTTTTTCTAAATGTTTGGTAGAATTCATTTGTGAAGCCATCTGGTCCTGGACTTTTGTTTGTTGGGAGGGGAGTTTTTAAATTACAGATTCAATTCCATTACTGGTTGTTTGTCTGTTTATATTTTCTATTTAGTCTAGTTTTAGGAGATTATACATTTCTAAGAATTTTTCCACTTCTTCTAGGTTGTCCATATTATTGGCATATAGTTGTTCATAGTAGTTTCTTATGATCTTTTGTATTTCTGTCATGTTGGCTGTAACTTCTCCTTTTTCATTTCTGATCTTATTGATTTGGGCCCTCTCCTTATTTTTCTTGGTAAGTGTGGCTAAAGGTTTATCAATTTTATTTATTTTTTCAAGGAACCAGCTTTTAGTTTCATTGAGCTTTTCTTTTTTTTTTATTTTTAGTCTCCATTTTATTTATTTCTGCTCTGATCTTTATGATTTCTTTCCTTCTACTAACTTTGGGTTTTGTTTGTTCTTCTTTCTCTAGTTCCTTCAAGTGTAAGGTTAGGTCACTTATTTGAGACTTTCCTTGTTTCCTGAGGTAAGCTTGTATCACTATAAACTTCCCTCTTAGAACTGCTTTTGCTGCATCCCATAGATTTTGGCTTGTCGTGTTTTCATTTTCATTTGTCTCTAAGTATTTTTTATTTCCTCTTTGATTTCTTCAGTGATCCATCGGTTGCTTAGTAGCATATTGTTTAGCCTCCACATGTTTGTTTTTTGCACATTTTTACCTTGTAGTTGATTTCTAGTCTTACAACATTGTGGTTGGAAAAGATGCTTGATTTCAATTATTTTAAACTTACTGAGTTTGTCTTGTGGCCTAGCATGTGATCTATCCTGGAGAGTATTCCATGTGCATTTGAAAAGAATGTGTATTCTGTTGCTTTCAGATGGAAATGCTCTCTATATATCAGTTAAGTTCACCTGGTCTGATGTGTCATTTAGGCCAGTGTTTCCTTATTGATTTCTCTGTCTGGATAATCTGTCCATTGATGTAAGTGAGGTGTTAAAATCTCCTGCTATTATTGTGTTACTGTTGATTTCTCCCTTTATGTCTGTTAATATTTGCTTTATGTATTTAGGTGCTTCTGTGTTGGGTGCATATATATTTATAATTGTTATATCTTCTTCTTGGATTGATCCCTTGATCATTATGTAGTGTCCTTCTTTGTCTCTTGTAACAGTCTTTATTTAAAAATCTATTTTATCTAGTATAAGTATTGCTACCCCGGCTTTCTTTTGATTTTCATTTGCAACCACCATTCTATTGTACTTTTTAAAAAATATATTTATTTATTTATTTTGCTGCACTGGGTCTTAGTTGCAGCACTCGGGATCTTCGTTGTGGTGTGTGGGATCTTTTAGTTATGGCATGCAGGATCTAGTTCCCTGACCAGGGATCGAACCAGGGCCTCCTGCATTGGGAGCGTGGAGTCTTAACAATTGGATCACCAGGGAAGTCCCTATTGTACTTTTAATTTCTATGAATTTAACAACTTTAGATACCTCATACAAGTGGAATCATATCGTATATGTCTTTTTGTGACTGACCTATTACACTTAGCATAATGTCCTCAGGGTTCATCCATATTGTAGCATGTGTCAGGATTTCCTTCCGTTTAAGGTTGTATAATATTCTGTTATATGTATGCACCACATTTTGTATATCTATTCATCTGTCAATAGACATTTGGGCTGCTTCTACATCTTGGCCATTGTGAATAGTGCTTCTATGAACACCGGGATGCAACATCTCTTCAAGATTCTGCTTTCAATTCTTTAGATATATACCCAGAAGTAGGATTCCTGGCTCATATGATAGTTTTATTTTTAATTTTTTGAGGAAACAATTTGTGTTCCATAGTTGTTCCACTTTACCCACCAACAGTGCACAAAAATTCCAATTTCTCCACATCCACATAATAACCAATACTTGTTATTGCTTTTTTTTTAATGGTAGAAATTTCTGTTTTTGCTTTTTTTTTATGGTAGCCATTCTAATGGGTATGAGGTGATATATTATTGTGGTTTTGATTTGCATTTCACTGATAATTAGTGATGTTAAGCATCTTTTCATATACTTGTTGCCCATTTGTATATCATCTTTGCAGAAATGTCTATTCAAGTCATTTGTCCATTTTTAAACTGGGTTATTTGATTTTTATTGTTAAGTTGTAGAAGTTCTTTATATATTCTGGATATTAATCCCTTTTCAGATATATGATTTGCAAGTATTTACTCTCATTATAGGTTGCCTTTTCATGCTATGGTTGTGTCATTTGATATACAATAGCTTGACGCAGTTTAGGTTTGATGTAGTTTCATTTGCCTGTTATGCTTTTGTTGCCTGTGCTTTGGTGTCATATCCAAGAAATCATTGCTACATCCAATGTCATGAAGCTTTCCCCTTTCTTCTTCTAGGATTTTTACAGTTTTAGATCTTATGTTTAAGGCTTTAATCCATTTTGATTTAATTTTGTATATGGTGCAAGATAAGGGTCCAACTTCTATCTTTTGTACATGCATATCCAGTTCTCCCAACGCCATTTGTTGAAGAGACTGTCCTCTCCCCACTGGCTGGTCTTGGCACCTTTGTCAAAGATCATTTGGCCGTATAAGAGAGGATTTATTCCTGGGCTCTTTATTCTATTCCATTGGTCTACTTGTCTGTCTTTATGCCAATACCACACTGCTTTTAATACTGTAGCTTTGTAATATATTTTAAAATCAAGACACGTGGAGCTCCAACTTTGCTCTTATTTTTCAAAATTGTTTTGGTTATTCAGGGTGCTTTTAGATCCCATATGAATTTTAGAATGAATTTATTTCTTGAAAAATTCCATTGGGATTTTGATGGGGATTGCATTGACAGTCACTATTCCTTAATAAATGTAATGGAAAATCTCAAAAAAGTAGTGAAAGCTACTGAAGCAGCAGACAGAAGCTTGATAACTAGAAGCTTGTATAATTTTTCTCAGCCTCTTTGTAAAATAAAACTGTCACAGTGGAAGATTATGCAAGTAAATACATTTGTCTTAGTTTGTCTTTTCCTCACATCTAAATAGATAGCTTAAATGGTCCCGTAGAAAGAAATGGGAGAATCAATTGATTCCTTTGAGCATAGTGGTAATAATAATAATAATAATAATAATAATAATAATAATAATAATAGAGATTATAAAAGTATCATATAATTTATTTAGCTTTTATGTTATATAACGCATTTACTTTCCATTATCTCCCTTTATTTTAGTCCAAAGCAGCATTTCCCAATGTTATAGCTCATTTTCCTCATAAAAAAAAAAAGGTTTTGTGATCATATAATTTGGGAAGCATTGCAGACTACATTCTTCTATACTCTTCACTGAGAGATTCATTATTAAAAGCTCCAAGAAGTCCTGCTGCAAATAGTAAAGAAATCAGTTCAATGTTGTAGAAACCAGTGTTTACCAAACTTTTATGGCTGTAGTTTTCTTCCTAGTAAACCTATTAATATCCCATGAATCTAAGGTATGACTAAAAATACTTGGAGCAGAGAATTTAAATGAACAGTTTTTAAATGCTGCTTTATAAATACTGAGATTATTCAAAGTGGTGCAGGAAATAGGACGCATAGGGCAAGGGAGCATATCTGTCATCATAGGAACTGATTTCTCCCTAATGCCTATGAGGAGCTAAAGCTGGGAGTGAGATTTAGCATGCACAGAGACCTGGGTGTGTTTGTAATAACTTCCATATGCTATTTATATCATCTACATGAAATCATGTACCATCCTATTTGCAGCAACGCCCTTGCTGAAGAAGAAGAAATGGATTCTGAGGTTATATTGAGCCAATCCAGACCTGCACTATTAGGCAAGATCTGCTTAATCACATCTTGCCATGATGATGATTTTGTAGTATTTCCTATAAAGGGAAATAAGAGATAAGTAAACCTTCCTCTAGCTTGGTTAATCATAATTGGTTGTTTATATATTTTTCTCCGTGTCCATGATACATCCTTCTTCCTAATTTCTTTGAAGAATAGCTTCTTCCAAAACATGGTAAGAGTTCAAAAACCTTTAAATGATGTATTATTTATCTGTCTGGCCACACAGCTTCATTCCTTCAGAGTCATTATTGACTCATTCCTATGGAGTCATTAAATCCATCAATAGCACATTCACTGACTTAATAATAAGCAGATTTGGTATTTAGGAGACTGAGGCAGCTTAAAGAACAAATTCATTAGGTTTTATCACATCCACTACCAGCATGCAGGGGCAAGGTGCTCACTTCAACCCCGGGGCAAATCTACGGGCCTGAAGCTCATACAGTTTTGGAGGCCCTTTTTAAGAAAAATAATTCAAATTATCAGATAAGAAATTAAATATTTATTTAGAATTATAATATAAGCCAACACCATAACAGCAAAATATTTAAAGCTGAAAATTCTGGGAAGATCTCAAAATTTAGAAGATAACATTTTTTGATAATTAGCTATCTGATACACCAAATAAAATTATTGTCTGCATGTGTTTGATTACCTCTTCTTGCACCAATGATTTTGTCCTACTTTCTACTAAGAGAACAGGAGGAATCAGACTTCCCTGTAGCACGATGGATCGAATGATGTTTTTTATGATTGATAATGTGGAAAGCTTTCTTTTGGCTTCACCACTTATTATTGGTATTGGCATGTACATTTTTAGGATTGTTGTCAATTTTAGGAAAAATTCACTCAAATGTCTTTGGGGTCCCTGATGTTGTACCATATTATGAGGGTCATGTTGGACCCTGAACTTTCCTTTTACAAGGTAGAATAGGCTGGTATAGTGAGTGGTAGGATCATTCCTAAAATTTGTTCTTGCACTCGGGCAGCTAGCAGTAACTAAACTATACATGGAAGAGGCTGTGGACCACATAAATATTACACTAAACCAGAACTACACGTAACCTCATCAGCTTCCTTAGTCAGGGTCCAAAAATACCCATGGCTCCTCCTTCCATGCCACCAACACAAGGGGAAATACGACTGAGGAGAAATTGAAGTGGAAAGAGACAGTTCTCTCAACCATTTGTAGTTAAAATATTGTACTCCTTAAATTTTACAAGAACATATTGCCATGGAAGCACTTGCAAGTTCAAGTGTGGAGCCCTGAAACTTAAGCTTTATGAGTTTCATGGTAAATCCACCTCTCAATTTTCTTCCACTCAAATTTTCTTCCACCAGAGCTGCTGCTGTTTCTTAAGGAAGGATGTGTGTTTGCTTCTTGAACTTAAGGACCAGATCTGTAAAAACTATAATGCAAACAAACAGGAGACATGTATATGACTGTTTGCCAGCTGACCAGTTTATTGCTTTTAATAGAACAATTACTTGGCATTATGTGGATCAGTGACTTTTAAATCTGGCACTAGATTAAAACTGTCTGCATAGCTTTGTAAAATACACACTTTCCTTGGCCACAAACCCAGAAATTCTGATTCTGTAGACCTAGGATGAGGCCCAGGAATCTCCAATTTTCAAGTCTCCCCGTTGATTCTGATGTGCTGCCAAGTGTGAGAACCACTGATGTAGACAAAATATTTGGATGAATGCCTATGCCCACGAAGCTCCATGGGCCCAAATAAAGGGTACACTTACAAAGAGGCTTTTGATTTGGTGTAAGCAGGAGTGGTGAGTTCCCCATCAAATCAACTGGACCAGCACTTAGTAAGGAGGTTATGAGAAGATTTGTATTAGCCCAGGCTTTTTTTGCGGGGGGCAAATGGAAAAACCTATTTCAAATGAGTTTAGACATAGAAAGGAACTTATTGGCCGCCGTGGCTGACAGGCCCATTTCAGGCATGGCTGAATTGAGGTTTAAAATAACCTTACACAGAGCATTTGCCATGGAGAGAAAGCACCCTGTCAATAATATGTCTGAAGTCTTGGAGTAGAGTTTTATTGCCATGGTTGAGTCGAGGGTCCATTTGTGACACAGTCGCTCTATCCAGATTGGCTGATTGGCCAGACCTGAGCCACAGGACCTCCTCAAGCACACAGGGGTTGGGTCAGCCTCAACCCACGTGACCTGAGCAAGGGAGTGGTGTTCCCCTAAGGAAAATCAGGGTTGCAGGCAGAAACAACTGATGAATGGGTGGTGGGCTCAAAGACCTCTCAAACCACTTCCAACTGGAGGCAGACTTGCTTTGTCTTTGCTGTATTCTCTGACCTGCCCAGCATCTGGTGTCAAGCATGTCTGACACCCTGATCCTGACAAATAGGGTGGAGTGCTATGGAACCTGTCTGCTGATCTGCAGGTTTCTACCTACTCTCTGGGTGAGGTTCCCGCAGGCAGTGTTGTAACAAAGTCAGGCTGTGAATCACATGAGGCTCAGTACGGAGGTAGAGTCAAGATCCAAAGCCACGGATGGCAGAGTCAGCAGAAGATGAAAAGAGGACGTTTCCAAGTGCTTGGAGCTGTGGATCCTAAAATTATTTTTGAGCAAAAGTAAGGATGGCTGAAGTAACCTACAAAGCCATTTCCCATAGCCGCTGTGGGACACAGCACAGCTAACCACAGGCTCAGCTTACCAGACATGTTTCTCCATAATGAGGTAGATGCTTTTTGCATTTAACTATCACAGGTCAGTGGTGATGTAGATACAGAGATGTGCAACCCAGATTCCCCTCAAGGCAGGTTCACTGCTCAGCTGTGGGGAGTGTGATCAGCTGATGGCTCCTTCAGGGTCTGCCTGGGTTGCAAACAGCAGCTGGGTCTGAGACCATGCCCGTCCTGGGGCAGCCCGCTTCTAGAGATGGGGTATAAAGGACCAGCCATTTCAGTCCAAAGGGGGACAACTTGATTAGGCAGTATTTGCTCTAGAGCTCCCCACTGATCCAGGGGCTTTATCAGGCATTACAGTTCTTCTTCCTCTGCCAGTTCTTCCCACATGCTTTCACAGGTATTGATATCTATAAAGATCTCACACCCCAAACTTCGTTTCAGCATCTGCTTCTGGAAAACCCAACCTGTGGTAAGTATCATTAGGTTACATTATAGCTGGCCTAATAAAAGTAGGAGGAAACATTAAACATGCAAACTATTTTTTAAATAGTAAAAAAAAGGCTCAAGCCTTTTTTGGATTCCTTCTCTTTTCCTTAAAAAAAATAAATTAAGGATATCACATTTAAAAACCTAAACTGTTTATATGCACAGTAATAAAATATAAAGTGTTTGATTCTAAGTTGGTGGTTCTTAAATGCAGATTTTCCCCCTCAGTTCTTTTTATCAGCTTCTCTTAAGAATCAAAGTAGAACATTTTCTTTGATTTTGCCAAAATTTGCAGACCAACAAAAAGAAGTTGTGCAGAGAAAAAGATCTAGTTTAGTCAAATATTTGAGTAGTAAGGATCATTGTCTTCATCATGTTTTCAACTAACATTTTTAAGTTAAAATAAGATTAACTCAAAACCTCAACTTTTTGAAACACAGTATAATTTTTCATTAATAAAGGCATATTAGTATCTCAAAAAACTTCTGCATGATGATTTTGATCCTCAGTTTTATTTCATTACAGCTGTGGAGAGTAGCCAGTTAGCAGAAGCCTGTACCTTTTAGAATCTCTGTTAAGTTACTTTCTGTAAATGGGGTAAAACATCACAACAGACTTTAAAATTTTTGATTTTTAAAAAATCCAAGCAATAAAGCACATAGGTAAAAAATTCAAACAGTTCAGAAAAACTCATAATGAGAAAGGACCAGTCCCCACACTATCACTCCTTATTTCCAACCTGTCTCTCCAGAAGCAGCCATGGTTAATCATTTATGTTGTAAGTTCTGTTAGTGGTTACCTAATGCATCTCTAAATTACATATTTACATTACCACTTCTTGATCTGTCGACTTGGGATATTAAATATTGATTTTCTGCTATCATGGGTGAGGATTTAGCTCCCCCATTGTTCCAATTTGTATTTTGATATTACTATTTTTAGTTTTTTATAACTGTAAATAGTATACTTAAAATTTCTTATTCCTTTGGCTTTCACAAGTCCCTCTTGATTGCTGATCTTTTATGCTGAGGATGTTAACACCCCTACCCTTTCTTCTACCTCTCTTCCCTCCCTTATTTCCTGACCTCTGTTAGTTGTTCTTCAACCTTTATATTGTCACTGTTGATTAATTTATAATCTGTTTTGTAATCATAATTAAGCCTCCTGTGCTTTGTCTATAGGTTGATTCTGTGTGTTGAGGTAAAAAAACAAAACACAACAAAACAGTGTTTACTCTTTTATGAGTGATGACTCTGGTTTATCACAGAGCCATATAATGGCAATAAACACACCTCTCCCTGTGGTTCCACTGTCATGACCCTTGAATCTCTCAAAGGGAAATGCTCTAGGCATCAACATCAAATGTCTTCTCCTTCTTATATTCTATCAGTTATTCAAAACCAGACTCCAGTTTAGCTGCTGCATATTTGAATTACAACTTTTATTGATTTTTCCCCTGGTTTCTGATTGCTTTTTCTATTGTTACATTGCTAGTGAATGAAAAATAATGCCTTATTCACTGTGTTCTGAATATCTTATTTATTCTGTTGATTTGATTTTTTCTTCTCTTCCTTCTTCTACTTATTGGGGAGTGTCTCCTTGGAGTCCTATGATTTCACATTCTAATTTGGACTGATTTTTTTCAGAATTGCTGCTCAGCTGTCACCTTGAAATTTGCTTTCATTAGATTCCTTTTTAGTGACATGGTTTCTTGTATCCTGTATCATCCTCTTTCTTGGTGTTCATCTTCAAGTAAATTCTTCAGAAATAGATAGTACAGAGTAAACTCTGCAAGTTCTTACATGTTGAAAAAAAGGAAAATGACCATTTCCTATTCAAAGTCCATAGCTTTTGCATGGTACTCTTTGTTCAAAGCTATTTTTCCTCAGAAATTTGCTGCTGAGAAGGCTAATGCCGTTGACTTTCATTTCCTGTGGGTTAGCTGTTGTTTCTCTCTGGAAGATTTAGAATATTTTTACATTCTTTGTGCTCTGAGATCTCACAATGATATATTTGAGTCTGGGTCTTTAAATTATTTTACTAATAAATATTTAAGACATATGAGGGGGCATAAAGAAGAATACAATGGAAATAAAACACTGGACACGTCTTCTTTGTTTCACTTTGTTTCCTTGGTTTCTTAAGTCCCTTTATTAGAATTTTTACTAATTGAATGGATTAATGCTCTGTATCTCTTTTTTTCCCCCTCCTATTGTCTATTTCTTTGGGATTTTGTTTTTATTATTGTTTTTCTTTTTTGGGGAAAATTCCTTGATTTTATTTTCCGCTATTACATTGATTTTATAATTTTTATTACCAAATTTTCTTATTTCAAGGAGCTTGTTCTTGTTTTTCTAATTGAGATACAGTTGACATATAACATGGCATTTGTTTAAGGTGTAAACATAATGATTTGATAATTATTATATTATAATGATAATGATTTGATTGCAAAATGATTACCACAGTAAGTTTAGTTAACATCTATACTACACAGTTATAATTCTTTTTCTTGTGATAAGAACTTTTACGATTCAATCTCTTAGCAGCTTTCAAATATGCAATAAAGTATTATTAACTATAGTCACCATGCTGTATATTACATCTTCATGACTTATTTATCTTATAACTGGAAGTTTAGTTCTTGTTTTGTGAGGGCCTCTTTATATACATACTTTTTATGAGTGCCATGTGTTATAGACTCTGAAGATACTAATAGAGATATTTTGAAAGGGCTCTTATATTACCTGAATTATTATTATTTTTTAATAAATTTACTTATTTATTTATTTATGGCTGTGTTGGGTCTTCGTTGCTATGTGCAGGCTTTCTCTAGTTGCTGCAAGTGGGGGCTACTCTACTTTGCAGTGCACGGGCTTCTCATTGTGGTGGCTTCTCTTATTGCAGAGCATAGGCTCTAGGCATGCGGGTTTCAGTAGTTGTGGCCCACGGGCTCAGTAGTTGTGGCGCATGGGCTTAGGTGCTCCGTGGCATGTGAGATCTTCCTAGACCAGGGCTCGAGCCTGTGTCCCCTGCATTAGCAGGCAAATTCTTAACCACTGTGCCACCAGGGAAATCTCTGAATTATTTTTATTTTCTCCAAGATCAACCTTCCAGTCTAATAGAAAGGCTGAATAGGAGATGTGTGTATGCATGTGAAAGTTGTAGACTGGAGGGATGTGGTCTAGGAGGTGACTTTTCCCTGGATACCCACCAAATGACAAAATATGGAAAATCTCTGTTTGTCTCCTGGTTCTCAGCTGATAGTTCACTATATTTCTTTAGAGGAGAAACCTTGAGTTTTTCCCCTGGGCATCAATGCCAAATGGCATGTCTACAGTAAGTGGGCATGAGAGAGGTGTGTGAGGAGTTACCTACCTTGTACTCAGCTTTCAGTTTATCCCTATATTTCCAGCTCCCCCCAGCCCTCTATCCTATCTATCACACCTGCACAGAGAACTGCACTGGAACCCTGTTGCAAAGATGGGTTCCCTTCTTCACTGCAGCCACCTCCTAGAGTACTCTAGACCGCAGCCTCCTTAGCCATTTAAAAAAATATATCAGCTTCTATCTGCTCCTATCTTCCAGAAATTTGTTTATATCTCTCATCTGTGAAGGTCACTCTCTAAATAGTTTTGCTTTTATTCCCTTTTAAATTTCTGTACTATTATTTAATGAGATTTCCAGAGAGAAGGGAGTAAAGTATGTGCACTTAAAAGGAAACCATAAACAAAAGGAAAAGGTAGCTACAGACTGGGAGAAAATATTTGCAAAAACTGTGACTGACAAGGGGTTAATTTCCAAAATATACAAATAGCTCATATAACTCAATATCAAAAAAACAATCCAATCAAAATTGGGCAGGAGACCTAAATAAACATTTCTCCAAAGAAGACATACAAATGGCCAACACGCACATGAAAAGATGTTCAACATTGCTAATAATTAGAGAAATGCAAATCAAAACTACAATGAGTTATCACCTCTCACTGGTCAGAACGGCCATCATTAAAAAGTCTACAAATAATAAATGCTGGAGAGGCTGTGGAGAAAAGGGAACCCTCCTACATTATTGTTGGGAATGTAAACTGGTGCAGCCTCTATGGAAAACAGTATGGAGTTTCCTTAAAAAACTAAAAATAGAGGTGCCATATGATTCAGCAATCCCACTCCTGGGCATATATCAGGAGAAAAGAATGGGTAAAGAATATGTGGTACATGTATACAATGGAATATTACTCAATCATAAAAAAGAATGACCTATTGGCATTTGCAACAATGTGGATGGACCTAGAGAATATCATACTAAGTGAAGTAAGTCAGACAAAGACAAATATCATATGATATCACTTATATGTGGAATCTAAAAAATAATACAAATGACCTTATTTACAAAACAGAAACAGACTCACAGATATAGAAAACAAACCTATGGTTACCAGAAAGGGATGGGGGAGGGATAAATTAGGAATTTGGGATCAACAGATACACACTACTATAAGATAAATAAACAACAAAGATTTACTGTATAGCACAGAGAACTATATTCAATATCTTGTAATAACTTATAATGGAAAAGAAAATGAAAAAGTATGTATATATCTGAATCACTTTGCTGTACACCTGAAGCTAACACAATATTGTAAATCAACTATACTTCAGTTAAAAAAAGAATGTGTGCTTAGCATGTGGATGCCTCTTTGAATCCAGAAAAGTAAGGGTTTTCCATCCTGCCCTTGATTTAAAAACTTATACACATTCATTGTAGAAAATCTAGCAAGTTTATGACACGTTTCTCCCAAAGGACCATACAAGGATAAATATCTATATCACTGAAATATAAAACAATGAAGATACCAAACCCAGTTGGATCTGGATGGCCATAGAGGAGAGAAGAGTTCTCATTTACTGAATGCTTCTTTGTGCCTGATACTTGACAGAACTTGCCTCATTGAATACTATTTTCAGATGAAGAAATGGAGATAGTCAAAAGATTTACCACAAGGTCACAGCTAGTAAATGGCAATTCTGTTTCAAAACCTTGTTCCATCGGATTCCTACACCATGCATCTTTACCACGAGGGACCAAAAGCTGGTACAAAGTATGAATGATGCCAACAGAGGCAATTTCTGAGCATAAAATAAAGACCTAAATATCTAGTTCAGTGGCCCATGTGTACAGCAGAGGTGATTAGGAAATTGGGTTTTTTTGGCTTTTTAAGTGTTGTTCTGTATATTTTCTTTCTTCTTTTTTTTAAAAATTTTTTTGATATGGACCCTTCTAGAGTCTTCACTGAATTCATTACAACATTGCCTCTGTTCTGTCTTTTGGCTTTTTGGCAATGAGGCATGTTGGACCCCAGCTCCCCAACCAGGGATCACCCCCCCACCCCCCAATTGGAAGGCGAAGTCCCAACCACTGGACTGCCAGGGAAGTCCCAGGAAGTTATTTGTGAGAAGGGACTTGAGAGTTCACTCCACTGAGACTGAACATCTCGAGGGAGCTGGTTTAATTGACTTTCCTGTGGTAAAACAGCAGTTGTCTTCTATGTCAGTTCTACTCTTGAGAGGCTCTACTGAAATCTGCCCTCAGCAGATGCATTATAATCATATTGGCACTTCAGTTTCAGAGAAAATCATTAATTAAAATGTAAATCATTGAACACCCATAGCACATGTAGGATTCTACTATGGGAACATCAGTAAACAGACGATTTATTAATCAATTAGTGTTACAAATCTAAGGCATACTGACAAATAATATTAGTCATGTGATTTTTTTTTAAAAAGATGGAACTGATTTACTTACACAAATCTCCTGTTTCCTTCCCTCGATTTGAAGTTTTAAAAGACTGACATTTTCTGTGGGTTAATTAAATCAAATATTTATTACTATTTTAAAAACCTATTTCATGACAATGAATCTTATATATGCAGATGGGAAAAAAATGAGAACTGTGGCTTTCCAGATGGAAGCTTTTCAGAACAGATGTCATCATCTAAATGTGTGCTCTGGAGGAAGAGAATTAATCAAAATAAGGGATAACAAGGTAGTTCTTAATGGTTATGACTGGCTTCTAATTTGCAAGACAACTGGTGTATGTGGGGGTGTGAGAGCACGTTTAGGTAGAAGCAGAAAGCCTCTGCTTCATTTTTTAAAATTTTTATTTTATTTATTTATTTTTGGCTGCACTGGGTCTTCGTTGCTCTGCGTAGTCTTTCTCTAGTTGTGGCGAGCGGGGGCTACTCTTTGTTGTGGTGCATGGGCTTCTCATTGCGGTGGCTTCTCTTGTTGCAGGGCACAGGCTGTAGGCACACAGGCTTCAGTAGTTGTGCCACGCGGGCTCAGTAGTTGTGGCTCGCAGTCTCTAGAGCGCAGGCTCAGTAGTTGTGGTGCATGGGCTTAGTTGCTCCACAGTATGTGGGATCTTGCCAGATCAGGGCTCGAACCCATGTCCCCTGCCTTGGCAGGCAGATTCTTAACCAGTGAGCCACCAGGGAAGCCTGAGCCTCTGTTTCTTATAGTACAATTTGCAAGGGAGTGAGGAACAAGGGATACATCTTGTCTTGTTATTTTAATTATTGTTTTAATTACTTGCTAGAAGTGAAATTGCTGTCTTGAAACCTCAATATAGGCAGGACAGTAATGAAATACAGAGACCTTACCAAGAGCTCAGAAAAATAGTCCTACAGATCTAATTTTGTATTCTCTGCAGATTGATAGAAACACATAGCCCAGGGAAAATTTTATCAGCTAATACTTCTTTCACTTCTTTCCTCAGTGTATCCTTTTCCATTAAGCCAGTAAATCTTTAAGTGTTCTCTTTTTGCATTTCATAGATTGAGAATTGGTGTTTTGCCTGTGCTATTCAAAGAATAAAAGGAAAATTCCTGGCAAAATAAAAAATTTTGTTACAGTTGATTAGGACAGAAAGACTTGAATGATGAATTCGGATAAATTCTACCTACATCCTGTCAGATATCTTTTAAAGAAAAAACAGTAATAATTTTGCAAAAATTTCTGCCCTACATTCAATTATTAAAGCCACATTTACCTTTGACTTCTCTCTGAATAGCTCTACAAACTCAAGGTATACTTAAATTTAAGCAAGGTCAGTAAAAGAACCTGTAAGCCTGGGGAAGATATTAGAGCCAGATCCACGCCAGGATGAAATTGTCTTTCTGAGAGAGAAGAAAACCTTAGTGATGTAAGATACCGGGATGATATGAGATGCTGTACCTGAACTATGATCCTTATAGTTAAGATCCTAGCAGAGTAGAAAAAATAGAACTAAAATAGAACTAGGGCTTCCCTGGTGGTGCAGTACTTAAGAATCCGCCTGCCAATGCAGGAGACACGGGTTCGAGCCCTGGTCTGGGAAGATCCCACATGCCGCAAAGAATTAAGCCCGTGTGCACAACTACTGAGCTTGCGTGCCTAGAGCCTGTGCTCCGCAACAAGAGAAGCCACCGCAATGAGAAGCCCTCTCACCGCAACGAAGAGCAGCCCGTGCTTGCTGCAACTAGAGAAAGCCCATGCACAGCAACGGAAGACCCAACACAGCCAATAAGTAAGTAAGTAAGTAAGTAAGTAAAATCTATAAAAAATAAAATAAAATAAAATAGAACTAAACTCTGGTTTAATAGAACCTGCCAGTTGCTTCTGTGCTGAGGTTAAAAATGAACTTGGAATCACAGATGATGTAATGCAGTTTCAGACCAGTGTTCACACCCAAAGGGAAATGGAGAATTGAGGCCATTATGTAGGTAATGAAGACATGTATTTCTTTATTGGAGATTTAGAAGACTAGAAAGACAAGTCTTTAGCCTGGGATGGGTAAAATTGCTGTATGGAGACAAGAGGATACACTAAAGGACAACTACTATGATCTCATGTAAAAGGCCAAGGGAGTCATATTTTATAGTAAAATAGAAGTGGATATGCAGTGATATAGTAGTTCACTCATTATTATAGCAGAGAAATATACTCCAACATCAAAATATGTAATAATCGCCAACAGTCCAAAGGAAAGTACACATTAAAAATTATATATTGTACTCTGCTTTTTAAATTATATAAATTTATGTGTATTTTAAAGTAGTGGCTAATAATTTTTAAATGATATGGCAATTAGAGTTGGAATTTAGAAATGCTATTTTAAGCTTAGAAAGTCAAGAATAATTCCACAGGTTACACTCACAATAAACAAAGGAGATTATAACTTCACCTCTGTCCTACTAACACTGTAACTGATAAGAGTATTGGGGCAGATCTGAAAATCTTTCAAAATCCTTGCAGAGTTCTGAATTAATTGCAAGTATTTAAAAAACAAAAACTAAAGTGCTTAAAAGAAACTAAAGATTACAAATATCATCTCCTCAGTTTGCCAACTCTACTGTACTTCCAGGTTAACTACTAAGTAGTCACAATGTTTAACTGCTAAACTTTAGCAAAACATTTGTATTGTTATTAACTAGATTTATATAACACAGGGCTTAAAAGTCTCATTTCACTGAGAGTACAAAGTAGGCTATATAGGGCAATGGCTAAGCACTTGAGCTGTAGTCAGAGAAACCCTGTGGGAATCCTGCGTCCGCTGTGACATTGTGAAAATGACTTCTAAACCCTGTGTGCCTAAATTTCTTCATTCAGTGGTCTAATAATAGTACCTATTCTTTTGTAAGGCTTAAATGAAATACTAAATTACTTAACAAGTGCCTGACTTAAAAGATTTTGTTTTCTTCTTACGTTTTAATGGACTTTATTTCAACAAGCCACTATTTTAGTAGATATTTTTTTGGAGCATAACAATAAGGGACTTCAAATAGAACCCTCAAAATATTACATCATGATGAAATAGATGGCTCAATATGCTTATCCAAGGTCATCTTTGCAAAATTCTACCTGTGGATATTTGGGGCAAATAAGTGAGTTCAGTGGATTGTTTATCTTCAATAAATGTTCCAATTCAAAGGAGAGTAATGCTGATTTATTCATTTATTGATCCATTCATTCATGCATATATTCATTCATGAATTCAAAAATCATATTCCCTTTGCCTAGAATTTGTATACTAAGAGACCTTCAGGGAAATTGAGCCAAGTAGGAGATGAGGAAGCAGAAGTTGGGAGAGGGGGCAAGAATGGAAACCAATATTAGTGAATACAGACTGAAATACAAGCAGAGACAGTGAACAAGGCCTGACAGATGGGGACAAGGCCTTAGCTCAGGATTCTTTCTGTTCCTAGACTCATGTACCATGATGACTCTTAGGTTCTGGGAGATTTCCCTGATGCCCTAAATTATTGCCATTTCCCTCCCCATTTTACCTACCTTAGTTTGAATGGGTTTCTGTGCCTTAAAACTCAAAGAGCCTGGTGCATAGTGGATGCTGAAAAAAAAAGTTTCCTTTGGATCTGATGATTTTGTTGGGTTCCCTGTTGACTCAGGTGAAAACTCTTTCTTGGAGGCTGGTGGGAGTCAAGATATCATACTAATATCAAGATTTTATTCTAGTGAGTTAGAGGATTAAAAAAAGGGAGGGACCCTTTTTTTGGTACTCATAAGGTTCTTGATCCTTGCTTGGCATCATTAGTTCACCCATCTCTTTATCGCCATTGAGTTTGCTGGTTGGCAAGAGGATATGGTGAGGATGGCACAAACATTCAATTAGGTACAAAGGGGAGGAATTGGAAATATTCTTTACTTATATGTCATTATTTCTCTAAATAACGTGATTATTTAGAGACATGATATCTGGTTACAGTTTGGGGAGGACAAAGGCTCTGAGATGCCAAATGACGGTCCAGTAAGATTGTATGAGATAATATTCTTGGTTTTTCCCCAACTTTCTTTCTGTACTGAATCAGTTATATGGTAGTTATCTAGCCTCTCTGCTATGATATGCCACGGCAGAGTTTGCTAGGCTGGATTTACACAATCATGCATCTTTATTGACTATTAATATGACTTTTTCGAAAGTCCTGGACACTGTAAACAGAACTGTTTTAAGCTAATGCACAGGAATGTCAGCACAGAGCTATAGGGGTTAGTTAGTGGAGGCTGAAATTCCACACTGCTAATGAAGCATGATATTTAAGAGTTGAAGCAAATTATCTATAAGGTTTCAACATTGAGCTCTAGGAAATAAATATTTTATACAATTCAAGGTAAGAGTAACTGTCCAAATATTATTTATTGCCTTACAATATTCAGCTCTTTGTCCCTCAAAAATTACGATTATTTACTAAGTAACTATTACTATTATTAAGGGGTAAAATACTAAATGTAAAAACAACTATAAGTCATTATTTATATATATCATATAGAACTTTACTGTTATACGACAATTCAAATATTAACTGTCCAAATTTCATATGTGTGCTATTCACTGTATTACAATATATAATATTTTATCCTTATATAATTACCAGTATTTAGTAATAGTAGTATTTTGTACTAGTAGTACTAGCAATTAGTGATCATTTACTAAATAATAATTACTATCATTTAGATATAAAATATGCTACACATGGTAATGTATAAAGTCATTGTTTACATATAGTATATAATATTTTACTGTTATGAATAATAGTGTAGCACTGCGTTCATCCTTTAGTAATAATATCTCTAAATATACTTAAATAAATCTCTAAAACACTTGTAAGAACACCATGCTATATAATATCAATTATTTCAGACTATTTGGAAAATACAGAAAAAATTTTTTTCAAGAAATCATTTATATATTTTTTTAATTTTAATTGGAGTATAGTTGATTTACAATGTTGGGTTAGGTTCTGCTGTACAGCAAAGTGAATCAGTTATACATATACATATATCCACTCTTTTTTAGATTCTTTTCCCATATAGGCCATTACAGAGTACTGAGTAGAGTTCCCTCTGCTATACAGTAGGTCCTTATTATTAATCTACTTTATATATAGTAGTGTGTATATGTCAATCCCAATCTCCCAATTTATCCCTCCCCCCTTCTCCCTTGGTAACCATCCCTTTGTTTTCTACATCTGGGACCCTATTTCTGTCTTGTAAATAAGTTCATTTGTATATTGGGAGAGTTTGTTTTCTTTTGTTTTTAAAAATAGCCTTAAACCACACCCACATTATTCTACAATGTCTTTTTTCATTTAGTAATATACTATGGATATCCAGAGCAATAAGGTACATGAAACATCCTTTATAAAAGATGCATAATAGAACACAGTGTGGATATATCATAATTTATTCGACTGTTTCTTACAAGGGACATTCAGGTTATTTGGAGGTTTTTTTTTTAATAAGTAATGTCATAATGAAAAATTTTAAACATATATTCTTAGGTATTGCTTTTTATTTCTATAGGCTACATTCTTCTAAGTGGAATCCTTAAAGCATATGGACATTTTAGTTTTCAGTAGATCTCACCAGATTAATTTCATAAAATTTTGTAGTAATTGACATTCTTATCAGTTATATGAGATTGCCAGTTTCAACTCTACCTTCAACAACACTAGAATCTGTTGCTTTTAATAATTGGCAATCTGAAGTTGAAAAAGTGTCTTGCTTAACTTGTAGTTCCATACTACTGATGGAGTTAAGCATATTTCTTTTTTTATTGCATTATAGTTGATGTTCAATATTATATAAGTTTCAGGTATACAACAGAGTGATTCACAATTTTTAAATGTTATTTATAGTTATTATAAAATATTGGCCATATTCCCTGTGTTGTACAATATATCCATGTAGCTTACTTATTTTATACATAGTAGTTTGTACCTGTTAATCCCCTACTCCTATCTTGTCCCTCCCCCCTTCCCTTGCTTCACTGGTAACCATTAGTTTGTTCTCTATATTGTGAGCCTGTTTCTTTTACCTTATATTCACTACTTTGTTGTATTTTTTAGATTCCACATATAAGTGACATCATACAGTATTTGTCTTTCTCTGTCCAACTTACTTCACTTAGCATAATGCCCTCCAAGTCCATCCATGTAGTTGTCAATGGGAAATTTTCATTCATTTTTTATAGCTGAGTAGTATTCCATTGTGTATGTATATATATATATATATATATATATATATATATATATCACAGCTTCTTTATCCATTCATCCGTTGATGAATACTTAGGTTGTTTCCACATCTTGGCAATTGTAAATAATGCTGCTGTGAACATTGGGATGCATGCATCTTTTTGAATTAGTGTTTTTGTTTCTTGGGGATATATACCCAGGAGTGGAATTGCTGGGTCATATGGTAGTTCTATTTTTAGTTTTTTGAGAGACCTCCATACTGTTTTCCACAGTGGCTGCACCAATTTACATTCCTACCAACAGTGTAGGACAGTTCCCTTTTCTCCACATCCTTGCCAGTATTTGACATTTGTGTTCTTTTTGATGATAGCCATTCTGACAGGTGTGAGATGATACCTCATTGTGCTTTTAATTTGCATTTCTCTGATAATTAACGATGTGAGCATCTTTTCATGTGCCTGTTGGCCATCTGTATGTTTTCTTTGGAAAAATGTCTATTCAGGTGTTCTGCCGATTTTTTAATTCAGTTGTTTGTTTTTTGATGTTGAGTTGTCTGAGCTGTTTATATATTTGGATATTAACCACTGTCAGTCATAGCATTTGCAAATATTTTCTCCCATTTAATGGGTTGCCTTTTTATTTAAAATTGTAAAGCACTATAGAACTTTAAAAATCTTTCATTCAATAAAAATACTCACTTCCAAGAAAACCACATTTAACATGAAAAAAATAATATATGAGACAAAAATTTTGAAATAAAGATAAATCTTCTGAGTTAATACCTATGTATTCAATTTCAAATCCTTGCTTCTTGGGAAAATACGTGTCATAATATGTTATAAGCACGTATTGATCAGGTGTTATGGTGAATGAATGTACAATAAATTATACTGTTCCCTCTTAAAAAGATTGATGGTTTCCTTGGCTGTGCAAAAACTTTTAAGTTTAATTAGGTCACATTTTTTATTTTTGCTTTTACTTGTTTTGCCTTAGGAGGCTGATCCAAGAAAATATTGCTACAATTTATGTCAAAGAGTGTTCTGCCTATGTTTTCTTCTAGTTTTATGGTTTCTGGACTTACATTTAGGTCTTTAATCCATTTGGAGTTTATTTGTGTATGTGGTGTTAGAGAATGTTCTGATTTCATTCTTTTACATGTAGCTGTCCAGTTTTCCCAGCTCCACTTATTGAAGAGACTGTCTTTTCTCTATTGTATATTCTTGCCTCCTTTGTCATAGATTAATTGGTTAATTAAGTATGTGGATTTATTTCTGTGCTATTTTGCTCCACTGATCTATGTGTCTGTTTTTTGTGCCAATACCATACTGTTTTGATTCCTGTAGCTTTGTAGTGTAGTCTGAAGTCAGGGTACATGATTCCTCCAGCTTTGTTCTTCTCTTTCAAGATGGTTTTGGCCATTTGGGGTCTTTGTGTTTCCATACAAATTTTAAAATTATTTGTTTTAGTTCTGTGAAAAATGCAAGGTTATGCATATTTTCAAGTGTTTGTTATGATTGCATTTTCATGTCTGTGAATTCCCTGTTCATATCTTTGCTCATCTTTTTTTTTTTTGTCTTTTTCTTATGAGGAATTTGTGTGTTGGAGAAAATGACACTTACTTGGTCACATATGATGCAATTATTTTGCTCCATCCTACCATTTGCTTTTCAACTTATTATATTTTTCCCCTCATAATTAAAAAAAAATAAGTATGGAATTTTAATGTTTAGAGGGTGTATTTCAAGTGGAGAATTGTGCCAACACCATTTATCCAATTAATGATGAATCACCCTGTAGTGAAATGCCAATCTGGTTATATATGAAGCTACCATATATCTTTGCATTTGTTCATGTCATCTCTATTTTATCGCAATGCTCTATTACCATCTCTACTGTGATATATCAGGGTAGTGTTCTAAATTGGAGTAGATAAATATTAATTTAAATAATTATGTTAGCTTGTTGACTATGAATATAGTGTTCTTAAATTCTTTTGGTATTGTCCCAAAATGTTTTAGGTAAATGTATAGGAATACCATTTTATTATAGTAGATTTGTAGTAAGTTTTAATATTTGGCGAGGCAAGATGGTACCTATGCCCTCCACACACACACATCTTCCTCTAAAATTATTGGCTCTTCTCAGATTTTTATCCCTTTATATAAACTTTATATTCATTTTGCCTAGTTTTAAAAATGGGTATTCTGATTGGATTTGCATTAAATTGTTGTACCCATTTGGAGATGATTGACATTTTTACTATTAAGACTTCCATGCAGGATCAGGAAACGTTCTATTAGTTCAGGTTTTGTTTTATATCCCTCAAGAAAAATTATAGTTTTCCAAATATAGGTCCCGTGCTCATCTTAGGTTGTGGGTTTTTGTTTGTTGCTTTTTTTTTTTTTTGTGGTACGCAGGCCTCTTACTGTTGTGGCCTCTCCCATTGCTGAGCACAGGCTCCGGACGCGCAGGCTCAGCAGCCATGGCTCACGGGCCTAGCTGCTCTGCGGCATGTGGGATCTTCCCAGACCGGGGCTTGAACTCGTGTCCCCTACATCGGCAGGCGGACTCTCAACCACTGCACCACCAGGGAAGCCCCTGTTTGTTTGCTTTGGGTTTGGCTAATATCAATGGAATATTTTTTCCATTTCTACTCCTAAGTGGTTATGGCAATTATAAATACAATTATTCTGGGTTTTTAAATATTTATCTTGTACCTAATCACATTACCAATTTATCTTATTATTTCCAAAAAAAAATGCATTAGCCTCTTGGCTTTTCTGAACGTACAAAGGTATTAAGAAAAAACAAGATAATTTTGTCTCTTCTTTTTCAATATTTATAATGATTATTTTTTTATCTCAGTATTTCAGCTAAAACTGGAAATTATAATTGTGGGCACACTTCTTGATCCTAATTTTAATGGAAATGACTTTAATATGCTATTGCTTAATATGTTTGTCATGGGATTTTTATAAGTGGTCTGTACCATATTAAGGTATTTCCTTCAATTCTATACTACCAGGAGTTTTTGTTGAAAATGACTGGATATTGATATAATAATACAGTCTTTCCTCTTTTAGTGTGTTGCTCAGTGAACTAATTTGATGGATATTTTGGAGTTGAATGATATTTACAGAATGAGTTCCACTTGGCTGTAGCAGCTTTGTTCAGTGGTACAAAGCCTGGACTTGAGCCAGACTGCCTATGCTCAAATACCAATTCCAGGTCTTACTGTGTGATCCTGGGAGAGTAACTTTGTCTGCTTTCAGTTCCTTATCTGTAGAATGGAGGTAATAAAAGTACTTACCTTATGGGATTTTTTTGAGTATTAGATGAATTAATATGTATAGAAAGCTTAGAATAGGGTCTGGCAGAGAGAAGCTGCTGTGTTAGCTCTTATTATCAGTGCACACAGAGATGCAATTTACTGATAGGTCATTTAGATCATTTGTAGATGGATTTGCTCTATAGTTATCTTTTTTGTTCCATCGTTATTAGGATGTGATATAAAGTTGTGCTAGCTTCATAAAATTAATGGGGGGAATTTCCATATTTTTCTATGGTTTGCTAGAGTTTAAATAACATAGGAATTATTTGTTCTTCAAACGTTAGCTATTACGCAGCTATCAATATAAACCTCTTTGCGTCTGGTGCTTTTAAGAATCATAGATCTTAAGTTATAATTCTGATTTCTCCTGAATTACTTACTTATTCAAGTTTTCTCTTTTTAGTACATAATTTGTTTTTCATATAGTTTAAAATTTATTGTCATAAACTTACACATTATATTTTTATAATTTAAAAAATAATTTTATGAGTTTATCTTATTTCTCATTCCTAATGTTAAACATAAGTTTTCTTAATCACTTTTACAAGGAGTTACATTTGTTCTTTTAATGAATCAGCTTTTGGTTTTCTGTATTCTTTCCTTTATTTCATTAATTTCAGAGATTTTAGATTATTTCTCATCTCCTGCTTTATTTTCATTAGTCTTCATGTTTCTTATTTCAAACACTTAATTAAATTATTTTCAGTCTTTTAAACAATTATAGGAACTTTAAACTTTTAGAAATCATAGTTTTCATTGCAAAGAACATTTTTAATATAACTTTTAAAATATTTAGGATTATTCTCCCAATTCCCAGATGTCAGATAAGTCGATGGAGAAAATTTTTATAAAGACCTTTGTATCATTTTAGAAATGTTACATAGCTCCTGAAATCCCATCTTATGGAAAGCTATGTAGAGGAAAGAGCTCGAAAAGTAGCACAATTGAAAAATAAATTGTTTGGACAGATTTTGGTCTTCTCTATTATTTGAATTCTATATCTAGCAGAAAAAATTCATATTATGTTTCCTACTTGAGAAGTGCTTCAATTGCACTTAGGCTAGTGCCATGGAATTTATTAATTTGTTCTAAAATATATATTCAAAAGAGCTTAAGTGTATCCATGAGGGAGCTTTTTAATTAAACACATGGTAAAGAGGAGTAGATTGTAGTTGCCACAATAGTGTGACATCTACAAATGAGGTGGAATGAGAATATTGTGACTTCTATTTGAAAAAATCACACAAACAAAATTATATTTGCTGTCAGTTTTAGATTTTCTTATTTCATCATTGCTTTTGAGCTACTTTGTTAATAAATATTTAATAAAGTTTCAAAAATTTGCGCCTCTCCATCACATTAATTTTTGTTCATATATCACTGGTTCATATAGCAAAGAAAGACAGATGTGACACTGTTGTGGTAATACAACACCAATGACATAATCAATGATCCTATCCTCTACTTGTACTTTACTGTCTCTATTTCTAGAGCAATATTAAGGGTCAACCCTGTAACTGAAGAAATATTTTTAGTAGCAGACTTATTTTCCAATTCTAACAGAAAAAAAAATACAGGAAATTATGTTCAAAATACAGCATACAATCTGAGATATTATTAGCCTCAAATATAAAAGTATGATGAAGATTGACTTCACTGCTACTGCTTCTTCTGCATAGGACGAGATCTCTGTTGATAAACTCAGAGGAGCATGACAGCTGAGTAAGGCCAGGGTACGTAAAAAAGTGGTGAAACAATTGGTTGAAAAAGACAAATTTGCAAAAAATTAGGCAACATTTGACTTTTCACCTCTTGAAGTAGACTCTAGAAGAATGAACTTAGGCATAGGTGATGGAGGAGATCACCTTAGTTGTAAAGTTTTAGGGCACTGGAAAAGCTGGATGCTTTACGAATCCTGCCCCCACCTACTGAGCAATGCCTGAAATTCCACTGTTAGAGTTTCATTCTTTTAGCAGGATTTCTTACCTTTATAGGTTATGGTACTACTTTGAGAAACCAAGAGAAGCAATGATATTATATCCCAGAAAAAAGCATGTAAACATAGACCTACAATGTTTTGCACCATTTGCAACAAAGGAAATTCCTTTTTCACACTTACACAAAATGTATAAACAATCTTTATGCTTAAGCTTCATTCTCATTTTTTCAGGCACAAATTAATAGCCATTTCTTGGGAAATATGCAAAATTTTTGCAAAGATGTGAAATTTTCCATACAAAGAAATGTTCACTTTAGTCTGCTCAAAAGTGAATTTAACAGCAAAGCTGCTGCTATTTAGCTTGAATGAGAGGATGAAATTATGGAGTGCTATTTGATAAAATGCAAATGTCATTTTTGACATTCAGTGGATTCCGTCTTTTGATTTGGCTGACAAGTGATGAAAAACTCTTGTTCACTAACATAGTTCACAAATATAGTAATGGAATCAGAACTCTCATCGAATGCTTGCAAGACAAGGGCAGACTTGAGTCAAGGGACACCAGACTTTTCCAGGACTCTTTTGGGTTAATCCATGCAGCATCCATTCCTTTATGAGGTCATTTTTGGCAGAATCTGCATGCTTGATGTCAGCAAGTTGAGGATCATGAACTCACAATTCATTTCAAGATCACTGGAGCAGAAATAACCATCAAAAGAATTCTGCAGGATTCCAGGTGTTTACAGACTTTTGCCTGCAGAAACATGGGGGGAAAATGTAGTCTCTACTTCAGCCTAAAAAAACATTTTTTTTTTTCCTAGCACAATTGCCTTCTCCCATCTCCTTTTCCAGAGCAGCAGTTTGGATAGGAGGGAGTCTTGGTAGCTTTCCTAATAGTGTGTAAGGGTTTGAATGGAAAGAGTGACCTCGTTGATTTAATCAAAAGTATCCACCAATAAGTCAAGCCATGAATAAACTCATCCATGTCCAATTGTCCTAAGTAAGTGTTCCTTTACTCTCAACATTCCTCGTCCCTCCCCTCTATTTTTTTCCTGAAGGTCATTCAAGTGAACAAGACATGTCTTCTAGAAAGCCAGCAAATTTCTGTCTATAGGAAAGTGCGTTACTATCTACTGCTCTTTTTGTTTGAAACAAAGACCTTGAAAAGTGGTGATTCAAGGTCCTGAGTCTGATGAAGCTGATGTCTTTCATGAAAATCGACCACCAGACTTATTGCGGGAAGATGGGCAGCTACCTTTGCCATCAGTGTTTGCATAAAGCATATCAATGTCTTCTTCAAAGCTGCAAGGTTAGGTGTTCTATTAAGCATCACAGGTCTCCATCTCTACAGAGAATGTTAAAGATTGCTCTTCTAGTGGAAGTTTTACTTTGCAAATTTTACTCTAACATTAATGATGGTCTTTGTATGTCTAAAAAGGGATTATAAGCAGGATTCTTTGATGATGTCAATGCAACACAAGGGAGGAAAACCAAAAAGTGATTCCACTCGTAGGTCATACTAAAGGTATAGTTGACAATCCCTCTACAGTTTTTTTCAAGGTATTGGAAGAAATGGCACTAATTGGAGTAGACAGTGTCATTTTATTAAGGAACCACTTCAGTTTTCTTCCTCTGCTTCAAACCACAGCCTACTTCACCATTTACAAGGTATATGGCTTCACAAGACCTCTGCAATTATATGTGGGCAATTTTCTTTTCACTTAGGGGTGTGGTGAACAACCTTGAAGAAGGAAGATTTTGTGGGAACCACTATACACTTTGATAGATTTTTAATCCTTACTGAATTATCATCAATCTTCTCCAAAATGTTTTCTGTTTTTTGTTTTTAAGTAGAATTCAGTAAAAGTTCATACATGGCATTTGTCGTTCCTTACCAATTTTTCCCCCACGTATTGACTTTTTGAAGAGACTAGGAAAATTTTCTTGTAGAATGTCCCACATTCTGGATTTGTCTGTTTCATGAGGTCTTATTTAGCTTCTTCGTCTATCCCTGGTATTTTCTCTAAACCTGACGATTTGATAAGATTCAGGTTAAACCTTTTGTGTAAAAATAGGTTTCTGTGAACTTTACTAAATTACATTAGGAGGCACTTATTGCCAGTTTGTCCCACCATTAGTGATGTTAAATTTTATTAATTGGTTACCATGGCAGCTGCCAGATATGTTTTGTAGATTTGTTTCCCCCTTATTAATTAGCAGTCAATCTGTGAGGTAATACTTTGGTAGCAGGCAAACATTGTATCAGCTTTTAAAAACATCCCTATTGGGCTTCCCTGGTGGCGCAGTGGTTGAGAGTCTGTCTGCAGATGCAGGGAGCACGGGTTCGTGCCCCGGTCCGGGAGGATCCCGCGTGCCGCGGAGCGGCTGGGCCCGTGAGCCGTGGCCGCTGGGCCTGCGCGTCCGGAGCCTGTGCTCCGCAACGAGAGAGGCCACAGCAGTGAGAGGCCCGCGTACCACAAAAAAAAAAAAAAAAAACATCCCTATTGACATATAATTGCCATATATTAAACTGCATGTGTTTTAAGGTGTACAATTTGTTAAGTTTTGAAATATGTATACATCATGAAATCATAATACAATAAAGGTAATGAACATATCCATTACCTCCCCCAAAAGTTTCCCCTTATCCTCTCCTCCCCTCCCCCCATCATTAAGATGACCACAGATCTGCTTTCTACCACTACAGATTAATTTGCATTTTCTAAAACTTTATATATAAATAGAATCCCACAGTAGGTACTCTTTTTTTGCCTGGATTCTTTCACTGAGTATAATTATTCTGAGATGCATCCCTATTGTGTGTACCAATAGTTCATTCCTTTTTATTGTTGAATAGATTCCATAGTATGGATATTGCACCATTTATTTATCCATTCACATGTTGAGGAATATTTGGGATATTTTCCAGTGCAGGCCATTACAAATAAAGCTGTTATAAATATTTACAAACCGGTTTTTGTATGGACATGTGCTTTTGTATCTCTACGGTAAATACCTAACTGATAGGAATCTGATTAACTTTATAAGAAATTACCAAACTGTTGTCCAAAGTGGTTATACCATTTTACATTCTCACCAGCAGTGATGAGAGTTCCAGTTCCTCCACATGCTTATCAGCACTTGGTATGGTCAATCTTTTTAGGTTTTTGCCATTTCAATGGGTACGTAGTTGTATCCCCTTACAGTTTTAATTTGCATTTGTCTGGATGAATAATGATGTTGAGCATATTTTCATGTACTTATTTGCCATCTGTATATATTCTTTTGTAAAGTTTCTGTTCAAATATTTAGCCCATTAAAAAATTTTTTTCTTATTGTAAAGTTTTGAGAGTTCTTTATATATTCTGGGTGCAAGACCTTTATCACATATGTGCATTGCAAATGTTTTCTCCTAGTATGTGGCTTGTCTTTTAAATTTTCTTAACAGTGTCTTTCAATAAGCAAAAGTTCTTAGTTTTGATTATATGCAATTTGCCTATTTTTAATTTTATAAATCATATTTTTGTTTTTATACCTTATAAATCTTTGCCTAATCTATCACCTTTCATGAGGTTTTTCTCTTGTTTTCTTCTAGAAATTGTGTAGTTTTAGGTTTTTACATTTTGATATGTGATCATTTGGGGTTAATTTTTGTATATGGTGTGAGGTATGGATATGCATATCAAATTGTTCCAGCATCTATTGAAACTAAATTGCCTTTGCATCTTTGCTGAAAGTCAGTTGACATAATGTGCATAAGTCTATTTCTTGACTTCTCGTTCTGTTCTATTGATCTATTTGTCTATGTTATAGCAATACCACACTCTTGATTACTGCAGCTTATAAGTGCTAAAGTTAGATAGTGTAAGTCCTCCAACTTCATTCTTTTTCAAAATGGCTTTTGCTCTACAAGGTCCTTTGCTTTTCCATATGAATTTTCGAATCAAGTTGTCAATTTCTACAAAACAAAGTTTTCTGAGATTTTAATTGAGATAGCATTGAATCTATAGATCAATTGGGGAGAAGTGACATTTTAACAATATTGTGTCTTCTGATCCATGAACACAATAACTCTCCATTTATTTAGGTCTTCTTTAATTTCAGGAATGTTTCATAGTTTATAGTATACATTTTTGTCATGCGTATCCCTAAGTATTTAATATTTTCATGCTCTTGTAAATGGTACTATTTTTAAATTTTAATTTCTGATTGTTTCTAGTATATAAGAAAGTCAGCTGACTTATATATTGAACTGGCATCCTACAAGCTTGCTTAACTCACTTATTTCTAATTATTATTATTTTTTTCTTTTTTCTTTTTTTTTGCAATTTATTTATTTATTTATTTACTCTAATTATTTTTATATAGATTCTCTAGTATTTTCTATGCAAATGATCATGTTATCTGAGAATAAAGAAAGTTTTATACCTTCCTTTCTAATCTGTATAACTTTTCTCTTTTTTTTTTTTTTTTTTTTTTTGCCTTATTGTCCTGGCTACAACCTCCAGTACAATATTGGATAAAAGCAGTGAAAACTTGTTCTTGGGGTAGAGGATCCTGTCTTTTACCATTAAATATGATGTCAGCTGTAGATTTTTCATAGTTGCTTTTTATCAGATTGAGAAGGTTCCCTTCTACTACTAATTTGCTGGGTTTTCCTTTTTAGAAACATTAATTGAGTTTCAAATGCTAAACCAACTTTTCGTTCCTGGGAATGCAAATGATATATTATCCTTTTCATATACTGTTGGATTCAGTTCGTTAATTTTTGTTTAGAATTTTTACATCTATATTCATAAAGGATACTGGTCTGTAGGGTTTTTTCTTTTTTTCTTTTTTATAAAGTCTGTGTCTGATTTTGGTATCAGAGTAATGCTGGCCTCATAAAATGTGTTGGAAACTAGTCCCTCCTTCAGTTTTCTGGAAGACTTTGTATAAAATTGATGTTATTTCACCAGTGAAGCCATCTGAGCCCAGAGTTTTCTTTATTAAAAATTTTTAAATATAAACTCAATTTCTTAACATGTTAAATCTTTGCTCCAGTTTCTTGAACATATGCAATGCAGTTATGATAAAGGTTTTAATGTTCTTTTTCTATCACCTGTATCATATATGAGTCACTTTCAGTTGATCCATTTTTCTTCTCATTATGCATTGTATTTTTCTGCTTAATTGCATGCATCTTTGATTGGATGCCAGACATTGTAAATTATACCACATGGTCCTTTTTCTCCCCCTATAAATAAATGCTTTCAGCTTTGTTGTAGAACATGAGCTTACACTTAAGCTTTGTTAGGTGGGACTAAAGCTGCATTAATTCTGGGGTGAATTTTTCCCACTACTGAAGCAAGATCTTTTGAAGTACTATATCTGGTTCTCTGTGAATTGTGAGGTTTTCCACTCTGGCTGGTGGACACAGGCACTATTTCTGACCCTGGGTGAACTCCTGGCACTGTCCCTTCTAATCTTTTCAGGTGGCTCTCTCCATGGTCTCAGGTGTTTTCCTCACAGGCATGTGCTAAACAACAGTCAGTTTAATACTTGAGGGATATTCCCTTTAGATCTCCAGAGTTTTCTTTGTTCAGCTCACTTCTTTTCACCCCTGCAAACTCTAGGCATTTTAGCTTCCCTGGAATGCCAGCTCCATCAGCTCAACTCAACTCAAGGAAATCGCTAGTCACTGCCTAAATTCCCCTTCCTCACACTGCAGCCTGGAAAGTGCAGGCAGTAGGCTGGGACATTCAGAGTACTCACTTCACTTGTTTTCAATCTCTCAGGGATCACTGTCCTTCACTGGCTGATGTCCAATGTCTTGAGTATTATTGTTTCATATATTTTGTCTGGTGTTTTAGGGTGTATCTTATTCTTGTTTCCATCTGTAACAAAAGCAGAAGTCCTGTTAACATTTTATCCAATAGCTATATTTATTAATGACTGCTGCGTTAATCAGTTATTTCATTGGAGTCTGGTGATTTTTTAAAAATCTTCCATATTTTTCTTTATTAGCTAACATCCATCAAAAGAAGAGCTTTCCTCCACCACCTGGAGATGAGTCTCGGTTCCTTCTATTAGGACAGAATTACTGTCTAACTCTCTTCATTCAGAATAAAGAGTTATTAATAGTCACCTCTATATTGGCAAATGAATTTCCTCATTTTTTTCCTGTTCTTTTTCTCCATTTTGTTTGATTTTGCATATCAATATGGACTGGGGATTTTTATTTATTTATTTTATTGCAGTCACTTTATAGTTATTATTTCTTCTGATGTCCAAATTTAGCCAATAGGAGCTCCTTCATTCTGGCTTCAGAGCCCTTTTGAAACATCCCTATTAGACTTTGAGCACTTTCTTGCTTTAAGGCGAACAGATGTCTTAGCCTCACCATGTACTTTCCATGCTTCAGAGCTGAAATTGCTCACTGAAGTGCTGGTTTCCTTTAGTAGGAAATATTATTTAGAAATTAAGATCTGTGCTCTTGTGGAAACTCATGTTATGGGGTTGTCAATGGGGGAAAATATTTTAGATGTAACAACCTGGCAACTACAATAATTATTCTTTACCCTTTTTGCACAATAGCATCCCTTCCTGGTAAACACTTTTAACATTTTTGAGGTGAAATGATACTTTAATAGTATACTTAGATATACTTGTTTTTCAAAATGATTTTAAAATCAAAGAGAAGGAGATGATTTATAGAACCCTTTAAGGGGACTTCCCTGGTGGTCCAGTGGGTAAGACTCCACGCTCCCAATGCAAGGGGCCCAGGTTCAATCCATAGTTGGGAAACTAGATTCCACGTGCCGCAACTAAGCAGTCCACATGCCTCAACTAAGAGTGTGCGTGCTGCAACTCAAGATCCTGCATGCTGCAACGAAGATCCTGTGTGCCGCAACTAAGACCCGGTGCTGCCTAAATAAATAAATAAAAATTAAAAATTAAAATAAAATAAAGGACCTTTAAAGGCTCTTCAGAGACTCCCCAGAGGTGCCTGGACTTGTGGTTAGGAATTGACTTTATGTGAGGGTAATTGTTCTTATCTGGCTGCACAATGATATCACCTGGGAAGCTTTTAAAAAATACCCATACCAAGGTCCTACCTCAGAACATATTAAATCAGAATGTTTGGGGGTATGTCCGAGCATCGTTGTCTTTCTTATTTTGTTTTGTTTAACTCTTCCCAGGTGATTAATGAGTTAGTTACTAGGGTTGAGAACCACTCTCTTAGGATCTTGATGCCATTAGAAATGTGAACACCCACTGACAGTAGTAACACCTAATTGTGTGATCGCTTCTTTTTGTATCTCATGGATGCCAGGGAGAAGAGAAATAGGACATTGGGTGTCTGAGCAGTTGTTGAAAAGAGCAGAAAAAGAAAAAGACAAGCAAAATATACAAAATGAACTTGCTTTTTGCTTGGATCAAATCCAGTGATCAAGGTCTCTAAACTGTTTACTAAAGAAACAATAAAACTTTATCAGGAAGTATATGTTTGAGGTATTGGCAGACCGACAGAGTTAGTGCACCGTTTGGATAATTCCAGCATTGATGTCCCTTACCCATGTCACCATGTCCCAAAGTTTGCCAACTACCATCGCTGCTGTTTTGAAATAACTTGGAGCTGGAACTCAAGGCAATTGCTGTGCTGTCCTTTCATTCTGTTGCACAAAATAATTTTCCAAATGGCTGGCATTCCAGGGAAGCTAAAATGCCTAGAGTTTGCAGGGGTGGAAAGAAGTGAGCTGAACAAAGAAAACTCTGGAGATCTAAAGGGAATATCCCTCAAGTATTAAACTGACTGTTGTTTAGCACATGCATGTGAGGAGTGCCAGGAGTTCACCCAGGGTCAGAGACACCCAAGTGTCTCTCTAGAGGTAATGGCCAGAAATCTGAAACAATGGAACTGCTGGTGTAGTGAAAAATGGCTTCCTCATTTAATTTGTCAAAATTCCAACTACGCACCTATTCTCTTGGCAAAGCTGCAGCCAAATCTCTATATTGCAGAATTCAATTATAATTGATTGAAAATATTTTCTGAAGAGCCATTTGACTAAAGAAGATGTCCTAAAAGGTTTTGTCCTTCCAACTTTTTCTTACATGAATTTTCAGACGTGCAGAAAAGTTGACAAAAATAGCACAATGAACACCTGTATATCCCCCACTTAGTTTTAACAATTAACAGCATTTTGCCATGTGTGTTAGTTTGCTAGGGCTGCCATAACAAAGTCGCATAGACTGGATGGCTCAAACAGAGATTTATTTTCTCACAGTTCTGGAGGCTGGAAGAACAAGATCAAGGTGTGGGCAGGGATGGTTTCTTCTGAGGCCTCCTTCCTTGACTTGTATCTTCCCCTGTGTGTTCACACTGTCTTCCCTCTGTGTTGTCTGTGTCCTAATCTCTTCTTATAAGGACAACAGTCAGATTGGATTAGGGCCCACCCTAAAAGCCTTATTTTAACTTAATCACCCTTTAAGCCCTGTTTCTAAATACAGTCACATTCTTAGGTACTGGGGTAAGAACTTCAACATATGAATGGGGGGAACACGATTCAGCCTGTAACATCATGTTTTCTTGCTTGCTTTCTCACTTCCTTTCCTTCTTCCTTCCTTCCTATCATATATAAACATATAGATGTATTGATTTGATGATACACTTGAAACTATATTACAGGCATTGACATCTCACTCCTAAATGTCACCTTGCATCTCTTGATAATAAGGATGTTTTCTTACATAACCTTGATGCCATTATCACATTTAAGACATTTAAAATATTCTGTGTATTTAATCCATATTTGATTTTCCTCAGTCGTCCAAAGAATTTTTAATGGCTGTTTTTATTTTCCTGAATAATGATCCAATAAGGTTCATACTTGAATTTGGTTTTTACATCGTTTTCGTCTTTTATAGTCTCCCCTCCTCCACCCATCACGTCTTTCATCTTGTTTTTCTCAATAGCATTGACTTTTTAAAAACACTAGACAAGTTATATTTTGAATGTTTCACGTTTTAGATATGACTAATTATTTCCTTATGATATCACTTAACTTGCTCTTCTCCATACTGTGTTTACATAAATTAGAAATTAGATGTTGTGGTGAGACTGTAAAACTGACCATATTTTTCATATTAAGTGGTGGAGTTTATTTCTCCTCACCTTGACTCTGGGCTTGGCCATGAGACTTTCTTTGACCATTGGGACATTTGCTTTAGCAAATGTGACACAAGTAGAGGCGTGAACTGTGCTTGTGCACAAAGACTTTGTTGCTCTTGGGGACCTGTGACTGGACCAGCCTTCTGGCTAAGGAGGAACGTGTGGCCACATTTCCATCTCCTTGGCTGACATCAAGAGTGAAGCCATCCACAACCATCCAGCTGGCTCAGACCAGAAGAGTCATCTCTCTGATCCACAAAATAATATGAAATAATAAATGGTTATTGTTCTCAACCACTAAGTTTTGGAGTGATCTGTCCTGAAGCAAAACCAGTTGATACAGATATAGAGGCTTGATTAAATTCAGATTAAATGTTTTGGCAGGACTACTTCATAGATGATGCTGTGTACTTCTATCATACCACATCAGAAGTCTCATAAAATTAGTAGAAGTCTGACTTTTAAACCTAGTTAAATATGGATTAAGAAAGATACCTACTTATATCATTCCTCAAGTTAACATCTCCCCTGGATTAAACAAAAATTTTTTTTAATTGACGTATAGTTGCTTTACAATGTTGTGTTGGTTTCTGGTGTACAGAAAAGTGATTCAGTTTTACATATATACATACATATATATATATATATGTTTATATAGAATTCTTTTTCATATTCTTTTCCATTATGGTTTATTACAGGATATTGAATATAGTTTCTTGTGCTATACAGTAGAACCTTGTTGTTTATCTATTTTATATATAGTAGTTTGTATCTGCTAATCCCAAATGCCTACTTTATTCTTCCCACACCCCCTTTCCCTTTTGGTAACCACAAATTTGTTTTCTATATTTGTGAGTCTGTTGCTGTTTTATAAATAAGTTCATTTGTATCATATTTTAGATTCCACATATAAGTGATATCATACTGTATTTGTCTTTCTCTTTCTGACTTACTTCAGTTCGTATGATAATCTCTAGGTCCATCCATATTGTAGTAAATGGCATTATTTCATTCTTTTTTATGACTGAGTAGTATTCCACATCTTCTTTATCCATTCATCTCTTGATGGACATTTAAGTTGCTTCCATGTATTGGCTATTGTAAAGAGTGCTGCTATGAACATCAAGGTGCATATATCTTTTTTAATTAGAATTTTCTCCAGATATATGCCCAGGAGTGGGATTGCTGAATCATATGGCAACTCTATTTTTAGTTTTTTAAGGAACCTCCATTCTGTTTTCCGTAGAGGCTGCACCAGTTTACATTCCCACCAATAGTGTAGGAGGGTTCCCTTTTCTTCACAGCCTCTCCGGCATTTATTATTTGTAGACTTTTTAATGATGGCCATTCTGACCAATGTGAGGTGATACCGCATTGTAGTTTTGATTTGCATTTCTCTAATTATTAGCAATGTTGAGTATCTTTTCATGTGCCTATTAACCACCTGTATGTCTTCTTTGGAGAAATGTCTACTTAGGTCTTCTGCCCATTTTTTGATTGGGTTGTTTGTGGTTTTGTTATTGAGTTATATGAGCTATTTGTATATTGTGGAGATTTATCCCTTGTTGGTCACATCATTTGCAAATATTTTCTCCCAGTCTATAAGTTGTCTGTTCATTTTGACTGTGGTTTCCTTTGCTGTGCAAAAGCTTATAAGTTTGATTAGGTCCCATCTGTTTATTTTTGATTTATTTCTATTGCCTTGGGAGACTGACCTAAGATAACGTTGCTATGATTTATGTCAGAGAATGTTTTGCCTATGTTCTCTTCTAGGAGTTTTATGGTGTCGTCTTATATTTAAGTATTTAAACCATTTTGAGTTTATTTTTGTGCATGGTGTTAGGGAGTATTCAAACTTCATTGATTTACATGTGGCTGTCCAACATTCTCAACACCACTTGCTGAAGAGACTGTCTTTTCTCCATTGTATATTCTTGCCCCCTTTGTCAAAAATTAATTGACCGTAGGTGTGTAGGTTTATTTCTGGGCTCTCTATTCTATTCCATTGATCCATATGTCTGTTTTTGTGCCAATACCATGCTGTTTTGATTACTGTAGCTTTGTAGTATTGTCTGAAGTCTGGGAGGGTTATGCCTCCTGCTTTGTTCTTTTTTCTCAGGATTGCCTTGGCAATTCTCGACCTTTTATGGTTCCATATAAATTTTAAGAATATTTGTTCTAGTTCTGGGAAAAATTTCATGGGTAATTTGATAGAGATCACGTTAAGTCTGTACATTGCTTTGAGTAGTATGGCCATTTTAATGATATTAATTCTTCCAATCCAAGACCATGGAATATCTTTCTATTTCTTTGTATCATCTTCAGTTTCCTTTATCAGTGTTTTATAGTTCTCAGCATATAAATCTTTCACCACCTTGGTCAGATTTATTCCTAAGTGTTTTACTTAATTTTTGATGAGATTTTAAAAGGGATTGTTTTTTTCAGTTTCCATTTTGGACATTTCATTGTTAGTGTAAAGAAATGCAACTGATTTCTATATATTAACATTGCATCCTGCTACCTTGCTTGAATTCATTTATCAATTCTAGTAGTTTTTGTGTGGAGCCTTTAGGATTTTCTATATATATTATCATGTCATCTGCATATAAAGACAATTTTACCTCTTCCCTTCCCTTATTTGGATGTCTTTTATTTCTTTTTCTTATCCGATTGCTGTGGCTAGGACTTCCAATACTATGTTGAATAGAAGTGGTGAGAGTGGACATCCTTGTCTTGTTCCAGATTTCAGTGGGAAGGCTTTCAGCTTTTCATTGTTGAGTATTATGTTGGTTGTGGGTTTGTCATAAATAGCTTTTATTAGGCCCTCTATACCCACTTTGGTAAGAGTTTTTATCATGAATGAATGTTGAATTTTATAAAATGTTTTCTCTGCATCTATTGAGATGATTATGTGGTTTTTGTCTTTTCTTTTGTTGATGTGGTGTATCACATTAATTGATTTGCATCTGTTAAACCATCTTTATGACCATGGGATGAATCCAATTTGGTCATGGTGTATGATCTTTTTCATATGTTGCTGGATTCAGTTTGCTAATATTTCCTTGAGAATTTTTGCAGCTATATTCATCAAAGATATTGGCCTTCTATGGAGAACAGTATAGAGGTTCCTTAAAAAACTAAAAATAGAACTACCATATGACCCAGCAGTCCCACTACTGGACATATACCCTGGGAAAACCATAATTCAAAAAGATACAGGTACCACATATATACGTTACCAAATGTAAAATAGATAACTAGTGGGAAGCAGCTGCATAGCACAGAGAGACCAGCTCAGTGCTTTGTGACCACCTAGAGGGATGTGATAGAGAGAGTGGGAGGGAGGCTTAAGAGGGAGGGGATATGGGGATATATGTATACCTATAGATGATCACTTTGTTATACAGCAGAAACTAACACAACATTGAGCAATTATACTCCAATAAAGATGTAAAAAAGAAAAAAAAGATACATGTACCAAAATGTTCATCGCAGCACTATTTACAATAACCAGGAAATGGAAGCAAGCTAAATGTCCATGAACAGATGAATGGATAAAGAAGATATGGCACATATATACAATGGAATATTACTCAGCCATAAAAAGGAACGAAATTAAGTTATTTGTAATGAGGTGGATGGACCTAGAGTCTGTCATACAGAGTGAAGTAAGTCAGAAAAAGAAAAACAAATACAGTATGCTAACGCATATATATGGAATCTAAAAAAATGATACTGATGAACGTAGAGGCAGGGCAGGAATAAAGACACAGATGTAGAGAATGGACTTGAAGACATGGGGGGAAAGGGGAAGCTGGGACGAAGTGAGAGAGTAGCATTGACATACATATACTACCAAATGTAAAATGGATGGCTAGTGGGAAGCAGCTGCATCTCACGGGGAGATCAGCTCAGTGCTTTGTGACCACCTAGAGGGGTGGGATAGGGAGGGTGGGAGGGAGATGCAAGAGGAAGGGGATATGGGGATATATGTATACATATAGCTGATTCACTTTGTCATACAGTGGAAACTAACACAACACTGTAAAGCAATTATACTCCAATAAAGATGTAAAAAACAAACAAAAACAAAAAACCAAACAAACAAACAAACAATATTGCCAAGTGAGAATTAGAAAATGAACGTTATTCGTTGAGGAAATGGAAGCAATGGAATGACTCTAATTGATTTCATTCATTCACAGAACAAAGGTGGTTTTTTTTTTTTTTTTTGCGGTACATGGGCCTCTCACTGCTGCGGCCTCTCCCGTTGTGGAGCACAGGCTCCGGATGCGCAGGCCCAGCAGCCATGGCTCGCAGGCCCAGCAGCCATGGCTCACGGGCCCAGCCACTCCGCGGCATGTGGGATCTTCCCGGACCAGGGCACGAACCCGCGTCCCCTGCATAGGCAAGCAGACCCTCAACCACTGCGCCACCAGGGAAGCCCAACAAAGGTATTTTTAAACACGAAGGCATTGACTGCTCTTGATATTCCTTCTTCTCTTCTATTAATGATAGAACCTCAGTATGATTGAAGTAGCAATGTGCTCAGTTATAATGAACATTTCAAAACTCCCTGTCACAGAAATACCTAATGTGAATGGAAGTCCTTCTGTGGGAAACTATGTAAATTCTGTGACCTGTTTTGTTAGGCTTCTATCTTAAGAAGAATCTAAATTCTAAACCAGGTAGGGCAAAAAAAGGTTTCATCTCTTATGCCACATTTCATTATGCTGTAATTATTTGTTTCAATGTCTGTCTTTCCTAAAATGTGTAAACTCTCTGAGGACAGGAGCTGTGTATATCTTGTTTTACAGTGGACCTCAGAAGAGGCACAGAATAAATATTTGTTGCATGAATAAATGAATGAATGTGAGTGAATGAATGAAGCAGTGGCCATCTGAACTTTGTGTTGAGAAGGATTCTGAGTTACTATTTTACTCAGGGGAAATAATGCCATTGCCAGTTTGTTATGACAGTCATAAGCATGTCATGGGGAGGTGGCACACGTGTATTGGAGATGTGTCATTTTCATTAAAGCTTTATGTTATAAACACACACACATAAAAAAGAATTTGGCCTGTAATTTTCTTTTTTGGTAGTGTTTTTGTCTGGTTTTGGTATCATGGTGATTGTGGTTTCATAGAATAACTTTGGGAGTGTTTGCTCCCCTTCAGTCTTTTAGAAGAGTTTGAGAAGGATTGGTTTAAGTTCCTTATATGTTTGGTAGAATTACCCAGTGAAACTATCAGGTCCCAGACTTTTGTTTGCAGGGAGGTTTTTTTTGTTTGTTTCTTTGTTTTGTTTTATTTTGTTTTTTGTATTTACAGATTATATTTCACTTTTAGTGAACACTCTGGTCAAATTATCCATTTCTTCTTGATTCAGTTTTGGTGAGCTGTATGTTTCTTGAAACTTGTATATTTCTCTAGGTTGTCCAATTTTTTGTCTTATAATTGTTTACAGTATTCTCTTACGGTTTTTGTATTTCTGCAGTATTACTTTTTGGGGTTTTTTTTTAGTTTCTGCTTTATAACAAAGTGAATCAGTCATACATATACATCTGTTCCCACATCCCTTCCCTCATGCATCTCCCTCCCTCCCACCCTCCCCATCCCACCCCTCCAGGCAGTCACAAAGCACCGAGCTGATCTCCCTGTGCTCTGCGGCTGCTTCCCACTATCTATCTACCTTACGTTTGGTAGTGTATATATGTCCATGCCTCTTTTTCGCTTTGTCACAGCTTACCCTTCCCCCTCCCCATATCCTCAAGTCCATTCTCAAGTAGGTCTGTGTCTTTATTCCCGTTTTACCCCTAGGTTCTTCATGACATTTTTTTTTTAGTTCCATATATATGTGTTAGCATACAGTATTTCTCTTTCTCTTTCTGACTTACTTCACTCTGTATGACAGACTCTAGGTCTATCCACCTCATTACAAATAGCTCAGTTTCGTTTCTTTTTATGGCTGAGTAATATTCCATTGTATATATGTGCCACATCTTCTTTACCCATTCATCCGATGATGGACACTTAGGTTGTTTCCAGCTCCGGGCTATTGTGAATAGAGCTGCAATGAACATTTTGGTACATGTCTCTTTTTGAATTATGGTTTTCTCAGGGTATATGCCTAGTAGTGGGATTGCTGGGTCATATGGTAGTTCTATTTGTAGTTTTTTAAGGAACCTCCATACCGTTCTCCATAGTGGCTGTACCAATTCACATTCCCACCAGCAGTGCAAAGTGTTCCCTTTTCTCCACACCCCCTCTAGCATTTATTCTTTCTGGATATCTTTATGATGGCCATTCTGACAGGTGTGAGATGATATCTTATTGTAGTTTTGATTTGCATTTCTCTAATGATTAATGATGTTGAGCATTCTTTCATGTGTTTGTTGGCAGTATGTATATCTTCTTTGGAGAAATGCCTATTTAAGTCTTCTGCCCAGTTTTGGATTGGGTTGTTTGTTTTTTTGCTATTGAGCTGCATGAGCTGCTTATAAATTTTGGAGATTAATCCTTTGTCAGTTGCTTCATTTGCAAATATTTTCTCCCATTCTGAGGGTTGTCTTTTGGTCTTGTTTATGGTTTCCTTTGCTGTGCAAAAGCTTTGAAGTTTCCTTAGGTCCCATTTGTTTATCTTTGTTTTTATTTCCATTTCTCTAGGAGGTGGGTCCAAAAGGATCTTGCTGTGATTTATGTCATAGAGTGTTCTGCCTATGTTTTCCTCTAAGAGTTTGATAGTTTCTGGCCTTACATTTAGGTCTTTAATCATTTTGAGCTTATTTTTGTGTATGGTGTTACAGAGTGATCTAATCTCATACTTTTACATGTCCCTGTCCAGTTTTCCCAGCACCACTTATTGAAGAGGCTGTCCTTTCTCCACTGTACATTCCTGCCTCCTTTATCAAAGATAAGTTGACCAAATGTGCGTGGGTTTATCTCTGGGCCTTCTATCCTGTTCCATTGATCTATCTTTCTGTTTTTGTGCCAGTACCACACTGTCTTGATTACTGTAGCTTTGTAGTATAGTCTGAAGTCAGGGAGCCTGATTCCTCCAGCTCCATTTTTTGTTCTCAAGATTGTTTTGGCTATTCGGGGTCTTTTGTTTTTCCAAACAAATTTTGAAATTTTTTATTCTAGTTCTGTGAAAACTGCCAGTGGTAGTTTGATAGGGATTGCATTGAATCTCTAGATTGCTTTGTGTAGTAGAGTCATTTTCACAATATTGATTCTTCCAATCCAGGAACATGGTACATCTCTCCATCTATTTGTATTGCCTTTAATTTCTTTCATCAGTGTCTTATAATTTTCTGCATACAGGTCTTTTGTCTCCTTAGGTAGGTTTATTCCTAGATATTTTATTCTTTTTGTTGCAGTGGTAAATAGGAGTGTTTCCTTGATTTCACTTTCAGATTTTTCATCATTAGTGTACAGGAATGCCAGAGATTTCTGTGCATTAATTTTGTATCCTGCTACTTTACTGAATTCACTGATTAGCTCTAGTAGTTTTCTGGTAGCATCTTTAGGATTCTCCATGTATAGTATCATGTCATCTGCAAACACTGACAGCTTTACTTCTTCTTTTCCAATTTGGATTCCTTTTATTTCCTTTTCTTCTCTGATTGCTGTGGCTAAAACTTCCAAAACTAGGTTGAATAAGAGTGGTGAGAGTGGGCAGCCTTGTCTTGTTCCTGATCTTAGTGGAAATGCTTTCAGTTTTTCACCATTGAGGACAATGTTGGCTGTGGGTTTGTCATATATGGCCTTTATTATGTTGAGGAAAGTTCCTTCTATGCCTACTTTCTGCAGGGTTTTTATCATAAATGGGTGTTGAATTTTGTCGAAAGCTTTCTCTGCATCTATTGAGATGATCATATGGTTTTTCTCCTTCAATTTGTTAATATGATGTATCACATTGATTGATTTGCGTATATTGAAGAATCCTTGCATTCCTGGAATAAACCCCACTTGATCATGGTGTATGATCCTTTTAAAGTGCTGTTGGATTCTGTTTGCTAGTATTTTGTTGAGGATTTTTGCATCTATGTTCATCAGTGATATTGGCCTGTAGTTTTCTTTCTTTGTGATATCCTTGCCTGGTTTTGGTATCAAGGTGATGGTGGCCTCATAGAATGAGTTTGGGAGTGTTCCTCCCTCTGCTATCTTTTGGAAGAGTTTGAGAAGGATAGGTGTTAGCTCTTCTCTAAATGTTTGATGGAATTCGCCTGTGAAGCCATCTGGTCCTGGGCTTTTGTTTGTGGGAAGATTTTTAATCACAGTTTCAATTTCAGTGCTTGTGATTGGTCTATTCATATTTTCTATTTCTTCCTGATTCAATCTTGGCAGGTTGTGCATTTCTAAGAATTTGTCCATTTCTTCCAGGTTGTCCATTTTATTGGCATAGAGTTGCTTGTAATAATCTCTCATGATCTTTTGTATTTCTGCAGTGTCAGTTGTTACTTCTCCTATTTCATTTCTAATTCTATTGATTTGAGTCTTCTCCCTTTTTTTCTTGATGGGTCTGGCTAATGGTTTATCAATTTTGTTTATCTTCTTAAAGAACCAGCTTTTAGTTTTATTGATCTTTGCTATCATTTCCTTCATTTCTTTTTCATTTATTTGTGATCTGATCTTTATGATTTCTTTCCTTCTGCTAACTTTGGGATGTTTTTGTTCTTCTTTCTCTAATTGCTTTAGGTGCAGGGTCAGGTTGTTTACTCGAGATGTTTCCTGTTTCTTAAGATGGGATTGTATGGCTATAAATTTCCCCTAGAACTGCTTTTGCTGCGTCCCATAGGTTTTGGGTCGTCGTGTCTCCATTGTCATTTCTTTCTAGGTGTTTTTTTAATTTCCTCTTTGATTTCTTCAGTGATCACTTTGTTATTAAGTAGTGTATTGTTTAGCATCCATGTGTTTGTATTTTTTACAGATCTTTTCCTGTAATTGATGTCTAGTCTCATAGCATTGTGGTCGGAAAAGATACTTGATACAATTTCAGTTTTCTTAAATTTACCAAGGCTTGATTTGTGACCCACGATATGATCTATCCTGGAGAATGTTCCATGAGCACTTGAGAAAAATGTGTATTCTGTTGGTTTTGGATGGAATGTCCTATAAATATCAATTAAGTCCATCTTGTTTAATGTATCATTTAAAGCTTGTGTTTCCTTATTTATTTTCATTTTAGATGATCTGTCCATTGGTGAAAGTGGGGTGTTGAAGTCCCCTACTATGAGTGTGTTACTGTCGATTTCCCCTTTTATGTCTGTTAGTATTTGCCTTATGTATTGTGGTGCTCCTATGTTGGGTGCATAAATATTTACAATTGTTATATCTTCTTCTTGGATCGATCCCTTGATCATTAGGTAGTGTCCTTCTTTGTCTCTTCTAACAGTCTTTATTTTAAAGTCTATTTTGTCTGATGTAAGAATTGCTACTCCAGCTTTCTTTTGATTTCCATTTGCATGGAATATCTTTTTCCATCTCCTTACTTTCAATCTGTATGTGTCTCTAGGTCTGAAGTGGGTCTCTTGTAGACAGCATATATATGGGTCTTGTTTTTGTATCCATTCAGCCAATCTGTGTCTTTTGGTGGGAGCATTTAGTCCATTTACATTTAAGGCAATTATTGATATGTATGTTCCTATTCCCATTTCCTTAATTGTTTTGGGTACATTATTGTAGGTATTTTCCTTCTCTTGTGTTTCTTGCCTAGAGAAGTTCCTTTAGCATTTGTTGTAAAGCTGGTTTGGTGGTGCTGAACTCTCTCAACTTTTGCTTGTATGGAAAGGTTTTAATTTCTCCATCAAATCTCAGTGAGATCCTTGATGGGTAGAGTAATCTTGGTTGCAGGTTTTTCTCCTTCATCACTTTAAATATGTCCTGCCTCTCCCTTCTGGCTTGTAGCACTTCTGCTGAAAGATCAGCTGTTAACCTGATGGGGATTCCCTTGTGTGTTATTTGTTGTTTTTCCCTTGCTGCTTTTAATATGTTTTCTTTGTGTTTAATTTTTGACAGTTTGATTAATATGTGTCTTGGCATATTTCTTCTTGGATTTATTCTGTATTGGGACTCTCTGTGCCTCCTGGACTTGATTAACTTTCCTTTCCCATATTAGGGAAGTTTTCAACTATAATCTCTTCAAATATGTTGTCAGTCCCTTTCTTTTTCTCTTCTTCTTCTGGAACCCCTATAATTCAAATGTTGGTGCATTTAATGGTGTTCCAGAGGTCTTTGAGACTGTCCTCAGTTCTTTTCATTCTTTTTTCTTTATTCTGCTTTGCAGCAGTTATTTCCATTATTTTATCTTCCACCTCACTTATCCGTTCTTCTGCCTCAGTTATTCTGCTATTGATCCCATCTAGAGAATTTTTCATTTCATTTATTGTGTTTTTAATTGATGTTTGATTCATCTTTAGTTCTTCTCGGTCCTTGTTAACTGTTTCTTGCATTTTGTCTATTCTATTTCCAAGATTTTGGATCATCTTTACTATCATTATTTTGAATTCTTTTTCAGGTAGACTGACTGTTTCCTCTTCATTTGTTAGGTCTGGTGGGTTTTCATCTTGCTCCTTCACCTGCTTTGTGTTTTTCTGTCTTCTCATTTTGCTTATCTTACTGTGTTTGAGGTCTCCTTTTCGCAATCTGCAGACTCGTAGTTCCCATTGTTTTTGGTGTCTGTCCTCAGTGGCTAAGGTTGTTTCAGTGGGTTGTGTAGGCTTCCTGGTGGAGGGGACTAGTGCCTGTGTTCTGGTGGATGAGGCTGGATATTGTCTTTCTGCTGGGTAGGTCCATGTCTGGTGGTGTGTTTTGGGGTGCCTGTGGCCTTATTACATTTTTAGGCAGCCTCTCTGCTAGTGGGTGGGGCTGTGTTCCTCTCATGCTAGTTGCTTGGCATAGGGTGACCAGCACTGTAGCTTGCTGGTCGTTGAGTGAAGCTGGTTGCTGGTGTTGAGTTGGAGATCTCTGGGAGATTTTCGCTGCTTGATATTATGTGGAGCTGGGAGGTCTCTTGTGGACCCGTGTCCTGAAGTTGGCTCTCCCACTTCAGAGGCACAGCACTGACTCCTGGCTGTAGCATCAAGAGCCTTTCATCTTCCCGGCTCAGAATAAAAGGGAGAAAAAGTAGAAAGAAAGAATTAGTAGAAAAAAGAAAGAGAGAAAGAAAGAAGGAAAGAAAGGAAGGAGGAAAGGAAGGAAGGAAGAAAGAATGAAAGAAAGGAGGGAGGGAGGGAGGAAGGAAAGAAAAAGAAAGACAGGAGGGAGGGAGGGAGGAAGGAAAGAAAGAAAGAAAGGAGGGGGGCAGGGAGGGAGGAAGGGAAGATAGGAAAAAGAGAAAGAGAGAAGATAAAGTAAAATAGAATAAAGTATGATAAAATATAGTAGCGTTATTAAAATAAAAAAGTAATTATTAAAAGAAATTTAAAAGAATTAAAAAAAAAAACGGACAGATAGAACCCTGGGACAAATGGTGGAAGCAAAGCTATACAGAGAAAATCTCACACAGAAGCATACACATACACATTCACAAAAAGCGAACAAGGGGAAAAAAATCGTAAATCTTGCTCTCAAAGTCCACCTCCTCAATTTGGGATAATTCGTTGTAAAAAGAGGAAAAGGGGAAAAAATCTTAAATCTTGTTCTCAAAGTCCACCTCCTCAATTTGGGATGATTCGTTGTCTATTCATGTATTCCACAGATGCAGGGTACATCAAGTTGATTGTGGAGCTTTAATCCGCTGCTTCTGAGGCTGCACAGAGAGATTTCCCTGTCTTTTCTTTGTTCTCACAGCTCCCGGGTCTCAGCTTTGGATTTGGCCCTGCCTCTCCGTGTAGGTCGCCGGAGGGCGTCTGTTCTTCGCTCAGACAGGACGGGTTTAAAGGAGCCGCTGATTCGGGGGCTCTGGCTCACTCAGGCCGAGAGGAGGGAGGGGCACGGAGTGCGGGGCCAGCCTGTAGCGGTAGGGGCCGGCGTGTCGTTGCAGCAGCCCGAGGCGCTCTGTGCGCTTTCCCGGGGAAGCTGTCCCTGGATCCCGGGACCCCGGCAGTGGCGGGCTGTACAGGCTCCCCGGAAAGGGGGTGTGGACAGTGACCTGCGCTCGCACACAGGTCTCTTGGCGGCGGCAGCAGCAGCCCCAGCGTCTCACGCCCGTCTCCGGGGTCCACGCCTTTAGCCGTGGCTCGCGCCCGTCTCTGGAGCTCCTTTAAGCAGCGCTCTTAATCCCCTCTCCTAGGGCACCAGGAAACAAAGAAGGAAGAAAAAGTCTCTTGCCTCTTCGGCAGGTCCAGACTTTTTCCCGGACTCCCTCCGGGCCAGCCGTGGTACACTAACCCCCTCAGTCTCTCTTCCCGCCGCCACCAGCCCCAGTCCTTTCCCTGCGCTCCGACTGAAACCCGATACCCGAGCCTCAGCTCCCAGCCCCGCCCGCCCCGGTGGCCGAGCAGACAAGCCTCTCGGGCTGGTGAGTGCCTGAGGGCACCGATCCTCTGTGCAGGAATCTCTCCGCTTTGCCCTCCGCACCCCTGTTGCTGTGCTCTCCTCCGCTACTCCGAAGCTTTCCCCCTCCGCCACCTGCAGTCTCCGCCCGCGAAGGCGCTTCTAGTGTGTGGAAACCTTTCCTCCTTCACGGCTCCCTCCCACTGGTGCAGGTCCCGTCCCTATCCTTTTGTCTCTGTTTATTCTTTTTTCTTTTGCCCTACCCAGGTATGTGGGGAGTTTCTTGCCTTTTGGGGGGTCTGAGGTCTTCTGTCAGCGTTCAGTAGGTGTTCTGTAGGAGTTGTTCCACGTGTAGATGAATTTCTGATGTATCTGTAGGGAGGAAGGTGATTTCCACGTCTTACTCTTCCGCCATCTTCCCCCGGGTCCCTTTATCTTTCTTTATGTCCTGTGTTTTAAAGTCTATTTTATCTGATATGAGTATTGCTACCCCTGCTTTCTTGTCATTTCCATTTGCATGAAATATCTTTTTCCATTCCCTCACTTTCAATCTATGTGTGTTCTTTGCCCTAAAGTGGGTCGTTTTAGGCAGCATATTGTACACTCTTGTTTTATTATCCAGCCTGCCACTCTGTCTTTTGATTGGAGCATTTAGTCCATTGACATTTAAGGTAATTATTGATAGGTATGTATTTTTCACTTTAAACCTTGTTTTCCAGTTGATTTTGTATTTCTTGTCTGTTACTTTCTTTTTCTTTTTGTTTTTCCTTTTATGATTTGATGATTTTCTTTTGTATTGTGCTTGTGTTCTCTTCCATTTGGTTTTTGTGAATCTATTGTATGTTTTTGGTTTATGGTTACCCTGTTTTTCAAGTATGTTAACCCATTAGTATATCTATTATACTTGCTTTAGACTGGTAGTCATACAGGCTCAAACACTTTCGAAAAGAAATATCTACATTTTCTTACTCGACTCCCTCGCATTTTGTGATTTTCATGTCCTCTTTTACATATTCATGTTTATCCTTTTGCTGTTCGTTGTAGTTATCGTTGCTTTCACAAGAACTTTTTAAATCTGTGTACTGGCGTATCTAAGTGATTTACTTTCCAATTGTGATGTTCTCTTTCCTATAGATTCTTGCTTCTTTTCTATTTAGAGAAAACCTTTCAATAATTCTTTTAGGATAGCTTTAGTATTGCTGTATTCATTTAGTTTTTGTTTGTCTGAGAAATTCTTTCTCTCCTTCTATTCTGAATGATAATCTTGCTGGGTAGAGTATCCTAGGTTATAGGTTCTTCCATTTCAGGATTTTGGATATACCATGCCACTCCCTTCTGGCCTGCAACATTTCTGTAGAGAAACCTGCTGATAGCTATATAGGGGTTCCCTTTTAACTAACTCTTTGTTTTTCTCTTGCTGCCTTTAGCAGCTCTCTTTAACTTTTGCCATTTCGATTATAATATGTCTTGGTGTAGGTCTGTTTGGGTTCATCTTGTTTGGGACCCTCTGTTCTTCCTTTACCTGGATATCTGTTTCCTTCTTTAGGTTTGGGAATTTTTCAGCCATAACTTCTTCAAATACATTTCTGATCCCCTTTTCTCTTTCTTCTCCTTCTGGGATCCCATGTATGCATAGATTGGCATGCTTTATATTATCCCACAGGTTTTATATATTGCCTTCTTTTTTTTAATTTGTCATTCTGTCTGCTGTTCTCATTGGATGATTTCCATTATTCTATCTTCCAGATCACCTATTCATTCTTCTGCATTATCCAGTTTGCAGTTTGTTGCCTTTAGCTCAGCTTTCATCTCAGCAAATGAGTTTTCTAATTTTAATTGGCTCTTCTTTATAGATTCTAGTTCCTTTTTACAGTAATCTGCATTTCTGTCAATAGCCTTTCTTAATTCCTTCATTTTTTTTTTTTTTCGGTATGCGGGCCTCTCACTGTTGTGGCCTCTCCCATTGCGGAGCACAGGCTCCAGACGCACAGGCTCAGTGGCCATGGCTCACGGGCCCAGCCACTCTGTAGCATGTGGGATCTTCCTGGACCGGGGCACAAACCCATGTCCGCTGCATCAGCAGGTGGACTCTCAACCACTGCACCACCAGGGAAACCCTCCAGCACGGATTCATTGGTACAGATCTGCTGAAATCAGGCATCACAATCACTGTAGTCGGGCACCCAGACATGCTGTGGGAGCTACAGAATCAGCCTGGACTCTGGTCCCACCTCCACGTGTGCATGCCAGCAAAGCCTGCTGCCACTAATGCTGGGCCCACTCCAGCCAGAGGAGCACCAGTAATCACTCAGATGTCCCACAGTCACTGAGCTTACAAAGCCATGGGCAGCACCTAAATCTGCACAGCCACTGGGAGATAACTCGGATCTCAGCCCTGCTTCCGAGGTTGTGAGGCCCCTGGGGATCAGCTCAGATTTCAGCCCCACCTCCTCGTGTGGACAACCCACCGGTGCTGGAGCACTCCCAGAGCTCATAGAGGCAGAGCCCCACCCACTGTGAGCATTTTAAGGCGAGGCAGCTATGGTGGAGCCCCGCCCCTCCCTTTGCACACATGTAAACAATGAGGCTCCTGTGGCAGACCCAGGCCAGTTCCTGAGTACCACCCCCCCACCCCCCTACCCCCCGTTGCTTGGAACTCACTCCATGTCCTTCAGGCTGTCTCCATGTCCTTTCCCCAGGTCTATCTGCTGAAGCCCAAGTTTCAGCACCCAACCCCTGAGAGAACCAGCAGACATGTATCTCAGGTTGGGGAGTGCAGGGAGGTGGCCAGGACCCTCTGTGCTGGTCTCTCTCTGTTCTGCCTGCTGCAGTCTGGCTGCTGCACTCTCCTCTGAAGCTCCCTTTCTGTCCCAGCTGATCTCTCAGTGGTGAAGGGTGTTCCTAGGGAGACAGAATCTTTCCTGTATCAGAGCTCCCTCCTAGGGGCACAGGTCCCATCCTGATTCCTCTTTTTTTCTCTCCTCCTACCCAGTTATGTGATGATCTTTCTTGCAATCTTGGTTGTATGAGGTCTTCTGCCAGCTTTCAGTAGGTATTCTGTGAGAATTTTTCCACATGTAGATGTATGTTTGATGTATCTGTGGGAGGAGGTGAGCTCCATGTCCTTCTAGTCCACCATCTTGATCTCCTCTCCCTGCCCTGGATTTTAGTATCAGGTCACCCTTCAGTTATTAGGGTTTGTAGGGCACTAATGGTGACAAATGGTGATGCCCTTCCCCCATGTTCACATTAACCAATGCCCAAGGGTAGCACCAGCATTTGTCTCGGGGAGGAAATTATCTCACCAGTTTATAGCCACATGTGGCATTGTTCTAAAGTAATGCTGATGGGTATATTTCTAAGGATTTTGCTCCACCTAATTTTGGAGTTATATAGGTACCCTTCTATTAGAGAGAATCATGCTAATATCTTCCTTAAGATAACCAAGTGGATAACTATTCCACTCTTGCATATTTAAAATGAGCAAGTAGCTATCTAATACAAGAATAAAAGGAGAGCTTCCACTCAATACTCAGAAAGGCAAAAAAATTTACTAAATTATGGTACTGTTTTGCTCAGAAGCTAACATTGAATACGAAAAGTTAAAGAAAGAAAACAGAGGAAAAAGTAAAAAGAAAGCATTTTTATTAATTATCTCCAATGATCTGGGCCCCTTGTTGGAAACGTTCCCGTTTGCTACAGTGTGGGGGCAACACTACTTGAATAATCCAACATCTGGGATTTCTATCGAACTCCAACCATTTGTTTTTCATTGAATAGAACCCACACTGGAGTAAAAGAAAATTTGTTGGACAAATAATGACCCCAAACTATTCCTTTAAGCAAGTATATATAATAATTCAAAAGATCAAAAAAATTTTATAATTATTTCTTCAGATGACCTCTTTTGTTCCTTCTCAGATTACCTATATATGATTTCATGTACTTTCATCTTCTTTTGCTCTTTGTTGTGTTTTTATTTATTTTAATTTTGAGTATATACTACTTTTATAAATAGAAACAACATAGTAAATGAAGTTAATAAGAACATTTAGAAGTTGAAAACAGTATGGTGTCCTTAAAAACTTTTTTCTATGTCTTCTATGTAGTATTCCAAAATTAGATCTAATTTCATGTTGTATCATATAAACGTCCAAAGAGTGCACAAAAATAGAGAATATAACCAACCTTTATGAATTCATCAGAGGAGTTCACCAGCCATCATTAATCTGCCACACTAGTTTCTTCTGTTCTCTCTCTCTCTGTTTAAACTTTTTAAAGCGAATTTCAGACTTCATGCTATTTTAGCCCTTAATACTATATCATGAATCTCAAAAAATGAAGGGCACATTTTTTTACCTAACTGTATTGCATGGCCACATACATAGTAAAACTAACAATAATTCCTAATGCCATCTAATACTCAGGCCATAATCAAATTTCCCCCATTTGCTAAAAAACATCTTCTTAAAACTTGGTTTCTACATATCAAGCTCCAAATAAGGTCCATTCATTATATTTGGCTGTTCATAATCCTATACCTGTCTTAACTCCTAATCTGGAACAGTCTCTTCCCACTTCTTTTTTCTCTCTTTTTTTTTTTACGTTTAGAAATTTTTATTATGAAAACTTTCAAACATCCACATAAGTAGAGAGAATTGTGTAATGAACCCCCATATGCCACCCACTCAGGTTCAACAGTGATCACTATCTTGCCTCTCTTACTTCATCTATCCTTTTCTGTTTGCTGAATTATTTTAAAGCCAGTCCCAGACACCCTGGCTGTTTGCCTCTATAATAATTCAGTCTGTATCTCCCCCACCAAAAAAAAAAAAAAAACCACCCCAAACTATTGGTTTACATAGCCACAATTCCATTATCACAAATACAAGTATATAATGTAAAACTTTTTTACATTTTAAAAATACAAATTTATACAAGTAATAATATGGTCATTTAAAAAATATAGAAGTAAGTAAAATAAAAAATGAGAGTTTGCTATCCTTACCCCAAAACCTGACTCTTAAAATATGTTCACTGTTAACAATCTGGTGCGGGTTCTTCCCGACTTTTTCTATGCACGCTAGATGCACGTGGTGTGTGTGTGTGCATGGTGTGTGCATGCGTGCATGTGTGTGTGTACATACTCTGCTTTCCAAATGTTTTCTCTCATTGAGTTATACATCCTACACATCTCCCCATGTGTTTATTTAGCTCTGCTTCCCTCTCCTCCATAGCTGCATTGCATTCCAGAGCATGGAGGTGCTGTAAATTATCTGGTCCCCTGAATGTAGTTGGTTTGTGTGTGTGTGTGTGTGTGTGTGGAAACATATAAACCAATTATTGTTCTTTTTGTTTAAATATCTTTAAAATATAGTCGACAGTTTTAGCAACAGTAGTACAGTGCACAATGGGCTTTATAATATATGCAATACTGAAATGCATACACCAATGATACAATAATACAAATAAGATACTGGTGCAAGGTTCTTACTCTAGAGCTTATGTAATATAATTAAAGGTAAACAGAACAGTTTAAGGTGTTGTGATAGAAAAAATTTCAAGATGGCCCCCAAGTTTCCTACCCTTTGTGGTATGTGCCATATAAAATCACTTCTTTTTTTTCTAACTTATTTTTTTACACAGCAGGTTCTTATTAGTCATCCATTTTATACACATCAGTGTATACATGTCAATCCCAATCTCCCAATTCATCCCACCACCACCCCTCCCCCCACCACTTTCCCCCCTTGGTGCCCATACGTTTGTTCTCTGCATCTGTGTCTCAATTTCTGCCCTGCAAACTGGTTCATCTGTACCATTTTTCTAGGTTCCACATATATGCGTTAATATACGATATTTGTTTTTTTCTTTATGACTTACTTCACTCTGTATGACGGTCTCTAGATCCATCCATGTCTCTACAAATGACCCAATTTCATTCCTTTTTATGGCTAATATTCTCTTGTATATATGTACCACATCTTCTTTATCCGTTCATCTGTCGATGGGCATTTAGCTTGCTTCCATGTCCTGGCTATTGTAAATAGTGTTGCAATAAACATTGGGGTGCATGTGTTTTTTTAAATTATGGTTTTTCTGGATATATGCCCAGTAGTGGGATTGCTAGGTCATATGGTAATTCTATTTTTAGGTTTTTAAGCAACCTCCAAACTGCTCTCCATAGTGGCTGTATCCATTTACATTCCCACCAGCAGTGCAAGAGGGCTCCCCTTTCTCCACACCCTCTCCAGCATTTGTTCTTTGTAGATTTTCTGATGATGCCCATTCTAACTGGTGTGAGGTGATACCTCATTGTAGTTTTGATTTGCATTTCTCTAATAACTAGTGATGTTGGGCAGCTTTTTCATGTGCTCCTTGGCCATCTGTATGTCCTCTTTGGAGAAATGTCTATTTAGATCTTCTGCCCATTTTTGGATTGGGTAGTTTTTTTTTTTAATATTGAGCTACATAAGCTGTTTATATATTTTGGAGATAATCCTTTGTCCGTTGATTCATTTGCAAATATTTTCTCCCATTCTGAGGGGTGTCTTTTCGTCTTATTTGTAGTTTCCTTTGCTGTGCAAAAATTTTAAGTTTCATTAGGTTCCATTTGTTTATTTTTGTTTTTATTTCCATTACTCCAGGAGGTGGATCAAAAAAGATCTTGCTGTGATTTATGTCAAAGAGTGTTCTGCCTATGTTCTCCTCTAAAAGTTTTATAGTTTCCGGTCTTACATTTAGGTCTCTAATCCATTTTGAGTCTATTTTTGTAAATGGTGTTAGGGAGTGTTCTAATTTCATTCTTTTACATGTAGCTGTCTAGTTTTCCCAGCACCACTTATTGAAGAGACTGTCTTTTCTCCATGGTATATCCTTGCCTCCTTTGTCATAGATTAGTTGACCATAGGTGTGCGGGTTTCTCTCTGGGCTTTCTATCTTGTTCCATTGATCTATATTTCTGTTTTTGTGCCAGTACCATACTGTCTTGATTACTGTAGTTTTGTAGTATAGTCTGAACTCTGGGAGCCTGATCCCTCCAGCTCCGTTTTCTTCCCTCAAGACTACTTTGGCTATTCGGGGTCCTTTGTGTCTCCATATAAATTTTAAGAATTTTTGTTGTACTTCCGTAAAAAATTCCATTGGTAATTTGATAGGGATTGCATTGAATCTGTAGATTGCTTTGGGTGGTATAGACATTTTCACAATATTGAGTCTTCCAATCCAAGAACATGGTATATCTCTCCCTCTGTTTGTATCATCTTTAATTTCTTTCATCAGTGTCTTATAGTTTTCTGCATACAGGTCTTTTGTCTCCCTAGGTAGGTTTATTCCTAAGTATTTTATGCTTTTTGTTACAATGGTAAATGGGAGTGTTTCCTTAATTTCTCTTTCAGATTTTTCATCATTACTGTATAGGAATACAAGAGATTTCTGTGCATTAATTTTGTATCCTGCAACTTTACCAAATTCATTGATTAGCTCTAGTAGTTTTCTGGTGGCATCTTTAGGATTCTCTATGTATAATATCATGTCATCTGCAAACAGTGACAGATTTACTTCTTCTTTTCCAATTTGTATTCCTTTTATTTCTTTTTCTTCTCTGATTGTCGTGGCTAGGACTTCCAAAACTATGTTGAATAATAGTGGGGAGAGTGGACATCCTTGTCTTGTTCCTCATGTTAGAGGAAATGCTTTCAGTTTTTCACCATTGAGAATGATGTTTGTTGTGGGTTTGTCATATATGGCCTTTATTATGTTGATGTAGGTTCCCTCTATGCTCACTTTCTGGAGAGTTTTTATCATAAATGGGTGTTGAATTTTGTCAAAAGATTTTTCTGCATCTGTTAAGATGATCATATGGTTTTTCTTCTTCAGTTTGTTAATGTGGTGTATGACATTGATTGATTTGTGTATATTGAAGAATCCTTGCATCCCTGGGATAAATCCCACTTGATCATGGTGTATGATACTTTTAATGTGTTGTTGCATTCTGTTTGCTAGTATTTTGTTGAGGATTTTTGGATCTATGTTCATAAGTGATATTGGTCTGTAATTTTTTTTTTGTAGTGTCTTTGTCTGGTTTTGGCATCAGGGTGATGGTGGCCTCATAGAATGAGTTTGGGAGTATTCCTCCCTCTGCAATTTTTTGGAAGAGTTTGAGAAGGATGGGTGTTACCTCTTCTCTAAATGTTTGATAGAATTCACCTGTGAAGCCATCTGGTCCTGGGCTTTTGTTTGTTGGAAGATGTTAAATCACAGTTTCAATGTCATTACTTGTGATTGGTCTGTTCATATTTTCTATTTTTTCCGGGTTCAGTCTTGGGAGGTTATACCTTTCTAAGAATTTGTCCATTTCTTCCAGGTTGTCCATTTTATTGGCATAGAGTTGCTTGTAGTAGTCTCTTAGGATGCTTTGTATTTCTGCAGTGTCTGTTGTAACTTCTCCTTTTTCATTTCTAATTTTAATGATTTGAGTCCTCTCCCTCTTTTTCTTGATGAGTCTGGCTAGTGGTTTATCAACTTTGTTTATCTTCTCAAAGAACCAGCTTTTAGTTTTATTGATCTTTGCTATTGTTTTCTTTGCTTCTATTTCTTTTATTTCTGCTCTGATCTTTATGATTTCTTTCCTTCTACTAACTTTGGATTTTGTTTGTTATTCTTTCTCTTGTTCTTTTAGGTGTAAGGTTAGATTGTTTATTTGTGATGTTTGTTGTTTCTTGAGATAGGATTGTATTGCTGTAACCTTCCCTCTTAGAACTGCTTTTGCTGCGTCCCATAGGTTTTGGATTGTCGTGTTTTCATTGTCATCTATGTCTAGGTATTTTTTGATTTCCTCTTTGACTTATTCAGTGAACTCTTGGTTATTTAGTAACGAATTGTTTAGCCTCCATGTGTTTGTGTTTTTTACATTTTTTCCCCTGTAATTGATTTCTAATCTCATAATGTTGTGGTCAGAAAAGATGCTTGATATGATTTCAATTTTCTTAAATTTACTGAGGCTTGATTTGTGACCCAAGATGTGATCAATCCTGGAGAATGTTCCATGCACACTTGAGAAGAAAGTGTAATCTGCTGTTTTTGGATGGAATGTCCTATAAATATCAGTTAAATCTATCTGGTCTATTGTGTCATTTAAAGCTTGTGTTTCCTTATTAATTTTCTGTTTGGATGATCTGTCCATTGGTGTAAGTGAGGTGTTAAAGTCCCCCACTATTATTGTGTTCCTGTCAATTTCCTCTTTTATAACTGTTAGCAGTTGCCTTATGTATTGAGGTGCTCCTATGTTGGGTGCATATATATTTATAATTGTTATATCTTCTCCTTGGATTGATCCCTTGATCATTATGTATGTAGTGTCCTTCCTTGTCTCTTGTAACATTCTTTATTTTAAAATCTGTTTTATCTGATATGAGTATTGCTACTCCAGATTTCTTTTGATTTCCATTTGCATGGAATATCTTTTTCCATCCCCTCGCTTTCAGTCTGTATGTGTCCCTAGGTCTGACATGGGTTTCTTGTAGACAGCATATATATGGGTCTTGTTTTTGTATCCATTCAGCGAGCCTGTGTCTTTTGGTTGGAACATTTAATCCATTCACATTTAAGGTAATTATCGATATGTATGTTTCTATTACCATTTTCTTAATTGTTTTGGGTTTGTTTTTGTAGGTCCTTTTCTTCTCTTGCATTTCCCACTTAGAGAAGTTCCTTTAGCATTTGTTGTAGAGCTGGTTTGGTGGTGCTGAATTCTCTTAGATTTTGCTTGTCTGTAAAGCTTTTGATTTCTCCATTGAATCTGAATGAGATCCTTGCCAGGTAGAGTAATCTTGGTTGTAGGTTCTTCCCTTTCATCACTTTAAATATGTCATGACACTCCCTTCTGGCTTGTAGAGTTTCTGCTGAGAAATCAGCTGTTAACCTTATGGGAGTTCCCTTGTATGTTATTTGTCATTTTTCCCTTGTTGCTTTCAATAAGTTTTCTTTGTCTTTAATTTTTGCCAATTTGATTACTATATGTCTTGGAGTGTTTCTCCTTGGGTTTATCCTCTATGGGACTCTCTGCACTTCCTGGGCTTGGGTGGCTATTTCCTTTCCCATGTTAGGGAAGTTTTCAACTATAATCTCTTCAAATATTTTCTCGGGTCCTTTCTCTCTCTCTTCTCCTTCTGGGACCCCTATAATATGAATGTTGTTGTGTTTAATGTTGTCCCAGAGTTCTCTTAGGCTGTCTTCATTTCTTTTCATTCTTTTTTCTTTATTCTGTTTTGCAGCAGTGAATTCCACTATTCTGTCTTCCAGGTCACTTATCCATTCTTCTGCCATAGTCATTCTGCTATTGATTCCTTCTAGTGTATTTTTCATTTCAGTTATTGTATTGTTCATCTCTGTTTGTTTGTTCTTAAATTCTTCTAGGTGTTTATTAAACATTTCTTGCATCTTCTCAATCTTTGCCTCCATTCTTTTTCCGAGGTCCTGGATCATCCTCACTATCATTATTCTGAATTCTTTTTCTGGAAGGTTGCCTATCTCCACTTCATTTAGTTGTTTTTCTGGGTTTTTATCTTGTTCCTTCATCTGGTACATAGCCCTCTGCCTTTGCATCTTGTCTATCTTTCTGTGAATGTGGTTGTTGTTCCACAGGCTGCAGGATTGTAGTTCTCCTTGCTTCTGCTGCCTGCCTTCTGGTGGATTAGGCTATCTAAGAGGCTTGTGCAAGTTTCCTGATGGGAGGGACTGGTGGTGGGTATAGCTTGGTGTTGCTCTGGTGGGCAGAGCTCAGTAAAACTTTAATCCGCTTGTCTGCTGATGGGTGGGGCTGGATTCCCTCCCTGTTGGTTGTTTGGCCTGAGGCAACCCAACACTGCAGCCTACCGGGGCTCTTTGGTGGGGCTAATGGCAGACTCTGGGAGGGCTCACACCAAGGAGTACTTCCCAGAACTTCTGCTGCCAGCGTCCTTGTCATCACGGTGAGACACAGCCACCCCTGCCTCTGCAGGAGACCCTCCAACACTAGCAGGTAGGTCTGGTTCAGTCTCCTATGGAGTCACTGCTCCTTCCCTTTGGTCACAATGTGCACACTACTTTGTGTGTGCCCTCCAAGAGTGGAGTCTCTGTTTCCCCTATTCCTGTCAAAGTCCTGTAATCAAATCCTGCTAGGCTTCAAAGTCTGATTCTCTAGGAATACCTCTTCCCGTTGCCAGACCCCCAGGTTTCCTTCCCACTTCTATTTGTTTGTTCTGGGCCACTGACTAATTAAAGAAACCTGGTGAAATGTCCTATAGAATGACCCACATTGTGAATTTGGTGGAATACATATTTTAAAAATAAAAGGCATTACAGTTGTGATTCTATAACTTTTAGTCTGCCTAAACATCTCCAAAACATAAAGCCCCCTTCAATGATAGCTATAAGCAAAAATCCATAGGATTTGGGAAAAGTTTGATTTAATGAACAGTACACTAAATGGATATACTAAATTTCCCTTTTTCAAACGTTTGTGATAAAAAAGAAATCAAATTTATAGAGAATTTGGCTTTTTTTAACATCTTTAACATCTGTATAATTGTTTTACAGTGGTGTGTTAGTTTCTGCTTTATAACAAAGGGAATCAGTTATACATATACATATGTTCCCATATCTCTTCCCTCTTGTGTCTCCCTCCCTCCCACCCTCCCTATCCCACCCCTCTAGGTGGTCACAAATCACTGAGCTGATCTCCCTGTGCTATGCGGCTGCTTCCCACTAGCTATCTACCTTACGTTTGGTAGTGTATATATGTCCGTGCTACTCTCTCAGTTTGTCACAGCTTACCCTTCCCCCTCCCCATATCCTCAAGTCCATTCTCTAGTAGGTCTATGTCTTTATTCCTGTCTTACCCCTAGGTTCTTCATGACATTTTTTTTCTTAGATTCCATATATATGTGTTATCATACGGTATTTGTCTTTCTCTTTCTGACTTTCTTCACTCTGTATGACAGACTCTAGGTCCATCCACCTCACTACAAATAACTCAATTTCATTTCTTTTTATGGCTGAGTAATATTCCATTGTATATGTGCCACATCGTCTTTATCCATTCATCCGATAATGGACACCTAGTTTGCTTCCATCTCCTGGCTATTGTAAATAGAGCTGCAGTGAACATTTTGGTACATGGCTCTTTTTGAATTACGGTTTTCTCAGGGTATATGCCCAGTACTGGGATTGCTGGGTCATATGGTAGCTCTATTTGTAGTTTTTTAAGGAACCTCCATACTGTTCTCCATAGTGGCTGTACCAATTCACATTCCCACCAGCAGGGCAAGAGTGTTCCCTTTTCTCCACACCCTCTCTAGCATCTATTGTTTCTAGATTTTTTGATGATGGCCATTCTGACCGGTGTGAGATGATATCTCATTGTAGTTTTGATTTGCATTTCTCTAATGATTAATGATGTTGAGCATTCTTTCATGTGTTAGTTGGCAATCTGTGTATCTTCTTTGGAGAAAAGTCTATTTAGGTCTTCTGCCCATTTTCGGATTGGGTTTTTTGTTTTTTTTGTTATTGAGCTGCATGAGCTGCTTGTAAATTTTGGAGATTAATCCTTTGTCAGTTACTTCATTTGCAAATATTTTCTCCCATTCTGAGGTTTGTCTTGCTTATGGTTTCCTTAGAATTTGGCTTTTTGAAGAACATTTGAAATAGTACCTTAAGGAATGTAACTAAGAAAAAAATTCTCTACTGTGTGTCTTTTAAATAAGTACCATTGTATGAATTGAAAACTGACTCTAGGGAATTCAGGAAAGAAAAACTATCTTTGAAATGTGAGAATATGGATGCTTTACTCTATTTCTATTTATTTGATGTGTTTAGATTGCCAGAAAAAACATAGGGTGCCCAGCTAAATTTAAATCTCAGGCAAAAAACAGTAAGGTTTTTTAGCATAAGTAATCCCATGCAATATTTAGGACATATTTTTGCTAAATATTATTTATGGTTTATCTGAAATTCATATTTAACTGGGCATCTGCATTGCTATTTGCTAAATCTGACAAACTGTGGACAAACTCGCTACTACAATGTGGTGGGGAAGACCCAAGGAGGAGCTTTAATACTGGAGAAGAGTACCGTATGAGGACACTGTCAGCCTCTTGACCCCACTTTTGAAATATGGGAACAGCCACAAGTCTCAGATACTCTCCAGCTGGTTGCTCAGGAAGCCTGGCTTCATATTTTTGTGCATAAACTCCCTAAGCTGAAATTCTGTGCAGGACCTGCCAAGGCAGAGTACAATGAGATATTGTTTTCTCTCTGAGAGACAGGAGTCACAGAAGCCAGAATCACAAGAGATTCTGGAATGAAAATGTAGGCTAGGATCCACCTGCAAATTCCTCAAAACCCTCTCTGTAAACACCAGGGATACAATAAGACTGAACATATTACAAAATATAAGACAGGAGACAAAGAAGAAAATAAGAGGTGTAGAAAGGTTATGTCCAAAAATCCTGGTTTAAAAATTCCCATCAGTGGACTATGAAACTTAACTCTGAACATCCTAACAATCAAGGCAAAGAATAAAGCCACTGGGTTACAGAAATTTGGGGGCTAGGCTAGCAATAGAAAGTTTCTTAGTTCATTTAGAAGCAAATGGTTTTCCCAGCACTTAGTTCTGAAGGAAATTTGTACTGGAGATGAAACATATTAAGGATATATAAGAATGGTATAGTAGCAGCTACTTCTTCAAAGCAAAGCAAGAAACAGAACTCCCTTGCATTTTAGAACTTTCACTGTCTGTAGGTGCTGGAATCTTTTAATGACAGTTTTTTTTATTTTTTCTTTTTTTTTTTTTTTTTTTTTGCGGTATGCGGGCCTCTCACTGCTGTGGCCCCTCCCGTTGCGGAGCACAGGCTCCGGATGCGCAGGCCCAGCGGCCATGGCTCACGGGCCCAGCCGCTCCGCGGCATATGGGATCCTCCCAGACCGGGGCACGAACCCGTATCCCCTGCATCGGCAGGCGGACTCTCAACCACTGCGCCACCAGGGAGGCCCTTAATGACAGTTTTATATAGTTTATGTCCTTTATGCCCTTAAATATGCAAAGATTTTATGTCATGTTTCTTCCAGACACGCTCCCTGGGGCAGGGTAAAATGTCTCAGGCTTGTCTACACTCCAAGTCCCCATTCTAGGCCTTTCTTCTTCTTTGACCCCTTTTTATAGAGGCACACCTCAGTTTTGTCTTTGATCTCTTATTTGGCCAACCGATTTGGACTTGGACCTCCAGGTTTTTATTTTGGCTACTGTTACCAAACTGAACTTGGATCCACTCACCCACAGCAAAGCAAACTCAATTTTCTGACACCAGGTTGTGGTGAAAGAAAGTACAGTGTTTATTGCGGGGCCCAGCAAGGAGTACAAGAAGCTCATGCTCAAAAGACTTGAACTCCCTGATGGCTTTCGGGGAAGGGTTGTTTTTTTTTTTTTTTTTTTTTTTTTAATGTTTACACCCATTGGCCAAGTGGGCCTTTTATTTATTTATTAATTTATTTTTAAAAATTAATTTATTAATTTTTGGCTGCGTTGTGTCTTTGCTACTGCACGCAGGCTTTCTCTAGTTGCGGCGAGCGGGGGCTACTCTTCATTGCAGTGTGTGAGCTTCTTATTGCAGTGGCTTCTCTTGTTGCAGAGCATGGGCTCTAGGCACACAGGCTTCAGTAGTTGTAGCATGTGGGCTCAGTAGTTGTGGCACTCAGGCTCAATAGTTGTGGCTCACAGGCTCTAGAGCGCAGGCTTAGTAGTTGTGGTGTACGGGCTTAGTTGCTCCACGGCATGTGGGATCTTCCCGGGCTCAAACCCATGTCCCCTGCATTGGGAGGCAGATTCTTAACCACTGCGCAACCAGGGAAGTCCTCAGGGAAGGGTTTTTAAAGGCAACAGTTGGAGTGACTGCTGTAGGGAACATGACTTTCCTCTAATTGGTTGGTGTTAAGGTAGCGGGGTGGTTTCAAGAATTTCAATCATCTACCTTCTGGTTTCAACCAGTCTGGGGTCTACATGCTTGTGGTCAGCATATAGTCACCGCTCCACCTGGGCTGGATCTTGGTTTCTGCAGAACAATTCAAAGATATCCATCAGATTGTTATGTATATTCCTTGAGGAGGAACTTGGACTCTGTTTGATCACTGAACTGTTGTTTCTTGATAGCCTTTCCTTTGTTTCTGCATTCCCTCCCTTCCCCCAATTAGTAACTGCTTGAATCTGCTCTTTGGAACTCAAGGAAGGCCTGGGAGACTAAAACCCTTTTTTTTTTTTACAAACAAGGAACAGGGGATATGGAAGGGGTTTTGTACCTTGGAGGGTCCCGGAGGGTCCTGCTCATTTTCAGTCTCCCCTTTTCTTTGATACTCCTCAATCCTGATTGGAACAGAAAGAGAATAGTTTTAGATAGAGAGGTTAATCATAAGAGAAACTCAGTTTTAGGGGGACTCGGTTTCACAACTTTAGACTCTACTTCCACTGCCCCCCTCCCTGTGTCCCCATACATCAGCAACATAAGAAAGTGACCCTTCTTTCCGGCTTCTTGGACTGTTGTGCTCTGGTTATATCTGGGTATGGGTGGTAGGCTGATTAATAGCCCAACTCTTCCTGCCTCCCTGTAGGCACCCCTCCCACCCTACCTCTAGGCTCGGCCATGTGACTTTCTTTGGCCTAAGGGTTAAGAGCTAACTTGACAAAGCAGAGGCTTAAAAGTTGTACATGTTCCTGCTTGCCCTCTTACACAATTGGGCCCTCTTTCTCAGACTTGGGCCACCACCTTGAGAGCATGACTAAGCTAGCCTGCTCTAGGAAGGTGAGTGTGACATGTGCATAGAACTGTCATCAGCTGAGGCCATTATAGACCAGCCAGCCCTTTAGCCAACTGAAATCAAGCAGGACCCTATGGGGCCCTCCCAGGTACAAAAGCCTGTTCCCTGTTTCTTGTTTATAGGACCAAGGCTTCAGCCTCCTAGACCTTCCCTGAGTTCCAGAGAGCAGATTCAAACAGTTACTCATTAAGGAAGTGAAGGAATGCAGAAACAAAGGAAAAGCAGTCCCGAAACAGTAGTGCAGTGATAGGGAGGGATCCCTAGTTCCTCCTCAAGGGGTATACATAACAATGTATCTTTGAGTTTTTCTACAGGAATTAAGGCCCCCACCCAGGTGGAGGGTGGTAACTTCAGGTTGAGCACAAGATTCCTGGAATACCACCCTGTTACTTCACCCACCAACCAATCAGAAGAAAGTCACACAGCCTGCAGCCCTTACCCCACATTTTGCCTTTAAAACTCTTCCCTGAAAACCATTGGGGAGTTTAGGTCTTTTGAGTACAAGCCCCCTGTTCTCCTTGTTTGGCCTTTGCAATAAATCTTTCTCTGCTCCAAACTCCAACATTTTGGTTTGTTTGGCCTCACCTGATGTTGGCTACATGAATGTAGGTTTAACAACACAACCAGCCAATTGACCACAGGTGCACAAGCAAGACGAGCCCAGATCAGCAGAACCACCCAGCTGACCCACCAACTCAAAAGCAGTAAATAGTTGTTGTTTTAAGCCATTAAGTTTTGTGATAGTTTATTACACAAGCAACAGTTGACTGTTATGGTGGGGAAGATAAAGCTCACACCTAAATTAATAGAGAGCCATCCTATTTCTCACAAAATTGAGCTTCATGAACTTATAAGTTGGATGAGGCCATTTTCTTTTTCCAGAAAATACAATTCTGAATCTTCTGACATTCAAGTGAGTATTCTCTTAAAACCCCCAAATTCTACCCCTTTAAGGATGAAAGTCAGAGATGGCAGTCATTGACCTGGAAAAGTTTAAGCAAAACCTTAATACGACTCCTCAGTCATCAGATATGAGTAAAATTACTTCAAGGCCAATGGAGTTTGCATTTTTTGGGTCAGAAGATTCTGGTATCTCTTAAGTGGTACAGATTGATACCATTAGCTTGTGAACCATGAAATTGGTATCTCCTCTCTGATATTTTTGATCTAGCATTATAAGCTGACTTCACTATTTCAATTCAAGTGTGAATACTTCTGTGATTAAAAAAAGAGAAAGACACTGGAGGGAAAAAACCACAGAAGAATAAATGCCGGTCAGAAAAGAAGATGAAGCCAGTGCCAACAGTGAAGAGAGCACAGTGAGTCCTGGAGGCCCTTGGAAACCACACCTGGTAGTGAGGACCAAGGAATCATCAGGGCCAAGGTCAGAGAACCACTCCAGCAAACACATGGCAGTGAATTAAATTATCTTTTGAATGAAAATATTCCTGGAGTCAATTAGAGCTGGACCAAGTCCTGACTCATAATTGAATATGGGAAATGATTTGTGGCTGCAGTTTATATTGATAAAGAAACAATATGTGATACAGGCTCTTTCTTTAAAATGCAGGTTCTTTGGCATTTGATTCAAATACATACCAAATTTTTCAGTCTTAGTATAGCAGCTCTTAAGGCCACACAATGACAGAAATGGTCTTTTAATAATACATTTTTCCAGTTAAAACATATAGGAAACATCCATTTTTGTATTACTGTCTAAAAGACTACCTCCTGTGCTTCTTTGGTTTAGAACTTATAATTGAATTATTTTCTAGACCACTAGAAGTGAGGTGGGACATTCTGTCAAGTCATCTGATGTCAAGAACAGACAAATCATTGATGCTGAATAGTCTTTGACTTAATCGTAACGAGTATTCATAGAAAGATTTGGGGGGCCTAGGTACAGACAATATCTTCATACCTTACTTTATGTCTGAGGAAGGGCATTTACCTACGAGGGTATCTCTTTATGTCTAGAATAGATAGAAACACCCAGTAGAGGACCTTAGAAATCACCTTAGTTCTTCCTAGCTAAAGTCACTCCTTGTTGGAGATAAACGTCATGCCTAGAAGTCACTTTTAGTTGTGGGGTGTACTTCCACTAAGATTTATATAGTACTGAACAGAGCATAATGCAGCTAGGAGGCGTCACATTACTCTTGTCAACCTGACATGTAGCTAAGCAGAGCTGTATTAAACACAAACAAGCCAGAATTCCTTTGTTGAAAATGGCCTTCTGTTAAAGCCAGAACAGTGTCAACTGTAACCTTGATACCAGAGACTTTACAAGACTTTAGAAGCCACTATGGGGGCTGGGAGAGGGAGGGAGACAGAATGAACCCCAACCAAATACTAGAGGGGTGCAAAATGTCTGAGCAATTTAGGGAGAAACAGAATAAAAGCAGAAGTAATCGAAAGTGAAACATTTACCAACAAAAAATAATCCAAGTAAAACACCACTCATGTAAGCATACTGGAAAGCATGCTTTTAAAGACCAGGAATCTGCTTTCTGACTCTAAGGAACTCTTTGTGTACTGTGGTAACTTATTTCTTATATTGTCATTCTTTTCTACTGATTTTATTATTATTGGCTCAACTTTATAAAAGCAATAAGGGGAAAAAAAGAAAAGCAAATTACTGAACTGAGCTTGGAAATGGGAAAGGTTGTATCAAGATGACGTTCGAAACACTGGCCCAACTTTTCCTTTGAATTGCACAGTTAAGATCACAGAACAATATGGGAAATGAGCCAGATTACACGGTACATTAAAATAAACATAGAGTTATTTCCTCAACCCCACAAAGTAGGCAATGTCACGGACTACTGCCTTTCCATGAGATGGAGAAATCCTTTCCATCTTTTGGAGAGGTTATATTTTAGTCCTTGGAAAGTGTACTTGGATTTCTTTATTTTCATTGTACTTCTCTTCCTTGTTAACATATTTTGTATAGCATAAGGCCTAAGCCTCTTCCCTTTGTCTGGTAATATTGTGAGTTGGAATAACACATTGTTTCAGGTTTTTCAAAGGTTATCAATGATCGAGAAGTTTTCCTGTTATAGAGGAATTAAGTAGCATATTTCAAAAGTTTCTTTGTGAGGATGTTAGTTTTATTTTCCCTAGGATGAGAAGCAGCCTCATAGTTAATACCAGTCTTAGACAATCAGGTTTCTTTATATCTACTTGTATTATCAACATGAATCACTTCAAATTAATTTAGCATCTTTTATTTAGGTTGGCTTTTGAGGTCCCTAATAATAACTAAAAGAAAACCAACTGATATAAGATCCAGCTGCCAAAAATTATATTTAAAACTAGAGTTTTCTTGCCTGCTTTTCTCTGGCAGAGCTTGGGATATCTTCTGTTGCAGAACATTTCTCAGGAATCATTTTAAAGCTACTTTAAAATCATTCAGCCTAAGGTTATAACCAAAAGTGGACAAGACTTCTTGTTCTCTTGGTCCTGGGGTCAGCTTCATAGTTTCAGGAAGTATTCATTCCTACAAGACAAGGTTTATATCCTACCCAGTTAAACTAAAGATGACTAGTTACCAGTACTCCATTGAAACCTGAAAAGTATGTGTTCTTTTAATTAAATAAATGAATGAGTAAATATTTTATTTATTAAATAAAAGTAGAATATTAACTAGACAGCTTTTTGTGCTTAAGATAAAAATATTTTACACTTTGAACTATAAAGGAAGAAATTAAAGTGTTTTTAATAAAATACAATTTATTACTATATCATCGAATTTGAGAACTTTGGTTTGCAGATTTTATGATATAAAATATAATTTATCTTTTCTAGTTAAAGCTGAAAGTGTTTCTCTACCTTAAAGCTGTATCTATATCTTGTTTTCATGTTTTAAAACACTGTTACAACTTGGGTATTTCCTCAGCGTTATGAAAAATAACTCTACCCTCTGGGCTCACTGCTCTGCACTAGGGTCATTCTTCCTTTTTCATGAAAGTAACACATACTTTTAAGATAGAAGTTTTATCAGCCAGTTTCCTGACTGTAGAATTGGAGGAGTGACAACCTTCTTTCATTTTGTCCTTTCTCTTCCCCTTTCAGTCCAGGTTGGCAGTGTTTCTCATGGTATAACATTCTCAACAACATTGTGGGTCTCTTCTTTCACAGAGATGCACTCCATTAGATAAGAAGTTTCTCCACAGAGCCTTCCTGTATAATCCCAAATCTGTTCCTGGCTTCTGGTGAGGTGGCCAAGGGGATCACTGAGTTATATGTCTAATCTCTTCAAAGAGCCATCTGTATGATTGAATACACTGATCTTTTGATCCTTCCCAGGCACTAGCAAAACATTGTCTCTCTTTACCAAATTACTAATGAAGAAACTTAAATTTGGAGATGTTATTAACTGGCCTAAATCTCTCTCAATCCACTATAGCCACACAGTGGTCCTTGCTATCCCTCTAATAACATGAGGTGAGGGCCTCACTCACCTCAAGGTCATTGCTCTTCCCTTTGCCTAAAATGCTCTTCCTCTAGATGTCCATTGAACTGAAGGGTTTTCTGCGATGTGAGACTTTTAGTGCTAAAACTTGGGGAGTCCAGGAAAACTGGACAACTTGGTTACCCAGTTAGAATATATGTTTCCAAAGACAGGCATCTTGGTTGCTTATTGGTGTTTCTACAGCCCCTAGAAGAGGGCCTGGCATATGGTAGATGCTCAGTAAATATTTGTTGCATGAATAAATGAGTACTATGCTGAGTCCACTCTGGCAAAGGGAGGCACCAGGGACAACCATACAGAGTTTCCAAAGGCAGTATCCAGTATCAGATTTGATGGTCTTGGAGACACAAGATGCATGGTTCAGGGTCTAGTGGTGGTGTGATGGTTTATGTGTCAGCTTGACTGGGGTAAGGGATGCCCAGATAGCTAGTACAACACAATTTCTGGATGTGTCTGTGAGGGTGTTTTTGGAAGAAATTAGCATTTGAAATGCAAAGGGAGTGGGAGGATGTGAAAGAACAGAACATCTGAGATCTCTGTGACAATATCATAATATAGTTTAATATATATAAAATTTGATTCCCAGAAACAGTGGACAGACAGAATGGGGCAAAAAAAATGTGCGAGGAGATAATGTCAAGAACATTCCAAAATGATGAATGATACCAATTCACAGATCCTAAACTCAACTAACATAAAACAGAATAAATACAAAGAAATCCACACCTAGGCACATCATAGTTAAACCAAAGATGAAGGCAAATCTTAAAGGCATCCAGAGAAAAAAGACACATTATTTTCAGTGGACACAATTACAAATAACGGATGACATCATTAGAAACAATGAAGGCCAGAAAATAATAAAATGGCATCTTTCAGGTGTGGAAAGATAGCTCCAAGATTTTAGCTTTAGTTTTTAGCTTGACTGCCAAAATATTGTTGTTATCACAGACATCCAGGCTTACCAATATCATTGCTAGGTGATTAGAGGAGGGGGAAATCAAGAAGTAGGAGGAGCTCTCAGAGGTAGAGAGAGAAACTAAGGGCTTGAATAACACAATAATTTGGTGACAGGGGAAAAACAATAAAGGAAATAGAGAAGGCAAGTAGAGGTACAACTGGATTGCAGTGTTTTGCGTGAGACTGTAGTGCCCTGTAGGATGTTTTGCATCCTTAGCTCCCAGGATAAATGCCAATGGCTCTCCTCAGTCATTCAGTCATTGTAACCACCAAAATGATGCCTGTTGTTCCTCACATTTTCAAATGCCCCTGAAGGCACTTTACCACTGGGTGTGGCAGGGTTTCGCAACCTTGGCAATGCTGGCATTTTGGACTATAGGATACCTTGTTGTGAGGGCCCATCCTGTGCATTGCAGGATGTTCAGCAGCATCCTTGGCCTCTAACTGGTCAAGGACAGGACACTCCCTCACAGTTGTGATGAGCACAGATATCTCCAGACATTGCCAAAGATCCCCTGGGGGCAAAAATCTCACCTCCGTCTCCTCCTCCCTTTTGAGAACCAATTGGGTATGAGATAGCAAAAAAAAAAAAAAAAAAATCTTAAAAAAGAAGGAATGAAACACAATTTCAGAAATGAGAGGGGGTAAAGATTGTTTAAGAAAAAAAGAAAACACTTTCGATATGGCTGTGGATACCAAAGTCAGATTGTAGGATGGTTAAGAAGAGAGTGGTTTGACTCAAAAGGCAGCAATAAAGGTGGGCATTGATTTGAGAAATTAGACAATACAAGAAATTGGGAAGATATCCAGAGAGGCAGTGGGGTCAGAGAAAGTCTTTTTTTTTTAAATTAATTAATTAAGTAATTTAGTTTTGGCTGCATTGGGTCTTCATTGCTGTGCACAGGCTTTCTCTAGTTGCGGCTAGTGGGGGTTACTCTTTTGCGGTGCATGATATTCTCTTTGTGGTGGCTTCTCTTGTTGCAGAGCATGGGCTCTAGGTGTGCAGGCATCAGTAATTGTGGCTCACGGGCTCAGTAGTTGTGGCTCATTGGCTCTAGAGCGTAGGCTCAGTAATTGTGGCACACGGGCTTAGTTGTTCCGCGGCATGTGGGATCTTCCTGGACCAGGGCTTGAACCCATGTCCCCTGCATTGACAGGTGGTTTCTTAACCACTGCGCCACCAGGGAAGCCCCAAAAGTCTTATTTTTGTTTTGTCTTGTTTTCTTAAGAGAATAGAGAACTTTGAAACCTTAAAAGCAGGAAAAAAAAACGGGTAGGAAAAAGGGAGACTAAGGATATTGCAAACATGGAAAAAACGTAAAAACCAGGTTTAAGCAAACAATGTGATTGCAGTTGAAACTTGATTAAGCAAGTAGGTAAATATTGTGATGTACGTATTATAGAAAACAATGATTCTTCTAAAACTCATCCACCTTTTGTAAACATAAAGCTTTTCCCCTCCCTCCTTTGTTTATGACTGAGACAAATTAAATCAATGGGTCAGAGTTTTATCATTTTGTTTTTCTTTTTAAATTGGGGTATAGTTGATGTAGTTATACAACATAGTGATTCACAATTTTTAAAGGTTATATTCCATGTATAGTTATTATGAAATATTGGCAATATTTCCTATGTTGTACAATATATCCTTATAGCTTATTTTATACATAGTAGTTGTACCTCTTAATTCCCTACTCCTGTATTGTCCCTCCCCCCCCTTACCTCACCCCACTGGTAACCATTAGTTCATTCTCTGTATCTGTGAGTCTGTTTCCTTTTTGTTACATTCACTAGTTTGTTGTATTTTTTAGATTCCACATATACCTGATATCATACAATATTTGTCTTTCTCTGTCTGACTTATTTCACTTAGAATAATACCCTCCAAGTCCATCCATGTTGTTGCAAATGGCAAAAATTTCATTCCTTTTTTTTACAGCTGAGTAGTATTCCTTTGTATATATACCACATCTTCTTTATCCATTCATCTGTTGATGGACACTTAGGTTGCTTCCACATCTTGGCAATTATAAATAATGCTGCTATGAACATTGAAGTGTGTGTGTCTTTTCAAATTAGTTCTTTTGTTTCTGTGGGGTGTTTTGGATATATATGCAGGAGTGGAACTGCTGGGTCATATGGTAGTTCTATTTTTAGTTTTTTGAGAAACCTCCATACTGTTTTCCACAGTGACTGCATCAGTTTAATTCCTACCAACAGTATAGGAGGTTTCTTTTTTCTCCGCATCCTTGCCAACATTAGATATTTGTGGTGTTTTTGATGATAGCCATTCTGACAGGTGTGAAGTGATATATCATTGTGCTTTTAATTTGCATTTCTCTGATGATTAATGATGTTGAGCATCTTTTCATGTGCCTGTTGGCCATCTGTATGTCTTCTTTGGAAAAATGTCTATTCAGTTATAGACATTTTTCTTTATAGACCTTTCTTTAGTTGGGTTGTTTTTTTTTTGATGTTGAGTTATAGGAGCTGCTTATATATGTTGGATATTAATCCCTCATCAGTAATATCATTTGCAAATATTTTCTCCAATTCAGTAGGTTGTTTTTCATTTTGTTGATGGTTTCCTTTGCTGTGCAGAAGATTTTACATTTAATTAGGTCCCATTTGTTTATTTTTGCTTTTATTTTCTTTGCTTTAGAAGACACATCTAAAAAAAAGTATTGCTGCAATTTATGTCAAAGAGCGTTCCATCTATGTTTTCTTCTAGGAATTTTACAGTTTCCAGTCTTACATTTAGGTCTTTAATCCATTTTGAGTTTATTTTTGTATGTGGTGTTAGAGAATGTTCTACTTTTATTCTTTTACATGTAGCTGTTCAGTTTTCCCAGCACCACTTATTGAAGAGACTGTTTTTCTCCATTGTATATTCTTACCTTCTTCGTCATTGATTAATTGACCATAAGTGTGTGGGTTTATCTCTGGACTCTCTCTTTTGTTCCATTGATCTATGATCTGTTTTTGTGCCAGTACCATAATACTTTGATTACTGTAGCTTTGTAGTATAGTCTGAAGTCAGGGAGCATGATACCTCTAGCTTTGTTCTTCTTTCTTAAGATTGTTTTGGCTATTCAGGGTCCTTTGTGTTTCCATACAAATTTTAAAATAATTTGTTGTAGTTCTGTGAAAAACACCATTGGTATTTTGATAGGGATTGCACTGAATCTGTAGATTTCCTTGGATATGGCCAAGTATGGCCATTTTCACAATATTAATTCTTCCAATCCAAAAACATGGTATATCTTCCCATTTGTTTCTGTCATCTTCAATTTCTTTCATCAATATCTTATAGTTTTCTGAGTACAGGTCTTTACCTCCTTAGGTAGGTTTATTCCTAGGTATTTTATTCTTTTTGATGTGGTGGTAAATGGGATTGTTTCCTTATTTCTTTTTTCTGATAGTTTGGTTTTAGTGTATAGAAATGCAACTGATTTCTGTATATTAATTTTGTATCCTGCAACTTTACCAAATTCATCAATGAGCTCTAGTAGTTTTTTAGTGGCATCTTTAGGGTTTTCTATGTCGAATATCATGTTATCTGCAAACAGTGATGATTTTATTTCTTTCTTTCCAATTTGGATTTCTTTTCTTTCTTTTCCTTGTCTGATTGCTGTGGCTAGGACTTCCAATGCTATGTTGAATAAAAGTGGTGAGAGTGGGCATCCTGATCTTGTTCCTGATCTTAGAGGAAATGTTTTAGCTTTTCACCATTGAGTATGGTGTTAGCTGTGGGTCTGTCATACATGGCCTTTATTATGTTGAAGTATGTTCCCTCTATGCCCACTTTCTGAAGAGTTTTTATCATAAATGGGTGTTGAATTTTGTCAAAAGCTTTTTGAGATCATCTATTGAGATGATCATATGGTTTTTATTCTTCAATATGTTAATGTGGTGTGTCACATTGATTGATTTGTGGATGTTGAAAAAATCCTTGCATCCCTGGGGATAATTCCACTTGATCATAGTGTATGATCCTTTTAATGTATTGTTGGATTTGGTTTGCTAATATTTTTTTGAGGATTTTTGCATCATATTCATTAGTGATATTGGACTATAATTTTCTTTTTCTGTTATATCTTTGTCTGGGTTTAGTATCAAGATGATGCTGGCCTCATGGAGTGAGTTCAGAAGCATTCCTTCCTCTGTAATGTTTTGGAATAGTTTGAGAAGGATAGATGTTAACTCTTTTGTAAATGTTTGGTAGAATTCACCTGTGAAGCCATCTGGTTCTGGACTTTTGTTTGTTGTTGTTTTTTTTTTTTAACTGATTCAATTTCATTACTGGTAATTTGTCTGTTCATATTTTCTATTTCTTCCTGGTTCAGTCTTGGGAGATTGTACATTTCTGGGAATTTGTCCATTTCTTCTAGGTTGTCCATTTTCCTGGCATAGAGTTGTTTGTTTACCTCATTTTAAATCTACATATGCCCATCCCTCTCCCAGATCTAATAAACAGTCTCTCAAGGGTGAAGTGCTTTCTCCAAACCCACTCCAGCTTGAAAATCATTGACTTGCAGCATAAAGGCAAAAATCAGTTTTTACTTACAGACAATGACTAGTGAGATGGATAAGAGGAGGAAGTGGAGGAGGGGGGTGGGAAGGGAAAGGGGGGGCAGAGAGGGAAATGATTAGAGAAGAAAAGGGAGGAGGAGGGGAAGGGAATAGAGAAAGAGAAAGGAGAAATTGAACACATTCATTTAATTGAAACCTAGTGGTCTCAGCTTCTGCCTTTAGTAGTTTATGGAAATCCCACTCTTGACAGATAACAGGAAATAGAGAAAGGTGGTAGATAAGTCTAAATTGGGAAGCGGGAACTAAATCCCTACTTCATTCCCTACACCAAAATAAATTCCAGATGGATCAATATTAAACTTAAAAATTGAAATAAAGTATTGGAAGAAAATGTGCATGGATATTTTTTAAATAACATGGGAGTATAGGGGACCTTTTGAAGCATACTGCAAAATCCAAATTAATTCCACAAAGAAAAAATTGCTAAAGACAACTATATCAAATTTTAAAACTCTGCATGGCAAAAGTGATGTCATCAAAGTAAAAAGATAAATGAATGACAACTGGAAAAAAATTGCCATACATATTATGGACAAAGCCATTTTTGTGACTATGAAAAGACTCCATAAGCAAATAAGAAAAAATACATGGAAAAAAATAGAAAAATGAGCAAAAGAAAATAATTAGGCAGTTCATAGTTAGGCAGTTCATAGCAAAAGAGCTACAATAGGACAATAAACCTTTATGATTATAAGGAAGCAAATTAAAGTAACAAGATGCCTTTTTCACCTATCAAATAGATAAATATTTTAAATAATAATAATGCTTAATATCACTGATCAAGTAGGAAACGAGTTTCATATCCTCTTAGATAGCTTTGAAATTGAAGACATCTCTCTGCAGGATAATTTTGGAATATCTTTCAAAACTAAAAACTCACAACCCTTTGACCCAGCAAGTCCACTCCCAGGAGCTTTTCCCGGAGACCTTAAGAGAAGCTCTGCACGAGGATGAATCAGTACAATGCTCACTGCAGGCTTGTTTCTAAAAGTAAACACTGGAAACAACCCTAAGCACCCAGCAGTTGTGGGCTAGTCGCATAAATTAAGGGATTTTTTTTTTTTCTGTGCATGAATAACTAAGGACAAAAACCTAGCCTTAAAAAACAGGTTATTACTTTTACAAAAGAGAAAGTTCAAATGCTCAGGAGAATCTGCATCTGGTAAGGCCAGAAGCTGCAGACAGGGATAGGCTGTAGGAACATGAGGATTTGGAAGACCAGTCCCTGGGAGATGGGGCCACCAGAACCAAATGAGTGATTAATGCGAAGTAGTCTTTAAAGGTATACATGAACCAGCAGCAGAACTGAGTCAGTCTTGATGCTGGTTCCTCTCTTTGGGGCCAGGACTTCGCCTAGAGAGTAAGGCAAGGCTTAGCACAGTGGAGAGAAGGCAAAATGATGCAGTTAGCAGGAGCTGGGGTGGAAAATCAGTAAGACCTTCAGAGCACCACCCAATGCTTATGCTTAGCTATTTTAATAAAGGGTTCTATTTTCCCAAAACTCTTTAAAAATCATCATGAAATAGGAAATCCACTAGCAGTGCTCTTATACCACATCTTTAGAAAGCATAGGGACTTGGAAAGGGAGAGCAAAGTCCATCTGGTTAATTACATGGTGCAAAACTGGTTATCATGCTTAAAGTCTAGTTTGCATCAGAATAACTAATTACTGAATTAATTTCTCTAATATGAATAAACTCAAGTGTCATATTCCATATCGTCAAATTATAGTTGGGAAAATAAAGTTGTTTCCGTAAAGGCATTTCACAAGAATGAAGTTGGTGAACCAAGGGCTAAATATCTGAAGAAGATATGCATGTAACCCAAGTATTTTAAAATAAGTGGAGCTTATTTAAATGGGTGGAACACCTGAGACTCTCATGTAAACTATATTAAAACTCAGTGTTACATTTCCCATAAAATAGAGACAGATTTTAACACCTCATTTGGAAAGGACAGCACGTCTATGGGTTCATCACACTTCTGCATTTTAAATGAGAGCTGTCTCTCATCCAGATTTAGTTCAAGGTATTGATCTATACTTAGTTCAATAGCACTTAGAAGTTTACTGTGAATATATTTTCTACCAATTAAAACATTTTCTCCTTTTTAAAAGCACAGATCAATATATGCTTTCTTGGGGCCTGTTCTTACTGTTCTAAGGATTGAGCTAATGCATCTATGATGAGTACATTATGTTCAAAAACAAAAGTAGAGATTCTCGTTTTGCAAATACAGCACTTCTCACTGTAATTATTGTTTGCATGCCTGTGTCCTCCTCCCCACCAAACACCCCCCACATATAACATGCTCATGCACACACACACACACCGTCTTTGTAAACCCTGGGCCATGCCCTAATAGGTGATCAATAAATATTTGTCGAGTTAATGACGAAATGCTCTTCCCAACTGTGGGAGACACCGTGTGTTGCCTCGACTATCCATTCTTGCCTCTGCCCCTACGGTGAAGAAAACCTTGATGTGCTCAGGTGGTGACAGGGATCTCCACCCCAGTGAAAGGGGATGGATTGTGATTGGTCTAAACCAGTGACACTAATCTCATTCCCCTTGGCCACTGTTGCTCTAAGGTGGTCATGTAATCTAGTTGTGGCCATTGAAATGTAAGTGAATCTTCTGAGTAGGGCTTTCAGAAAATATTTTGCTTTCTCAATGCAAAAGAGCAGACTCAGCTGGCAAAAGCCTTTGCTTATCCCTTTCTTCCTGACCAGAAAGTATGTGATACCTGGAGGTGCAGCACCCGTCTTAGGATCATGACACAAGAGGACAAAGAGCCGACAAATTAAAATAGCGGCGGTGGGGGGGGCTTCCCTGGTGGCGCAGTGGACACGGGTTCATGCCCCGGTCCGGGAGGATCCCACATGCTGAGGAGTGGCTGGGCCCGTGAGCCATGGCCGCTGAGCCTGCGCATCCGGAGCCTGTGCTCCGCGACGGGAGAGGCCACGATAGTGAGAGGCCCGCGTACCAAAAAAAAAAAAAAAAAAAGCAGGGATTCAGAAAGATAGAAAGGATTTATGCCAGCATAAGTGAGTGATCACAGTAGCTCTGAGAGATAAATTGCTTGTGCTACTCAATACTCAGTACTAGTAGTTTCGTATTCCACTATTTGCAGCCAAATGTATGCCTTACTAATACTCCCCTTAAATGTATATAATTAAAGGAAATAAGTACTTTGCTGTAAGGAAGACTATTTCCGGCTCTTCCTACTCTTTCTCTCTCTATTCCATTCGTTGCTTACTTTGCCACCTTTCCCTCTGTAATATATCTTACCCAAGTTCCCTTCTCTATTAGTTTTCTTATTACTGCATAAAAATTACCACAAACTTAGCAGTTCAAAGCAACATTAATTTTGTTATCTCACAGTTCCCATGGGTCAGGAGTCTGGGTGAGGCTGAGCTGAATTCTCTGCTTAGAGTGGAGAGCAAGATGTTCTCTGGGCTGCATTCCTTTCTGGACCTCAGAGTCCTTTTCCAAGCTCACACGGTTGTAGCAGAATTCAGTTCCTTGCAGTTGTAGGACCGAGGTCCCCATTTACTTGTTGGTTATAAGCTAGAAGCTACTTTCAGCTCCCGGAGGCCACTCACATTCCTTGCCTCCTTCATCTTCAAACCAGCAGCGAAGCACTTCTCACACATCAAATCCCTCTCCCGCTTCAAATCTCTTACTTCCTCTGTCTCTCTCCTCTAGACCCTGATTTAAAGGGTTCATGTGATTTGGTCAGGCCTACCAGGTTAATCTCCCTATCTTAAGGTGAACTGGTTTGCAAATGTGATTACATCTGCAAAATCCCTTCACAGCAGTACCTAGCCCAGCATTTGATTGAAACATTTGGAGGTGTGTGTACACATGGGGTGGGCGTGGCTGGGGATCCTGGGGGTGGGCGTGGCTGGGGATCCTGGGGGCAATCCAAGAATTCTGCCTACCACACCATCATGAGTGCAGAGACTAAGCTTTACACATGTTTTTTAACAACCTGAATTTCTTTTTTTTAAATGAATTTTAATTTTTGGCTGTGTTGGGTCTTCGTTGCCGTGCACGGGCTTTCTCTAGTTGCGGCGTATGGGGGCTACTCTTCGTTGCAGTGCGCGGGCTTCTCATTGCGGTGGCTTCTCTTGTTGCGGAGCACGGGCTCTCGGTGCACGGGCTTCAGTAGTTGCGGCACACGGGCCCAGTAGTTGTGGCTCGCAGGCTCTAGAGTACAGGCTGAGTATTTGTGGCGCACGGGCTTAGTTGCCCCATGGCATGTGGGATCTTCCTGGACAAGGACTTGAACCTGTGTCCCCTGTATTAGCAGACAGATTCTTAACCACTGTGCCACCAGGGAAGCCCAACACCCTGATTTTCTTAACACAAGGTCCTTGTGATGTTTTTGCTCTGCTGTCAGAAGTTTCATTCATATTTGTGTATTTCAGTGATTTCTGATTTACGTTGAAAGTTTCAGGAGGCACAGGTATGTGTATGACCACCTTTGTAGAGTATTAACCAATGATTTATTTCCAGTGGGTCTGATTTAGCAAGTCTAGGATGAAGTCAGGAATTTGCATTTTTAAATAGTACCACTTGAGGATTATGAGGCGGGTGGTCCACTGAAGAAAAACAAGTCCCCAGGTTGTATGTGCCTTGAAGGGAGAGGCCATTCTTTCCAGGGCTGCTGTGAGGCATTGATGACACGAAGTATATAAATCGCCTGGTATCTAGTGGGAATTTAATGAATGTTGGTCCTTTTGTTTCTCTAGTATCTAGTATCTAATATAATATGCATTAAATAAATATTAGTTGAATGAAAAATTAAAGCCTGTTAGTTAAGAATACATTCAACTGTAAGCCAGAAAATCTGACAAATAGTGGTTTTTAAAATCCAGGATTGGGGCTTCCCTGGTGGCGCAGTGGTTGAGAGTCCGCCTGCTGATGCAGGGGACACGGGTTCGTGCCCCGGTCCGGGAGGATTCTGCATGCTGCGGAGCGGCTGATCCCATGAGCCATGGCCCCTGCGCCTGCGCGTCCAGAGCCTGTGCTCCGCAACGGGAGACACCACGACAGTGAGAGGCCCACATACCACATAAAAAAAAAAAGAAGCCAGGATTATTTTATCCCCACAAATAAGCTGTTTGTAGGTAGACTGTTGCTGACATGGGTTCAGCAGCCAAATGATGTCAGAGCCCTAGACTGGTGTCTCTGTGATTCCCCACCTTTTTTAAAAGCTTTTTTAAAAACAGCTCTATTGAAATATAATTTACATACCATAAAATTTACCTGTTTAAAGTATACAGCTCATTAGTTAAAATATATTCTACAAACATCATCATAATCTAATTTTGGAACATTTTCATCATCCCCCCAAGGAAGCCCATTAGCAGTCATTTCCTTTTGTCTCCTCTCCTCCCACAGTCCTAGGCGACCATTGACCTACCTTCTGTCTCTATAACTTTGCCTATCCTGGACATTTCATATAAGTGGAATCATATAATATGTGAGGTTTTTGGTCTGGCTCTTTTCACTTTGCATAAGGTTTTCAAGGTTCATCCATATTGTACATGAATCAGTTCTTCATTCCTTTTTATTGATAAACAATATTTCATTTATGGATACACCACATTTGGTTTATGCATGTCTGTGATTCTCTTGACCTTCCCCTCTTGGTAGCAGGTGCATAAACAAGTTCCTGGCATCACATTCTCACAAACCTGCATTCAGTGCAGCTAAGAAGTAGCAGGCCCCCTCACCAACTCACTTTTTTTCAGGGAGCAAAAGCATTTCCAGGAGAACCTTGGCAGGCTTCCTTTTATATCTCATTGCTCAGGATTGAAACATATGGGTCCCACAGCTGCATGGGAAGCTGGGAAACTAAGCATCTTTGGCAGAAGGTATGGAAAGAGGGTCTTGAAGTAGCCCTTGAGTTTCTGGCCACATGGGATTTATCATTTTTTTCACTGTAAATGAATACTTTGTTATTTTTTAAAATATATATTGGTATTTGGTATAAGAGTTAGGGTTATGGGGCTTTCCTGGTGGTGCAGTAGCTGAGAGTCCTCCTGCAGATTCAGGGAACACGGGTTCGTGCCCCGGTCCAGGAGGATCCCACATGCCACGGAGCGGCTGGGCCCGTGAGTCATGGCTGCTGAGCCTGCGTGTCCGGAGCCTGTGCTCCGCAACAGGAGAGGCCACAACAGTGAGAAGCCCATGTACCACAAAAAAAAAAAAAAAGAGTTAGGGTTATGTTTTCCTGCATATAATGCCTCCCAATAAATTACCTTACTCTGACCCTCAGGAATTATCATTATTTGTGATGGTAGGATTGCAGTTACTTCTAACACGTATATCTTTTAAAGATATTCTGAAATATTCACAGGTGAAATTATATGATGCCTGGGACATGCTTTAAAATAATACAGGATGGGGCTTCCCTGGTGGTGCAGTGGTTGAGAGTCCGCCTGCCGATGCAGGGGACACGAGTTCGTGCCCCAGTCCAGGAAGATCCCGCATGCTGGAGAGCAACTTCTGGGCCTGTGCTCTAGAGCCCGTGAGCTACAACTACTGAGCCCATGTGCTGCAACTACTGAAGCCCGTGTGCCTAGAGCCTCTGCTCCACAGCAAGAGAAGCCACCACAATGGGAAGCCCACGCACCACAACGAAGACCCAATGCAGCCAAAACAAAAATCTCTGACTTGATGTAGCTAGCTACAAAAACTGTCTGGCAAGTTCCCCATGACTTTCTTTCTCTACTCCCCAGACAGATTTCTAGAGGACAGAGTATACTAAGTATTCAATTACCTGGGCCCATAAGACTTATATTTATTTTTTCACTGTAAATGAATAATTTGCAGTACTTTTTTATATACGTTGGTATTTTGGCATAAGAGTTAGAGTTACATTTAGCTGTATTTAATAGAGAACCCAATATAAAAGTGTCTTATAAGCACAGAGTTTATGCTCACTTGCAAAAGAAATCCACACATAGACTGGGACTGTGGTATGCTGGATCCACAGCGTCCACAGAGACCTGGGCAATATTTGTCTGCCCTGTCATCCTCAGTGAATAACTTCTATCTTCTTTGTCACCTCTTGGTTCAAAATTGCTGTTAGAACTCCAGCTATCACCTCTGCATTCCAGGGATCAGGAAGAAAGAAGAATGTAATACTTCCATTAGCCAGAACTTTGACAATGATGACATTTATCTGAAAGAAAGACCAAGAAAGGTAATCTTTCAAGTAAGCTCATTGCCACACTGAACAAAATAGGGTTCGATTACTAAAGGAAAAAATAGAGGGAAGAGATGTTGGGTGACAACTGCTTACTGTGAATCAGTCCCTAGAATCTAGTCAACCAATTAGGTTGAATTCCTCATTTTATTTTCAACTCAATTTGGATTCAAGACAAAAAGGATGAGCATAATTTCTGCCAGCCTCTGTTTTGTTATCTTATTGTTATTCTATTTCCATAGCATCCTGTGGTTTTATTAACCCCATTTTATAGATGAGAAGACTAAGTGTCAGAATATTGAAATGGATTCATGCCTTAGGTAATACAGCTACTAAGATGTGTTGACTTAAAATCTAGTGTTCCTGGGCTTCCCTGGTGGTGCAGTGGTTGAGAGTCCGCCTGCCGATGCAGGGGACACGGGTTCGTGCCCCAGTCCAGGAAGATCCCACATGCCGCGGAGCGGTTGGGCCCATGAGCCATGGCCGCTGAGCCTGCGCGTCCGGAGCCTGTGCTCCGCAACGGGAGAGGCCACAACAGTGAGAGTCCCGCGTACCGCAAAAACAAACAAACAAAATCTAGTGTTCCTTATCCTGAATTATAGAAGCAATAAGGTGAATCTGGTCTTACCATATTAAAACAAATGGTCCCTGTGACAAGGAGCTCTTTTGAGGATAGAAATTGGTGATATATGTATAATATCTTCTGCTTTACATGATTATCAGAGTAACTATCTCACATTTCCATGAGTTTTTTTCTTCCACTGCCACACTGATAATTTTGTGTACATTCTTCAAATGGGGGAACATTTGGTCTGACAGCCAAGATAAAGTGGTGTATTACTATGACTGTGGCCCAGGGTACCTTGTCACAGATATTTTACAAGGTGTTCTTAGCTTCATGTGTTTGGTACTGTGTCAGCCAATTTGTTATCTGAGAACTAAACGCTGATGTGTATTTTTAGTAACATGATTATGCTTCTTCCTTAAGCTGCAGAAGCTGATCTCTTTGCCAGTTACAGGATCCATTAGTTGACCAGCTGCCATATGAGCTCTGTACCTATCATCAAACATGTTTTTCTCCCTTATGATCATTTTTAATTAATTTATTTATTTTTGCTGTGTTGGGTCTTCGTTTCTGTGCGAGGGCTTTCTCTAGTTGTGGCGAGCGGGGGGGCTACTCTTCATCGCGGTGCGCAGGCCTCTCACTATCACGGCATCTCTTGTTGCGGAGCACAGGCTCCAGACGTGCAGGCTCAGTAGTTGTGGCTCACGGGCCTAGTTGCTCCGCGGCATGTGGGATCCTCCCAGACCAGGGCTCGAACCCGTGTCCCCTGCATTAGCAGGCAGATTCTCAACCACTGCGCCATCAGGGAAGCCCCCTTATGATCATTTTTAGAGGTGCCATCCTCTCCCGAAGCAGCACAAGTTTTACCAAACAATATACCTGAGGTAGATAATTTACTTATATAATCTTTGTGAGCCTAATTAAAGTTGAAGCTTTTTAAAATGAAGCTAATTAAAATGAAGCTTTTCCCTTTGTATTTTAAAATGAACATAGATCAAAATCATCTGAAAAAAAAATGGGTCCTAATCCATTTTAATCGTATCATATGAACCAAGCACATAATTATTTGTATTAAAATAAAAATACCCCTTTATGTGACCCACATCCAGTGGAATTCTTCTTTTTAAAAATATTTAATCAGGGACTTTCCTAGTGGTACAGTGGTTAAGAATCCACCTGCCAATGCAGGAGACACGGGTTCGAGCCCTGGTCCGGGAAGATCCCACATGTCACGGAGCAACTAAGCCCATGCAACACAACTACTGAGCCTGTGCTCTAGAGCCCGTGAGCCACAACTACTGAGCCCATGTGCCACAACTATTGAAGCCCGCGTGCCTAGAGCCTGTGCTCCACAACAAGAGAAGCCACCGCAATGAGAAGCCCACGCACCACAACGAAGAGTAGCCTCCACTCGATGCAACTACAGAAAGCCCGCGTGCAGCAACAAAGACCCAACGCAGCCAAAAATAAAATAAATTAATTAATTAAAAAAAATTTAATCGGTACATTGGAAACCTACCCTAGCCCATAAAATGATAACTTAAAACGATAACTTATTTTCATGATTTTTAACCTAATATGTATAGTTTAGTAACTGTGCTAGACTGAATAACTATATCTCTTTGTGTAAATTAATACTTAGCAAAATTTTATCAATCTAACTTCATAATTGAATTTACTAATTAGAAAAATATTTGGACAATTGGCTAGAATAAAGTAATTTGTTATTTCAGTTTCATCCACATACAGCCTGTCGATGGCACCCTTTGCAGATCCTGGTCTGGCCATATTGTTATCATATCCACCCTCAATCTCTGACATAATTCTTCCCTTTCACATCCCTCCCAGACTTCAACCCACACTGTTCTATGTTTCTGCTTTTCTTTGTGCTATGTTTTTTGTCTTCTGTTATAACCTTCCGTGGTCTCTGTTTGTCACGGTCTTTCCCACTACAGATAGGTCTTTTCGAACCTTACCTCCTCTCTAGTGCTTTCTTTGATCCTCCAGTTGTCATTAATTTCTACCTCCCTTATTTCCCCATTGCTTCATCCTAGATCCCAGCTTGGCTATTACAGTCATTACCATATCTGCCTATATCCTCCCACACACTGTTTATTCATGGAGGACAAGGCCTATGTTGATTTCTCTTCTCCATTTTCTATCCTTAAAACATTAAAACAGTTCTTCATTTACTTGGTGCTGAACAATTCAGCATTGAACCACATCCTCTTTTGTTGTTGTTTTTGTTTTCTTTATCTACTCTGACCAACAAGGATTCAGAATTCCTTCATATGATTTTTGTAGATCTCGGAGTTACAATGGCTTTTGAAGAACGCTGGGAGAATGTGCTAACAACCCAGGAGCAGGATCACCAAATGTGCAGAGAGCCCCACATCCTGGAGGGAGTTGGAAACAAGCTGGGGAGGAGGGCAGACCATCCAACTGGACATTCCTTCAGAATGGACTAGCTCGATGCTGTCTTCCTCACTCTGTGCCACAAGCTATTTACCAGTCCAGCACATAATGCTGGCCTTCCTAATAACTTCACAGGGGACTGCTGGGTAAGGAGATGAAGTGGGACTTCTCCCCATCGGCAGGTGAGTGGAAGAAAAGCTGTGTTATGTCCTAAGATACATGATTGCTCTTCAGTGCTCAGGCCACTAGTGAGTTGATCATGCTAGTGAATAATGGATTAAAGCTATAATTTATAGCAAGTGATTTAACCTTTCCAAATCTCATTTTTCTCATCTGTCCAATAGGGTAATAGTAACTTTTCCCAAACTTTTTGGTTGCTGTGATGATTAAAGATAATGCTTGTAAAGTGCCAACTTACGTCTCCTCCCCTGGTTCTTAGGCCTTTGGACTCAGACTGGAACAACACCACTGGCTGTCCTGGGTCTCCAGCTTGCGGACTCACCCCACAGATCTGGGGACTTCCAGCCTCCATAATCATATGACCCAATTCCTTATAATAAATCTTGTGATATAAATAGATATAGATACATAAATCATATAGATATATTTATATATCTATATATTTAAATTTTACATATAATATATATAATATAATATAAATATATAGATATATTTATAAATGGCCAGATATAGATATATAAATAATATAAATGACCAAATGGCCTTGGACAACACTGGAATATATACATACCTCTCTGTATATAGACATATAGATATATAGATAGAGATAGATAATGATAGGCAGATAGATAGATAATCTCCTGTTGGTTCTGTTTCCTTGGAGAACTAATAACACTACTCTCAGTATTATCTGAAGTAGAAAGAAAGAGAAATTAGAAGCTCATTAGCCATTGAAAAACAGACTGGGGGACATAGGGAATTTGCCAGTGGCATTTAGGTAATCAGGAGATAAAGGAATCACAGGATCCTGCGGGGAGTCACAGGAAGTGGGCGATTCACAGCAAGACCCCCAGAGGCTGCTGCCAGTCCTCATGTCTGTGGTCCGGAAGCCTCCACAATAGACTGTCAGGACTGCGGAGCAAAAGGGCTTCTGCTTGCCTCTCACTTTCAGATATCACACCAGCCTCTCTCACATGAGGAATCCAAACTGGAACTCTAGCAGCAAGAGCGAGTTTGGGAAATGTAAGTTTTAGGACTCCAGCTGGTGATAAAGAGAGAACTTAGAAGTATTAAAAAAAAAATCAAACAGAGAAAAGAAATGAATTTGAAAGGTAAATTTTGTTGACTTGAATAACATCCCCTAAAACTGTCCTCCTTCCTTTCGCACAGCAAAGGCCCACAGTTTTTTTTTTTTTTAATAAATTTATTTATTTATTTATTTATGGCTGTGTTGGGTCTTCACTGCTGTGCGTGGGCTTTCTCTAGTTGTGGCGAGTGGAGGCTTCTTATTGTTGTGGCTTCTCTTGTTACAGAGCATGGGCTCTAGGCATGCAGGCTTCAGTAGTTGTGGCATGTGGGCTCAGTAGTTGTGGCGCACCGGCTTACTTGCTCCATGGCATGTGGGATCTTCCCGGGCCAGGGATCGAACCGGTGTCCCTTGCATTGGCAGGCAGATTCTTAACCACTGCGCCACCAGTGAAGCCCAGGCCCACAGTTTTAGCTGTGCTGGCACTAGCAGGTGGTGTGGGGCTCCTACCTGATGATGCTCTGAAGTGGCCATTACTCCAGGAACCTAGCACTCTGATTCAGTGGCCAAGCCACTTTCTTCTGGAAGTCCACGAGATGTAGGTGATGTTTATTGTTCATAGGTCAGTGACATTGGAACAGATTCAGCTCTGTTATTCCCTGATACTAACTACCAAGGTGAAAGGTTAACCAAGTATAGAAAAAAGAAGCTGAAATTTTAGGCCAGGCTAGAAGATTTTGCATTCACTGACAAAAGGAACAAGCTCCTGGCTCTTATGAATTAAAAGCTCACTTGTGTGGAAGCAAACTGTGAAACAACCAGAAGAACTCTCTAGCCTTCTTTCTAGTGTTCAACAAATCCACAGATACCAGTTACCTCACTTATACAAATGGTATTTACCACGGTTAATAAACTCAGTTCATGACTAGAATGTGGATTTATAAGGCTTCACAAGTATTTATTAACCAAGTAATACAGTGGTATTTTAATGGGGCATGACATCAATAATAAAAAACATTGTAAAGGCCGTAACATTTAAGACTCTAGAACTTAGAGTTAATATAGGCAGTTCAGAAATCAAAGCATGTTTGATTGTGCTGTTTTCTTCCTGTTATCACTTCAGCTGATCATCAAGAAAGCTGCTTCCCACTGCACACTGACCACAAATGTTAGCATTAAGCAGAGTCTTACGGTATTTCAACAAAGATTTTTATCTCACTACACAGAGTGGATTAGCCAAATGATGTAGGTTAAGCTATGTCAATGATGATGCAGATACAAAAATAAATAAATAAGGGGTCTGGAGAAAATTCTGTTACAGTTAAACTAAGGAAGAAACAAGCATCACATTAACTTCATGAAATGACCCTTCAAGAAAAATAGGGTATGGAATGATATCCCAGTTTTACCGATGGTTAAACTTGGGCTCAGAGAAGAAAAGAGAATTGCCCAAGGACTAAGAGACCTGGATTTGAACCTGGGTGTTCCAGACTCTGCAATCCACACTACCAGATCATTCTGCCTCCAAAATTATTGGTAACAGAAAAGGGTATTCCCAGCAACAAAGGAGGCAATTAGCAATGAGAAAGCACCGTGAGCAAAATGATAAAGTAACACTTTGTTCATTATTCTTCTGGGGAGATAAGTATTTGTTATTTAAGCAAGAGAACATATCCCTATTAAAATTGCCAATGCATAAACATACCCTTGAGAGAAGTGCTGCAAGTGTCAGGATGGTTGAAATTTAAACATATTCAAAAAAAATTGAAATACACGATCATTTATGGACAGTCACTAACTATGCTAAGGAGGGCAAGAAGATTCAGGGGCCAAACTTGTGACTAGATTTACTGATACAGATGCCTATCCTGTCTCCTCCACTGCATTCTAGATTTCTTAAGCTGCAGTACTGTGGTTTCTTGTTGTATCTAACATTGGGAGGTGGGATTCCAATGGACAGCATTGCTAACAAGCTGCACTGGTCTTCCTTGTTTTAAATGCAGGGGAGGTAATCCCACCTACTTCAGGGACCAGGCTGGCAATCACGCGAGCAATGGAGGAAGGATGTGAAATAATACAGAGTGGGGAGAACTGTGGAAAACCCTAGAATGATGCTCCATCTAGAGAGAGCCCAGATATTCAGCTCAGGCAAGTGTGGCTACAATGAATCTTGAGCCAGTGATATCAAAGCGCCAGTTTTTAAAGAGAAGTTAGAAATCTACATTTTACATGAAATTATCTGATGTTTAAAGGTTGGCAATTAATTCCATTTTTAAGATCATAGTGTGGGCCAGACTCTGAAGCCTCTGCTCTAGATATCAGTTCCTATGTACTTATAGCTCTGACTTATGTCTGTAGACTGTGCTCAGGGGGCCCCTCTACTGAAGGGATGCTGATGGCTCAGCTGAAACCATAGGGTAGCACTGATTCTGAGAATCTATGTTGGCAGGCCTGATGGGCAGGGATTTCATATAGAGCAGGGGTCCTCAACCCCCAGGCCGAGGTCCGGTACAGGTCCCTGGCCTATTAGGAACCGGGCCGCAGAGCAGGAGGTAAGCGCGGGAGAGCGAGCAAAGCTTCATCGCTCCCTATTGCTCGCATTACCTCCTGAACCATCCCCACCATCCGTCGCATTACCGCCTGAAGCATCCCTCCCCGCCATCCCTCCCCACCCACCCCACCCCCTGGCGTGGAAAAACTGTCTTCCACGAAACTGGTCCCTGGTGCCAAAAAGGTTGGAGACCGCTGATATAATAGAGTGAGCTTTGGAGTCCTACATGCTCGGGCCCGTTACAGATTGGGCATCTGCCCATTGTAGACACCAGCCAGAGCTACAGATGCTTCAGCTGAAATTACCTTTATTAACCTGCCCTCAATAATGAAGAACATGGAGACCCCATGGGGTTCCAGGGCACTTGCCCAGCATCCTCCCCACTGTACCCCTTGCTGCCCGCTGACCTCTCACCACAAGATGACTTATTAAGTCACCGAATCAGAAACTCAGAAGTCCCTAGACCACATGCTGAAGATATTTTTTTTTTGTCTATCAGGTGAGTTTGACAGGGGTATGGTAACTTTGTGAGAAAGACATGCTAGTAATATCTGGTGGCTCATAGCCAACTTTTGACAATTATAGTCTCTTGGTATAATTACTCACAGTAATCTCTTTTATATAAGCATCTCAAAAACCTGCTTCTCTCACTAACCAAGCCTGACCAGTTAGAAGAGTTTTAAAAGAACAACAAATCTTTTTAAATTATGAAAGGAATACACATCTGTGAAAAATTCAGACAAATCCCAGCACATAGAGTAAAAACTGAAAGTCCCCCTTGTCTCCTCTCCCATGCCAGGAGGTAGCTACTGTTAGTTAATGAGTGATTTTACGCCAGACCTTTTTCAAATCTTTTGCATGTATGCACATATATGTACCTGCACACACACGCAGATGTGTATTTTAACATCTTAAACATAAATAGCAACATAGTATACCTAGTATTCCATATTATTCTGGGACTTGCTTTGTTTATTATACAATGCATATTGGAGATGAATATCTGTGAAGTTTTCCAATCCACCTTTAGCTTGTAGATGATTCATGAATTTGAATATACCCATGAAATATAACCAAAAATGCTTCACTTAGATTTGGAAGCTTATTCCGAAGTAAATGAGGTCTTAAATTTTTGATAACTAAGTGGTACAGTTCTACCCAGATCTATGTAATAAACCTAGTCTTGGAAAGTGTTAACTGAAACTGTAAATTGAATCATATTATAAAAGTGTCCAGGGGGCTTCCCTGGTGGCGCAGTGGTTGAGAGTCCGCCTGCCGATGCAGGGGACACGGGTTCGTGCCCCGGTCCGGGAAGATCCCACATGCCGCGGAGCAGCTGGGCCCGTGAGCCATGGCCGCTGAGCCTGCGCGTCCGGAGCCTGTGCTCCACAACGGGAGAGGCCACAACAGTGAGAGGCCCACGTACCAAAAAAAAAAAAAAAAAAAAAATAGTGTCCAGGAAACTGATTATTGGAAAGGACTCAACAAGGAGTGACACTAATAGGGAATATTCTTTAGGAATAAAAATGACTATCCTAATAGACCCCTTGTGAACAGTCAAATATATTTTCTTTGTCTTAAATTGGGGCTCTCTGTATATGAGCTTGACCAACCCCAATGCATGCCTGATGGAATTGGAAGAAATGGTTCCCTTTTCTCTATTAGATGTTTGATGTTTTATCAAAGCATAAGCCAAACAAAGAGGACTGACTATTAAAATTGGTTGGCATGAGATACCCCCCTTCCCTCAAGTTCTTTAGTCAGGTAGAGCAGGCTAAACCCTACAATGTTCCTCATAAGGTGGTCAAAATCCATCAAAACTCATTGGAAAACTATTTTGTCTCATATGGTTTGATTCAGCTGGATTCAAACCAAGAAGTCCTGGCTGAAATCAAACTCTTAACCAATATTCATGGTTGTGAGAGCATGCGAACTGGACCATTCCTTGCCTGTTCACTGCAGGAGAAATTCAAGGCTCCCGGTCTTTCTTCTTACTGCTTTCCCGCTTTCTGTCCCCCTGTTTACAGGAACATCACCTGTAACTGTTTTCTTTTAAACCATTTGTAGGATGAAATGTTGCAAAGCCAAGCTCAGTTAAGCAGGAAGGTTTTAACCTGAAATTTCTCCTGGCCTGAAAGGTTCCCCCCCACCCCAAGAAAGGAATTTATGTTTGATGATTTATTGAAACTGTCTAAATAGAAAAATTGTTTTTCATTAGTTAAGGAGAAGAAAGGGGTTGCACCCCAGAAAAGAAAGATGCGTTTAATGCTTTACATTTTAAAATTTCAGTGATCTGAACAGTCCTTGGAGCCTAGGGTTTTGATCAATTTGTCAACAAATGATGTATCTCTAATCTGCTAAGGCTATTAATCCTTGGTTACTTTATGTAACATATGCAAAGATATAAATTACCCTTTTAAAAAAGACTGCCAGTAACCAAATTCACATATACAGTAGTCTGCAAATTTTGAAAGGGTTATGTGCCAAAAGTTAGCTTGGATCTCAGAATGCCTTCCCCACATAAAGTGACTAGATTTCCAGCAAAGCCTAGAAAGCAGTCTGATTCACCATGAGGTGAAATATCAATAGATTCACTGTGTTCCAGAACCTCTTAGGAAGCCAGGACTCTGCAGCCCTTTTCAACACCCTGATGGGCTGGGGTGAGGGGTCAGAATCGGTTTCCATGGCAGCAAGAAGAAGCCTCCAGCAGCAAGAGGTGGACAGGGCTTTGGTAACCCCTTGATGGTGACTTGAAGGTGGGGAGTTGCTGCTCCACTTCCGTGTTCTGCCAATTCCTGGCTGGCTGAGTTAGGACTCTTCAGGCCATAAGTAACAGAAATGGGGGAGTTGTTACCAAGGATTCGGGGGTAGTTTGGGAGCCCAGGCTAGGAGGACCTTCACTGTGGCTGGAACGAGGCACCGCGGAGCTGTCTGTCAGGATCAATTGCTTGCCTTGCCTAACTTCTCTCTGTGTCTGCTTTATTTCTCCCTTGTGAGCACTCAGCAGTAAGACCACTTGCCTGCCCCATGGTGTGGTCTCCCGCTTGTGAATTTTCTTCTCCTTAGTTCAACAGATACCAACTGGGGTCTATGAATCCAAATGCCCAAAGAGAAAGCGTTTGATGATCCCAAATTTGGTCAAGTGGTGTCCAGCCCAGGGCCAACTAGCTCTGACCAGGGGGCCAGGTCATATGGCTCAAACGATGGCTGCCAATCTCCTCCCCCATTCCTTTCCCATCCCCTGGGAAGAGAGTGGGTGAAGGAGGAAGGAAATCCTCCCATAAGAGCAGTGTGAGATGGCAGACCCTGAAAAGAGTATGTAATACATTTTGTAACTTTGGGAAAAATTACTTCACATCTCGGAGTCTCAGTTTTCTCCTCTAAAAAAAGAGATAAAACTACTTGCCTCTGAGGGCTGTAGAATTTACATGCAAAAATTTGCAGATGAGTCCTAAACTCTCAAAGCTCTAAAAACTGTGAAGGATACTCTTAGTCTAGAACAACATTCACTAAGTGTTTATTGAGCAGTCATTACACACTGGGAATACTTTTCAATACAAGAGTAAGGAGTAAAGATAGGGCCTCCCTGGTGGTGCAGTGGTTGAGAGTCCGCCTGCCGGTGCAGGGGACACGGGTCCGTGCCCTGGTCCAGGAAGATCCCGCATGCCGCGGAGCGGCTGGGCCCGTGAGCCATGGCCGCTGAGCCTGCGCGTCTGGAGCCTGTGTTCCGCAACAGGAGAGGCCACGGCAGTGAGAGGCCCGCGTGCTGCAAAAAAAAAAAAAAAAAAGAGTAAAGATAAATTCCAGGGATAGAATGTGATTTAGTAATGGGAAGAATACGTTTTAGAGTCACAAAGACCTGAGCTGAATCCTCCTTCTGCCACTTGGTTGTGTGGCTGTGGGCAAGTTTCCTACCTCTGAGCTGGGAGTATTACTCCTTATTACCCCCTAAATGGCCCTACTTGGTCCCACCTCTCCCAAGTCAATCCCTGCACTCAAGCCTCTCCTGCCAGGCTGGCCTCCTGGTGGTTCCACCGACACTGCTGAGCTTGGGCTGCCTTTAGAGCTGCAACTTCCTCTGTCTGGAATGCTGTTTCTCCTGATCTGGATTGGGGGGGGGGGCTCCTTCTTTTTTTTCAGGTCTCTGCACAAATATCCTCCTCTTGGAGGTAACCAACTCACCTACATGTCTTCCCCCTACCCCACCCACCTTGCTCCTCTCCATAGCATTTGTCGCTTCCTAAAAGTACAGATGTATTTGATTTTTTAAATTAGCTGTCCCCCAACTAAAATATAAGTTCCACGATCTAGGGCCTCTGGTGTTTCAACTGACGTATCCCCAGGCCTAGAAGAGTGTCTGACACTAGTAAATGCACAACTGTCAAATACATGAAGGATGAGGGCTACTGGGAGGATAAAGTGTGATTAAATTAGTTATGGCATGAAAGTACTGAGCACATGCCTGGCACTGAGTAAGTACTTTACTGGGTTGAGTAGCATTCCCTCCAAATTCACGTGCACCCAGAACCAGTGAATGTGGCCTTTTTGCAGATGTTACCATGTTAAGATGAGGTCAGACTGGTTTAGAGTGGACCCTCGTCCAATAACTAGTGTCCCTATAAGAAGAGGGAAATCTGGGCACAGAGAGTCATGCAGGGAGAATGCCCTGTGACAACAGAGAAGGAGATTGGAGTGATACTGGCACAAGCCAAGCACTGCCACCCCAGCCATATAAGAAAGACAAGAAGTGAGGATTCTCATTTCATCACAGGAGGAAAGTGAGGCATACTGTGACATCACAAGCCACTGGAAGCTGGAGTCAGTATCTGGTCCCCAAGGGGATATAATGCATTGTCTGAATATGCAATTTTTTGGCCTTATGCTCCATGTACCATGTTTGGCTTTGCCTCTTTTTCCTAATTGGGAGAAAGGAAAATCGAAGCATCAAATTTGGGAGATAACATCACTCAAGTGTCTTCATGGGGAATTATTTCTTTTAACACATACAAAGAACAGGTGTGGAACTTCCCTGGTGGCACAGTGGTTAAGAATCTGCCTGCCAGTGCAGGGGACACGGGTTCGATCACCGGTCCAGGAAGATCCCACATGCCGCGGAGCAACTAAGCCCATGCGCCACAACTACTGAGCCTGCGCTCTAGAGCCCGCGAGCCACAGCTACTGAAGCCCATGTGCCTAGAGCCCCTGCTCTGCAACAAGAGAAGCCACTACAATGAGAAGGCCACACACCGCAAGGAAAAGTAGACCCAGCTCACCACAGCTAGAGAAAAGCCCCTGCACAGCAGCGAAGACCCAACACATCCAAAAAATAAATAAATAAATAAATAAATAAATATTTTTTTAAAAAAAGAAAGAACAGGTCCAAAACCACTACAATTCCAGCTGTTAAAACTAAACCACACAAAAAAATACAACAACAACAACAAAAAACTAAACCACAGGGTTTGGTCCCAGTGACTGTAAATGACAGCAACATTGAGAAGAGAAGCCTTCTGCTTCTAGGACTGAACATCTCTGTGTGTGACACAGCTGGATTGTGAAGGCAGGTCTGTGCTTCTTCTGCAAGTTAAGTGGGGAATGGTATTTCCCAATACTTTCATTGCTCTCTCAGCCACCTTGATCTTGCTCACCAGACAGGACTGGGAAGGAGAGAGGAAACTCAGGCATGAGGGAGCCCACGTCATCCTTGAAAGCTACATCCCAAAGACCTGAATTGACATCTGGATAAACAAGGTCGTGGCAGGTGTTCCTCCATAGTCATTTGTGCAACCAAATACTTAGCAGGACTTACACTGGGCTACCAGGAAATGCTCAGCCTTCAGCTGCAGACTGAAGACAGAAGGATTGAATTGCACTTTCGTTGCAAGCAGGTCATCTGGGCCTAATTTGACTCTTGCCTTTCACTCCCTGTGAGGAAGTGCAGTGCCGCTAGAAGATTCAGGAGGGAGGAGGGAAAACCAAGGTCGACCAGCAGGGTGTTTTCTTTGCTGTTCTGCTGAGATCCCTAAAGCAGGCGCAGGTGTGGGGAGAAGTCAACCTCCTTGCCGTTCTTTAACACCTTGTTCTCTTCTGGTCTAAAGGTCTAGAGGCAGAGCGGAAAAAAGAGGTAGGAGAGGGGCAACCACCATCTTTCTTAATGCGGAAAACCAAGAAAGAATCAATTTTCCTCTCCACCTGCCTAAAAGTGTCCCCCAGTTGCCAAATCACGAGGGCAAGGGTAGGGACGCAGAGGATGGCTCAGGATCCACTTCGAACCTACTCGGTTCTTGAGCAAGGTCAAAGAAGTTTGGGCCCGTGGGGAGACGTTGCATCACGCAGAGTTTGGTAAGAACTTGGGAATCTTCCCTAGGGGGTGCTCCCTCTACCTGCCGGAAGTGGGCAAAGGCAGGACTACAGACGGGATGCGGGGAGCTGGAGGGGACATCAGACCTCCCCTTGAGCTCAAAAGTGAAAGGAAGGTCACTAAGCGATCAGCCGGCGCACGCCAGGATGGACTCACGCAGGTCCACACGTGCTCGGCCGCTCCCCATTAGGTGGCCCTCCTGCACCAGCCGGGAGGGGTGGAGGAGGCGCGGTCGGGCGCAGAGAGGCGCGCTGTAGACACCTGTACCCTTTCGCCCAGTTCCGAGCGGGCCGGACGCCAGGGATCGCCCGAGCCCGCCCGGGCCCGCCGGGAAGGAAAGGAGGGCGGACATGCCTGGCGCAAGGTGAAGGCGAACACCTGGACGTCCGCGTGCGCGGGGCGGGCGCTAGGACCCAAGCGGCGCACCTGTTGGCTGGCGCCCCGGGCCCCGCCCGCCACCCCGAGCGCCCGGCCCGGCGAGGGCGAAGGCAGGAGGGACAGTGCGAGCGGGGGGCACCGGGTGGCGGCGGCGGCGGCGGCCCCGGGATCACCATGGCCGAGCTGCTCTGGAGCCTGCAGGATTCCCAGCTCGTCGCCAGCTTCCAGCGCCGCTGCGGGCTCTTCCCCGCGCCGGATGAAGGCCCCGGCGAGCCCTGTGCTGGCCCCGCGGAGGGCGCGGCGCGGGCGCCCGGGTTCGGGCATCTCCCCGCAGCCAAAGGCAGGGGCGCCGGGGAGCCGGCCAATGGGCTGCGGAGAGTCGCGGTCCCGCAGGTAACCGCGGGCCAGGTGTTCGCAGTGGTGGGGGGGAGGGGACAGCTCGCCCCGCCGCCTGCGGACTTGCTGGTCCAGGCGACTCCGCGACGCGGCGGTGGGTGCGCGCCGATCCTGCCGTGCCGAGAGGGCCCCATACCCGAGCGGCGACCCGGCTGCCCGCGCTGTGGGTACCAGGGAGGGGTGGGTGGGAATCCAATCCCTAGGATGACATCCTCTAACGCTGCCAGGTGGCAACCAGGTCTAGTAAGACTTCAGATGCCCCCAGAGCTTTAAATGCAGCCTATTTGGAGACTTTCTACTTTCATAAGTAATTAAATTTATGTTCATGCATATTCTCCCAAATGTGTAAGAGTTACATAATTGAAAAGAAGAGCGGAGACGTCCTTGGCATTTTCACAAGAGGCTTCCCTGAGGAGAAATTCTGACCACTCCCCCCAGGATTCTGAGTTTCCACCCATCCCCCTTTCTTTGATCCGCACTAAAGGCGTGGAGGGGTGCTCAGCGCGCTCTTCACCGTCCTGCAACTCCAGCTCTAAGGACCGAATTTCGGGTTTAAGTATTGCTGCTGGAGAGATTTATAAAGCCCACCCCCTACCTCCAGTGATGTTGTCCAGACAGCGCTTCGCTCTCTCCTTCCCCCAGAGTCTTAGGGTCCCTCCTGCCTGGTGGGTCTCTTATTAACTGGCACCAGTGACTTTTAACAGATGCTGTCAGGAGTGAAGCTAACCACGCTCTCCTCTAGGCGTTCGCAGTGTGGTTACACAATCCACTGCGGCTTTAGGAAGCCAGCGCGTCGTCGCAGTGCACAGGGACTCCAGAGGGGAGGGACCAGACAGGCTGCAGATGCTAACGTGCCAGGGCTGCTGTCTGCCGGGGAGCAGGGCTGCCCTCTGGGAGGGAGGGCTCCCTGCAGCTGTGAGATGCCCTGGGCCGCCGCAGAAGCTGCCCTTCTGGGGAGGGGAGGTAGGAAGTGTGGCAAATGAAAACTGAAACAGTGTATTAATTACAACTCTTTGCGGGGGTGGTGGAGGAAACCGCGTATTTTTCTTCCCAAAAGTTTTGGTGACAGGAGGGTGGCCTTTATGTGTAGATTTCTAGATCTGGTAACTGAGGAATTATGAAGAACCTGGCTTCCATGTGCAATGGAATATTATGGGCATTAAACTGTAGGATTTATTTAGAGGCTGGGGGGTGGGTTCCACTCCAGAGAAATCTTCCTGAGTAGTACTTTTTTTTCATCTCTTGTTGTTCATTCTCTGTCCCCATGACACCCAGTAACTTGTAGATGAGTTTGAGAGCCCCCTTCCCCCTTCCCCTTTCCTCTTGCTTTGTCTTTAAAATGGGGTAGAGGGAAGGAATAAGAACCAGTCTCCATCCTTGGCATTTTCTGGGCACACACACTTTATACCCACAGGCAGATGCACGGGCTGCTCTCTGTTGCTCTTTCCTCAAGGGTCCACTCTGTCTCCCTAATTCAGGAAGCTGACGAAGAGCGCATTTTCCCCCCAGTGTTTCTCGAACTGTTTTAAACATTACCCTTAGTCATGTAACTTTCAATTCTGGAAAAGGACCATCTTGCCCTTTAAAAGCGAGATGAGCAGATTTTCTTGTAGAGAGGTGTTATCTTGCCACTTGAAGACCCTGATCATGAAGTGAACCAAACGGAAAGGTCGCCCCCTTTCCATCCTACACACGACCGCACTCACTATCCATCATGTAAAAGTATAAGAGAGCTAAAAATTCACGATAAGAAATCACCACATTGGTATGTGATGGGAAAAAAAAAAGAGAACACTTGATAAATAATGGGTTAATGTTTTTAAAGGTGGGTTAGTGTCAAGTGACTTGGGAAGGTTAATACTTTGCAAGTACAGGTGGAGTTGCCAAAAGAAAACAATTGCATACCTGCCCCATATAATTGATAAGACCTTAAGGGGACAGCTGACAAAACTTCTCTCCAACAGCTACTCTTCCCCTTGGCCTCTGGCCTTTGCCTGGCCTGTGGCCTGTGCCTGCCTGAGCTCCCTGTCCTTCTTTCTCTAAATAAACTCCCATTCATCCTTCAGTTTCAAAGGTCAATTCCTCAGGAGACACTTTCACTCACCTTCCAATCTCCCTCCTCCTTTTATAGGTTCTCTTTGCTCCTGTGTTTCTTTACAGCAGTTATCACATTGTGTAAGCACACCTTTGTACTGATATCTGATTATTGCCCGCCTCTTCCAGTGAATGATAAGCTCTAAGAATGCAGGCAACTTGTCTAGCTTGCTTAGTATTTTCTCCTCATGGCCTGGCATGTGGGAGCTCAGTGAATTTTGTAAACAGATGAGTGCAGATGGCAATATAAAATTGCCCTTTAAAAGCAAAACAAGCAGATTTTCTTGCAGAAAAGTGTCTTGCTGCTTGAACAGCCTGGGCATTCAATGAGCCAAATGGTAGGGGTTTCCCCCTTCCCATCTAACACGCTTCACTCACTATATCGTGAAAAAGAGGGAGCTAAAAATTCAAGATAAGAAATTGAGGATTTCTTAAAACTGAAGCGTAAATATTGAAAATCAAATTTTTCCACATAACTTAGAATTCAGGCAGCACCAGGGTATTGATTTAAGACACTTCAAACAACAGTGAAGTTGTTTTCTTCAACAATCTAAGTTCTTAGATTGCAACAAATCTAATCCTTCTCACCTCCCATGTTTTCTGTATTTCTTGTACTGCTTAAAGCAGGGACAAGTAGGGAAGTGATTAAGTGAGGGCTTCCTTTACACATTCTTGTAACACGCTACTAGCTTCAAGATTAACTACACATTTACAAACCAGGTCCGGGCTGGGCTTGCACAAAGCTGTCATTGAATAAATCAAACTGGCCCTCATAGATTTCCCAGTAGTCATGCATGTCACAGACAGAAAAGGTTTGCGTCCTAAAGAGTTGAATGCTTTGTTGAGGGCTTTCCAGATATCACACAGTCAGATCGGTGACTTAAGTCTAAACTTCTTTCTACTGTGCACACCTTTCAGGGAAACAATCCGAGGCTTCATTCTGTCTGTCTCATTGGGAAGGTATGAGGTGTTAGGACTGGTTGGGGGCAGGGTAGAGACTGGATGGAAAGAGAAACTATTGCTTTTGGTTTGAAAGTGTAACTGGTTTGCAAGGGTAACCAGAGGAGGACGTTCTTGGCAGGCACCAGGACAAAGAGACAGGGGTCCTAGGACCCAGCTAGGAGGGCAAAGGCCTGGACGGAATTATGTTTATTTGTTCTGGGGTGAAGCCAACCTTGAATACAATGGTATTTTGATTTCTATCATCTTCGCTCACTCAACACAGTTGCATTAAGTTAGATTTTGTAGTGCCTTTCCCATTGTTATGTTAGACCGTGGTTAATCTTTCGAAATTGTGCTGTGCTCAATAAATACTTTTTGATAACTATTTGCTCAGACATAGTTCTAAACTTGGATTGGGGAAGGGATCAAAATTAGGTTATTTTTAGAAGTCTTTGCACTCCCCGTTTTCCTCTTGAAACATTTGGGGTGCTCCAAGTCTGTCCATCTACAAAACTCCACCCTTGATTTTATCGGTTTGCTTAAGTGCAAAGGACCAGGAATCAAAAGACCAGGATCTGGCTCTGCCCTGGGATCATTCTGAACTTCTCTGGGCCTCTGTTGTCCCACCTGCAAAGTGAGCAGAGTAGAATAGAACCATGGGTTTCCAACTGTGGCTATACATTATAGTCAGTTAGAGGGGCTTTAAAAACAAAACAAACAAAAAAACCAATGTCCAGGATCCAGGTCAGAATTGGGGCCCCAGAGAAGCTGGCAGACAGAAGGGGGAAGCTCTGAATTCTCTTCCCTTGGGACCCACCACCCTTAGTGTGTTCAGGACAAGGGTGGTGATGGCTGGAAGCAGAGGTCATGGTGGCTGTTGATGTTTTGGCTTGATTATATCTGAACTGGCCAACAGATCAATCTTCAAGTTTTGATTATCTTTAGATGGATGCTCAGGTAGGAAATGACAACATAAGCCACTTTGAAAAGGTACATTTGATCTTTTTCTTTTTCTAGTTGCAGATATCGTTCAGATGAGAAAACTTGGAAAAAATACAAAGAAAAAGTTAAATCCATGCCCATTATACCACTGCCCAAAGATAATCACTCGGTAAATGTTCAACCTGATTTTTAATGGCTATACATTACTACACAGCGTGGATGTACTATAATTTAGTTGGCCTCTTGATGGACCTTTAGGTTCTTTCCAGTTTTTGCATTAAAAATAACATCTTTGGGGACTTCCCTGGTGGTCCAGTGGGTAAGACTCCACGCTTGCAGTGCGTGGAGTTTGATCCCTGGTAGGGGAAGTAAGATCCCATATGCCATGTGGCATAGCCCCCCCCCAAAAAAAAAAATCTTTGTACAAGTATCTTTGCACATTACTTGATAGTCTTTTTTAAAAATTGAGATATAATTGACATGTAACGTTATATTAGCTTCAAGTGTATAACATGATTCAATATTTGCATATATTGTGAAATGATCACCACAATAAGTCTAGGTACCATCCATCACCACACATAGTTACAATTATTTTTCTTGTGACCAGTTTAAGATCTACTCTTTCGGCAACTTTCAAATATACAATATAGTGTCAACTATAGTTATCATGCTGTTCATTACATCACCATGACTTATTTATCTTATAACTGGATGTTTGTGCCTTTTGACCGTCTGCACCCATTTTGCTCATTGCCCTCCCCCACCCCTACCTCCAGCAACCACCAATCTGTTCTCTGTATCTGTGAGTTAAGTTTTGTTGTTGTTTTTATTGTTTAGATTCCACATATAAGTGAGATCATACATTATCTTTCTTTTTTTAAATTAATTAATTTATTTTTGGCTATGTTGGGTCTTCATTGCTGCGCATGGGCTTTCTCTAGTTGCAGTGAGTGTGGGCCACTCTTCATTGCGGTGCGTGGGCTTCAGTAGTTGTGGCACATGGGCTCAGTAGTTGTGGCTCGCAGGCTCTAGACCGCAGGCTCAGTAGTTGTGGCGCATGGGCTTAGTTGCCCCGTGACATGTGGGATCTTCCCGGACCAGGGATCGAACACATGTCCCCTACACTGGCAGGCAGATTCTTAACCACTGTGCCACCAAGGAAGCCCCCATTATTTATCTTTCTCTGTTTGACTTATTTTACTTAGCATAGTGCCCTCAAGGTCCATCCATGTTGTTACAAATGACAAGATTTCCTTCTTTTTTACGACTTAATAATGTTCCATCGTGTGTATGTGTGTATACACAAGGGAATATTTTATATATATATATATATATATATATATATATATATGTTGCTTTCATGTTTTAGCTGTTGTAAGTAATGCTGCAATGAATATGGGGGTGCATATATCTTTTTGAGTTAATATTTTCATTTTCTATAGATAAATACCCAGGAGTGGAATTGCTGGGTCACATGGTAGTTCTATTTTTAATTTTTTTTTTTTTTTGCGGTACATGGGCCTCTCACTGTTGTGACCTCTCCTGTTGCGGAGCACAGGCTCCGGACGCACAGGCTCAGCGGCCATGGCTCACGGGCCCAGCCACTCTGCGGCATGTGGGATCTTCCCGGACTGGGGCACAAACCCGTGTCCCCTGCATCGGCAGGCAGACTCTCAACCACTGCGCCACCAGGGAAGCCCTATTTTTAATTTTTTGAGGAACCTCCTTGATACTTTCCATAGTGGCTGCACCAATTTACATTCCCATCAACAGTGCACAAGGGTTCCTTTTTCTCCACATCCTCGCCAATGCTTGTTATTTCTTGTCTTTTCGATAATAGCCATTCTGACAGATGTGAGGTGATATCTCATTCTGGCTTTGATTTGCATTTTCCTGATGATGATGGTGTTGAGCACCTTTTAATGTACCTGTTGGCTCTTCTTCTGTATGTCTTCTTTGGAAAAATGTCTGTTCAGTTCCTCTGCCTATTTTTAAATTGGGTTGTTTGGTTTTTTGCTCTTGAGTTGTATTAGTTCTTAATATATTTTTGAAATTAACCTCTCTTATCAGATATATGATTTGCAATTATTTTCTCTCATTTAGTTAGGTTGCCTTTTCATTTTATTGATGAATTTCCTTTGCTGTGTAGAAGCCTTTTAGTTTGATATAGTCCAGCTTGTTTATTTTTGCTTTCGCTGCCTCTACTTTGGGTGTCAAATCCAAAAACCATTGCCAAGACTGATGTCTGTCTTTGATTGCTTTCTTAATTTAAATTTCCAGACTTGTAATTGCTGGGTAGAAATATGCATATATTTTGGCTTTTATTAGGTATTACCAACTTGTCCTGCAGAAAGGGTGGAGGGATATGTAACTAGGAGTGCAGGTTTTCCTATGCCATCACCAACCTTAGGTATTAACATTCTCTTTAATCTTTGGAGAAAATAGGCCACTTCTGCTTCTATCTCATCTTGGCTTCCTTTATTTCCAGCTAACATTTATTGATCAGCTACTGTGTTTCTGGGACAGTCCTCAGCCTTAAAGATACAAAGATAAATAAGATTTAATTCCTGCCCTGGGAAAGCCACCAAGAAAATGGTGCAGTGCAGTCAGTGCTAGAGTACAGAAGGAGAAATACGTGATCAGGGAGACAAGAGCAGTAGTAATGGTGATCCCTAAGGGAACCCATGACATCTTGAGTCAAGGCTTAAAGAGCAGAACGAGTCAAATAGATGAAAATGTGAGAATCTCTTTACTTTACATGGAAATCTCATGTAATAAAACATAAAGACATATTATTATTTTTGATGAATAGTGACAAGTTCAACTTGGGCATAATAAGAGTCCCAGCAGGAGACAGATGGCCTACTGATAAGGGGTCATTGAAACCCTTAAAAATGGTTAAAGTGGCAAATTTTATGTTATGCATATTTTACCTCAATTTACCAAAAAAAAAAAAAGAGAAAAAAGAAAAAAACAATATAACATAGGCTCTACTCTGCTTCACTATGTGCGTGAGCTGCACATAGTGACTTCCTTCTGAAGAGTACAATATGGAAAGGGGGGGTGAAATAAAAGAGTGACTTTACAATGTAGGAACCTGATGGACACTTCCTCAGCCAGATGATCAAGGCTGATGTCAACAGTGATAAGTCATGATGATGGATGTGTTCTTGGTTTATATTGAAACGATATACTCTTGATACATGTTGAAAATGTCACTTCACCTCTGTGGTCTTCTTCCCCCAAACCCAAATCCTTATTCTAATCATGAGAAAGAAATCAGACAAATCCCATTTGAGGGGCATTCTACAAAAAACCTGTACTCTTCAACAGCGTCAAGGTCATCAGTCATGAGGAAAGTCTGAGAAACTGTTACAGCCAAGAGGAACCTAAGGAGCTATGACTACTAAGTGTAACTGTGGAGTCCTGGATGGGACCCTAGAACAGAAAAAATGGACAATTCAGTGAAAACTAAGGAAGTCTGGATAAAATATGGACCTTGGTTAAAAATAACCCGTTAGTATTGTAACCAGTGAATCATACTAATAAGACGTTGAAGATCAGGCAACAGGATGCAGAGTATATGGGAAGAATGTGGAATACATGGGAACTCTCTATACTGTGTTCTAAATTCTTCTCTAAATTGGGAATTCCCTGGCAGTCCAGGGTTAGGACTCAAGGTTAGTCAGTGGTTAGGACTCCTCACTTCCACTGCAAGGGGCACAGGTTCAATCCCCAGTCGGGGGAACTAAGATCCCAAAAGCCATGCAGCATGGCCAAAAATAATTAAATAAATAAATAGAAGAAAATAAATTTTTCTGTAAATTGAAAACTGTTCTAAAAAAATAAAGCCTATTTAAAATTTTTTAAAAGGCGGTGGGATCATTTACAAAGGTGTAGGCAGGGCTGGAAAAAAATCAGCATGGGAGGATGAAGTATCCTGGAGCAGGCAACTTCAGCCTAGAAAGGCAAGGGGAGAGGATAACTTCTGGTAACCCCAGACCCAAGGAGAGCTTAGCTGTCAGAGAGAGGCCCCTGACTGGAGCTGAGGCCTTTAGTAGAGTAAGAGCTACAGCCAGGCAGGAGGAGAGGAGAAAATATATCTTAAACTCCTTCTCTGTATGCCCTCTCATATCCTGCCAATGCCTCTCCTCATCCAAATTCAATCAGAAGCCAGGGAGCTTGGGCTGATGCAATCCGAGAAGGTCGGCCTCCCTGGAGAAACATGGAGACTGGATCTGGAAGGATGAATGGAGAATATCCAGCACACGTTGTGTAAGGAAACTGGTGAGGTTATATTGGATAGAGTGTTGAGCTAGAGCCAGAGTTTCAGGCTAAAGCCTTAGTGTGGCTTCCTGCAGAATTTGGACTTCATCCTATAGACAGGGGGATGGCAAATCAATTTCATCCCATGTGCCAAATCAGAATTTTCAACGCAGGCACGGTGATGAGAAAGGTTCTCGGGTGTCACTGTGCTTAATCGGAAAGAGTGTGGGAGTGAATGGCAATGCCTCTGTGGGGCACTGAGGGACCTGGTGCTGAAGCATTTGAGAAATGGCGATGTTATATTCAAACAATAGCAAATATGGGATTAACGTTAAATCAAGCCTTAGTATCTGTTTTGGGTTCTTGGTGATACTTTGAGTGTCTCCTGTGCCTGTAAATGCCTTAGGAGGAAAGAGACCACAAATGGTTTCTTAAGACGTAGGTTGCTATGTTTTGAATCAGGGGACCCCATCAATATGGCTACAAGCTGATTGGATCAGGGGTCAGCCCTTGAGTCAAAGGAGCCTCTTTAGGCTGGTCAGCATCTTATGAAATGGCCCTGCATGGGAACTTCACCTAACTGGGATATTGCGTAATGGGGAGTGACTAACGGAACCAATCAGATTGCTCCCTTAGGGACTCTGAATGGAAGACCCAGACCTAGAGACATAAATGGTAGAGTCGTGATGGACTTCAGAGAGAAAAAGCAGGTCATAAACAGAAGCCTTGAGACAGAGAAAGCAGTAGCAAGGCAGATGCCCACAGTAGAGAGGAGGGCAGAAAGTCTGCACCAGTGGGTGGTAAAAGCAGCAGGAAAAACTCCAAGTGGAGAAAGAAACCAAGTCTTGAATGGTAGACTCCCCTTCTGAAGGGGGAGGTGCTAGAGGACTGCTGACTTTGAGGTAGAATGGCTCAGGGTGAGGCTCACACGGGCTGTATGGCTGCAGGCGGGCTGTATGGCTGCCGGCGTATTTCCTTACTTCTGAGGATTACTGTACAACTCCTCTCACTGGAGGGGACCTGAGTGGCTGTCCACTTGCAACCAGAACATGCTGGTCTCTAGTGCTCTGAAGACTTGCACATAATTGCAATTAAATCATTAGTTCTAGCATTTTTGTGAAGCTGGGAATGGGGGCGGGGGGCTGTGAGGGAGGGACCAGGGTCCTCTTCCTCACCTGTGCATCCCCAGTCTAACGTATGCCTGGAACATATTAACCTGTCCACAGGTACTTAACAATCCCTATTGGATGAAGCATGTAAGGGTGTGCTAAACTCAACATTTTCTTTCTTGGCAGAAATATGGTCACCTGCCCTCTCCTGTCAGAACTGGGGTCATTTTACCCCTGACCACTTTAACTGGCTGTGTCTTCCTTTAGCTTAATGTTTTTTTCAGTGTTAGCTCCTTCCTTTTTACCAGGAAACTGATGAAGGTTTTGATTAATGAATAACTTTTTTATTGGTTTGCTTTCTTCTGTTGGACACCATGAAGGGAGTTCAGGTATTGCTAAAAATTGATGATGGTGAAACACCTGTCAACTTTTAAAATGTGATTAGATAACTATGTTTTTTTTAGGAAGGCTGTTGACAGCAAGCCTAATCTAATTTTACCTTTCTTATAATTAAGATGTTGAAACTTTCCAATTTTAAAAGCACTTTCACTTCTGTGGTTATAGTTAATGAGTAAATCCTCTGCTGTCCTGATAAGAATTAATGTCTCGAGCAAAGGCATTCTTCTTACATTTTATTTGGCATACAATTTTCCTGGGAAAAAATACTGTCAATGTTTCCTGGCAACACATTTAGAAGGCTCCTATCTGTGTTAGAAAACTATGGAAATGCTAAAATTGGGGCATCCACTGGTCTTTATAATTCTGCTTGCCTGGTGAGATACTTTCTGCATGTTAAGAAAATGAGATACTGAAAAATCCGGTCAAGACTGATTCACATTTTTTTCCTCTCACTCTTGCTTCAAACAGTGTGGGCTAATTAGCAAACTGTTTTGAAAACAAAGAAAAAATCCTTAGGCATGGGCCAGGGTGGATGGGAGGGAGAGGAGTGAACCACCTGAGATCTTGAGGGCGTGCTTAGGAATCTTGGGAAGGGGAGTAATGGTTTCCTCAAACTATTTTGAAATATTACCCCTAGTCCTCCAAACGCCTATGGCAGTTTTATACCTCTTTGTTTAATAAAACAAAATGAAACGATCCAAAACAAAACACTGGGTTCATACTTGCTTTTGTTAATGCCATGTATTTGTAATCATGCCTCAGAGGAGAAATGTCCTCTGTCATCTCCGGGTACGTTTTGATTTTTCCAAGTGGTAAAAACTTTGTTCTCATAGAATTTTATGGGAAACAGCTCATCAAAGCAGGAACTCCTCTGGGTAGGAGGAAGAGTTGATGATGGTGAAAAGAGGGCTCCTGGGGGTAAAATGTTGGCAGCTGAGAGGCCAGGGCTTAATTGGTGGGGAAAGGGCATAGGTGAATTTTTTTTTTTTGCAGTTAAAAAAAAAAATCATCCCCTCTTGATAGGTGACTTAAAAGGTAGCCGTGAAATAGAACATCAAAGATTTTGTTAAAAGTGTGACAAGTTAAAGGAGCCTCTGTTAGAAATTGGTTGGTTTTCTTCTCCTTTCTGAATTTTGATTGATTTTTTTTCAACTAGGAAGGTGTCCAATACTTTGGAATTAATTTTTATGCTTTTCTACTATTAAAAGAATGCATGTTTATGTTAGAAATAGTGGAAGACACCGAAAAGTATAAAGAAGAAAACAAAATCCTGTCATAATTTTGCAACCCAGAGAAAAATATTAAAGTTTTAGAGTATTGTTTCCTTTTATCTCTATGAAAACATAGAATATTTAAGTTATCAACATCCTATGCACGTATAATACTGGGATCAACTTTTGTCACTCATATCATGAGCATTTCCCCACATAACCGAACATTCTTTAATTATATGATTTAATAGTTGTATTATAGTTTATCATACGATTGTAACTTAATTTTTTTAAGCATTTCCTAAAGTACGTATTTAGTTGTTTCATTGTTTATCTTTGTACTTCAACTGGAGTTTAAATATTTAATTACTTCCTGAGAACTGGAAGAGAAGCATATTTCAGAGCTCTTCACACTAACTACCAAATTGCTTTTTGGAAAATGTATCTCAATTATTGTTCTGAACAGCAATCCAAGACTGCTAGCCCATTGTCAGCATTTTTTATCTTCTTGTTGTCCATTTTCTTTTTCTTTATTATAACTTCAGTATAATAAGTGCAGAGGTATTAAATGTACAACCTGATAAATTTGACTGTATGTCTAGATCCCCGTAACTATTGCCCAGATAAAGACATAGTGCAGTTCCAGAAACTCAAAAAGTTCCCTCAGGCCCCTGCCAGTCAATACCACTCTAACCCCCAGTAACTGCTGTTTTCCCTCCGCCACCATAGCATAGTTTCACCTCTTCTCGAACTTCACATAAATGAATCATATAGGATGTACATTTTACATGCCCTGCAGCATCCACTGCACAAACATATAATTTATTTATCAGTTCTACTGTTTATGGACACTTAGGTTTTTATGAATAAAGGACAGCATCAAGTATTTTCTTTAAAACATTTTTATTTTTAACTTTCATTTTGAAATAAAACTTTAAAAAGTTTTCAAAAATAGTACAAAAAATTCCTATGTACTCTTGACCTATATTCTCCTAATGTTAACATCATATATAACCACGGTATAATTATCAAAATGTAGAAACAGTATGTAATCTATGGGCCTTATTCAGTTTTTATGAATTGATCTACTAATCTCCTTTTGCCATTCTAGGATCTAATGTAGAACCATACATTGCATTTAGTTGGTATTGTCTCTTTAGTCCAACCTGGAAGTTCTTCAGTCTTCCTTTGCCTTTCTTGACCTTGACTCTTGAAGGGTCCAGGCCAGTTATTTTGTATAATATTCCTCAGTCTGGGTTTGTCCTATGTTTTCTCATGATATTCAGGTTCTGTATTTTTAGCTGGAATACCACAAGAAAAATATTGTACCTTTCTTAGTGCATCATACCAGGAGACACACAATGTCGATTTGCTCCATTCCCAGTAATTTTAACTTTATACACCTTTAAAGGTGTTTAAGTGGTGTCTTCCAGGTAAATGTTTTCCTCTTTGTAATTAATATGTATCTTATAGCCTGGTATTCTGAGGCATTATAAATATCTTGTTTCTCTGTATATTTTCATCCTCTAATTTTGTCATCCATTAAAAAAATAATCTGCCAAATTAATAGCAAAATGAAAACATCTCATTATTTTAATTTTGTATTTCTTTGATCTCTAATGAGGATGAGTGTTTTTCTTTTGTTTAGCAGATACTTGTATTATTTTCGTGAATGGTCTGGTCATACACTGTTTCGACTTTTCCACTGTGACTTTAATGGGGGATATTTTTCTCACTGACTTTTGATGGGCTTCTCAGTTTATCCATTGTGCACCAAAATCTTCCATCGTACATCAGTTAACGTAAGCTCACAACTAATGGATTCCTAGTGTTTCCTTGTAAAGAGAAAATATTTGGAGCCTGAGGGAGAGAAGGATGATAAGGGAGCATGATAGCTCCCTTCAAGGCATCTGTGGGTTTAGATACTTCATGCCTGGTCCCTTGTCCTGCCTGCTCCTTCCAGGTCAGCCCCATCATTTGCAGCCTGTGAAATGTTTGTGATACTTCAGTAGCCTCAGGCAGGGGCTGGAGATTCTGTAAGAGTTAAGGAAAGCATATATTCCCAAGCAACCCTGAGCCAAGAAGGTAGTATATGCTTAGAGGATGTTACCCTCACGTTATGACATGATGACTGTGAAACAGAAAAATGAATTCGTTCTCTTGTACATTTGCAGAGGGTGGCACACAGTTCTGGAGTCCTCCCCGAGTCCTGCCTGCCGTGGGTCTCCCCCTTCTGCATGGTCATTACAATACACACATCCTCAAATAGAAGGAATGAAATGAATATTCCCAGTATTTATTCAGTAGTATATTCCCGCATAAGCGTTACTTTTGGAGAGGGCCCAACATCCATTGATCCTTTAATTTTGCCTCCATCTCAGCCCATCTGAAGCCACAGTCATATTTTATTGTCCAGAAATTTTGACCCTGAAGGCCTTATCTGAAATTTCCCAACATGTTGAGTTATAAATGGTCTAACCCTGGTATTTTCATGCTTACTACCTCAGTACCATTGCAGGGATAGAAATGGGACTTCCCACACTCATCCTGAGTACTTCCCAGTATAGACAGGTATACTTGCATAGATTATGGAGCCCATGTATCATAATGAAGCCCATAAAAACAATATCCTCTCTTAGGTTTAGAATGATTTATTTGCTCATCAATACTTCCCCTCCTCTCCCCATGACTCACCCGACCCTCAGCCCAGTTGATTCACCAGATAAATAATCTATAATGAGAAAATGTTACTTTTGAAAAGAGAAACTTACTTGATCTTTAAAAGTTAGTACTAAACATACATTTACCATGCAACCCACAATTGCAATCCTGGGCATTTATCACAGAGATACGAGATCTTCTTCACACAAAAACTCGTACATGATTGATCACAGCAGCTTTATTTGTAATAAGCCCCAAACTGGAAACAATCAAAATGTCCCTCAGTAGACGATTGGCTCTGTAAACTGTGGTACATCCATACCATGGAACACTATTCAGCAATAAAAAGGAAGGAACGATTGATACACCCAACAACTTGGATGGATCCCAAGGGCATTAAGCTGAATGAAAAAGCCACTCTGAAAAGATCACATACCGTATAATTCCATTTATCTAACATTCCTGAAATGACACAGTTATAAAGATGGAAAACAGATTAGTGGTTGCCAGGGATTAAAAATGGGGGCATGACTATAAAAGGGTGTAACAAGGAATATCTTCGTGGTGATGGAATAGTTTTATAATTTGATGATAGTAGTCGCTAGTGAGTCTACACGTGGTAAGTTGTCCTAACATTATACACACACACACTGTACCAGTGTCAGATTCCTGGTTTTGATAAGTAATTATGTGAGGTATAATTATGCGAGATGTAACCATTGGGAGGAAATGGGTGAAGGCTATACAGTATCTGTCTTACTACCTTTGCTGATCCTTGTGAATCTACGTTTAAAAATCAATATTGCCGGGCTTCCCTGGTGGCGCAGTGGTTGAGAGTCAGCCTGCCAATGCAGGGGACACGGGTTTGTGGCCCGATCTGGGAAGATCCCACATGCCACAGAGCAGCTGGGCCCGTGAGCCATGGCTGCTGAGCCTGCGCGTCTGGAGCCTGTGCTCCGCAACGGGAGAGGCCACAACAGTGAGAGGCCCGCGTACTGCAAACAAACAAACAAACAAACAAATAAATAAAATCAATACTGCCTTATAAAAATTGGTTCTCACAGCTTTTACTGCAGGCATTCTGTGCACTGCAGGAAACCCAGCGTGCAGAGTGCAACTCTAGGGAGAGTTTCCTCTGAGGCCCCTCTAGAGCTGGCCATGCTGCCGTGTCGATTTCCAGAGCTGCCGGGGTTGATTGTAAACCTCCTGCTCACTGGCTTCAGCTACCTGCCCAGGGAAAGCACAGAGAAATGTTTGAGGGTCAAAAAAAAGCACATTTGCCCTTAACTTTCATTCGACTCACTTGTTTTACAACTGCAGGATTTTTGCATTAAAAAATATTTTGTTGTTTTCTGTTTCATTGTCACTTCAAAGTGGTGTTGCAAGTAGGTCAAGTTCACACATCAAGTCTTCACTCTCCCCTCAGTTGTCACTTTTTCTCTGTCTACAGAGATGCTTAGAATCTTGAACCCCCTCCTTACCCATTGCAGAACATCTGCATTCAGCCCTAGCATCCCTAGAGTCTGACATTCTTGTCTTTCTTGAACCAAGAGACATCTTAAAAGAGTCACCTGAGATCAACACTCCATTTCTACTGTATCACTTTTTTTTACCCGGCGGCATGCTAAATGAGGACATTATTTAGCATAAAATATGCTTTTTGAGGTTCACTTTGCCTGTGTGTAATTTCATTGAGGATAGCTGACCAATTTCAAATTAAAAATGATAAAAGAGAGCATTGTCTCTGATATACATAAAAAGCAAAGGAGATTTCTCTTTATTTCAATTGTACTCCAAATGGCAGGGGCCAAGGCAATGGCAAGGGAAGCTGAATAGACGCTCACAAACTCATATTTTAATGGGTACTTTTCCTGGTCTCAAGGTCAACAATATCCACTCCTCAAGTGGTAGACCTCCCTGCCCCTGTTTGTTAGATTTATGTTTTTCTCCCACATGTAGCTTTTTTTTTTTTTTTTTGTGGTACGCGGGCCTCTCACTGTTGTGGCCTCTCCCGCTGCGGAGCACAGGCTCCGGACGTGCAGGCTCAGCGGCCATGGCCCATGGGCCCAGCCGCTCCGCGGCACATGGGATCCTCCCGGACCTGAGCACGAACCCGTGTCCCCTGCATCGGCAGGGGGACTCCCAACCACTGCGCCACCCGGGAAGCCCCCACATGTAGCTTTCATCACCAGGAAGTGTTTATCAAATATCTAATTATAAAAGATTTTTTCAACTATGTTCTACAACAGGAAAACTTAATCACAATATCCAAATCATATCCCAAAAGTTATTAAAATTCCATATATTTCTAGACATGGAAACACATGTATCATATATTTTTCAACCAAAAATAATCAAATATAAAAAATATTTATAACATGACTGAATTTTTTAAACTGTATAAGCACGTATTTGAACAATTTTTTTTTAAAGGATCTGGAGTGATGAACCAAATTTTACCAGTGGTTCTCTCTGGATATTTGAAAATTTTATCTTATTCATTCTTTTCTGTATTTTCTGAATGGTTTTGTTTTGTTTACAATAGAAGGTAGTAGTTTTATATTTAGAGAAAATTAAAGGATTGTCATTTTATAGAAAAAATTCTCCTATGAGGATATTTTATACTTTTGAGGAATATTAGGTACTAAGATTACTAACATTGTTCCATATAAGAATTTTTTAAAAATTACCATTGACATCTTTGTAACAAAATCCCAAATATCAGCTGTTTTGGTCATAATTCTTTTTTTTTTTTTAATGTATTATTTATTTATTATTTTTTTTTCTTTTGCAGTACGCAGGCCTCTCACTGCTGGGGCCCCTCCCACTGCAGAGCACAGGCTCCAGACGCGCAGGCTCAGTGGCCATGGCTCACGGTCCCAGCCGCTCCGCGGCATGTGGTATCCTCACGGACCGGGCCCGAACCCGCGTCCCCTGCATCGGCAGGCGGACTCTCAACCACTGCGCCACCAGGGAAGCCCCATAATTCTTAACTTAGGGAATATTTATTAAATCCTATGAAGTACCCTGAAGCCTTCTTAAATGTAACAATATAGCTCCCTCCATGTCTGTATAAGGACCCCCTGTGAAATTATAGGACACCTTTTCCTGCTCTGTACAAACAACCACGTGAAATGCCAAGAGCTTAAAATACATAATGTTCTTCTGCATTATTGGGAATTTCTTAATGCAATGAAAGATTTTGGCCTCAAAAAGATCTCTTCTTTTCCTGGCCAAAAATGTATTATTAGAGAGCTCAGGAAAGTCTTAAGAAAAGTAGATGTTTTGTGTTATCACCCCGCCCTGCATTCAGTTTTTGGCAAGTATTTTCTGTTGTTTCTTTACAAGCTATTTTGAAAGATCTCTTTTTATTGTTGCAGATACAAACAATTGCAAGTGGTTTTGCAGGCTTGTTAGTTACCTGATAGCAATATCTTGGGCATGTTTTGTGTTGGATCTTGGTTCCTCTTAATCTGATGATGGTGATTAAAGTAAAGCGATCCTGAAGTAGGATTCGATTGAGGGCATCACAACTACCACTGCCAAATGTTCGATGTCATTCTTAACTGAATAATATAAGAATTTATCCATTTTTATTTTAAAATAAAACATAATTACTAATTTCAAAAAAATGAGCGATAGTTTTTTTAAAGTAATATTTTTCACTTTCCTAAAAAATATAAAATAATTTGTAGATGATATTAATTTTAACATAATTTTATTTGGAGTTGTATTAAATCTATGGGTTAATTTTGGAATAAGTGACATCTTTATGACATAAAGTCATCTTATCCCTACACATGTTATATCTTTCCATTTACTTAACTGTTTTTGTATTTTTCAGTAGAGTTTTATAACTTTCTCCATAAAATCTTGCACCCCTTTTGCTAGATTTATTCCTAGATACCTTATATTTTGGTTAGTATTAAGGCAATGTTTTGAAATTGGTTTTCTGCTGATGTGTTGGAATGCAATTGAATCTGGTGTATTGATTTGGCAACCTTGCCAAACTTTTATTAATTCCAACAAAATGTCTCTCATTTCTTTGTGCTTGCTATGGAAACAATCAAAAATGGATTTTATTTCTTCCTTTTTGATTCCTATACCTTTCATTTGTTTATTTTTTTTTCTGCCTTACTGCACGGACAAGGACCTCCAGTATTATGTTGAGCAGAAGTAGTGATAGTACAGACACATTCTTGTCTTGTTCTTGATTTTAAGGGAATGGTTTTAACATTTCACCATGGAGTATTATACTTGATGGAGTTTTCCCCTCCCTCTTAGAGCTTGTTTGCCAAGAAGTGTTCTCATGAATTTTGGCTAAATTGTGTTGAATTATTTTTCTGTATCTATAATGAGAGGATCATATGTGGGATTTTTTTAAATCTCCTTTAATCTTATAAAAGGGTGAGTTAAAAGAGATTTTCTTTGTTGACCCAACCTTCCATTTATGGAATATATACTCAGTCTTTGGCAATCAATAGCAGTATTCACTACTTATAGCGGATATTATAAAAATATTATCTAACAGACTTTTTGTCCCAGTGTATTTTTAAAGTATCTTCCTCCAGCCCCTTCTCCCACCCTTTCTGGCTTTGTTGGGTGATGTTTTTAATAAGCACAGGAAAAACACTGGACAACTTAATAGTTAGTTCATCTTCATGTGTCTGTGAATATTAGATACATACCATAAACTTTGCTTAGTTATGTAAATATTCTTGAGCATATGAAGTATCCAGTTCCTAAGGTGTTAACTAAATGCTTTTCTCTTGGCTAAAAATCCAAAATGTTTAAAAAAAATAGTTTCTTTTTGCAGTGTGTTTTTGGACTCATATTTATGAATCCACTACAGTATAATGGAGTCACATTGGAAAGATTTGACTCAGGGGGCCTCTAAGTTCCTCCTTCCTCAGAACAGGGACTGTTTTATAGCTCAGTATTCTGAAGATTCTGACCAAAAGCAGAACAAGAATCTGCAGATCAGTGAGCGTGGGGCCTGAGAGAACAAACCAGAAATCAGAGTGACCAAGTACTGAATCACAGGATTATACCAAGCAATGCCCCGGAAGGAATCGGCATATTTGCATGTAGTGACCTTTATAAGACACCCACACTTAAAAGGAAAATGACATTTTTAGTAGTTTCTCCCCTAAAAATTGTCACATATTAAAATTGAAAATATATCACTAGACAAGAATGGCGGCTGTCTTATGAAGTAGTGCACCATGAAATGAAAGATCTAGCTTTATCCTGTGAATCATTTTTTTTAAATTTGACCTTCTTTTATTACTGAAGAAAAGGATTTAGGAGGGGCCAGCATGGAGAGAAGGAGAAACAGTGATGTTCCTTCCTGGTGCTCCTCCAATCATTTCTTCTTCCTGGTAGTTTCTTGGGTGATCTGTGTTACTCTAGGAGCAGGTATTGCCATAGTTTGTTCTCCCGTTTTTATCTTTTCAACCATGGGTTTTGGTGTTGTTACCTTGGGTCTTGTGCTACAAGGATGTTGGTCGTGGTGAGCCCTTCGTGGCTGCCCACGCTCCAGCAGAAAGCAGTGTGTTCCACGTCTGTGCTGTACTTTGCGGGGAGGCAGTGTAAGGAATGAGCTAAGATGGCTCTTGGCTTCTTACACGTCCAAACCCTGTGACCTTCGACAGATCACATAAGCTGTACCACCTTGGTTCCCTATGTGTGAAACATTGAGGAGTGGGGAGAATAATCTCAGGTACCTCCTAGAGCCCTGGGATGTAAATAAGATCATCAGTGCTCCGAGTGCTGGACATATTGTGTCTGGCATCAAGCAAGCCCTCAAATGCTAACTATTTTCACCATGGTTTCTGCCGTCCCACCAGCACCAATGTAGCTGCTCCAGCTCCTAATACTGCTAATGTCCCTACCTCTATTTTTATCCAACGGGCCTTTTCTGGAATGAATCTCACCTCTGATGGCAGGGCATGGGTGGTGGGGTGGGGGACGAGGAGTGTTGATATAAGCAGTGCAAATCCTTCTATGCTGCTTCAGAATGGCTTCTACCCTACAATTTGGGTCAATCTTATGCTTTCAGTTGTTGCATTGAAATGTACTAAATTTTGCATTCCTTCCTTCTGATAGTTTGTGGCACCTAATCATCGGCCATGAAAGTGCTTTCCCAGGTCCCGCTTCCCCTCATCTGAACTTGCTGAGTTATGGAAAGTGTATTTTAGAGTGTTTCTTGCTCTGAGATAGCACTGTTAATGTTCAGCCAATACCTATGAAGCACCTAATGATGTGCCAGACCTGGCGTCACCCTCTGAAGTCTCAACAAGGATGTGCCTGCATCCCCTGCTCTGGAAGAGCTCTCAGTCCGTCAGGGGAGACAGGGAGCAGATGAACATAGCCCAGAGGGGAAAGGACAGATTCTCAAAGATCATCAATGTTCAATTGAACAAGGTCTTCCTTTCTCAGATTCCCTCGTTCCCCATAAGAAAACTCTAAGAGACCATTTCAGTAGAAGATGCTTCTAAGATTTCTGATGGAACCATTTAAGAGGATTTGAAATGTACCAAATATAGAAGTAGGACAGCTGACGTTTTCAGGTTTTAGAAAACAATAAATGTGGACATCATATGGGAAAAAAATCCTTGGAGACTTTTTTATTACAGCACGTGACATGTAGGTTTCATGCTTAAGACTAGAATTTTCTAAGTTAAGAGAAGTTAAAAATGGGAAAAGAAATGCGCATGAGTAATGAGATAAAGCTTCGAACATGTGGGTTTAATCCCTGGCCGAACCCCAGCACAGGAGAGTGTTAACTATTCAGTGACCAGAAAAAGGAGGGCCTCTCATGATCCTCTTTTCTACTGACTATGTGCAGAGTTTTGAGAATAAGCCCACCCACCCTTATAGGGCCCCACGTGAGTCTTGGCCATCCGATGCGTGGTGAAGATGGTAACTAATCTTCACTGTTGGCACCTGGCCTTACCTGGGGTGGTGGCTCTCCTTTAACCACTAAGCAGCGGTCACAAAACAGGCAGACCAAGTGTTGGGCTACACACAAGCTTTGTTCACACATGGTTTTACTAGCAACATCTTTCTAGATTTTCTGGCTTCTGTTTTTTAAGAAACTGGGAGATGCAGCAGCACCTGCTTGCATTCCTGCACGACCGTAAGAGGTTGGCTCCCAGTTGCAGTTGCCTCCCTGAAATAGAACAGACTCCCACCCCATTTTATCCCACACCTGCAATTGCTTTGCTGATTTACAACGCTTGCTTAATCCATGTAGGCATTTGAATTTGCTGCTCCTGGTCTAGAAAATTCCAGAGTAAAGGAGAATGTCCAGGGTTCCCAGGGTAGAAGCTCTCAGGACACTCTCAGAAATGGTAGGAGCAGCTTCTCTTTAGTGCTGCCCTGGGGACCAGGATGTCCTGCCTGATACTATTTGATGTAGTCAGGGGTCCCCAGGGGAGAGACGCGGAATCACTCTGGAGTGATTAGGCCATCAAAAGCCACTGTTGTTGGTGGGAGTGTGCATGCAAAAGCCTAGGCTGATGACTGCTGATGAGAAGAAGCCTTGAACTTTGCCCTTTCTGAATCCTCCCAGGCTTAGGTGGACCTACCACCTGCCCCCTCCACACACTAGCCCAGGAGCTTCATCCTTGGACTAGGCTTGAGAGAAAGGACATGGTGGGTTTTGAAGAATGAAGTGGATTTGCATTGATGGAGGAGATGGAGAGAACATTCCAGAAGGAGGGAACCACAAAGTGAAGGACTGGTGGTGGGAATGAATGTGCCATGTGGAAGGAACACTTAGGAAACCAGATGGACAAAAGCAGAGGAAAAAAGTGAAAATAAAGTTGGTTAGTTGGCTACTCAATCTGTTCTTGAATGCTAGGCTGAAAACATGGGGGGCTTCATTCTAGAGAGCTAGTGGTTGTTCCTTTTAAACAGGGGAATGACCTGAAGAATGCAGACGACGAGAAAGGTTAATTTGGGGGCTGAGTACAGGGTAGGTTGAAATGGTGTGAGATAAGAGAGAAGTCGGGGAGCCATTGGAGGTGGTGGCTGAAGTCTTTCCCCTGGATTCTGGTCATGACAGGAGAATAAAGAGAAAGTGGTGAGTCAGAAATACCAAAAGCCAACTGACAAATCTCTCTCTTTTTTTTTTTTTTCTTATTACATGAGCAGTATATGTTTACTATAGAAGCTATATAAATAATCAAAAGTTTAAAGTGAAACAGTTAATCTCAGTACCCAGATTACCCAGAGATATTCCCTCTTACTATTTTGGGGTATAGATTTCTGGACACCTTTTCTATGCGTATGTTATATATATCTTTAACAAAAATACTGGTTTCCAATCTGATTTTCTAGTTTAACATATCTTGATCTTTGTTCCATATCAACAGACGTTTGTTTTCCATATTTTAATGACCACATAATATTCTATTTTCTATTCATTATTTGCCATGATTTATTTTTGCCAGTCAGGTGAGGTCATTTCCATTTTTTTCTGCTAGTGTTAACACTGTAATGAATATCTGTGTGCATATCCTTGTTGAAGGTTCTGAGACATTTTGAAAGCATTGTCAAGACTTGAAGATGGATGCCTTCTTTGCTCATTGTATCCAAAGATAACTCAGCATTTGGACTCTAAAGAATTTGGGGCATGATGATTATGTTACCGACATAAATGAGAAAATATGGGAAAAGGAAGAATTATAATTTTGAAGGAAGGCACTATAGATCAGTTTAAAATTTTTCGCTATAGGTAACTAAGCCCTGTTAATAGTTGCTTGAAACTTTTTCTTCTCATGTAACAAGAGGTCTAGAGTTGGTGAATGCTGACATTTTGTTCAGCTGCTTCACAATATCATCAAGGACTCATGAAGCTTCTGTCTTTCTGCTCCTCCATCCTTAGCTTTTTGGCTTATTGTCTCATGATGCTAAGATGGCTGCTGTTACTCCTGGCATCATAGCCATGTTCAAGTTAAGAAAGAAGGTGGAAGTAATGGCAGCTACCTCTATCCTTTTTACAAACAAGACAAGTTTATCCAGTAGCTCCTCCTCACCTCCTTACTTCTCACTGTCTAGACTGTGTCACATGCCCACGCCTAACTGCAAATGAGGCTGGTAAAGGAGAAAGTAGAATTGTCCAGATTGACTTGCCCCATTGCCCAAATTCCAGTCTGAGTTAGGGTTTTGCTAACAAGCCAAAAATTGCTTATTAGATACCACCCATCTTGTGGGTGGTAAGCAATTCATGATGTCTTAGATACTGTGCTTTGAAAAACTGAGTTACTGAGGCATTCAGGAGGTATTTCTCTGGGCAGCAAGGCAGGCCAAGGCTGCATAATAGAAGAGAAGATCAGAATGATTATTGCATAACCATAGAGGGAACCAAGGATGGTAAATCAGACACTTAAGACAGCGTTTAACAACACATTATTGAGTTTGAAGGAGAAAACTATGAGACGTGGGGAGAACTAATATTTATTAATTTTATGTAGTTGAGTTTTTTTTTTTGTTTTTTTTTTCTGAACGTGGGCCTCTCACTGTTGTGGCCTCTCCCGTTGTGGAGCACAGGCTCTGTACGCGCAGGCTCAGCGGTCATGGCTCACGGGCCCAGCTGCTCCGCGGCATGTGGGATCTTCCTGGACTGGGGCACGAACCCGCGTCCTCTGCATCGGCAGGCAGACTCTCAACCACTGCCCCACCAGGGAAGCCCCTATGTAGTTGTTTTCATTTAATCTTTCTAAGGGTAACTTAGTGATTCTCCAAATATTGACCAGTGTTGATCATGTGCTGAGCTAGGCACTGGTGTATGTACAATGGTGAGTAAAGCAAACAAGCCCCTTCACTGTTGAGCTTATAGCCTATTGAAGGAGGCAAAATAATACCCAGGGAAACAAATAATGTCAGGGAAAAATACATGCAGTGAGGAAACATACAGCTGGACAAGGGGATGGAGAGTGATGGGGAGAGACGAGTCTCCAACATCACCAGGAAGCTGCTTCATCATCACCACTTTACTGCCAGGGACACTGAGGCAGGCAGGCTGAGATCCAAAGCCACAGGTGGTGTTCATCAGAACCTGGCCTCTGATCCAGGTCGAGCCCTGGAGCACGTAATTGGGAAGTCATCCAGCTGAGAAGTGGGGGACCACTTTGTGTCTGCATCTAAGTGGAGACCAAGCATCTCATGTAGGACTCTGTACATGAGAAGAATTCAGCCTGGATGGCATCAAGCTCCTTTAAATTTGCCTGTGCACTATGTCAGGGACCAGCCACCTGACTTCCTGGTCTCCACTGGGTACTGGTCGTGGAAACGCAGGGACTGTATTCCATGCCATGAGCTGCCTGGACTCACCAGCACCAGGTTTATGTGTAGGATGGAGAGGTGGTCAAGGAGGGCTCGCAGGCTCTGGACTCCAGCGGCTTGAGTTTGAAGGCTTATTCTCTCATTCGTTGGTGTATAAGCTTGGGCACATTAGCCTCTGTGCGGCCAAGTGTCCTCACCTGCATAGCAGGACTAATCCTGATTTCTGCCTTTACCTAGTTGTGAAGAGCGTCTGAGAAAATACAGGTAATGGGAGCATGGGAAGCACTTAATAGATGCTCACTCTGTGTATTGCTTCTTTTGGTGGCTTTTAGAGAATCTTTGCATCCTTTAATGTGTTCACATTGCAGAGCTAGCCTCAGAAAAACATTTTTTTTTTCCATGCAGAAACCTCACATTCACACATTTATAAACCATGAGCAACCTGGTGGCCTGATGAGGGGTCGTGTTCCCCTGATGGCACATTTCTGAAGCACAGCCTGCTCAAAATTTTATCTTCCGATTCGACATGCTTTTGCAGACAGCACAATATGGAACTGGTCAGACTCATTATGACAGTGGTCCAGAGCCAGAATCCAATCATCTAGTTGACAAAGAACTTGGTACAGAGAACGGTGACCAGCTGTTCCCCATCTCCAGTGAGCAGAGAGTAAGAGGAAATGGGTTTAAGCGGCGTGAAGGATTTGGGTTATTTATGGCAGAATTTCCTGACAGTGAAGGTTGCTGAACATTAGGGCTGGATTAGAGAGAGAGTTTGTAGAATTCCAGTCTGCGGAGATTTTGCAAACATACTCATTTGTGCGATTATTACATGGCTGCCTTCCAACTATGCTCTCTGTCTTGTCACTCTCTTTCTAGCCCTGTGGTGCTTGTAACCAAATGAACTTTCTCTGAAAGATGAGGGGGGAGGAGGCTGGTCTGCAGGGAAGGGAAGTGCTCCTGGTTAACCTGTCTTTGTCATTCTGGGTAAGGAGGCATGAACACCAACAGCCTTGGACTGAAAAAGCCCACCTGGGCCAGGTGAGGTGCAAAGATGGTCAGGTTTAGGACTTGGATGAATGTAGAGGACACAGGCTGGCCCTGAAGAAGGCAGCCCCTTAGAAGAATCAGCTGATTCTCATCACAGGGCTGGTGGGAGCTCACACAGTTGCCAGACTTTGATTCCCAAAAAGGAGTATGAATTTTAGGAAGTTTAAAAATTCTGACTTTTTTTTTAACATCTTTATTGGAGTATAATTGCTTTACAATGGTGTGTTAGTTTCTGCTGTGTAACAGAGTGAATCAGCTATATGTGTACATATATCCCCATATCCCCTCCCTCTTGCGTCTCCCTCCCACCCTCCCTATCCCACCCCTCTAGGTGGAGACAGAGCACTGAGCTGATACCCCTGTGCTATGCGGCTGCTTCCCACTAGCTATCTATTTTACATTTGGTAGTGTGTATATGTCCATGCCACTCTCTCACTTCGTCCCAGCTTACTACCCTTCCCCCTCCCCATGTCCTCAAGTCCTTTCTCTATGTCTGTGATAACTAACTTTTGAAAAGCCAGTTACATGTGGGCCAAAGTGAGTGTACCTCTGTGGGTCGTAATTCAAAGTGCAGGGCACTCGTCTGTGACTTTGGCTCTGTTGGCCCTGTCAGTAAGGAGAAGACTGAGCATCTCTCCAAGTTCAAACATGGACTTGAGGCAGAATTCCTCTCTTGAAGTGAGAACCTCTGAATTCATGAGTTGAACCGTAAGAAATTCCTGTTTTGTAGATCAAAAATTATCAGTTTCATATGCTTCAATCTAAAGTAATCATTCACCACTCAAGAAAAGGAATATTAAATGTAAACCGTGTTCTCTCCTGTAGCATCAAAAATTGCCGCCTCGGGACTCCCCTCGTGGTCCAGTGGTAAAGAATCCGCCTTCCAACGCAGGGGACGTTGGTTCGATCCCTGGTCAGGGAACTAAGATCCCACATGCTGCGGGGCAACTAAGCCCGCACGCCACAACTATTGAGCTCATGTGCTGCAAACTACAGAGCCCACACACCCTGGAGCCCACACGCCACAACTAGAGAGAAGCCCAAGCAGACTGCGTTCCATAATGAAAAAGATCTCGCATGACTCAACAAAGATCCCCTGTGCAGCAACTAAGACCTAACGCAGCTAAAAAAATAAATAAATGAATAGGGAAAATAAATATTAAAAAAACCCAAAACTTTGCTGTGCAAAGTGAATCATTAAAGAAAAAAAATTGCTGCCTCCTCTCGGTCATCCTTCTTTTCTCTTTCTGTCTTCCATGTAGTTATAGGCTGCCATTTTCTACAAATATCATTAGTTTGAAATCAACCGGGCATATCTGAGGATAAAACAGTTGTTATTTGTAGACAGATGGACAGATTCCCGAAGTAGGAAGAGTTCCTTTTCAGCCAGGGTCCATAATGCTTCTGGTGGAAATCGAATTGCTTATTGATGCTTCCGTTCTCTTAAACCAAAGGTGTAGTGGGGGAGTCGTGGCTGGTAGACCGCCTCATAGGAACCAGAAGAGGAGGTTCTACCTCTGATGCCACATCCCTTGCCACCTGCAGTCTGACTCCTGGGAAGCTAGAGGGTGAGGCGTCAAGCCTTGGTCATGTCAGAGGAGAAAGACACGAGAAGAACCTTGCTTTCTGCTCTGGCCTCCCAGTGTGTCCTAGAACTCAAACTCTGATGGAAGGATTTCTTTTCCCCAGTCAGTCCTGAGAGCTCTCTGGATAAACTGGGGGCCGCTTTTTTTTTTTTTTTTAACATTTGAGGTTTACTCTCTATTGACGAATAGTTCCCAACCTCTTAGCATATTTTCTTCGTAACATGGATCATGCGTTTTGACCAAATTGCATAATGTATTCTTGTTCTCTTAATTAATTGGAATTCCACCCCTGCCCCAATTTCTTCACTTTTAGTAAAAAGTAGCAAATGAATAAAAAACATACTCGAGAGGGAGGAAAAAAAAAGCTGGAATCAGAGACTTAACAAAACTCCCCACTGAAACAATATTCCAGAAGCTATTTTCAGAATACCTATGAAATCAATCATCTGGGGGCTGTTTTGAAGGATGAAACTACATAAAATGATTCATGTATTTTCTTCATGTGGCTTTAAAAAATATATAATCTATTCCTCACTCTATCTTTTTTTTTTTTCTTGCGGTACGCGGACCTCTCACTGCTATGGCCTCTCCTGCTGCGGAGCACAGGCTCCGGACGCGCAGGCTCAGCGGCCATGGCTCACGGGCCCTGCTACTCCACGGCATGTGGGATCCTCCCAGACCGGGGCACGAACCCGTGTCCCCTGCATCGGCAGGCGGACTCTCAACCACTGCGCCACCAGGGAAGCCCTATTCCTCATTCTATTGATGGTGAACAGTTTGAAAGTCATATTAATATTTAGGAAACACATGTGGCCATGCATGGCACTATCCAGCTGCCTCTTTATCTAGTCTAATAAGTATGTAAAAACTTATTTTGATGTGTCCGAAGAGCCTAAACCCTCTGCGTTATCTGTGGCTGGCTCGAAAATTGCAGAACAGTCATCTGAGGGCTGAGCCCTGGGCTGTCCTCTGAAGCACAGCCACCCCAAAGGCTTCCTTCTCTTATCAAAAGGGAAAGAATCCAGTGCTGCTTTGCTTTCCATTGACTGCTCTCTCAGCAGCTTTGTGCCTCAGGTTTTAGACTGGTGGCATTGCAAAGGCACTAAAAGAAGGAAAAGAATAATATACACTGATTTAAATATATGTTCTCATGTTCACCGAGCAGGGATGCATGGAAACATACTGCCTAGTGGTGGTTATCTAGTGCCTGATGGGGTACAAGAGTCTTCATTCTTATCATCATCAACAACCTACGTTCGCTCAGCACTCTTGATGTGCCAGGCACTGTTCTAAATGCATTTAATTTTCACAGCTCTGTAAGGCAGACGTTTTACTTTTCTGTAGTTGAGGAAATAGGTATAGAGCCAGTACCACACAGCTAGAGGACAACAGAGCTAGGATTGAAACCCAAGTTCTTAACCTTCGCTCTGTCTTGCCCCTTTTGATGAGGGTGCCAGAGGCCATTTGGTTATATCCAAAAGAGCGCATGCATTTCGCGATCATTTTCTTTTAACACTACCGCTTAATTTTCCTCCGTAACCAGGAGGTCCCTTTGGAACCTCCAGAAATCACACCTGTTGTACTTCATGTCTTTTTTTGCCAATGCAAATCAGGAAATTTTCTCTCTAACCTGCCAATAGTCTAAAGAGAGAAGAACAGAGCGATTTTTATCTAACAGAGATAAGGGAAGATACACCCCGGGTAACCCTGGATGGATACTGTTCCTGATGCTGCTATTCCGTGTTTTACATCTTTCTATTGGGGTTAGACTCTGGAGAAAAGCTGCCAAGGTGAAATGGGCTGCAGCTCTCTGCCCAGACAGAAACCTTGAAACTAGGAGAACTTGGGAGAGGAAGGAGGGAGTTCAGGGCTGCCATGACTATTTTGTGGTAAACTTTGAAGTGGCCTGTTATGAAGGTCCCCCCGATCCATGATCCAGAATAGATTTCTCCTTGGTGTGAACCACAGAGGATTCACAGTGTAGTGGGAGATCCAAAGCGCATGTGGATTTGTTCCTGGTTAGTTGAACCTCTTAGACTGGACAGTGAGACTTTTTGCTTGACTAGTTAGAAACTCAGGCAAGTCTGAGCCTCAGTTACCTCCTCTGAAAGTGAGGTAATTGCACAAAGCAGTGGAGCTTTTAAAAAAGAGACCAATTTGAGCCTCCCCGCAGACCTAGTAAATCAGATTGTAAGGGTGGAGTCCAGACATGTCTATTTTGCACAGCTCCCTGGGTAGTCATTTTGAACTTCTGGATGATTCTAAGGTCCCTTCCGTCCAGAGTATGTGTTGATGGCAGCTCACTCTTTGTTCCTCTGTCTATTTATTCAACAAGTGTCTACTGGATGCTTGCTATGTCATGGGCAGAACACGGCCACTGTGCTGGATGCCAGGGATTCTACAGGAAGGCAGTGGTCAAGCTTCCTGCCTTCAAGGAGCCTGCAGTCCACTGCAGACAAGCAAACAAGTCCAAGAAACTCTCAAGTGGGGTACAAGCCGTGTAGAAGATAGCACAGGGTCGTGCAGTGCAGTCACAGAGAAACTAGCCAGAGAAGGCATCTCCAGGTGGCAGGGGGTGGGGGGACTCTGAGGGCTGGTATCTCAGAGGTGAGAAGGAGCCAGCCAGGCAGAGATATGCTCAGTAAACAGGGTGGAACCTGCGCCACACGCTGGAGGAACAGGTAGTAAAAGAAGTCCAGGGCGGCTGGTGCGTGAAAAGGAGGTGGGCGGAGGTGTAGTAAACAGGAGCAGCAGTCCGATCTCAGGGCCTTGACTGTGGTCAGGCATTTGGACGTGATTCCACGTGCAACAAGGAGCCATTGTATGGGGGAGGTTGTTCACTCTTTTTGTTTTTAGACGTAAATTGATTCTCTTGGATTGATACTTGAATAAGTTCATTTTGGCTGCTCTGTGATACTTGGCAAGGTAGATTTATGAAATTATTACTTGATATTTGATCAGTTAGGCTTGCTCTTTCTCACGCTTTTCAAATGTACAGTTCAGGGCTTCCCTGGTGGCGCAGTGGTTGAGGGTCCGCCTGCCGATGCAGGGGACACGGGTTCGTGTCCCGGTCCGGGAAGATCCCACATCGCGGAGCGGCAGGGCCCATGAGCCATGGCCGCTGAGCCTGCGCGTCCGGAGCCTGTGCTCTGCAAAGGGAGAGGCCACGGCAGTGAGAGGCCTGCGCACCGCAAAAAAAACAAAAACAAAAATGTACAGTTCAGCGTTTTGGTTTTAATATAAATTATTTATTTATTTTTGTCTGTGTTGTGTCTTCGTTGCTGCACATGGACTCTCTCTAGTTGCAGCGAGCGGGGGCTATTCTTTGTTGCGGTGCGCGGGCTTCTCATTGCGGTGGCTTCTCTTGTTGCGGAACATGGACTCTAGGCACACGGGCTTTAGTAGTTGTGGTGTGTGGGCTCAGTAGTTGTGGCTCGTGGGCTCTAGAGCGCAGGCTCAGTAGTTGTGGCGCTCGGGCTTAGTTGCTCCACGGCATGTGGGATTTTCCCAGACCAAGGCTCGAACCCGTGTCCCCTGCATTGGCAGGCAGATTCTTAACCACTGGGCCAGTAGGGAAGTCCCGAGTTCAGTGGTTTTTAATATATTCACAAAGCCATGAAGCTGTTTAGATTGTACATCGGTACTATCTACTTTTAGGATTTAAGAATAAATTGCTTGAAGTTACAAACATGTGGCTATATAAGAAATAATAGTCCCAAGAACAGAGTGAGTAAAGGAAGGCTTGGTGAGACTACAGCGAAAACACGGAAGCTCTCCCAATTCAGCACATCCGATAGAACTTTCTACAAAGATGGGAAGGTTCTGTATCTGCGCTTTGTCCAAATTGGGAGCCATTAAGTCACATGTGGCTGTTGAGCACTTGAAATGTGACTAGTACAACTGAGTAACTGGAATTTTTATCTAATTACATTTACATTTAAATAGCCACATATGGCTACCATATTGGCCAGTGCAGTTGTATGGCAACTTACAAATTCACAGTCTTATCTGAGATCATTCTCCCCATCTCCCCTACCACTCCAGCTTCCAAAATGATTGAAATTTTGAAGCATATGCTATACAAATTGTTGTATTTAAACTTAATCCTCACTACAAAGAAAAAGCTGCAGCCTTCCCACAAGGAATCCAGATGACTGGCGGGGGAGATGACATAAGGGAGGGAGGAGCCTGTTCTGGAAATATATCTGGGCAGGAGTCAACTTGGTTGGCAGCAGGCATGGGTGACATCTGTGTGATCACAGGAGGGCAAAGGAAAGTCATGAGTTTGGCCTCGGCTTCACGGCTCACAAGGAATAAAAATAATTCCCAAAGCAGAATGTTTCAAGAGTACGCGAGACTAAGATTTCTCTTCCTGCTCAGATTGTGGATCGCATGTGACGCAAGAACAAAATCACCCCTTCTAGGAATCTGTCGCCAAACTATCAGTTAAGAAGAATCAAAGAGCCATGAAGGATTCTTTAAACTCTTACAGTTCAACTCATTAAATTCCTCCCCTCCATAAAGTTCCATTTAAGTTGTTTCTGTTATTTAAAAAAAAGGTCTTCAGCAGCTTGCATTTTTTTCTCAAGGATTCGCTTTTCCATCCTTTAGAAGAAGAAAAGTAGCCCAAGAGGATCTTTCAGCTTTATTAATGTTGTAAAATATTCAGTGTCTTTTTTCATTGTTCTTTATATCCTGTTTTCCTTTTTTTTTTTTTAATTATCATGTTTTGCAAATATGAGGCATACATGAAGGCAAACACACTGAAGATGCTTTTTTTTTTTTTCGGTACGCAGGCCTCTCACTGTTGTGGCCTCTCCCGTTGCGGAGCACAGGCTCCGGATGCACAGGCTCAGCGGCCATGGCTCACGGGCCCAGCCGCTCTGCGGCATGTGGGATCTTCCCGGACCGGGGCACGAACCCATGTCCCCTGCATCGGCAGGCGGACTGTCAACCACTGCGCCACCAGGGAAGCCCTGAAGATGCTTTTTGTCCAAAAACTTCCAATACTCTTAGAGCAAAAATAAATCTTTGGCATTTATTGTGTATGAAGTTATGAAAAGATGGGCTGGCCTTTAATGAATAATTAATATTTACCTATAAAATATGACATGCTGAGGAGAAAACCAAAACTATGCACTGACTGCTTGACAAACTTAGAAGAAAAAGTAATCGACCTCTACAACGGTAGGGTTTTAGGGCAAGTGCACAAGTGGAGACAGAGATTCCATAGGTCAAAGTATTTTAAAGATATTTATCAAGCTAACAAAGCATTACATATGATACATTTTGCCCTCCTACCTTGACATATCAATCTTCATGTGACCTGGAAAGCTAGGTTCGTAGTTAGAATTCTCAGTCCCCCAGAGTTCCACGCTGGCATGCAGCGAAGTCAGGGAGCCAGCCTGTCATCTGCACGGGGCTGTATAATGGACTCCCCAGGTGTCCAGGCTCCTTCCTCATCAAGCAGCCAGCCCTCGGGTCTGGGGAAGTGCACACTGGTGTCTTGTCTACACTAGGAAAGACAGCCCTGGGGGAGAGACAGGCACAGGCCCCGCATGCAAGCTTGGGCATTTGGGCAGGGAATGCTGGGGTACCAGGTGCCTAGAGAAAGAGCTAGAAGACTGGGCATTTCCCCTTGCTTTAGGAGGAAGGACACAGCTGGAGGAGGATCAGAGTGAGGTGTCTAAATCACAAAGTCCAGGGCACAAAGCCTGTGGCCTGGGTCTGAGGGCAGCGTGGAATCTTTTATGTTTTCAGAGCCAGTGACCATTTCAGTGCCTCTCTCCTGGAAGAAATTCTGTCCCCTAATATGCCCCTTAAATCTCACCACCTTAGGACCACAGAATGCTCTCTTATTGGAGGTGCCCTTCAAGATCTGGTTCTACAGGTGGTCTCTTTCGCAGTCAGGAACCAGAAATTTTCAGTTTGGTGTTTTTGAGGCTCTTGGGGGGCTTTTATTTCTATTTTTAAGCTTTCTTGAGATATAATTCACAAACCATGTAATTCACCTATTTAAATGGTTTTCAGTGTATTCAGAGCTGTGCAGCCGTCACCGTAATCAATTTTAGAGCATTTTCATCATCCTATAAAGAAACCTGTACCCACTAGCAGTCCCCCGCCTCCATCACCCCCACTTCCTCCCCACCTCAACTCCAACCCTGGGCAGTCGCCAATCTGCTTTCTGTTTATCTCTCTGGATTTGCCTACTCTTTACTGAGTGACTTTGCACTTTTAAAGTAGTTTCACCTTTCATGTGTCCATAGGCCCAGAGACCATAGTAAAATCTTAGTTACATCCAACCGTTTTATTTTTCTCATGAGATGTGGATTAGTGCTTCTTAAACTTTAGTGTGCATGAAAATCACCTGGGGAATCTGGTTAAAATTCTCAGTGATTCCCCAGGTCTGGGGTGGGCTTGAGATTCTGAATTCCTAACAAGTGATGCCTATGCTTTGGGTCTGGGGACCACACGTCAAAGGATAAGGACATGGAAGATGCTGAAGTCATTATTTTAACCGGAGTAGCCTCCATTTCACACAACGTGTCAACAACTTGTGATTTCAACTGGCTTTAGGATGGCAGGTTTCCATCCCAGCATAGAAAGTGGGGGGAAGGAAACGTGTGTGGGGAGGGGGAGGGGGGCAGTGGGCAGGGCTTTGCATGCGTGGACCTCTGTCTACCATTCTGAAATGAGGGCTGTGAGGACCCCAAGCATCCTTTATCTCTCCTCTTTTCTTCCAACCTGTGACCTGCTTCATCAGCATCCTCATGGAAGCAGTCAGAGACACCCCATTGTTTAACTTGGTCTGGTTCCTTATCAGCGCTGCAAACCCATGTTCTCTGACCATCTCTGATGCATCAGGGTCATCAGTTCTGGTCACACAGCGCTTTCCGGAAATTGTGTTCTGTGAAAATAAATGAGAACCACATTTTCCACACTTTGGTATTTTCAGTGAGTTCTGTGTCCTTAGGTTAGGAGCCGCGGTCCCCGTTTCTGGGGGAGGCATCCGAAGCATGCATCACTCTGTGACAGAACTGAGCTGAAGCTCAGAGCCCAAGGGTTTGCTCAGGGTGGGTCTCTGCACAGCCTGTGGCATTCAGTCGCCTTCCGTGGAGAAACTCAGTTTCTCTGGGTTTCATTAAATTGTTTTTGTTCCTGTGGTTTCTTGCTAAATAACTGTATCATCAGATCCCAGATGGCAGAGCCAAGGCCAAAAACAGAAACCAAGCTTTCTTCATCTCCCATCATGGCCCACAGAGGCTCTGGGAGCATCGGCTTTTATTGCAGATGTGAAGCGGAGCACATCCTGGAGGCTCATCCTGGGCTGTGGGACTGTGGGTGGTAGAGGCAGGTTGTGTGTGAGACCCTCTGAGAGCGCAGCTTGAGAAGTGGTTTCTGTGACCTCTACTCAGATACATTTCAATCTGCAAAAATGGGAAATCACAGAGAAAGGACAAGAATGTGAGCACAGAGCTGGCCGTTCAGAGCACGCCTCTTATCAGGTCACTTCCCGGCTCAAACACTCTCAGCAGCTCCGCATTACCCACATGATAAACTCAACCTCCTTATTACTGCCTTCAGGACTCCTCTCTCCAGCTCTGGTCACCCCTTCTAGACTTGCTACCTACAATCCCCCCCTGGAAATACCTTACACTCTAGCTATCCTGGCCCCGGTTCTCTTCCAGGAACACTGTGCCTTGCTGCTTCCATACCTCCCCTCATGCTGTTCCCTTCAGCTGGAATGTCCCCCTTCCCTTTCTCTTTCTGTCACAGTTCCAGCCTTCTACCAGGACAGCTTGCTTTCCTCCTTCTTCTCTTTGTTTTTTAAATCTTCTCACCTCCTTTCCCTCCTCTGTGCTCTACTATAACTAGATACTTCAGACACTTTCTTATTATCTATACTTTTATTTTTTTAATATTTATTTGTTTGTTTGTTTGTTTGTTTTGGCTGCACCGGATCTTAGTTGCAGCATGCAGGATCTTTTAGCTGCAGCACGTGGACTCTTAGTTGCGGCATGTGAGATCTTTAGTTGCGGCAGGCATGAGGGATCTAGTTCCCAGACCAGGGATCGAGCCCGGGCTCCCTGCATTGGGAACGTGGAGTATTACCCACTGGGCTACCAGGGAAGTCCCATTGTTTATACTTCTAATCAAAACCATGCAAATATGACTACTATTTATTGAGCTCATACTGTGTGTCTGGCATGGTTTGATGTGGTTTACATAAGAGCCTTTATTACATCTTTCAAGAGTCTCTGCAAGGGAGGTGATGTTACACCCACCGCACAGGTGAAAACTTCAAACTTCCCCAGAGTTGCCCAGCAGTATGTCATTGGACTAAGGCTGGAGCCGACACCCAGATCCTTGTCTTGTTCCACTGATACCTATTTATCTCACCCAAAGCTGAAGAGGGAAGGCTCTGGATCATGTACAAAGCACTAGACTTCCAAGCCCACGGAGGACCTGGTTTTACCTGTTGAGAGATGGATTATGGGACAGTTTCTCTGCCTCAGCACAATGACTGTCCCAGGTCATGCCCATCTCCAGGTCATCCTTTATTTCTTTAGCAGTGTGCTTTGAGCTGTGGCCCTCAGGCAGCCTTAAACTGTATCCCTGTTGCTTTTGCAAAATCTGGCAAAGAAACTTGAGGTCCCTGGGAAACAAAACAAGCAAACAGCAGTAAGACCAAAAAAATGCAAACAGGTGGTCGCAGGGAATGCTGTTGGTGTGGATGGTTATTTGGCCAGGTTGAGGAATGAGCAAGGTGAGACAGCGTCCATGGAACGGTACCTCCAGGGGCTCCAGTGGAAGTGGGCAGGGAGCTCCTGTAAAGAGGTTCTTGGGTGGCAAGATTCCTGGTCACCTGACTTACGGACGTGTTTGTGGTCTTGGTCTGCCCTGGGATCTGCCATGAGAATGTGTGAGTGAGAAGGGGAAGCACAGTAAAGGTGGAACAAAAAAGTGAAACAGTCAAGCTTGACCGAAATCATGATCTAAAATAGTATTTAAGGACCTAGGGAAATGCTCACAATACAATAAATAATACTTAAAATTTTAACATTCAGTGGAATCTCAATTTTGTGAAAACGCAAGCCACCACATTTAGGCATAGGAGAGGAGAGAGACCAATCGGAGATACTCAAAGGGGCTGAGTCTGAGGGTTAGGATAATGGGTAATTTTTACTTTGTCTTTATATGGTTTTTGAACTGCCACAGGTTCTGGAATGAAATGTGTTCATCAGAAAAATAAGTGGTAATCAGATAATCAGGAAGAAAACAAATGATATAAAAAACCCCAAACCTTTAACTCAAAAAATTAAAAGTGAAAACAAAACCAAACCAAACCTAAACATTCACAGGACACAAGGAAATCAGTGTGCCAGAGACAGGCTGGGTGGGAAGGACCATTGTTCTGACCCAGCGTAGCTTTCTTCTTAATGTTCTTTTATGTGTGTACACAAAATTTCAAAGCTTTTCCTAAGTTTATTTTTGCGACCAGTGGCTTTAAACTTGCTAAGAGATAGCCTGTCAGAGGGAACTACGGTTTGAAAATGTGACGGAAATTGATGGAACCTCCCAAGAATTTGTGGTGTGGACAAGGCTTAGAAGTGTGGATGAGTGAGACCCTCTCGGCAGACTGTCCTCCCCCTTCCACCTGTCCCTCCTGGATCTGCCGCATCTCCGCTTTACCTCTGATGCCCATCACCCTGTAAGGACAGCGCCCCAGGGAGGGGCAGGGAGGGATCAAGAAAGGAAAATCTTTCCAAAGTGTCTTTACCATCTTGAATTCCTTGAGAGCTCTGAAAAATGGAGGCTGGATTTAAGAAATGGGGATGGGGTAACACAAAGATAGCTTTCTGCTTCCTCTTTCTTCTCCGTGTACACACACATCTACTAACATGGTAGCCCTGGGTAAAGAAAACTCCAGACTAAACATTCTGTGCCCGTTGAGCCCAGATACACAAGAAGGATGGAAGCAGGAAAGCCTTTGGATAAAATCTTTGACCTCAGGGGCAAACTAGTCAGACTTCAGTTTTGGCTTTGTCTGATTTAAATGTTTGTTTTTATTTTTTATTTATTTTTAAAAATTTATTTATTTTTGGCTGTGTTGGGTCTTTGTTGCTGCGTGCGGGCTTTCTCTAGTCGCGGTGAGCGGGGGCTACTCTGTTGCGGTGCGTGGGCTTCTCATTGCGGTGGGTTCTCTTGTTGTGGAGCACGGGCTCTAGGCACGTGGGCTCAGTAGTTGTGGCTCACGGGCTCTAGAGTGCAGGCTCAGTAGTTGTGGCGCATGGGCTTAGTTGCTCCGTGGCATGTGGGATCTTCTGGGACCAGGGCTCAAACCCGTGTCCCCTGCATTGGCAGGCAGATTCTTAACCACTGCGCCACCAGGGAAGCCCTAAATGTTTGTTTTTAAATCTTTGTCCATAAAAGATCACCAAGGAGAAAACTTACATGTACTTCA